>NC_135670.1:9654275-10854275 GCF_964188315.1 Podarcis muralis | reverse complement strand
GTCGGAGGCTGATGGTGAACAGCTGTCCCAGAGGAGGGAGTACCTTGTATTAGCATCCCCTTGGGGTTTCCTTTTTCAGAGGGCGGGGGCTGGCTGCCCTCCAGTGGATGTGACCACGGATAGCTCAGGTGGGTGTTAAGAGCACGCAGCCGCACCTCCCCACGCAGCACCAGCCACATCCAGGATCTCTGCTTATCCTTCTGGTTTGCTGTGAGCGTTGGGTGTATATTGCCTTTCAGCACATTCCCAGCAGTTCTTTGAGCTTTCTTGAAACATAAGAGTCGGAACATCATGCTTTGTGGTGCGCAGGGACTTGCTGCATCCTCCGCTTGGGGAGGTGTTCAGGAGCTTTCTGTCATTTTGGTGTCTAATTGCTGGGGGATTCCTTGTTTCCTTTGCTGGAGTGGCCCCCACCCCAAGGTCCCCCGGAGGCCTTGAAATTAAGAGGCTGGGTTTCCAGCATCATTTGAGCTGCTCATTAACTGGAGAAAAGGGAGGCCCAGGGCTTTTTTTCAGCCAGAGCACACACGAGCGCAGTTCCGGCACCTCTCAGGTGGATGACATTGCAGGCCAGCACCCTCCCACCTGCTTCTTGCCTTTACGTACTTCCGAGAGGCCCCAAATGAACATTTCAAGTCAAAAGTGAAGCTGGCCAGCGTGTGAATCTACATTTTTTTTTAGATCTATGTCTCCACCTAGCAGCAGTTGGTCAAGCTATGGGGTAGGGCCAATTCGTATTTCCATGTTTTCAATCCATTTCCCGTATAGCGGCAGTGGGCTTTAAGCTTTCCAGCCAGGCCTCTGCCGTTACACGTGGGCGTGTTTGCACAAGGGCCCTTCCAAGCTGCCCTAGCCATCTGCCTGAATCTAAAAAAATGAGGGGGCACGTTTATTTGACCTGTATGAGAACCAGGGGCGACCCCCAAACCAAACAGCTTGCTGTAGTTTTTATTACCTCCGTGGATGGTGAACACTGGTGTTGTCAAACAGGCATCTGTCTATCCAAGGCTGCCCCGAGTCGCCTGGCGACTTACCGTAACAACTTCATGGTGAGTTCTGGCACCTATTTTTTTTTTTTTGGGGGGGGGGGAAGCACCGGAGAAGCCCTTTTTAGTAGGGGCAGATTCTCCCACCCCTAATACTTCAGCAGAGGGTGGCGGCCCCCTCTGAAATAATTACTCCCTGAAACTCATCTTAAAATGGCAGCTGGTATCCATTAGAGCTTGTAGGGCAGAATCTGGGAGCCCTGCAGGAGGCGGAGCCAGAGGCAATGACAGGCAGAGCTGCAACCAATGAGTGGCGGAGCCAATGGAGTCTAGTTTTGTCCCCATCCTTCTCCCGAGACTGAGGAGGAGGAAGGTGACAGGCAGGGCCGGCTGAGAGCAGACTAAGGGTTGTGGGGCAGTACCCCATTCCCCTGAATGGAGCAGCCTCCACTGCCTTTCAAAGCACAAGAAGCATGTCCCATTTGATACCCATTGTGTCATGTGTTTGTCCCACACCCCCGACTTGCTAATCCTACACTGCTGCCCTTGGGTTGGGTGGTACTTATCTATTCATTATGTCGCCTTATAGCCCAGGCTTCGATTCTACTTCTCAAGGTGGCTAGAAATATATCATGTTATAATAGAATATTATTTTAAGTATGCTAAACGGGTAAAGCAACTAAGCAGCAGCACTGCAACCAAAAGCAGAGAGGAAGGCCTCTTCTAACACAATGCCCTGTGCGTGTGTATTGTCTGAAAGCAAAGCATGCCTTCTGTTTCAGAAGTGTTTTTACCCATGTGCAAGTTTAAACGGCAAACTAATCTAGCCAGGCTCATACAACGTACAGCAATTGGTTTTAAAAAATAAATAAATCAGGTTGCAGCCTTACTTTCAGCAGAGTGCTACAACCTGGGGAGTCAGTGTGAGACACCCTCCCCCAGATGTTGCTGGTTTCCATATCCTATCCACTCCAACCAGCATGGTTCGTGGTCAAGGAATGATGGCGGTAGTAGTCCAGCCACATCCCTATACTGCAGTATTCTCATTCCCCCACTCCTTTCTGCATGCTAGTTCCCTGTGCTCTGGTCTGTGCTAGAATGAGGCTTTTTTCTACCACTATCTCCCTGATGCCTGACCCTGCTATCCATCCAACTTTTAAAAAAGCGGGGTGGTTTTCGCTCAGACTTGGCAAACAAGTTTTGAGCTGCGAACCTAACTGCGGCACAATTGGGGTGTGTGTGTGGTGAGGAGGGGAAGAATGTCTCTGGGATTTAATTGGGATAATTTCCTACCCTCTAATGAAAGTCTAGACAGCCCCAAATACAAGTGTCAGGAACTGGAGGGTGAGCGATTGATTGCCCCCGGTGCCCTGCGGACAAAGCAGCTCTGGCTGTGGATTAAGTCTTAAGTGTTCTGCCGCTTTATTTATTTTCTCAGGATGTGTTTGCACTGATGCTTCGTTTAATAACAGGGTGCCACTTGTTCTCTTTGAACCAAATGTGATGCCCGCCCATCTCAAAGATGAGCAGCTTCTTTTGCAAACCCCACAGACGATGGGTCTTGACATCTTCCCGCTCGAGAGGGTGCCAAGGAGCAAGGAATCCGGCAACTGGAGCACATTTTGCTGCCGCTTCTTTTTTTTAAAGCAAGGTTCCAGTCCTCATTGCTGCAGAGAATAGCCAAATTTTTGATTTAAAAGAAAGAGAGAAAGAAAATACCTCTCACTCGGGAATCCAGTGCTCTGAAGGAGAGTCTCCTCATTTCTTTGCACAGTTATCGGGCTCCCAAAGTTAAGACTCTGCTAACCCTACTCTCAGAATAGTCTCATTGGAATTAATGAACACAACTGACTTAGATCTATTAATTTCAGTGGGTCTGTCTTGAGTAAAATTCAGTCTGTCTGTTCTCAGCAGGGGCACAGGAGGCAGAGTTGTGGCACTGCTGCACACTGGGGCAAGGCAGCAGCGGGCTTTGCCACCATCCCAGCAAGGACGGTGCCGCTGCCAGGAGATCACTGCTGCTGCTCTTCTGCCCCCTTTGCATGCCTTTGCTGCTTGCCCCACTTTGGGTCATCTGCCCTAGTATTGCGATTTGTGTTTTGCAGCTTTACTCTTCCAGTCTCTCCACCAACCACTGCCCAGATCAAAACCTGTGCAATGACTCCCTCCGAAAAAGAGATATTGCCGTTCCGAACATTCCTGCATTGCAGGGGGTCGGGCTAGATTACCCTCAAGGTCCCTTCCAACTCTTAAGATTCTGGGAGTCTAAATTATTGTAGGTCATTTCATTCCAGTTACATCATTTCATTCCAGTCGCACAGTTTGGGAACTTCTGTTTTGTTAGTGCAAAACTCCAGACTCATCGCTGAGCTCTCTTCTGCTGGGTGGCACAGAGGAAAAGCTGCCTCCAGTTGCCTGTATAAGATCCAGGCTTTTGCACCCCTTTGGTTTTTTTTCTGCTGGGCCTAGTCTTCAACCAGCCACCCAACACCCTGAACTTCTGATCGATGACAGGTGTGAGACTTTGGCAGTCAAAGCCCTCCCTGTCCTCCCCCTGCTGTCTAGAAACGTGTTGTTGTTTTTCCTAAAAGAGCATGTATCTTCAGGATATAGAATCCTTTGCTTGTGTCTTGCAGTGGCGTTGGAATCTTAACACAGCTCTCGTGGCCCCGGTCTCTTAACCACGCACAGCTTGAACGGCATCTTATATGGAGGCCAAGCACAACTGGGAGACGGGCAGAAAGTAGACTGGGACCAGCGGGTAGCTCTCTGGATGACTTTGATTTGGCAAGGGCTTCAGATTCCTGACTGTTTAACAATGACAACAACCAAGAAGTCTCTTCTCCCTTCTCAAATTAAGCTGCCGAAACAAAGAAAGAAGGGGAGACTAGGAGTGGGTTGGGGGGAGGGGTGCTGTGAGCTCAGTCTTGATGTCAAAAACAGAGTCCCAGGAGCAGCGTGTGCGTTCACGCTCGGTGCCCTGTTCCTGAAATCCCCGCCGCCCCGTCTGTAGAGGAGCAGTTCGCTTTCTTAAGAAGTCATCTTTGCTCTCTCAGTTGTGAATGTGAACATTGCACTCAGGTCCAGTTTGCAGGCTTCCCCTCGAGGTGTCTGGCTGGCCACTGTAAGAGCAGGCCGCTGGCAAGGAGACCTTTGATTTGATCCAGCGGCCTGTCTCTTCTTATTTTGCTGTGGTAGTGGGGATGCAAGCATGCCTTTAAAAAATAATAATAATGCAGCAGCAGATTGGTGGAGCTGCAACAACAATGGTCTCTCTGTAGGAAAGGGGAGGTGGGCCGATCTTGCCCTAGTCGCTGACACCACAGACTTGCTCATCCATGCACGCTCAGCAGCCATAGCGCCCCAGCGCTCACTGGCATGTATGAATGAGCCGTCGCAGGTCTAACTCGACAACTGGAGGGACCATAACACCTCCAGTGCAGTGTTAGCTAGCTGGAGTCCAGCTGCCTGTTGAGTATGCAGTCAAGGGCTGATCCACAGAAATTTGTGCTTGGGGGGGGGCATTGGCCACAGACAGGGGCCGTTGCCACACTCCAGAAATGTGTGTTTTGGGGTCGGGGGCCCAAAGGGGGTGCTGCTATGAAGCCTGACCCTGTTGCAGCCTAGCAGTATTATAACATAACGGGTCATCTCTGTATGTATTTGCTCTTTGTATTTACTGCAAGGATTTTTTTATATATAAAAACATTTCCTCCTCCCCTTCTCACTGAATTCTGTTTGAATTATTCTTCTTTATTTGTGGCTCGGTTGTTCCCCCACAGCAGGCACAATCAGTTCCCCTGGCCCTCATCCGATCTTAATTTTAAAATCTCAGCCGGAGAGGCTAACCGTTTCTGCGTTCCTCCCCGTCCCACACACCCAGATTCCCCACCCCCTTCTAAGACCAGGAGTGGAAATTGCAGCCTCTGTATGGGCTCTGGAATCCGAGCCGGCAGCTCCGTGGCCTTGGGAGATTTGGGGAGTTGGAGATGGGCCCAGGAACCTTTCAGCGCCTGGGTGAGTCAGAGAAAAGCGACAGAGGAGGTGAACGTCTGGAAAGAAGATTTGAAGAGGCAGCAGGAAAACATGGAGGAGGAGATGTAGCGACGATCCTTCTTCTGGACCTCACCTTTGGGGACTCCTTCCTTTTTTATTTTAAAGCCTGGAACCCAATTTTTTGCTCTGCCCGTAGGTCCAAGTAGCAGAGTAACAAAAACAGCTGCCGTGCAGGTGTTGGGAGGCTACGCCTTAAAGGAAGAGGACTTTGCCATTAGGAGGTGACGGGAATGGCCAGTTTGTGAAGGTTGGGAAATTCAGGACAGATGAAAGCATTTCTTTACACAACACGTAATGCAACTATGCAATTTGCTCCCTTAAGAAGTGATGGCCACCAATTTGGATGGCTTTAAAAAGAGGATTAGACACAATCTTGCAGAATCAGGCTGTTGATGGCTCCCAAACACTGTGGCTGTGTTCTGCCACTACCGTTGGAGACAATATGCCTCTGAGGATCAGTTGCCAGGAATCACAAATGGGGAGAGAGCTGTTGTTGCGCTCGGGTCCTGCTTGGGGGTATCCCACCAGCATCTGGTTTGACTGCTGAGAGAACAGGATGCTGGACTAGATGAGCCACTGGCCTGATCCAGCTGGGTTATTCTGCTATTCTTGAGTATTTGGCTGGGCACCACTGCTGATGCCAGCCCTGTCCCCACCATGTCAAGTAGCCCCAGGTACCTGTATCTAGTCACTCTTTCCGATTTCCCATAATACCCCCTGCTTAGTATTGGTGCCTTGCAAGACATCTTCAGGAGAAGAAAAAGCTAAGGAGTCAAGCCTACACAAATCCATAGTGGAGTCCCTAAGACAGTTGGAGGCTGCCTGGTATGCCTCCTTCCTGCAACTCCTGCAGCCAAGCTGGTGCCAAGCATATTGCTCTGCTTTCCTTTGAATCACATTGGCAAGGATGAGAGGGGGGATGGCTTGTCATCTGGGTAGCTCAGGGCCTCCATAACACACTGCTCAGGTTTGCGCCCCAGAGAGGTCACTTTGGTGCTACAAATGCAGCAAAAACAATGTGGGAGGCAGCAGTTATAACCTTATCAGGAGACATACCGTATGCCTTCATCTGCCCCAGCTGCAACAAAACATGTCTCTCCCATATCGGTCTTTGCAGTCACAGCAGGTGCTGCAACCTTCCAGCAGTTTGACTTCACTTCTCCATTGGTTCGTTTTGGGAAATTTAAAGGCTGGTCCAACCCATCTGCCTGGAAAGTGGCCTCCATAACCGAGTAAGCTCAGCAAAGTCATTAACAGACAAAAGAGTTGCCTTCTCAAACTTTGGGTGGTTGTGGGGGGCACAGCCTGTTCTCCGCACAGTGGTCCATAGACAACAGTCTGCCGCACGACCTCATCCCCTTACAGATAGTATGGGTGTCATAACGTTCATATAATTTTGAAGTGTGTCCCCTCCGGAATTCCTGAGGCATTGCATACCAAGCCCGAAGCAAGATCTAACAAGGCGATATTGTTGCACTCTCCTCTCCTAGCAGGCCGCAGTCAGCTTGGCCAGTGGCCAAGGGTGTCTGGTTTCCCCACCCCAAAAGTATAGAATGTTCCCTCTCTCATTTACAGCTTGAAAGCTTTTCTTTCCCTAGCGAGGGAAGCTGAGGTCCGGCTTTTCACTGCTTCTTGATAAAACCGCCTTACAGATGATATTGCTTCAGGGTCGCATCCGGCCAACTGTCTGTGTCTTGGCCAGCTGAGCTCATGGGGTCAGAGACAAGACTTTGCAACAGGAAGCTCCCTTATACAGAGTCAAGCCATTGCGCCATGTAGCTCAGTGTAGCTGACAGGCTGTAGGTCTCCCAGGATTTGGGGCAGGAATCTTTCTCCACTGTCTGGGGATGCCTGGGACCTTCTGCTTCGGGAAGTGGACACCCTACCGCTGAGCTATGTGCCACCGAGTGAAACTGAAGCGCTGCCTAGGACAGATAACTTAGTCCCAGGGCCCAGCTAGAAAGATCTGGAAAGTTGCATTTGGCCACGGTCTGAGGTTCCTCACCCCTCCTCTTAATTCTTTCTCCTAAGCCACTGCTAAATATCAGTACTGTATAGTGGTACCCACCAAAAGAGTCACACCAAGACACCGGGTTTATAAATAGCATTAAATAACCTGGCGGAGTTTTTATTATTTCAAAACGGAAAAAAATAACCCCAGATCCCCAACAATAGTTATTAAGATCAAACACACTGTTCTATACAAAACGAATATAAAACCCAACCTCATGACCCCTGGGGACTTGCCCCGGGGCCAGTTAAGGCTTTTGCTGCTATGGTCCTTGATTTATAATTTAATTAAATTATTAACTATCAGAGTCCCTGTGGTTGAGGGAAAGGGCTATCACTGACAAAACTGGGGAGTTGTTTGGGGGGGGGGGATTCCCTCTGGTTCTACAGAGGTTTTAAATATAATTCACCCCCTCCAGGGGGAAACTTAGTGTGTATCAGCCTCGGTATGGGCATAGCTCATGTTGCTCAACTACAACTCCCACCAGCCCCAGCAAGCATGGCCAATGGCCAGAGATGATGGGAATTGCAGTTCAACAGCATCTGGAGGGCCCAATGTTCCCTGCCCCTGTTGTAAGGGCTGGTGCTTCTGGCACAGCAATGTGCAGAATGAGTTTCTTGTTCCCTTTTGCTGCCTCTTGGCCCATGTGCTTCTACTCCTCAGGGAGGGGAGAGACAATGAGAAGACCCTGGCTTGGCATCCTTTCGCTCTCAGAGCTGGTGGAGTCCCATTGTTTCCCACCTTCGCCCTACTTCGCTGCTGCAACCACTAACCTCTGCTCTCATTTTAGAAGAATTGCACGTCAGCGTCTAGGGATGATAGCCAACTGACTTTTACTCAGAGTAGCCCCACTGAAATTTGTGGACCTAAGCTAGTCGGAACCATTGATTCCATTGGGTTTGCTCTATGACCTTCTCTCTCCCTGCCACCTCAATGAAATCACCTGCTTTCCCTCACTTTTTTTTTAGGCTGGGAAAAATAATTCCCTTTTAACGGCCTCCTCATGCTAAGCTGCTGCTTATTCCCTTGCCACTCACTCGGCAGTGCCTCCTAGCCCATAACGTTAGGGCCGTCAGCTCCCCTCACAACCTGTGATAATTGGGAACCAGCCCAGACACAACATTATTTTCTGGGCTGAGGGGAGGAAATTCTTCGAGTGGCCTTTTCTGCAGGCCACAGCAGTGAGAGGCACAAAGGCCTGGTCCCTTCGCCCCTCCCTCAGCACGATAGAAGAAGGGAGGCCTAACTGAGGCCGGCCTACTATGAGGAAAAAGCCCCAGAGCCTGACCACTTTGGGAAGGCTTTCCCCCCAAACCAAGGCCTGTAATTTCTCTGGTGCCTTGTCATTGCCGCAAGAAAAAGGAGAAAGGCACGTGCTGCCAAAAAAATAAGAGAGGCTCGCCTGTCCAAAGCCAGAGACAGCTGTAGGGTGGGCCAAAAAAAAAGCCCATTTGAGAGCAGAGAGTGGGGGAAGGAGGCGCTAAGAGGCTGAGGTAGACTCCGCTGATTCGAGCACATTTTCTGGCTCCCCCAGAAAAAACGTGTGGTGTAAACTTGCCAAGTTTTGGTGAGGCTGAGGAACATTGCTGCCTCCTTTGTTCTGCTTAAAAAAAAAAACCCCAGCAGCAACAACAAATATATATATATATAAACCCTCCCCACAATTAATACTCTTTATGCATCCAGGGTAGTGAATAAATAAAAAGGATAATAAATACAGTACACGAGCGGACAGGAATAAAAAAACTGAGGGAACAAGCACAATGGAGAATAGGCCCGTTGACGGCCTGGGCTAAGCCAGATGTTGTTTTTGCAGAATTGGTGCCTGTTCTCTTCAGTCAGCTCCGTTGCTTCTCCCTGTCGCTCATTCCACCCCATCCCCGAATAAACCACACAAAAACAGCAAGGGGCTTTTTTTCACCTCCTCCTCCCCACCCTGGATTCCATTTTGGAGCCCGGCTGACCATCACCCTATAACTTATCAGGGAGGAGGCTTGACAACCCCACACTTGAGGTCAAGCCTTTTCAGGCATGCAAGGCCTTAAGCCTCTGGGTGCTTTCCCCTTTCCCCCCACAACTTGGTTTGTGTCCTGAGTCTTCAAATGTCCAGGCAGAGCCAAGAAAGAGAGTCCGCAACATGCGGCAGAAGGTCCTGGAAGGTCCCTGAGCCATTAAGCAAACCTAGCACCAGCTTTTGCTGCTTAGGGTCTCTTGTTTGTGGGGTCAGCGGGGAAGGTTTGGTGCAGTTTGGTCATCTTCAGGAAAGCGACATTAAGAAGACGTGCCTTTTGAGCCCCCTCCCCACACAGACGCCTGCCTCCATTGTGGGTTGCAGGGGCCAGATCAAGTCAGGAGGCCTGGGCAGGCACCACCTCTCCGCGAGAGGTGCGCATGTCTATTTGCGGCCTCGCCGGTTCCTTAGGACCTCCAAGATGCGAGCCTTCTGCTTCAGCCACTGGCTCGACAACCTCTTTGGAGCCTTGGGGACGAAGAAGGTGTACTTGAGGCGCGGGGTCTTCTGGTCGGTCACCACCAAGGCTTGCAAGGTGAGCGGTTCTTTCAGGGGCCCGCGCCCCACGATCGTCTCCATGGCCTTGGTGGCCCCGCTGTAGCGCATGTTCACCCCGCCTGGCAGGTGGACGTCCTGCTCGGAAGGTGCCAGGATGTAGTTGCCGTTGAGGGCGTAAGTGCCGTCCCGCCGGCGGAGAGCCAGGTAGATCCCGTCGCTGGAGGACGATGGGCCGCTGCTCTGGCGGATCAGGATGTTGGTGGCTCCCACCGGGATGGTGACCACGTCGTTGTAACCGTACCTGATTGGGCGGGAGGACGAGAAAGATCAGGGATCAGCTGGGATGGAGAGCGGGAAAAGGCCTGCCTCTGAGGGGCAGGGTGGCCAGGTCTCCACAAGACTCAGGGCTCATTCACACTTCTGTTTTCCTTGCCACTTTCCTCCCTGGGGGAACTTGCATTTTAGCGCTGAATCAGAACAAAGGGCAATCCGGTTTTTCTGCGGATTGCTGTTCTGATTTCGCGCAGAAGAACAAGTTTTCCAGAGGAAAGCGGTGGGAAACTGCTTGGAGCCATGCTTTCTGGGCGTGGGACAAGTGTGGCCAAGCACCCAAATTTTCTGAGTGGTTCTCAGGGAACTTTGGGAATTGTTGATCTGCAAGGGGAATAAGGGGCTCCTAATGACTATCAGCATACTTGATAGACTACATCTCCCAGGGTTCTTTGGGGGATGCCATAACTGCTTAAGGTGCTGTGCTATGGCTTTAAATGAATGGTGTGAATGTGGCCCTAGGAAGCTGGAATAGGAGCCAATCTATTGGTCCGAGAAAGGCCAGGTCTTAGGGCTGGATGGGATTTAGGGCTGGATGGGATTGGAGTGAGAGGTCCCGCCCTTTCCACATTATTTATTTGTTTCAACACTTTGTATACTGCTTAATCCCAGTCATACAGAAGCAGTGTACCCATGGACATGTTTCCTTGCAAACAGCAATCCACGGTCTTCTAGGAATCAGGGGCTGTTAAAAATCGCCCAGTTCTGTTGGAATTAATTTATGTGCATTTGTAATTCTGTACTCAATTGCATGCAGGGGAAGCCACTTTATAGCTTTCCCTTCAAAATGCATGAAAGTTCTTGCACCTTTTTGTTAGGAATGGGAACAGGATGGTTTTATAATTGGAACAAATCATGTAAGTATGAATATATATGTATTTGTATCCAGTGCTTTTTTTCTTTTAAAAATGTTTTTGGGTACTCTCATTTTGACTCAAGAAAATAACCATTTTATAGTTCAAATCGGGGAAAATCAATACAGTAAATGGACAATAGTACAAAGATTCACAAAATGTTTAGGGCTTTGCATACCCCTGCATCCCCCCAGAAAAAAAGCACTGTTTGTATCCAACTAAGTAGGATTACTCTTGGATACAACCTGAAATTCATAAATGCAAAAACTATTCATCATTTATATCTGGGCTCTTGAATTAGGGTTTCTATGGATACTTTTGGCATAGGCCTATGTTTAACTGTTGAAGTAATGGCATCAGCAAGGTCTCAACTATCTGTAAAGAAATGCTTGGGGTTGGGAAGGAGGGAAACACATTGTGCATTCCCAATGTCTTAGCGCCACACAAAGCAGCACCTGCAAAAAAAATGTCACTCACTGAGGGTTGGTGAAAGAACCATAGATCTTGGTGCATCCAGAGTTGTCCCCTCCGCACGCCATGCATTTGTCAAACTTCTTCTTCGAGCCGATGACACGATCGCAGCCAGCGTGGACGCAGCGCCCCTGGACGCAGACTGAGGTGGAGTCAGGGGAGCAGGGTGTTCCATCAGCCACCTAGAACCAAGCAAGAGTCAGTTTGCTGCCCCAAGGGCTTATGGGAAAATCACTTTCCTCTTCAGTCCTCTACTTCCTTCCCCACAACACCTTCCAGATTCCCCATCTCTCGCCTACACACTCTCAGATAGCTGTCCATTGCTTTGCATTTTGTTTCCGAAAGCCTGTTCTGTGTAAAGTGTAAAATAACCTCAGGGTCTCCTGAAGGACGGGAGGCTCACGTTGCCATGGTAACACTTACCTTCGGTTCCAGGACATAGTAGTAGCCCAAGGCATGGGATTGGCAGGTCAACTTGCACTGGTCACGCTCAGCCACACCGCTGTAGCGGGGCACCCAGTCCATGGGGGCAGGGTAGTCCTTAAACATGTCCGTGCGGTGATTGTAGACAGCACACTGCTGTTCCCGGTAGGTCAGAGCTGGAGGGGAATTAACACACAGGGGTTAAGACCTGCAACTAGGGCTGGGTGACAACAATAAAACGGCCCCAGATGCATTTTGGGTGTGAAATCGGCATCAACATTCATGTTAAGCCTGTTGACGATTGCTTCCGTCTCACGTTTTCTCTTCCATATTAAACAGTTAAGCAAGAGCCCTGTGCGCCACTTGGAATAATGAACCCAGTTAGCACACAGGAACATAGGAAGCGGCCTTATGTGGAGTCGGAGAATTGGTCCCTCTTGCTCACTATTGCCTGCACTCGCTGGCAGTTGGCTAGCTATGGTTTCAGCCAGTAAGAAACACAAGCGAGGAAGCACCAGGGCAGGCTGTGGCAATCAAGTCCACCTAAGAAACGCTGTTTGAAAGTGGCAGAAACGATCTTACCGTTCCCATCAGGGCAATTCTGGACGTTGCAGGAGCGGTACTGGGTGCGTTTCCCTTCGCAGTACTTGCCACCATTGCGTGGGACAGGCTTGTTGCACTCGCGGGTGGAGTACTGCACTCCCCCTCCACAGCTGCGGGAGCAATCACCCCACGGGCCCCAACGTCCCCAGCCGCCGTGGGTGGGAATCTGCAAAAAAGGAGAAAAGGGAAGAGAGAGTGAAAAAGTGCTTTGTGTGAGACGATACGTCATACAGTGTTTTCAAATGTACAAAGCACTTCACAAGCATTATGGTGGCGACAGGTGAATCTGTCAGTATCTGTTTCTCCTTTTTCTAAACTTAAGTTCAGTTCCTACATTTCCACATCAGTTTACATGCTTTGTGTGTGCCTCTTGTGTTCTTGGGTTTCCAAGGCTTGTATCTAGTGTAGTGCCAAGCAATTCGATCCACTAGCGTAAGAATTGGTGCTTGTGCAGCAGATCTTCTCCCCTCCTTCCCCTGTGCACCCCTTAAATCTGTCCTGATGCTCCCCTCAGGAGCAGATTTGGGAGGGCATGGTGTCCATTCAGGGGAGGAGAAGAGGGAAAGCACCATTACGCAAGTACAATTCCCTGTGCTAACAGAACAAGTGCATTCAATACCGTACAAATGCGTCCTTCCCAGCTCAAAAAGTGAGCCCTATGTCCTTTATGTCTACCCTGGAAATACAGAGACACTGCTGGCGGGTCTACTCACATTGTACGTCTTCAAGTCGACTTTGCTTATGCACTGGCCGCTCATGCAACTCTTGCCTTCGCCGCAAGGTGTCCCATCGGCCCAGGGGAAGTATTTCGTCTGGCACATGTATTGCCCGTTGATCTGCCCCGTGCACCACAGTGAGGAACAAGGGGGACGCATGCTGGGGCAGTGGCGTGAGTCGGGCCCAAAGCTCAGCTGGCACTGCTGGTCCACGTCGTAATCACTGCCGGGGAAGGCAGCTGGGAGGTGCAGGGGTTCACGTGGTTTGTCTAAGAGGCAGCGACCTGCAAGGAAAGGGATGAGGAAGGGGGAACCAGAAGATCGGTTAATTCAAGGCCTAGGAATGGGCAGATCTGTCAATTTTGAGTATACAGTTCTGCAAAGCAATGTTCCCTAATAAAAATGCATTTTAGTATGCCCTTTTCATAATTACTGCATATGCATTTTATATTTCTTTGGACATCACTTGGCCGGAGAACAGCATTACAACGTTTAGAGATGCATGAATTTCAAAAAATGGCTGTTTTCCGTCTTTGCATTGTTTTGGTTCTCCTTTCAATGCAAACTGAATTGAATTGCTCCCCCTTCTCCCTAGGTGCTTAAGTTGTCACATGAGGCCAGGATGGTGAGGAAGGAAGCTCGACCACCAGGGCTGAAAAGATCCAACTGAACAGTCGAGGAATGCGCAGATCGGAAGGCAAAGTCCTACCATGGTCATTGTCTAGGAAGTCAGTGATGAAGCGGGCACTGCATGGGGACCACATCTCTTCAGGGTCCACGGGGGACATGATGGAGGCCATCATGTGGCGTGAGTTTGAGTGGCGGTTCAGCTCTCTGCAGTGCTTGTCATCGTCATGGAGCATGTTGAAGACATGGCCTATACAAGGGGGAAAGGAGAGAGAGAGAGAGAGAGAGAGAGAGAGAGAGAGAGAATTCAGCTCCAGCTCCCCATATACTTGTGAAGCTGCAGAATATTTTGTGTTAATTACTCGGCCATTCAAGTACAGAATCTGCTATCTAATGAGAAGCGTAGGCTCCCAAGATTAGTTATTATTTATTAAACTCATATCTTGCCCTTCCTCCCAAACGAGCCCAGGGAACCAAACACACCGAACGATAAATAACGACTGTTATTCAGAGGCATACTGCATCCGAGAGTCGAGGCAGAGCATAGCCCTGATGGTTAATAGTCATTGATACATTATCCTTCATGAAACTCATATTGCTGACTAGACAAGCCTAGGCTTGCACTCCACACCTCTGTCTTTTTTGGGAATAGACCACCTGGCTTTTCAGCAGGGGTGGATCCATGGGAATGCCCCCCAGGGGTGGCTGGTTGAGTGCAAGGTGCCAGTCCCCACGTACCAAGCTCATGCGCTGCAGTGAAAGCAGACTGGAGCCCGTCATCCTCCACGATGGAGCAGCTGCGTTCTGGGTCACACACAGTGCCCACGTCCGCCATGCCCAGAGTGCCACAGCTAGAGCGCCCGCAGAGATCCTGCCAGGGAAAGACAAATGCATATTGTCAAGGCCACCAATGCACAGTGTGGTAGAAACAGCCATTGAAGGAGCCTCCAAGGTGGCACTGGCCATGTGGGATGGCACCCTCTGTAGGACTCAGCAGGCAAAGTCTACAGTATCTTTCTGGAGGAGAAGGCACCCACTGGCTGCCAAATCAGCTCTCCTTGCAAGTCAGTAGGGGGAGAGATGGTCAGACACTTGCGTTTAGACCAAGCTAGAACTGATAGAATCATAGAGCTGTAGGGCTGGAAGGTTCTAGTTAGCTATGATTCCCTGCAACACAGGAACCATAGCTAACAAATTCCTGATGGAAGGCCATCCAGCATCTCTTTCAAAACCTCCAGTGAACAAGAGTTCGTAGGTAAAGTAAAGGGACCCCTGACCGTTAGGTCCAGTTGCGGACGACTCTGGGGTTGTGGCGCTCATCTCGCTTTATTGGCCGAGGGAGCCGGCGTACAGCTTCCGGGTCATGTGGCCAGCATGACTAAGCTGCTTCTGGCGAAACCAGAGCAGCGCACGGAAACGCCGTTTACCTTCCCGCCGGAGTGGTACCTATTTATCTACTTGCACTTTGACGTTCTTTCGAACTGCTAGGTTGGCAGGAGCTGGGACTGAGCAACGGGAGCTCACCCCGTCGCGGGGATTCGAACCGCCAACCTTCTGATCAGCAAGCCCTAGGCTCTGTGGTTTAGACCACAGCGCCACCTGGAGGTAGTAGCTTTTTAAAATGTTTCTCCCCACCCCCCTTCTTCTAATTTTCTTTTTGTTGGCATCTATCATCTATCTATCATCTATCTATCTATCTATCTATCTATCTATCTATCATCTATCTATCTATCATCTATCATCATCTATCCTTTTGTGAGCTTCATGGCTGAATAGGGAATTTGAACCCAGAACCTCCTGGTCCTAGTCTTATCTACCCTCCAGCTCTCAACTACCATATTTTTTGCACCATAACACTCACTTTTTTCCTCCTAGAAAGTAAGGGGAAATGTCTGTGCGTGTTATGGAGGAAATGCCTACGGGTGGCATGCCTACAGATTTTCCTCCTCTAAAAACTATGTGCGTGTTATGGTTGGGTGCGTGTTATAGAGCGAAAAATACGGTAGCTACTTATTGCAAATACCCCTTAAGCCTCTGGGGGCTCTCTTTCACCCAAAGGAAACCAAACCTGAATTTTGCTGCAATCCCTGGAACTTTTCACAGGTTAGGAAAGTAAGGAGCCTATCGCTAAATGCCAGTGTGACCAATTTGCAGAATTTATGCAGAATTTGGCCACTTTCCTTGGTGCAGAATTTTAGTTGTGCGAGTTCTCTGCGCAGCATATAGGGGGATACCTGGCAGCAGTTCACTTACCTCTCTAGTGAAGAGAATGGCTGTGTCGAAATGCTCAGGATCCTCGTCACTCTCCTTATTGAGGCCTTTCTGCCATGTGCAGAAATTTCGCAGCGTCTCGGCAGCGTTGGACGACACCCGCAACCCGTCCTCGGATTGTCCAATCACAACCAGCCTGGTCACGACCAAGTTGACTGGATTCTTCAGGCTGGGGTGTCGGAAGAACTTGGCAGCCGCTGCCATGATGGTGAGGAGGTAGCGCTTGAGGCCTGCACCGTGGAAATGCGCCATCTCTTCATCAGCCACCACCAGAGTCTCCACATAGCGTGGGATGGAAGCAAACCGCTTCAGGGAACAGAAGGGATGAAGAGAGGTGAGTTGGAAAGAGGGCGAGTGAACCTCATTCTGCCCCACATACACCATGGGGGAGCAAGCTTTGCCCTAAGTGCCTAGGCAGGGACAGAACACTGGGTGGGGATACATGAAATGACAGATCCATCAATTTAATTAATGTTATCTGCTATATATTTTGAGAAGCTGTTTGTTGTCTATGCATTTGGACACCTCTTACGATACCACAACAAGTTTTTGCGTGGCAGTTCCTGAAATTGAAGAGCAGGTATTTGTCTTATCTTTGGAGACATTTGGATGCCATTTTGAATCAAGATGGCAGACCGTTCCGTTCAAAACTGCACTGATTTTAAGCACTGATTTCAAGACTGCGCTGGTTTTTCTGTTTCTTAGAATTCCTGAGCAGCGTCAGGTACAAGTCTGCTAGCCAGTTATATTTGAAGAAGGATTGTAGTTCAGTGGCAGAGCACCTGCTTTGAATGCGGGAACTTCCCCGCTGTTTCATGTTAGAAGTACACTACAGAAAACCTACTTTTCTGCCTGGGGCTGCATTTCCTCCAGAGTGATCTTCCAGGGGCCACATACCAGGGCTGGGTGCAGGCAGATGCAGAGGTGTGAAGCAATGGATCTGACTCTTATCTTTGTATGGTAGGTTCCATTCCAGCCATGCAAAATGCAGGAACATAGGAAGCTGTCTTATACTGAGCCAGACCATTTGTCCATCTATCTCGGTATTGTCTACACTGATTGGTAATTGCTCTCCAGGGTCCTGTACCTGGAGATGCTGGGGATTGAACCAGTGACCTTCTGCAAGCAAAGCAGTCATTCTACCACTAAGCTATTTCACTTCCCCAAGGGCTTCTACACACAGAGAGAGATTTCTCCATCTTCTTTCCAGCCAAGCAAGAAGTATTATCACAGTTCAAGGACACATTCAGCCAGGCAAAAGCACCAGAGGATATGGTTTGTGAGATGGGCTGTGGCCTGTGGAGACACGCAAGGGCCACATTTGCCCCTTGGTATTAGATTCCCCAACCCTGCCACAGAAAGTGATGGGAAAGACTCTTCTCTGCCTGAGATTCTTGAGAGCTGCTGCCAGTCAGAGTGGAAAATACTGAGCTATACTAGGCTGCTTCCTAGATTCCTGTTAATAATAGCCAAGGCAGGGAACACTTTAAAAAAACAACCTTTTAAAATCAAATAGATTTTATTGAAACGATTGCATGCAAAGGATGTGTGGCAAGTAAAATATCTGACACCAAAAAGGATTTAGGGCTTGGGGAATTTGAAACTAAGCAGTTTTGGTGGGGAAACAGTTCTTTAGCTGGAGATGGTCAGGGAGCTTAGATGACAAGGCCCAACAGTTTTGACAGATGGATTAATCAACCCCGGGCTTCTGTTGATTAATCTGTCAGGCCCCATTTGAGCAAATAAACAACATATGTGCCTGAATGCCTTGGTGCCTCCAGCCAGGCAGTGTGGAAGAAGATGAGTAGCGGAGAGCTTGTGGGGTAGCTTTCTTGACTGGCTGCTGGACAAAATTCCTGAGGGAGGGAAGGAGGGAGACTTTGAGGGCCGTCTCTGCTGTTGGCTCAGAGCCTCAAGCCTCGACTCCTTCGGTGCAGCAGGAGACCAGGCACCAGTGCCTGCCTTCCGCTAAGTAGGAGGCGAGGTCTCTTGGGGCCTGTGCGGTGCTGAGACATCCCCGCCACCGTGTGAGGTCAGAGCTTGCCACGGCTTCGCTGCATTACATGCGTCACGAAGACCCAGAGGTGAAGGGTTAGGGTGACAAAATACGAACCGGGTTGATGTCAGATTTGATGGGGACAGACTTTCACTGGTGCTCAAAAGCTTGCGCTGGTTGCTCTTACTCTGTCAGGGCCAGGTTCAAGGTTCTGGTATTCATGGCCAAGGCTTAATTGGCGACAACTTGAGCCAAGAATACCTGATCTCTTATATCCCTGCCCAGTCATAGAGGTCTTTGGGGTAGTCACTTTCAGAGCCCCCCCCCCCCCCCTTCTCTCAGAGGCACAGTGTTACACACCACCCCAATTTCCAAGAGTGGTGTGAGATTCCAGGGGTTCCAGGCGCTTACCCAGGGTTATTGCTTCCTCTGGGAAGATTGAGGCACAGTGGAGGCGAGTGCTTTTAAGAAATATATTACTTATAATATAAATGGCTCATATCCATTAGGAGCTGTGTGTTCAATATTGAGGACCCAGTTTTATGGAACCCCCTTCCAGGTGAGGCCAGGCTTTTATTCAAGCAGGCAATTTCAAAGGAATTCTGATTTTATAGCTTTTACTTGTTTTTATTGTGTCACGGTTCTGGAACAAATGCTTAGAGACTATTGTAATTACCGGTAAGTGGTCTGTAAATGATTGAAATAAATAATAAAACACCACCTCTGCTTCATGGAGGGGGTTGTTGAAAACTCAGGACTTGCTTGTGGGCTTCCCAGAGTGGCATCTGGTTGGCCACTTTGAGAACAGGATGACAAATAGATGGGCCTCTGGCCTGATCCAGCAGAGCTTTTCTTATGTTCTCTGCCACAATCTTTTTGAGATCTGAAAGCTCTCTCTCTCTCTCTCGCTCCTAAACTTTAAACTTATGCTTGCTTACTCAGCGGTACAGAGGAAGAGCAATTCTGCACATGCCTAGAGGAGCTCTCCTCTTGCTTCAAGGGCTGGTGTGTATCATCCACTGTTCAAATCACGGGGCGATGGGAGGTGGGGTGGCTCTCACTGAAATCCACAACCTTCCACCCTGACAATCCCAATGGGTCACCAGCCATCGCTATATATTACCTCCAGGACTAGAGGCGGGACCAAAGCAGGAGAGGGCCAGTGGGGTCGGCGTCCTCCTTTTTAGTCTCATTGTTGGCTTTGCAGAACTCAACAGGGAAGAGGATGGGTTCAAAACTAGAGTCACTTGGCTCTGCCTGCCGCTGGCTGTGGCGCCACCTGCTGTTAGCCTCCTTCTCTTCTGCCCTGCTGGTCCCAATGGGCACCAGCCACTGCCAGGAGCCTCTCCCTTTCTCTTTGAAAGCAAACTTTCTTACAAGCATCCTGAACACCCAACAGTTGCTAGGCAGATTTCCATTCTGACAGTAGAGATGTGTTCAGGTTGGTTGCTGGCACTGAATGAGCTTAAGCTGGTGTGCAAAGGTAGAGCCTCAATCAGACTTAAGGGGCCAACTGTGCATCTCAAAAGAAAGAGGAAAACCACCCCCACCCCCCCACCCCAAAAAGAAGATGATGATGTAGATTTGCACAAAAAAATGCACACGATAAATTATGCGCATAGCTGCCAGCATGGGTTCTTGGTGACCATTGGGAATAGCAGGGCAGAAGGCAAGGAGGCCAACAGTAGGTGGCCCCATAGCCAATCCCAGGGAGAGCCACTATGTCCAGCTAGGGCTGGGAGAAACCTTGGAGAGCCACTGGTAGCTGCTAAGCTAAATGGATCAGTCCTCTGACTTGGCATGAGGCAACTTCCTGCGTTCTTATGACAGGAGCCTTCACTGTCCTCCTTTGCATTCAGCCTCCCTTCCTCTAACCACTGGCCTGCTTTCTCAAGACATCTTGGCAGCTGTTCCAAGATGGCACCCAGACCAGGGAGGCCATGGCTTGCATCTGCATGGAGCTGCTTTCTCTCCCCCAGCCTCCCCGATGGCTTTCTACAGCTTTGCCAAGACTTTTCTTGTCTCTTTCCCAACCCCAACCAATGACACCTCACAGCCAGGGCAAAGAGCAGTCAGAGGAGGGGAGGGTTGTGGTGGGTGATGGGTGCAAGTGTGGAATCGCTGCCTGGGGGCTGGGCGTTCCCTGCTTCACTCTGTTCCATTATTATCTCTCAGACTTGGCCCCAAGGAAGAATCTGAAGGATGCAGACACTGCATCCAGATCCCCCACCGCCTGCCTGCCACTGAGTGGGAGTGACAGAGATATCATAATTAACATGCCTTTAGAAAATGTGACCCAAACAAAATGAAAACATGAAAAAGAAGACTTCTTTCTTAACAATGGGCTTGGGCAGAAACAGCGTGCTAGGTGCTGTATGGGTAGGGATGGGCCAATCTGTCAATTTCAACGTCTCTCAGTGTCTCGTTTTTCCAACTTTACATACATTTGGCTTTCTGCATTTTCACATCAGTTTGCATATTTCTTTTGGTGGTGACTGGGGAGGGAAGTCCTCACGAAAATTCATCAACACTTTAGTGCAAATCTCCCCTAATGTTCATATCTCTGTATGCAGTTTTGCCTAGTATCTATGGTTCTTACTAATGACACTTTGCTATGCCTGTGAACCTGCCAGGAATCAATATCTTTGATGGATTCACCAAGCCAGTGTTGTTGACAATGACAGCCTTCCCTAACCCCCTGTAGATGCTTTTGGACTACAGCTCCCATCATGCCTGAGCAATGGCCATGTTGGCTGGGGCTGATGGGAGTTGGTGTCCAGTGACATTTGAAAGGCATGAGGTCGAGGAAGGTTAAGGAAACAGGAACAATTCATAACTTGTCTGGCAAGACCAAGTGCCATTGGCTCAAGAGTCCCTGTACACAACCAGTGTCAGGGATCAACCCCATTGGGCATTTACTGTGGCCCCACATCCCCAAAGGGGCCCTACTTTTGATACCCCAGAGCCTCCTGGCTCTGCTCCTCCTCCTCGCCATTGCCATCTGTTCACTTGCTTTCTCCAAGCTTGTCAGGAGAAGCAGCAACAGCAGTAACCACCTCTCTTGGGTCCAACTAAGGGGGCATTCAGACATGGAGTTTATTGCGGTAGTTTGCCTGGCTATAATGCAGGCGCTTCTGTTCTGGTTCCCAAAGTTCCTTTTCCACCGCATTGCCTGTTGCCTTATGGAACAGTGGCTTTCATATTGGCATCTCATCATGCCATACTAAATTTCATTCACACCAGTGGGCGTGGTGTGACCTGACCTATCATTGGACATGTTGCCAGCCTTTAGGCGCATGCGTGCCTCTGTTCCCCCATGATTCGCCAATGGAAATGACAGAAACAAACTGTATGCCGGAATACCGCCCCAAATTCACGTGAGTGGCGGTGGCATGATGCATGAAAACTGCAGAAAGTACAAAAACTGCGGGAAGTGCAAAAGCCCCACAATTTCCTGGGTTAACTGGGTTGCAATTGACATGGAAGTGAGCATCAAACCTCTGTTAGATACCTGATACTGCTATGGGCTCCCAGGAAAATGGGGACATAGTGGGCAGTTGAGAACATTCCCACCGGGAACCTCCAAAGAACCTTTTGGGTGGGGAGAAGGGCCGTACCAAAATGGATGTAGAGGGACCCAGGTTCAATCGCGATGTCCTTCAGGTCAGGCTGTTCATACCCCATGCCTGAAACCCCGGAGAGCTACCACCAGCCATTGTGGACAACGCTGAACTAGATGGACAAGTGGTCTGAGCCTGTATCATGCAGTTTCCTTTAAGAGCAAGACAGAAATGCTAAAACAAGGACTCAAAAGCCGGCGCCGAGCGCAATGTGGAACTAAATGGCATGTGCAAAGTATTCCCGGTAAGTGTTTTTGGCAGCCGCATCCCTCCATCCCAGCATGCTCATGCTCTTACCTTTGCTCTCCTGGGAGATGCTTCGTCCTTGGGCAATGGTTTGCCTGCTGGGGCTGTCATGCTCTCTGGCGCCTGGGACCCGACGCCGCACATTGGCCCATCCGCTTTCTCTGGCATCTTCTTCCTCACCACGTGGGCTCCGGCTCCTCCTGCCGTGTTCGGGGCTCCCCCTTCCAGGGGCTGCACGTGGTACTCGGTGCCACGGTACTGAAGCACCCCCAGCAGCGATGCCCCGTCGTAGTTGACCGCCGCAATCGATTCCGGGTCAGAGTTCACCGTGCCAGTGAAGTAGGTCCCTTGCTCGGCCAAGGTATCCACTGCTTGTCCCGACCTGCCCAAATACTGGACCGTCAAGCCCTCTGCGACGAAGCTGGGGTCTTTCTCTAAATTTAGGACCAGTTCTTCACCGAACACGCGAAGGCGGTAGGAGAGCCGCTCATCCGAGCTGCCGCTGCTACCCAGGCCGTTGTCTAGCATGTCACCCTCATCCCAACCCGCAGGATGGAATGTGGCATTGAGTCTCTCGGGGAAAATTATTTCTTCTTGATACTGGCCGAAACGGGCCCGTTCGTCCACAGCGAGGACCAGGTGGCAGCAGGTGATAAACCAAAGAAGAAACATTTGGAACTTTTTTTTTTTTTTTTTGCTAAAAGCAACCTTGCGGGGAGAAAGGGCAGAGCTTGGTGATCTTTGAGGGAGAAGATTCTTTTAAGGAAAAAGAGGAGCCCCTGAGTTTAGCAAAAATTAAATCAAAAACAAATCAATAGCTCGGCTGATGCACACAAAGGATGTGGGCAGTAAACAGAGGCAATTGAGGTCGCTCCTTCTGTCCTATCTGTGGCTCACAGCACCTAAGCAAGGAGCATCATCCACTCTCCTTTGGGTTTTGAAATCCACCTCCAGTCACCACCTCACTCACCCCAGCATGAAGTCTCTCACTGCCTATTTAAATTTCTTAAAAATGGACCATCAATAAGTCCCTTTTCCAGAATTGTGGGGTTTCTCTCTCTCTCTCTCTCTCTCTCTCTCTCTCTCTCTCTCTCTCTCTCTCTCTCTCTCTCTCTCTCTTTCCCCACCTCAACGCCAAGTCTTTTTGAGCTGTCTTCTTTTCAGCACACACACTCTTCTTTAAAACAAAAAACCCGGCAGCGATCTGGAAGCCTGTGCAACAGGATGGAGCTGAGGTTTTCCTTTCCTTTTGTTCCAAATTTTTAAAGAAATACAAATATATAAATATACCTCTCTCTTCAAAAAGGGGGCTTCCTTCCTTCTGAATAAAGGAGCTTGAATGAAAAGCCGGTGGAAGAGGGGGAAAAAGAAACCACAAGAAATCGATGTCAATTCCAGTTGGCGTTTTCTCTTTTCTTCGCGTCTGTCTAAGAATCCTTGGGAACTTTTTGAGTTTGAAAGAGCGCAAGAGAGAGAAAATGTGTGTATGTGATATATATATTTATATGTGTGTATTAATCTCTCCTCCTTTATTAAATTGCGCTATAGTTGCTCGTTCAAGCATCCAGCTCCTTTTAACAGCTGTTTTTGGCTTCTGCTGATTGGCTGAAGCAAGGTAATTTTTTTTTTATAGCCTTCCTTGGCCCCCCCTCCAATTTTGCTGAAGTACAAAAGACGCAAGCAGGCAGTCGTTTGATGAGATCATAAATTACAACAGTTTGTATGTGGGTTCTTTTTTCTTTTTTCTTCCGTCCAAAGTAAGGGGGGGAGTGGGTTGCAGAGGGAAATGATGGTTCATCCATTGGCTAGAAGCCAATTTAAGGGTGGGAATTGCAGTTGTGACTCAACAGATTGCCAATTTCTGACACAGCATTTTTCTTCATCTTTAAACACAGCGTCCGGACCTTCTCTTTTGTAGATTCCCTTTTGCTATCTCTGGCTGTGTGCAGGATATTATTATTATTATTATTATTATTATTATTATTATTATTA
This sequence comes from Podarcis muralis, assembly GCF_964188315.1. Taxonomy (NCBI): domain Eukaryota; kingdom Metazoa; phylum Chordata; class Lepidosauria; order Squamata; family Lacertidae; genus Podarcis; species Podarcis muralis. The sequence continues at coordinate 10,830,564 of NC_135670.1, read as the reverse complement.
CAGATGTTGCTACAGTGAGTGAAAGCATGCTGGCTGTTTCAGAGTTGAAATCACCCAAAACCCACACCTACTTTTAAGTGGAGGGTGGGAGACTTCCCTGTTCCAATTGCTACTAGTCCACATGGTTTGAACCTTGAATGCTTTTTAAATTGTGGGAAATGGTATCATAGAAACTTCAGATCCCTTTTAAGGTACTTTCTTCAGGGCCCCCATCCCCAACTATTGGATATGACTGGCTGGGGCTGATGGGAGCTGGAGTTCAACAACATCTGGAGGGCCACACATTCCTCAACACCTGTCCTAATCCTAGAAACACTTACCTGGAAGTAAGTTCCATTGAGCTGTATGGGACTCATTTCCAAGTCAGTTCTCAAGCAAATGGCGTAATCTCTGGCTGGCAAAATAAATTTACAAGGAAGCAAGAGGAGGTTACAGGACATACCAAAAGTTAAGAAATGGATAGATAAAATCTGGGAAGAGCTTTGATGTCAAAACTGGTGTATTTTAGAAGGACAACAGCAACAGCAAAATATCTTGAGGAAAAACTGGTCCATCCATTGAGTAAAGTAATATTTTAACATTCCCAATCAAAAGCTGTTTTTATATTATATTGAATAATTTTGGGTGTCTATAACAATAATAATCTACTAAGTATCAGCTACATGCATGCACACGAAAGAGGCCAAGTTTAGGACAATGGAAGACAGAGATGCATTACGTGTATATTTCTATATACTTATGTGTACATATAAAATAGACAATATATATTACATGTGTGCCTATTTAAATATGTGCATACACACTCATAATAGCAAAGTATAATGTATATATAATAATTATATAAAAAGCAATGTATATAAAATTATAAACACAGTTATTTTCTAGGCATTAGAAAGAACAAAAACAGGAAATAAACATTGCTGTTTGTGATCTTGGTGAAGTAGAAAGCAATTAGGTTTGCATCCAAATTTGTTTGTGCAGTAAGTTTTCTCCCTTCTTCCTGTCTATCTGTTCTACATTGGGGAATACTGATGAATAAAAATCAAAAAGAGGGGGGAATATTTTACCAATACATTGGCAGGCAATGTATTTTACCAATACATTGGTAGTAGCGCATCAACAAGATCAATGTAAACAGCCATTAATCTGGATTAACTCTTACCACAGCCTTCCACAAATCATTATAGGAAGTGTACTGCACATCAAGACTTGAGAAGTTGCTCCTTGCCCTTTGATAGGAAATCAGTTTCCATTCCACAAATTTTATTCCACTGGGAGTAAAAACAGGGGCAGCTGGTCCACTGGGGCAAATAGGGCCCTGCCCTACCAACCTCAGTCTGCCCTTGGAGACAGCCATCTCCATTTAGTTTGATGTTTTATTATGCTTTCATATTTGTTGGAAGATGCCCAGGGTGGCTGGCGGAGTATTATTATTATTATTATTATTATTATTATTATTATTATTATTATTACCATCATCATCACCACCGATCAAGGGGTGGCTTTGCCTGTGATTGGCTCTCTAGCTGAGCCTGTGATTCCCTGGTTCTGGCTCCACCTATTGTTGATTTCCACCCTACTAGTCCCAATGGCCACAAGCCACCATACATCAGTAATAATCATAACATTGTAGAGCTGGTCCAACCCCCTGAAATGCTGGCATATTTTGCCCAACATGGGGCTTGAACCCATAGCCCTGAGATTAAGAGTCTCATTCTGTACCTCTACCAGCTGAGCTATCTACACTGAATAAGTAACACTTTGGAGCCATTCATGATATCCCAAATCATTTGAGGCAGCACTCCCCTCTGCCCAACGGTAGAGCCAGGGCTGGCCAAGACCCCCTGTGCCCATCTGAGTAATCCCCATAGCAAGATGACAGGCCTCTGAGTTGACCTCTGGGACAGTCAGATTTGCATTTGTTCATGACTTCCCAGATGATTTTGCTATTTGTGATGATGGTGCCTTTGTACAAGATAAGTCTCTCACTCTTGAGGGAGTCAGACAAGGGCTGCCATTTTATGGCAGCCTCCCTACCCTTCCCAGACCAAGAGAGTTCTTCTGAGAACATGTTGTCCAGCTTTCCCACAGTCCCTTGGGCCTCCTTTGGGAAAGCCAGGAGAGAGGCCAAGCAGAGCAAGACGTAGCAGGGGTTAAGGCCTTGGAAAACTCAGCGCTTTTGAAGGGGGAAATCGGGCTTAGTTCCAGAGAGAGAAATCTTTCTCGTGGCTTGGCAGCTGAGCACTACAATTATACTTTCCTTAGCCTGTGGTGGTGATCTCGATCTCTCTCTCTTTCTGTCTTTCTCTCTATCTCTCCTTCCTTCCTTCCTTCCTTCCATAGAAGAAGGAGCTCTTTCTTCTATTGATTATGAATTTTAATGCGGTTTTAAAAAATTATATATAGACACCAGCCACATTTGCACCATGCATTTAAAGCACTGTGATACCACTTTAAACGGTCATGGCTTCCCTCAAAGAATTCTGGGAGCTGAAGTTTGTGAAGGGTGCTGAGAGTTAGGAGACTTTCTTCCCCTCTCAGAGCTACAGTTCCCAGAGTTCCCTTAGAAGACAGATGAATTGTTAAACCACTCTGAGAATTATAGTGCATATCAAAAGAAATTGCTGGATAGGTGACTTAAAAAAAAAAAGCAAACTAAGTCAGAAACTTGAAGATCTGAACTTCAAACTAGAAAGATGAGAAATGGAAAGAAAGCAAAACTGACAGATTTGTCGATCCCTACAGAGCACTTCTAATCATCTTATCAGCCATGGCTTCTCCCAACTAATCCTGGGAAGTGTAGTTTGTTTAGGGTGCTAGGAATTGTAGCTCTGTGAGAGGTTTCTCCTAACAACTCTCAGCAGCACTCCTAACAAACTACAGTGGGCGAAAAGCCTTGGCTGTTAAAGTGGCGTTAATGGGTGGTGCTTGAAACGCATGGTGTGGGTGTGATCTTTTCAAAAAAGAACAACTGACTTCTTGCGGTTTGGAAAGTAATAGGGGATGACTAAATGGACAACCTATATACACCCGGCAAGCAGATCAAAATGCATGCAGGACAAACGCTCATTGTCATATAACCAGCCCTGCAAACAAATCCGAACTAACGCAGCTCAGTATAGATTGTACACAGTCTAATGCTGGTGTTCTGCAAACTTGGGCCCCCAGAAGTCATTTGACTATGACTCCCATCACCCCTGACCCATTGGCTAAAGTGGCTACGGATGATGGGAGTTGTAGTCCAATAAAAATAGGGGGACTCAGGGTTGAAGAACATTGGTCTAACCTTCACGTAAGCTTTCTGCAAGTCAGTCAGCACTGAACGTTCACTAAACAGGTCATCTGCAAGGACCCACGGTTTCAAAAATAAGTAGAATGGATTCTTTGTGTTTTTTTATATAAAAACAAACAAACAAACCAAGAGACCTACTTGGTATCTTGTCACAGTCTATACAATGTTATGACCACAATGAAGAAATTATATCTGATTCTCTCACTCGCTTGCTATTCCTCCCTCCCCTCTCTTATTTTTCTTTGTCCTCCTCTAACCCCATCTCTCAGCCTCTCTCTCTCTCTCTCTCTCTCTCTCTCTCTTTCTCTTGGATTCAGGTTTTCTTGGATCGACTCCCCTCCAGCTCCGCCAAAGTAGCAGGGGGAGATCCCTCTGGCTCACCAGGCCCTCTGCTGAAACCTAAGCGACCCCTTTATGAATAAACTCAGTTTAAAAAGACCAATTATTTACCCCCGCCTCCTATAGCTGCATTGTACATTCATCCCCCCTCCTTTAACTGCCTGCCTGTCTTTCTTTCCAACCTCCTAGCATTATTTTCCTTCTTTCACCACGTTTATTCACCCTCTCTGTAGGTCTTGAATTTATGTTAGTGTGGTTTGTTCCATCTCTCCCCACTCCCCCTTTTCACATCTGTTCCACCCCCTCCAACACACACACACACACACACACACACACACACACCGCCCCGTGTGCAGAAGCCTTTGGCAGCCAACAATATACTCTCATCTTTTCCTTGTCTCTCCCAGTCCCTTCTTACACCCCCTCTCCTCCGCCCGCCTCCAAGCTCTGCAGCCCTGAGCTGCAGGAGATGAAAAAGTCTGCCACTCCAACCTGGAAATGGCCACAACTATTGTAGGTCAGGAGCAAAAAAAACAACCCAAAAACCCTGGGGGGAATTTTTAGCTACCCTGGCAAACCCATCACCGGTGGCAAAGCAAACACAAATCCTCGCCCATTCTTAGTTCTTCAAAGCGGCGACAAAATCTGCCCTCATCCTCTGGTTCATTTTCTTGGCGGCCTGCCATCTCTACCACCTTGGCATCATGGAAACGGTAGAACTTAAACTGTACAAAGCAAGTTTGGGAAGGCTGCGGTTTCTTTCTCTGAATATCCCTCCCGCCTGCCTCTTCCTGAATCAAACGTTCCGTCTCCTGATATCACGGTCCCAGCCCTTCTTCACACGGGGGCCAAATATCAAGGTGCGGAAACTAGGTCAGGTATTTTAAATTGCCTCCATTCATTACAGCTTTTCAAAAGGTATATGGGAAGCCATTTGCTGTGCTCCTCAGAGCTGGCCTGAGGGGTGGACAAATGGCTGGGCATTGTATTCCTCTGACTGTCATTTGTATTAACTGTTTTTAATTTCTGAATTTTAAATTATTGTAACCTGCCCTGGGACCCTGCGGGTGGAGGGTAGGTAGTAATGATAGTGCTTCAGCAAGGAAGAACTACGTACAGTGGTACCTCAGGTTACATACGCTTCAGGTTACATACGCTTCAGGTTACAGACTCCGCTAACCCAGAAACAGTACCTCGGGTTAAGAACTTTGCTTCAGGATGAGAACAGAAATCGTGCCCAGGCGGCAGCAGGAGCCCCATTAGATAAAGCAGTGCTTCATGTTAAGAACAGTTTCAGGTTAAGAATGGACCTCTGGAACGAATTAAGTACTTAACCCAAGGTACCACTGTACATTGAATATAATGCATTGGATAAGTTTTCCATTACTGCAAGCCCACAATTTATGGACATTTAAGTTGTGCGCATTTAGATTTATGTGCTTGGCAAAATAAATAAATAATAAAAAGGCAGGCAGGTGTCCAGGAAAAAAAAGACTTTGGCAAGGCCACTTGCCATCAAACCCCATATGGTTTGACAATACGCGACTTTGGCCTTAGGTGTGATTCCCGGAACATAATCCTCGCGTAAATTGCTGGTTTACGGGACATAGCTTGCGTTAGGCACTTGCCGTTTTTGGAGATTTTCCAGCAGGTGTAGGGACTACAAACATATGTGCGCTTGTTATGTCCTTTGAGGAAACCGAGATAACCTGAAACCCAAATTCTGGGCCAGACAACAAATCTAAGGGCACAGCAATATCAGAAAAGTGCAGCGTTGGGGTTTTGTTTTCTGGCTAAGCTGCCTTTCACAACAAGCTGCTTTATAGTACTCCAGGTCAGGCTACTTGTCCATCCTGCCCAATATTGTGAACTCTGACTGGCAGTAGCTCTCCAGGGTCTCAGGCAGAGAAGGGTCTTTCATATTGCACACTACCTGATCCTTTTGACTGGAGGTGCCCAGGTTTTAACCTGAGAACTTCTGCCTGCAAAGCAGCAACACTGCAGTGGACCTTTCCCCTCCCATTTAGAAGCTGGAATGTTTGTGAGCATTCTGTGGCATCACAGTGGTTTAGCCATCCTGCAGCTGGGCTCATTTTTTTTTACCAAATAATATGCTAACTAGTGCACTGGAATGTATGAGTTCATCATGTGTGAGAGAGGGGTTCTTTTTCTCGGCAAACGGCACCACACGGCTCTGAACTGTTGCCACTCTGTGTTCAGTTGAGGTTTCTGGCCGACTGGCCCAATGGGCTGAACTCGTCATCCACCATACCTCTTTATTGGCCTATATTTGGAACGGGAGCATGGTCAAGGAAACCGGACCTGGAACTGGAAGAGCCATTTTCCACCCTCTTTTGTGCTGGGTGTTTGACTCAATAGTAGGAAGGGGAAGGATGGGGCAAGGGGAGGGGGGGGCTGATTGCTCAGGCAGCTGTGGAAGGAAGTGCACTCCATCCGCTTGCAGAACAAAGTCTCGCTTCCGTCCATTTCCACCCCCAGCACCACACACACACTGCGGCTGTTACCTTTTTCGCTCCATAGAAAGGCATACAGGAAAACATGACTCAGATGAGTCCAGCAGAAGAGAAAGAGAGTTGCTCACACTAAGAGGCATTGAGAAAAACAACGAAATAACTAGTGGGTTCTGCAGCTAAATGTTGCAGCATGAAGTGATCCTGGCTCAGGTTTCCAGCCGACCAGACGTGCCTCCTTCAAGGCTATTCCATTCCATCACCCACCCTGTTTTTTCTGTGTCCTACACCAAGAGTTGCAAGACCATAAGAAAAGCCTACTGAATGGGGCCAATGGCGCATCTAGTCCAGCATCCTGTTCTCTCAGTGGCTCCCCAGATGCCCCAATGGGAAGCCCACAAGAAGGACGCGTGCCTGAGAGCACTCTCCCCTCCTGTGGTTTCCAGCAACTGGTATTCAGAAGCATCACTGCTTCCCACCATGGAGGCAGAGCACAGCCATTGTGGTTGTTGTTGTTTAGTCGTTTCGTCGTGTCTGACTCTTCGTGACCCTATGGACCAGAGCATGCCAGGACTGCCTCCCGCAGTTTGGTCAAACTCATGCTGGTAGCTTCGAGAACACTGTCCCACCATCTCGTCTTCTGTCGTCCCCTTCTCCTTGTGCCCTCCTTCTTTCCCAACATCAGGGTCTTTTCCAGGGAGTCTTCTCTTCTCATGAGGTGGCCAAAGTATTGGAGCCTCAGCTTCAGGATCTGTCCTTCCAGTGAGCACTCAGGGCTATTTCCTTCAGAATGGAGAGGTTTGATCTTCTTGCAGTCCATGGGACTCTCCAGAGTCTCCTCCAGCACCATAATTCAAAAGCATCAATTCTTCAGCAATCAGCCTTCTTTATGGTCCAGCTCTCACTTCTATACATTGTGGCTAGTGGCCATTAATACCCTCATCTCCATGAATTTGTCCCATGCTCTTTCAAAGCCATCCAAGTTGGTGGCCATCACTTGTCCATGAGTCCCAGCGCTATGAGAGGAGAAGGAGGAGACCTTTATCCACTTTCTCTGTGCATACTTTTATAAACTTCTCTCTTGTCACTTCTTACTTGCCTTTTCGCTGCTCTAAAAAGTCCCAAACGCTGCAGCCTTTCCTCGTAGGGCTGTCGCTCCATTCCCTTGATCATTTTGATTGCCCTTTTCTGAATCTTTTCCAACTCTACATCCGGCCAGCCAGTATGCTGTGCCCACTGAGCATGCTCAGTCTTCTGTGGCCTGGTTTGGGCTCCTTCCCTACATCTGGTGCTCTTCTTCCAGAGAGAAAAGGCTGCCGGTACTGCGTACCCTTGAGTACCTCAAACATACCTTAGCACCATTAACAAACCACAGTTCCCAGAATTCTTTGGGGGGAAGCCAGGGGTGGTGGTGGTGGAATTATTACCGTACCTAGGAGTTTTGTAGTGGTCTTCCTCCTATTTAGGAATCTGTAACATTGGTCCAACCCTGCTTATGAAGGCTGCCTCTTAAAAATAATCAATACCCGCTCTCAAAACCCTGAAATATTTTACCCAGGCCTGATTAATGGTCTGTGTTTATTTGTCTACCCCTTCACCCTTTTTATTGTTTTTTTAAAAAAAATATTTTGTCTTTGTGCTGGAAGCAGATGGAGGTGGGGGAGAGAAGTCTATAGGAAGGTCTAGCCAGCTTTGCAATTTATTTTCTCATGGTCTGGGAAAGCCAGCCAGACCTTCGAGCGTCTTTCTAAGAATACATCCAGCCATGATTTGTGAGTTGCCTCTGGATTTGATCTGAGAGTTTGCCTCATTGACACAATAGTTTGGGCTTATGTGGACACTTAAAAAAATCCCCAAGCACTTTTCTGCATACAAAATGCTGAATAGCTTGCATGTGCTATGTTTTAAATATATGCTGAAACAGCCAAATGCATTACTATCTCGTCTGCGAATCCCTTCACATATATTGGCTTAGCTGCTGTGAGCTACAGTTCCCAGAGTTTCCCGGGGAGAGATATGGATTGTTAAACCACTTAGGGAATTGTAGCTCTGTGAGGGGAATAGGGACATCTCCTATTAGAACTCTCCTCATCCTTAACCAAGTTAACCCATGTCTGTTTATAGTAGCACAATACTGCTTTAAATGTATAGAGCAAATGGGACTTAGAGCAGGGCTTTCAGTGTGGCTGCCCCGTTCTGTGGGAAAGCATTACTGTTGCAATAACAAATTGGATTTTCAGGAAACATTACATTTTTGTTCCAACAAGCCTTTCCAGCTGAATGGATGGGTATCTACCATGCTTTTAAATTTGTCTTCTCTTGTTTTCTTTGTTCTTCTCTTGTCTTCTCTTGTTTTTAAATTTGTCTTCTCTTGTTTTCTTAACTGTTTTAAAGTAGTCTTTATTGCATTTTGTACAAAGCATTTGTGGGGCAATAAAAAATAAACACTCAGAACAGATACTCAATATTATTTGTGGGGCTGCTATATGACCATGAGCATTCATGAGCTCCATGCTTGCTAGAGCTGATGGGAGTTGCATCCCAAAACATATGGACAACTCCAGGTTGGTGAAGGCTGTCCTAGAGGAAATGGTGATTCCCTCTTGCCTTCTTTCCCCTCCATTTCCTGCTGGGATATGATTATCACCTTGCTTCCAATTTTCCTGCCTCAGCCCTGATAACCAGTTTCCAGACTTTCTCGGTATCCAGTCAGAAGAGCAAACAGAGGCAGGGCTTGGACTGCAGCAGGAGGAAGCAGAAAATTTCCTGCTTTAATAGGTTCGGTTTCCGCGCTGTCGGGAATTACTCTTCCTCACCTACAGAGAGACAAAGAAAGGTGGCTTCGTACTGTTACTGTGACGCATCAGTTGCTCCGCTAGGCCAGGAATTCCTCCCCAAAACACCTTTGGGGTGCTTCCTCTCCCTTTCCCTTGAAATCCCTCCTCCAAGCACACCTTTTTCCGTGAGCCTTTGAGTACAACCCTCATCCTGTATGGAAAAGAGGACTAAGTATGTATATCAGTTTCCTATCTGTTTCCGATATTCAGGCTGTGCATGCCGTTGGTTATGGAACCTCCTTGGGAGGAGGAATAGATTACTAAACTGCTCTGGGAATTGCAGTCCTGTGAGGGCAATAGGGGGTCTCCATACAACCCTCACCAACCTTACCTAAGTACACCACGGCTCCCAAGAAACATCCCCTCGCTCATTCTGTTCTCCTCAAGTGCCTGTCCACGCCACACACACTTTCACCAATGCGTTTTCTAAAGAGGGAAGAAAGAAAAGACTAAGGCCACATCTACCCCATACATGTCATGAACCATGTTTACACCGCTTTAAACCGTCATGGCTTCCCCCAGAGAATCCTGGGAACTCAATTGTTGTTTGTCAAGTGTTCAGAGAGTTGTTAAGGAGACGCCCTATTCCCCTTGCAAAGCTACAATTTCCACAGTTACCAGTGAAGAGAGATTGGTAGTTAAACGACTCTGAGAACTGTGAGACAAATTGGGGCCTCTTAACATCTCTCAGAACCCTTAACAAGCTACATCTCCCACAATTCTTTGGGGGAAGGTTTTGACTGACAAAGGTGGTATAATAGTGCTTTGGATGTACGGTGCGGATGTGGCCTGACAGAATGAATGCTTCAGCCATAAGCTCGTCTCCCATCGCACTTCTTCCTCTGCACTCCTGCCCCCACACCAGCAACACTGCCTGATTGCAGAGGATGAAGGCTTTGCCCAGAGAGGTGAAGAGGAGCAAAGGCAGGACGTATCTAGAGGAGACATCGCTAAACCCGCAGGGCCGAGGACACATGAAAAACAAACCTCAGCCCTCTCAAGAGGAAAACAAAGGAGGCTACGAGATCCTACAACAAAAAGACCTCAGTGCCTGCCCGGGGGCCTGCTACTGAGCAGTGCAAGCTAAAGATGTTCCCAGACAAAGCTTCCCTCAGTGTGTTGCTGGCACAAGAAGTGATGCTAGGCTGCTAAGCCCGTAGGGGGCCCAGCTGCACATTTCAGCTTCCCACCTGATGTGGAATCAGAGTACGCTTTGGACCACAGCTAATATTATCACAGTTGAGGGAACAAGCAGCAGGGCTCACCAGAACACCAGCTAGTTGCCCTCCAGATATCGTAGACTACAACTCTCATCATCCCTGACCATTGGCATTGCTGGCTGAGGCTGATGGGAGTTGGAGTCCAATAACATCTGTAGGACCACAGGTTCTCCAGTCTTCTCTGACCTAGACCTTCTGTTACAAGCAGAATCAAAGACAAAAATTATCTACATGTATTCTCAACATGATCACCCTGTACTTCAGGGATGAGGACCAGGAAACTCTGGGAATTGTAGCTCTGTGAGGGTCTTCTAACAGCTCTCAGCATCCTTAAAAATTTCCCAAGTGTCTATGGGGGAAGCCATGACTGTTTACAGTGCTATGGTTCTTGTGTTTATTGATGTCAAGACTCGGAGCAGATGGACTTAAACTGGAAGAAGGAACGTTCTTGGAGAAGTTTCAGCACCAATGTTCTAACCATAGCTGCAGCAGGAGTGATGGAGCAGATTAAGCCAAGGAGGTTGTTGTGGGTTTGCAAATTTTTGAAGGAAACAGAAGTGAGATAAGTATCTGCCGGGGAGGCTTTGCGCAGATGGACTGTGCTGAAAGGATGGTTGGTGGCCCACATTTCCTTATAAGGTGCCTTTCACCCCAACATTTCAGGAAATTGGTCAAGCAGCCTGTGGAGAATTCAGGCTTTTGGATTGGAGGCCCTAACTCTTAGCAAGAACGTGTGTGAATCAGCCTGAGGAGATTGTGGCGGAGCGCCTTCTGAGTGAGCCAAGAGGAAACTCACTGGTTGCGCTGAAAAGCAACCGCGGTTTTCAGCGGAGTACACAAATGATGAAAAACGGGACGTCCTAACTGTAAGGACAGTTGGGTAACGCAACAGGATTGTACTGTGGTAAATCCTCTTCCCCTGGAGGGACATAAAGAAGGGACTCTTCTTGGCAAGCGTCTATGGGCCAAGGAATACTTCACACAGGCTGTGCTCACTGTTGACAGCTGGGCTCCAGATATGCTTCGCAACAAGTGGGAGGAGGAGTTGGATGAGCTGGGACCCACAGAAGAACAAATAATAGTGCCTTAGATTTAGGCCGCATTCACATCCATACATGTAAAGCGCTACATGGCTTCCCCCAAAGGATTCTGGGAGCTGCCGTTTGCAAAGGGTGCTTTATAGAGTTGTTGGGAGAGCAGCTTATTCCCCTCAGGGCATTACAGTTCCATCCTCTTTTCCTGTTTGTTTTTAGGCCCCATCTGCACTATACATTTAAAGTACAGTGGTACCTCGGGTTACATATGCTTCAGGTTACATACGCTTCAGGTTACAGACTCCGCTAACCCAGAATAGTGCTTCAGGTTAAGAACTTTGCTTCAGGATGAGAACAGAAATTGTGCTCCGGCGGTGCGGCGACAGCAGGAGGCCCCATTAGCTAAAGTGGTGCTTCAGGTTAATAACAGTTTCAGGTTAAGAACAGACCTCCGGAACGAATTAAGTACTTAACCCGAGGTACCACTGTATCACCATACTTTAAAAATAATAGCTCCCCCCCACCCCAATAACCCTGTGGTTTATTATCAGTGCTGAGATCTGTTCAGAGAACCAAACAAAACCCCAACTCCCCTCAGAGAACTACAATTCTCAGGGTAGATTAACAACCAGTCCCTCTTCCCAGGGAACTCTGGGAATTGTAGTTCTGTGAGGGGAATAACAGAGTCTCCTCACAAATCTCAGCACCCTTAACAAACAATGCTACCCAGGATTCTTGGGTGGGTGGAGGGAGCCATGACTGTTGAAACTGGCCTGATACTGCTTTAAATGTACTGTATAGCAGAAATGGGGGTCCTCGTGAGCATGTGTAGAAAGCAGGCTATTGTACAAAGTAAAAGTCACACACATTGCTGCATCCACTTTTGCCTATCTCCGCACCAACCACTGGTATGTGACCCCCCAGAAGGTTTCCTGGAAATCTGGAGGAGAACCCTACAGCCACAGTGCACATTGATATCCCTTTAACAGTCATGGCTTCCCTCAAAGGAGTCTGGGAATTGTAGTTTACTCCTTACAGCACCCTTAACAAGGGAGAGTTCCCCAGATTCTTTGGGGGAAGCTGTGTGCTTTCAGTTAATAGTGCGGCTCTGACCTTACACCAATTCTGCCCTGAGATTCTCACTCCTTATCTTCTCCCTTCTTCTGTTTCCTCCTCAAATTGTAAAACAAGTCATAATCTCCTCCCCCCCCACCCCATGATTCATATTTATTGTATTTAGGTTACTGTGTTTCCGTCCAAAGTGGAAGCTCAAAGCAGATTAGTATCTAAGATCCATATGGATATGCTAGGAACAAAAGAACAATAATAAAGAAGTCTTCTGCAAAATGAAACGAAACGTAAGGAGAGAGACGTCCCGGTTCATCCCAGTTCATCAGCCAGCAATAATGTTCTTCTGAGCAATTTAAGAGAGGCCTTCTGAATACTTCAGTCTTCCCCCTTGTCGTTAAAATAGAAGACGTTCTGTTGATCTCCGTGGGAAAGGAATTCCATATTGCGGTGCCAACACAAAGAATGTCCTGCTGTGATTTAACCTTGAGGATGGTGACCCCCGGCTGCAGCGCTGCCAACCCTGGCATAGAAAAGAGTTTCCAGCCCTTATCCCTGGCTCACGTTAAACCCCGTTCTAAGGCTCTGCTGTATCTTGGGGGGATGTTGGACAGTTTACTGCGTACCGTTCTCGTCGCTTCACCTCAGAAAGGATATTGCAGAGTTGGAAAAGCTTCAGAAAAGGGCAAGCAAAACGATTGAGGCGATGGAGCAACCCCCCTATTAAGAAAGAAAAGTTTGAGACTTTTCAGTTTAGAGAAAAGGAGAGTTAGAGGTGATACAATAGAAGCTTACAAAATCGTGTGTGGAATAGAAAAAGTAGATGAAAGTTTTTCTCCTCCTCTTATAACTTGAGACATCTAATGAAGATGAATGTTGGAAGATTCAGGACAGATGAAAGATAGAATCATAGAATCGTAGGGTTGGAAGAGACGCTGAGGATCATCTAGTCCAACCCCCTGCAATGCAGGAATATGTAGCGGTCCAATATGGGAATCAAACCTGCAACCTTGGCGTTATCAGCACCACACTCCAACCAACAGAGCTATCCAGTCCAGGAACGCACTTTTTCACACAATACATAGTTAAACTACGGCACTCGCTCCCACAGGAAGCAGGGATGGCCAACAACTTGGATGGCTTTAAAAGAGGATTAGAACCATTTGTGGAGGAGAGGGCCATGGTTGGCTGCTAGACAGAACGGCTGCATTCTGCCTCAGTGGTGGTCAGGGGCAGAAATGCTTCTGAATACCATTTGCTGGAAACCACAGGAGGGGAGAGTGTTCTTGTGCTCAAGTCTTGCTTGCTGGTTTCCTACAGGCATCTGTTTGGCCACCCTGAGAACAGGATGCTGAATTAGAAGGGCCTTTGGCCTGATCCAGCTGTTCTTCTTCTGCTCTTACGTTCATCCTATCAGAAACAGAAACAGGGGAAGAAATGGCCACGATTTGACTGCTTGTCCAGGGTCAGGAATGGTGAACATGCAAGCAAATAAACGTGGTGCTCAATATTGCTCTACTTCTTCTTTTTCTTTAGCCCACAAATATTACGTAAAACAATGACATCAACTTCTGCTTTGTTTTTGATGTTTGCCTTCCACAGAAATGACCTGAGATTAATTTCATAATTATTTCCGTTAGTTTCCGCCGCAGCATAGAGTGAGTCAGATAATATGGATTTCAGCAGAAGCCAAACTGTAGCAGAACTGAAACAGCACAGATTGCAAGGATGGGGTGAAGATTCCTTGTGTCCCTACTTTAAGTGTTTTGGAGGATACTCAAAATACTCAATGCATGGGCACAGACAGGATTTTTTTTCAGGCTTTATGTTGGGGGGGGGGCAGAACTGAGTTATCTGCAACACAATTGGTCAGTTAGTTAAGCATTTTCCTTTATTTTCTTTGTTTAGGGGGGCAGCTGCCCCTCCACTCCCCTGGCTATGTCCATGACTCATCGTGTTCAGTGGGAAGGGAAGGAAATGTCTTCTCCCCCTTCCCATGTCAGGCAGCACATCCATCCTCGGTGCAACTGAATCATTGGGTACCTTTATGAAGACAAGAAACATAGGAAGCTGCCGTATATTGAGTCAGACCACTGGTCCATCTATCTAGTTCATCACTGCCTACCCTGGCTGGCAGCAGCTCTCCAGGATTTAAACCAGGGTTGTCTCCCAACTGTCCCTGGTGATGTCATGGGGATTAGGACCTTCTGCATGCAGGGCAGATGCTCTCACACTGATCTGTGGCCCTTCCCCACCCATGACATCCTCCTCCCGAATACCAAATCCTTAAACTGAAACAGAGTGCATTTATTGAGACATTTCCCTCCCACACTTCTGTTAAACAAGCTTTGGAGACGTCTTGCAACATATACGAGATGGCAAAAAAGGCAGTAAAAATCTTGCATAATAAAAGAGAGGCTTTAACAATAAAAGTGTCAAAACTTGCTTGGTTAACCCAGCACGAAGTGTAGATAAAAATCAAGGCATTTAAGCATTTCAAGCCCATTTGTCCTACTCCCAAAAATCTCTGTAATAGCCATTCACTAACCAGTGTCAGTCAGTTTCCCCCACTCCTCAAAAGACCCTATAGCAGCCATCTGCTCATCAAGGGCTCTTGCTTAACAACCCAACTTCTCCATAAGATCAGAATTTTGGTCAAAAAACGGAGATAGGGCCAAAGTGCTAAGCATTGTCTAATCTCTGTGCCAACGAATCAGGATGATAACAAATCAGGATGAGGGAACACCTCAGTTCAAGTCAATTTGGCTCTCCCCAAATGTCTCTGCAATGCCATCTTAAAGTGCAGGAGTCATCTGTTGGAAAGGGGTGAGAATTGTCCTGCCTTCATATTTTAGGGCGAAGGCACTCTGCATATGCTCAGAGACACTCTGTCCAGGCTGCCAGCTGCTGAAATAAAATAATAATGGCAAGCTCTAAACTACACTGCAAGAGAGGGAGCTGTCAGCCAGAGGTCTGAGATGTGTTTGGCCCCGTTCCGCTCTCCTTTTGCTCCTGCTAAGCGTTCCAAGAACTTGGATATAACATTTCCAGCTTGGCAGGCACAAAGCCTGGGAAGGAATGCACACTTTTTCTCTCTCCAGCCTAACACTTAACCGTTTCTCCATCTGCAGTGCTAGAGGAAAGCTGATTTTGGCTCTTTAAAAAAGTAGAGGTGTGTGGAGCATATCAGAGGCATCGGACTAGGACCAGGTAACCCCAGTTAGTATCCTAATACTAACCCCAGTTAGTATCCTAATACTAACCCCAGTTAGTATCCTATCACAAACAACTGGGTGACCTTGGACCAGCCTCTGTCTAACCTACCTCACAAGGTTGTTGTGAGACAACATTTCTTATTTTATCTTATTTATTGCATTTATATACCCGCTTTCCTCCAGGGAGCTCAAGGTGGTATACATGATTACCCACCCCACCCCATTTTATCCTCACACCAACCCTGTGAGGTGGGTTCCACTGAGAGACTATGATTGGCTGAAGGTCACCCAGTGAGTTTCATGGCTAAACAAGGATTTAAACTCTGGCTTCCCAGGTCCTAGTCCAACAGTCTGATCACTACACTTATATACACAGCCTTGAGTTCTTTGGAGGAAGTGTGACAATAATACGGGTGGCATGCAACTAGGCCCACTGATACGAATAGACCCAACTTAGCATGCAATCCTGAGCACACCTACCTGTGAGTAAAGGTAAAGGGACCCCTGACCATTAGGTCCAGTCACGGACGACTCTGGGGTTGCGGCGCTCATCTCGCTTTATTGTCCTGTGAGTAGGCCCCCCTAAACACAATAAAATGTAGCTTTAGGGTAAACATGCATAGCATTGGGCTGTTCCTCATGCTCATTAACTCCAATGGTAGGGCTGCCATACGTCCGGAATTTCCCGGGCGTATCGGGGATTCGTCCGTCGGAAATTGCATCCGGGTGAAATTTCCAAAAATGGATGAGGATGTTGCAGGGGATGAGGTTGCGCAGTCATTGACGTAGCCGCAGGGGGCAGGGGGAGCTGCCCCTCTAGATCAAGTAAAACAATAGAAATACTTAACTAACTGGCCAAATACGTTGGCTCTGGGCCCCCCAAACAAATCCTGTCCCCCCCAACAAAAATCCTGGCTATGCCCATGGGCAGAGTCATAAGAGAAGTCATCCCAGAGAGCAAATCTAGATCTTTTCAAAGGAGACCAGCCACCCCACAGCTTGTATGCAGTTGGCCAGTGGGACTGGAAGGCAGGGAGGCCAGCAGTAGGTGGCGCCAGAGCCAATGGCAGGCAGAGCCACCCCTTGATGGTTGGAAGAAAGAAGGCAGGCAGGTGAAGGCAGGCTGAGGGTGATGGGGCAGTGACCCTATTTGCCCTCCTGGGCCAGACCCCACTGCCTGTATGCTTTCCCCAAATTTGCTATAAATACTGCTGTAGTTTGGAAATGTTAGACTCTGGACTTAATGGTCTTAATGAGGCCTCCCTCTCTTTAGATGCTACTGTGTAATTCTTTGCTTGCTTCCAACCCTGTATCTCTGAGTTGAGCTGGAGACTCCTGTTTTTCTTGCCAAGTGGGGCACTGCCCCCCAAGTTCTGCCCTGGCAGCACCACTGCTTGCAATCCTATACTTCACAATTTCTTAGCTCCATATGTTTGCAAATCATTTCCAGTCATGTTCATAGGTTAGTTATGATTCTGTACCTGGGTAAGGTACTCTGTGTATGCTCAGGAACTCTCTTAACATTCACACAATTGATCCTCCAGAGTCCAGGCAATGAAAAGAGGGTTTGGGGGAGGCGAGCTCAGATTAACCCCTCCCCCAGGCACTTGGTTTTCAGATGGCTTGCTCTTCTGGATAAGTAATTGGGCAAATCATGCCAGACCTTTTTGGCAGCCGCACAAGTCTGGGGAGACCCCCTTATTCAGCCCCCATGGGCTAGCCTCAGGCTGTTTTAACGACAGTAAGTAGAGGCTTAATTTGGAAATGGCCATCTGGATTTGGTTTGAGACAAGATTCCTGACATGGCTTCCTTGTGGGGAACATCTGGATCCACCACATGGACTGAAAAAGGCAGAGCAGCAAGGAGCTTTGGGGATGTACAAAGCCAGGACTCATATGTGCTTTGAATGAATAAAATAGAACAAACCCAACTATCTGCTCCCAAATTTCTACTTCGAAGAAATCTGGATACTGAAACCTGCATGCATTATGCAAAATTATTTATTTATAGAATTTATATCCCACCTACTTCTTCCATGGAATTCAAGGTGGCTTACATGGTTCTCTCCCTCCTCACTTAATCCCCACAACAACCCTGTGAGCTAAATTAGGCTAACAGGCAGTGACTGGCTTAAGATCACCTAGTGAGCTTCATGGCCAAGTAGGGATTTGAACCCTGGTACAGTGGTGCCTCGCAAGACGAAAAGAATCCGTTCCGCGAGTCTCTTCGTCTTGCGGTTTTTTCGTCTTGCGAAGCAAGCCCATTAGCGGCTTAGCGCGATTAGCACCTTAGCGGCCTTAGCGGATCAGCTGATTAGCGGCTTAGCGGATCAGCTGATTAGCGGATTCGCGCCTTAGCGGATCAGCTGTTAAGCGGCTTAGCGGATCAGCTGATAAGCGGCTTAGCGATCAGCTGATAAGCGGCTTAGCGATCAGCTGTTTAGCGGCTTAGCGGATCAGCTGATAAGCGGCTTAGTGATCAGCTGTTAAGCGGCTTAGCGGATCAGCTGTTAAGCGGCTTAGCGGATCAGCTGATAAGCGGCTTAGCGGCTTGGGAAAAGGGGGGGAGGAAAAAAAACCTGCAGGAACTCGCAATACATTTTCGTCTTGCGAAGCAAGCCCATAGGAAATTCGTTTTGCGAAGCACCTCCAAAACGGAAAACCCTTTCATCTAGCGGGTTTTCCGTCTTGTGAGGCATTCGTCTTGCGGGGCACCACTGTATTTCCCAGGTCCTAGTCCGACACTACATCACACTGGATTCTGGATTCTGTGGCCTGAACGCATTGCAAAGATTCTGGATCTTGTGACGTGAATGTGTTGTGCAAATTCCATATTCCATGGCCTGAATGCGTTATGCCAGTTCCGGATTTTACAACCCAATTGGCAAATTCTGAATTGTGCTGCCTGAAGGTTTGAGTGGTGCATTAGTCATGATGGGAACGCAAGTGAGGTTGTGTCTACTCATCTTTTGCTTTACCAGTGTGTGTGATGGCCTGATGTCGGTGTTCCACCTTCACTGTAGGAGACAGTGATGCTTCTGAATGCGAATTAAGGGAAACAGTAGGAGAACAGAGAGCACTTGGGTCCTGTTTGCAGGTTTTGCAAAGCCATCTTGTTAGCCCCTGTGAGATCAGGATGCTGGATAGATGCAGAGGCAGGTGTCTGCAATGAAACGAATGAAGCGTAAGCTTCAGAGCCCCTAATCCTGGAGGGGCCCCAGAAGTGAATTTAGCCCACATTGCTTTTTTAAAAAATTGGTTGAGTAGACCCAATTTGAGTCGCATGACTCAAATTGATTATTTTTGTTGTTGCATCTATTTAACAATCCCAAAGCTTGAGAGTCAGTAGCATAGATGTTGTAAAGGTTGTTGTAAACAATCCCATTGAAGACGATAACAAGGGTTACCCAGACCTCATGGCTGGTTGCGAAGGGGCTCCCATAACAGTCTGAGCTTCAGGGCCCCCAAAATAGGTCTGCCACTGACTAGATGGGCTACTGGCCTGATCCTTCAGGCCTCTTACTGAATAGAGCAGGCATGTCCAAAGTTCATTTCGGGGGCCTAATCCGGCCTGCCGGTCGATTTAATCCGCCCCCCCCATGGCAGTATATGCCCTGGGGTCGGCCCTCACGCACGTTCACTTCATCACATCTGGCCCTCTTTCAAATAAGTTTGGGCACCCCTACAGTAGAGGATACACACCGATTCAAAATAAAGCTCTCTGTCTGCCCTGAAGCTTTGGCAGGTACAAACAAATTGTGAAATCGGGGTCATATACAGCCGTCCCAATGCCACCCGAAACACAAATCGGCGTGAAGGCATCACAAGGAGGCCCAGAGCGGCTCACAGTGTGAGTTTCTGTCTCAAGCACCCAAACATTTTGGGTCACCCTGTCAGCTAGTTAGGCTTCCTCAAGGCTGGCCAAATTTACAAGGTTCGGAACAGGGATGATGGAGGTTTGAGTCAGAAAGATCCTGAAGTGTTTCTGTCAGAAGTACTGCCTGGCTGGGGATTTATTATTTCTTCCCGGCACAGCTGCTGTGGATCGTGGCGCACAGAACTGAACCAGAAGGATGTGGGGAGGGATGACAGGCCCGGGAATGACCGAGATTTCACAGGGCCTGACATGGGGAAAAGGGGGACTTCCTTCTTTTCTCAGGGCTGGGCTCCAGAAGAGAATCCCTTCTTCGCAATTCCCTTCCGAGAATCTCCCAGGCTTTGTTCTTGGCGGGCCTTGGGAGACGTCACGGCCCTCTAGGCCACGCAGGCGCTGGCTGGCCCTGACCCAGGGGATCTGTCAATCTGCCATGCCGCTGCCAAAAGGCTGTGGGAGCAGGGTGGGGCAGAGGGGGAGAGAGAGAGAGAGAGATCAGCTGTAAATCATCAGGGACACAGAACTGACACTGACACTGACTGCTGTCAGTGGACGACCTGAGCATCCACTGCAAAGCAGTGAGCAGGGACACTGCAAGAGGAGGGCAGGTGAAACAGGGAGCTTAAGAGGCCAGAAAAAGCAACAGGATAAAAGCATGTAAAATCCATGCTGTGGAGAAAGTCAGCAGAGGTTTCCCCCCCCCCCATCCCCTGAATAACTCTAGAGCTCATGGACATCCAAGGCAAAATAAAGTACTTCTTTAACACACACACTGCATAGCTCAACCATGGAACTCACTGCTGCAGGATGCAGTGATGGCTACCAACCTGGATGTCTTTAAAAGAGGATGGGACAACCTCATGGGGGAGAGTTATCAGTGGTTGCTGACCGGGGTGGCTGTGCTCTACTTCCCTGAAGGCTGAATGCTTCGGAATATCAGTTGCTGGAAACGGCAGGAGGGGAGGGTGAACTTGTGTTTGAGTCCTGCTTTCAGGTTTCCCTCAGGTATCTGGTTGGCCAGTGGATGCTGGACTAAATGGGCCACTGGCCTGTTCCAGCAGGGATGTTTGCACATACTTACTGAATTGGTCCATTTAGCAAGGGGTTGTCAACACTGACTGGCAGCAGCTCTCAAGGATTTCAGACAGTCTCCCAGCCCTACCTGGAGACATTGTGGATTGAACTTGGGACCTTCTGTGTGCAAAGCGGATGCTCTGTCACTGAGCTATGACCTGTTCCCTGATGCGTGAGGAGCCATAGCCTCTCACGTGCCAGCAGATATTGTGTTGTACGTTGCACCTCTTCTCACAGTAAGAATTGCTGCCCAGAGCATGGAAAGGAATGAGTTCAAGTTCAACAAGTCCACAAAGGAACTAAATTCGAGTTTATGTTTGTCCCGTTACGAAACAAAACTAGTTCAGGTCGCAGTTCAATTCAAGTTCATCCAAATGACCGTCTGTAACACTGCTCCTCTGGCAGCATTCAGAATGTTACAAGCTTCTGTGCTGAAGTATAAAAGATACTTAAGATGACTAAGAGAACATCAAAACACACAGCGGGATGCAAATCCTTTATGTTTCCCCAGCAATTATGATTGTTAAGTCACAGAAAAGCCATGGAAGGGAATGAAACGGAAGATGAACTAGAAATTGCTCTGACTTATACCCCCAAAACAAACTTATTTCACATTTGCTCTGCTCAACAATGTTGGGAACTGCTCTCAGGTGTAGCTCAAAGATTGCTGAACTGAGCAGGGAACTTTGTGAAGTTTTACTAGTTTGTTGCAAACCGCTTCACCTTCCCTCTGCCACTCCTTTGTAGATTTCATAAGCCTTTTCTCTGCCTGCTGTGCATCAAAATCATCACCATGGTTTAATAAAGCACACATGCACAAACATACACATGTATGGAAGTGAGAACTGGGCCATAAAGAAGGCTGATCGCCGAAGAATTGATGCTTTTGAATTATGGTGTTGGAGGAGACTCTTGAGAATCCCATGGACTGCAAGAAGATCAAACCTCTCCATTCTGAAGGAAATCAGCCCTGAGTGCTCACTGGAAGAACAGATTGTGAAGCTGAGGCTCCAATACTTTGGTCACCTCATGAGAAGAGAAGACTCCCTGGAAAAGACCCTGATGTTGGGAAAGATGGAGGGCACAAGGAGAAGGGGATGGCAGAGGACGAGATGGTTGGATAGTGTTCTTGAAGCTACCAACATGAGTTTGACCAAACTGCGGGAGGCAGTGGAAGACAGGAGTGCCTGGCGTGCTCTGGTCCATGGGGTCACGAAGAGTCGGACATGACTAAACGACTAAACAACAACCACAACATGCACATAAACACAAAAAAATGCTTTAATACACTGATGGAGGACCTGTGGCCCTCCAGATGTTGTTGTACTCCAGCATTCATCAGCCCCAGCCAGTATGGTCAGTGATGAAGAATGATGGGAGTTGCAGTTCAGCAACATAAGGAGTGGACACACCAGAGAGCACTATGCCCAGTCCCTAGCCCTTGAAACCTGGAGCCACGCCAGGATGTGTATGTCCCATTTTGCTGGATGGATCCAAAGCCATGTGAATAGGATTGTGGATGACGCCCTGTTGAAAACCAACGGAACAAAGTTCCCTCAACTAACCTAAGTCCTACTGCTCTCTCCCTCTCTCTCTTAGCTGAGACAGGGCCTTTCCAATGCTGCAGAATCAGAGACACCCTTTTTCTTATTGAGCATTCGTGCTGATTTTTAAAAACTGCTGACTGAAATTTGGAGAATGGAACTTGAGGGTGGAAAAACAAAAGAAGCTGAAATGGACAGGTTCGCCCTGATCAGAGGGCGGAAGGCAAGGAGACCAACAGTAGGGGGCACTAGAGCGCATGACAGACAGTGCTACCTACAGAAAGGCTGTAAGTAAAACGTCAGGGCCCCATCTGCCTTAATGAACCAGCTTCTGCTGAAGCTTATCAGGGCCAGCCCTCACATGAGGCAGGGTGGAGAAGCCACCTCAGGTGGCGGGAGCCTCCATGGATGCCACACTTGCCCCATTGTTGGAGAACCTCTGACAGCATCATCACCAGAAACCACTGTCATTGTTGTTGCTTTGTGGGCACAGTCACGTGACCCAGGAAAGGGTGGCATTTGTGGTGGCGTGCAGCACGTTCCCATTTTCCTCAGGCGGCAAAACGTGATGCACTGCCCCTGGAGCTTCAACATATGTTAAGCGATTTGTTCTCCACCAGCAATAGGGGGTTGAGGCAAGATTGACAAAAAAAAACCCATCAAGATGTATCAGAATCTGCTCTCTCTTGCTGTGAGACTTGATGGATGTTTCCATAATTGACTCTGATTGCAGGATCTGAGGCAAAACAATGAAGAGGAGGGAAAGCATTGGTATTTGGGTTGTTTTTGCGCAATTTGTCACCATTAGAATGACTGTAAAAAGGCTGTTGTTAATTAACAGTAGCGCTACTGATTGGACAGAGCCAGTCAAGACAAATGCCTCCGGGGCTTTCCAGTCCCAGCTGCTGCAAGTTAACGCCTGGAGTGAGCGGGTGGGGAAGAAATCCCAATTGCTTCCAGTTTTTATTTCTGTAATGCAAGTTTCCTAATTTGCCCTTCCTGAAAGAATATGCACCCAAAAACATACAGCCGTCCTTTGAAATCCACACTTCTCCAGCGCAGTTCTCAAGTAATGGGTGTGATGAAAATGCATAAATTAAGGAAATTGTGCGTAAAAATGCATTTCCTGTAGAAAATAACTTACAAAAATGCACTATATGTGGGGAAACAGCTTATACCTCAAGCGCTGCCTCTCCCCACATGAACTGACCCAGGCCCTGCAGCCATCATCTGAGATGAACAGGGGCTCTCCTAACAACTCAAGCCCACAACAAACTACAGATCCCGGTTCTTTGGGGGAAACCATGATGGCTATTTAAAGTGGCATGATAAATTGATGTTTTAAATGTATAGTGCAGGTGCAGGCTTAGGTTGCAAGCCTGGGGCCAGGAACCTTCTTAGAGGTGGTTTTTGTAAACTGAGGGCCTTTTTGGCTAAAGATTGGGGTATAACTACTCGTAAACAAGCAAACAAAGAAGGCTGCCTTTTTTTCTGCAGTTTTATAAGCCAAGGCTTTTGCTACCCACTGTGTGGTCTAGCAGCTGCAGTGATGCCTAGCTGGGATTACTCAGCGGGGTTTTGGACAGGCAGGTTTATCTAGAAAGACCCCAAGTTTTTGAATCTCCTCCCATAATCATTTTGTCTCTTTGATATGAACAATGAAGTCTCTGTTCCACAGGGAATTGCACAGGGCTTGGAATAGAAAGGAAAACTGCAGAGGGGACTGAACTGTCGGCAGTGCTGCATCCTGTTAGTGGTTCATCTGTAAGAACAGGCAGCTCTCTGTTCATTCCCGCCTTCAGAACATTGTGATGGAGGCATGACATTCCCTTCGCTCCATTGTATTTTTTTTAAAAAAAAGATATTTATTAGAATTTTACAAAATGAAAAACGAAAAAATAAAAATACAAAATAAAAATAGTTAAAAAACAATTCCATCTTTCAATCACTTATCTTTCATTTGCTTGTTTCCCGGACCTCCTCACACCTCCCTTTTTGTATTCCCGTTCAATTTGTTAGTTCAGCAAATCCTTTCCCTCTTTGTTTATCCTAATCTTTAATCTTAAAATAATGTAACATTAAATTTTTGCCTGTTAATAGTCCATTTTTTCCTACTCCTTATAGCGTTATAGCTAAAAACCACATAACTTTTCATCCAACATCATTCTAACATTCATTAATTTTACAATGTTTCTGTAGGTAGTCTTTAAATTTCTTCCAGTCTTCTTCCACCAACTCTTCTCCCTGGTCCCCTTCGTTCCATTGTAGGACAGTGTTTTGTGGCACTCTGTGGTAGAGATGTCAAGGCTGGTGGGAGCGGGGAATGAGGGGGAAACCAGTTCCCCCTTCCTTTTCTTTCTTTCTTTCTTGGGTCCCTCCCACTTGTTTCTGCAAAATTGGAGAAGGGACAGAAAACATAGGGGTGGGAACAGTCTCTCCCCATTTTTATCCAAACCTTCAGATCTCTACTCTGAAGGTGCCTTGAATTTGACACTTTGTCACAGGTTTTCAAAGCTACACTATGGAACTTCCTTCCTCTTGACATCAAGCTGTGACTTTCACTGGGCTCTCTTCAGTACCTCCTAAAAAGATGTTTGTTTAAGCAAATCTATTCAGCCATGTAGAAGTCAACAGGTGTTTTATTTGGTTATTAGTTTAAGATTTTGATTTCTTTAAAAAAAAACAGAAACAAAAAACTAAACACCTGCTTTTAACGTTGTGTTTTATCCATCATTTTAATGTTTGTTTTGTTTTCTTGTAAACTGTTTGGGGTCTGGCTTGTATAAGGCGGCGTTGAGTAACCATCACGTCAGCACAAGGATTTCCGCTTGCAAAACACGACTTCCCCCCACCTCACCTCTTCAGGCCCATGCCCCACACCCTCCCCAGATCCGCTTTGGAAGGTTGGGGGTACCTCCAAGACAAATTTCAAGGAGGAAGTGGGGTGAGTCCCATTTGCACAATCAAGTAGGGGGAGCACTGCTGTGCTCAGGTTCTGCTTGTGGGCTTCCTGGAGGCATCTGAGTGGCCTCTGCGAGAACAGGAGGCTGGGCTTGAGGGGCCACTGGCCTGATCCAGCTGCAGCAGTCTTCATGTTCTCAGGGTGCCCATGTGCCCATAGACGGCGGTCCTTGCTTGGAAGGCATCTGTCTAGTTTAAAGATCAAGAACCTGGCCATCAAGGCTACAGGTGACTGCTATCCCTGGTGGCGAAGCTCTACCTCCATGGTTGTAGGCAGTATGCTTCTGAACATCTGTTGCTAGAAACTGCAGGGGAGGAGTGGGGTAGGAGACTTGGGGGGGGGAATCACATCTGGCAACCAATGCGCCCCTATGGTTTCAGATAGTACACGGGTAGAAGAGTCTGAAAAGCCTGGGTGACCAATTTTCACAGCCCTCTAATGACTATGGTGGCTCATTTACCAGAAATAATATACAGTATTTGGTGTTAATTCTGGAAGTGTATAATTGATTCTGACCAAACTAAGCCTGAAAATCATAGAACTGTAGAGTTAGAAGGGACCACAAGGGTCATCTAGTCCAACCCCTGGAATGCAAGGAATATTTTGCCCACCATGGGGCTCAAACCAACAACCCTGAGATTAAGAGTCTCTTGCTCTTCAGACCGAGCTACCAAGTGTACATTTTGCTCTAGGAGGCTTAGTTTGGTCAGAATCAGAGTTAACGCTAAATGCATTACTTCTGGTAAATAAGCCACTAGAGGACTGAAACCAAAGGTTGATGTTTTGGTTGCCAGATGTGAAACATATTGGCATTATTTTCAGCTCTCTTACCCCACTAGAGTGTTCTTGGGCTCAGATCCTGCTTGTGGGTTTCCCACAGGGATCCAGTTGGCCACTGGGAGAGCAGGATGCCCAGCTAGGTGGACCACTGGCCTGATCCAGAAGGCTCTTGTTATGTTCTTGACCCCAAGAAAGGAGAGCAGGCAGGGGCCTCCACTGTGAGCCCCAGGACTGCAAGACTGAGCAGCCACACAGGTCACTTGATAACAGCTTTCCCCAGACTGGTAAGAAGTGCTGGATTTCTTATTCGCTGGGTGAGCCAGTGGTCTGACTCAGTAGAAGGCAGATTCCTTCATTCTCCTTAAATTATAGCAATCATCTCTAAATTTGCACCTCTATGTATAAATTAGCCCGTGCAAATTTTATGCCAATCTGTCTCCTCTTCTGCCCTCTGTTATTTTGATGACACATATCCTCCTTTTTTGGGTGATATCGAAGTGGCCACCTCATTCTTCTTCTTAACTGCTTATTGAAAGGGAAGCAAACAAATGTAGGAATGATCAACTAAACAAAAAAAGGCCACAACTGGCGTTACAGAGGACATATGCCGCTTCCAGTGGCCTTATATTATCACAGGACATATTCAGAAATAGACATATTCCATAGTCTATATATGTCATGTCTGGCCCTGACCTGTGCCACATTCTCACCGTGGTGCCACATTAAAGAGTCATGGCTTCCCCCCCCAAAGAATTCTGGGAGCTGCAGTTTGTGAAGGTGCTGAGAGTTGTTTGGAGACACACCCACCCCACCTTCCCCTCACAGAGCTACAAGTTCCAGAGTGGTTTCACAGTCAACCCCTCTTCCCATGGAACTTTGGAAATTGTAGATCTGAGGGGAACAGGGGCTTCCTAACGCTTAACAGACTACACAGACTACATCTCCCAGAATTCTTGGGGGGGGGGTGCTGTGTGACTGTTTAAAGTGGTATCATCATGCCCTAAATATATGGTGTGAATGTGGCCCTGGTACCAGGCATGGAGTCTTCAGAGGGAGAAATGGACACCCCACAGTTTGGGGGTGTTGAGGATCAGGAAGCCCCCCTCAAAAAAATCCATCAACAGCACAGTGTGTGTTGATGGACCCTGAGTCATCAGTCTACCTTTGACTAAGCAATCCCTGATACTCCTTCACTGCTAGCAGCTGGGATTAGGGTGCAGTTTAGGCGGCCAGAGTGATGTTATGGGTTCTTGGGTGCCAAAGTTTTTGGTCGCCTTGATTTAGTAAGTGCTAGAATTTAATCAATGCTTGGAGTATTGAGATGGGCTGCCAGATGCCTATATAGGCAGTGCCAGACAGCAAGGGGTTGGAGTTAGCAAAAACAAACTAATTGAGTTTAGGATTGCAGTGCTAGTTATGTGACCTAGGAAAAAGAGGTTGCAGTCTGTTAAATGTGGCAAACTGCAATGGTCGGGAGGATCAGAGCACAATGTGGGCTGAGAGTTTGAATCCAGGACCGTGGCCATGGGAGAAACAGGAGCCCCTTGGAGTGTAATGCTTTGAAACCTCTCCATCATAAGCTCAGGTTGCATATATGTGTAAATAAACCATATATTGCAAAGACACCACAGTCTCCGCAGCTCCTCATTTCCAAAGGAAACACCTGGACCTGGATTCAAGCACCTGGACCTCTGGAATCGCACACTGCTGTGGAGATTGTGGCAGTATGTGACAGCATATAGGGTGTGGAGGATATAAGCTCTGATTTACGAAGCCCAAGTATTGAGCGTTTCCTCCTTGAGCCTTCTTGTTGCTGAAAATGTCGCAGGTCTCTGGATCCTAGATATGAAACACAGGGCTCTGCCTATCAGGCTCTGTCTTGTTGCCTTTGTAGAATTCTGCAGAGAGGAGGACTGGAACTAGTTGGCTCAGCCTATCATGGAGGAGAATGCTATCAATGGCTACCAGCCATGATGGTGGTGTTCTGCCTCCACAGTTGGAGGCAGCAATGCTTCTGAATACCAGTTGCTGGAAACCGCAGGAAGGGAGAGGGCTCTTGGGCTCAGGTCTTGATTGCTGGTTTCCCACAGGGCTCTGGTTGGCCACTGTGAGAACAGGATGCTGGACTAGATAGGCCATTGGCCTAATCCACCAGGCTGTTCTTATGTTCTTATTGTCTTTGGCTCTACTTGCAGTTGGGCTCCCTGCCTTTTGCCCTATCAATCCCAATGGGCACCAGTGCCCCTAATTATTTCTTTTGTGGTGGCAAAGTCCTCATCTTTCTGGTTAAGAAGCCAATATATTAGATAGGAAACATTTGCGGGTTCAGCTCTGTTTTGGTGGTTTGGTTTGCCCTCAGAAAGCCACTTTGAATTGGTCTTCCTTGATTAGAGATCTGGAGTGTCCTCTAGCAGTAATTGTAGGGTGGGCCCCGGCTGTAAAACCTACAATAGCAACTTCAAATTTCTGTGGGTTTGAGAGCATTCCCTTGTCTTAGTAGCGAAGCATTGTTTGGGCACGGGTTTCCTTGTGTTGGTTTGGCAACACCGTCTGTAGACCAGTGGGGGAAAGTGGTAGGTTGTGGTGCTAAGTTCAAACCACCAGTTCGCTTAGGAAAATAGCCCTTGAAATTGTTTTTCCAAGATGGGCATATGCTCAGTGACTGTAGCCCAGTGGGAAAAGCATACAGGATGAAAGTCTAGCCACTGACATGTTCAAATCACAGCTTCTTTCTTAATTTTCTTCTTTTTGTAATTACATTTCTTCCAAGGAACTCAAAGTGGCATACACAGTCGTTGTCGTCCCCCTTATTTGATTCCCACAACAACCTTGTGAGGTAGACTAGGCAGTAACTAGTCAACCCGTCAGCTTCTCGGTCAAGTGGGGATTTGAACCTTGGTCTCCCAGAGTTGATAGGAGAGCTCTACATATTCCCCTCCCAGAGCTCCAATTACATTCAAGAGGAACTGATTGTTAAGCCACTCTGAAAATTGTAGCTCTTCATGGGGAATAGGAGCTCTCAGCACCCTTAACAAATGACAGATCCCAGGATTCTTTGGGGGAAGCTGTGACTATTGATGAGCGCTGCAACCCCAGAGTCGTCCGTGACTGTGTATGGTCAGGGGTCCCTTTACCTTTACCTTTTACTGTATCATGGTGCTTTAAATGTATGGAGCAAATGCAGTCTGAGTGGATCTTTTGGTGTGATCTGCAAGGATTTTCCCTACAATGATTGGGGTTTAGATTCTTCCTTTAAAAACAAAAGCTGCTTGAAAATAGTTTTTGTGATTTTAAGGCTATAGTGCTTGTAGCTGGATTCTCTTGCCGCTTTCTGATGTTTTATGGTGTGTTAATGTGTTTGAGTGCAATGAGGTGTTGTGTTCTGTTTCTTGGAAACATCCGAATGTGGGCATGGCCTTAGAAGGCAGCCCAGAAATCTCTTAAAGAAACAAAATAAAACTTGCTTTTATCCTGGCAATCCTGCTGTGGTCTGTGTATCTCATGGTTGTTGTTTTTAAAATCCATTTGTAGTGGAGGCTGGCCCATTATGGCAAATGGGGCACTGCCGCAATAACCTCAGTCTACTCTCGGCCAACCTCCATCTGTAGTCCAAGGGGTATCCACGCCTGTCAGCTTCTTCCTCCTTAGTCTTGATCTAAAACTCAGCAAGGAGGAGGAGGAAGAGGAGGAGGAGAGGAGGAGGAGGAGGAGGAAACTAGCATGAGTTGACTCCGCCTGTCATTGGCTCTGGGATAGCACATGCGGCAGAACATGAGACTCTTAATCTCAGGGTTCTGGGTTCAAGCCCCACATTGGGCAAAAGATCCCTGCATTGTAGGGGGCTTGACTAAATGATCCTTCCAGCTCTACAACTCTATGATTCTATCCAGCTATTGGGCGTGGCGAGGGTGCTGCCTCAGGCAGCGGAAACCTCCAAGGCGGCACCCCTGCAGGCACCCCTTCTGCCCTGCCGTCTCCAAGATCTTGCCCAAAATCACCGCTTCTCCATCAGCAGTGGAGGCAACAGTGGCAGCGGCAGGTATGGTGGTGCAGGCGGCAGCAGCACAGGGCAGCACTTCCTGTTTCGCCTCAAGGTGCAAAAAGGGATGTCTGCACCTATCATTGGCCCTGGCTCCACCTACTGTTGGGTTCCCTGCCTTCTGCCCCACCAGCCTTGAATATAATGACGGGAGCCTTGTCATGGGATGACCCAGAGCCCCAGATCTCTTGCTCTTTCTCTCTGTTTTTTTCCCAACAGAAAGGCTGGGCACACTCCTGGGTGCAGGTCTGATGAGATCCCAGCCACCCAACAGCAGAACTTCCCAGCACCCTTCACAAACTGCAGATCACAAGATTCTTTGGGGTTTGAAATTGTGCTTTAACTGCGCGGTGCGTTGGCAGCCTGAGATGGTCAGATTTCGCCCAATGCCAGGTGCAGCCAACCTAGCAGGGTGATGCAACCAGGAATGCAGAATGCATTATGAGCAACTGTGTGACCTGCCAGCTGAAGAAGAACAGTGACCCCAGTGCTTAGGAGCAACGTGAGCAGCTGCCGGCCATCCTGAGCGCTGCTTGCCAAGTTGGATGCTGCAGAAACCAACACTTCCTATTCCAGGGTCATTGAAAAACCACAGGCATTATAGCCGGACAGATGCTTTCAGAGCCCTTCCTTCCTACTTGGAAGTCGCCTGTTCCTGTCCATGTGCAATTTTGTGCTGCGCTGCATCAAAGCCGGCCTCACGCTCTTTGAAGCTGGAGCTGGCCCGGATCCCTCCCGCACCTACGCTCGTGCAACAAGCCTTCCATCCGGAAGGTGCGGAGAGTCGCAACTGCCCTGCCTGCTAATTGTCTTCTCCAGCGGGATTGTTCCAAGAGATTGACCTCATCTGCCAATGTAAACAGGGCCGTGTGTAGGCTGTTACACGCAACCCCAGTCTCTGAGTGGGTTCCAGCGCTTACTCAGGGTTCTGTTTCCTTGGAAGGAAAGCCAGCAGAGGCTGTGGTTTTATAAGGCTTTATTTATACATATACGGTACATGAGTCTCCCCACTTAACACGTGTTCGACTCGCGTGCCTGAAAATAATTTTAAAAATCAACATAAACTCTGATACAGTGGTACCTCAGCTTACATACGCTTCAGGTTACATACGCTTCAGGTTACACACTCCGCTAATCCAGAAATAGTGCTTCAGGTTAAGAACTTTGCTTCAGGATAAGAACAGAAATTGTGCTCCGGCGGTGTGGCAGCAGCGGGAGGCCCCATTAGCTAAAGTGGTGCTTTAGGTTAAGAACAGTTTCAGGTTAAGAACAGACCTCCGG
The DNA here is from genome assembly GCF_964188315.1 of Podarcis muralis. Taxonomy (NCBI): domain Eukaryota; kingdom Metazoa; phylum Chordata; class Lepidosauria; order Squamata; family Lacertidae; genus Podarcis; species Podarcis muralis. Next base: position 10,799,534 of record NC_135670.1, on the reverse strand, counting down.
AACGAATTAAGTACTTAACCCGAGGTACCACTGTAGTTCATTTCTCATTTTGTTTTACGCAATATCTAGCCTGAAGAAGAATTCTGAGGAACCCGGAAGCTTGCTCGCTCACTCCTTTGGGGCTGATGAGGTGTTGCATTAAATGAAATAAACTCCCGGGTCAATCGACCAACAATTCCCAAATGGGACGGTCATCATCTGGGATCCCCCGTGACTCATTATGGGGGGTTCTGTGGGCAAAAGAAGCACTTCCCAGAACCCACTTTATGTGGCCTGCTGACACCCCCCCCCCCAGCATCCAGACAAAAGCGCAGCTGGAGAACAACTCACGCGCCAAGTCCCTGGTGAGTCAGCAGCTCACCCCAAGCGGCTTTTTTTTAAAAAAATAACTGACACAGGAAATTCCTGCACTCTTCCTTTGTGTCCCATGGGGAAGTGGGGGAGAATTCTGTGGGAGAGGAGGGCAGACAGGCTATCTCTTTGCTTGGAGGCCACAGGAGGCCTTGTGTTCTGGTCAAGGGTGCAAGATCCTGGCCTGCCAACATGCCAAACATGAGTCAAAAGTCTGGATGGAACTCAGAAACCGTTAAAAAGCAAAAAAAAATCCCGGAGTGAGGAGAAAAAGTCTCCCAATCTTAGGCCACATTTGCCCCATAAATATAAAGCTCTACAATACCGCTTTACAAAAGCATGGCTTCTCCCAAAGAATTCTGGGAGCTGTAGTTTGCGAAAGGTGCTATGAGTTGTGAAGAAGACCCCCTATTCCCCTCACAGAGCTGCAATTCCCAAAGCGGCTTAAAAACCCCTCCCTCTTCACAGGGAACTTTAGCAACTGTAGCTCCGTGAGGGGAACAAAGAGCAGTGAAACTAAGAAACAGAAGGAAACCAAAAAGGACAGATTTGCCCATTGTCTAACCCTCTCAGTTCCCTTAAACTACATCTCCCAGAATTCTTTGGGGGAGCAATGACTGTTTAAGCTGGCATCACAGTGCTCTCAGTGTGTGGTGCGGATGTGGCCCCCTTAAAAAGACACATTGGTGAAAAAGTGTGTGGAGAACAGAGGGAGAACATTGATATTTGGGGGGGGAACAATGGCGTTTTTGAGCCTCCACATCTATTTAGGCAGTAATGTTTATTACTTAGGAACATAGGAAGCTGTCTTATACTACCGTAAATCAGTGTTCTCTGCACTGACTGGCAGCAGCTCTCTGGCATTTTGGAAAAGGGTCTCACCCATCTTTACCTGGAGGTACCAGGTGTGAACCCGGGACCTTCTGCATGCAAAGCAGGTGCTCTGAGCCACAGCCCCTCACTTACCGTATTTTTTGCACCATAGCACTCACTTTTTTCCTCCTAGAAAGTAAGGGGAAATGTCTGTGCGTGTTATGGAGGGAATGCCTATGAATGGCGGGGGGATCTGCTGCAGTTGTGAGCAGAGGATCCATGGTTCCCCTTCCTCCCCTCCTCCGTGGCTCGCTTTGAAACAGCAAAGTGGGAGAAGAGCCGCTGAGTGGGGAGGAGAGAGGGACAGAGAGCCTGCTTCTTTAAAGGAGCAAAGTGGGTGAGGAGAGGAGCCTTCTCCTCTTATACCCCTCTTCTGCATTATTAGCAGCATCCTTCTCCACACACCCCACGCGTGTTCCTTGTCCCTTGAGTGCTTTTCATTCCCTCCCCACTTAAAACGTGGTTGCAAAGCACGGATCCACATGGATCCTCAGGATTTTTGCACTGGGTCACCCCAAATTCACCATCAGATCACATAGCATGCCCATGGCTACATCTTGCACCAAAAAAATCACGCACCCACTGTTGCCTGGGGCCGCAGTGGTGCAAAAATGTGGTTACAAAGCATGGATCCACATGGATCCTCAGGATTTTTGCATTGGGCTACTCCAAACTCACTGTCAGATCACATGTCTGTGGCCACCACAAAAATCATACATCCACTGTTTCGTTTAGAATATTTTTTTTCTTGTTTTCCTCCTCTAAAAACTACGTGCGTGTTATGGTCGGGTGCGTGTTATAGAGCGAAAAATACGGGCTTCATAACTGGGTAAGCCATTCCAACTGGTCTCAAAGGGACCCACACTGTTCATTTTGCTGAGTGCAGCCCTGACCTCCTGTCCCAAAGCCCAGCCCTAACTGAGTTGCCTTTGTTATCCGACTGGATTAAGTTCACCTTTCCATGAAAGAAAAACAGTGTTGATCAAAAGTGAACTCTGGAACAAGAAGTCAAATGTGGCCCTCCAGTCCTCTCCATCTGGCCCCCTGGGACTCTCTTGAGGCCAGCCCTGCTGCACACCCCCCCTCAAATGTTTTTTCCTGCCTGGAATGTGCCCTTGGATTGTGATTATCATAGAACTGCAGAAGGGGGCCCAGGGTCATCTAGTCCAACCCCCTGCAATGCAGGAAACATGGCTTAATCCCTCTGGTTTGCCCGTCTCTACCCACTTCCACTTCTGGTCTCTGCCCACCACTGGCATGTGTGGCCCCTAGAAGGTTTCCCATCAGGGAATGTGGCCCCCGAGTGGGAAAATACCCCCTGCCCTAGAAAGATATACAAACAACAGCAGCAATCTGTTTTAAGAAGCCCACAAAGAACAATGCCGACAACAGAACAATTCCTTTTGGCACATAAATGCCGGCATATCCGGTTGCCTTTCAATAATAATTCTAAGCAAAGCATTTTGAAAACATGGGCAGGAATTTCTAAATGTAATAATGATAACAATAATTTGGTTTTCCTCATAACCTTTAAATGCTCACTTGATTGGGGGGGGGGGGGGATGACATACCATAGAGGTGGCAGCTGTGGTGAGTGGAGAGGCAAAGTTTCCTCCTCGCAGCAGGGGGCTATCTTGCGCCTGCCTCCTTCTTGCTCACCTCCCACCCCCAATGTTCAGGCTGTGTGGGGCAAATTTATCTCCCACAGGCTCCACAGGGGGCAAGAGAGGGCTTTTGACAGCCTGTGTGTTCATGCCAGACCCTGACAATGAAAAATGAAAAGATATAAATGTATATTTAGCTGTGTCAGGAAATAGTTGGCTGATGTGTGTGCCTCCAAGCCCCTGCCCCACCTCAGAGGGTTCATTCCCACCCACCCGCTTGTCTTTGTGGAGGGAGGGTCAGGCAGCGGCGGCAGCAGCTGAAACTGGGACGGGGTCAGACTGTGGGGTGCCAGAAGGACCAGCCGACCACAGAACACAGCATTGTGCATTTTGATGTTTATTTGAGGTGAAATGCAGTGCCCCCAGCTGGTCCACGCCAGCTCTGCAGCTCACCCTTTGAGGTTCTTCTGACTCCTTTTAATCTGTGCCGAGGTGGCCCCCAGTTCCCCAAATGGGAAATCAAGGCCTGGTGAATAAACTAGATCTATCTCAGTGTGAGTGTCTATATCAGGGGTCAGCAAACTTTTTCAGCAGGGGGCCAGTTCACTGTCCCTCAGACCTTATGGGGGGCCAGACTATATTTTGGGAAAAAAATGTGAACGAATTCCTATGCCCCACAAATAACCCAGAGATGCATTTTCAATAAAAGGATACATTCAACTCATGTAAAAACACGCTTATTCCCAGACTGTTCGCGGGTTGGATTTAGAAGGCGATTGGGCCGGATCCAGCCCCCCGGTCTTAGTTTGCCTACCCATTGTCTATATGTAGGGATGGATTTCCAGTAAATGGGATTTGGGGTTTGGTGGCTTTCTCCCCACCTCACTCCCAACACGTAAATTGGGGGAAATTTTGATTGATGGCATTGTAATTTTATTGGGATGGGGGGGGGATTTGCAGTTGTTTGTGAACCAAAACACAGCCACCTTTTGAAATTGGTGCTTTGAAACGCCTTCAAAGTACCCTGAGTGTCGCAATGCAGTTCTCCAGCCCAGAAATGTTTGCAAAAGTGCATATGCTGGGTTAAAGTGCTAAAAGTTTTGGGGGCTGGGCTTGTGAAAATGACTTGCAAGAATTACTTTGCAAAAATGTGTGCATTTGGCAAATTGCGTACAGGCATGTATGTTTTAGGAGAACTTGGCACTAAATCGCCGATGCATTTTCACAAGGAAGGACTTCGGAAAAATAATAATTGCAAACTGATATGGAGATGCAGAGAACTGAAGTTTTAAGAGTGGGGAAAATAAGAAATGGAGGGAAACTAAAATGGACAGGTTTGCCCACACCTAAACCTCCCCATAAGGTTTTGGGGTACAATTGAGAGCAGGAGAATGAGGGGGACAGATACAACCTTACTGGGGGGCGGGTATAATTCAGCGTGGTGCAGTGCCAGACTAGCACTAGGGATGCCAGGGTTCAAATGTCCACTTGGCCATGAAGCTCATTGGTTGATCACTGCCTCTCTGTCTAACCCACCTCACAGGGTTGTTGTGGAGATTAAAGGAGGAGGGGGAGAACCACGTACACAACCTTGAACTCCTTGGAGAAAAAGGTGGGGTATAAATGCAATTCATTAATTCATTTAATTAAACTTCTCCACAAGCCCTGCTGAAACCGGCAATCCACCTTTCATGGAAGAATTTCCTCAGTGATTGTGTCACATGTCAACTACCAGGAGAAAAGAGCGCTGCTTGGGTTTCCCATCCTGGACCCCAAAATACTTTGGCCCAGCTCAACTGCTTCAGTGGCACAATGGGTGAGTGCGTCTGGCTGTTAACCAGAAGGTTGGTGGTTCGAGTCCACCCAAGCAAGAATGGCTGTGGGCAGGATTTCTGCATTGCAGGGAGTTGGATTAGATGAGCCTCGGGGTTCCTTTCAACTGTGATTCTTTTGCCAAGTGGCAAAAGTTGACTGTATAAACCTGTTCAGCATGTATGTATAAATTAGTAAGTAAAACGATAAAACAGGTGTATGATTAAAAAGCAGAGGGTGTGGGAATGATAAATCCATCTATTAAAATCTATTCATTTTTGCATACTTAACTCCATTTCCAGAAGCAGGCACAGGGGACAGATTCAGTCTGGTTTGCATGTAAAGCCTAAATTACCTAATCCATATTCTTTGAAATAGTTCAGGAGCCAAAATGTAGCCACTCTTTGAAACCTGCGTGTCTCAGAAATTTGCAGGGCAGTTCTCCAGCCAAGTAGTGTTCTCCCCAACATGGATACTCTGGGATGAAATGTGCATAAGAAAACATAGATTAGTGAAAATAAATGTACAAAATGCATTGTATTAGGGAGAAATTGCTTTGCGAAAATGTATCTATTTTGCAAAATTACATCAAACGTGTATATATTAGAGAAATTTTCACCAAAAAGCTGGTGAATCCAGCAGTTTGTTGTTGTTTTTTAATTGCAAACTGATGTGAAAGTGCTGATGAACTGAATTTAGGGTTGGAAAAATGAGAAAGAAATTCAGATGGACAGTTTTGCCCCATCTCTCGCCAGATGTTAGGTCCTTCCCAGTGACAGCATTTGAGCTGGCTAGCACACCGTTTTTCCAATAACACTGGGACTGGTCTTCCCTGAATTTAATTTTATTCTATCGCTCTCCATTTGTGCAGCACCTCACCTTCCGTACCTTAATAGCCTGTTACTTTTTTATTTTCTTTACAGGAATGGGGGGGACGGGGGAAGAGGCTGTAATCTAACACCCGATCTCCTCCGTTGAAGCATGCAGATTAGCCAACTCGGCGCTGTGCACTGTGCATCTCAGCCACTGCCAAACACCCGGGGTGCTGAACTCCTAACCGGAATGTGTTGGCAGGTAACACTTGGCTATAAATTAGGAGAGAGAAAGAGAGAACTTGGAAAGGCCCAGCATAGCTGAGGAGAGGGCACAATTTGAAGAGGTCAGATCAGATTATGGAGAGGGAGATATGAAGGTCTCTGGGAGAGGACACATCACACACACAAACATACAAAAATGCACAGGGCTCTGGAACACTTTGTCCTTCTCTAGGATGTTGAATGTCCTCTGCAGGAAGTTCAAATCCCGTTTCAACAACAACAACAATAGCATCAACCCCTATAGGATGGTGGTTCTCTTTTCCACCCATGGACCACTTAGGAATTGCTGGTGGTGGAGCACTTAATAACTTTCCCTACCTGTTGTAGCAATTGTAATGTACTGTGCAAGATCACAGAATTGTAGAGTTGGAAGGGACCACAAAGGTCTTCTCGCCCAACCCCCTGCAATGCAAGAATCTTTTGCCCAACATGGGGTTCAAACCCACATCCCTTAGATTAAGAGTCTCATGGTCTGCCAGCTGAGCTATCCCAGTTCTATGATTTTCACCTGTTTTGTATGCATTTTCATTCATTTGCACTTCTCTGACCAATTCACGATCCAAAATGCAGCGGTTCTTTGATATTTGCACTTCTCTGTATTTTGCATGACATTTCCCCAGCCCAACAACGCTCGGAAAAATGAATCTGTTCAGAGTAAAGGTAAAGGTAAAGGTACCCCTGCCCGTATGGGCCAGTCTTGACAGACTCTAGGGTTGTGCGCCCATCTCACTCAAGAGGCCGGGGGCCAGCGCTGTCCGGAGACACTTCCGGGTCACGTGGCCAGCATGACATCGCTGCTCTGGCGAGCCAGAGCCTCACACGGAAACGCCGTTTACCTTCCCGCTAGTAAGCGGTCCCTATTTATCTACTTGCACCCGGGGGTGCTTTCGAACTGCTAGGTTGGCAGGCGCTGGGACCGAGCAACGGGAGTGCACCCCGCCGCGGGGATTCAAACCGCCAACCTTTCGATCGGCAAGCCCTAGGCGCTGAGGCTTTTACCCACAGCGCCACCCGCGTCCCCTGTTCAGAGTAAGTGTGCATATATTCACATATTAGTGAAAATAACATTTAGGAAAGCCACTTGCCAAGTTGTTAGTATTAGTTGGGACTGCATACAGAAATATGTTTATTTGGATAAACTTGCGCTAAAATTGCTGATGAATTCTCATTAGGATTTTTGCCTAAAGCAAAATATAATCACAAATGGCTGTGGAAATGTGGAGAAGTGAATTTAACATTTGCATAATGCATAGGTGTAGTAGTCTGGGGTTGCAGAAGGTCAAAGACCCAGTTACTATTTCTGCAGCAGGGTCCTTGCCTCCAGCATCCTAGAGCAGGGGTCGGCAACCTAAGGCCCATGGGCCACAAGCGGCCCACGGGGGTCGTTTAAGTGGCCCTCGAGCCTCCCCTGAACTGAGCCGCCCGCTCGGCAAGTCCCTGCATGCTGCGCCAAACCAGCACAGCGCAGGGACTTGCTTCCGCGGTGCTGGAAATCGTTTCTGCGCAGACACAGACGCTGGAAATCGCGGGCGCGCTCACTCCCACGCATGCGCGATCCAGCCCATGGAGGGATCTCCGCTGGAGTGAACCAGCCCAGGGAAGGCAAAACTTGCTGATCCCTGTCCTAGAGCCACCCGGTCAGCATGAAAGGGGAGCTTTTAAGCCACTGAGCAGATCTTTCCATCCTTTGCACTGATTGGAGTCAAGCAGAGTGAAAAAGGATGTATTGGCCACTGAGAACCAGCTCCCAGGGTTATTCTGGAGAAGGTGGGCAAAAACAACAGCAAGGAGCTATTGTTTTGTACTCTCCAAAGCGAAGCATTTCAGAACACTGAAATCTCAAGGTGCTTCAGCTTCAAGAGCGTGGCATGAAAGCTCTGTTACGTACAATGGAAGCACAATTTAAGTCACTTTGAAATAAATATATTGGAGCACTCCAAATCATTTGCCCGTGTACATGCACAGAAAATGGAAGGTCTCGCCGAAAGGCAACCAATGGAGATCTGCGCTGATGGTTGCAATGCCTTGCTAAGTATTATTATTGTCTAAGCTTATTGTATAATCTTATAAGGGGGTGCAGCTGTGTGGCTGTGAGGGGGAGGGCGTGGCTGTGACCACCATAAAAGGACCCTGCACCTCTCAGTTTGCCAGTACACTACTGGCAAGACTAGAAGGCTACAGAACCAAAAACAGCAAATTTGCCCATCGCTAGTTGCATCCTGTGTTTGTCAGTGGTAGTTGGGATGCCATTTGGGGCTTTTGCATCTTGAGCACCAGAATTATTCCCGTGCCAATTTTTGATCCTGAATTACCCTCCTGGGGTCAGGCCCCGTGGTTCTCCCCCCACCCCACCCGCAATCTCCCAAGAACAAAGCCTGTCTCTCCACTTTCGCTGGAGCGTATCTTCCATTTCCCACCTCCCACCATCATTCCTCTTTATATGTCTCTGTTGCTCTGGCAGAGAATGGCCTAATTTTCTCCCCATTGTTAGAGTCTCCTCTTTCCAGACCAACTGGGTTTTTGACACTCCTCTGCCCTCCCCCTCTCCTTTTCTTTTCCCTACTTTTTATTTTATTTTTTTGCTGACACAGGTTCGGGCTCCCATCTGGAAGCAATCAGGACTGTAAATAGAGCTGAGCTCCAACTTTCCACAAGAGCAATGTTGCGGGTGGACGGAGGGCTGGCAGTGGGTCCAAAAATGCAGTCTGGCTTTTGTTGCTCTTTTCCCCCCACCCCCCACCCCAAACACACACACACACACACACCAATTTCCCAATCGTTCATGTAGAAATCAGCAGGAAAAAATGAGAGGGGAAGCCACCCTGAACTCTTCTCCTCCAACCACCCCCACCCCCCAACTCTCAATCTGGGTCAACTTCAGAAGAGCCTAAATTCCCAGTGATTCATCCCCAGATGTACGCCAGCCTGACACAGCTGCGCTATGTCACCCGCAGGAGCTGGGTTCACAAGGAGAGAAGGGATGGTTCCAGCTGAATTATCTCTAGATGCTCCTGCAATGGACAGGACATCCTCTGGGCAGTCCCAGGCTTTGGGAGAAAGCAAGAAAGACGCAAAGAGATAGATCAACCCTCCTGGAACTGAGGAGAGCACAGCTGCTTGGGATCTGGGAGGCCAAATGTCCATTAGGAAACAGTGTCCATTAGGGCAAAAGGGGGCACAGCCCCACTAATCTCACTTTGCCCTCTGACACACCCCACCTGCTTGCCTGCTTACCTACATCCAGTCCAGGGGGTGGACCTGCCTGCCAGCTTCCTCCTCAGTCTCAGGGTTGTACAAATCAGCAGGGGGGAGGAGAAGGATGGAGACAGAACTAGAATGAGTAGGCTCTGCCTGTCATTAGCTCTGGCGCCATCTACTGTTGGGCTCCCTGCCTTCTGCCCAACCAGTCCCCAATGAGCACCAGCCAACAAAGGCAACACTAAGGAGGAGGAAGGGACGCGGGTGGTGCTGTGGGTTAAACCACAGAGCCTAGGGCTTGCCGATCAGAAGGTCGGCGGTTCGAATCCCCGCGATGGGGTGAGCTCCCATTGCTCAGTCCCTGCTCCTGCCAACCTAGCAGTTCGAAAGCACGTCAAAGTGCAAGTAGATAAATAGGTACCGCTCCGGCAGGAAGGTAAACGGCGTTTCCGTGCGCTGCTCTGGTTCGCCATGGCTTAGTCATGCTGGCCACATGACCCGGAAGCTGTACGCCGCCTCCCTCAGCCAATAAAGCGAGATGAGCACCGCAACCCCAGAGTCAGCCACAACTGGACCTAATGGTCAGGGGCCCCTTTACCTTTAAAGAGGAGGAAGATTGCACGCACGCACACACACATGTGTGGTTGTAAGCAAGAAGGCAAGCAACCGAGGATCTGGCTGAGGGAAAGCAGAGGTTGGTGGAGCTGTGCCGCCTTCTCTCCAATGAACCAGCTGCTCTAAAATGTGCATTTAATACTAGGCAGAATGTGCAATGGGATACAGTGAAAAGAGAGAGGAGGACTGATGAAAAGTGAAGCACAAACTCTCAAAACTCCCAGAATGCTGAGCATCATCAATTTGTACTTTGGTGATGTCCAGATTCCATTACAGCAAGGAGATATACTGTATGGGTTGTGGGTTCTGAGGGGTGGAACAACCAGAAGTTCCAAAACTCCCGACTAGCTTCTCTCAGGAGTTTTGCATGCTATAAGCCTCCCCTGTTTGCTGTGGCATTTTGTGTTGTTTTTAAAATCTGTTGATTGGTGTTGTGATGCTGTACACGGTGGAAAGATTAGAGGGGTGTCTTTAAAAAAAAACTTTAAAAAACTTTTTAAAAGAAAAGAAACATAATGCTTGGGCCATAAACAAGACTGCTTGAGTTGTTTGCATGGAGTTGCCAGGAGGTTTACTGAGCACTTATTCTGATTTCTTGGTGGAGAGGTTAGATGATGGTCGTAGAGTTGGAAGGGACCCCGGGGATCATCTGGTCCAACCCCCCTGCAACATACAGGAATCGAACCTGCAACCTTGGCATTATCAGCACCACACTCTAGTCTAACCAACTGAGCTATCCAGGCTGTTGCTTCAAAACCACAGTCTTATCCCATACTTTCCAGGGCATTTTGCTGTCAGTTCCCTTTTCACAAAAAGTCCAATCTCTCTCTCTCTCTCTCTCTCTCTCTCTCTCTCTCTATATATATATATATATATATATATATGTTGTTGTTTAGTCGTTTAGTCGTGTCCGACTCTTCGTGACCCCATGGACCAGAGCACGCCAGGCACCTCTGTCCTCCACTACCTCCCGCAGTTTGGTCAAACTCATGCTGGTAACCTCGAAAACACTATCCAACCATCTCGTCCTCTGTCGCCCCCTTCTCCTTGTGCCCTCCATCTTTCCCAGCATCAGTGTCTTCTCCAGGGAGTCTTCTCTTCTCATGAGGTGGCCAAAGTACTGGAGCCTCAGCTTCACGATCTGTCCTTCCAGTGAGCACTCAGGGCTGATTTCCTTAAGAATGGATGCGTTTGATCTTCTTGCAGTCCATGGGACTCTCAAGAGTCTCCTCCAGCACCATAATTCAAAAGCATCAATTCTTCGGCGATCAGCCTTCTTGATGGTCCAGCTCTCACTTCCATACATCACTACTGGGAAAACCATGGCTTTAACTATACGGACCTTTGTTGGCAAGGTGACGTCTCTACTTCTCAAGATGCTGTCTAGGCCTGTCATTGCCCTTCTCCCAAGAAGGAGGCGTCTTTTAATTTCGTGGCTGCTTTTATTAATTTTATTAATTTCCCAAAAACAGCAAAAAATAAAAACAACAATACATATTCAAACATAAAAAATAAAAATAAAAAGAGTTGACTTCCCCCTATTCCCTTCCCCGGTTCCATTGTTTATCTTCATTTTTTATGTTCATTTTAATCAAAAAGTTCAGTCTCAAGGGGTGAAGGGGGTTAGTTCTGCACGGCCTCCTAATCAGCTTTCATTGTGCGACCTGCCTTTGCCAATGTGTGATCGAATTCCATCCAAAAATAGCCAGCGTTTCACTCTCAGAATTTGGAAGGTTGCAGATGCAGGTTTCTGCCGCAAGGGGGGAGCAACGAGCCTTCCAATGATGTTCCTCTTTTTACAGTGCTGGGTGCCTGCTGTATACAATGCAAAAGACAAATGGAGCGTCCCTGTTCAGGGTGCCTGCCAGCCAGCCACGCCCTTTCCTAGGATAGTCCATTCCACATTTCCAGTTCTCCATTCCCCAATAAACTGTTTTATGTTTTAACCCCTGATTAGGAATTAAAAGTCGAATGTTTTTTAGACTTTTAATCTGGAGACATGGATGACATAGACTGGGCTCAGAGGAATTAAACAGCCTTTCATGCTCTTTTTTTTCCAGCCTGAGAAAGGCTACAAGCCCTGGTGGATTTCTGCCTGTTAAGGAAACTTGAACCAGAATATACTGTGATTCTAACAACTGTACAGGTTTTACCGGCTCTGAAATTCACCCTGTTGTAATGAGTCATAAAACCATACGCTCGGAGTATCTTTTGTAGCCCACGAAAGCTAATGCCATAAGTCAGTCTTGAGATACCACAAGACTCACTTTGTCACCTTACTTTAGAAGGTAGAAGGAGGTCCTATTCTGGACAGAAGGAGGTCCTATTCTGGGAGCTTCAACAGGGCCACCTTACAACCAGCTGTAGGACAGCAACTTTTAAAAAAAGAAAATGCAGAGTACATATTGGCTGATAGCTTTGAGGCCACCAATATGTCTCATTCTGAGACATAAAATATTGGTGCAAAATGTTAAAACAGCAGCTATTTTGCTGTTCAGACTAGTTAATATCTTCCAAAAACAAAACGGCAGAATTACATTAGAATCATAGAATTGTTGTTGTTGTTGTTTACTATTTATACCCCGCACATCTGGAAGTTGGAAGGGACACCAAGGGTCATCTAGTCCATCCCCTGCAATGCAGGAATAAAATTGTCCCTCTGTTAAAAGGCCAGGGTGGTGAAATGGTTCGACGGTGTTGGACCTAATCCTGGCAGGGTACAGTGGACCCTCTGGATACAAATTTAATTTGTTCCCGGGGTCCGTGAGCACCCTGAAAAATCTGTATCCAGAGGCGTTGCTTCTGCGCATGCGTGTGGCGTGATGGAGCGCTTCTGCACATGCACGAGCTGCAAAACCCGGAAAAATGCTCAAGAGTAACGTAACTCGAGGGTCTACTGTACCTCTATGTTCAAGCAGAAAGCTTTCATGGTGATCTTGACCCAGCCACCAACTCTCTGCGTAGCCTACCTCGGGGGACTGTTGTGAGGAAGTCTGAGCACTCCAAGGGAAAGCACTGAGGAGCAGTATGGGTGAAGGGTGCCTAAGCAGCACTGCTGTATTTTCAGTTGAAAATGCACTGTTTAGGATGGCAATCTTAACATGAAATATCCTGCTATTTTTCTTCCTGTGGCCCACAGCTTGTCCACTAAGAAACACACTTTTCCCCTTCTCTGCTCCCTCCATGGGTGTAGCCGGGGGGGGGGGGTAGCTGCCCCCTCTCAAATCAAGCAAATAAATAAATAAGAATACTTAACTAACTCACCAATTGCATCACAGATAACTCAGTCCCCCCCCCCAAAAAAAAACCCCACATAAAGCCTGCCCCCATCTAAAATAAAACCTGGCTCCCCCCATTCGATTTTATTTTTTTCTGGTGATGCCACTGGTTCCAATCAACCAGACTCTGGTTACAAAGTTACAAAGGGAATGAGAACGCAGATACATTTTCTCCAGCCGCTACATTTCTTTACAGCATTACAATGTTTTACAGGAAACATTCGCCCTGCAAGCACCCCTTTGCTAATGAGCATTAGCGTTAACATCAGCACGGATGTGTCTTTGGCACAGCGGTGTTTTTCCAGGATGCTCTCGGAGGAAGTTATCTAAGAGAGAAACTTTTGGGACCTCTGCTGGCAGGGAGCGAGTTAAATTATGCAGCACCTGGGCGAGTGAATGGGCGGGTTTATGTAGATTTAGCACCAATGGCCATCGAGCAACCAGGCAGGCTGCTGAGAAATTGACAAGGTGGATGGAATACACTATTTTTGAGATTAAGCTGTCCATCAAGAGGCTGCTGAGTTGGACAACAGAAACAGAAACGTTGCCAGAGCTTGCTTAGTGGAATTGGAAACGGTGCTGAGTCCAGTGGGGCGGTGAGCGCTTTGCAACACCAGTTGCTCTCCGACAGCTCAAAATCCGTCCGGAAAGGAGCCCCGCGTCATTTTTGTTTCCTTTGGTATCGCTTCTCGGCCTTTTGGCTAAGATCAAGTGTAGTATCTGTTCTTATCAGTTTAATATCTGATATGTCCTCTATTTGAGGACTATATATTAAATGGATTTTTGGAGCTGGGAGATGGAATAGGGGCTTGCTCCGTCCACTCCATGCATCGACCTGGTATTGCAGTATCTCCAGGAACGGTGCACCTCCCTCTGGGGGGAATATTATTGGTTCAAAAAATAGAATTCAGAGTTGCAACCATGCGGCTTAAAAGAATCACGTTAGACTTTTCTCCAAATATTCTATGCAACCTCGTCTGCCCCCTACCCCCAAATTGCATTTCCACCGTTAAGGGGTTCGCAAGTGATTGGGGGAAATGTTTCAGTTTGCATGTAAAGCTGAATTTATCCAACTTGTGCACTTATTCTGAAACACAGACACCCTTCAAAATCCAGTTATCTGATATGCTCTATATAGTTCCCCTAAAGGTAAAGGACCCCTGACAGTTAAGTCCAGTCATGTACGATTCTGGGGTTGCAGCGCTCATCTCACTTTACTGGCCTACCAAACAATATTTACGAGAATGCCTACGAGGGGCAAGTGTGTGTGAAAATATAGAGCTGAAAATGGCACACAAAAATCCATTATATTAGAAGAAATTGCTTACAGAAATGTGCATGTTAACCAAAACAGTGTACAAAAATGTATTTATTAAGCACTTAAAGCACATGAATTTCCATGAGGATTTTTTAAACATGAAAACTCACAAAATGCTGCAGAAATGTGGAGAACTGAATTTAAGATGGGGGAGGGGGAGGACAGAAACTAAGGAGGCTAATCTCCATGAATCTATCTAATGGTGGTGATAACTGCTTTTCAGGAAAGCGTACCTTGCTTTTGCAGCATGGTGTGGAAATGGTGTGTGGGTGGGTGTGCTTGTGCATGGCTTTGGCCGCACTATCTGCTGGCATGTGGCCCCTGGAAAGTTACCCAGGAGGGAATGTGGCTCTCTGACTTTGTACAGTGAGCCACACAAAAGCCACAGGTTTCTTTACACACACAAACACATCTCCATCCTCCAAGTGGCACACTTCTATGACACATCTCAGCAAGGGGGGGGGGGCGACCTGCTCTGCCAGTCTGGCAAGGAGTATGGTCTGGGGAGGGTCCCATGAGCCAAACAGAGAGGCCTGGGGGCCACGTCTGGCCCTTGAGGTCTGAGACACCACACAACTGCCTTAGGGCCCGTCGCTTTCCAACCCTAGGAGACACTGATATCAGAGGCCACAGGAGATGCATCTCTGTTGCCTCTCTTTGGGGAGGGCAAATGGGGAGGGAGGGGGTAGGAAAATCCCTGTTAGATCACTTTGAGTGCCTTCCTGCTGGCTAGCAGATTAGAGTCCTCGTATCAGACACTCGCCTTGATACCAAGAGTGATCTTAGCCACAGAGATTATTCGCGGGTAAAAGATTAAGCACACTAAATATGTCTGGGGCCAACCTGGAGATGAGAGAAACATCTCCCATGTGGCTGGGGGGGGGGGAATGGGGAGGCATAAATGCCCTCCAAGGCACAGAGCCAAGATGGAGCGGGGGGGGGGGGAGAAAGGGGGGGGATGCTGGCTCCTTTGCAACCTCAGCTGGCTCAAATGCTGAGCAAAGATCCCAGAAAATGAAAGAGCAAAATATTGGGGTCAGGTGAAGGATTCGTTTGGCATGACTTATAGAATCACAGCATTGTAGCATTGGGACCCTGAGGGTCGCCTAGTTCAAACCCCTGCAATGCCGGGATCTTTCGCCCAGCATGGGGCTCGAACCCACAACCTTGAGATTAAGAGTCTTGCGCCGGGTGAATTTTTGAACAAAAGTTGGCATTCCTATAGTTGAAAAGTTTGCATCTAGATTTCCCCCTCTCTGTCAGCTGCTCACTTACCTGTGTTCCAAGATGCCGTGTAGGCAAAAAGTGTTTTCTTGGATGGAGGATGGCTGCTTAAAATAAGCACCGAGGGGAGTGCGTTCAATGGTTGGAAGCTAGTACAGTGGTACCTCAGGTTACAGATGCTTCAGGTTACAGACTCTGCTAACCCAGAAATAGTACCTCAGGTTAAGAACTTTGCTTCAGGATGAGGACAGAAATCGTGCAGCGAGAGTGGGAGGCCCCATTAGCTAAAGTGGTACCTCAGGTTAAGAACAGCTTCAGGTTAAGAACGGACCTCCAAACGAATCAAGTTCTTAACCCAAGGTACCACTGTAACTAGCTCAGAGTGCACCTGCTCAGGTGAGGGAGAGTCTGGAATGTAAAGGAGGGAGGGAGCAGTTCTTTCAGACAGATAGGTAATACAAGGCAATGCAATACAATAGGAAAACTGATGCTCCTTTAAGGCAGGGAAGACCCCCATTTCTTTTGTTCAGTGGAGGCTGCTCCATTGGGGCGAAACGGGGCGCTGCTCAGTCTGTCCTCAGCTGCCTGCCTCCTTCCTTACAGCCTTTGCAAAGGGGTGGCTGCCTCTCAGCTTCCTCCTTCGTTTCCATGTTGCCCCTTGCAGAACTCAGCAGGGAGGAGGAAGACGGGGACAAGAGGAGAATAAGTTGGCTCCCTCTGCACTGACTCTGGCACCACCTACTGCTGGGCTCCATGCTTTCTACCAGCCTCCAATGGCCACCAGCTGCCAGTGCTCTGTGGGGAGGGGGTGACCTCTCACGAGACACCTGGTGGTGGTAGAATTATAAAATGGGAGAGTTGGAAGGGGCCCAGAGGGTCACCCTGAAATTGCAATGCAGGAATATGGGGATCAAACCCACGACCCTGGAGTTCTCAGCACCATGGTCTAACCAGCTGAACTAACTGCCACCAGTCAGACTCCAACTGCCATCAGGCCTTAGACAGGATGCCCAGCGGTCAGGGATGAAGGGAGTTGTAGAGCAAAACAAGGACAGCCAGCATGGCTTCCTCTAGCTGTCGTTGGACTCCAATTCTCATCAGCTGCAGGCAGCCAAGGCCAATGGTCAGGGTTGATAGGAGATGTAGTCCAGCGAAATATGCCAGAACAGGTTTCCCGCACCTGTTTCAACGGCTAGCCTGAAGCTTCCTACAGCACAGGAAAGTCAGAAATCCAGGAATCATCATACAGTCCTAGGCCATCATTTACTTTTCCAGCACCAGCCAGCCAAATATCTTGAAGATGCTCACATGCACAACTGCGTTGGTGATAACCATCCTGGTTTGTCTATTTTTCCTGACCGCCAAAGGTATACTGCCTTTGACCAGGGAGGCTCCAGTCCTAACGTCTATCAGTGAGTCCCATTGCTGGTGCTTTGACCTATCCCTGGTGGAAAATGCAGCCTAAAACAAGGTTTCCCAAACCTCTCTGTCCACTGACCCCTTGATAAGCTTCTAATGTTGCTGTCGACCTCAACCCAGATTCTTTGGAATGTAAATGAAGTAAAGTCTGGCCTAGCACCTTTGAAAAGCTTTGAAGCCTTTAAAAAAAAAACTTCACTGAAGTTTCTCAGAAGGCAGCTTACTTTTATAGGTTTGTATCTTTGCAGGAGGGAAAGAAGGGTGTGAGACTTATTCTTCTGACACCATAAGAAATAATTGTTCCAAAGTGAAACTTTGTATGCAGGTTTCTTTTTTAAGCAATACAGCAACATGGTGTGAGAATCCTGCTGTATTGCGGAATCATCTCATTAAATGCAGAGGGGTCCTCACTGGCAAGAGGAGTGCACTCTGCACATGCTCGTTCCACTTGATTTTTGATGCCCCTTGTCCCTTTTTAAATTTTGCGCACCATACCTTAGAAACCCCTTTTCAAACAGGTATTGGAACCCACCCCCAGAACTGGCCCCGTTACAAGACAGTAATGTTCAGTTACGCCATAAAGAGCTTATTATAACCTATCTACTCTCTGCAGCCAGAAATGTCATAGTTAGGCACTGGAGAGACTTGTTGGGAGTAAACGTGGACCATTGGGACCAAATTGTATGGGGAATGGCCTTATTAGAAAAGTTAACTAAAATAAACTAAAACTGACATGAGGACAAAAGAAAGAGGACACCTTCGCCCCAGTATGGCTCCCTTTTATTACACACACAGCTCAAACGGACAATAATGATAGCAGGGATCTACCAACACCATACAAATCAATATGGCTAACCTGACCTAATGCAAACGCAAACAAATCTCACTGCATTTGATCAAAGGCAAACAAACACGCCCCCCCTATATTCTCTCATTGTCTATATGTAAACCGTGGGTTGGCAAACTAAGGACCGCGGGCCAGATCAGGCCCAATTGCCTTCTAAATCAGGCCCATGGAAGGTCCAGGAATCTCCGCATGGATCGCCAGTGCGTAGATCACCAGTGCACACGTTCTTTCCCTCTCCCTCCCTATCCCTCACACAGCAGCGCCACCGCCTCCTCCCTCCCTCCTTCTGGCTTCTCCCTGCCCTGCCTAGAGGAGGAAGGGGGCTGGGCTTTGTTGGTGCCAGCCCCTCTCCTGAGCCCTTTCACGTGCTGCTCATCGTCCCTCTGCCGCCGCCGCCAGCCCCTGCCACTCGCAAGACACAGGAGCTCCAGCTGGATGAGCACCCCTCTTGAGCTGCCGCCATTTAAAGCAGCCCCTCTCCAGAGCCCTTTCACGTGCCGCTCATCGTCCCTCATTCATTTTTTTGCCCAAAATATAGTCCGGCCCCCCACAAGGTCCGAGGGACAGTGGACTAGCCCACTGCTGAAAAAGTTTGAGGACCCCTGATGTAAACCAATAAATATATAGAAATAGAAATACTCAACTGACAATTGACACTGACATAAAAACCCCACATACCTACCAAATTGGCAAAGCGACAACCTTCTAGCCTGTTCCTTGGATATCATATTATTCTACATTTTACATTGAACATAACTAGAAGACTTTATAATCTGATCTAAAAAGAAAAGAGACAGAGAGACATCACACGTTCTTTGAAAACCTTTAATAAACATTATTTCCAAAAAGAAAGAAAGAAAAACCTTTTTGACCCCAGAAGGGGTCAGTTATCAACCATTTTGAGACATCCTGGTGAAAACTTCCCTTCGTTTTCTCCTCTGGGTGGGTGGGCTGCTTTTCTTTTTCTCCCCCACCCACCTACCCCAAAAAAGGGGGACATCGTGCCTTGGCTGTGGGGCTGGCTGAGGCCTGGCCACAATCTATTTCAAGGTAGGCCTGGTGAGGTACAATCCAGCTTATGTCCCCAGGCTGTGGCTAAGCTGCTAACCGTGGGAGATCCTGGGGGCTTAATGACAAAGTCAATTAGACTCTGCTCCCTGTTGTGCACTAACACAAGATGTTACCGAGGGAAGGCGATTAGCGGTAACAGAAGGCTGGAAATACCAGGGTAATTCCAACTGATACATTGAGGACAGCTCTCTGCCCAGACCTTGCACATTTGGATACAGGCAGGATTAATTGTTACGCTAGGTATGCGAAGGCTCAGGGGCCCAGGCTAGGCTGGAGCCACGCGGTAGTAGGATGGCCAGAGGGAATCTCACGATGGAAAATGGTGTTTATAAGAGCAGGCGCCTCAAAACACCACGCTGTTCCAGCTGTGAGATATACATGGGCCGGCACATTCACACCACACATTTAATGCGCTGTGATACTGCTTTGAACAGTAATGGCTTCCCCCCAAAGAATTATGGGAGCTGTCATCAGCTGGGGTGCTGAGAGTTCTTAGGGGAACCCCACGCCCCTGATTTCTCTCTCATAGGGCTGCAACTCCCAGAGTGGTTTAAGAGTCAATCCTTCTTCCCAGGGAACTCTGTGAGAGGCGTTTCCTAACAAGGAACAAACAGCCAAGTCTATGAAAAGGCATCTACTAGGTTAAAGCAGTGGCGTAGCGTGGGGGGTGCAGGGGGGGCCGGCCGCACCGGGCGCAACATCTGGGGTTAGGGCAAATCCACAGGTTATGGGGCGCAAATCCACGGGTTAGGGGGCACAAATCCACGGGTTAGGGGGCGCAAATTACTTGCCTTGCCCCGGGTGCTGACAACCCACGCTACGCCACTGGGTTAAAGCATGCATAGAATTGCGTATACAGTGGTACCTCCGGTTATAAACTTACCATATTTTTCCGTGTATAAGATGCCCCCATGTATAAGACGCCCCCTATTTTGGAGGACTCCAAATTAAGAAAACACCCCTCAGCACTATCTGTGTATAAGACGAGCCCCAATTTTAAACCTATTTTTTTGGTTAAAACAACTCTAGTCTTATACACAGAAAAATACGGTAATTAATTCCGGAAGTCCATTCTTAACCCGAAACTGTTCTAAACATGAGGTGTGCTTTCGCTAATGGGGCTTCCCGCTGCCGCCGCACCACTGTTGCGCGACTTCCGCTCACATCCTGGGGCAAAGTTCGCAACCAGGAGCATCTACTTCCGGGTTAGCGGAGCTCGTTACCCAAAGCGTTCGTAAGGAGGACAGCATGTAACCCGAGGTTCTGCTGCACTAGTGAAAGAACCATACAAAATGTGTGATCTTAGGGGAAACGGCTTTGCAAAAATGCGTGTATTCGACAAAATTGCATCCAAAAATAAGCATATCCGAAGAAATTTGCACAAAAATGCTGATGCAGTTTCATGAGGAATAGTTTTTGGTTTTGGTTTAAATCACAAACCGATCTGGAAATGTGGAGAACTGAACTTGGATTGGAAAAATGGGGGCGGGAACCCCACAAAAACTGGGGGAAACTGGAATTGAAAGATTCGCTGATCTGCTGATCCTGACTTGAGACGAATGTGGAAGGTGAGATGATCGATGATGATGATGATATATGTGAATGCCAGAATGCCAGAATGAAAGCTAGGCTAACGCCTTGTTCTGTCACATTTGGGAGCAGGGATGAAAAACCACCGGTGTCCTTCATATGTTTCTAGACTACAACTCCCATCATGCCTGGTCATTGGCTATGCTGGCTGAGGGGTGATGGGATTTGGAGTCCAAGGACATTGTTGAACTACAATTCCTACCATCCATGATTATTGGCTGGGGGCTGATGGGAGCTGCAGTCGAGCAACATCTGGAGGGCACAGGGTTGGCAAACACCAAGTTCCAGTGGGCTAGGCATGCCGAACCTGGTTTAGCTATTCTGAGAAAAATGAGGTGTTAGAATAAGACGGGCATCACTTTTAGATGGCGGGGGGGGTGTGTGTGTGTCACATTTCTGAACGCTTGCCCATGACTCACAGAAAGAAAATAAGTCAGGCAAAGCGAGGAAATTCACACTGCTTAGCTTAATTTATCCAAGCCACAGGCAGATCCAGCTGCTCCTATTGCAGAATCTTCTGACATCTGCCTGCGGATTTGCTCCCACACAAACTTACTTTGAGTCGGAAAGAGAGACTCTTGCACCCGGTGCAATCCTCCTTTAAACCATGAGCTGTGCTCATTTTAATAATGCACACAGACAACGCCAATTGACGGCAAGGGTTTGAAATGGTTTTTATCATGTTCCTTAGCTCATTCCGTAACCTCCGCTTTGTGCTGCCTTGTGCTGAGGCAGAGCACTGGGTCCATCTACCTCAGTATTGCCCACACTGACTGGCAGCAGCTGTCCAGGGTTTCAGGAAGGGGGCATTCCCATCCCAACCTGGAGATAACACTGGGACTTGAACCCGGGGCCTTTCTGGATGCGAAGCAGGTGCTCTACAACTCCTGGGGGAAATTGTATAGAGAAATAATAATAATAATAATAATAATAATAATAATAATAATAATAATTTTTTATTTATATCCCGCCCTCCCCAGCCGAAGCCAGGCTCAGGGCGGCTAACAACAATAAAATAAGACAACATTTTAAAATCATTTCATTAAAAAATTACTTCAGATCAAATTGATGGCAACCATTGGGTAGAGTTCTGCGAAGATTGCCAAAGGAGGGAGTCAGGCTGTGCCCTGGCCAAAGGCTTGGTGGAACAGCTCTGTCTTGCAGGCCCTGTGGAAAGATGTCAAGTCCCGCAGGGCCTTAATCTCTTGTGGCAGAGCGTTCCACCAGATCGGGGTCACAGCCGAAAAAGCCCTGGCTCTGGTTGAGGCCAGCCTAACCTCTCTGTGGCCCGGGAGGTCGTAGACAAATCATGTATAACCCATCAATAAATAATTGGAGGGTGGGGTATCTCAGAATAAATTAATGAGCTTACAGCAGGCCGAGACGCTGGTAACATGAAACAGCGGGAGGTTTGCAGAACGTCTACTGAGATTAAAATCGGGGTGTTATAAACACGTCCCTATTCTGCATTAGTGGA
The DNA here is from genome assembly GCF_964188315.1 of Podarcis muralis. NCBI lineage: Eukaryota > Metazoa > Chordata > Lepidosauria > Squamata > Lacertidae > Podarcis > Podarcis muralis. Next base: position 10,777,760 of record NC_135670.1, on the reverse strand, counting down.
GAGCGGAAGGCTGCAGTTCCACTAACTGACCCAGGCAGTCTGATGGAGCCCGTTCAGGTCCCAGGATCTGCTTTTCTCTCTTAACCCCGACTCAGCTGCCTCATCCCTGCTCCCCTTTTCTGGTCCTCCCACATTTCCTTCCCCACAATTACCCAGGACCAGCTGGGAACTCAATTAGCGCAAGCGGCTTGTCCCAACCACCCAGGTGTCCACAGGAAAACCGTCCCCCACCCCCTTGCAAATCCATTTACCGGCAAACTCTATGAAAGCTTTTTCAGTGTGAAAACAATGTATGGGTTTTTTTAAATATTACTATTATTATTATTATTATTTTGGAGAGGTGGGGATCGTCTCCATTCCACATCTAACATTACTTGGCATTGAAAAATGCAAACAGCTCTGGGGTGGAGCAGCCACATCCACAATTACACACAGCTCAGGGCTCCCAATTATTATTTGGTGAATAATAATAATAATAATAATAATAATAATAATAATAATAATACCACCGTATTGGCCTGAATATAAGCCTCACATTTTCCCAAATTCTGACCACAAAGAGGTTAAGTGCAGCTTATATTCGCAACCTTATGGTATGCAGCCAGGGGCCCAGGAGCATGGGGCAAGCAGCGCCAGGAGCGTGGCAAAGCAGCACCTGCCCCGTGAGTAGTCCCCCATCCTCTCCCCCAAGGCTGGGAAGGGAGAGAGCGAGGAAGGGGAAAGGCCAACAGCAAGGCAGCACAGCTCCCCCACTCCCACCCAGTATGCAGTCAGGAGAAGTGAGGAATGGAGTGGCTTATATTCAGGTATTTTTTTCTCCCCCCCCCCCCCGTCCAATTTTAAAGGTGTGGGTTATATTCGGGTGTGGCTTATATTCGAGCCAATAGGGTATGTATGTATGTATGTATGTATGTATGTATGTATGTATTATACCCGCCCATCTGGCTGGGTTTCCCCAGCCACTCTGGGCAGCTCCCAACAGAATATTAAAAACACAATAAAACATCAAACATTAAAAACCTCCCTAAATTAGCTTTGTCAAACCAGAACAGCCGTTTGGCTGGAAGTCACAGGCCATTCCGTTTCGGTTCTGATTTATCGTTTTAGCTATTAACCATAAACAAAAAAACGGGTTGCAAACCAGCCTATCCTGGACTGAAAATATGTTAAATCTGTACTGCAGAGCCCGTATCATGCTCAGAAACAAATTCTGTATGAGATTTTGATGGAGGTGTGAACTGATCAGCCGTTGCTTTTAGATAGTGAAAAATAAAATACAAATGGCACTCGCAACCAAGTGTTGCAGTGTAGAAAGTGCCTGTTCGGAGTTCTAGCCAGCCACTCCCTCCTAAGATACTCCATTTCATCCCCCGGTCCATTCATACCCAACAGTCAGCCACCATTCCATGGCTGCTGGTAATATTCAGACCTCACTGAGCTTTTTGGAGGTTCTTCTTCCTTCCCTGTTAGAGCTACAATTCCCAAGGTGGTCTTGCCTCAGCAATGGACTGAATGAGAGCCAACAGACTCTCATTCAGAGGCACTGCTTGTGGGTGGTTCCCTAGACCAGATGGGTGGGAGATCGATGGGGTTACACTAAGGTTACCAGACTTTTCTCAAAGAATCCGGAGACACTTTTTTCTTTAAAAGAGAGGGGAAAAAGTTATTATTATTTTTTTAAAGGAAGAAGTACTGTATTTCTCGCTCTATAACATGCACCAGACCATAACACGCACGTAGTTTTCAGAGGAGGAAAACAAGAAAAAAAAAATATTCTAAACGAAATAGTGGATATATGATTTTTGTAGTTCATGCTGTGGCCACAGACATGTGATCGGACAGTGAGTTTGGAGTAGCCCAATGCAAAAATCCTGAGGATCCATGTGGATCCATGCTTTGTAACCATGGAGGAGGGAAGGAAGGGGAACCATGGATCCTCTGCTCACGACTGCAGCAGATCCCCCCCGCCACCCGCAGGCATTCGCTCCATAACACGCACAGACATTTCCCCTTACTTTCTAGGAGGAAAAAAGTGAGTGTTATGGTGCAAAAAATACGGTAATATATTCTCTTCTGTGGTCTCGTCTGTCGCGTGGCCCTTCTCTGTGTCCCGGCCTGCTCTCTTGGAGTGTTAGCCACCGTGAAGTAGGCTTGGGTCGGGCCTGGGCTCGGTCACGTGTCCTTGCTCTCCTGGTGCTCTCCTACCTTTCCTCAGCGGCGGCAGCAGTGTGGCAAGCTTGAGGCTCCCCTCTTTTTTCTCCTTCCTCTTTCTCTCTCTTCCGTCTCCTTCTCCTCTCCTCCTTCTCCCTGCGTTGGCTCCAGGGTTTTAACTGGCCCCAGAGCGCCGCTGGGCAGTCAGCTGGGCGCTCTCACTCCCGGCTCAATGGGGTCGTGGGGTGTGTGTGTGTGTCAGCGCACGCCGGGCATCTCCAGTTCCCCCTTGGCAGTGGCAGCGGGAGTCTCAGCAGCCCAGAGCTGGACTGGTAGCGCAGTTGGCTCTGGCTGGCTTCAGGAGCTGCTCGCTGCCATGGCGCCCGCCATTTTGCCTCACCGGAAGTCCCCATATGATGTGTCTTGTGCCGTTGAACCAATCACGCAACATTCATTCCCTACTAATAAATCTACAACACTTAAAAGATAAATCCAGGGACATTAAATGAAATCCGGGGACATTCCGGGGACAGATTTTGTCTGGGGGCAGATTTGTAAATCCGGGGGCTGTCCCCGGGAAACGGGGACGTCTGGTAACCATAGATTACACTCCCTCTGAAGGAGGGATACTCCTGAATCTTTTGCTGTCACTCAAGGCTTAGGTGGCCTCAGTGGCCCAGAGTGCCTTCCATCAGCTTCGGCTGGTGGCCCAGCTACGGACAGGGATAGCCTAATTTTTGTCGCCTATGCTCTGATAACCGCTTGTTTATCACATTATACATAGGGCTGCATCTGAAGAATTCAGCTGGTGCAGAATTCAGCGGCCAGGTTGCTCACCGGGGCAAGGCAACGTGAGCTTTTACACTGATCCTGGGCCAACAGTACAGTGGTACCTCGGGTTACATACGCTTCAGGCTACATACGCTTCAGGTTACAGACTCCGCTAACCCAGAAATAGTACCTCGGGTTAAGAACTTTGCTTCAGGATGAGAACAGAAATCGTGCGGCGGCAGCGGGAGGCCCCATTAGCTAAAGTGGTGCTTCAGGTTAAGAACAGTTTCAGGTTAAGAACGGACCTCCGGAACGAAGTAAGTACTTAACCCGAGGTACCACTGTACTGGGTTCCAATTAGTTTCTGGGCCAAGGCAAAGTGCTGGTTTTGACCTATAAAAACTTAAACGACTCAGGACCGCAGTACCTCAAGGACTTCCTCTCCCAATATGAATCACCCTGGAGGCCCTCCTTCGTGTGATGAGGCCCTGAAGGTGGCAACATGAGAACTGGCCTTTTCTACGGTGGCTCCCCATTTGTGGAATACTCACCCCAGGGAGGCTCGTCTGACACCTTCATTACATATCTTTAGGCAAAAACATTCCTCTGTAACCAGGCCTTTGACTGACTGAACATTTAATAGCCTTTTAAATGTCTTTGTGGGAGGGGGCTAATGGTTTGCTTTTGTTTTATTAAGTATTTTGTGTTCTCGTTTTGTATTGTTATGTTATGAACCGCCCTATGATCTTCAGCTGAAATGTACACAAATTTAATAAACAACAGCAGCAGCAGCAACAACAACAACAACAGCCCATCACTCTTCTCAAACTACAGTTGCCAGGATTCTCTGAGAGAAGATGTGACTTTTTAAAGTCTTCCATCTCCTCCATTGCAGCACCTGAAATGGCTGCTGTTCTCTTGCGAGGAGAAACAGGATGTCCTGTTTTCCCCCAGGACACTTGCAGGGTTTGCTTTAGTGGGGCTCGGTGCCACCCGGTGCTTCACCCCCTTTTGCCTCTGGCCTGGCCCACCCTTGGCATGCGGCCCCTGGAAGATTGATTATAAGCGACTGTGGCCCTTGGGCTGAGACTGGTTCCCTGCTCACCTGCACTGGGAACGTAGGGTGCTGCTGCCTTACCCTGAATCGGGCTATGGCTCAGTATAGTCTACACTGGCTGGCAGCAGCTGTGCGGGGTTTCAGGCAGGGGTCTCTCTCAGCCCCACCTGGTGATGCCATTCGGGACTGAACCCACTGAGCCAGACTCTTCCCGCAAAGGAATCACGGAGAAGCCAACCTGTGGCTGTACAGAATTGCAGATTCCGGTTGTGGACAGTGCAATGGTCCTTTCGCCATGCCCAGACTCCTCCACCCGTATGGAGACCCCCTTGCCTGGACCTGTATGTGTGTGTTGCAGAGCAGGCGTGGGCCTCCCTGGCAGCTTAGCGAGGAGCTGGTGGGTCAAACAGGTGTTATTTAACCCAGTGCAGGAATGCTAAGTGGCTGATCGGTGTGGCTGTTGTCACCCTAATCCTTTAAGGCTCATCAATTCCTGCTTCAGGGGAAGCTACTTGCTGGCCTGATCCTGGGAAAGGCTATTTAACACAGCTGCCGCTTGGCGCACACCCTGGGCGCAGGCAATCCGCTTTGTGTGCCACCAGCCTCTCAGCAGCTTAAATCCCCCCCTCACCCCTCTTTGTCTCCCCCCCCTCCTCTCCCCTGCCAAAATTCCCCCCTGCCCTTCTCAGGCTTGCTAGGAACCAGACACACCAAGAAGTTGGCCCTAAGGAACAATCTCTTTGCTCAAAGGAAGACACCATACCCTCCAACAGAAGAAAATAGAGACATTTCTCACTCCCCAACAACTGACCCTCCTTCACCCCCAATTTTTTTGTCCACCCCCCCAAAGCATCTCCTCCACCACTATGCCAATGGGAGACAGCCCCCATGCCCTCGTCCACCGTCCCGAGAAAGCCCCTTAATCCTAAATTCACTTTATTATCTGGTAGATTTACAAAAAGAAAATAAATAAATGTTAGAAAGACGCAAGATGAGACGTGGATGCACAAAGCAATTTTTAAAAAAATTGAGGCTCCTTGCGCTCTGCTCTGTTCTCCCTTTCCTCTTGAACCCAGGACGGCCCTGCCCTCCAATTGCACCTTCCAGAGCTCCTCATTGTCCTCCCCCAGCTTGGTGCTGGTGTTGTTGTTGGGAAAAATAGGGACATTCTGGTATCAAATCAGAAGCCTTTGGTCTGTCCCTGGAAAATCAGGACGCTTGGAGGGTATGAGATACTGCGTCGCCTGCCCTGGCCAACAGCAGTTCTCTCAGTTCTTAAGAAGAAGAAGAGTTTGGATTTGATATCCCGCTTTATCACTACCCAAAGGAGTCTCAAAGCAGCTAACATTCTCCTTTCCCTTCCTCCCCCACAACAAATACTCTGTGAGGTGAGTGGGGCTGAGAGACTTCAGAGAAGTGTGACTGGCCCAGGGTCACCCAGCAGCTGCATGTGGAGGAGAGGGGAAGCGAACCCGGTTCCCCAGATTACGAGACTACCACTCTTAACCACTACACCACACTGGCTCCAACAGAAGGGCTTATCCTCACCTGCCCCTTGAGAGCCCTTTTGTTGGAGAGGATGGGGATGGGATATGGAATTGGTCCATCTAGTTTAGTACTATCTACTACACACTGATGGGCAGAGGCTCTCCAGGGTTTCCGGCAGAAAGTCTTTCCCAGCCCTACCTAGAGACGCCGGGGATTGAACCTGGGACCTTCCGCACGCAAAGCAGATGCTTTGCCCCTGTGCCGTTGAGTCCCTTCCATTGTTATCTCTTATCCTCTCAGGAATAAGAGAATAAGAGAAATGAGTTCTGGAACTCTTGGGCCAAGTGGGAGACTGGCTGTGGCAGACACTGATTGGCTAGCATCCATAACGTGACAAACCCTCCCCAATTCCCCCGGGGCCATTTTGCAAGTGTTTTTCTCTCTCTTTCGAATGTTAGCAATTTAGTTAGTTTGTTTGTTTTTAAGGGAAGGATGTAGTGGATGTATAAATGAATAAACATGGCAGGGATAACTCCCTCCCACAGAGCCAAAGGGCAAAAGTGGTCCAGATATACCCATCTCGAATGCAAATGTTAAAGACTTCGGGTGAAGATCCCGCTGTGACTGCTCTTAAAACCTGACGCCTGTCTCCATCCTGCTGCTGCTTAATGACCTCACTTCACGCCTAAGCAAACACCCAGAGGGTGGAGAGATCCTCACATTTTCCTGCTTTCTAGCTACAGAGGGTTGTCTCATGCTACTCAGGCCAGGCCCTGATGCCTGGCAACATCCCTGTGCTATGTGGATATGATCCTTTGTGGGGTTGGGTGGAAGGAGTCTTGCAAATGAATCCGTCCTAAATAACCAGTCCAGCGACTTCATCTTTATCATAATCGTCACGATTATTTGTTACTCATAAGAACATGGGATCAGGCCGAAGGCCCAGCAAGCCCATAAACTGCAGGTGTCCTGGGGGTAAAATGGGATATCCTGTTTTCTCGTACAAGAGCATGGCGGCCATTTTGGGCACCGTGATCTTGCACGATTTCATGCCAAGATCTTGCCCCCCCCCAAAGCACTCCCGCACTGAAAAAAGCACTTTTTTCAGGGCCACGATCTTGTCTGGCTCTCCAAAATGCACATTTTTCGGCACCATGCGATAATGGCGCCCCCAAACAGTGTGTCTTTGGGCCTCTGTGAGCTCACACAGGTCACATGACACATGCGGGAGCATGGGCAACAGCGGAAAACTGTGAAACTGAATGAACAGAATCAAAAACAAACATTAAAAAAAGTTTTTAATGCAAACATTTAATTTTTTTTTCCCAAGAATGAGAATCATAATAACATCAGAATAAACTAAAAGCAGCTCATATGGTGCATCAGAATAAGCCACACACTATTTATATATTTTTAAAGCCTGTTCTAAGGTGTCTTCCTAAATGTAGGAAATGAAGGGGCTCAGTGGATTTATGCCATAAACAATATCAAGGGAGGGGCAAATCTGTCAATTTTGGTTTCAGTTTCTCATTTTTTCTAGTCTTAAGTTCTCAGCACTTCCACATCAGTTTGAAACTGAGTTGCTTTTTTCAAGTCCTCAAAAAGTTCACCAGCATTTCAGAACAAATATCTCCCAAATACACACATTTTCCTCTGAAACATTGCCTAAATATACACACTTTCGCTGAGCAATTTCCTGAAATACAATGCTTTTTGTATGTTGTTTTCACAAATATATGCATTTCAGCACACAACTTTGCCCTAGGCCTTTAAAGATGAAGTGAACACTGTTATGTAGTGTAGTTTCACCCTGGGCCAACAGGGGGATACTGTATATAGTTTTCACTCAGGTCTGTAGATAGTTTTCACTCAGGTCCGCGGCAGTTATTTTAGGCGGGAACTCTGGGCTGTTGTGGTTACAATGTGACAGCCGGCTGCCTATAAATACAGGCCGGCTGAGCTGTTCACTGTCAGTTCTATTCCAGCTTACCATAATAAAGAGCTACTTGAAGAGATCGCTGTGCCGGCTGCTATGTCAACCCACGACTTAACACTGGCGACGAAGGTGGGATAGATGGACATCAGAGCACAGCCAGATGCGGCCAGCCTCTGAACTGAGCTGAATCACTGAGCTGAATCACAGAGCGAAATCACTGAGCGAAATCACTGGGCAGAACCAGTTCAGAGCTGACTGTTCTGGCTAGAGCACTGTGTTCCATCCATCGCCCTTCACGCCGGCATCGGAATCATGGCTTCACTTGTGCCTCTACCGCCGTTTGCGCCAGCCTCTGAATCATGGGACTCCTACCTCGCTCGGTTCGACTGCTACCTCCAAGCCAACGAACTGACAGCAGTATCACAGGATCGGAAGCGGGGCCTATTCCTCAGCCTCTGTGGGCCTGAGGTGTTTGAGACGGCCCGAGCGTTGGTTGCGCCTGAAGCAGTCCAGGCATCACCATGGGACACGATCCAAGAGAAGCTCCGCAACCACTACGCACCAAAGCCGTCCAAGATTGCTGCCCGCCATGCGTTCTACCACAGGAACCAGGCAGAGGGGGAGTCAATCAACAACTACACCACCGCCCTGCGACAGGCCGCAATGCACTGTGAGTTCCGAGACTTAGACGATGCCCTGATGGATCGAATCGTCTGCGGGGTCCGGGACATCCATCTGCAACGGCGTCTCCTAGCCAAGCCAGACCTCACGCTACAGAAAGCCATTGAGGAGGCTGTGGCCTCAGAAGCTGCTGAACGCTCCGCTCAGGAGATCCGCAAGTCCAGCAGCCTGCGTCTTGCTAGGGAGCCCGTTCCGGTGCATCATGAAGAGGCCAGCAGTGAGGAGGCATCCTCCAGTGAAGACGATGATGTGCACCAGACAAAGCGGGAGCGCAGGAAGTTCCAACAGAAGTCCAAGGGCCAACCGGAATGTGCTGGCTGCGGAGGCAACCATTCCCGTGCCAAGTGTCGATTCAGAGACGCCATCTGTAGGAGGTGTTCCAGAAGGGGCCACATCGCTAAGGTCTGCCGATCGGCTCCGTCTGACACCCCCCCTTCATCGACTCGCAAGTCCAAGTCTTCACTCCAGTCTGCCAAGGAAAGTTGTTTCGCTCTCACCAACTGCCGCTGCCCGTCTGGAACCACGATTGGCCAAACCGACTCGCCTACGAGACGCAAGCTGAACGTCACGGTGCTCATTGAAGGAGCTCCATGTGACATGGAGATCGACACCGGGTCTGCCCTGTCCATCGTGTCATGGAGCACCATCAAAAGACTGGTACCCAGAGTGTCCAAAAGGCAACTCGACTCTCACCGCGTACACCTGAGAGACTACCAGGGAAACGACGTTCCCGTGGTAGGCGTTGGCCGGTTCCGGATCGCCTTCAAGGATTTTTCGGGCCTGCTCCAGTTGGTGGTGGTCGAAGGTCAGCGGCCAAGCCTCCTAGGGCTAGACTGGTTTGATGCCCTCGGCCTGGAAGTCACCGGCATCAACTGCATCTCTAACGCAGAGACTGAGGGTCTGGTCAAAGACTTTGCCGAGGTTTTTGACGGCACCTTGGGCCAATATACAGGTACGCCCATCTCCTTTAGCCTGGATCCACAAGTCGCCCCCATCAAGCTAAAGCCACGCCGGGTTCCCTTTGCTCTCAAGGCTAAGGTGGACGAACAACTGGACAAACTGATCGCCCAAGGAGTTTTGGAGCCGGTTGACCACGCAAAGTGGGAAACCCCCATCGTCACGCCTGTCAAGCCAGATGGGTCGGTGAGAATCTGCGCTGACTACAAGTGCACGATCAACAAGGCACTTCAGCAGCACGCTTATCCGGTTCCTGTTGTCCAACACCTGCTGCATTCCCTGGGTGAGGGTAAGGTCTTCGCTAAGCTGGACCTTGCCCAAGCCTATCAACAACTGCCAGTCGATGATGCCACTGCTGAAGCCCAGACGATCGTCACCCACCGGGGGGCATTCCGTTGCCGCCGGTTGCAGTTCGGGGTGAGTGTGGCTCCTGGCATCTTCCAAGGCCTTATGGAGCGTCTCCTGCAAGGGCTTCCGGGCGTGGTACCATATTTTGATGACGTCTTGGTGTCTGCAGACTCACACCAGCAGCTGTTCGAGCGCCTCCGTGCCGTGCTGACCAGGTTCCAGGAGGCCGGGCTCAAGGTAAAAAGGGAGAAGTGCCAGATCGCCGTTCCACAGGTAGAGTTCCTGGGCTATCTTATCGATGCCTCCGGTCTTCATCCAACCACATCCAAGATCCGCGCTATCCAGCAGGCCCCCACTCCAAAGAACAAAACGGAGTTGCAGGCGTTCCTGGGGCTGCAGAACTTTTATAACATGTTCCTGCCCCACAAAGCCACAGTGGCTGAGCCTCTTCACCGACTCCTTAGCACTAAGACGCCTTGGGCCTGGGGTCATCGGGAGACGGCGGCCTTCAACGCGGTCAAGGCTCTCCTTTCTTCGGACAGTGTGCTGGTACAGTACAGTGAATCCAGGCCGCTGGTCCTTGCCTGCGACGCCTCACCTTTTGGCATCGGGGCTGTCCTTAGTCACCGTTTTCCAGATGGAAGAGAAGCACCGCTCGCCTACTTTTCCAGGACACTATCTCCGACGGAACGGAATTACAGCCAGCTCGACAAGGAGGCATTGGCACTTGTGGCTGGAGTGAAGAGGTTTCATGAATACCTCTATGGCAGGACTTTTGACCTCATCACTGACCACAAGCCACTCCTGGGCCTCCTCGCCGGTGATCGTCCAACTCCACCGGTCCTCTCACCACGCATGCTGCGATGGACTGTTTTCCTGGCTGCCTACCACTACCGGCTCATCCACCGCCCGGGGAAATCGATGGGCCATGCCGACGCCTTCAGCCGTTGCCCTCTTCCAGCATTTGTGGAAGACCCGGCTCCAGCTTCATCGCTCCTTCTGATTGAGGATCTTCCGGCAGCGCCTGTGTCGGCTGCCACTGTGGCCTCCGCATCTGCCCAGGATCGCACCATCAGCCGGGTGCTCAACTGGGTGTGGAGGGGGTGGCCACAAGGGCCCTTTGCATCGGAGTTCCAGCCCTTCGCAACCAGACAACATGAACTCTCAGCTCATCGCGGCTGTCTGCTGTGGGGAGACCGCGTCGTGATTCCCCAGGGACTCCGTCAGCGCGTCCTGGAGGCTCTGCACGTTGGCCACCCGGGAATTGTCAAAATGAAGGCGTTGGCTCGGTGTTACGTCTGGTGGCCTAATATGGACGATGCCATCACTGCCTGGGTGTCCGCCTGTCAAGCGTGCCAGGAGTCGAGGCCTGCACCACCGGCAGCTAAGGGATACACGTGGGAGACGCCAAAGACACCCTGGTCGAGGGTGCACATCGATCTGGCTGGCCCCTTTCACGGCCGGACCTTTATGGTAGTGGTGGACGCCTATTCCAAATGGCTGGAGGTCGCCCTGATGCCCTCCACCACTACCGAAGCTGTCATCCGGGTGCTGCGAGGCCTGTTTGCAACGCATGGGTGTCCTGATGTCCTTGTCTCTGACAACGGACCGCAGTTCACATCAGGCACGTTTGAGCGGTATCTTTTGGGACTGGGCATCCGCCATGCCCTAACGGCACCCTTTCATCCATCCAGCAACGGGCAAGCGGAAAGAATGGTGCGCTCGACAAAAGAGGCACTGGCGCGCCTGGACCGGGGAGACTGGCATGAGCGGGTCGCCGAATACTTGTTCGCGCAACACATCACCCCTCATGCGGCCACAGGGAGGAGTCCTGCGGAACTGCTTATGGGCCGCCGCCTCAGGTCACCGCTCGACCGGCTACACCCAGACTTTGCCGTGGCTGAACCCCCAGGCTGTGCCAACGCACCACGGTCATTTGTCCCAGGAAACCAGGTCTTTGCCCGGAACTATGTGGGGGACATCCCTTGGGTGCCAGCCACAGTAGTGGGAGTCACTGGACCTCGCTCGTACCAGGTGGCACTCGAAGACGGGCGCTTGTGGCGACGGCACATAGACCAACTTAGGCGCAGGGTTGGGGACTTGGACACTACCGAGGTGCCCCCAACTGCGCTTGCGGCTCCAGAAGAGACACGTACAGATGGCGAGGCTCCACCTACACCTCCCTCGCAAACTGCCAGCGTGGAGCCGAACCAAGCCGTCTCAGAACAGACTCAGACCACTCCACTTGCGGAGGCTCCACTCACAGCAGCGGATCCAGGGGAGTTGGTTCCAACGCCACCTAGGGTCGCACCACAGCCTCAGCGAGAACTGTGTGGCCCTCCGGACTTGGCTACCAGTCCCCGGCGGTCTGGCAGAGTTTCCAAGCGCCCAACTCATTTAAAGGACTATGTTGTTGGACAGGTATCACTGTTGGTCTAAGTATGGGAAATGTAACCGATATGCTTTTGTGCCTAATTGAACCATTACGCGTAGTGCTGTATATAAGGAAACCATTACGATTGTAACTAATGCCTTATCTCGGTGGGGAGGGGTGTTATGTAGTGTAGTTTCACCCTGGGCCAACAGGGGGATACTGTATATAGTTTTCACTCAGGTCTGTAGATAGTTTTCACTCAGGTCCGCGGCAGTTATTTTAGGCGGGAACTCTGGGCTGTTGTGGTTACAATGTGACAGCCGGCTGCCTATAAATACAGGCCGGCTGAGCTGTTCACTGTCAGTTCTATTCCAGCTTACCATAATAAAGAGCTACTTGAAGAGATCGCTGTGCCGGCTGCTATGTCAACCCACGACTTAACAAACACGAATTTCTCCCCCTCACTATCAGGGCTGTTGAGGAAACAATCATGACCTCTGAAGCTGACCTTAAGGCCCAGGCCCGTTTATGTGGAAGTCAATTCAAGTGGTGATTCCCACACACACCCAAGGAAGTGTGTATCTGTGTGTGTAAAATAGACACCAAAAATTTAAGCGCCGGATTAAACTGCGGCATCAACCGCGCTGGGGGAAACTGGGGTCAGAATCTAGGGCTGACCCCGATAGAATCAGCAGGAGACCCCCCAGATTCACTTCAGGGGGGGAACTCGGGTCTCCCAATCTCGCCCACCCATCTGCCTCTCCCTTCCTTCGCAGCGCCTAGTGCCAGAGAGACCTTTTGTGATCGCCTCGCGGCTGAAATCCAACCTCCCCTTTGACACATTAATAAGTCAGCGCTTCAAGCCACTCACAAGGCAACCTCTCCCTGAGCTGTTTAAAACCCTCTTGCGTGGCGATTAGCTCCCGGTAATCAGGGCGCCAAAGCATCAAGGCTTCATCCCAAGGCGTTCGAGAAGAAACTCTAGATGCAGAAAGGGCGATTCTTTTGCCGCAAACAGCAACCGGCCGAGGGTCCCCGCAGAGCGCTGGGACCTTTAAGGATGACCCTGCACCTCTAGATTCTCCACCTGGGTGTCCCCAGCGATTCCCCGGCTCTAAAACCGACCAAGGAAGGCATTTGGGGTGTATAAAAAAGGTAAACAACATTTGTGTATGAATAGCTTTTTTAAAAAATGGGGGCGGGTTAAGATGAGCAGGGCTTGGACACCAACAGGGATAGGTGCGATTTCAGGTTTCAGTTCAAGGTGGAGTTGCCAACTGTTTGGGAGGGTGGGGCGGAAATCCCAGCCTATTCCTGCACCGTTAATGGCGTCTTGATCTGTGGAAATCAACCAGAGGAGAGGAAATAAAGGCGAGGGATGGCCTGTTTATTCCTGCAGATCAAGTCATTGGTAAAGGGGCAGCGGAACGAGGCTTGTGTGAAAGTTGGCAATCTGAGTGGCAGGGTGTGTGGGGGTGACAAGGGAGTTTCGGAGGGGTGTGCTTTGGAATTGCAAAGTTGGAAAGGAGGGGTGGCAGGAATCTTGAGATGGTTTGCTCTAGGGTGTGCTTTCTGTGATCTCCTAAGAGACAGGTGTAGTTGCTCTCCTGAAGAATCATTACATGTGATCTAAAGCCATTTTGGCTGGGGAGAGGAGCAAAGGGTGTCCCACCCCCCCTCCTCCATCAATGACGCCCCCATGTTTGCATAGTAGGGGGGGTTTCTAAATACATCAAGTGGATGTTGTGCCCGGGGAAATTCCCTCTGGCTAGAAGAGTCTAGCAGCCAATTAACTACCGGGCTAAGTTCAAGGCGTTGGTTTTGGTTGCATAAATCCCTATAAGAACTTGGGACCAGGATCATCTCACCTCTTATATACCAAATCAGTCAGTTCACTCTTCAGGGGAAGGACTCCCGCAGAGACTATCTTTCTAGAATGTCCCTTCCTCACAACGTAGGAATTGGGTCTTTTGTGTGGTGGCCCCAACTTTGGAAGTCCCTCTCCTTAGCTATTAGACAGCCTGGCCATCTCTGTTGTCTTTTTGCAGCCTAGCAAAGACCTTCCTCTTCCTATGAGCCTTTTAAGAAGAGATATTCAACCCAGTCTGCATCTGCATTGGAACTGGCTTTTAAGAAGTTTTAAAGGCGCTTTTGTTATTCTATCATTTGCTGTTTGCTCCCCTGGGTTCCTCTGAGAGAGTGGGCAGAGTGTACATTTATTATTGTTGTTGTTATCTATTATTATTATTTTTTTATCATGCCCAAGGCCGCCCAGAGAGACTTACAACCAACCAAACTAACAGACAATAAACCCCACACAGAGATATTAACAGACCTTGCAAGTGTCTGGGATAAACGGAGACATCCCGTTTTTTATCGCGAGAAAACGGAGGCCATTCCCCACCCCCAAAAGCACTATTTTGGGGGGCTGCAACCTTGCGCAGGCACCCAAAATGTGCATCTTTGGGAGGAGGAAGCCAGGGCGCGAAATCACCCAAGATTACGACAACCAAAATGGGTATAGTTGCGATTAAAAAATGGGAAGTTGGAAACCAGGAAGATGGCATCCCGGATGTTGGCTTCAAAGTGTTGGAGGGTATACATTAAAACCAAGAGGAAATAAAAATACATTTAAAACATCCCGCCCATTTCCTAAAAGGCTACAGGTGGTTATAGAGGAAAGGTTTTGCCTGGCGCCTAAAGATATGTAAGGAAGGTGCCTGGCGGGCCTCCCTGGAGAGCAACTACAAATGAGGAGCAACCACAAAAAAGGCCTGTTCTCGTGTTGCCGCCCTCCAGACTTCTCATGGAGGGGCCACACAAAGAAGGGCTTCAGATTATGAGTGTGGGGTCCTGAAAAGAAATAGAAATACATAAAAGAACAGTCCAGATGCCTCTGAATACCAGTTGCTGGAAACCAACAGTGGCTTCTGCTTCCAGAATCAGAGGTTGTTGTTGGAGGAGAACAGCAGTGGGCCTGCTGCCCTCAGGCCCACCTTGCAGGCTTCCATGAGGCCTCTGTTGGCCACTGTGAGAACAGGATGCTGGTCTAGATGGGCCTTGGGCCTGATCCAGCAACTGAGGCTCTTCTATTCCAGAAGAGAATCTGATTTGGGGAGAGGGTTGCAACTCCTCACCCCTGTTCCTATGACAACATCACTGAGGGCTTCTACTGACAATACTTGTGTTGTTTTTCGTATTATTTCTCCTTCATACTTCCCTCCCTTCCTCCTCCACCCAAGGCATTCTGGGTGTTCTGCCACTGTTTCCCGTAGACCCTTCCCCGCACTCCTACCTCGGCCATCTCGCTCCCCCTCGCCCCCTAGGCCTGCCTCGCCTAGCTTCCCAGTAGCCTCAGCCCGTCCCCCAAGATGACCTTGCCCCCACCAAGTGTCCCCCTCTTCTCCCCAAGCCAGGTGGCTCGCGTCTGCGAAGCCCTGCAGGAGAGCGGAGAATTTGAGCGCCTCGCCCGCTTCCTGTGGTCCCTCCCGCCGTCGCTCGCCCTCCGGCACCCCGAAGGCCTCGGCTGCACTCACGCCAATTGCCATGACTTGGAGTTGTTCAGCAGCCCAATTCCCTCGGCTGCGTGGTTGGCACCCTACTGCAGCCAGGCCACTGTGGCCACCTACCACCTGGAACCGTTCGGTGCCCTGCGGCCCGGAGACAGGTTCTCGATACATCCGCCAGACCGATCACCTGCCCGGAAGAAGGTCCCTGGTCTGCCGAGGGATTCCTGCCAAGACGGGGAGCAGAAAGTGAATGGCTTCAAGGTGAGCAGGACCTGATTTATATTGCTATAGAGTTTTTTTGGGGGGGGTCGGTCTGTATGATATCTTCATGTCCTTTCCATGCCTGTGTTTCTGTATCAAGAAGCCTTGGAATCTTAGAAGAGACCCCTGAACTGGTCAGACTGGTTTCTTTGTAAGTTAACGTCCTTAGCTGGCTGGTTGAGTACCGACATTTACATGTCTAAAGAGGTTGCCCTGTTGCCATAGAGACAAACGGGATCTAGATCTGCGTTAGGGATCGGGAACCGTTTTCAGCACAAGGGCCACACTGCCTTCCAGGCAACCTTCCAAGGGCCACATGCAAAAGTGGGTGGAGCAACACATGCAAATTACTGCTCTTCAATAGGCTAGTTTCTACATGCACTCACACAGCACTCTCTATCCTACATCCAGGCAGACAAGAGGCATGATCAGATACATTCCAGCCTGGCAAAAAAACCCACTTGTATATATCTTCCTATATACATAAAAAGCAAGGTGTTGTCACGCTCTGCAGTTCGCTTGGCTGCCAATAGGCAGCCATGCAAATGGACAAGTGAGCTGTTTAATGGAAGCAGCTCCAAACTCCATCAAATGTGTCGGAAGTGGTGCTTAACAAAAGGGGGGGGGCACTTCACACAGCAGTTTACCAAACAGGGCAATTTGGTGTGGTGTGTGAGAAGGGCGATTGGGGAGGTGAGTTTGGCAAGCAAAGCAATCAGGGGCAGCAGACGCGTTTGTGTGCTTCTCCACTAGAATCCCCCACCTCACCCCCCAAAAGCAACATACTTCGTGGTCACGGACTGCTAGCTGCCTGTTGGATGGATGGGCGGGGGGGGGAGGAAGGGTTGTGGTCAAATGGAGTGGGGTTATGGAGTGGACTGTCCGGAAGGAAGGAACAGCTGGCAGGCTGATTGTCCCACTTATAAAACAAGTTGAGCAAGTGTTGGCAAACAGCAGGATCCATCACATTAAGGGGGGGGATTTAATAATATTTATTATTATTATTATTAGTAGTAGTAGTAGTAGTAGTAATTATATGTACAGTATTAGTTTTTTCTTTTTTACTATGGCAGTTCAAAGTGACTCACAATATTATAAGCAAAAAAAGAACCACATACATACATATATTAAAACCAGCAAAAGACAATTAATGTAAAACAAAAACAAGTGATCGTAAAAAGAAAATATGAAAAAGAATAGCAAGCATGAACAAGAATAGAGAGGTGGAGACCAGGACACCTCTTGAAGGGAAGGGAATTTGAGAGTAAAGACATCATTCAATGGAGCATCAGTTGATTCTGTTTTTCAGCCTCCGCAGAAGAGTATTTTCTTTCCTCGTTCCTCTGCACCTGTCCTGTGTCCTGACATCCGTTCTCCTTTTCCCCCAGGAAAGGACGCGGAACCTCCTGCGGGAGTGGTACCTCCAGGATCCGTACCCTAACCCTTCCCGCAAGAGGCACCTGGCCCAGGCGACAGGGCTCACCCCCACCCAAGTGGGGAACTGGTTTAAAAACCGCCGGCAGAGAGACCGCGCAGCATCAGCCAAGCACAGGTGAGAAACGGCTGGAGAGAGTGCAACTCAAGCTGCGGTACAACATCTCTATCATGCCAAAATTTCCCACTACAATCTCTGGCATCTCCATTTCATAAGAATACCTAAGCAGCAGTCTCAAGAAGACAGGCTGGGATGAATCGACCGCAGTGGCGTAGCGTGGGTTGTCAGCACCCGGGGCAAGGCAAGTAATTTGCGCCCCCTAACCCGTGGATTTGCGCCCCCTAACCCTAACCCCCAGATGTTGCGCCCGGTGCGGCCGGCCCCCCTGCACCCCCCACGCTACGCCACTGATCGACCGTACTCTTCAGTAACCATGGTGTGTGTGTGGTTCCTTCCCTGCCCCCTTTTAAAAAAATCTACATGGCTTAAAAAAAAAAGTATCCCATTTTTCTGCTGCCTCCATTTGTTATCAGCCTTCTGGCGGTTCCCTCACTGTGAGAAGTGAGGTTACAGGGAACCAGGCAGAGGGCCTTCTCGGTAGTGGCACCCGCCCTGTGGAACGCCCTCCCATCAGATGTCAAAGAAATAAACAACCATCTGACTTTTAGAAGACATCTGAAGGCAGCCCTGTATTGGGAAGTTTTTAATGTTTTATCATATTTTTAATATTCTGTTGGGAGCCGCCCAGAGTGGCTGGGGCAACCCATCCAGCTGGGCAGGGTAGAAATTATTATTATTATTATTATTATTATTATTATTATTATTATTATTAGGCTGCAAAAGGAGCCGTCAACCCAGCCTAGAGACGTCCAAACCGAGACCCTAAACAGCAAGCTGTGCTTGGCGGAAGAGAGCAGCGCACCTGGGGAGCAGACGGATCCCACCGCAGCCACCAGTGACGATGAAAACAGCCAAAGAGCAGGGGAGACTTGGGAAGACTGATCCAGCCGAGGGGTTCTCTGTTCAACAGAAATGACTGGCTGGGGTGTGTGGGAGACGCAGGGCACGACCAATGGGAATGAGATGCAGTCATCACGAACCCCATTACTTATGGAATGGGGTTGGGGAGGTTTTAAGGAAAGGGAACCAGGTGCAAGATTGAGGGCATGGCAGGAATTATGGGAACGGAGAGTTTATTGGCTAACTTCCCTGTTATCCCGCTTGCCTTCCCCTGAGCAGCTTTGCAGCGCTGGCGTCCTTTGTGGGAGATAAAACCAGAGTCTCGTTGCCACTTTACAAAAAAATAGGTTTATTTGCCTTGAGAGAAGGGGCGCCAGGACCCGGGCTTAAGAAGTACAGCAGTGAAGACTCCAGGCTTTCTTCTCTCAAGCCTGCCTTGGGCAGCATCTAATTTAACCAGAATGAAACAATAGCCCTCCCCAGATCTTCACTTCACACCACCAGGCCCTTCTGTAGTTCTCTGGGTCCTAAACCAGTGGGAGGGAAGGGCTCCCTGCTCACGAAGGCATCCAGAATGACATGTTGCTGAGTCTGTAGCCAGGACTGGAGAGAAGAGGGCGAGGAGAAGCCAGGAGTGAGGGGAGAGGAAATAGATTTGGGAGGTTTCGGAGTTAAAGCAAAAGTGAATGAGAAGTCAGGAGAGAAAGAGAACATATATAGGGGTATTTGTAGATTAAAAAGAGGTCGGGACGGGGAAAAGGATGGATGCACCTATATCAGTGATGCTCTTGCTGATTTTGATCCAAAGGAATGTCTGTTAAATAACTGACAGCACCAATCACCTTTTGAGGAATGATCGAAAGCAGCTTTCCACACTTTTTGGGTCACTGGGTGTACTTTGTGGGAGACATACCAGCAGCCAGGGCACTTGCAGGGGTTGGGGCCCAGCCACTGTGTCCATGAAGCTTTCGGCTAAACCCTTTGCATCCCTCCATCCCTCAGTTGAAACAAGATGTCCGTACAGGTATCCTGCATCTCCTTGCATTAATTCCTTGTTTAGTTTGGCTCATCCCTCCGATTTCATCCTCTGCCACATAAATTTAGATTGAGGTCTTCCCCGGGGGGGCGGGGGCTGAAGAGGCCTGTCTTTCGGGGTTGTTTGTTTATCTCTCTCTGTGTAAACTGCTGAGTATATTTACGGCACAGTATCAATAAAACGATTCTATTCTAATATCTAGAGAGCGCCACTAAAAATGCCAGCACCGCATTAATAAATGATGGTGGCTTTGCATTCCAGAGGCGATGCGTCACTTAAAAACAAACAAAGGGATGCTCAAGTGGCTCCCTTTTGCAGGCATGAGGTTGAGAAGAGAAGCGTTTGGAATGAGAAGGAATGAAGGGATACAGCTATGATCAACACTTTGAAAAGGCTGGAACCCTGTGTAATAAGAAGAGCTAAGGCAGGGGTCAGGGGACGCGGGTGGCGCTGTGGGTTAAACCTCAGCACCTAGGACTTGCCGATCGCATGGTCGGCGGTTCGAATCCCCGCGGCGGGGTGCGTTCCCGCTGCTCGGTCCCAGCGCCTGCCAACCTAGCAGTTCGAAAGCACCCCCGGGTACAAGTAGATAAATAGGGACCGCTTACCAGCGGGAAGGTAAACGGCGTTTCCGTGTGCAGCTCTGGCTAGCCAGAGTAGCTTCGTCACGCTGGCCATGTGACCCGGAAGTGTCTGCGGACAGCGCTGGCTCCCGGCCTCTAGAGTGAGATGAGCGCACAACCCTAGAGTCTTGCAAGACTGGCCCGTACGGGCAGGGGTACCTTTACCTTTAAGGCAGGGGTCAGCAAACTTTTTCAGCAGGGGGCTGGTCCACTGTCCCTCAGACTTTGTGGGGAGCTGGACTATATTTTTTTGGGGGAAATGAACAAATTCCTATGCCCCACAAATAACCCAGAGATGCATTTTAAATAAAAAGACACGTTCTACTCATGTAAAAACATGCTGATTCCCGGACTGTCTGCGGGCCGGATTTAGAAGGCGATTGGGCTGGATCCGACCCCCGGGCCTTAATTTACCTATCCATGAGCTAAGGCAAGCCTGCTGGCTTAGGCCGATATTCAGAGGCACAAGATACCTCTGAAAGTGGAGGTGTGATTAGTAGCCATTGAAAGCCTTGTCCTCCCTAAAATCTGCTGCTAAGTCACATCCAAGAGCCAAGTCATTCTCCATATGTAGGCAAAAAAACCGCACCTGGGGATCCAAGTGGAGGCTGGTCCATTAGGGCAGATGAGGCACTGCCCTGTCAGCATTGCAAGTGGCCCAGGAGGATGGGAGTTGTAATCCAGCAAGTTCTGGAAGGCCACAGGTCCCCCACTCAAATATTCTAGCTTGCATCCAGTCCAGGGGGTGCTGCTGCCTGAAACCTTATTCTTCCTTAGTCCCAGTGTTGTTCCTTGTAGAACTCAGCAAGGAGGATGGGGACCAAACTTAGAATGGCTCAGCCTGTCAATGGCTCTGGCGCCACCTACTGGTGTGCTCCCTGCCTTCTGCCCCAATGGGCACCAGCCACCATTAAAAGGAACCTGAAACAGCTTCAGTGTGGACTGAGTGCATGCAATAGGCATGGCATGGAGCGTGCTGGGAAGGGACATGGCTCGAACCCTGAACAGAAGCACGCCACTTGGCAGCATTTTGTTTAAAGGTCCCGGTTGTATTAATTCCAACCAGTTCCACTCTCAGGGCTTATTAACACTTACCTTCTCCTCCGCTCTTTCCAGACATGGTCCATGATTGAAAGCTCCATGTCTGAGCAAACCCTTTATTTTGGTTTCCCCACAAAACCTGCTCTTTTAAAGCTCAATCGGAGCAAGCGGCAATCTGCATAAAAGCTGGATTTACTTTTGCTCCGATTCAGCTTTAAAGTAGTGGTGTTCTGTGGGTTGTGTTATAAGAATTTTAAGGTCTTAGATATATAATAAATGTTCATAAATGTACCAAGCAAACACGTACATAAATATATAAACCACATGTCTGGAGCAGCACAGGAATACAGTCCTGAAGCCATTTTGACTCCCAAACTGACCAAATGTTTCTCTGCGAGGAGGGAGAGGGAATTAAGTGATTACCATCTCAAAGGAATGGCCAGACTACCAGGAAAAGCAATCAGATAAGGCATTATCAGATAACCTGGCAGACAGGGGATAAAGAAAGCACTCAGATTTCTGTTGTAGACCGCCTTTTCTATGATGTATGTATGATGTTTCTGAGGGTGGTCTTGGGCTACACCCCTTCTGTGATGTAGGTATGATGTATGGAGGGGTGGTCTTGAGCTCCAGGGCAGGTAATTTCAAAATGTCCATATAAGGGGAGGCACACCTTTGTTCTGGGTCCTCCTCCTTTCCTGCGTGTGAAGGGAGCACCCTGTTGCAACAGCGTTAATAAAGATCAGGCTTACTAGCTGCTTTGCTTCTCAATATTCTCTGGTTGGCCTGTTATTTTCTCCTATCAATGGGGAACCTACAAAGGACTCTATAAGGGCTCTTGTGTACCCCATAAGGGAACAAGACCAGATTTTGTTTACAACAGTTGCCAGCACTCAGGGCTGCGTGGAGGTAGTGGGTGGCAGAGAGGGAAAAGAACGGAGTATACATGTGCATTCAACTGCCTAACGGCGGCTGCGTCACCCAGGAGATCACAGCGACAGAGGTAAGAAGAATGTTTAAGTTGTCTGGAGAGGTCACTTCCTGGTTCGCGTGGAGAAGCCATTTTCAGTGATGAAAGCACACGGCTGCATTGAGGCAGCACCAGGTGTTGGAATTTTTGTGCCCCCTAACAATTTTGCACCCAGGACAACCGCCCCTATGCCCCACCCCCACACTACACCACTGCTTTAAATAGTGTGTTTTTGCAGGGAAAGCTTGGGGCAAAAATCCAAAAATGATTTAACAAGGCGTGCTAAAGTGTGGACCTCTGCCTGGAAAGAGCAGGGCATAAGATAAGTGAGGATAAGCCCTTAGTCTCCTCTCCTATCAGATGCGTCTGGCTCCAAAGCAGCCTTGATTCCTGGGATCCCAGCAGCAAGACAAGCCCACAGGGGAAAGGAAGGTTTCAATCTATACGGGTTTGTTTGTTTTTTTAATTGCTCCCAAATCTAGAGCCAGCCTTTCCAAGCCAGCACAGCAGGGCCCTTTGCTCCATTCCTAAGAAGCCTCAGGGCACACCACAAATTTACCAGCAGGGGTGCAGCAGTTAGGGTTACCGGAGTAGGACCTGAGAGACCGGGGTCCAAATCCCCACTTGGCCGCAAACTAATCGCACTGGGTGACTTTGGTAGGGAGGGAGTCGCTGCCTCTCAGCCTAACCTACCTCACAGGGCTGTTGTGCAAGTAAAATGGAGAGTGGGGAAGAAACACGTCTGCCCCCTTGAACTCCTTGTGAAGAAAGGCAGGAGATAAATGTACAGTGGTACCTCGGGTTAAGAACTTAATTCATTCTGGAGGTCCGTACTTTACCTGAAACTTTTCTTAACCTGAAGCATCACTTTAGCTAGTGGGGCCTGCTGCTGCTGCCGCGCCGCCGTAGCACGATTTCTGTTCTCATCCTGAAGCAAAGTTCTTAACCTGAGGTAATATTTCTGGGTTAGCGGAGTCTATAACCTGAAGCGTCTGTAACCCGAGGTACCACTGTAATAATAAAAGAAGAGTGTGTGCAAACTTATGCTTCTGGACAAAATAAATTGGGAGTGCTGGGGTCTTTGTGAGACCAGATGCCCTTTAAACTGTGGATGGGGGCCATTTTTATTTTTTAAGGTGGGGAAGGGCAGGAGATCTGGGGCCATCTGGGCAGGCAGTCAGGCCCAATTATCCACACCCTAACAAGACTGCCCCTGTAGCACCACCTTCCTGGAATCAAATGAAAGACGGAAAAGCCGTTCGGTAAAGCTGGGGAGCAGGGATGGGGTAGAGGAAGAGAGAAGAACCTGCAGATCGATAGTGTGGGAAATGATTGGTTTTGAAAGGTTCAGTTGTTCAGTGACGGCCGCCAACTTTTAAAAGAGGATTGGGCAAAATGACGAAGGGTAAGGCCCTCAAGGGCTGCTAGCCACAACGGCTATGTTCTCCTCCTCGTGTTGGGAGGCAGCGAAAGTTCCTCAGAATGACGGTTACTGGGAATCACAAGTGGCGAGAGTAGCTGTTGCACTCCAGTCCTGCTGGGGGGTGATTCCGGGCTCGCCATCTGGTTGGCCACTGTGAAAACAAGATGGTGGGCTCGATGTAGCTGGGCTCTTCTGACGTTCTTGGCTATGCGAAAAAAGCAGCAGGTTGAGATTTTACAGGCCAAGACTGGGCAGCCGCACGAGGGGGAGGAAGAGAGCAAGGGGAGATCTGTTCCCGTCTCTCCCGCCTGCCTGAGCCTCCCCGCCACTCTGCCATCATCTCCATGGCAACGCCGGGAGGATGAGAGGATGCTCTGAGGCGTGCAAGGATGCAGGGATCGGACAGCACCACAGGCTTCCTTGCAGCCACCACCCGGGGAGAAGCGACTTACTTCCGAGCAATTGACTCCCATCTGCTCGCTGCCAAGGCGGGCACCTCTCCTCAGCTGCTGCGGTTGCCAGGGCAGAAGCGGGAAAGAGATACAGACAACTTGGCTGCAGGGCCTCAAAACCTTGGCCTTGCTCTGCCTGGGCTTAATTGGTCATGAAAAATAAAACACAACATGCAAATAAATGAGAGGGAGGAGAATGGCGATGGGAAGACCTGTGGCTCTCCGAGTGTCCCTGGACTACAGTGCCCATCATCCCCATTTGCCATGCTGGCTGGGGTTGATGAGAGTTGAGTCCAGCAACGTCAGGAGGGCCCAACAGATGATGGGCTACAGCAGGGGTAGCCAACTGGGTACACTCCAGAGGCGTTTGGACTTCAACTCCCATCAGCCCCAGCCAGCACTAAAATAGTGAGGGATGATGGGAGTTGGAGTCCAACATGTGGAAGGCCACGGGTTCCCCACTCCTGTCATTGGCACATGTCCTAACCAATCAGGGATCTCATATCTTAAGAGGATGGGGCATCCATGGTTCTTCAGATGGTGTTGGACTCCAACTCCCATCAGCCCCAGCGAGCATGGGAAATGGATGATGGGAATTGTAGTCCAGCAGCTTCTGGAGGGCCACAGGCTCACCACCCCAATTGTTTCCCTTTAGGTTTTCCACTGATGGATGGGGGGTGGGGGTGGGACTAAGCTGCCCTTCTTACCTGGGAGCAAGCACCAAGGAAACATATATTATTGTATTGGACTATACATTATACTGTACTGGTCTGAAAGTAGCCTCCCCCCCCACCCCAATCTCCTAGATTGCAGCTTCTCCACCTTATGAGGGCAATAATAGGCTGCACTCAGGTTTTATACATGGCAGATTTGGGAGGCTAATATTCAAACCAATCTATTTGGCAAGTTTGTAATTTTTACTGCTTTAAAATTAAACCAGAGACCCAAAAAGTTAGCTGGTGCTTTGTAAACGGTTCTTTCACTGCCAAATCTCAAAAATTGGGCAACCACCCCCAAAGTCATAAAGCCAAAAAAGTTGGGTGCAAATTATGGCATCTTGCCCATTTTTAAGTGGGAAAATGTCAGTTTCATTCTATTCTTTTAACACTCAGCTTTACATTACTTGTTTTTACTATTACAGATCGTACGTACCTTGCTGAAATAATTTATGCAGCGTCCGAGACCCCTGGGGAGATGGTCAGCAGGACCAGAACAGCAGGACTGTTCTGTGATGGGCTAAGAGCAGAGGTCGGCAACCTAAGGCCCATGGGCCGGAAGCAGCCCTTGAGGATCGCTTAACCCATGGGTAGGCAAACTAAGGCCTGGGGGCCGGATCTGGCCCAATCGCCTTCTAAATCTGGCCTGGTCCGGGAATCAGCGTGTTTTTACATGAGTAGCATGTGTGCTTTTATTTAAAATGCATCTCTGGGTTATTTGTGGGGCATAGGAATTGGTTGGGCGAGATGGTTGGACAGTGTTCTCGAAGCTGCCAACATGAGTTTGACTAAACTGCGGGAGGCTGTGGAAGACAGTAGTGCCTGGCGTGCTCTGCTCCATGGGGTCATGAAGAGTCGGACACGACTAAACGACGACAAGAACAACAACAATAAAGGAATTGGTGTTTTTTTCCAAAATATAGTCCGGCCCTCCACAGGGTCTGAGGGACAGTGGACTGGCCCCCTGCTGAAAAGGTTTGCTGACCCCAGTAACCGGTCCATGAGTCACCCCCGAACCGAGCCGCCCACTCAACGAGTATCCACGTGCTGCGCTAAACCGGTGCAGCGCGGTGGGAGGGGGGGGGACTCTCTTCCGTGGCTCCAAAAATCGCTTCTGCGCAGGAGCAATTTTTGGCGTCTGGGCATGCGCAGACGCAATTTTCGGTGTCATGCTGTGCTGGCCTGGCCCACAGATGATCTCTGCATTAGTGATCCGGCCCATGCCTAGTAAGCCTTGCCGACCCCTGGCTAAGAGGCTAACTCAAAAGGGAAAGAGCTGTGGTTTGCATGGCTAAGAACCCCCATTTGATCCCCACCATCCCTAGGGCTGAGAAATGCCAGAGAGCCTGCTGGTGGTCACTACAGACCAAGGTTGGGAAAGGGGCAGAATGTGGCCCTCCCAGCTTCTGTGCCTGGCCCTTGGCTACAGTCTAAAACACCCAGATAGGGCACCAGGCTGCAGAAAGCTGGCAGAAGCCACCCCAGTGTTAGGTCACCCTTCATAGGTTCGAGTGCCTGTCAATCACTCCGTTGGCTCAGCCCCAACTGGCTGCAACAGCAGGTGGCAGGTATATTTGAGAGGTCACATGTCAGTAAAAGGTAAAGGGACCCCTGACCATTAGGTCCAGTCATGACCGACTCTGGGGTTGTGGCGCTCATCTCGCTTTATTGGCCGAGGGAGCCGGCATACAGCTTCTGGGTCATGTGGCCAGCATGACTAAGCCGCTTCTGGCGAACCAGAGCAGCGCACGGAAATGCCATTTACCTTCCCACCGGAGCGGTACCTATTTACCTACTTGCACTTTGACGTGCTTTCGAACTGCTAGGTTGGCAGGAGCAGGGACCGAGCAACGGGAGCTCACCCCGTCGCGGGGATTCGAACCGCTGACCTTCTGATCGGCAAGTCCTAGGCTCTGTGGTTTAACCCTGCGTATAGGAGGCTCAGAACCTTCAGAGGCTGTTGGACTACAACTCCCATCATCCCTTGCCACTGGGCATGCTGGCTGGGGGCTAATGGGAGTTGAGAGTCCCTGAACCCCAATCTTCCTTTCCAATGTTTCCGCTCCCACTCCCCCCATCCAGAAGACCCCCAAAAGGACACGAGAGCCTGCCTACCTCGAAAGATCTTTATTGTCCTATGAGCGAGGGACTCGAAGTAATTTTTATTTCACTCCAACATCAACAAGTCCCAACGTCGCCCCACCCCACCCCCTCCGATTTAGGTTAACAGTTCCACGTCCACATTCATGTTGCACAATAGAAAGAGTCTCTTCTCTTGAATTGCGCCTGTGTTGCATGGAGACGGGAGGAGAGAGAGCAGGAGGGAGGGAGAATGTGGGGGGGAGGAGCTTCTATACCTCGCCACCCCCCCACCCCATCCCCCAGGAAAACAGGAAGAAACCAGTGGTCTCGATGCAAACTCACACTGAAGTTACAACAGCATGGCGATGGAGGTCCTCACCTGGGACTCCTCGGGTCTGTCAAATGTGGAGACACCCCCCCCAGTCATAATAATGGGATGGTGGGGTCGGGAATGGCAACATCTCTCCCCAGACACTCACACACGCCGGTCCCTTCGCGCACACACATGCTTTCCTCACGAGGTGAGAGCATTGTAGCCTGCGCATGGTAGAGTCTAAGGAGCATCAGGAAGCCTGGGAAAAGGGTGTGTGTCCCACCCCTGTCATAACCTGCAGCAATGCAGGAGCCACAACTAAAAAGTCCCTGGCAGGAGGCCATTTGAAGGCTGGAAGAAGCCCTGCCTCCTTAAGATTTTGGGAGAGGCAGAACCACTACAGTCCAGAAAAGTCCTATCTCAGGGACATGGAACAATGGTTGGGATCCAGAATACTGGAAGAGGCAGGAAGAAAGCAAATGTGTTTCTTCCTAAACTTTTTTTATAGAATCGTAGAGTCTGAAGGGACCACAAGGGTCACCTAATCCAACCCACCCCCATAGGGATCTTTGTCCCAACTGGGGCTCAAACTCATGAACCTAAGATTAAGAGTCTTATGCTCAACCTACTGAGCTATTCCAGGGTGTATCTACACTACAAGCTTGTTATCCTCCCACCCTCCCCGGAGGATCGTGGCATTCCAGGAGTGCTCAGAATTAGCCCAAGCCTTATTAAAATAAAAAATAAAATGGTGCTCCCGTCATTTGCTCAGAAAAGGGAGAACGAATTGTTAAGCCAGCCTAAATCTGTGGCTGTCCCAAGGTTGCACCCACACCAGATACGCAAAAACACCCTCCTGCCACCTTAAGCCACGTCTCCTCGCCCCCAAAGAATTCTGGGAACTGTAGTTTACTTAGGGTGCAGGGAATTGTAGCACCAAGGGGGTCTCCTAACAACTCTCAGCCCCCTTGACAAACAACAGTTCCTGAGATTCTTTGGTGGAAGTTCAAGGGCCGTTTTAACTGTGTGGTGGTGTTCCCAGCGTTCAAGGCAGATCCGTTAAAACGATTAGGTGTGACTAATTTAGGATTGAAAAACCATTGTATCTACTCTTGAGTAGAACATAGCTGGCCACAACACATGGCGTGGACAGGGCCCACGACCACAGGAGACGTGAATGACTATATGGGAAATGTGCGCCTGGGCCCTCCATTGCAAGCCAGGACAGGTCAGCCAAGTCCTGTCTTGCTTTATAGCCTAAGTCCAACATCCTTTTCCACCTTCCAACATCCTCAGCAGCCCTGAATGGCGGCTACGTCCCTAGGAATCTTGCTTTCCACATATGCAAGCCAACTCCGTAGGCGATAGCTTCCCTGCTAGCTACAGAGGCACCTGAGGGCTGCAGGCTAGTTTAGGGGGCCAGCTCTATGGCCCACACTCAAGCTCCAGCCTCCTCCCACCGCTCACTCACTGCCCTGCCAGCTCAGACACTGCAAAGAGCAGCACTGCCAGGAGTCAAGGCACATATGCGCTTACAAAACGCTTCCTGGAGTGTGCGGCTGGGGCTGGTTGCTTTTCTGCTTTTCCTTGTTGAGCCAGCAAAGTTTTCCCATCAGGCTGTGCAGAGAACAGGCAACACAGCCAGTCACACAAGCAACCAAGGAAGCGTCACTGCTGGACAGCCAATCAGGAGGAACAGCTGAGTAGGGCTCCGCCCCCAGCGCCCCCAACATCCGCCGCCTCATTCTACCTAATGG
The DNA here is from genome assembly GCF_964188315.1 of Podarcis muralis. NCBI lineage: Eukaryota > Metazoa > Chordata > Lepidosauria > Squamata > Lacertidae > Podarcis > Podarcis muralis. Next base: position 10,749,419 of record NC_135670.1, on the reverse strand, counting down.
GAGGACCGGCCCTGTCTGGTCCCAGGATTCCTGAAGCCGTTCAGTTACGCTTTTTTTTTTGCGGTGGAGGTGTCCCCCCCTGCTTCCGCAATAACATTTGGTCCGTCGATTCTGCACAAAGCTTTTGATGGATGGATAGCCAAAAGCGAGAGCATTCGCCTGCCCCGACAGCTTACTTTGGAAGCGAAGTACCGTCCCCCTGGATGAGACTCAAAGTCCGTCTAGTCTAGTATCCCGTTTCTGACAGCTGACCAGCGAGGCAGGAAGGCAAGAGCTCTCCCCGTTTACCTGTCCCCAGCACCTGGCGTTCGAAGGCATACAGGCAACCCCCCATTTTTACGCGGTGGTTACATCCCGAGGCCTTTAACTGAAATTGCGTGTTTTGGGAACGCTGTTGAAAAAGCCTGTAAACACCATCTGAACTTCTGGAAAAAACCCTTTAAAAAAATAATGCACCAAACTTCACCACAATTGCTCCTTCCAAACCACCTCACTCAAACTCCCAACTTTCCACAGGCCTCAGAGGTCAAAGGCTCCTGAAATTGCTGGGCGCTATTTTTGCAACTATCACACTCTTTAAAGGACGTTTTTGCCACTTCTGGGTTTGTGGTGAAGCTCGGGTGCCTTGATTGCACATAAACAGGGAGTTGCCTGCACTGTCCCTGAACCCAGAGGCTACATTTAGGTAGCCAAGGGGCTGAGCCCACAAAGAAAGGTGTGCATGTGTGTTGTTGTCGTTTTAAACGGCAGGCAAAAAAAACTGGGGTGGGTCAAGGCGCCTGGCCCTTTGATCTCTCCCTGTTACAAAGCTGTTCAAAGGCACAGATCCTCAGTCGGTGAAAAATGGGGCCACCCAACTCCCAGTCAGGCTTCAGAAGGGAATCCTCAAACCCCCTCCCCTTTAAATGCATCTAAAGGCCAGGAGCAGTCAGTCTCCTGTAACTACAATGCCAGAAAGAGCTGCAGGCCTCCTGACACCCTGAGTGTGATGCTTAGCCCTCATGATCATGGAGGGGCTCAGTGGTGCAGAGTAAAAAAACAAAACTTAAGGGGAGAAGTGACGTCAAGGCTTCTAAAGCAGCCCAAACACAGAGGTTCACATACCCCATGTTGCTCTTGGTCTCTCCTCTCTCCCTCAGCCCCAGAAATGGCCTGCTTCAAAGCCAGACACCCCTTCCTCTGTGTCCCGTCCCCCACTTCCTTCCATTCTCAGAAAACTTGTTGAACAACCATGTTCTAAGAAAAAGAAGAAGGGCATTTTGTTTTGAAGCAATGGGTTGTGCAAAACAAGCCAGCCTTTGCACAACTGGCTCCGTTTGCACACACATGCGCGTGCACACACACACACACACACACACACTCACACACACACTCACACACAAAAAGGGTCCTTCGTTTCCCCATTCCCCAGATAACTTAGAGGGGGTTGGAAATGGGTGGGCCAAATGAACCTACAGCCCGTTTTTTGTTTTTGATTTTTTTTTTGCAGGGGCACTCAGTAATAAGGGAACAAGCCAGGGCGGAGGCTTTTGGGTTGCTTTTCCATTTCGTCTTCCCACTTTGCTCTCTCTCTGGGGTCACAGCGGAGTCCCCGAGGCCCTCCCCGCGGGGCCCGGCCTCTGCCCGTTGCGGTGGCAGCCCTCCCCGCCGTGCACGATCAGGACGGGGAAGTAGAGCGCGTCCTGGTAGCAGGGGGGGCTCTCGAGGGGCTCCGTCTCGATGCTGCTGCCCACATGGCTGCCGCTCAGGCTGCGCAGGATCCCCCCGCAGCGCCGGGCTCCGCTCAGCGAGAAGCGGCTGCAGCTGAAGGGCAGCCGGGCGTAGAGGGCCCGGGTGCCGCGCGAGGGCAAGGAGTTGCTGCTGACAGTCCGGCGGCAGCGCTGGCAGCTGCGCAGGTAGGCCGCCCCGGCCACCACGGTGGAGTCCATGAGAACGGCCTCCGAGTAGCTGGGCACCAGCTGCTGGTTGGAGCGGATGTGCCACTCCAGCTCGGTCATGTCCACCGTGTTGACGCGGGAGATGCGCCGGACGTAGCCGCCCACCGCGTCCAGCGGGCTGGGCCCGTCGTCCGCCCCAAAGAGTTTCTCCACGTGGTAGTGGACGTTGGCGGTGCGGTACTCCGCCAGCACCCGCAAGGGCCAGGAGAGGAGGAGGAAGGAGGCCAGCCAGAAGACCCACCGGCGGGTGTACCAGGGCGGACGCCCGGGGTCGGGGAAAACCATCATGTGCTCCTTGAAGTCCACGTTCTTGAGGTGCATGCCCTCGCGGGCCTCCATGTAGTCGTCCAGGCCTTCGTTCTCGCCGAAGAAGCGGGCCCGCTGGGTGAGGTAGGCCGCCTCGGCCTCCCCCGTGGCGAAGCTGAAGCACTTGGTGAAGCGCAGCTTGGTGACCGGGTAATCTGAGAGGCCCAGCAGCTCCTTGGAGACGTCCTTGACGCCGTGGCCGGCGTAGTCGAACTCGGTCTCAGCCACGTGGGTGTTGACGCGCTCGTGGTAGACCTGCGTGGTGGTGTAGGCGTCGCCGTTGCGGTAGCGGGTGACCTGCCGCGTGCGGCGGATGTAGTGGTAGCTGATGGCCTTCCACCAGATGCAGGGCGTGGCCTGCTGCATGCGCTGCACCTTCTCGTAGACGCTGGCCGTGTCCACGCGGTACTGCATCTGGCCCTTGGCGAAGCGGTGCCAGCACTCCACCAGGTAGACCACGTACAGCATCCCCAGGAAGGCCAGGGGGATGTAGATGTAGCCATTGGAGCACGGGCTGTCGTGGTAGACCAGGGAGGCGTCGCGGTAGGAGTCGACGTAGTTCAGGCGCGTCACCGTCGAGAGGCGGCACCAGGCCATGACGCCAAAGCAGCCGTACATCAGCAGCGTCAGCACCAGGCATTTCCAGTGGGACTCACGGCAGAGGGAGCTGCTCAGAGATTGCTTGAGGGGGCGCTGCTGCTCAGAGAGAGAGACAGAGAGACAGAGACAGAGAAAAACAAAATGGTAGGTTAGTGTCGCGGGCTGGCCGGCCGTAGAGGAATGGTGGAGGAACCCCAATACCTGAAGGACCGCCTCTTTCCATATGAACCTACCCGGACCCCGAGATCACCTTCCGAGGCCCTCCTTCGTGTGCCCCCTCCTTGAGAGGTCCAGAGGGTGGCAACACGAGAAGGGGCCTTCTCTGCAGTGGCTCCCTGTCTGTGGAATGCTCTCCCCAGAGAAGTTCGCCTTCATTATACCTTTAGGCGCCAGGCAAAAATGTTCCTTTTTAATCAGGCCTTTGGTTGATCCGATTAACATCCTATGCCCTTTTAAAATGTGCTGGGGGGGGGGGGCTATTGGGTTGTTGTTTTTACTTCTGTTAGGTATTTTGTGGTTTTATATCTTGATTTTATTCTGTGAACCGCCCTGAGACCCCCGGGTAAAAAGGTAAAGGTACCCCTGCCCATACGGGCCAGTCTTGCCAGACTCTAGGGTTGTGCGCTCATCTCACTCTATAGGCCGGGAGCCAGTGCTGTCCGCAGACACTTCCGGGTCACGTGGCCAGCGTGACAAGCTGCATCTGGCAAGCCAGAGCCGCACACGGAAACGCCGTTTACCTTCCCGCTAGAAAGCGGTCCCTATTTATCTACTTGCACCCGGGGGTGCTTTCGAACTGCTAGGTTGGCAGGCGCTGGGACCGAACAACGGGAGCGCACCCCGCCGCGGGGATTCGAACCGCCGACCTTTCGATCGGCAAGTCCTAGGTGCTGAGGCTTTAACCCACAGCGCCACCTGCGTCCCTTTTAGACCCCCGGGTATAGGGCGGTATATAAATTCAATAAAGAACAACAACAACCAGCTGGGGAACCACTAAGGGGAGAAGGCTCAGAGCTCAGGGAATAGTTTGTGGGTCAGAGGGAGAAGACTGTGGGGAAGAGGTGTCAGATGGTGAAGAGGCAGCAGGGTTTAATGAGTGGGGAGAGACTGTGGCAGTCCAGAGTCAGAAGCTGGAGAAGGGAGGCCAAGAAGCAGATGGGTGAGGCTTGTGAAGAGTCACGTGTGTCTCCCACTCCTGCTGCAACAAGCTCCCCCGTCCCCGTCCCCGTCCCCCCAGGAAGAGGAAAGACAGGCACAAAGGCGCAGTTTCTGATTGCCTGGGGGGAAACCCTGGAGAGACAAGAAGACATAGCTGGCTGTGGGGATGCAGGGACCTCTCCGCAACTGATCCATGGGAGCAACTCCTAGGACCAGAAGAGGTATGAAGAGAAAGGAGCAAAGACAGGCAAGTAGGCGGAGTATCAGATGGCTTGGGAAGGACGGAGAGGAGATTTAGGCAGCTGTGGGAAGGCAGGGATCCTCAGCCTCTGCAACTGCCTCATAGGGGCAAGGCCTACCAAGAAGAGTTGCTGTGCTCAGTAGGCTCAGCTGCCCTGAGCAGGCCTTGTTTCTGCTAATAAAGAGTTAAATTCGCGTACCCTTGTGTGATTTATTGCTGGCTGGCTCCCTGACAGCTAGATATTCCAGACCCTGTCCCTGAATGCCCAGGTTCTGTTAAAAGCAGCATATACAACGCAAGTCGCTAGTCCTCCTGCTGGTGCCCACTGGGATTGGTAGGGTGGAAGGCAGGGAGCCCAACAGTAGGGGGAGCTAGAGAGCCAGTGACAGGCAGAGCCAATGAATTCCAGCTCCTTCCACATCCTCCTCCTCCTCCCTGCTGAGTTCTCCAAGGGGCAACACTGAGACTAAGGAGGAGGAGGACAGGCAAAGTCATTCTTCTAGACTGGCTGGAAGTAAGAAGGCAGGCAGAGCTTAATGGGGCAGTGCCCCAGTTGCCCTAATAGACCAGCCTAGAAAGTACTGGTATATGGAAGAAAGCATATTGGCAGGATTCTGACCATCTGATCGTTAAGAGAAACAAGTTTCTAATGCTTTACTGAATCCTGGCAGCTATGATGAATGACAGGCCTGGCCACATCTTGCTGTTGCCGTTATCAGAACTACTAGACACATCAAGGATCATAGCACACGACTTGGATTTAGGCTGTTTAGCCAACACTGGAGGGGAGCAGTCTTTTTAGGGACATTAAGAAGAACGCTGTTGCTACATCAGACCCAAAGGGTCTAACCCAGTACCCTGCTTCTCGTGGAGAATAGGTTGGTGTTTCTAGGAAACCAGCATGTCTTCCTTCCATTGGAAACCCTTTAGCATTGGGGGTAGACTGCTCCTGAGCATGGAGGCTCCATTCAGACCCCAACAAACTTCTGGACTTACAGAAACTGTACTGCTGTCCAGTCTTTGTCCCCACCCCTCACCCCTGGGTTTTATTACAACTACACTGGTTCCAGGTTAGGCGAGCAGGGGTGTGTTTTCATTTTGTGTGTGGTCACTGTCCTCCTGACACAGATCGAACCAGGCTCCTGGCACGTGGATCACCTGGCTTAAAACTTTTCAACAAGGTTTACGGTTGGCCCATCTCCCTCGCGAACTGCGCCCTCTGTTGTGGGAAGCGATGCTCTGGGTTTATGTGCCAATTGTCGTTCTGCCTCGGACCAGCGCTGCCCACATCCTCCCACCCTGGTTTCCCATCCCAGGATGCAAAGGTTTTGGCAAAGGCTTCTGGGAAATGTGCCAAGAGCAAATGGCTATTAGGGTGGCCCCTGGGGGGGGGGGCCAGGGAGAGGCATTGGGAAGGAGCTTGTCCATTTGCAGTCCTGCACTCAGACAGCAGGAGGTAGAGAAGAGGAAGGAAAACACGTGATGAGAGCGTAAGAGGACTGCGCCTTGGTTGAACTAAAAAGCTTATGGAGTCCAGAATCCCGTTCCTCAGAGAAGTGTTAGAAACTCAGATCTATAAGCCAAAGGGCACCTTAAACCTTGGTATGGTCTCCACAACAGAATGCCTAGGCACCTTTTCCCTCAATGAGTTTTATCATTATCACCGTCATAATTTCTATACTGGTTTTTGTTTTAAAGAAAAGTACGCAGCAAGCTCCCTGCATGTAAAAAGCCAGAGCGTCAGGGGAAAGCGTTCTGCTTAAGTTTTCTCCTTGGCTTGCTAGATTTCTATATGCAGTGACATGTGCTTTATTTTAGTGGAATTACATTTAAACATGCAAAACTCCTCCCACCAGCTGCAAGCAAAAGCCCGATGTGGTTCAGCCCATACTCAGTTCTGCCAAATGTATAAACAGGAATGAAAACACTAAAACCAGACTGGGGGGGAATCAATAATCAGGCCCACAAACTGCACGGGCAGGTAGCTCTGAAAAGGGCCGCACTACCCCACAGATGTTGAAGAAAACAAGCTGAGAGCCCCCTTGTTTAATTTCTCATGTCGATATTAATAGAATTTCCATCCAGATTGGAACACACAACATAGCACTGGCCTGCACTACTACTCCTGGCCAGTAGGGTGGGGGGCACAAGGAATTATGGGAAATGGACGGGGCATCATGGGAAGTATATCTGCTTCTAGTTGCTTAAATGCACAGTATGCCTGAAGGGTATTTTTTAAATTACTGATTTGACTATGTTATTTAATCATAATTATATAAAGATACAGAGGGACGCGGGTGGCGCTGTGGGTAAAAGCCTCAGCGCCTAGGGCTTGCCGATCGAAAGGTCGGCGGTTCGAATCCCCGCGGCGGGGTGCGCTCCCGTTGTTCGGTCCCAGCGCCTGCCAACCTAGCAGTTCGAAAGCACCCCTGGGTGCAAGTAGATAAATAGGGACCGCTTACTGGCGGGAAGGTAAACGGCGTTTCCGTGTGCTGCGCTGGCTCGCCAGAAGCAGCTTTGTCACGCTGGCCACGTGACCCGGAAGTGTCTCCGGACAGCGCTGGCCCCCAGCCTCTTAAGTGAGATGGGCGCACAACCCTAGAGTCTGGCAAGACTGGCCCGTACGGGCAGGGGTACCTTTACTTTACCTTTATATAAAGATATGGTTAAGATTCTTTCTCCCCAACAATATTCGGAACTGACCCGAGTCAAGATTTTTGAAAAAATGTTTTAGATACTCGAAATGCCAAATTTTTAGGTGCTCATGGGATCTAGGATACAAGGATCTTGCAGCACTGAAATACAGGTGCCCCTGAAAGCTGTGGGGGGCTTAGCCCAGGAATCGCCAACCCAGCACCACCAAAGGCTCGGAGCTCCCATTTAATTTCATTCTTTCTTTAAAAATCTCTAGCTCTCCTGGAAAGCACAAAATGTGCAGGTAACCTTCTAAGCGATTTATGTGAAGTGAGATTGCGTTGCAGCTGCCTTGTATATTTCTCCTGGCGCTGAAGACTGCTCCCTGTTGCTGTTAGGCAGAAGCAGCGCCAGGGCCTGTGTGTGTGTGTAATCAATACTGTGTGATCTTCACAATCAGGGCCAGCAGGACGCTGCTGACATCCCGCAGGAAACGTAAGGTTGCCAGAGGTGGCTGTCTCTCCAAGTTCATGTTATGTTGTGTTCCCTGTGGCAGCCATTTTGTGTTACGCCACACCCACACCCACAGAGCTATTGATTTGTGACTGGTGCCACCAGCAACCTCTCAAAATTCAGAATGTGCCCACTGGGCACAAAATGTTGGCGATCCTTGGCTTCACCCATCAAGACACCAGCAGAAAGAGAGCCTGCTGGATCAGTCCAGTGGCCTAACTAGTCCAGCATCTTGTTCTCACAGTGGCCATCCAAGATGGCGGCCATCACTGCCTCCTGGAGGAGAGAAGCCATCAAGACCCCCTTCCTACCTGGCAGGACTAAAGTCTAGCCTTCACCGTCATAATAGATCAGAGCAGGAAGTGTTTCCCAAACTTGGGTCTCCCGCTGTTTTTGAACTACAGCTCCCATCATCCCTGACCACTGGTCCTGCTAGCTAGGGATGATGGGAGCTGTAGTCCAACAACAGCTGGAGACCCACGTTTGGGAAACCCTGCTCCAGATGATGCTGGACTCCAACTCCCATCATTCCTGACCATCGGCCATGCTGGCTGGGACTGATGGGAGTTAGAGTCCAACAGGATCCAAAGGGCCACCGGTCCACCCCATACCAGACAGGAGGATCCACTGGGCCAATGTGGCAGAATGGGCTTTGCCTTATATTCTACTGGGGCTCAGAACTGCCATCTCAGCACAGGCAGGGAAAACAGTTGGTGCCACCGCTTGGCAGGATCAGGCTGATACGGGGGGTGAAGGGCACTGGAATTGGCAGACAGGAAAGAGGCAGCTCAGGAAGTGGGACCATGAAGGACCTTGAAAGATGTAAGGTGAAGAGTCGGAGGCTAGAAGGCTAGCAATATCCTGCCGCTTTCAATTGTCCTGTCTTACTTCGCTGAAAGAATCTTGGAAACTGCAGTTTGATAAGGGTGCTGAGCACTGTTTGGAGACGCCTGTTCCTTGCGCACAGAGACAATTCCCAGAGTGACTTAGCAGCCGATCCTTTAAGAGACTCCCCCATTCCTCTTCACAGAGCCACAATTCCCAGAGCACCCTGGGCAGATGAACTGACCATTAATTCACTCTGGGAATTTGGTCCTGTGAGGAACAGGGGCGTCTGTTAACAACAGCGGTTCCAAGAGTGGTTACACAATATATCCTTCTTCCCAGGGAACTCTGGGAACTGAAGCTCTGTGAGGGGAATAGGGGTTTCCGAACAACTGTCAGCACCCTTAACAAACTTCACTTCCCAGGATTCTTTGGGGGATGCCAGGACTGTTTAAAGCGGTGTGATATTGCCTGAAGCGCAGATGTGGCCTCTGAATGCCAGATTATGAGAACCGTAAGCAGGGAGAGATGCTGTTGCAATTAAGGTCCAGCTTGCAGACTCGAGACACCTGGTTGACCATTGCAAGGAACAGGACGCTGAACCAGATGGGCCATTGGCCTAACCCAGCAGGCTCTTATTATGTTCTATGAGCAAATCCATTAGACGTCTCACCAAAAAAATTCTCCTTCCCATTTCAGCTCCCTGTCCTTTAAATATTGCCTCTGTTGTTGATGAGGGAGGTGGGTGACTCCAATAAGCTCACTTCTGTGTGGATTCTAGCAACCACCAAGTATCAGGCTGTACTACAGGAGCTACCTTGTCCTCCTGGCCTGGATGTTGTCATCAGTTCTGCTCCTGGATCCGACCGGGCGGGCTCTGTTTATCAAGGCCAAGAAACCCAGAAATGCTGCTTGCACCAGCTAGGGCTCTCAACTGCATTTTAAAACATGTAACTTGTGCACTTGTGTTTAAGCTTGCTTTATCCTCCTCCCTCCCCGTTCCTTTTTCCTTGTGTGTCATGTCTCTTCAGATTAAAAAGCTTGAGGGCAGGGATTGTCTCTGAATGACTTTTGCAAGCCACTGTCGGAAAGCCTTTTTTTTCGCAAAAGGGCGGGGTATAAACCCCTCCTGTAAGTAAACAAACAATAAATACGTGTGCGTGCGTGGGGATATTGATCTGGGGATCTTTGGAGGAAGGAAGCGGGCAGGTTTGTCCTCCAGATAAATCTGAATTTTCTCCCATCAGCTAAAGGAGAAACTGTTCCCATTTATCTCTCTCCTCTTGCCACAAGACACCTAACACCAGCTTTTCCTGCAGGCTTAGGAGAGAAATGGTGGAAAGGTTGCACCATCATCAACTCCCAATGGTGCGCAATCATCTCCAAAAATACAGCCTTTCCTCCCCTTTTTTCATTATTTCTCTTCCACCTGCAAGGCTTGGTGGCAGGATTTTCTCCCCCTCGCCATCGGACGCCCCTCACATTAAAAGCCCCACCAAGCCACCTCCCCTCCCTCGTCCCCTTGCCTGCTCGCTTTGTCTCCCACCCCCGACAACTCCCCTTTCTTCAGAGACAATCCCTCCACCATCCCCATCAGGAGTCGCTGCCACCAGCAGGGAAAAAAAGAGAGAGCGAGCGAGCAGCAAAGCGGAGAGAAGGACGTTGCCTGCTTCTGGTGCAATGCAGAACTTCGTGCGGGCGGACGTTTCCCCCCACCCGCCACGACCCCCTCCCCCAACGCCGGTAGCAAAACACACACCCCTTTCTTTGCAGATCCATAAAGGCTTCCTCTAGCCCTAACCGATTTCTCTCCCTCCCTCCATCCCCGAGCTCGGAATCCCCCGCGAAAACCCGCCACCGTCACCCCTTTCTGGACGCGCACAATACACAACTCCAAATCACAACGCGGCAAAAAAAAATCCCTGCGATGCTGCCGAGAGTGGTGATGGTGGAGGCGAGGAATTGGGGGGAGGGTCTCCTATGGCGATGATGGGACAAATGAAGCCCTGCTCGCACCGTCCCCTCTACCCGCTCCCCCCCCCCCCACATCCCCGTTTATTTTTAACCCCCGTCTGGCTATTAATAAGACACAAAGCAGCACGTGTTCCCTGCAGCAAAACCGCCGTTGTCTCCCTTCCCCACCCACCCACCCAAAACACCCACCCCCACGCAGCCTCGCCCACCATCGGGGGTGGGGTAAGTGGTCCGAAGCTCGGAGAAGCGGGCCCCGATCCAGGAGTCTCGACCACCTGCCCCACCCCGCTTTTCCCGGAGTTTGGAGAAGCCCCCCGGGGTCTCCAAATCGGTGCGCCCAGGGCGCAGCGCAAAGCGCGCCTTTCTCTGGCCCTGGGCTTCGGGGGCTGGCCGGCCTTACCTCTTCCCGAGGGGGTCCCCCCGCGGGGGTGAGCGTGGGGAGCTCCCCCGCCCCCGGCTGCTGCGCCCCCTCTTCTTCTGCCAAGCCTGGCATGGTTCACGCGTGGCGCCGCCAGCAGGCGCCCCGGCCGCATGTTAGGGGCGGACGAGGGGCTCCGCGGCCCCGAGGCAGGAGCGGCGCCGACTCGCCCAGTCTCTGCAGCGGGGCATGGAGACGGCCGCCTCGCCTGCTTGCTTGCCTGCCTGCCTGCCTGGCGCGCACCTTCCCCGGGCTCTCCGCTCGCCGCCCGCGCGCTCAGCTCCGGCTCCGCCCTCCTCCTAGCGGCTGGAAGGGAGCCCGCACCGAGCCAGGGCCGCCTTCCCCGCGCTGGGCCACCCCCGCCCGAGGCCCCAGCCAGGGGCCACACGCGGCCTCGGCCTCAGCGCCTCCCGGAGCTCTCCAGCCGCTTCGCCCCAATCCTCCATCTCTTCCTTGGGGGCATGACTAAGCACTGTCTAGTGCTTGCCCCGTGATTCGCGCGGTCAAGGGATCTGGCCTGCTGCTCGTCTGAACGCAGCACACGCGACTCCGGAGAGCGCCTCTCCCTGCTCCTCCTCTCCTATCTTATGTTCACGTCACTTCGGAAGGCGCCTTGCTTTTGCTTTAAGAGGAGTCCTGCAGACGTTTCGCGGTTCTATGCACCTTGGCATCATACGGTGGTCCTTTTTGGTGAGGCCGAGGGGCGGGTGGTCTTCTTGTCATCTGGGCAGCCCAGGACCTCCAGACACAACTGCCCAGGCTTGAGCCCCGGGGTGGTCACTTCAGTGCTGCTAACGCAGTGGTTTGACTTCACCCCTGGAGGCGCACAGGGATGCGAACAAAATTAAGCATCAGGCCCCGTTTAGTCCAGCATGATGAGCGCCGCAACCCGAGTCGGTCACGACTGGACCTAATGGTCAGGGGTCCCTTTACCTTTACCTTTTACCTGTTCTCACAGTGGCCAAGCAGGTGCCTGGGGGAAACCAGCACGCAGGATTTGACTAAAAGGGAACTCTCCCCCGTTGCAGATCCCAGCCGCTCCTATTCAGAGCACAGCGCGGCCATCCTGGTTACTAGCCGTTTATACCAATGAATTTGTTTGATAATCTTTTGAAAGCAGTCCAAGTTAGTGGAGCCCTGCTCCACCAACCTCAATCCGCCTTGAGTCAGCTCCCTCCTGCCTGCCTTCTTACTTACATCCAGCCCAGAAGGGGGGTCGCCTTGCCTATCAGCTCCCTCCCCCTAAGTTTCAGAGTTGCCTCTTGCAGAACTCAGCAAAAAGGAGGAGGAGGAGGATGGGGACAAAACTAGAATGACTTGGCTCTGCCTGCCATTTCTCTGGCGCCACCTACTGTTAGCCTCCCTGCCTTCTGCCCAATGAGCACCAGCCTCCGCAGGAGTTGGCAGTCAGCCCTTCTGAGGCTAATGGACCTTATTCCTAAGCAAGGAGGTCATAGGATTGCAATCTCAGCTTCCTGGCACTTACCAAGTCCCTGGAGGCATCGGTTGATGTATATATAATATGTGTGGACCAGATCCAAGTGATGTCGGAACTAGAAAACAGGGATGGCAAAGCTGGGGAGCCTCCAGGTGCTCCCTGACTCCAACCCCCCTCAGCCCCAGCCATAGCCAATGGTCAGGTTGTTGAGGGTTGGAGTCCATCTGTGACCTAGATGTTTCTCTATTCTAGCTGTGTTGCCCTAAAACACTCTTTTGCCTCCTCAAGGCACAATGAGTTTCAAGGATGTACACACCATAGGTTTAAATCGACCTCCTCACAAGTGAGAACTGTAGTATATGAAGGGTGCTGGGAATTGTAGCTCTGTGAGAGGTAAACTACAGTTCCCATTATTATTTGAGGGAAGTCATGTGCCTACTTCACTCATATAATCCAGGTTATATTTGCTCCCTTTATCAATTCAGGGCTTCATATAACGCAGTTTTAGAGGTGGGATCTCTCCATCGTCCCCCACAGAAAAAGCACACGGAGACCACTTGGGTATAAGATGGGAAACTTGCAAATAGATTCTTACGTGGATCCAACGCGGTGTCTTCCTGAGACTTGCTGGGGGGGAGATTTTTTGTTATTTAGTAGCAGCCTCATACCTTTCATTGCCCAGGAAGCCTAAAAACACACACACAAAAACCCAAAGAAATCAGTGCAGTTTTTAAACCAGCGGCTAAAATCAGAGCTGTTTTGAAAGTTCAGCCTGCCATCTTGATTCGAAATGGCATCCATTTGTATCCAAACAAGGACAAAAACCTGCTCCTTGATCTCATGGAAAATTTGGTTAAAATCAGTGCAGCTTTGAAAAGTTCTCTCCGCCATCTTGATTCAAAATGGCTGGTGGGGGAGATGGGAATTGGAGTCCAAGAACACCTGCAGGGCCCATCCCTGATATGGATGCTACTAGTGAGCTTCCCTTGGGAGAGTCCCAGAGCCTGGGTGCAGCCATTGAAGAGGACCTCTTCCTGGTCATAGAACTGCAGAGTTGGAAGGGATCCCAAGGGCCATGTAGTCGAACCCCCTGGCCCTAAGCAAGAAGACTTCAGGGGGCATTCTACCACACAGGAGAAGGGCCCTCTTACAATGCTCTCAGTAGGCAGGCTGGTTCATATTGTTGCATGCCAACCCATTCTCCGAGTCGTGCGAGATCCCAGGGGTTCCAGGTGCGCTTACCCAGGCTCCATGTTTCCTTTTGGAAATGAGGGACAGTGGAGACTGTGGTGTCTTTCTGATATATGGTTTATTTACACATATATATAACCTGAGCCTGAGATGGGAGGGGCTCACTGCACTAACACTCCCACAGGATCTTGCTTCTCTGATAGGCACAGCCTGGATCCAAAACCAGATCTCGGCCATTGTGCTCTGACCCTCTCTCCAGCTTGCCGCATTTACCAGACTGCAACCTTTTCCCTCCAGGACATATTCCAGCCAACTCTAAACTCTAAAGCCTTGCTTTTGTTCTTCTAAGTAATGCTAAGCTGGAGGAGGGACCCCATTCATTTTGGCACCTGGCAGGGAGCTCCCTATCCTTTCTTAATGGACCGTTACATTTCCTTTTGTTTTTCTGATGGCTCATCTCCCAGGCGATTACAGTGATACATCGGGTTAAGTACTTAATTCGTTCTGGAGGTCCGTTCTTAACCTGAAACTGTTCTTAACCTGAAGCACCACTTTAGCTAATAGGGCCTCCTGCTGCTGCCGTGCCGCTGGAGTCTGATTTCTGTTCTTATCCTGACGCAAAGTTCTTAACCTGAAGCACTATTTCTGGGTTAGCGGAGTCTGTGACCTGAAGCGTATGTAACCTGGAGCGTATGTAACCCGAGGTACCACTGTACCTCATTGGGGAACTGGCCAGGCTTATATTTTCACCCAAGGAGACTTGCTTAAATTCTAACATTTACTAGATCAAGGAATTTGGGGGGAGTCTGGCACCCTTGAACTCATTACAATACAGAAGAAGGCAGGCTTTCAGATATCCTGCTCCAGGGGTGGGCAGCCTTAGACCCTTGAGACCAGCCACTTCAGACCTCTGGCAGGAGACACCTGTCCCTCTTCAAGCAGCCTAGTGGGCAGGCAGGGGGAAACAGAGGGGCGGCATAGGGAGAGAGATATAGAGAAGGAGTGGCAGAGGGAGGGGTGACAAAGAAAAAATAAGGGGTGGCAGAGAGAGAAAGAAAAGGTGGTAAAGAGAGAGAGAAGGGAGTGTGTGCAGGGGGTTGCAGAGAGAGAAAGAGGGAGAGAGAGAATCATAGAATTATAGAGCTGAAAGGGACCCCAAGGGTCATCCAGTCCAACCCCTTCAATGTAGGAATTTTTGAGCCAACATGGGGCTCAAACCTGTGACCCTGAGATTAAGAGTCTCATGCCCTACTGACTGAGCTATCCCAGAAAGGGGGGGGTGTGTGTTTCCATCCACTTTTGTCTCTGGCTGTGTCAGCTGCCAGTATACAGCCCCCTTTACATAACTTGATGACCCCTGCTCCATAGCAATTGTTGTTATACAATTCCATTCACCATATAGATGGGTTTATGAAGCATTTCTTAATCCTTCTGCTGTGCTGAAGAAGAATTCCACCAAACAGTGGGTATATCTGGAATCACTGTTCACTACGTCTGTTTGCAGACCACTTCGGCAGCATTGGACATCATAAAACAAAGCTTTACGGCTTGTTTTCACCAGATAAGAATCTGATCCATTGCTTCTTTCAGAGACTTGCATAGTCTACAAAGATTTTCAGAGACTTATAAGACTTATGTTTATTTGGTTCTATGTTTTCAAGAGAATCCATCCAGAGTGCATATTTTGTGTCTTTCAGAGATTTATAAGATCTCTGGTTATTTGGTTTTGCAGAGAGTGCATATTTCATATACAGTGGTACCTCGGGTTACAGACGCTTCAGGTTACAGACCCTTCAGGTTACAGACTCCGCAAACCCATAAATAGTACCTCGGGTTAAGAACTTTGCTTCAGGATGAGAACAGAAATCGCACAGCAGTGGTGTGGCAGCAGCAGCGGGAGGCCCCATTAGCTTAAAGTGGTACTTCAGGTTAAGAACAGTTTCAGGTTAAGAACGGACCTCCGGAACGAATTAAGTTCTTAACCCGAGGTACCACTGTATTTCATACTGTTTAGTGTTCTGTATAGATTATATAAAGAGTTTATATTGATATCGCATTGTTGTACTTGGTCATCATGTTGCCTTGGATATCACTGAGTATACAGCCCCAACACGATACCCCAGATGGAAGGTGGCCCTTGACAGGGGGGAAAAGGTTCCCTCCTCATGGCCTCATCTCAACCCATAACGTTGTGGATTAGCTGCATGAATTTGGGCAAGCTGCCATCAGCTTGTCCTCAGGTTCTTCTTATCAAATGAGGGGATATTGGCCAATGGTAGCTTCTCCCAACCTGGTGTCCTCCCGATGTCTTGGACTACAACTCCCATCAGCCCTAGCACAGCACAGACATGGAACACATCCCTACATGGAACCGCATAAGAGCAGAGTACTGTACCCTCCTGCTGGAGCTGAACACTTGCATTTCCAGAGCTGTTCAGTAGATGGCAGGGTTGGGTTGAGAAATACACCTGAATTAGTCCTAAGGGAGTATTAGTGTTGGGAGTGAATGTTAATATTCTCTTGTAAAAATATAACTATATGATCATATTGCAGTAATGAGTTGTGTGATGGTATGTTGATTGGGGCAAGGATGTAGGCAGGTAAAGGCTTGCCTGAGGACATATTGCTATGGTCATTAATTACTGTTTACTTCTATAAATTATAATAAATGTACCAGCATTTGGGATTTATTAGTTTATTTAAAAAAAATGTGATGGGGGAAGGGCATGACAGAGGTGTACAAAATGATTTAAGGCATGGAGAAGGTGGATAGAAAATAATTTTTCTCCATCTCTCATAACACTAGAGCCCAGGGCTAATCCAAAAATCTGAATTTTGGGAGATTTCGGACAGGAATGCCATATATACATAGTTTCAGGGTTCTAGCCAATGCCAGCCTCAGCAGACCCATTGAAATTAATTGCTATTACTAATTTGGTTCTTGTCTGTGCAACACTTTAAAAAAAATTCTGAGAAATTAATTGAGCAGATTAGCTCTGAATGAGGTGCTAAGAGTTCGAGGTTGCGCCATTTCAGAATCCAACTGCAGGGGTCGCATTTACAATTATCCTCTCTGTGTATGCACATCATTAAATCAATAAACCAAACTCCCATCAAGAAGAAAACTGACAGAGCAAGGAAAGGGCTGGGATACAACCTACGGTATTTCCCTGATGAGCTACTTATTTACTTGCAGGGAGTTATTAGTGGTTTGTGTTTCTTTAAAAAAAAAATTGGGGGGAAGCATTCAAAAATGACACACACATCATCCTACATCAGGGATGGGGAACCTTGGGCCCAAGGGGAGAATGCAGTCCTCCAGGCATCTGCCTGGTCCTTGGGTCTCTCCCCAGGCCATAGGCATAGCTAGGGCTTTTGCTGCCCAGGCAGTCACTGAGTTTGCTGCTTCTCTCGTTGTGCCGCCGAAAAAAACATGCAGCCACCCCTACCCCATAACCATGCTAGTGCCCCAAGCCACAGCCCTCACCAGCCCTGCTGTGCACCCTCCTTGAATGTTGTTGCCTGGCTGAAATTTGCCCTTGACCTCTGATCTTGCTTGCCTGGGAAGAAGAAGAAGAAGAAGAAGAAGAAGAAGAAGAAGAAGAAGAAGAAGAAGAAGAAGAGGAGGAGGAGGAGGAGGAGGAGGAGGAGGAGGAAGAGGAGTTTGGATTTGATATCCTGCTTTATCACTACCCGAAGGAGTCTCAAAGCGGCTAACATTCTCCTTTCCCTTCCTCCCCCACAACAAACACTCTGTGGGGTGAGTGGGGCTGAGAGACTTCAGAGAAAAGTGTGACTAGCCCCAGGTCACCCAGCAGCTGCATGCAGAGGAGCAGAAGACGCAAATCCGGTTCACCAGATTACAAGTCCACCACTACACCACACTGGGAGCAGCGGCGGAGTGAGCTGATTGGGCGCCTGGGGCGGCACGCATGCCCTGTACCCAGGGTTGGGGCCAGCCAGGGCAGGACGCTCCGTGGGGCCTCTGAGGAGTCTGCCTGCCTCCTCCCACTCAGCTGCCCTATAGCTGAAGGGGAGGAAGCGGGCAGACTGTTTGGGGCAGCGTGGAGACTTCGGGCGCCCAAGCCACCGCGTCAGTCCCAGGAGAGATGCCTGGCTCAGGCACGCTGCAGGCCCCGTGGTGAGTGCCGTCCGGCATTTTGTCACCCCCCTCAGTGGTGACATCCGGGGCGGACCACCCCCACCGCCCCCCTTCCTCCACCCCTGCCTGGGAGGAGCACAGAGAAGGGTGAATGAATGCATGTAGAAACAAGTTGGAGTTCTTGTTATTAAATATACCAAGAAAAAAGCACACCAAGAACTCAGGCCAATATAAGTTTCAAAAGTGGGAGTGGTCCCTACTCGCAAATCGATAGTCAATTGTAACAAAAACTAATCCATTCAAAAGTATGTATTCTTACAAGGATTACAAACTCAAATAGAGATTACAAACTCAAACAGAGGTTACAAACTCAAACTCATAAGGATATCTATAACACAACAATTCGTTACAGTATTAAAGATAAGAGTTTATGAGTAGAGATAAGTTCATGTTAGTCCATAGTCAGATTTGATGTGAAGATATTAGTTTCAATCATTGAGCAGAAGTCAGAAGTCAGTTATGGATCAGAAACCAGGACAGGGCCCTGTTTCGATGTATTCACCTTCATCAGCTGGAAGTATCAAACATTACCTGAAAATACATTTAAATTCTAAATTATCATAAATTATAAAACAGTATTATGCAACATTTGGTTCCTTACCTAATTTTTAAGGGGTCATGTAAGTTTGAAGAATTCGTATAAATATGTCTTGTTATTTTCTATGTTTCTCAGAGATAACGACTGGAAATAATGAATATTAATAATAATTACATGTGTTGAATCAAATTAAAAACTCTAAAGCAGCATATATGGTAATCATATGATTCCTCACCTAAGTGTGGGAAGATCAATGTGTATCTTGAGCTTTTCTGTGCGTTTTCAATTTGGAAGTACTCCCTCGGGTTACATACGCTTCAGGTTACATACGCTTCAGGTTAAAGACTCCACTAACCCAGAAATAGTGCTTCAGGTTAAGAACTTTGCTTCAGGATGAGAACAGAAATCATGCTCCGGCGGCACAGCAGCAGCAGGAAGCCCCATTAGCTAAAGTGGTGCTTCAGGTTAAGAACAGTTTCAGGTTAAGAACAGACCTCCGGAACGAAATAAGTTCTTAACCCGAGGTACCACTGTATATGCATTTAAAGGGGTAGATGAGATCCCCTAGGTCTTCTGAAAGGCATAGAGTTCTAAAGTTCAGAGGACAGCTGCAATTTAATTTGAAAGCCTTAAAGAAATGATGTGTAATCCTGATAGTTATTCAGACTCAGTTATTTTGCTTCTGGCTCCACCCAGCCCTGGCAAATGGCCCCTGGAAGATCGCCCAGAAGGAAATGTGGCCCTCGGGGTGACATCAATTTCCCCAAAGTGGTACAGTCCCCTCTCTGGTCTCCCCTTTCTGTGGGCTGTGCAGAGCCCACCCAGCGCTTTGGAAAGCGGAGACGGCTTGAAGAACTCGCTGCGCGCTGCTGCTGCTGCTGCCACGCAGGTTCCCTCCGGAGATTTTACGGCCCATATGTTTTCGATCACACATTCGAGATGTCCTGAAGGAGCCTGTGCAGATTCAGTTCTCTGAGCACAGATGGTAGGAAGCAAGAGTGGGACACGGGAGGGCGGCAGGGATGTGGGGGGAGAGTTTGCCGGGGAGGAGGGCAGGAGCCCCATAACAGATTGTGACAAGGGAGCGCGCGACTCGCATCCAAAACTTTACCAGGGAGAAGATGTTAATTAAGAAAATGTGAATGCATTCTAAATTTAACCTGGGCTGAGTGAAACGGGTACAGCCGCACTTCCGTTCATTAAATGGAAGCAGGATAGAAAAGTGTGTGCGCATGTGTTCGCTTGCATTTACAATAATAATAAAAATACAGTGGACGCTCGGGTTGCGAACGTGATCTGTGCAGGATGCACATTCGCAACCCGCAGCGTTCGCAACCCACGGTGGTGCGTCTGCGCATGTGCGGGTTGCGATTCGGCACTCCTGCGCATGCCAAAGCGTGATTTAGCGCTTCTGCACATGCGCGGCCGCCGAAACCCAGAAGTAACCCGTTCTGGTACTTCCGGGTTTCAGTGGTCCGTAACCCAAAAAAACTCAACCTGATGCATCTGTAACCCGAGGTATGACTGTAATAAATATAAAACAAAAAAAAAATCCTTCCAGTAGCACCTTAAAGACCAACTAAGTTAGTTCTTGGTATGAGCTTTAGTGTGCATGCACACTTCTTCAGATACCCATGCACACAAAAGCTCATACCAAGAACTAACTTAGTTGGTCTTTAAGGTGCTACTGGAAGGAATTTTTTTTGTTTTGACTATGGCAGACCAACACGGCTACCTATCTGTAACTGTAATAAATATAGGTGAAGAAGTGTGCATGCACACGAAAGCTCATACCAAGAAGTGTGCATGCACACGAAAGCTCATACCAAGAAGTGTGCATGCACACGAAAGCTCATACCAAGAAGTGTGCATGCACACGAAAGCTCATACCAAGAACTAACTTAGTTGGTCTTTAAGGTGCTACTGGAAGGAATTTTTTTTGTTTTGTAATAAATATGTTGTTGTTGTTGTTGTTGTTGTTATATAATACAGTGTAGTCTAGTGGTTAGAGCATTGGACTGGGACCTAGAGACTAGGGTCCAAATCTTCCTCTGCTCAGCAAGGAAGCTCAGTGGGCATGACTTTGGGCCAGTTACTGCCTCTCAGCCTAACCTACCTCACAGGGTTGTTGTAGTGATTAAATGAGGGGGAGAGAACCATGTATGCCACCTTGAGCTCCTTGGAAGGAAAAAAACCCACTGGATATAAATGCAATTAATAAATAAATAGAAAAATAAATATTATTGTTATTATTATTTAGTCACTGTACTTGTGGAAATGACTGAAAGCCACAGAGAAATGCTAAAACCAATTAGGATAAGCAAACAATAAAACAATAAAACAAACAATAAAAAGCTTTAGAGGTCCTGTCCTACTAAAATAGGCCACAAATACTTAAAAACCCTTCAAATGAAGGGCCAAAAGCCTGGCTAAGAAGTATTTGTCTGGTGCCTAAAAATACATAAAGGTGGTACCAGGTAAACTTTCCTGGGGAATGCGTTCCACATGCAGGGAGCCACCACTGAAAAAGCCCTGTTCTCGTGTTGACACCCTCCAGAATTCCTTTTGATGCTGCAGATGTCAGACTGCAGCTTCAATCATCCCTGATCATTGGCCCTGCTGGCTGGGGATGATGGGAGCTGGAGTCTAGCAACACGTGGAGGTTCACAGGTTTCCCACCCTCTCTTTATACCTCTGCAAGTGCATTTAATATGTGATCTTTGATTGGCTGGGGCCTGATTTGTCTGGGATAATAACATATGGATAATAATAAAAATAATTTATGATTTATACCCCATCCATCTGGCTGGGTTTCCCCAGCTACTCTGGGCAGCTACCAACAGAATATTAAAACACGATAAAACTTCAAACATTAAAACCTTCCATATACATCCATATTCAGATGTCTTCTAAAAGCTATATAGTTATTTATCTCCTTTACCTCTGATGGGAGGGTATTACACAGGGCGGGTGCCACTACCAAGAAGGCCCTCCGCCTGGTTCCCTGCAACCTCACTTCTCACAGTGAGGGAACCAGCAGAAGGCCCCCGGAGCTGGACCTCAGTGTCCAGGCTAGACGACGGGGGTGGAGACATTCCTTCAGGTATACTAGGCTGAGGCCATTTAGGGTTTTAAAAGTCAGCACCAACACTTTGAATTGTGCTCAGAAACGTACTGGGAGCCAATGTAGGTCTTTCAGGACCGGTGTTATATGGTCTTGGTGGAGGACAACAGATGTTACCCATCCATTCTATACCCCAATGGGGCCTCCACTAGAGGAGAACAGGAAAGGGATCCTGAGGCTTACTCAAGAGTGCAACTACATTGAGCAGATTCCACACCAGGAACTGTAAAGAAAGAAACAGAAAAGTAGACATTCTATTCTGCCTTGGTGAGACCACACCTGGAACACTGCGTCCAGTTCTGGGCACCACAATTTAAGAAAGATGTTGACAAGCTGGAAGGTGTGCAGAGGAGGGCAACCAAGATGATCAAGGGTCTGGATGAGGAACGGTTGAAGGAGCTGGGTATGTTTAGCCTGGAAAAGAGGAGACTGAGATACGATGGCCATCTTCAAACATCTTAAGGGCTGTCCCATGGAAGATGGAGCAAGCTTGTTTTCGCCTCCTGAGGGTAGGACCCGAACCAATAGCTTCAAGTTACAAGAAAGGAGATTCCAACTCAACATCAGGAAGAACTTTCTGACAGTAAGAGCTATTTGACACACAAATGGACTCCCTCAGGAGGTGTGGACTTTCCCTCACTGGAGGTTTTTCAGGTTGGATGGCCAGCTGTCATAGATGATGATAATAATAATAATAATAAATAATAATAATAATAATAATAATAATAATAATAATAATAATTTATTTATACCCCGCCCACCTGGCTGAGTTTCCCCAGCCACTCTGGGCGGCTTCCAATCAAGTGTTAAAAACAATACAGCATTAAATATTAAAAACTTCCCTAAACAGGGCTGCCTTCAGATGTCTTTTAAAGATAGGGTAGCTGCTTATTTCCTTCACATCTGAAGGGAGGGCGTTCCACAGGGCGGGTGCCACTACCGAGAAGGCCCTCTGCTGGTTCCCTGTAACCTCACTTCTCGCAATGAGGGAACCACCAGAAGGCCCTCGGCGCTGGATCTCAGTGTCCGGGCTGAACGATGGGGGTGGAGACGCTCCTTCAGGTATACAGGACCGAGGCCGTTTAGGGCTTTAAAGGTCAACACCAACACTTCAGTCGAGATGGCAGGACTAGATGACCATTTGGGGAGGGGGTCCATTCCAACTCTACAGTTCTAAGATTCTACATCTGTGGTCTGGCTACATCCGGCATACAGTTCAGTCCCAGTGACCACATTTTGACAAAAGAAGATTGTGGAGCTGGGAAAGTTGCTGAAAAGAAAGAATAGTGGGATTTGTCGTGACAAGACGTGGCAATAGCCATTGGCTTAGATTGTTATTAAAAGCGGTATTGGGCATGATAGGAAAATGGAACTCCCATGGTCAGAGGCAGCTACCCATAAATAACAGGTGCTGGGTAGACAAAGGAGGACGCTGCTTCTTTATGCCTTGCTTGTGAGCATCACAGAGTGCTATCTAGTGGCTGGATACATCAATCTCATCCCTATGCATTCCCCTTCCTTGCTTTCCTCTTCCCTCCGCATCCCTTCTTCCTCTTGTATCATCAGAAAATAAAAAGAGCCTGCTGGATCAGGCCAAATACACAAATAGTCCAGCATGGTGTTCTCACACCGGCCAATGTGATTGTGTCTTCTTAGGCTGGAAGCCTTTGGGCAAGCTTTCAACATTTTATCTTAGGGGAAGAAATGGAGGCGGTGAGAGATTTTACTTTCTTGGGCTCCATGATCACTGCAGATGGTGACAGCAGTCACAAAATTAAAAGACGCCTGCTTCTTGGGAGAAAAGCAATGACAAACCTAGACAGCATCTTAAAAAGCAGAGACATCACCTTGCTGACAAAGGTCCATATAGTTAAAGCTATGGTTTCCCCAGTAGTGATGTATGGAAGTGAGAGCTGGACCATAAAGAAGGCTGATCGTCGAAGAATGGATGCTTTTGAATCATGGTGCTGGAGGAGACTCTTGAGAGTCCCATGGACTGCAAGAAGATCAAACTGATTCATTCTGAAGGAAATCAGCCCTGAGTGCTCACTGGAAGGACAGATCCTGCAGCTGAGGCTCCAATACTTTGGCCACCTCATGAGAAGAGAAGACTCCCTGGAAAAGACCCTGATGTTGGGAGAGATGGAGGGCACAAGGAGAAGGGGACGACAGAGGACGAGATGGCTGGACAGTGTTCTCGAAGCTACCAGCATGAGTTTGACTAAACTGTGGGAGGCAGTGGAAGACAGGAGGGCCTGGCGTGCTCTGGTCCAGGGGGTCACGAAGAGTCGGACTAAACAACAACAACAGTATCTTGAAAACTTATATTAAAAAAACCAAACAGTTTTATTTGAATCATCCAATAAAAGGATCATACAGATCTTTTAAAAAAAGACCACACTGGCGTAAAAAATAGGAGAAGCCATAAGCTCTTCAACTGCCACATACAGTTTGTTAACTGCTAATAATTGTTTCGACAAAAGAGGGGCGGGGTGAATGGGACTTCCTCGCGCGCATGCGTCCTTAAGAGGACTTCTTACCGAATGTACAGCGGGAACTCCGCCCCTTTGGAACAGCTGCGAGGAAGCAAGGAAAAAAGAGAGAGTGAAATGGATACATTGCCCGCCAATCAGCGCTCAGAGCCCTGAGCGCAGCCACCGTAGCAGCCAATGGGAGGCCGAGGATTGCGGCGCTGGAGGCTTTGAGGACGTGGCTTGGACTTGCGTCTCCCTCCCCCTTCCTTTTGATCCGTCTTCAAGTCTCCCTCCCCCCCACCTTGATTTCAAGTTGATCACACTATCAGAAGAGGGGGCCCCGTTTTGCAAACTATCGCGGGGAGCCATGGCTTATCCCCCTGGCTATGGGGGCCCAGGTAAGACCTTGAGGGGGACTCGGAGGGGGGAAACGGAAAGGGGGTAACAGGCCCCGGACGTGGCTTCAATGTTGGGGTGCCGATTCCCTCCCCCGCGCAGTTGTATCCAGACAGTATGGAAGAGGGGTCTGCTAAGGGCCTTAGCGCCAAAAGACCTTTCTCTCTCCCCGCCCCCGATAATCCTGTTGCTTCCTAAGGGGAGCTAAGTGGAAGGGGCCTTAACTCGGCCGCACAGCACGTGCTTTTTTGGCCCTTGGACCGTCCTGGGTTCAGTTCCAAAGAGACTTATAATCATAATTAAAACGTCCTCTTTGCTACGTGTTCTGCCCTCGTGGATAAAAGAGAGAGAAGAAAGAGAGACTTAGCCTCTTTCACAAATCCTTATTAAAAAAATAAATAAATGTTGGTGCTTTCGTTTTCTTTCTGGTGTGTTTTAAAAATTATTATTACTAGTCCTGGGTTGTATCCCAACTCAGTTCCACTTGGGATTTAACTGCTGAAATTAATGGAGCTAAGTTAGTCATGCTTTTTAATTTAAGTGGGTCTGTTCCGAACTAGCACTGGATACAGTTTGTTATTATTGCTATGTGACGTGCTGTAAACGTTGTGGGTGGGTGAGTGTTTTCCTTTTTTTGTTTTTAATTGATTTTCATTATACTGTGCAGTGGTACCATGGGTTACATATGCTTCAGGTTACAGACTCCGCTAACCCAGAAATAGTGCTTCAGGTTAAGAACTTTGCTTCAGGATGAGAACATAAATCTTGTGGCGGCAGCGGGAGGCCCCATTAGCTAAAGTGGTGCTTCAGGTTAAGAACAGTTTCTAGTTTGTTTATTCCGATAATGAATTCCTGGGATTCCCAGTTAAAAGGGGGAAGGCTAGGGGGAACCACTGCCAGGTGGATAATAACACTGGGTTAGTCTTGTCTCGCGAAAAGGAGGGTTCGCTGGTCTCTTGAGAGGTTTGTAGCAGTGGGCTTTAAGGGGTAGTAGGCCATAGTTTAGAAAAAATGATGAGGATTCCTGTGGAGCTTCTCAATGAGAATTTGGGAGCCTGTGTGGGTGTCCAGTCACTGCTGAACTACAACTCCCATCATCCCTTGCCATTGGTCACGTTGGCTGGGGTTGATGGGAGTTGAAGTCTAACTACAACTGTGCGGCTCTTTCAGAGTAAAGCATTGCAAGCTTTACTCTCTCCTCCCCCCACCCCCGGTCTCATATTGTAGAGTTGGAAGGGACCCCAAGGGTCATCTAGTCCACCCCCCCGCGCAATGCAGGAATCTTTTGACCAATGTGGGGCTCGAACGCACAACCCTGCGATTAAGAGTCTCATGCTCTTAAGAGCTATCCCTGTCTCCTCTGCCTTTGGCAAACCTCATCCGCCAAGTCGCCTTTCTCTCAAGATTTCTACCCTTCAGATACACAAACGCTCAGTCTTCCGTCTCTCACCTCCCACTTGGTTCTCTGCAGGCAGAGGCTTGGAAGAGACTCTGTCATGCTTAGCAAGAAACCACGTTGCTCCTTTCCTTCCCTACTCTCAACCTTTGGGCTCAGAAACAGCGTTTCCTCCTGCTGGAGGCCTTCGCAGGAGCATAGACGTTCTCGCTGGGCTTGCCTCTCTTGGCGACTGTTTTGTCGTGGCCCCAAAACTCTCTCGTTGGGCAGGGGCCAGGTAGCTTGGCCTCATATCTAATCGGCAGCCTCCTTATTACAGGGGGATCGTAGTTTCCTTCCTGAAGGAGCTTAGTCCTCCTGAGATTCTTATCTACCGTTGTGAAACAGAGCTGAGCGTCCCGTAAGGAAATAAACCACATATTGGCCTTTATAATAATTCTGCTCAGATAAGATCCTTGGGTTAGGGACGTGGGTGGTGCTGTGGTCTAAACCACAGAGCCTTGGGCTTGCCAATCAGAAGGTCAGCGGTTCGAATCCCCACTACCCGGTCCCTGCTCCTGCCAACCTAGCAGTTCGAAAGCACGTCAAAGTGCAAGGAGATAAATAGGTACCGCTCCGGCGGGAAGGTAAACGGTGTTTCCGTGCGCTGCTCTGGTTCGCCAGAAGCGGCTTAGTCATGCTGGCGACATGACGCGGAAGCTGTACGCCGGCTCCCTCGGCCAATAAAGCGGGATGAGCGCCACAACCCCAGAGTCGGCCACGACTGCACCTAAGGTCAGGGGTCCCTTTACCTAAGATCCTTGGGACGTTATGTAACCCATGGTAGGTGTTTGTTCTTCCAAGCTCTTGTAAGGGTGTATCTGCCCATCTGATAGGCCTTCTTTTCTTTAAAGAAATTCTCTCTCCTCCCCACTAAAACCCCGTCTCTTGTAGGTTCTAAACACAGGACAAGGATCCCTCCTGTGCCGCAGAACGCAGATGCCCCCCAGCTCTTTGACGACACCAGTGCAGCCTACGGCCCCCAGCAGCCGGGTTACCCGGCCCCAAGCATAGACATGGGTTTCAACCAGATCTTTGCCGACCCCGTGGCCAACGTAGCGATGGCCTACGGCACCACCATCGCATCTCAGGGGAAGGACATCGTGCACAAGGAGGTAGGAAGATGCATTCATCCTATGGACTAGGCTTGTACGTCCAAAACGCTGTTACACCTCTTCCTAAACAGTTGTGGCTTCCCCCAAAGGACTCTGGGGGCTGTAGTTTAAGTGTGCTGTGAGTTGGTAGTTCCCAAAGTGGTTTAGCAAGTAGTCTCTGTTCCCAGGGTAATCTGGAGGAGGCTAGGGGTCTCTGAACGATGTCAAACTACAGTTCCCAGGTCGTCTGGGGGAAGCCTGTATAAAGTGGTGCGGTGCTGCTTTTAATGTAGGCTGCACGTGGGGCCCTAAAGTCATTGTATCATAAGCTTCCATGGCTGCATATTTCCTTCTGTACCCCCAAAGATTCCTGGGAACTGTAGTTCACCCCTTGCAGAGCTACAATTCCAAGCACCATTAGCAAATAATGGTGGAAGGGGGAGGCCAGGGCTGGATAAAGTTCTTTAAATGCGTAATGCAGGTGGGGCTGAGCTTAGGCTTGGTTCATTCTCCCCTTCTGGATTTTGTGTGCTTCCTGTGCTCTTAACTAGCCACAGGTTTTGCCCCCCCCCTTCATGCTTTTGGGACCCCCTCTCTAATATAAAGCACACTTTTTTTTGCCAGCATGCTACAAAACTGGTGGAGGGGAGGGATAAGGGAAGAGATATCATTATACAGTGGTACCTTGGGTTACAGACGCTTCAGGTTACAGACTCTGCTAACCCAGAAATAGTACCTCGGGTTAAGAACTTTGCTTCAGGATGGGAACAGAAATCGCACAGCCCCATTAGCTAAAGTGGTGCTTCAGGTTAAGAACAGTTTCAGGTTAAGAACAGATGTCCGGAACGAATTAAGTACTTAACCTGAGGTACCACTGTACTTGTCCACACAAAGTCTGCACCTATAAGCAATGTGTTTGTTGTCGTATCTTCCATCCATTGACTGAAAGGGGCCATAGATTTATATTCCCAGTACATCAGTATCGGTTTTTTTGGGTGTAGTAAGGGCACAGAGAATCCATTTATCCTGTCCAGTTGTCAGATTCCTTACGGAATCGTAGAACTGTAGAGAAGGAAGGGACCACAAGGGTCATCTAGTCCAACCCTCTGTAATGCAGGAATGTTTTGTCCAATGTGGGGCTCAAACTCACGACCCTGAGGTTAAGAATCTCACACTCTTATTGGCTGAGCTATCTCCCAGGTATAGTAGGTGTGTAATTCAGAAGAATACTTTCCTCTGAGTTGGATAATTTTTCATTCTTGAATTTTGCTTCCATCAGATCCATCGGTTTATGTCCATGAACAAGCTGAAATACTTCTTTGCAGTGGACACCACTTACGTGATGAAGAAGCTCGCCCTGTTGGTGTTTCCTTATGTACACCAGGTACAGATAGGGAGGTGGCGCTTTGCCCGCTGTTTCGGTTTGGGGGTCTTGGTTTTATTTATTTACAGCTTTTACATCCCGCCCTTCAGCTGGAAAAGGCCCTTCATAGTGGTGTACAGTTCTGAGGTGGCCCCTCCCTGCCCTCAGGCTAACCACCGTAAAAAGATACGTCACGTGAGGAAACAGGAGGGAGGAGGGAGGAGGAAAATAGCAAGCTCAAGCAATGTTACAGTTCTGAGTGTTAAAGTCTGTGTCAGTGGCAGTTCTGGCACTCTTGCCCTTGTTAAAGACCAGTGCCGCTTCCATGGATGAGATCCTGGAGCAGAGCAGGTGACAGACATCTAGTTCAGGAGGACAGGACAGTTTCTGCCACATAGTTCTTTCCTCAGACTGATAACTTGGCAGCAGTTAGGATAATCACAGGAAGGGACTTAAAGGGTCATTATAGCAACTTAGAGACTGCGCTGCTGGATTCCATTCTCTGCTATTGGTGGATGGGGGAAAGAATCTGGGTGTGTTCAAAAAAGAGAAGACATGTACGCACAGTATTTCCAGGCACATACAGAGTGCCTTTCCCATGCCATTACACTGGGCCTCAGCAAGGGTGGTGGTTGGGGCTAATAATAATAATAATAATAAATTACTCATACTTTGCTCATCTAACTGGGTTGCCCCAGCCACTCTAGGTGGCTTCCAACAGATTAAAAACACAGCAAAACATCAAACATTAAAAACTTCCCTAAACAGGGCTGCCTTCAGATGTCTTCAGAAATTCAGATAGTTGTTTATCTCCTTGACATCTGATGGGAAGGCGTTCCACAGGGCAGGCGCCACTACTGAGAAGGCTCTCTGCCTGGCTCCCTGTAACATCACTTCTTGCAATGAGGGAATCTCCAGGTATACAGAGCCAAGGTGAAGTTTTACAAAATTATGCATGGTACAGAAGAAGTGGATAGAGGAGTTTTCCCTCCCTCTCTCGTAATAACTGGAAATGGGGGTCATCCAGTGAAGTGAAGTGGGGGTAGATTCAGACAGATGAAAGGGAGGGCTTCTTCACCCGGCGTATGTAGTTAACTATAAGGCAGGTTCCTATGTTTCTAGTTATGTCAGCCATTTATTTCAGAACCTTGAGGACTGGCATCTTAGAAGGCAGCTTCTTATGCTCCTACATTTAGTTTGAAATGGACAGCTTGGGTGCAGGATACCTTAAGGATCACTTGAGAGGCCTTGTATCCCAGCTCAATCACTGATATCGTTTGGAGGAGAGCGGCTTGCTATTCCCCCCGTGTTACAGAGGCCTCGCCTGGCTTCAATTCGAAGTTGGGCATTTGGTTGTCGAACACGCTTCAGTCAGAGATGCAGCAGGCACCCTCACTGTTGACTTTCATGAGTCTCTTGAAGACTTTTTAATGCTATCAGGCCTGGGCAGATGTTTCAAGTTTAATTTGCCCGTCACCTCAATGCTTATGTGTATTTTTTTTAAATAAAATTTGTGGTGCTTTATGTTTTAACAGGGACATGGGTGGTACTGTGGATCCCTGCGACGGGGTGAGCTCCCGTTGCTCGGTCCCTGCTCCTGCCAACCTAGCAGTTCAAAAGCACGTCAAAGTGCAAGTAGATAAATAGGTACCACTCCAGCGGGAAGGTAAACGGCATTTCCGTGCCCTGCTCTGGTTCGCCAGAAGCGGCTTAGTCATGCTGGCCACATGACCCGGAAGCTGTACGCCGGCTCCCTCAGCCAATAAAGCGAGATGAGCGGCGCAACCCCAGAGTCGGTCACGACTGGACCTAATGGTCAGGGGTCCCTTTACCTTTACCTATGTTTTAACAGTGAACGTTGCTCAAATATTCTACGATACAGCTGTACAGAAAAATAATAATAAAATATCCAAGCTTTGCCCACCTCAGCTTCAGTGCCGTTTGAGAACAAACGTGAACCCCCCCCCCTTTAAAAAAAAAGTATTTTGAAACTGGTCTTGGGCAGCCTGCCCTCACCTGTGCCTGTTTTCTTTCCTCTACAGAACTGGGAAGTCCGCTACCACAGAGATGTCCCCCTCACGCCTCGGCAGGACGTCAACGCTCCAGACCTCTACATTCCTAGTGAGTGGAGGCCCTCTCTTGAACATAGGAGGGTGTTTTTTTTACTTATTCCTTATTTTACCATTAGTAACCACCCAAAAGTACAGTGGCACAGTGTTTCATCATACCATATTCAAAGCAAACAAGCAATCAGTAACAATAGAAAGAAATGGTGGCACACCAATATAAATCAGGCCATCCTTATTTCTTGAGCTGGCGTGGAAGGTGAATGTTTAGCACTGGAGTACGAAGCACAGGAAATAAAATCTCACCTGATGACAAGAAAGCCTTCTGGATCCTCCACCATCTTTCTGTACCCCCAGAAACACGGTTTATTTTTTCCCTGGTAGCCAAGGTCCACAAGTTTTTTTGTGTGTGGTTTTTTTTACCATTAATGCATTTTTTTTCAAGGTTTTCCATTACTGGGCTGCTGAAATCCTAGCTAACGTCCATGCCAAGTTTTATGTTGCCTGTCCACATACAGCAGGTTACAGACGCTTCAGGTTACAGACTCTGCTAACCCAGAAATATTACCTCGGGTTAAGAACTTTGCTTCAGGATGAGAACAGAAATCACGCAGCGGTAGCAGGAGGCCCCATTAGCTAAAGTGGTACCTCAGGTTAAGAACAGTTTCAGGTTAAGAACAGACCTCCAGAACGAATTAAGTTCTTAACCTGAAGTACCACTGTATTGATAGTTTTTGGGAAAACTGAACAGGTGATTCACAGCAGCATTTCTTGATGTTCACCTCCGCCCTGGCCTGATACACAGGGTTTGTTAGTTTTAAAAAGCACTTTCTAAAGCAGGGGAAGGGAGTGGTTTTCAGACTGAGGGCCACATTTCTGTGTGCGCAGCCTCCTGGGGGCTGCATTCAATTTGTGGGCAGGGCCAGAGGAATAAGTTTATTACGGTGCTGAGAGTTTTTAGGAGACATCTCTATTCCTCTCATGGAGCTACAATTCCCAGAGTACAATCCCTTTTCACAGGGAGCGCTGGATATTGCAGTTCTGTGAGGGGAATTGGGGGCGGTGTCTTCTAACAACTCAGTACCCTTTACAAACTAGGTTTTCCAGGATTTTCTGGGGGACTCCATCACTGTTTAAAGTGCTGTGGTCTTGCTTTAAATGTGCAGCGCAGATGGGATCCAGTTTCCAAAGCAACAGAGTTAAAGAAATTGTTGGTCTTGCTTCGAATTTTTAGTCTATCTCTTAGAGCAGGGATGAGGAGCCTGTGTCTCTGCGGGTGTCGTTGGACTCCAGCCCCCATCATCCCAAACCTTTCGTCACCTGGGCTGATGAGAATTACAGGCTCCCCGTTCTTGTTTTAGAGTTAAGCTAGACAGGATAGCTAATTATAGCAGAAGCTAACTCTCTACCCTTTCCATCCCTGCCACCCTGGAAAACTGCAGTTTGTTCCATCAAAGTGGCTAGTTCTCATGAGTGTGATTCTTATTCTTCCCCTCTCTCCAGGTATGGCTTTCATTACCTATATCTTACTTGCTGGGATGGCACTTGGTTTACAGAAAAGGTAAGCGACGAGGTTTCCTCCCCCCAAAAAAACCTCTTAATTCCCACATCTGGAGTCACAGATTCCTTATTCCTGCTTCATTTCATAAATTGCCCTCTGTAGTAATGGTGCTAAATAATCATAGAGTTGGGAGGGACTAGATGGCCCTTCCAACTCTATGATTACAAGTAGGCAGAGATGCTCTTGTAAAACTCGACTTCCTTCCTCCTCTTTCTGTGGTTCCTTACTTTTATTTTTATCATATCCTGCATATTACAAATTAACTTATTCTTTTCTTCATCTACTTTAATTATATACTCTTATGAAACTGCATGTTATTGCAATAATCCTGCCAATGTCCTCATCTCTTTACAATTTGGTTTTTTTAATATTCAATAAACCATTTCCATGCTTTTATAAAAAGTTTGTTATCTTGATTTCTTATTTTTCCAGTAAGTTTCACCGTTTCTGCATAGTCCATAAGTTTTTGTATACATTCTTCTTTCGTTGGGGCTTCTTTCCATTTTGGGGCAAATAACGTTCTTGCTGCTGAATAAATTTCTATGCTGTTTAGGTAGTTCCACCCCTCCCTATAATTCCCAGAAGAAAAGCTATGTTTTTTTTGGGGGGGTTACATATGTTATTTTAAACATCTTTTTCAGTTCATCATATATCATTTCCCAGTAAGCTTTAACCTTGCCACAAGACCACATAGGATAAAAAGTACCTTCCTTCTCTTTGCATTTCCAACACTTATTCGATTTTGATTTATACATTTTTGCCAGTTTACTTGGTGTTAGATACCATCGATATAACATTTCCATATATTTTTCTCTTCAGCCGTAGCATGCTGTGAATTTTATATCCGTATTCCACAATCGTTCCCATGCTTCCATATCTATATTATAACCAATATCTATTGCCCAATGTATCATTGAGGATTTTACTTGCTCGTCCTTTGTCTGACAATCCAATAATATCTTAGACATTATAGACAGCACATCAAAATTGCATTCCAACAGTCAGACTCCTCTTACATATTTATGTTGGTTCCTGACATTCATTCCGTTCTGCTCTTTCTGCCTTGTTCCTGCCTAGGTTTTCGCCAGAGGTCCTGGGCATGTGTGCCAGCACGGCGTTCGTGTGGGTCGTGATTGAGGTTCTCGCCCTGTTGCTGGGCCTGTACCTTGTGACGGTCCAGAGCGACCTGGGCACCTTTGACCTGCTTGCTTACTGTGGCTACAAATACGTTGGGTAAGTGGGCCTCTCCCTTCTGCCTTGTGGCCGGTACAGTGGTGCCTCGCAAGACGAAATTAATCCGTTCCACGAGTCTCTTCGTCTTGCGGTTTTTTCGTCTTGCGAAGCACGGCTATTAGCGGCTTAGCGGCTATTAACGGCTTAGCGGCTTTAAGAAAAAGGAAACAAACTTGCAAGAACTCGCAAGACGTTTCGTCTTGCGAAGCAAGCCCATAGGGAAATTTGTCTTGCGGAACGACTCAAAAAACGGAAAACCCTTTCGTCTAGTGAGTTTTTTGTCTTGCGAGGCATTCGTCTTGCGGGGCACCACTGTACAATGTTGGCCTAGCGTACTGGGAAGGAACCATAAGCCCTCTGAATATTGGATGGACTCCAGCTCCTATCAGTCCAAGCCAGCAAGGCCAGTGGGTCAGGAATGACGGCGGCTGGGGTCCAGCAACATCAGGAGGGCCACATCTCTGGCCTAGTGGTCTTTGGGACCATAGGAGGCTGTGTTTACGTGAGGTCAGACTTCTTGTCACATGTTCATCCAACTTGGCTCTTCCACTTGGGGTCTTGAGTGGTGTTTAAACTGACGCTTGTATTTTCTTCGTTGCGGCTTTAATGTGGCTCAGGACCACAATACCTCAAGGATTGCCTCTCCTCACACGAACTGAATCAGACCCTACAATCACTCTCTGAGGCTCTTCTCTGTGTTCCCCTCTCTGGGATGTCCAGAGGGTGGCAACATGGGGACGGGCCTTTTCAGTGGTGGCTCCCTGCTTGTGGAATGCTCTCCCCAGCGAGGCTCACCTGGCACCCTCTTTATCTAGTTATAGGCACCAGGCAATAACTTTTATTTAGTGTGACCTTTTGGCCCTTAGTTAGAGTACCTGTGGCCTCTTTCAGTGGGGCTGGATCTGTAAGACCTGTCTTTTGTGTGTGTAGTTGTGTTTTTGGTTTGTGTTTTGAAGTGTTGTGTTTGCTGCAATTGTTTATAGTGTTTACCTTGTGTTTGTAAGTTGCTTTGGGCCACTTTTGTGAGGAATATACAGAGTATTATTATTATTATTATCCACCCCCTTTTTGCAATGACTTCGCCACACACCTCCACGCAGTGTTGTGATGGCATCTCAGTGAGGTGCAGACCTCTGAATGTTATTGGACTCCAGCTCCCATCAGCCTTAGCCAGCAGTGATCAGGGATGATGGGAATTGTAGTCCAGCAACACCTGGAGCACCATCACATTCCCCATCCATTCTAGGTCCTGCCACTCTCCAAAAATTCTCTATAATGTGCCTCTGGGCATTTTCCAAATACAGCCACCACCTAATGTCCCATCCATGTTCAGATGGGAAGCAGAGACTTCTGACTCAGAAGGTGAATGTACAGGCAGCCTTTTAAAAACACATGTGCACAGACATATTTATTTGGTTAAATTTGAAATTGTGATATACGTTTAAATTTTATAACTGAAAAGATTGTTCTGGGGAAATTTCCCAACACAGTAAGTTAGCAAATATGTGATTGATATCTGCAGTATCTATCCAGAGGGTCTGTACAATTATGCTAGAGTTGCCACATTTCAAAAAGTGAAAATTAGGACACAAGTTGTTGAGCTCAAAAAAAAACAACCCTGAAGTTTTTGAGCTGTTTTTAAGGAAAGTCGCCAAAATCTAGACTTCAGACATGGGTTTCCATACATGGGTTTTCTTGGACATTTAAGTGAATTCTGCCTGGACACTGTTTCTGACTGCTGACTTTTGGCAGCCCTAAATTATGCATACACATAAATGTCACATATAAGGAAACAGTTCTGCAGTTACCTTGTTTAAAAACTACCGCCATCTGCTTTTACTAATAAACATAATTTTTGCCTCCCATAATGCTTCCAGTATTACTCCCCCAAAATTTTAAGTTGAACTTGTATGATTCCAGCGCCGAATATATTTATGCCAACAATTTTAAGAATCTCCCGCCCTCACGATTACATCATTTCCCCAAAGTTTCTTTTTAATATGCTCTGCGTAAGCACCTTTGTGTCCCGGCACCTCGTAAGCTTTTAAAAATTTCTATAAAGCTTTCAGTGCTGAGAACTGACATGCGTCTCGCCTGACTAAAAGGGGGTGATTGGCAGAGATCTTAACAACAGCTGTGAATCTCAGAATGCTGGGCCTGGATGACAGCCTTGACAGGAGGGGATTTAACAGCCATGATCACACTTGCCATTTCCTCCTCCTCCTCCAGGATGATCCTAGCTGTGGTGGGCGGCCTCGCGTTTGGCAGCAATGGCTATTATATCGCCTTGGCTTGGGCTTCCTGTGCTCTTATGTATTTCATGGTGAGTACTGGGATCTGGGCCCTGGCACTCCCAGGGTGCCGTGGGGCAGGAATTCTCGTCAGCAGGCCTTTCCCGGGGACGTACAGAGTTCCTGGTAGATCAGACCAAAGGGAATGAGGAGCCTGCGAGCTTCTGCATGCTGCTAGACGACAACGACAACAACACTCACATTTAAAACATTTATGGCACCATTTAATAATAATAATTTATTATTTGTACCCCGCCCATCTGGCTTGGTTTCCCCAGCCACTCTGGGCGGCTTCCAACAAAGATTAAAAATACATTAGAATGTCACACATTAAAAACTTCCCTGAACAGGGCTGCCTTCAGATGTTTTCTAAATGTCAGGTAGTTGTTTATCTCTTTGACATCTGGTGGGAGGGTGTTCCACAGGGCGGTGCCACTACCGAGAAGGCCCTATGCCTGGTTCCCTGTAGCTTTGCTTCTCGCAGTGAGGGAATTGCCAGAAGGCCCTCGGCGCTGGACCTCAGCGTCCGGTCAGAACGATGGGGGTGGAGACGCTCCTTCAGGTATACTGAATCGAGGCCATTTAGGGCTTTAAAGGTCAGCACCAACACTTTGAATTGTGCTCGGAAACGTACTGGGAGCCAGTGTAGGTCTTTCAAGACTGGTGTTATGTGGTCTCGGCGCCCGCCCCCAGTCACCAGTCTAGCTGCTGCATTCTGGATTAGTTGTAGTTTCCAGGTCACCTTCAAAGGTAGCCCCATGTAGAGCGCATTGCAGTAGTCCAAGCGGGAGATAACTTTAAACCGTCATGGCTTCCTGCATAGAATTCTGGGAGCCAGGGCTGTCTTAAGCATATGTGACGCCGGGGTGCAAAGATCCTCCTGGCGCCCCATCCCCAGTTGCGCAGTCCCAGGTGCGCAGGAGGGCGAAGCCGGCCGGTTGCCTCAGTGTCTCGCTGGCTCGGTCGCCCCTGAACTCACGGCGCACAGCTGCCCGCAACAGAAGAGCCTGCTGTGGCTCTCCGACCGACGGGTGGGCTCTTCCCCAGACTCAACTCTTGGGCCCTGGACTCTCGGCCTGGCGCCCCTGAAAGCCCCGCACCCCTAGCGTCTATGGGTAAGAAGACCCTGCTGGGAGCTGCAGTTTGTGTAAGGGAGCAGAGAGTTATCAGGCGGCACTCCCACCAAGTTTACAGTTATCACACAGAGTGGTTATACAATCTGTCCCTGGGAACTCTGGGAATTGCAGCTGTGAATGGAAAAGGGGGTCTCTCTGCAGAATTAGATAAGATGACAGGAAGGATTTGAAACCTGTGGGACCAGAGATTCTGAGAGGACTGGAATAAATATGTGAACTATTTGAAAAGCAATTGTAATCAACAGATTATGCTAGTAGGAATACAAGAAGTTTTGTACGGAGGAATATATGGAATATTGCAAGGAAGATTATGAAGAGAGTTATTAGTTAAGAAAATTAAAAGTAACAGTGAAATTAAGAAATGTAAATTAAGTGGAAAAGATTGGAAAATTTTCAGATGTGATTGACGGAAGTCAAAAAATTGTATAAGATATGAAATTGTGTTAAATG
The DNA here is from genome assembly GCF_964188315.1 of Podarcis muralis. NCBI lineage: Eukaryota > Metazoa > Chordata > Lepidosauria > Squamata > Lacertidae > Podarcis > Podarcis muralis. Next base: position 10,712,861 of record NC_135670.1, on the reverse strand, counting down.
ATTGCTGACAATATGTTAAAAAATTTATGTGTTAATTGCCAATGGATACCAGCAAAACAGGGTTACGAAGCTAATCCAAAAAGAAACACCCCCCAAAAACCAAGACACAGAAGAAAACAATGGCATGGCCCTCCTTCCTTATATCAAGGGCACCACAGATAAAATTAGCAAAATCCTCCATAAACACAATATCAAAACAGCCTTTTGCGCCAACCAAAAGATAGCCAATATCCTCAGAAACCCCAAGGATAAAATCCAGTTGGAAAACCAAGGGGTCTATGAAATACCCTGCAAAGTCTGCCCAGCCACGTACATTGGACAAACAAACAGACGAATAAATGCACGTATCGCAGAACACAAGAATGCCGTCAAAAAAGAAGAAAAAACTTCCTCTCTTTTCCAACACATGAAAGAAACAGGACACGAAATTAATTTTGCAGATTCCAAATTGCTCTCTAACATGGAACATCACCACAAGAGAATAATCATGGAAGCCATCGAGATAGAGAAACACCCTCACAACATGAACAAGCGTGACGACACATCCCGCTTGCCAGACATCTGGAAATTAGCCCTCCCCACAAAAACTGACACCAGATCCAGAGGCACACAGAACGCCATCACCAATCAACCACACCAGACCCAAACCCAGACCCTCTCCACAGATAAATTACAGACACCATCCAGTAGCCAAACCATGATGGCACCTCCGGATGCTGCACCCCCCTGCAATCCCTACACAGATCTGGCTGGCACAGGCCACAAAACCACAGCTCGCCCCTATACACGAAGCCAAGCCAGAGCACAACTACAGCCATCTTCTCAGAAAAACTCTTCACAAAGTTCAAGAGGTCAAGACACTAAGGCTTTAGCAACTAATCCACACCTAATGACCCACCTAAGTGGTACTCAGGATATCACTCAAGAAATCACTCAAGATATCCCTCAAGCAACTAAGGAACAAAAGAAGAAAAGGCACACTAGCCTGGGAACTTCCTCACCACACCCCTCAACAGTATTTATAGGAACTCAAACACTGAGATCCTGCTCTGTTCCAGTAACAAGAAGCCGAAAGCACCAGCCTGAAGATGACGAGTGAGACCTTGTCGAAACGTCGCCTAGACACCCCAACTTTTACACGGGAAGACACCCGAGGACACCAAAACCTGCATATATATATATATATATATAGGAAAAGGGGGTCTCATAACACCCCTCAGCACCTTTAGCAAACTGCACTTTCCAAGGTTCTCTGGGGGACGCCATGAGGGCTTAAAGTGGTATAACAGTGCTTTAAATGTGGCTGTGGCCTACAACTCCTACCATCCCTATTTGCCATGCTGCCTCAGGGCTGATGGGAGTTGAGGAGTCCAGCAACATCACTCAGCAGGTTAAAGCGTGGTGCTGACAACCCCAAGGTTGCAGGTTCGATCCCCGTTAAGGGACAACTGCTTATTCTTGCAGGTCAAGGGGACTGGTACTAGATGAGCCCCAGGGTCCCCTTCCAACTCGATATTATTCTGTGAGATAACAGGGTCACAAGTTTCTAGCTGCATGAACACCTAGGGAGGCTGCAGGTCACCCACCCTTGCTTTTACAATAAAGGAGTGAATTGTGGGGTGGGGAGAGAGGCGAGTCTTCTTCCTTAACCTCTGATGTGTGGCATATTTCCTCTCTCTCAACCAGGTACGCTCCTTGCGGATGAAGATCCTTCCTTCAATGGTGCAGGAAGGGATGAGCCGGCCTAGTGGGAGGGCGCAGATGTACGTCACCCTAGCAGCCGCCGCCTTCCAGCCTCTGATCCTCTATTGGCTGACTGCACAGCTGGTTCATTAGGCGACGTGGAGGAGAGGACCAGTCCGTGGCGGCCCCAACGTTTGCCTGGCGGGGGGGGCTGGCTTTGCAAGGACCCCTCTCTCTTCCTGCCCTCTTATTTCTCCCACCCACCACCCCCAAATTCCCTGAAGTACACACTCCACTTCTTCCTGGCCGTCCAAATCCTGGGCCTCGCAAAGGAGGACGGGGGCTCCACTGACGCAAGGAATGATGCCGAATAAGGGAGGTGCCACGTCTTCTCGAGGGGCTCCCTGCCCCCCACAAAATCATGAGAGCGGAGGGGAAGTGAGGACTGCCAAAACTATCCAGGCTTGACACTGCCTGCCCGTCCACCCCCACTCGTCTTGACTCCCAAATCTGTGGCCTGTTCCATTTCCACTGGTCGTTGCAAACGTCTCCTTGCTTGGGGTGTTCATGGGGGCAGACTCAGATAGGGTGGGGCAGGGTTGTTCCAGACATTTCCCCCCCCCCCACCCCCTTCGTGCTCCTGGGAGCACTTTTGCTATGCAAAGAATTTTTAAGAACATGACTTCTGATTTATTATTATTATTATTATTATTATTATTATTATTATTATTATTATTGCCTTCTGGAGCAAAGCACCCTTTCCCCCTCTTCTGAAAATCAGCTGGTTTACTTTAAATGATTTTTCCTGCTTGCACCCCACCTGGTGGTCTTTTGACCCCCAGCACCACCAGCTGAGTATTGACAGTGCACCCCCCCCCCCAAAAAAACCCCACCCTCTGCTGTTGTGTTGTCAGAGAGCAGAGGCCCTCACCTCTCAAGGACTGTGTACTACTGGTCATAATACTTCAGTTGCTGTATTGTTGAGGTACTTTCAAACTATTCCCCATTTGTTTTTATTTATATATATATATATATATATATATATATATATATATATATATATATATATCTTTGCTGGGTTTTTTAAAAAATGTCTTTACTGCCACAGATACAAGCCAGCAAAGAGGTGGGTTTGGGTTGACAGGGAGGTGTGGGGGGAAACCTTAAGGAAATCTGCAAAGCCGCTAAGTTGTGTCTTGTAGCCAACTTTCTGAGGGAAAGACTTCGCATTTCAACTTTCCCCCCATCTGTTTATGGGAGAGTTCGTTCTTGGAAGCGACGATAAAAATGTGCTTGACAACTTGTGCGTGTGTTCACATTTCATCCGGCTGGGGGGTGGCTGCCAACTTTCTCCCTCCCCCAGCAAAGCGCCTGTGCTTCTTTATTTTAAGAATGGTGTGTGACTAAATGAGCTTTGCTTGATCTAGTACCGCCACGAAAAGCAACCCCTCATGGTTTTCTCTTTGGGCACATCCACACCATAAAGTGGCATAATAACAGTTTAAACTGTCATGGCATCCCCCAGAGGATTCTGGGAGCTCTCATTTGTTAAGGGTGCTGTGAGGAGACTCCCCTTTTTGCCTCACAGAGCTACAATTTCCAGAATCCCCTGGGAGGAGGGATATATTGTGTAGCCATTCTAGGAACTGTAGCCATGTGAGGAATAGGGGAGTGTTAATAATAATAATAATAATAATAATAATAATAATAATAATAATAATAAATTTTATTATTTATACCCCACCCATCTCACTGGGTTGCCCCAGCCTACTCTGGGTGGCCCTCAACAAAATGCTAAAAACACAGTAAAACAATCATAAAAAACTTCCCCGAAGAGTGCTGCGTATTGTTCACAGACTACCTAGCACCTCACAGGGCCACAATTCCTAGAGTGATTTAATGGCCAGGGTTACTCTGAAAATTGTAGCTCTGTGAACGGGGAATAGGCAAGTCTCAGCACCCTTAACAAACTACATTTCCCAGGATTCTTTGGGTGACGTCACGGCTGTTTTAAGTGGTACCCTAGTGCTTTTAAATGTGTGGAGCGAATGTGGGCCTTCACTTCCCTGCTATCCTCTTAGCTTAGAATAGTTACTCACCTCTGACGCCAGGCGGCAGCAGACGCATCACGGACCAGCTGCAGAGAGACTGGTTTGGTACTTGGCTGTGTGTGGGATGTCTGTGTGCGTGCCTGTTTGTGTTTCAGTGGCTTGTCTGAAGGAGCGTTTATTGGAGTGAAGAAAAAAAAAACATTTTGTTCACTGTTTGCAATTACGGGGGAACTTCTCAGAGGACCAGTTTTTTGTTCCCAGGAGGGAGTTGAAGGAGACGTTCTCTGGCAGCTGCTGAGCACTGCCTATTCTCCCTTTGGCTGTCAATTCACACAGGTGAGATTCAGAAAGGTGAGAGGCCAAAGCCCTCTGCTGCAGGGGCTCATGGTAGGACGCAGCTTTTAAGGAGATTTTCGGTGTTCACTCTTCTTATTTCTTTTCTTGTGTTGTCAGCAGGTATAATGACTGCATAATGAGCACCAAGCCCCACAGAACTCTCTAGGACATAATTTGTGTGTCGAGTGTATTCACTCCACAGCAGAAGTGGGGAACCTCAGGCCCTCCAAAGTCATTCTCTCATATATATATATATATATATATATTTCTATATCTTGCTATGTAACAAAATTTCTATATCACTCAACTGTAATAAAAAACCTTATAGTAGTTTACAAAAAAAAGTTAAAACATCAAAATTATCCTTTGGAAAGAAGCTTGGCACATATTTGGAGACATTTAAAAGCTAAAGTCAACGCAAAAAAACAATGCACACAAAAAAAATACTTGTCTGTGTTCTTCTACGTGCCTGGATATGTATACCTGCAAGGGCCTGTCTTTTCTTCAAAGATGCCTTAGATGTCTGTGTGCCCGTACGCAGCCCTTCGGAGGCTGCATAACTTGCCATGCGAAACTGCGGTGTAAGGATTTAATCTGCGCAAAGCCTCTTTTCCATACACTCCCTCCCATTCCGAACTCCCAGGCCCAGGGCTTCACCCTTTGCATCTCAAATGCCAGGTGCTTTGAGGCAGAAATTCAAAACCTCTTTAATTTTTGATTTCGCGCAGTGGCTGTTTCTTCGGTCCACGAGTGCAGGAAGCAACGGGGAGGGTGGGCACTGTTTGTGTGGGCAGAGGCGGCGCGTTTGTGGCATTGCTAATGAAGTCGGGAGAGAAGGCAGGGGTGCAACAGGCGTACAGACAGCCCTGCTGGAACGGTGGAAGGAGTTGGGTATGTTTAGCCTGGGGAAGAGAAAGCTGGGAGGTGACACGATAGCCATATTCAAATATCTAAAGGGCTGTCGCATTGGAAGATGGAGGAAGAGTGTTTCCTGCTGCTCCCTAGAGGGCAGGACCGGAACCAATGGATCCAAATCGCAAGAGAGTATCGGGAACTCTCTCCTCCTGTGGTTTCCAGCAACTGGTATTCATAGTAGTCATTACTGATTGCATTTGTATCTTACCATATTTTCCCCCTTATGGTTCTCTCTGCCATAAATACCATGTGAAGTAGGTTAGGCTGAGAAACAGTGGCTGGCCCAAGGTCACACCCAGCGTGAGCTGCATTCGTGGCCGAGTGGGGGATTCGAACCCTGGTCTCTCCTAGTCCCAACACCAGGCATAGGCAAACTCGGCCCTCCAGATGTTTTGGGACTACAACTCCCATCATCCCTAGCTAACAGGACCAGTGGTCAGGGATGATGGGAATTGTCTCAAAACATCTGGAGGGCCAAGTTTGCCTATACCTACTCTAACCATTATACAGGCATACACTGGCTCCAGCCATGTTGTTGTTTAGTCATTTAGTCATGTCTGACTCTTCATGACCCCCTGGACCAGAGCATGCCAGGCACTTCTGTCTTCCACTGCCTCCCGCAGTTTGGTCAAACTGATGCTGGTAGCTTCAAGAACACTATCCAATCATCTCGTCCTCTGTCGTCCCCTTCTCCTTGTGCCCTCCATCTTTCCCAACATCAGGGTCTTTTCCAGGGAGTCTTCTCTTCTCATGAGGTGACCAAAGTATTGGAGCCTCAGCTTCAGGATCTGTCCTTCCAGTGAGCACTCAGGGCTGATTTCCTTCAGAATGGAGAGGTTTGATCTTCTTGCAGTCCATGGGACTCTCCTCCAGCACCATCATTCAAAAGCATCCATTCTTCGGCGATCAGCCTTCTTTATGGTCCAGCTCTCACTTCCATACATCACTACTGGGAAAACCATAGCTTTTACTATACGGACCTTTGCTGGCAAGGTGATGTCTCTAGTTTTTAAGATGCTGTCTAGGTTTGTCATTGCTTTTCTCCCAAGAAGCAGGCGTCTTTTAATTTCGTGGCTGCTGTCACCATCTGAAGTGATCCTGGAGCCCAAGAAAGTAAAATCTCTCACTGCCTCCATTTCTTCCCCTTCTATTTGCCAGGAGGTGATGGGACCAGTGGGGCTCCAGCCATGGATTGGTCTAATCTTTTAAAGCCAACCAGTTTGGTGGCCATTGACTGCCCCCCCACTGCTCCCCAGTTCAGAACATCACCCCCTTCTCACAAAGGCACATCTGTCCCCAACGTTTGCAGGGGACGCAGAATGGTTAGCACAGCGTTTAAAATGAATCATGAAACCAAATCATGGAGCACAATTACACTTTTGGCTTGAGGCAGAAGAAGGGGGAAAAATCCTAAGCAACAAGAAGAGAAAGGAAGACTGAAAAGAACTGGCTATGTTTAGCCTCGCAAGCAGAAGGTTAAGGGGGAGAGGGAGGGGAAGTGTGGAAGGATGGAGAGATGGGTCTGCTGACAGCCTTCAAACGGCTTCAGATTACATTTTTTTGTAGCCTGCAAGTGGAGATCTGCACACATTCGTGGATGTGGGGGCGGCTGTTTGTGTGTGTAATAGCGTCTCTATGTGTCCTGTCTTCCCTCCCTCTCGCAGACACCCCATTCACAGTACTTCTTATAAACCGTGCCTATACAAAACACACATACGCATTTCACCCCTCTCCCCCAGAATATTCTCAGACGCAGTCTAACAGCTGACCCCACTCTGTGCTGGGTTTTGCAGGGAAACAGGCAGAGAGCAGCCTAGGATTCTTTCGATAAGAGGCAATGCTCGGTGACAGATCCCACACCTTTATAAGCTTAGATCCTCGGGAGCCGTTGGTCGTTTGCCCTCTTGTCACAGAATGCAGGTCACAAAAACCACATGTGTGTTTTCTTTTATTTAGGGAACGGTCTCTCAGTCAGTGAGCACAGGTTTGCTGTTTAAAAACAGGCTGAGGGCCACTCACCTCCCAACACAATAACTGCTGCTGCAAAACGACAGCGCAGCTCGCCATTAATTCTCCAATTGTTGCTGAATGCCAGGACTGTGGAACTAACAAAACCAATTCCTTTCCCCCTCTGTTCCGCATCCAGAGAGAGAGGCTGTTGCACACAAAAGGGCCCAGCTGCAGTCCTTCATTGTAGCTGCTAGTCACAGGAGACCAGGTGCACGTTTGGGTTGTATGTGTGGACTTATTCTGCCCTGGGGCAAAGCATCTGGGTTCTGTGAGCATGGGAGAAGAGGGACTCACCTGGCTGGACGGAATCAATTTGTGCATTAGTTTCAAATCAAGCAAGAGGCCTCTGCACCGCTGCAGAAAAAGGAACGGCCAGGAGGCAGAGGATGTTTCCAGGTTGACTGGCTCCTCTGGGGAGGGAAATTCTGCCGGGACTGCCGCTTTTCGAGAGAGCGTTGCTATTTCAAGAGGAATCCAGCTGCGGATGGCTCAGGCTCCGTGGGATACATCTGTGAATTGCTCAGGTGAGAACAGTAACAGCCTCTGATGCCCTATAGCAGGGATGGGGTAGGGAGTGTGTGGCCTTCCAAGTCTTGGTGTACTCCAGCTCCCATCATCTGACCATTGGCCACACTGGCTGGAGTTGATGGGAGTTGGAGTTCAACAACTTGGAGGACCAGATCCATAGTGAATGAGGCCACCTCAAACAGGTGCTGGGACATCCTAAAGGACAGGTGAGGAACCTTCGGCCCTCCAATTGTTGTTGGATCGCAATTCCCACCAGCTGCAGCGAGTGTGGCCAATGGGAGATGATGGGAGTTGTAGTCCAGCAACAGTTGGTGTGCTAAAGGATCTCTACCTCTGTCCCAAACAGCCTTAAATTCATCCAGCCTCTAACCAGGGTTGAATAGCAGAAGGAGGCGATTGCACTGAAGGTCCTGCCTGATGTTTCCTTCTGGAGTTTTGGTCCACTGTAGGAAGTGTGTTGCTGGATTAGAGAGGGAGGCCTTGTGGTCTGAGTCAGCAGGGCTCCGTCTTTCCCTCTTTGTTTTCTTCCAAATCGCTTCTCAAAACTCAATTTTTTTCTATTAAGCACTTTGCCTTCCCTCTGTAATCCTTTCTCCCAAACGAAATGCAGCTTAAGCGCATCTGAGCATTTAAGCGCACTGCTCGGTGGTAAGGCACGATGCTTTGCATGCAGAAGGGAGAGGCTGTTGCACTCGGCTTCCGCTTGTGGGCTTCCCATTGGTTGGCCACTGCGAGAACAGGATGCGGCCCCTTTTGGCCTGGTCCAGCTTTTCCTTGCACAGGGAGGCACATTTGGCGTTGTGAGTTGGGACCTAACTGCAGAGCAGCGATGGGCAACCTCTGGCCCTTCAGCTGTTGCTTGGCTACAACTCGCAGCAGCCGTGCTCCCTGGGGACTGAGGGTTGCAGTTTCCCCAGCCTGGATATAAAAGCTGGTTGCCGTGGAAAACTGATCAAGCGGGTGCTTTCACTACACACAAGCAGGCCTGGCTGGTCTTTTCCTGGTCAGTTGGCAAACCACTTTAGAGGAGGAAACAGTGTTTGAAATTAGCCAGGCACATTTTGTACTTGACCAATGGCCAGGATACTACCTGACATATCCACCATCTGGAGGTGAAAGTCTGGGGATCCTTGAACTGCTTTCACACTAATACCCCATCCTGTAGAATTCTATCAGTTATCTGCACAATTGAAATGAATTTCAGGAACCAAAATTCTTTTCCTGTGCAGCCTGAGCCAAGGGCAGTGAACAATGTGATAGTGAATTGTTGCCGCTTCACATACCCCACCCCACTTCCCTGCTCACAGTTGTGAAGAATATTCTTACATTGTGAATGGTTCATGTCACCATTAAGAAAAAGAGGTCGGAATAGGCTAATATATATTATTCCCTAGGTCAAGGAACTTTTCTTCTTTTAAATTATCAAAATTCTTAACTGAGCTCAAGGTTGTCATCTGAACTAGCCAGATGTTTAACTGAGAATGTGCCAGTCCATCATTTGAAAAATAAGACTTTGGCGCCATCTTAAAAAGGTAAAGGGACCCCTGACCATTAGGTCCAGTCGTGGCCGACTCTGGGGTTGCTGCGCTCATCTTGCTTTATTGGCTGAGGGAGCCGGCGTACAGGTCATGTGGCCAGCATGACTAAGCTGCTTCTGGCGAACTAGAGCAACGCATGGAAACGCTGTTTACCTCCCACCTGGAGCGGTACCTATTTATCTACTTGCACTTTGACGTGCTTTTGAACTGATAGGTTGGCAGGAGCAGGGACCGAGCAACGGGAGCTCACGCCGTCGTGGGGATTCGAACCGCCGACCTTCTGATCGGCAAGCCCTAGGCTCTGTGGTTTAACCCACAGTGCCACCCACGTCCCATCTTGCTTGCCCCCAAATGCCAACTAAACATTCCGCTTTGGCGACTGTAACCTTGGTTTAAGAATCCATTTGGCGCCTAGCTTATATTTATGAGTTTCTAACCCTGGGAGGGAAATGTGGTGTGCCTGAGCCGCCCCCCCCCCCCAATATATCAGGATAATGGGACTATTCACCAGCCACAGTCAAATCGTTTCTTTTTTTATTTCCAACAGAATTTCTTTATACAACAGTCCCCTGGGGAGGGGGGGGTCATTAGTTTTAAAAAAGAGCGCAAGGAAGGGAAGGGGCTTAGGAATCAATAGTACCACGGTGAGGTGACCGTTCCCACCACCACCACCCCAAATCCTCCAGGACCAGACTTTCCAGATTTCATTGGCGGTCTGTCCCATTTGTTTCTGTTTTGACCACCCCTAAACTGGACGCATCATAAGCAGGCTGGATCCAGACAAAAACACTTCTCCCCTAACGAGCTAAGAGGACACCGTCAAGGCAAGAAAATCCAAATAGAAAGCAGGTTGTCATAGGGTTATATCACACACACAAAATTTAACCAGGTCCCGAGAAACTTAATTAAGTGACAATTGCTCCGAAAACCCAACTTGAACTACAAATGTTAAGAAATGATAATACTCATCAACATGTTCTGGAACACATCCCCTGCTGGTTTCTGAAGGTCAAGCAAGTAAATAAAAATCACAGGAGCAGGCCAGGTTGGGTTTTGTTTTTTAAAAAGATTATTTTTTTTATAAAAAACTGCTGAATTGGCAACCCCTAAGCCCAGGACTTCCATCCAAGTTTCCGTGCGCTGTAAATAATGCCGGCAGGAGGAGCCTCTGAGAACGCACAGAGTGCCTTTCACAGCCTTCACTCTTTCTCACACACACACACACAGAGAGAGAGAGAGAGAGAGAGAGAGAGAGAGAGAGAGAGAGAAATTTATGTGGGATTTGATGGAGAGGGTATCCAGATCAGTAATCAAAACTCACACATAAATACATGGATTTGAAAGGCCGTTTCCACCCCTACCAACTTTCTTGGGTGTACAGATCTACCTGGGGGGGGGGGCAGGGGAGGCTATTTCGGCAGTTCAGGAAATGACCTCTTGGGAGAGGGCTTGCTCTGTGACAGCTCCCTGAATGGCTGGGCCTCCCTCTGCACAGAGAGGTGTGTGTATATGGCATTGACACTGCACAGCTTCTGCCGTTATGCAGGAGAGGCACCTCTGTACCCCGACCTTTAGCAGTTAAAGGTATTTCATTTTGTTGGATTTCTACTGTTCTGCTCTATTGGGAACAGTTTTGATTGTTAACTGCGTTTTCTGTTTGTTTGTTTTTTACAACTGTATTGCTGTAAGCTGCCCCTGGGACCTTATTGAGGGTGAAGGATGGGTAAGAAATTGAATCAATCCATCAAAATTACTCGCAAGGTGGCCTTGCCCCATATATGCCCACTTGACAGCTCCAAATGTGCCACATAATGCTCATTCCACATTTGTATGAATTCGGTATTTAAGTGTGCCAGCACCCATGCTTTGGAATTCCCTGCCTATTAGCATCCAGGCACCCTTTTTGGTACCTGCTAAAAACGTTTTTGTTTAGGCAAGCCTACCCAGATGTGTAGAAATGCTGACCTTTAATCTGGTTTTTATCTCATTGTAGATTTTCAATAATTTGTTTGAAAGTATTTTTATTTTTTTGCTAAGCATTTTATTGTTTTCTTCTTTCTCTAAACTGCTTTTGAGGTTTTTCTTTTTCTTTTTTACAATCAAGCGGTATATAATTTTTTAATGAAAAAAATAAATAAGATGGTGTATTGCAGGACCTCTGGGCTGGGCAACAAACTGGCCTGACAGACGATGTAACACCCAGCTTTGGTTCTGCTATTTTCACCTCTCGGTGATTACAAATATCATTACTTGTTTGAGGGGAAATATTTTCCATACGTGTGTGTGTGTGTGTGTGTGTGTGTGTGTGTACACACACCCCCACACACCATATATATTTTGTGCGTGAGCATCTTAGACTAGGAGGTAAGAGTAAGAATAATTACCATGTTCAGACCTCAATCCAGAAGAAATTATTTGTGTATAAATCTCAATAATTTCAGTAGTGCCTAAGGGTGACTATTTTTTTTTTTTTTTTGAATTTTTAGGGTAGAAAAACAGCTTCAAGGACTAGGGTATTAAAAACCAGGAAAAAGCCTGGTTTAAATGATTATTCATTAAAAGTTTTAGATATTTTACAGAAAAATAATATCTGGATATCATTGATCTTGCACACATTTCACACTTTTTGGGGGGAGAAATTGTGTCGCAAAATCGCGCCAACCAAACTGGCTGCCACTTTCTCCAGATTAAAAAACTGGATGTCCCAGTTTTCCCCGAGACACTTGTGGGATATGTGAGTTTTGGCCCTATCAATAGGCAGCCCGCCCCCCTTTTTCACTTAAATAAGTGCTGAGGACTACTGGGCTGGTTTTTCCCTGCTGCTTACTGTTTATATTTTTCATTTAATTACACTTCTTTTAAACTGACTCCTATTAATCATCAGCATCATAACAATAACAATAATTTTATTATTTGTACCCAGCCACTTATCTGATTTTACTGCAGTGTCCCTTATGTGGATCGGTTAAGTTTTGGATGTGGATTTTACTGTCGGTAAGCCGTTTTTATTGCAAAGTGGTCTCTTAAGCACAATCAACAAAAACAAACATTCAAAAGGCTTGTTTTAAAAAAATGCCGAATTGATTTTCAATTCAAGACACAGTGAGGGCCTTTAGGAACAGAGGAAGCCGGACCATGGGTTCATCTTAGCTTAGTGTTGTCCACACTGACTGGCAGCAGCTGCCTCTGACAGAGGCCCTACCTGGAGCTGCCAGGACTCGAACCTGAGACCTTCTGCATGCAAAGCAGATGCTCTCCCACTGAGTTATGGTCCTTCCTGGCTCACGTGGGCTTTCTCTTCAGATGGCTTTTAGAAAAGGACGAGGCACATTCTTGAAGGGGGTGGGGGTATAAGTCTAACAACAGCTGTCAGCTAGGATAGGTACTGGAGCCTCCATGTTCAGGAGCAGTTAGCATAAGCTGAGGGCAAGCAACATGAGAAGGCCCTTTCCTTTCCAGCCCTGCTTCCCATAAAGCATCTGGCTAGCCACTGTTTGGGACGCTGGATTAAGAAGAACATGGGGTCTGGCCCAGCAGGTCTATTTTTTTCTTATATAGGTTCTTATTTTGGATTTATCAACACCTGCCTTTAGGGGCAAGTGGCGGCAGAACCTTCTGGATGCAAGGCAGATGTTATGCCACTGAGTTCATACCCTCCAGCACCATGAAGTCAAAATCCAGGATGCCACCGCTTTTTTTTAATCACGAGAACATGGCAGCCATTGGGGTTGCTGTGATCTTGCACATATTTCGCACTGTGGTTCCACACTTTTTCAGGGGAGAAACTGTGTCGCAAAATCACGCCAACCAAAATGGCCGCCACTTTCTCGGCTTTTCCCAGGACACTTGTGGGATATGTGAGTTTTGGCCCTATCCCCTAAAATAAAGGAAGATTCCAGTCCTCATGGAAAGGCCTGGTTTTAAAAAAGACGCTGCCTTAGACTGAATCAGACCACCATCCATCTAGCTCAGTATTGTCAACACTGGCTTGCAGAAGCTCAAGCGTTTCAGGCAGGGAGTGATTTCTGGCCCTACCAAAAAATAAAAATAAAACCAGGGTCCGTCTCCCATGAAAGGGAGGCCTCTCACTCCCCTCCCAGAAAAGCCAGGAGTTGTACCAAAAAGGAAAAGCGCCAGCGGGGAAGATAGGCCCGCGAGTTGCCATGACAACAGAGTGCCTCCACGACTTCCAGTCACAGCATCCCTTCCCCATCTGACAACATTCAGCAATTCAATTCAGAAGGAAATAAAGGAGAAGAAAAGGGAAACTGCGCTTGCTGAATAACCGCTTCCCATAGCAGACTGATTGCTCTTGTTGGAGCAAGAGGAGGGGAAACAAAAGCAGAAGAATTGGGGAGGGGGGCTTCCCACTCCGAACCCCCTCCCCGAATCTCCTCTGCTAGCAAGGGTGACAAAATGGCCGCCCAACTTTGCCACCGCGGTTTTGCTGAGGCTTTCCCTCGCCTCTCCAGTCCTCCTCCTTCCTTCCACTGTGGAGAAGTTGTTACCGTCACCAAACCTACCCAAAAAAATAAGGCGGGGGGACGCGACATTCAACTATATCTCGAGGAACACCTCCCCAGGAGCTGGGGCCGTGGAAAGAAGTCGGGGAGTGGGGTGAACCACACACACACCTTCTCCCCAGATTTATTTTTTTTAATATATAAATATCCCAAAGCAGTAGAAGAACACACACATACACACAAAAGGTTCCCTGTCCAGCGAGAGCTGGAGATAAATGCAGCTGGAGAGAGACCCTAGTTCTGCTTTACACATAGTGCCCTGCACCCCAATACGGTCTGGACCCCTCAACCGAAAACTCCATTCCGGCTGCGGCCCTCCCTCAATGAGCTCCTTGCAACGGGGAGGTCCATCGGCGGAGAGGCCGGCTCCAGCTTCCTTTTCCAAAATATAGAGCCAGCGGTCGTTATTTCTGGGGCTGGGGGGTTTGGTGGTGGTGGTGGTACGGAAGGCCCCCCTATCCGGTATGAGGCAGCAGAGTATCATTGTCCAAGGCAGCCAGGAAAAGGACAGTCTTGCAGCGTGAATTGGCTTCGGACATGGGAGTGGGGTGGGGGCCCCTCGGGCCTGGCATGGGTCCGTCCCACCCTGCCACACAGTCTTGGCACGTTAACTTCGTAGTCCAGGTGAGGTGGGCGTCCCCCACCCTGCAAAGGGTGTCTGTTAGAAACTCACCAGCGTATAAACCATACTGGAAAGCAGGAACGTGGAGCGAGAAAGGAAGGAGAGAAGAAGCCGTCACCAAAGTCAGGACGAAGACAGCAACGATCACAGGTCCCCCCCCCCCCACTCAACCTCATAATAATAGTAGCTAAGAAACAAACTACGCATTGGGATTAATAAGGAGCAAAAATTACCAAGCGTTAATATTGAGATGTGGAAAATATGGATACAAGAAAGAGAAGCAGGACTAAGGTGTGGAGATATGCTCCAGAGATCCAGACTGTGGGGAGCCCCAAGAAATTAATAAATACCATTTGGACTATAAATTGATCTTTTTTATTTTAATTTTTCATTTTTTAATTGAAGTATTATGATTGGATATTTAATTGGATGTTTTTTATTGGAAAATCAATAAAAATGATTTTTTTTAAAAAAAGGATTTATAAGGAGCATGGAGCTACCTCGACCCTTTCCCATTTAGTAACAACATTTGGAGGGTCACGGGTTCCAGACCTTTGGTGCGTTATTTTATTGATTCATTTGTAAACTGCTTCGAGACTATTTATGGTGAAAAGTGGTCCATAAATACTAGAAATCAATTTTTAATAACTGTATTTATTCTACACTGGACTACTTCTTATACACAGCTGAACCGGTAACAATGACAATGCTTACAGTGACCTAAAAATAATATGAGATTTCTGCCTAAACATTATTTTTAGTAGCCGTGTTGTCCTCTTCAGGTAGCTGCGGACCTTGGAAGCAGTTTATTTCATCCCCAGTGGGGAAATTAGGCTTTTCTGAACTGTAAGTTAAAAGCTGGGGTGGAGCTTGTGGAAAGGGCTTTTGAAGCAGCGATTATCTGATGTACCCCGTCAAATGGACAGAGCAGCAACATCCATTTCTAAAATAGCAGCATTGTATAAGAACTCCTTTGGTGCTACCTTCTCATTTTAAGGATTTGCACAGAAATGGAGAGACAGGATTGCCTTTACTAAAGCCCAGTTAAATCTGCAGCCCCGTGGATCTCAAAGATTGTGCCCTAAAGATCCTCTATACAGCAGATTGTTATTGTGCATAGTGAGTCTGCAGCAAACCCCCCCCCCCCCGCCAACTTCTCTGACCACACGAAGCTCACCTGTACAGGTAATAGAAGAATGACACCAGGTAAAAGGCCAGTTTGCACCACGATTCTTTCTGACAGTAGTTTAAGATATCGGCATTCATGATGGAGACGGCATCGTACATCACTTCTGAGCCATCTGCTGGGCGGTGGAAGTACCTGGAGGGCAGGTCGGGAAGAAAGAGGTGAGTGAAAATGTCCAATCTCTTCCCTAAATTTCCATCTCGTGGAGGTGGTGGTTGTCTTAAAGAAGATCTGCTACATTTGAGCCAATTCATTGCTTAGATTCATTTATTGAAAACCTCTTGATACGACATATGCAAAAAAGGTGTTCCCTGATCAGTTTAGCAAGGCATTATTTATTATTACAATTAACCCTGCCTTTCCTCCAAGGCAAGGAACCTGTCACCTTGCAGGATTCTCAACTGTTGGCCATGCTGGCTGGAGCTAATGGAAGTTGGGGCCCCAAAGTAGATAATTGTGAGCTAGAGAGAATAATAGTCTGGGTATACGGCAGCTTCCTGTTTTCTGAGACCCAGAAACATGGCGCAGGTATGGTCTAATGATACAATTTAAATATTTCATTTCTGCTGGCAAAGGGCAATCTTCCTTCCCCTCCTGCTTCCTGCATCCTCCCTCCTGCACAAGTTTCTATAAGCATCAATTTCCTGGGCTGCAACTTCAAACCTACAGAGATGTACAGAAATAGACTATAATCTAACTATCCTTACAGGCTTGTCCCAGTGCAGGGAATGAGATGATCCCCTAAAGCTATTTATTTATGTTTTGCAAACAGGTCAAGTTTCACAGCTAACACAATTTAAAAACCTGTGTCAGGTTTTATGGTATATGTGTGTGTGTATTTTTGTTTTTAATTTCATCCACACTTCAGTTCAGCACCCAACACAATAAATCCTGGAATCCAAGTGCTATATTTCAAAAAATGAATAAGCCAACTTTCCTTTCTTTTAACATAAGTTATATATCGGCTACAGTTTGCATTTGTAATTAATTGAAATTCATCTTGTGTTGTCTGAAACTGCCAAAACCGTGGCTGTGGTTTGCTTAAAATAAGCCAGATTCAAATTATGATCTCTGAAGCTGGCTTGTTTCAAACAAGTCTAAGTTAAAAAAATAACCACAGTTTACGGTTTGGATGTACAGTAACACTAAACTGTGGTTAATTGAAAACAGAAGTGAAAGATTTGAGTGTCTTCCTGGCGGCTGTAGAAATTGATTCTGGTGTTAAACTACTTCCCAGTGCTGTAAACCAGGGATGACGAACCTCCAGATATTGCCGGCCTCCAACTCCCGCCTCCCCCAGCCAGGATGTCCAACGGCGAGGGCTGGAGGGAGTTGCAGTTCGACAACATGTGGAAGGCTACAATCTCCCTGTCGTGAACTGCAGCGTGGAAGCACTGGGGTGTGTTTAGGCCGTGTTGGTGTTCAGCCTCACCTCCACAAGTGGTAGAAAAGCAGCGGGATATTAAGTCCCAAAGTCACCCATTCAGCTGCACAGAGAAACATCAGGCAGAAAAGGCCATGGATGGAATATTCGGGAACAACGAGCTGCAAGAGAAACCCTCTGGTCAAAAAGGGAGGCTATTTTGGGCACATATTGCACTCAGTGCGACACACAGCAGTTAAAAGAACCTATTAAAAACAGCCTCCCCCAAAACCTGGTGTCCCACAAATGTTGTTGGGACTACAACTTACATCTTCCTGAACCTGTGGGCCAATTCCCCCCACTCTGCCCACCAGATTTAGACCCTAAAGACCTTCAAGAAGTCCTTCGAACACAGAACTGGAAAGTAGGGCACCCGGTCACCCTTCTTTTGCTACAGCTCTTCTGGAAAGATGGGTGGGTTGTTAAACCACTATGGGAATTGTAGCTCTAGGAAGGGTGTCCTAACAACTCTCAGCAGCCTTAACAAGCAACAGTTCCCGGGGTTCTTTGTGGTGAGGGCATGACTCTTAAAGGAGCATCTCCACCATCATCATTCTGCCCAGACACTGAAGTCCAGTGTCGAGGGCCTTCTTGGTAGTGGCGCCCGCCCTGTGGAATGCCCTCCCACCAGATGTTAAATAAATAAACAACTATCTGACTTTTAGAAGACATCTGAAGGCAGCCCTGTTTAGGGAAGCTTTTAATATTTGATGAATTACTGTATTTTAATATTTTGCTGGAAGCCTCCCAGAGTGGCTGGGGAAACCCAGCCAGATGGGCGGGGTATAAATAATAAATTGATGATGATGTGGCATCACAGTGCTTTAAATGGATGTAGGTGTGCCCTTGGTCTTGACAAGTGGGAACTGCATCTAAATGTTGCAGTACAGAGCCCTCCCTATTATAGATTCCCTAGTCACTACATTCTATTCTCCTTCCATGTCTTTTTCTTTTCCACCTCCCCCCATCAGTCAGCATTCTGTAACCACTGAATATACTCAGTCCTCACTGGACAGTTTTGGGGGGCTCACCACCCCTTTAGAGTATTCTTCCTAACTTTTTTGTGTGTGTAATCCTGCAAAGCTCCAGGTTCTTCCCACATGTCTGCTGATAACCCCCTTCTTGCATGGGTGGGGCAGTTTTCAGAGTCTGTAGAGTTGGGACCATGAGGGTCATTCACGAGGACCCTGTGCAATGCAGGAATCTTCTGCCCAGCGTTGAGTTCAAACCCACGACCCTTCGATCAAGAGTCCCGTGCTCTACTGACTGAGCTATCCCGGTTTTGGATACGTAAACAGCAGCATGCATACCAAGAACATCAGAAAGAGGGGGGAGAACGGTAAAGTGGGAGCAATTAGATACTCATCTGATATGGCTCGTCAATTGACACCCTTGGGTGCCAGAGTTAAGGGTGCTCTGGAGGATCATCCCAGAGTGTGGCGGGGGCGGGGGTAGAAATTTGACTCCGTTTGCATTTAAAGTTGAATTACACTAGTTAATACTTCCCAATATTTTGTGGCCCAAAACACAGCCTTAGAAATTTGCACCTCTCTAAGGTTTGCCATGAAGTTCTCTTAACAATGTGTAGAAAAATGCCAACAGTGGTTCCCAAATTGGGCAGTGGCACCCTCTGGCGGGCGGTGGGATTATTTGGGGGAGGGTGCTCAGAGGCAAGTGGGTGGCAGAGGGGCACTGGAGGTGTGAATGGCTCCCAGACTTTGAAAAGCTGGTACCACTGAATCCAGCCCATCCATTTTGTTGAATTAATTAAACTAAAGAGTTTTAATCACATTTTGAATAGCTGTGCAATTAATTGTTATTGTTTTGGATTGTGTTATTATCTTCCTTAGTGGGTTGTGTAAACTGCTAGTCTGAATAATGCTTTTTATAGGGTAAGGTAAGGGGTGCCGAAAGGGACTCGGGTGGCACTGTGGGTTAAACCACAGAGCCTAGGGCTTGCTGATCAGAAGGTCGGCGGTTTGAATCCCCACAACGGAGTGAGCTCCCGTTGCTCGGTCCCTGCTCCTGCCAGCCTAGCAGTTCGAAAGCACGTCAAAGTGCAAGTAGATAAATAGGTACCGCTCCGGCGGGAAGGTAAACGGTGTTTCCGTGCGCTGCTCTGGTTCGCCAGAAGCGGCTTAGTCATGCTGGCCACATGACCCGGAAGCTGTACGCCGGCTCCCTCGGCCAATAAAGCGAGATAAGCGTCGCAACCCCAGAGTCGGCCACGACTGGGCCTAATGGTCAGGGGTCCCTTTACCCTTTACCTTAAGGGGTGCCGAGGATGAGGTGTGTGTGTGTGTGTGTACAAGAAAATAACATACAAAATGCATTATATTTGGGAAAATACAGACATTATGGAAAACATGCTTTGCAAAAACATGTATAGTAGGCAAAAGTGCAAAAAACATGTGCATATAAATGCATATATTAATGAAACTAACGTAGAAAAATGGGCTGTTTTAGGGAGAACTGCTTGCAAGAGCATAGATATATTGAGCAAAATGGGACAGAAAAATGTGTGTATTAGAAGAAAATTTGCACTAAACTGCTGATGAATTTTCATGAAATTTGGGGGAGGGGGCGGGAATCACAAACTGATGTGGAGGACTGACCTTAACATCAGAAAGATGAGAAACCAAGAGGAACTGGAATTGACAGGTTTGCCCATCAGGGAGATGAGAGTGTCATACGGTTCTCAAAGGGAAAAGGTTAAATGAGGGTGAAAGATACCAGCAGACAAAGAGGCAAAAAGGCACTCACCTTTCTCAAGAGGCAACAGATGCGTTCGATGTTTTTCAACCTCTCTCTCTAAGTACAGAAATAAAAAAATGAAATTAACACTAGTCAAACTGCTAGGGGAACAACTGGGTAAGATGGAGGGAGGAGGGGGAGGATAGGGGGAGAGTTGATGGATCCTCAGGGATGTAACCAGAGAACATTAAATATCTCTGTAAGGATTTGTATAGGGGGAGGTTGGGGGGGGGGGAGGTTGAACAGCAACAGAATGTTGCAGCGCAAAGTCCTCCTATTGTGGGTGCCAGCTAACCAGGCAGATCGGCCCGTTTCCTGGATACTCCATTCCGTTCCTCCTCCATTTCCATTCCCACCCCCCAACAGTCAGCATTCCACACCCAGTTGAGTCTGCTGATGAGTCCTTATTGGGCAGTGGGTCATTTCCTGTTCCCCATTCCTTTGGTCTTCCCACCCCCCTAAATGTTTTTCTGCTTCTGCTAAGATTACCCTGCAAAAGCCTTCTGATGTGGGGAGTGGCCGGGGTTCAGCAGCAGAACATCTGCTTTGCCTGCAGAAGGCCCCGGGTTCAACCCATGGAACTTTCCAAGTCGGGTGGCTGCCAGTCAGTGTCAATAAGTTAGATGGACCAGTGGTCTGACTCAGTATAACGCAGCTTCCTGGACTCCTTTTTAAATCAGCCCACCTAGGGGATCTTCCTTTATTTCCTTCCTTTATTTTTAGGGGGTGGGCTATAACTCAGCACCACAGCTTCTGCCTCACATGCAGAAGGTCGCAGGTTCAATCCCTGGCATCTCCAGGAGTACTTTTAATATGAGAATTTTAGGTTGGTTTTTATTTATTCTTAATCTTTGTTTTCCACAAGTTGCTTAGAGTTCATTGGGGGGGGGGGTAAAAAGCGACACACACACACACACACACACACACACACACACACACATTTGGTCTTACTCAGAGTAGACTCCTTTCACTAGGTCTACTGAGAGTAGGGGATATATATACAGTGGTACCTCGGGTTACAGACGCTTCAGGTTACATACGCTTCAGGCTACAGACTCCGCTAACCCAGAAATAGTACCTTGGGTTAAGAACTTTGCTTCAGGATGAGAACAGAAATCGCACAGCGACAGCGGGAGGCCCCATTAGCTAAAGTGGTACCTCAGGTTAAGAACACTTTCAGGTTAAGAACGGACCTCCAGAACGAATAAAGTTCTTAACCTGAGGTACCACTGTATACACACACACACACACACACACACACACACACAGTGGTACCTCAGGTTACAGACGCTTCAGGTTACAGACTCCGCTAACCCAGAAATAGTACCTCGGGTTAAGAACTTTGCTTCAGGATGAGAACAGAAATCGCACAGCGACAGCAGGAGGCCCCATTAGCTAAAGTGGTACCTCAGGTTAAGAACAGTTTCAGGTTAAGAACGGACCTCCAGAACGAATAAAGTTCTTAACCTGAGGTACCACTGTACACACACACACACACACACACACACACACACAGTGGTACCTCGGGTTACAGACGCTTCAGGTTACAGACTCCGCTAACCCAGAAATAGTACCTTGGGTTAAGAACTTTGCTTCAGGATAAGAACAGAAATTGCGCAGCAGCGGCACGGCGGCAGCGGGAGGCCCCATTAGCTAAAGTGGTACCTCAAGTTAAGGACCGTTTCAGGTTAACAATGGACCTCTGGAATGAATTAAGTTCTTAACCCAAGGTACCACTGTACAGCGATGTCACGCTGGCCACGTGACCCGGAAGTGTCTGCGGACAGCGCTGGCCCCCGGCCTCTTGAGTGAGATGGGCGCACAACCCTAGAGTCTGTCAAGACTGGCCCGTACGGGCAGGGGTACCTTTACCTTACCACTGTACAAGAAGCCCTAAAGCAACGAGGGGGGGGGGCTGACCAACATGCACAATTTTTTTTCCCCAAACCAAAGCAGGCATTTTTAAAATACAAAAAGAAGAGAGTCAGATCCAGCTATTTATTCCTCGCCAGTGCTGGAGCGAAGATGCAAAGTTCTCCATGCTACATAGGAATCTGACAAGGCTGCTGACCCTCAGAGGCCGAATCCTGGCACCAGCACCGCAATCTGAACCGGAAGTGTGAACAGGCAGCCCATCGGCTTGCTTTTCTTAAAACGCAACACACCGTGTAATCCTCTGGGTGCGTGGGGAATAAATCTGTCAGCGAACGGGGATAATGAACCGTTCAAAAATCGCATTTATCCAGCGCTCTGTCCTTATCTGGTTTGCAGCCCCTTAATCCCAAAATTGTATTTTTTAACTAATTGGTGGTAATTATTTTGTAAGCCCTGGCGGCAGCCCTTCAAATCCTGACCTGCATCGTTTGGGAGGTCAAGAGCAGTGGCTCCACGCAGAGACACCCTTCGGCGCTGACCCATGAACCCTGCCTGAACCCCCTTTTCCGATCTAGCCAGCCAGTTCTGTTCCTGCCATCTTGCGCTTTGAAAGGGGCTCTGCCGAGACTGATAGTCGGGCCTTGCAGAGGCCTTTTCAAAAAGCCCTCTTGCGCAGGGTTTTGCAGGTGCCACCAATCAGCTCATTGCCAGTACAGTGGTACCTCGCAAGACGAATGCCTCGCAAGACGGAAAACTCGCAAGACGAAAGGGTTTTTGGTTTTTTGAGTTGCTTCGCAAGACGATTTTACCTATGGGCTTGCTTCACAAGACAGAAACGCCTTGCAAGTTTGTTTCCTTTTTCTTAAAACCGTTAATACAGTTGTGACTTGGCTTCGAAGAGCAACTTGTAGCAGGCGGTGTGGTAGCCTTTTTTGAGGTTTTTGAAGACTTTGGTGATTTTTGAAGCTTTTCCAAAACTTTTCCGAAACCGTGCTTCGCAAGACGAAAAAATCGCAAGGCGAAAAAACTCGCGGAACGAATTAATTTTGTCTTGTGAGGCACCACTGTACCAGCAAACCCTTTCTAGGCCGAGCCAATGTTTTACCTGCCCCACAGCTGATTGTGGGGTGCTTTGCTGAGCCAACTCTCAAATAGCGTACCTTCCAAATGTCAGGTAATTCACATGTGAGGGTCGTGGGCCCCATCCCAAAATATTGGCTGGGTGTCCCACTTGCATGTGGTTCTGCCGAGCCCCGACAGTCACTTGAGGCACAAAAACTGAACCCGGTGTCATTGTGACGTCAGGAATGATTGGCAGTTGGCCGTCCCCACCCACCTGTCCAAATTAGCTCATGAGGCCATTTTGCCCACTTGCCAAAATCCCAATTTCCCTCCCCTTAGGCCACATGGTGAATCCCAAGAGAGAGATGGGACAGGGGACGGGAGATTAACCTTGGCCTGCGCTGTGAGTTCCTCTTCTGGTGCCTCTGACACGTGGAGAGAAATTGAGGTCAAACAAAACTATTTATACTTGCAGGAGGGGAGGGGAGGGGGCAACCCAGAAGATGTGCCACCTTCCTGGCACTGCGCCAGCGCTCTCTCTCTTTCTCTCGTGTTTGAAAGTTATCAGGGACAGCCCAGGAGCTAACCTAATATTTCCTTCCCTTGTTCAAAAACTTCCACTTTTGTTACCAAGCTGTCCTTGATCTTGCACCTCCATTTCATAGAATTGTACAGTTGGAAGGAACCACGAGGATCATCCAGTCCAACCCTCTGCTATGCAGGAATCTTCCAATGTGAGACTCGAACCCACAACCCTAAGGTGAAGAGTCTCATGGTCTACCGACTTGAACTATCCTATGAAGTGGATAGCTCAGAGGAGAGTGGACTTCACTCATATAATGCCATCTCCTGGCCTACTAGGAACCACTGTCGGTGCCAATTAAACGTGGGCCAAAAATGACCTGCAGAACCTTTGCACCAGGGATGGGGAGGGGCGGGGGCTGTGGACTTCCAGATGCTGTTGGACTATGGCTCCCATCATTCCAGGCCACTGGACAAAGCTGGCCGGGGCCATGGGCATAGCCAGGAATTTTGTTGGGGGGCAGAACCGACATGATTGGTCAGTTAGTTAAGTATTTCTATTGTTTTACTTGATGAGGGGCAGCTGCCCCCACTGGCGGAGGAAGAGGGGCGATCCCCGCCCCCAGAAAGCGCCCCCTGCCCCCTGGATGCGTGCCAGCCCTGCCCCCGCCTGCTCTCTTCCCCCCCCCCCCCCCGGTGCTGGAGCACGAAGCTCCGCCACTGCTGCCCCATGCCCTCCCTTGGCTATGCCCATGGCTGGGGCAGATGGGAGCTGGAGTCTGACAATAGAGAACTCTATCGCCCTCTTTCGTAGGACAATCCCTGCATCGTACTATCCTTTCCTCGCAGAGAGATGCACAGCAGTTTGAAGTGTGCAAAGCTCCCATTCTGAAAATGTTAAGTCGGTCTTGGGAATGGTTTTCAGCCCCATGGGCCGCACTGCAACATTCTGGGGGCCACATGCCAATTGTGGGCGGGGCCAGAGGCAAAAAGCAATTAGGTGAAGCAATGGATATAATTTTTACTTTTGTACAGTAGGCAAGTTTCCCAGAGTCCCCACAGAAGAAAGATTCATCCATTTATTTTGTAAAGGGCTCCCCACCGCTATACCTCCACCAGCACTATACATTACATTTAAAAAAGCACCATAACACTTGAACAATCATGGCTTCCCCCAGAGAATTATGGGAGCTGAAGCACACTGAGAGTTGTTGGGAGGGCCCAATTCACCCCACAGAACTACAACTCCCAGAGTTCCCTGGAAAGAAGCCGCCATTTTCAAACCACTGTGGAATGTGTAGCTCTGTGAGGGCCTCTTAACCACACTCTTCGCGAACTACAGTTCCCAGCATCCTCTGGGGGAAAACATGACTTTTAAAGCTGCTGAGAGTAGTTAGGAGACCCCTGTTCCCCTCACACAGAGCTATACATTCCACAGTGGTTTAAAAACGAGGCCCTTTTCCCAGGGGACTCTGGGAATTGTAGTTCTGCGAGGGGAGGAAGCGTCTGCTCCTAACAACTCTCAGCACCCTTGACAAACAACACTTCCCAGAATCCTCTGGGGCTGTTTAAAGTGGTGACACGCTGCTTTAGATGGAGAGCGCAGATGGAGCCAGATCTGTTGCTGCCATGCCAATGTCCCGCTTGTCTGACTCCCATCCGCATCTGGTTGGGGGACGCCAGATGCTAGACTGGACGGGCCTTTGGTCTGAGAACCTCCTGATATCTTCCCTCTTCTGATATTTATCTCTGAATGAACAGCGCCGGCACATCCGCCAGCCTGTCTGCGGCAGCGCGAGCGGGGGAGGCAGCGCAGCGCTGGGGAGGGGGCAGCGGCTTCCCCCTGCTTCTGCGGGGAGGCTGCTGAGCGACACTTTCAGGGCGGGATTTCAAAGGGTTTCCTATGGCTGAATGTTCCCGACTCCTGCCATTCCTTTGTGCTCTTTCAGCGGCGGATGAAAGCCACCTTTTATCCTCCCAATTGCAGTACAACAGCCCTGCCAGCTTTCAAAAACAGCTCTTTCCTCACCACCCACCCACCCCATCTTCCCCCTCCGCTGCCTCCTTCTCCGGAGGGTCCAATGTCTCTGCTCTGAGAGTTCACCTTACAGACCCAGATTGGAGGGTGGGGGTTATCGAACAAATATATCCTCGCGGGGAGGAGGTGATTTGATGATGCTTTAAAACCTTGCTTTAAACTGAACAGCTGCTTTTTTTTGCTTCACGGTGGCCTTTCCTATTATTTATTTGAGAGTTTCAAACAGGAGGTCATAGAGTCATAGAATTGCAGGGTTGGGAGGGACCCTAGAGGGCAATCTAGTCCAACCCCCCGCAATGCAGAAATCTAAACTTAAGCATCCATGGCAGAAGGCCGGTCTCCCCCAGCTCTGCTAGGAGATGCCAGGGGCTGAATTTGGGGCCTTTTCCAGGCATCTCAGCTTTCCTATCCATCCAACAAGATACAGAATCATAGAACTATAAGGTGGGAAAGGACCCAAGGATCAGTTGTCCAGTCCCCTGCAATACAGAAATCACAGCTAAAGGACCCCTGGCAGTGGCCGTCCAACCTCTGCTCAGAAACCTAAAATCAAGGAGAGTCCACCACTTCCTGGGGGAGTCCGTTCCACTGCCTTGGAACTCATACCATCAGAAAGTTCTTGCTAACGTTTAGTCAGAATCTCCTTTCCTGCAATTTGAATCCTCCCCTCCGGGGCAGTGGGACATGGGTGGCGCTGTGGGTTAAACCACAGAGCCTAGGACTTGCTGATCAGAAGGTCGGCGGTTCGAATCCCTGCGATGGGGTGAGCTCCCGTTGCTCGGTCCCTGCTCCTGCCAACCATGCAGTTTGAAAGCACGTCAAAGTGCAAGTAGATAAATAGGTACTGCTCTGGCGGGAAGGTAAACGGCGTTTCCGTGCGCTGCTCTGGTTCGCCAGAAGCGGCTTAGTCATGCTGGCCACATGATCAGCTGTATACCGGCTCCCTCAGCCAATAAAGCGAGATGAGCGCCGCAACCCCAAAGTCTGCCACGACTGGACCTAATGGTCATGGGTCCATTTACCTTTACGTCCGGGGCAGCAGAAAAGCAAGCTTGCTCCCTTTCTATGAGGTAGCCCTCCAGGTATTCAAAGATGGCTATCCTACTGCCTCCACTCGTACCCAAACTTTCTAGTGGATTTGCTTTTATGTACTTATTTTTTACATTTACTTCCCACGACTCTTATCCACTTTCCCTATTGTCCTCACAACCACCCTGTGAGGTGGGTTAGGCCGAGTTTCATGAGAGGGGATTCGAGCCACCGTCTCTCCCCATGCTCTAATCATTACACAACACTTTCCCCTGTCACTTTCCTTACTGCAAAAAGTCCCGGATTCCTCTTGGGGACAACCAGACTAGGGGCCACATGGCAATGGCAGCCATAGCCAGAGAGGAAAGTGGACAGGACAACACATGTGACTCTCTGTGCGCTTATTTCCCTCAGAGGATATTCCAGGTTCCTCCCTGAATCTTCATCTGCCGCTTCAAATGAAAGGCAGTCTTGTCCTACCCCCACAGTTTAAAACCCCAAATTGCAACCTTTTTCTTCAGTCCCTTAGAACCTGGGTTCGAATCCTCCGTTCAACCACAAAGCTCACAAGGTGGCTGGGAGGATAACACAGAGAGGGTGAGTACGCTATCCTGAGGTCCATAGAGGGAAGGTGGGATATAAAAAGCGAAAATAAATCACAATAAATTTGAAGTAGAGAGGCCGACGAGTAAGCTTGGGACCTTCTGAATGCCGAGCTTTACCACTGAGATGCGGGAAAGGACACTCCTAGAGAGGCCCCGCCCCCTGCAGATGCTTCCTGTCTGTCACAATGCCTTGAATTTCGCTGGTTTCTGAATGTAAACCGGGACTGGGTCTGCACAACAAGGGAAAGAGGAAGACTGCCGAAGGATGGGACTGGAGGCAGGGAAAGACGAACGAATGGGACACAGAGACACCTCTGACACGACATGTATAGACTTACTGCCCTGGCTGGGTTGCCCTGGTCGATGGGGTTCTTGAAGTCCATGTGCAATTCGTCAAAGGCAATTATCTAAATGGGGGGGGGGGGAGAGAGAAAGAGAGATTATTGAGAGGACCTGTCAAGCCATGAGAAGCAAACATCAAACTGTAGCATCAGCAAGCGCCAACGCAGGTGTTTATGTAAATCAAGGATACGTTCCTGTCGTTTATTGAATGGCTTCGCTTATATCCAGGGCTCTGCTTTTCTTCTGCTGTTTCCTTGCGCAAAGGAGTTTTTCAATGTGAGTGGAAAGAGGAGATGGAGTAAAGGAGGAAGGACGCAGCTCCCACCAGTTATACATCTGGAGGCAGGGAACCTGCTCAGTCCTTCTCTTTTGAAAATAAAACAAATGTGCCTTTTTTTTTTTTACAGTTTTGCACTTGCCAGTAGCTTTATTCTCCAGATGCATTTATCTGCCACAGATTCCACTCTCTTTATTTATTTTTATTCTTCAGCTCTGGCATTTTGCGGAATTAGCACTGTTCCAGGTGCTGCATAATACTTGTTCTGCATTGATAAGAATTCAATCTTTTATAGCGTGGCAGAACCCAAAACTTCGGAACTCCCGGCCTATTGACAACCTTTGCTGTACTCTATTCAGTGCTTGCTTAAAACATTTTTGTTTAGGCAACCCTCTCCAGACTTGTAGAAAACTGATGTGCTTTAAATCGGGATTTTAGTTTATCGTTAACTTAAATTATTATTTGAATGTGTTAGACAAAAGTTTTTTACTGATGATTTTATTGTTTTATTCTTGTAAACTGCGTTGAGGTTTTATTGCAACCAAGTGGTAGATAAATCATGTGAAATAAATGCATTAATAAATAAATTTTATGAGCTTGTGAACCGCCCATTGCCTCCTGAGCAATACAGAAAGGTAGATAACAAATAGATGCATTTTGGATGTTACATTTTAAAAACAACCACAATGGCCACCTGGACATTCAGCTGCAAGAAATGTGCATGAACCTGAACTGCCCATAACATTGTCATTGTTTTAAAAATCAGCATGTTTTTAACATCACTTTTTTTTATTAAAATTTTTAATACGTATGTTACATTCTTTGCAAACTGCTTAAACTTTTTATTGTTTACAGATAAAGCGGGCTGCAAATTTTGTTAAATAAATATATAATTAATAAGGTAACATTAACATCTGTGTCATAGAACAGGGGTGTGGCCTAAATGTGGCCCTCTAGACCTTTCTATCAGGCCCGTGGGACTCTCCCCAGGCCACAACCCCTGTCCGGTCTTGCTTTTCACCCTCGGGTGTTTTTTGCCTGGCTGGAATGTGTCTTCAACTCTGATCATGCCTCTTGCTTGCCTGAATGGTGGACAGAAGGGGCTGTGTATCCATGTGCACAGAAACTAGCCTCTGCGAGAGGTCCGTCCAGAGGGTGGCAACATGAGATCGGGGCCTTTTCTGCTGTGGCTCCCTGCTTGTGGAATGCTGTCCCCAGGGAGGCTCACCTGGTGCCTTCGTTACATATCCTCTTCTCCCAGACCTTTGGCTACTTAAACATTCTATGGGCTTTTATACTGGGGGGGGGGGCGGTGTTACTGTTTTTGTTTGTTACTATGTTGTGCATTTTTGTCTTTTTATATTGTAAACTGCCCAGTGATCCTCGGATGAAGGGTGGTATAGAAATGTTGTTGTTGTTGTTGATGATGATGATGATGATGATGATGATGCCAAAGGGGAAATTTGCTTCCGTTGCTCCACCTGCTTTTTCTCTGACTCTTTCCATCACTAGCTTTTGGCCCCAGGAAAGTGACCCAGAAGGGGGATTCAGTCCCCAGATTGAAAAAAGATCAAAGGGAGATTTAGGGGAGCACGACCTGTTCACCTGCATGGGGTGCTGAGGCGAGAGGATGCTGCAGCAGTGATGTAGAACAGAAGCCAAGAGGTGTAGGAGCACCAAATTTTGGTATCACACAGGACGCCATTGAAATTTGAAATCCAAAAGTCCAACAATGCAGTTTCCCACCCTCATCAAAAACAGATTAGTTTCTACTCAGTCATTTGCAAACTCTGAAGCACACATGAATCAGCTAGGGCCAGGATGGAGGCTTCTGATGTGACCATGTTAATCTCGCCTCTAAAAAGCGCCCTGTTAAAATCTGTGTCCATAATCACACACTGCACACTGTCGTTGTTTTGGAAATTTCTATTTATTACTTCCATTCTCTCTAATGACTGTGTTTTTCTGCACAATTGTTCACAACTCTTATAGGGGGCTGGGTGGAGACTCAATAAAAAAGAAAATTAAAAAAATGTTTAAGAATAGCTCATAAAAATATCCACACTTGAACATGCAACCCGCAGGTAGATTGCCACACATTAACAGCACATTTGTAATTTTCAAGTCCAGCATGTACCTTTAGGGAAACGTCAATAATCAATAAGATGCATATGTGATTTGCACATTGTTATCTACACAGAGAAATAGCTGTGGTCTTTTTTTATCAGCACCATTCTTTTAATTAAAAAATAAATAACATTAAATTGCTTCTCTCAAATTTCCAGTCACGAGTTCCTATCCTGCCCTCTGGAGCGATGGAGAACAGTGAACCCCATTTTCCGTCCAATAGTTCTTGCTGATATTTGGAGGCGGCTATCAGGTCTCCCCAGAATCTTAACATTGGAATTTATAACTACAAAGTCCATCACGCTTAGCCTTGTCTACACCAGGTGTGAGGAACCTTTGGCCCTCCAGATGTTGCTGAACCACAACCGCCACCATCCCAGGCCACTAGTTGGATGGGAGTTGTAGCTCTGCAACATCTGGAAGAATTTGACATTTGACATTTAAAACAAAAACATGCAAGTAGTCATCGAGGAGAAAACCAGAACTTTGTTAAGACTTCCTTACACTCTGCACTCTTCCCCATTTTCCTGCTCTTTAAAAATTACAGCGGTACCTCAGGTTACAGACTCTTCAGGTTAGAGACTCCGCTAACCCAGAAATAGTACCTCGGGTTAAGAACTTTGCTTCAGGATGAGAACAGAAATTGTGTGGCAGTGGCGAGGCAGCAGCGAGAGGCCACATTATCTAAAGTGGTACCTCAGGTTAAGAACAGTTTCAGGTTAAGAATGGACCTCCAGAACGAATTAAGTTCTTAACCCAAGGTACCACTGTACTTATTCCCACCTAAACTAGGACAGAGATTTTCAACCTTTTTGAGTCCACGGCTCCCTCGACCAACTACATTCTTCCTGCGGCACCCCTGTGGGGCTCAGAGCCCAGTTATGTCACCCCTTGCCTGCCTGCAGAGCTGGCAGCCTCTCGCCCTTTTTTGAACCCCCTTCCCTTGTGGAGAGTTTCTTCAGCCTCCTCTCCTTGGATGTCCTCTGGGCAGCTGCTGCTGCCACCCGTGGTCTCTGAGCTGCTGCCCCTGTCCCAAAGAGAGCTGCCTCCTCACACTGCCCCACAGGGGCCTGGGAAGAGGAGGCCCCCAGCCATAGTGGTCCAAAGGTAAAGGGACCCCTGACCATTAGGTCCAGTCGCAAACGACTCTGGGGTTGCGGCGCTCATCTCTCTTTACTGGCCGAAGGAGCCAGCGTACAGCTTCTGGCTCATGTGGCCAGCATGACTAAGCCGCTTCTGGCGAACCAGAGCAGTGCACGGCAACGCCGTTTGCCTTCCCGCCGGAGTGGTACCTAATTATCTACTTGCACTTTGACGTGCTTTCGAACTGCTAGGTTGGCAGGAGCTGGGATCGAACAACGGGAGCTCACCCCGTCGCGGGGATTCGAACTGCCGACCTTCTGATCAGCAAGCCCTAGGCTCTGTGGTTTAGACCACAGCACCACCCATGATGGTCCAAAGGAGACTGGCTAAAGGTGAATGTGAGGCCAGCACCTTACCTTGGGAGGCAGCAGTGGCGGCAGCAGGTACTGCCAAGCCTGCACGAGGAAAAGGCTCCTCTTCAGAACTGGGCGCTCAGTTCCCAGGCTGGCACTGCACACAGCAAGCACAAGAAAGGCCAGTGCAATGCCTGCCTGCCCTCCCACTAGTCTGTCCATTCCCAACAGCAAGGGCTGGAGGACTGGCTGGCTGGGTTCCCTCGTCCACTTGCTCGCTTACTCCGAGGTCGCCTCACCTTCTGGCAACCAGCACCCCCTGGCCAGCCCCAGAGGGACCATTCGCCTGGGCAGCTTGTAGCCAGGGCCGCTGCAACAAACAGCTGTGCAAGCCTTTGGGAGGCAGAGACGCAAGAAGGAATCAGAGGAGGGAGGGAAGGAAAGAGGGACAGAGGCCAGTGTTGCCCGCGGCACCCCTGACCAACATTTAAGGCACCCTAGGGTGCCACAGCACATTGGTTGAAAACCACTGAACTAGGGGGTGCCCTACTAATGGAGGTTGTAATAATGCAACGAAATCAGATCCTGTATTGTTGCAATACATGTTTATTATTATTATTATTGATGGATTCCATGCCCTTAGCTCAGCCAGAAGAGCAGAAGTCTCTTAATTTCAGGGTTGTGGGCCTGAGCCCATCAAGCAAAAGATTCCTGCATTGCAGCGAATTGGACTACATGACCCTTGTGGTCCCTTTCAACTAGTTATATTCCAACTGATTCTAATTATATATCTCTACCTAGCTATCAATATTCAGTATATGAAAAACCCTCGGAGGAGAACAATGTGCCAGGACACCTTTGATTCACTGTCCCTCCTTTGCATGAAGCAGACGGGCTTCTTTGAGTCAGCTTCAAACTTGCCGTATTTTTTGCTCTATAAGACTCACTTTTTCCCTCCTAAAAAGTAAGGGGAAATGTGTGTGCGTCTTATGGAGCGAATGCAGGCTGCGCAGCTATCCCAGAAGCCAGAACAGCAAGAGGGATTGCTGCTTTCACTGCGCAGCAATCCCTCTTGCTGTTCTGGCTTCTGAGATTCAGATTTTTTTTTTCTTGTTTTCCTCCTCCAAAAACTAGGTGTGTCTTGTGGTCTGGTGCGTCTTATAGAGCGAAAAATATGGTATTTAGAATTTTGCAGTCAGAAAACCGAGAAAGGAGGTACAGTGGTACCTCGGATTACAAACACTTCAGGTTACAAACACTTCGGGTTACAGACTCTGCTAACCTGGAAGTAGTACCTCAGGTTAAGAACTTCACCTCAGGATAAGAACAGAAATCGTGCCCCGGTGGCGCGGTGGCAGCGGGAGACCCCATTAGCTAAAGTGGTACCTCAGGTTAAGAACGGTTTCAGGTTAAGAACCGACCTCCGGAAGGAATTAAGTTCATAACCAGAGGTACCACTGTATTTCAATTTGGGCATGCCTGTAAGTTTCATGTCGCTTCATCACAAAAAAATGTTGTTTTATGGTTTAGCATTGGTTTTATTTTGAATTATATCTGGGTTGGGGGCGGCGGCACCATAATCTCCTCAGTGCTTAGAGCCTCTAAAGGTCTTAATCAAACTCTGAGAAAGAGGGCGGTTTTTTCTTTCCATCTGAAGGCCTCATTCTGATCTGTGCTGCCATAACTCAGGATTCTCTGAGTTTCCCTGTTCACCCCTCGCTTCCCACTATGCGTAACTCCCCGCCCTTCAAAATCTCAAGATCCTCTGCTCCGACGTTTCTTTTCCAGCATCTCGGAGGAAATTTCCAGACGTCATGCCTCTTTCACAGAGCTCAGGGGGCGGATTTAATTACCCAGAAGGTTCCCTTAACGTGCCGACCCCTGGTGCCTCCATTCCTCTCTTCAGCGCCATATGGTCTCCTACCCAAAGCAGCTTCTCGGGAACAAGGAGGCCTACAGGAAGCAGCCAAACCGGGTGAGTCATCCCAGATCTTCAGAGTGACAAAGTCTCCAGAGCAGGGATGGATGGGGAAGTGGGGGGGGGAGAGGATGTTGGCTCAGAGCCCCCAGGGCTCGGTTGGCATGTGCCGAAGCTGCCCACGGGGCTAGGTGTCTCCTCCCCATCATCACTAGCTGAGCGGCAGAGCCTTTCGATCGAGGGTCTCTGCCCACCACAGAAAAAGCACCCTGAGAGCTGAGGTTCTTACGCAATTGCAACATCCCCTGGGACTCATTGCCACAAGAGGTGAGCTGCTGGTGGCTGCTAGCTTAAGACAGGGTTGCCGTACAGTGGTGCCCCGCAAGACGAATGCCTCGCAAGACGGAAAACCCGCTAGACGAAAGGGTTTTCCGTTTCTGAGTTGCTTCGCAAGACGATTTTCCCTATGGGCTTGCTTCGCAAGACGAAACGTCTTGCTAGTCTTGCGTTTCCCCCCCCTGCTTCCCCCCCTTTTTTCTAAGCCGCTAAGCCGCTAATAGCCTTTTAGCAGCTTAGCCGCTAATCCTTTAATAGCCGCTAATCCGCTAAACCGCTAATAGCGCTAATCCGCTTAGCCACTAATAGGGTTGCTTCGCAAGACGAAAAAACCGCTAGACGAAGAGAATCGCGGAACGGATTCTTTTCGTCTTGCGAGGCACCACTGTATTTCAAAAAGTAAAAACCAGGGCACCCCAAAAGTTGTTGAGCTAACAAAATGCAATTTTAGGGCAAAAGGCAGCCTTTCGAACCACCCCCCCCCCGATGTCAATTCTGCCTTTAAAATCCCAGTTATGTCCAGGGAAATCTAGATGCATGACAGCCTAGCTTTAGAGGGCTTTTAGAAGGGGGGGGTATACAAAGTCAAGACAGCTGTTAGCTTCTTGAGAATCTGAATTTTAAAAACTCTAGGTAACACTGAAGACGCCAGCCTGCATTATCGGTGCTCTCAGAAGCCAGAGGGCTTGCTGAACAATGAGTTCCAGTGACTGGGGAACAGGAACAGGGTCCCAACACCACACATTGCATTGATCCGTCATTTACCACTCTTAAAAATTCATTATTGTTCTTTGAAACGTTTGGCACGGCCAACCGCTTAGTCTTCCACTTGGAACTCTGCCAGAGTCTGCATAAACAGAAGTGCACGTCCTTCCCCTGGTCGCCCTCGCCTCTGTTGTCATAAGATTTTTGACTGTAAGCTCCTCAGGGGCAGGGACTTGCCTTCTGATCCTTTGTAAAGGCGTTGTGCTCTTTGGAGAGTGGCCCATTAGGGGCCTCAGCCAGCCGCTACCTGCCTGCCTTCTTGCTTACTCTAGGGATTTGGCCCAGCTGGTCAGCTTCTTCCTCCTTAATCTCAGTGTTGAACTGTTAATTATGACAGTCCCCTTGAGAGTTCTCCTGGCAGTCTGGGCAAAGGAGCCCAATGAAAGCTTTTAGGTTATTTTTAATAACCTAAAGAGGAGGAGGATGGGGATAAAACTAGAATTAGCCGGCTCTGCCTGTCATTGGCTCTGGCGCCACCTGCTGTTGGGATCCCTGCATTCTGTCCAATGGTCGCCAGCCAACACTGGCGATGGAATCAAACATGTATACTGTACATGGAATGAGGGCTGCAGGAAAACCTGGGGAGGGGGCTGCCTGTGTGAGCTCCGTCTTCTTGGAGGAGCTGTAGCTCAGCGGGAGACCACCTGCCCAATCCCAAGCATCTCCAGGTAGGCCCAAGAAAGTAGTACCCTGGGAAAAGTACTCTGGAGAATGCTAAACCATGGTTTATTAAACTGTGATTTAAGAAACCATGGCTTATTGTTCTGTGTGAACCCAGCCCACCATCTTAACTAAGGTTTATTAATTATGGTTAAAAGCAGCTTGTTAACCGAGGTTTTCTAGTTGGCTTATCAACCATACTTAAGGTTAACCATGGCTTAGCAATACGTGGGAACACAGAACCTTGACCTCTTTAGCTATGGCTAAGGAGCCATCAATGCCCCAAATCTACAGAGCTGTGAGAAAAGGGAGGCAAAAGTTCAGACGTCTCTCAAGGCTTGGTTGCTGTCAATTTTAAACTATTCTGTGACACAATGAACCAAAGTTTAGGTAATCGTCTGCCAGATGCCTCACCTTTAACCATGGTTTACATTAACCATGGTTTAGTGATAGGTGCCAACTGGACAATATTAAGCTACAGGTATGGATCGTCCAGCTTGGTCACAGCCTATGCTCTTTCCTATAACTAGCGGGGGAATATGGGTTGTATCCAATGTTAGTCCTACCCAGAGTAGACCTATTGAAAGTAATGGAGATGACTAATGTACAGTGCCAGATTAAACCCTGTGGAGGCCCCTAGAAATCTCGGGGGCCCCTTTGCAAATTATCTCCTAATACATTTTTTATTTTCTTTCAAGATCAAATCAGTATTATTTTGATCCATTGTGGCAGGGCCTCTAAAAGGCAGGAGGTCCATAGGCCGGTGCCTACTCTGTCTGTTTCGTAATCTGGCACTGCTAACGTAGGTCCATTAACTTTAATAGGTCTACTCTGGGTAAAACTTTGATGAATACCCCCCACATACACACACAAATTATACCACATGCAAACAAATGTGGCTGTATAGAGGATGATACAGGTTTTCCTGCTCACAAACACGAAGGTGCAGAAAACCAACCCTTATCTGCAGCTGAATTGACATGCTTGCCTCGTGTAGCTCACAACTAAGTGGGGCAGCAGCCATGAGGCAGAGTGGCATGGGCCCCTCCCGAGAACAAGCCTGGCCTGCCATCTTTCTCTGGAGTGGAGAGGGTTGGGTTTGGGCCGAGAGGGGCTCTCCTGAGCTCCTTCAAGGGCTCCTTCGCCTCGCTCTGAAACTTGTCCTTGCAGCTGCCGGGTGCGTTAAATAGATTCCTCCTGCTGGGTCAGCTAATGCAATTTGCAAGTAAGTGGGGCAGCTGTGTTGTGGTGCTGGTGCCAGGACTCTCCAGAGACCAGGCCCAGTGCAAGCGCCTCACCTATACCCTCCTTGATGGCAGCCCTGAGCATCCACAACAGCGTTCAGCCTCCTTTCTCGCTAGCTTTCTGCCAGGAAGCTTTAGCTAACTCTCATACAGTGGTACCTCAGGTTACATACGCTTCAGGTTACAGACTCCGCTAACCCAGAAATAGAGCCGCTAACCCAGAAATAGAGCCAGTGTGGTGTAGTGGTTAAGAGCGGTAGTCTCATAATCTGAGAAACTGGGTTCGAGTCTCCGCTCCTCCACATGCAGCTGCTGGGTGACCTGAAGTCTCTCAGCCCCACTCACCTCACAGAGTGTTTGTTGTGGGGGAGGAAGGGAAAGGAGAATGTTGGCCGCTTTGAGACTCCTTAAAGGGAGTGAAAGGCGGGATATCAAATCCAAACTCTTCTTCTTCTTCAGGTTAAGAACTTTGCTTCAGGATGAGAACAAAAATCGCGTGGCGGCAGCGGGAGGCCCCATTAGCTAAAGTGGTTCTTCAGGTTAAGAACAGTTTCAGGTTAAGAACGGACCTCCAGAACGAATTAAGTACTTAACCCGAGGTACCACTGTATATACAAACCAATTGCTCTCTCAATTTGCCTTACCCAAACATATAAACCCCTTTACACCTTATATGTCCACTCTGAAGAACTAGCCCTGTTCCAGGTGCTGCATAATACTCATTCTGCATTTATAAGAAGCCAATCTTTTATTGTGTGGCAGCACCCAGCACTTTGGAACTCCCTGCCTATTGACATTTAGAAAGGCACCTTTGTTGTACTGCTTTCGGACCCTGCCAAAGGCATTTTTTTTAAGGCAAGCCTACCTAGGCATATAGAACATTGCATGTATTTTAATCTGGTTCTTATCTTATCGTTGATTTCCATTATCTTTGGAATGTTCAAATGGTTGTTTTTAACTATTTAACAGATTATTTCATTGGTATTATTATTATTTGTTTATTGAATTTATATATATTTGTTCTGTATCCTTTTTGTAAACTGCTTTGAAGTTTCTTCTTCTTACAGTCAAATGCAATATGCAATTTTAAGGATGAAACACACAAATAACTATCTGAGCGCTAGTCCTTAGGCAGTCAAAATGTTCTGGGGGTGCTGCTGCTGCTGCTATTTTATCCTGCTTCCGTTGCACTGCAGCGCAAGAGAGCTCCCTCCAGATGGTAATCATAGAACTGTAGAGTTGGATGGGACCCCGAGGGTCATCTAGTCCAGCCCCCTGCAATGCGGGTAACATTGCGGGAAGCACCGCAGAACAACTCCAATGGCAGCATAGTCGATAGAGCAGGGGTAGGCAACCTAAGGCCCGTGGGCCGGATGCGGCCCAATTGCCTTCAAAATCCGGCCCGCAGACGGTCCAGGACTCAGCGTGTTTTTACATGAGTAGAGTGTGTCCTTTGATTTAAAATGCATCTCTGTGTTATTTGTGGGGCATAGGAATCCGTTCATTATTTTTTTTCAAAATATAGTCCGGCCCACTGCATGGTCTGAGGGACAATGGACCGGCCCATGGCTGGAAAAGGTTGCTGACCCCTGGGATAGAGTGTCGGGCTAGCAGCTGGGAGAGACCAAGGTTCAAATCCACAACGTTCACTGGGGTGGCCTTGGGCCAGTCACTGGCTCTCAGCCTAACCTACCTCACAGGGTCGTTGAGTGGATAAAACTAGGAGGGGGAGAACCACTAATGCCACCTTGAGCTCCTTTGGGGGGGGAGAGTAGCGATACAAACACCATCGATAAAATGGAACAATCTGCAAAAATCCTCCCCTATAAGAGGAAGAAGAAGAGTTTGGATTTGATATCCCGCTTTATCACTACCTGAAGGAGTCTCAAAGCGGCTAACATTCTCCTTTCCCTTCCTCCCCCACAACAAACACTCTGTGAGGTGAGTGGGGCTGAGAGACTTCAAAGAAGTGTGACTAGCCCAAGGTCACCCAGCAGTTGCATATGGAGGAGCGGGAAATTGAACCCGGTTCACCAGATTACAAATCCACCGCTCTTAACCACTACACCACACTGACTCCCCTATTGCACTATGAGTGTGCCAATCGCATTGTTGCAGAATACACACACAAAACCCACCGCCAGTCTGCTGGAGGGACCATCTGAATAGGCCATTCCACTTTGCAGTGGTTTTCCAGAGTCCAGCTGATGTTCTAAGCTCTGGCCAACAGTGATCCCCGCACACCTACGGGCCAAGGAGAGAGAACGCCTCCCTGCTTCACTAAGGTCTCCCTCTTCCCTTTTCCCTTCCTCTGACAGCCACGACTGAACCGGCACTCGTCACCTGTCAAAGGCACACCGTGCGCTACAGGCGCCTGTAGTGGGTTGCCTAGCGACACTCGCACGCTGCGTTCTCCTCCGTTCAGAACAGGAGAACATTCCACAGCCCTGGGTTCCTTCGCTTCCTACCCCAACCTCCTCTGCTTCCTCCCTTTCTCCTTCACTGGCCACCAAGTGCCCAAAAATACGGCCGGGGGACAGGACAGGGCAGGGCAGGGCGGGGAAGGGAGGGCGAGATTTCTGAGATCATCAGCCTAGACCTTGAAAGGAAATGTTATAAAAAAGCAGTATTAAGGAGAGCAAATAAGTCAAATGCAGGATCTTATCCCACCCCCCACAAATCTTAAGTTTCCCCACATTTCCACATCAGTTTGCACTGGGGGAGGGAGGGGAAGAGTCCTAACGAAAATTCACCAGCATTTTCATGTGAATCTTCTCTCAGTGTGCACACTTCTGCAACGCCTTAATGTACACATTTGTGCAAGCAATCGTCTCTAGAGCATTTATTTATTTATGCCGTGCCTTTCAACCTACAGTCTTGTTTTCTATATGTCATTTTCATTAATGTATGGATTTATAGGCACACGTTACCCTAATATGTGTGCTTTCGTACGCGTCGCATGCCTGGAGGACATACAGCTGCAGAATTTGGAGATGTGCAAATCCCAAAGGACGGCTGTTCTCCGGTTCGTTTATTGTTTCAGAAATTAGGAAGGACCGCCTGCTAAATGCAAGCTGAATCAGATTCCCCACCCCTCCATCCCAATCCCTAGATAAGGGTAAGCAAGAGATTGAAGTGGGTTTATTTAAAATAATAATAATAATAATGATAATAATAATAATAATATAAGATTTTTGCTGTGTAGTTGGGAGAATGGGATTTAAGAGGATGTGGTCAAAGTCCTGGGGACAGGGCTGCAGTTAAAAAGATGTACAGTCATACCTCAGGTTACAGATGCTTCAGGTTACAGACTCCGCTAACCCAGAAATAGTACCTCGGGTTAAGAACTTTGCTTCAGGATGAGAACAGAAATCGCGGGGCAGCGGCACGGCGGCAGCAGGAGGCCCCATTAGCTAAAGTGGTACCTCAGGTTAAGAACAGTTTCAGGTTAAGAACGGACCTCCAGAATGAATTAAGTTCGTAACCCAAGGTACCACTGTATTTGGATGGCAGGAAGACAGAAGAAGGGTTGTGGCTCAGTGGCTGAGCATCTGCCCTGCATGTAGAAGTTCCGGGTTCAATCCCCAGCATCTCTGGGGGGGTTCGGAGAGTCCCCTGCCTGAAGTCCTGAGGAGCTGCTGCCAGTCAGTGTAGACAACACTGAGATAGGTGGGCCAATGGCCTGGGGCTCTGTATAACAAAGGTATAGCCATGTCTGAGTAAACGTGTCTGTCTAAAAGGCAACGGCAAGAGGAGGATGTATGCAATGCACACCCTTTGCATTGAGTGTGGAGGAATGTGAGAATCGGGAGGGTACGGTAGATTAAATCAGGGAAACTGTGGCCCTCCCAGAGAGTGTGGGACTCCAACTCCCATCATCCCCGACCACTGGGTGTGCTGGCTGGGGCTGATGGGCGTTGAAGTCCAACAGCTTCTGAAGGTTCCCCCAAATTTCCCCATCCCTGGATTAAAGAATCCACAAGCCACCTTTAATTATGACCCCCAAATTGCCACAAAACCCAAATATGTTTATCTAAAAGGTTTAATCCTTGCTGATGTTTTGGAAATGGTTATCGATCTTATCATTGCTGGGAGCAGTAGAGTGACAAGCTTTAGGAGTGTGGAACATGGCACAAAATTATTTGGTTTTTTAAAAAAATACAGACTGCAGCTACCTAAATTGGCATACTACAAAAGCAGGTCTGAAGATCAACAGCCAAACAAGTTTAGAGAGCGATGGAGTATTTTTCTGATGTTGTAGAATGATAAATCCCATTGGACGTGCTCAAGGATTAAGGCTTTCTGGGAGATGATATATAATGAAATGAAAAGGGTATTTAAATATACCTTTCTGAAGAAACCAGAGGCCTTTCTCCTGGGCATTGTCGGCCAATTGGTGCCAAAGAAGGATAGAACTTTCTTTATGTATGCCACGACAGCAGCAAGAATACTTATCGCAAAGTATTGGAAGACACAAGATCTACCCACCCTGGAAGAATGGCAGATGAAGGTGATGGACTACATGGAACTGGCAGAAATGACCGGCAGAATCCGAGACCAGGGAGAAGAGTCGGTGGAAGAAGATTGGAAGAAATTTAAAGACTACCTACAGAGATAGTTTATCCCTGTACTTAAAGGTACTATCCCTGTACTTAAAGGTTTAAAGCAGTGTAAGGAATGGCAGAGAGCCCTGGCAAGATATATCTGGCAGGGAAAAAGACCGCGGATAAAAATGAAAATATTGGTAGACAAAAAGGAAAGAGGAGGCTTTTCCTTACCGGACTTGAGTCTATATTATGAAGCCGCGTCTTTATTGTGGCTAAAAGACTGGATAAGATTGGAAAATAGAGATATACTAGATTTGGAGGGCTTCAATAACAGGTACGGATGGCATTCGTACCTGTGGTACGAAAAGGTGAAGGTTCATAGGGGCTTCCTAAATCATATTTTTAGGGGACCAATATACCAGGTATGGGAGAGAAATAAAAATCTCCTGGAAAGGAAGACTCCCTGGTGGATCTCACCATTAGAGGTGTTAACGATTAGGAAAACAAATATGGAAGAGAAGAATGCCACCTATGAAGAACTTATAAGTAAAACAGAACAAGGGAACAAACTTAGACCCTACGAAGAAATAAAAAACTTATTCACTGGCTGGTTGCAATACCACCAGGTGAATGATTTGTTAAAAGAAGATAAAAAGAAACTGGGTTTTGAAGACAAAAAATCTAAGTTCCACGTGGAGGTAGTTGAAGGTAAAAATAAAATACTGTCCAGGATATATGATATGCTACTGGAGTGGTACACAAAAGACGAGGAGGTGAAGGAGGCAATGATTAAATGGGCAATAGACATCGGCCATAATCTTGACTTTGAATGGTGGGAGGAACTGTGGAACAGTAGTATAAAGTTTACGGCGTGTATGGCACTGAGGGAAAATATCTGGAAAATGATATATAGGTGGTATCACACGCCGGTGAAATTGGCTAAAATGTATAGGTTAAAGAATAAAAGATGTTGGAAATGTGGTGAAGCAGAAGGCGACTTTTATCACATGTGGTGGTCATGTAATAAAGTGAAAGGCTTTTGGGAATTAATTTATAACGAGCTTAAAAAAATACTTAAATACACCTCTCCCAAAAGACCTGAAGCCTTTCTGCTAGGAATGATGGGTAAAGAAATTAGAAAAGAAGATAAGAACATATTTCTTTATGCCACCACAGCTGCAAGAATTATGTTGGCACAAAACTGGAAAACGGAAACCATACCCAGTATAAAGGATTGGCAGGTCAAAATGGTAAACTATGCCGAGCTTGCTAGACTAACAGGTAGAATACGAGACCAAGATGAACAGAAATTTCATGAAAATTGGAATAAATATTGGAATTATATCGGAACCAATTTGTAGAGGAAACTGGGGGGGGGGTTGGAATAAATCTAACAGTGAGTGATTAACTTTTAAGAATAAAAACAAAATACGTGATTGTGGAATTTATTTGATACTTACCAAAAGGGTGGAGGGGAGTCCAGGGCTCGGCAGAGCCCGAAATATTATGATTTTCTTTTTCTTTTTATGATTTTTTGTATAATTTGGGGAAGGGAAATAATAAATTATGTAAATATGTACTTATATGTATACTGATATGCTTATCGGTATGATTATTTGTATATTTTCTTTGTGTAATTTGAATAAAAATGTACTGGGAAAAAATAAAATAAAGACTACCTACAGAAATATTGTAAAATTAATGAATGTTAGAATGATGTTGGATGAAAAATTATGCGGTCTTTAGCTATAACGCTATAAGGAGTATGAAAAAAATGGACTATTAACAGACAAAAATTTAATGTTACATTATCTTAAGATTAAAGATTAGGATAAACAAAGAGGGGAAGGATTTGCTGAACTAACAAATTGAACTGGAATACAAAAAGGGAGGTGTGAGGAGGTCCGGGAAATAAGCAAATGAAAGAAAGTGATGGAAAGATGGAATTGTTTTTTATCTATTTTTATTTTGTATTTTTCTTTTTTCTTTTTTCATTTTGTAAAATTCTAATAAATATCTTTAAAAAAAAGAAAGAACGATAAATCCCAAGACAATATTCAACCCTATAGGTCTTTTGCCTTTTTGTCATTGAAATAAAATAAATTTTGTGCTGTGTTCTTGTATTTCTCCTATCCTGGTCCCTTAACGTCGGATGCTTCTTATGTTATTCGTAAGTTATTTTTTAAATATCTATCTCTCTGTTTATTTATCCTATCTCCCAAAAAGAGCCCAGGATGGCAAACACACCTAACGATAGGGCAGTGATAAAAAAAGAAAGAATAACAATAAAATAAAATAACTGAAATGTTTAAAAAACTGTTAAAAAAAACCATTTGAAACAAATTGAAAAACAGATGTAACCAAATCACATGTTTGGATAGACTCCGCTGAAATAGAAACATTTCCCACAAAAGTCTAAATGGAGATGGGGTCAATCAGCAGTGAGTTCCAAAGGACAGGCCACACTTAAGAAAAAACTCCGTATAAACATGGAATGATCATTGCATGACTCCTGAAGAAGGGCGAAGTCTGCAGATTGAAGTGATCACATCAGTACATACGGGATAGAATCGTAGAATTGCAGAGTTGGAAGGGGAACACAAGGGCCATCTAGTCCAACCCCCTGCAATGCAGGGATAAGGCACTCCCCTCAAATAAATACATTTTATAGTTGCTCAAAAGCTCCATAAAAATAAAAAACCTCTGAAAGCTAAAAAAAATAAAAGTATAGTTCCAGCCACAGGAGAACAGTGCCAAAAAATATATGGTTTATACTGATTACCGGTAGATTTCCACTATCATTCGTTTTCATATGGGGGATTAAAGAACAATCACGTTGCATCTGTAATATTAGAAGCAGGTTTTTTTGTTTTGTTTTTAAGGATTTATTCCTAAAAAAAGAATATTTTCCCCAAGACCTCATCAGCTGAAGAATTTCGTTTGGCGCTATTGCCATGCATTCTTGATCCTATTTTCTATTTTTATTTTTATTTTTTTGATATGTTATACTATTCTTAATGAGATAGGTTTTCTTAAGCTGCAGAGTTTAGAAGGAGAAATCAATTAAGCGATGAGACGCTTAAAGAGAGTGCCTTCACTTCATCGACGCCTTCTAATAAGACGACATTTTCGGTTTTGAATTTAATGGAATATTTTTAACAAACAATTTGCAAGAGACAGAGAGAGCCCCCTCCCCACAGGCATGCAGGCGTCAAAAAGGAGCAGCG
This sequence comes from Podarcis muralis, assembly GCF_964188315.1. Lineage (NCBI taxonomy): Eukaryota > Metazoa > Chordata > Lepidosauria > Squamata > Lacertidae > Podarcis > Podarcis muralis. Next base: position 10,669,282 of record NC_135670.1, on the reverse strand, counting down.
GTTGTGCTGGCAGAACCTTTAAGCGGCTCTCTGCACTCCGGCGAGAAGGAGCAGCGTGGGGCAATGGTCGGAGCGTCGGATTCAGAGTTTCCCGGCACACTCGCCATTTCTGTGATTCACTCGCACCATTTTCTCTCAGACAGCTCCCTCCTCGCCAGCCACAACACTGTCTCCTCACGTTCTCACACAGAATTGTGGAGCCCAACCCTACAGAGAGGCAGGAATCTTTTGCCCAAGTTGGGGCCCAAACCCTTCAGTCTGATGCTCTGCTGAATGAGCTACTCCAACTGTTTTTACACAAGTGGGCCCGGGCACACCAAAATGGAGGTGCCCTGGCCTCCCGTTCTCCTCCTTTTCCTTCACATTTGCACCCCATATAATTTTTACACACACCTCTCTTTTCCTCTTTCTCACCCCAACCTGTGTCTGTTCACACACACTGCCTTTCCCTGCACCTATCTGAAGAAGTGACGGTAGTGTGTCTCTCAGTGAAAGAAATAACTGTATGCTTACACATACACATACACATACACACACACCATATTTTTCCGTGTATAACACGCCCCTGTGTATAAGATGCCCCCTCTTTTTGGGACTCCAAATTGAGAAAATGGGGAGGATTGCCCAGACTTGTTGAGCTTTTTTTGGAGGAGGGGTTGCCGAAGATCGCTCACCAGCAGGATCGCCACACGCCACAGCCAATTGCACAATCGATTGCAGCAGCAACTAAACCTTGACATACCCACCAATTGCCTGCAAAAACAGTGTTGACAATCTCCTGCTCACAGCAGCCACCAATCGCCCATCCCACCTCTCCACTATCCATTTATAAGATGATCCCAAATTTTTAGCATAATTTTTTAAGAATATGACCTTGTCTTATACAGAGAAAAATATGGTGTGTGTGTGTGTGTATATATATGTATGCATGTGTATGTATATATATATATGTATGTGTGTGTGTGTGTGTGTGTGTGTATACACACACAGAGTCATACCTCGGGTTGCAGACGCTTCGGGTTGCACAATTTCGGATTGCGCACCACATCAAACCTGGAAGTACCGGAACGGATTACTTCCGGGTTTCGGCGCTTGCACATGTGCAGAAGCGCTAAATCACAACCTGTGCGAGCGTCCAGTGTGTGTGTGTGTGTGTGTGTATGAGAGACAGAGACGCACAGCGGGGAAACTTTGAATAGGAGGGTGTTGACTGCAAATATGTGTGAGAGATGGAATCCAGTTATGGATTTGGGTGGGAAAAAGAAGTGTTAGGTGTGAGGAGAGACCAGGCGCATCATAATGCACAAACACAGTCCTCTCTCTCACACACACATTTCCCTTTCATTCCTTCTGCCTAAATCCACTCTCAGACCTCTGCTTGTGCAACAGAAACCTCCCTTCCTCTCCCCTGCACATTCCCTCCCCTCAAGATCTGCTCCAGAGCGGCTGGAGGATCCTGGGTGCAGATCTTGACGGCATGTGGGGTGAGGAACTCCAGTTGCAGGACGGGGAACCTGGTGCACACAGGATTGGATGCAATCGCTCGGTTCAAATAGGCAGTCACATAGCTGGTGGCCTTGGGCCAGTTACTATTGCTCAGCCTAGCCTACCTCACAGAGTTGTTGTGGGATAAAAGCAGGGACCATGGCTGTAAAGGAAAAAGCAAGAGATAATTCTTTATTTCTCATACCCCGTTAAGGTGTTTACACAGTGAGCCACTCTGAGTCCACCTGGTGCAAAAAGACAGGATGTACGCTTTGAAAGACAAACCAATCAATCCAATAAAAGAAATTAGCTCTTGCATAAAAAATATATAAGCTACAGATCATAACAGGTTCTCCAGGATCAGACAGCGAACACAGTTTAGCAGTTTTGAATGCTGGGTTTGGGCACAGAGGGCTGTATCCAGTCTAACTCGTACTCAAAGTAGACCTATTGAAATTAATAAACAAGGCTAAGTTATGTCCATTAATTACAATGGGTCTACTCCAAAGTAGAACTCAGTTGGAGACAACCCAGAGGATGCAAATCTAAATCCCTTCTCAGGGACAAAAGCTCACCAGCGCTTTGGCTGAATTCCTTTCTCTTGAATTGCAAGCCTACCTCACAGGTTGCTGTCAGGATAATTTGATATGAGCCCCCTTCGCCATCACACACAGAGCCACCGACATTATTGGAGGAGGGAGAAGACAGAAATGCAGCAAACCAAGAAACCCAGACAGACAAATGATGGTCTGAGACAAGCAGACAGCGGAAGTCAGCAAAGAAATGCTGATCCCACCAAAAGGAATAGCTCTGGTGCATCCAGAAATCAGAGCAGGATGCCAAAAGGAAGCTCCCCCCCCCAAAGACTCCAGGGAAAGCAGGGCATCAGTCAAACCCCCACAGAAATCATTATGTAGTCACTGGCCCATTTTAACACTGACTACATGCTAAATCCTCCTGCCAACCTAGCAGTTCGAAAGATAAATAGGTACCACTCCAGCGGGAAGGTAAACAGCGTTTCCATGCGCTGCTCTGGTTTGCAATTCTATGTTCATTGGGTTGTATCCAATGTTAGTCCTACTCAGAGTAGACCCACTGAAATTACTCAAGATGACTGACTTAGGTGCATTACTGCCAAGGGGTCTACTCTGAGTAGAATTGAGCTGGATACCACCCACTGATTTTATGTCGTAGTCTTCTACCTCCATCTCAGGATGAACTAAGAGCAGGAAATCACTTGAGCTCCGGCTGCATCTGAAAATTCAGGACTATGGACAGCTCCCCCGTCTGTTACCGGAATGGGAGAACGCTCAGAAGCTGCCTTAGGAGACCAGGCTACGGCTTCACCGACCTCAGAATTGTTATCAATCATAAATTTATTGCCTGCCCTTTTCTAGCAGGTCCCAGGGCAGGTTAACAAACAATTTAAGATTCACTATTAAAAACAGCCAAAACAAATGACAGAGGAGGCAACCAAAAGGTCATTATATAAACATTTAATTGGCGACTTATTAGTGGCAGCAAGAATAGTATCGACAGCAAGGAATTGGAAAGATGCAAAGGGTTTAAATGTACAAAAAGTACAAAAAATTGGTATAATGTAATTTGGGACACAGCACTTCCTGAAAATCTGACGCAAAAACTTTGTGTAGCTAGAGGGCAAAACCCCCTCTAGTCAATTTATTTAGCACCCACAAAGACGCTACAAGACAAACTGTACCTGCCTCATTCTGTAATATATGGTTGTGCTAATGTTTTCCTTTGTATCAATATTAACAACTTTTGGGCCCTTTGCATGCCAGTTCCTTTGTAAACTATTGGTATTTCTCTTTAGAGCTGAGCAATGTCTTCAGGCTGGGGTGGGTGGGAAAGAGTGGGGTGTTTATGTATTTCGTAAAATTTATATACTGTTTGATTTTGGGGGAGAAACCTCCTCAGCTTGTCATTCCCCCCCCCCCTGTTCAACATGCAACAATTATTATTTAATAAAGGTTATTTCAAAAACAAGAACAGTTGGCAGTCGCTGGAGCAGGGTGGGTCCTGAGAACAGAGGTAGCATTCACCCAAATTTGTACTGTGAGGGTGCTGGGCGAGGGAATCCCACAGCTTAGAGGGCTGTTCTCTGTGGCAGCCCACCCCAAACCTCCGAGAGCCCCCTCTCTGCCATGTACTATCAGTTCTGACAGAGGGGTCCTCCACACTGGGGTTTTATTGCAGGTATAATTCTGTTGACACAACAACATACTAAAGGTAAAGGTAAAGGTAAAGGGACCCTTGACCATTAGGTCTAGTTGTGTCCGACTCTGGGGTTGCGGCACTCATCTCGCTTTATTGGCTGAGGGAGCCGGTGTACAGCTTCCGGGTCATGTGGCCAGCATGCTCTGGCGAACCAGAGCAGCGCATGGAAACGCCGTTTACCTTCCCGCCGGAGCGGTACCTATTTATCTACTTGCACTTTGACGTGCTTTCAAACTGCTAGGTTGGCAGGAGCAGGGACCGAGCAACGGGAGCTCAACAACACAATAGTGGTTGATTTATTCCATCTGTTGTTCTGTGGCAGTTCCTCAACGCTACCACAACACTGTTGTCTAGAGAGGCTACTACCGCACAACAAAAGTAGGGCAAAGAAACACAACCTGCAGAACTTTCTTGCGGTGCAGAAAGTTACAGGATAGACACTGATTTTAAACTGAAAAACCCACAGACACTCAAAACTTCCACAGGGAGAAATGTTGTTTTGTAATAGTCTTTATTTATAAAGCCTCGGCAATAAAGACAGATAAACCGCCTGGCTCAAAAGAACCTCCTATTCCCCATTCATTCCCTGTGCAGATATGTATCATTCGCACAGAGGTGATTTATTTAACAAATCACGCGTAAAAATTGAGATCAATCACAGGCATTAGGTAATGTCACGTTCATTGTCTCAGTAGATTACTCTGGAGATTTCCGGGAGTTGACGGAGGTGCCCTTGTCCAAGACACAAATACTGTGGAAATGTGGCTTATAACTGCCCTGATACCATCAGGAGCACAAACCATCATGAATGAAAAATAAGAATGGATGCCTGGAAGGGGCCTGGCAGTGCAGAGAAAGGTGTTTGCCATCACCTGATACCTTATGGGAAGGGCCATAGCTTACTGGCAGACCATCTTTGCATGCAGAAGGTCCCTGGTTCGATGCTGGCATCTCCAGGAATGGCTGAAAAAGACCCCTTGCCTGAAACCCCGGAAAGCCACTGTCCGTCAGTGTAGGAAGCACTGAACTAGTTAGACCCACGGTCTCACTCAGTGGAAGGAATTTTCCTATGTTCTACAAATAGCTCAGGGTGCGAAACCTGCTTCCCAGGAGCCGGATATGGTTTGTGGCTTCCCTCCCTGTGCAACAATTAGGCTCCCCCCCGCCAAAAAAAGCCAGAAGGTTCTATAGATGCCCATGAAACTTTTCCACAAGCCTAATAGGCATTCTCCCTTGGGAGAAAAGCGATGGCAAACCTAGACAGCATCCTAAAAAGCAGAGACATCACCTTGCCAACAAAGGTCCATACAGTTAAAGCTATGGTTTTCCCAGTAGTGATGTATGGAAGTGAGAGCTGGACCATCAAGAAGGCTGGTCGCCAAAGAATTGATGCTTTTGAATTATGGTGCTGGAGGAGACTCTTGAGAGTCCCATGGACTGCAAGAAGATCAAACCTCTCCATTCTGAAGGAAATCAGCCCTGAGTGCTCACTGGAAGGACAGATCCTGAAGCTGAGGCTCCAATACTTTGGCCACCTCATGAGAAGAGAAGACTCCCTGGAAAAGACCCTGATGTTGGGAAAGATGGAGGGCACAAGGAGAAGGGGACGACACGAGGACGAGATGGTTGGATAGTGTTCTCCAAGCTGCGAACATGAGTTTGACCAAACTGCGGGAGGCTGTGGAAGACAGGAGTGCCTGGCGTGCTTTGGTCCATGGGGTCATGAAGAGTCGGACACGACTAAACAACTAAACAACAACAACAACAATAGGCATTCCAGGGATGGGGTGTCAAAATTCATTCAAAATTCACCAGGCACATTTTGTAACTTGCTATCAGTCAAGTGAAGATGCCCGTGAGCCAGGATAGCACCTGACTTCTCCACTATCTGGAGTTTCCTGCCTGGGGATCCTTGGATCCGGACTGCTTTCACACACTACAGCAACACATCCTGCAGAATTCTGTCAGTTATATTTTATCTGCACAATCGGAATGAATTTCAGGAACCAAAAAGTCACATTGGAAAATATGACTCTCGAGCCATCTGGCCCCCAAATGGCAACTAGGCATTCCGTTTTGGCGACTGGAAACCCTGGGTTTAAGGAGCCATTTGGCACCTAGCTTATATATCCAAAAGGACGCAGGTGGCGCTGTGGGTTAAACCACAGAGCCTAGGACTTGCCGATCAGAAGGTCGGCGGTTCGAATCCCCATGACGGGGTGAGCTCCTGTTGCTCAGTCCTGCTCCTGCCAACCTAGCAGTTCGAAAGCACGTCAAAGTGCAAGTAGATGAATGGGTACCGCTGCGGCAGGAAGGTAAATGGCATTTCCATGCGCTGCTCTGGTTCGCCAGAAGCGGCTTAGTCATGCTGGCCACATGACCCAGAAGCTGTACGCCGGCTCCTTTGGCCAATAAAGTGAGATGAGCGCCGCAACCCCAGAGTCGGCCACGACTGGACTGGTAAGGGGTCCCTTTACCTTTAATATATCCAAATTTCTAACACTGGGTGTCAGTGGGAAGTCACATCTGGGGAGGGGAGGGTTAATCAACGCAGACGCCTTCCTCTCCTGCTTGCTATAGGTGGTTGATCCCAACATCTGGTAAATCTGGCAAGCTGGAGAGGCAGGAATATTATCTCCATCACACCTCTGAAGGTGAGGAGGGGCTCCATTCTCCTCTAATCACTGCCAAAAGCAGTTGATTCTGCAAAGTTGTCCAAGTCCTTTTTAAAAGGCCATCTCAGGTCGCTGCACTTCATGGACAACAAAGTCCCAGAGCTCATAAAGCATGATTATTTCACATGCTTCAGGAACTTACATTAAAAGGGAGGTGGAGAAAACCAAACCCAGACCTTGAAGAGAATGCCCATGAGCCCTCACTCAAACGAAGCCCTGGGCAGAAATTATCTTATTTTTCCTCCCCTTTCCTCTGCAGCTAAGCTAAGCATATTCGCTCAGTTGTGCAGACTAATCAGGATTCCATAACAAACTCTGAAACACGTCACCAGACTCCCCACTGTGCACCACCCCCAGTATCGGAAGGCCAGTCGCTGCGAATCGCAAGGTGCGAGAGAGCGGCTGCTGTGCTCAGGGGTCCTGCCTGCAAGCTTCCTGGTGGAGCATCTGGTCGGACACTGTCAGAGCAGGATGTTGGGCGAAATGGGCCTGATCCAGCTGCCAGACACTTCCGGCTTCCTTAGGCCACCCACCCTACAAAGATGGCTCATGCCACGTCAGAAAACTGGCTCATCTAGCTCAATGTTGTCAATGTGTGCATTTGAAGTATGAATTTAAAGCACCACTTTGAACAGCAATCGTTTTCTTCTGCCCCCCCCCAATAATCGGTCGGTGTGTGTGTTGGGATACCCCTATGCCCCTCACAGAGCTGCAATTCACAGAGTATTTTAACAACTGGGAAGAGAATAGGGGGCAGCTCTCACCACCCTCCAATTCCCAGAGTTCTCTGGGAGAAGCCATGTTTGTTTAAAGTGCCATGGTTCTGCTTCAAATGCATAGTGCAGAAGGGGCCTGAGAGGTGGGGGACATCTTGTCAGGCCGAGACCTGCATTGCCTCATGGCGCACCCCCCTGGGGCTGCCCGTCAGTGATGGGCAGAGCAACAGGTGCTACGCTTTCCTTTTTTTAATAGCAGGCTAAGCTGCAGCCAGGACGCAGTTGGCGCTGTGGGTTAAACCACAGAGCCTAGGACTTGCCGATCAGAAGGTCAGCGGTTCAAATCCCCATGATGGGGTGAGCTCCCGTTGCTCGGTCCCTGCTCCTGCCAACCTAGCAGTTCAAAAGCACGTCAAAGTGCAAGTAGATAAATAGGTACCGCTCCAGTGGGAAGGGAAACGGCGTTTCTGTGCGCTGCTCTGGTTCGCCAGAAGCAGCTTAGTCATGCTGGCCACATGACCCGGAAGCTGTACGCCAGCTCCCTTGGCCAATAAAGCGAGATGAGCGCTGCAACCCCAGAGTCGGCCACGACTGGATCTAATGGTCAGGGGTCCCTTTACCCTTTACCTAGGAAGCTGCAGCCAGGGGGAAACCAGTGGTTTCTAAACACTCTCACCCACTGCTCTTCATCCAGGCAAGCAGGACGTTTTATTACAGTTCAAGGACACAGCCCTCCAAGAGGGTACGAAGCAGAGCTGGAAAGGTTTTGCAGAGGCAAAGTGGGGGGTGCCCTGGGCGCACGTTTTTTAGGGGGTGCCTTCACAACAGGCACAGAGCCCTGGCAACTGAGGCAGCAGGAGGGTTGGTCTAGTGAGCAGGTGGATGGAGGCAGTGGGCAAGGAGCCTGTTGGAAGTGGGCACCGTTCACCTTCCTTGGCATGTGCCCCCACCCCAGCCGCCCAGTCCACTGGGGAGGAGGGGAGCACAACACTCGTCCTGCCCCAGATGCCAGCAACCCATGCTACACCACTGAGGCATTGTGACTTGGGAAAAGTCCAGAGTGCTGGACAGAGAGGCTGGGAGGACAGAACGTGGCCCTTGGTCTTTAAGTTCCCCGACCCTGGTCAACACTGGCTGGCAGCTGCTCTCCAAGGCTTCAGGCAGGGGTCTTTCCCAGTCCTACCTGGAGATGCTGGGAATGAACGCAGGGCCTTCTACTCTGGTTCTTCTTGACCTCTCAGCCTGACCTACCTCACAAGGATATTAGGATAGAATTTATTTTTTGGGGGGGAGACACACCCATGGACCACCCAGAGCTCTTTTGTGAAGGCAAGTGTGTCCAACTAAACATTAGGAAAAACTTCCTGGTGGTTAGAACTGTTTGACAGGGAACGGACTCCCTCAGAAGATGGTGGTCTCTCTCCTTCCTTGGAGATTTCTAAGCAGAGGTTGGGCAGCCACCTGCCAGGAATCGTTGAGCTGCGATACCTGCATTGCAGGGGGCTGGACTAGATGACCACAGGGGTCTCTTCCGACTCTACAGTTCCATGAATAAAATTGATGCAAACAACCCATGAATGACCTCACACTTTCATGAGCAGTTCTACGCACGATTCCCCTTTCGCGTACGACGACCCCGGGAGCGAGTTTTATTATGAATCTCTTGAGCCAGCCATTCCACCTCCTGCCTCTCCGGGCTGCCAAAGTTGCACAACCCCAAACCCCTTTGGCATTTCTTTCTTGAAAAGATGTCCCCCGTCATCTCTGCCGCTGGTTTTTCAGCATCCGGGCACACAAATTTGCCTAGATGCCTGGCATTTCCCCCCACAAGCCCTTGCTCTTTCCTAGCGAAGAAACCTCTCTCTCTTTCTGTCGTCCCCCTATCACCTCGCCGCTGAGAAATCTGGAGCCAAAGCGACCAAAACCGGGGGCGACGTGTGCCCCACGTATCATTACTTTCAGACTAAGCTGTTCCTCTCTCTCTCCCCCCCCCCCGCCCCACAGCGAGAACGGATATCAAAGGCCTGGGAGCTCGGTTGCTGTTCTACTTCCATCCGCCCCCGTAGAAGCACAGCTCCCCCCTGTTCCCACTGAGACGAGAACCTGCCCCCAATGGGGAAGGAGGGGGGAAGATGATGGAGGAGGGGATGGGGGGGGGAAATAAATACAGCAGAGTCTTTTTCACCTCAACCGCACAGACCTGGGAGGTACGGTTGGTTGCCAGGGCAACAACAGCTGCCAATTGAGGGGACCCAGCGAGTTAAAACCATACCCAGCGGGCAAGGAGCTCTCCAAGGGCACATTCACAAGATCATTCCAACATCGATTTGCTACCCATCGCGCAAGCACACACACACAGAGAGGCTCTATTTTAAAACACCCTTTCGGCAAAGCAGGCCCTTCTGTCAAGTGAGATGGGGCAGCTGTTTACATAGCCTGGCACGTAGGGTGGCAAAGCAAGAGGCTGGCATGGGCCTGACCCACTGCCCCCAACCGCCGCAGGAAATTATCCCACATGGGGAAAGCCCCCAAGTGAGAGCCGACAGAGGGCCTGCCGTTATGTGTTTAGAACTAGGTTTGCACATTTTGGTTTTTCAAGATGTACTGGTTTTTCAAAACGACAAATAAACAAATCCCACCAGATTGTTCCCCCCTCCGTGGAACAGAGATTAATAATACGTTGGGATTTCCAGCAGAGAACGTTACCCAAAAAAAAAGGGTACCAAGTTTCAAAGAAATTGACAGTCTTGCTTGCCCAGCCAGAGCTCTTATTGTGTTTCAGCATACACACTTTGAACACCCTTTGTGCGTTTAGGTCTTGCGACTGCTAGCTTTCTAAAACCCTATTTTTCAAACTGCTGCTGGTGGCGCTAAATATGCCGTATGTTTTTAGTTGCACCTGAGCACAGATGATAATTTATGTTATTAGACAACTTGCGTTTCGCGGGGGCCACGTTGCGGAGTTTAGCACTGGGCTGGCCTGATGCATAGCTTGGCGCAGCTGCTTATAGATGAATTGCTTATGGCGAATTGTATTGGCGCAACAATTTTTGTTTTGTTTTTTAAACGTTGTTTTACGGACATTATGCTGCGTACGTGACGTTATGTTGTTTACTATGCTACTATGCCGTAAACGGAATGGTGGGCTTTGCGGGGTGGGGGGCGGCCAATAAATTTCTGGAATAAATAGGGAGTCTCGTTTTAAAATGTGAAGAAGAGCCGTTCTGGAGGTTCTGGGTACATGTAGGGGGCAAAATGGGTCCAGGACAGTTAAATGGGAGACAGGAGAGAAACCCTACACACCACATACCACGCAGAACACCTTCGTAGAAGATGAGAACACAGGATAAACAGTGCTTCCTGTGTTCCTGAATCAGACCACGGCTCCATCTAGCTCAGAATCATCTCTGAGGCTAGCCGTGGTTCTCCAGGGTTTCGTACAAGAGGCATTCCCATGCCTACCTGGAGATGCCGAGGTTTGAACCCGGGACCTTCTGCATGCAAAGCAGGTGCTCCACCCCTGAGCCACGCATAGCCCTTCCCCAACAGAACACAGGAAGCCGCCTTATACTGACTCAGGCCGTCGGTTCCACCGCAATGGGCATCCCCAGACCTACCTGGACTCTCCTTCTGTGGAGGCTTTTAAGCAGAGGTTGGGTGGCCATCTGCCAGGGATGCTTTAGCTGAGATTCCTGCATTGAAGTGGGTTGGACTGGATGACCCTGGGGGTCCCTTCCAGCTCTGCCATTCTGTGACTCTATGTGTTGAAACCGGATACCTTGGGACCATGGTTAGCTTGTGTATTGTTTCAGGTGCAGACGACTTGCACAAACCAGGGTCTGCCACCAAGGATCTGCTTACGTTACGTTTTTATCCACCCCACTTTTGCTCCAAGGGTTGGGCACACACAGTTTGCCCGTCTTCTTTTTAAAAAATTCTTCCAACCACCCTATGAGGTTGATGATGAGAGAGATCTAGCCGCAAGGTTACCCAGCATGGTTCATGGCTGAAGACAGATTTGTACTTGGTCTTCCAAGTCCTGGAGACACACTCCTAACAGTCCACCACACCACGTCTGACGTTGTTCCATTACAAGCATACCTGCATGCGATAGATGGGCCTGCAAAACTGTACTTACCACATTCACTAACAAATAATTTTGGTGCCTGCTTAAAGCAGTTTTGCTTAAGCCTATCCAGACAGGCAGCTGATGACCTGTTTTAATCTCCTTTACTTCTAATTATTTTTCACTGCTTTTCACTGTTTTTTATTGATAATTTCAACACCGCTTGCGACCCATTTGGAGGTTTTACTACAATCAAGTAATGTATAAAGGTTGTTAAATAAAATAAAAACAAACATTTCACTCTTCCTTTCATTTTTCTTTCTACACCCAAGAAGAGAAGGTTTTTAAAGGAATCTGCAGAACTGAGACATAAGAGGGAGAGATATCAGCACGCTCGAGGGAACCTTGGGGGCTGAAGGAATGAAAAGAAATATTTAAACAAAGGGGGCAACCCGTCCTCAAAACACCCCAATGAAGAATTGAGCACCCTCATCACTCACAGAATTGGGGGGGGGGGGTAGAAGACTGAAAACTTTGGAGGTGGGGGAAACATGTTGGACTAGGACCTGGGAGACCCGAGTTCCAGTTTCCACACATCCAAACGATCTTAGGCCAATCGCCATCTCTCAGTCTAACCTACCTCACAAGGTCGCTCTAAGGATAACTAGGAGGGGTGAGAACCATACCTATCACCTCAAGGTCCTTGAGGGAAAGGTGAGATACAAATATTGTAATAACAAAAATGTTTGAGCTTATAGCATCCTGCAGTCAGCGGAGGCTGGTTCATAAGGGCCAGTCCGTTCAGTCTGTTCTGAGCCAGCCCCCACCTGCCTGCTCCCTTAGAATCACAGAATGGGAGAGTTGGAAGGGACCCCCACCCCCCAAAGTGCAGCAATCTTTTGCCCCATTTACATCCCGTCAAGAGGGTGGGCACTGTCTGTCACCTTCCTCTTCCTCAGTGTTGCCCCTTGAAGAACTCAACAGGGAGGCGGAGAATAGGGAGGACTCCGCCTGTCACTAGCTCTGGCTCCGCCCCCTTTTGGGCTCCCCTGCCCTCTGCCCCACCAGCCCCACTGGGCACCAGCAGCAACGAGGCTTGGCAGGAACCCCGAGCAGAGAGGCTCTTTCTAGGAGGAGAGAACACACCTCAACCCGCTTCCCGCAGGCAATGTAAAAAATGGAAATAAAGAAAACAGGGATTGATGGGGAAAGATGCAGATTAGTGAGATACCTGCACACCTGCAACAACCCTTAAATATTCCGGCAATGACTGCAGAGTGCAGGCTTCAAAGCTACCCAAATAAGGAAGACGTTTAGAGCACATCCTCCGCCCACCCAAGAATCATGGGATCTGTAGTTTGCATCCCTCGCAGAGCTCCAGTTCCCAGCACCCACTTTAAAAACTCCAGTTCCCAGGGTCCTTTGGGGGGGGGAAAGGCTAGGGCAGGATGTGCTCCAAATGCATGATGTGTATTCGAAATGTAAGAATTTCCCCTACCTCATGAGGACTAGAAACTTAGGGAGGCTTCGAATGCTACTAGGCAGCCATTACTGCTTCCGTGGCTTAAAAGTTCAACGTGTGAATGAAGGAAGCAAGTGTTTTTGAAGTTGCAAAGGTATGTACACACGTCCGATGGGGGGGGGGTACCAATTGGATTGAGGAGGGGGTGTCTTGTCCATAAGCAGATATCCTTCCCCCACCCCTTTGTTGCCTTATCTGGCCTGCGAAGCAGCCCTCGCTTTCTGTTTCAGAAGCTGAAATCCGGCTTTTCTCGGAGTGAACCAGAGGGTGTGAGTCGACTTGCCTGACCCTGTGGCTTGCGGTGAGCCGACTCGCTTGACTCCCTATGCTCGCAAATCCCGAGAGGCAGCCCATGCTGACTTTGCAAGGATGGAGAGGGAAAGGAAAACCCCCGCAGCCTGGTAAGCAGGACTCTTGCTCTCACCAGCAAGCCGGCTGAGCACATGGCTTTTTCGTTTCTCCACCAGCAACGTCCGCCAAGCCTCCCCCTTACCGGTGGGTCTAAGGCAAATGTATTGTAAAGAAGCAGGCAGAGGGCTGCGTCCACCACCGCTGCCGCCACTGCTTTATCATTCATTCCCAGACCACGGCACAGATTGCCGCAACTGGCATGTCACCGCGACCCGATGCTCCTGAAAATGAGAAACGGCGGACTTCAAACCCAGCCTCGCACATCGTGTACTCTGAGATGGAGTCCCTCCACAGTAATCACAGATGGGTGGAAAGAGATAGACGCACACAGGAGAGGCAGACCAGCAGTTCCACTGATCCCAGAATTCAGAGGTCCTTTTTCTATTTTTCTTAACGGAGATGGCAGGTCGTCAGCCTCAAAGCCTTTCCATGCCCAGCTAGCTGCCATCCCCGGATTCACACACGAGGCTCCAAGCCGTTCCTGCTTCAACGCAGGGGGGTGGGGGAGAGTGGGATAGTCTGGGTTGGGGAACCTGTGGCCATCCAGATGTGGCTGGACTCGAACTCGCACCAGCCTCAACCAGCACAGCCAACGGTCAGGGATGAGAGCCGGTGTACTGTTAGTGGGTAGAGTGTGGGGTCAGGACATGGGAGGCCAGGGTTCGAATCTCCCACTCAGCCATGAACGAAGCTCACGGGGTGACCGTGGAGTCAAGCACTGGCTATCAGCCTAATCTACCTCGCAGGGGTGTTGTGGGGATTAGAGGAGGAGAACCGTGCAAGCCAGCCCTGTGCTCCATGCAGAACTGGGGGGGGGGGGGGGGAATATTAAATGAATAAATGTCCCAGGAATAAATTGGTCAGAAGACTCGCTTGCGTTGCAACCCCACACACCTTCTGCTTTCGGTTCTGCAAAAACAATTGATTTGGCTTGCACAAATCACACAAGGCATGAAGTTTGAAAAGCCCTTTAAGTCTCATCGGCAAACACAGGATGGAACACAGAGGTGTGTCTTATATACAAGGTTAGATTCTGTGACCTTTCAGCCCCCTGTTGTCTATTAGGAACGAAGCATTAGTATTGCTTGATTAGAAACACAGGAAGTTGCCTTAAGGCATCAGGCTATTGAGCAATCTCTGTAGCTTCATCTAGTCCAGTACTGCCAACTCTGGCCGGCAGTGGCTCTCCAAGGCAAGGGGGGGGGGGTCTTCTTTGTCATCTTTCCACTGGAGAGGCCAGTGACTGAATCTGGGATGTTCTGCATGGAGGGCTGTTCTCCCTTAGCAACAGAGGGAGATGCTTTATAATGAGCCAAAACACTGGTCCGTCTAGCTCAGTACTGTCTACACTGACTGGCAGCAGCTCTCCAGATTTTCAGGCAGGGGGCTCTCCCAGCCCTAGCTGGAAGGGCTGCAGCTTGAACCCGGGACCTGAAAGCAGATGCTCTACTGCTGCACTACGGGCCTTCCCTCGGTGGAAAAAGCAAACGCACTCTGCACATGCTCAGTTACCCTTGGAATATCCTGCACAGAAAATATTCTACGGCGCAGTTCTGAGTTAAGCTCCCTCTCCAAACATCCTCAGTGGGGGGAACAGACCAACGGTGCTCTGCACATGCTTGATTGTACTTTTGCCTTTCAAATTAAGCCTGGCTATGACTTTAAAGCCATGCCAATCAGCTGTGCATATTATACCTGAGCGTAGGAGGCAGAGACAGAGAGGAGGGCGGGCTGGGATGCCATATTGGGGACGACACACCTGATGCACATGGTGTAATTTCATCTGAGAGAACCCGGTGCTGTCGGGGAAGGCCTTCTCAAATGCAGCGGGAGGTTGGGGTGGGCTGGCTTACCACATTCTGAAGTGTATTAAATAACCCCCACTTTCATCTAAGGAGAACACCAAGCCTCTTACAAGAACATTTAGTCCAGAATCTGAAATCGCCTAACCACATCGCTGCCCACCCACCACACAATTCCACGCACACAAGCACAGAACAAAATCCTGACCACCTATAAGCAGCCCCTAACATGACGGAACGGGACTCAGGTGGCGCTGTGGGTTAAACCACAGAGCCTAGGACTTGCCGATCAGAAGGTCGGGGGTTCGAATCCCCGCAACGGGGTGATCTCCCGTTGCTCGGTCCCTGCTCCTGCCAACCTAGCAGTTCGAAAGCACCTCAAAGTGCAAGTAGATAAGTAGGTACTGCTCTGGTGGGAAGGTAAACGGCATTTCCGTGCGCTGCTCTGGTTCGCCAGAAGCGGCTTAGTCATGCTGGCCACATGATCCGGAAGCTGTACACCAGCTCCCTTGGCCAATAAAACGAGGTGAGCGCAGCAACCCCAGAGTCGGTCACGACTGGACCTAACGGCCAGGGGTCCCCTTTACCTTTAACATGCCGGAAGGGAGGCTATTCTGGTAGGGCGAATGGGGGCACAGCCCCAACCCCTGTACGAACATAGGAATTTGCCTTATTATGTACCATGGCAACCATTGGTCCATATAGCTCAGGATTGCCTACACTGACTGGCAGCAGCTCTCCTGAGTTTCGGGCAGGGACACTCCCATTCCTACCTGGAGAGGTGGGAAATCAAACCTTTGATTCTGCATGCACAACAGGTGCTCTACCACTAAGCTATGGCCCTTTCCTTTCCCCTCCCATGTTAATGTTTATTAATCCCGCCCCCCAAAGCAGCTATGGCCCTTTCCTGAGCCTGCTCTCAGCCTACCTTCTTACTTACAGCCAGTCCAGAGGGTGGCCTGGACTGTCAGCTTCCTCCCTCCCCCCTTAGTCTCAGCGTTGCCCCTTGTATATTATTCAGCAGGAAGGAGGAGGGTGGGGGGCAAAACTAGACTCAGCTGGCTCTGCCTGCCATTGGCTCTGGCGCCACCTACTGGTGGGCTCCCTGCCTGCTGCCCAATCAGCCCCAATGGCAAGCAGACACCCCTGAGGGCTGCCTCCATCCCCAGGCCACTCTGGTAGGGCATAAGATGACTGATGAGGCTTGAAGCTCCTAACCGGACTGTGCTATGTGGTCTCATGCACCAGAGCTGTGGAAGGGTTTGCGCAGGGCGCTCTGTTCTAAACCGCACGTATCAGGATTCCTTGCCACAGCTTGTCATTTTTGAGTCTCATTTCCCAAACTATTCCCTAACCTTTCAACGTATTGTTAATAATAAACAACCCCCACCCCGACTTATCAATGCCAACGAAGGTGTGTTAGTGTGTGGGTGTGCATGGGTGTGTGGGTGGGGGAAGAACGCAGCCAACGGGCAGAAGAAGGGAGAGGGAGACACAGGGCTGCAGCAGCCAAGGGGTTAAAAGACAGTAGCATCCGGATTATTAGTAGGGAGCATCATTTTGTAAACATATGTAGTTTCCATGGCAACCAGAGCCAGGTTCCTTGGTTACGGATGGAGGGTGGGGAGGGGGGGAAGAGAGAAGGGAAAGCAAAATTAGGAGGGGATGGATGGATGGAACAGAGGGAGGAAAATGTGTGTGTGTGTGTGTGTGTGTGTGTGTGTGTGTGTGTGTGTGTTCCTCCTCCCCCCCCCCTTTTCTTTTCTGGGATTCCTGGAAGCGTCACCGAAAAGGAAGGAAGGAAGGAACAAAAAAAAAGGGGGGTAGAAAGAGGACAGAGAGTCAGGTCGTCCCAGAAAAAGGCACATGAGGAATACAAACGGATAGATAACCAAAGCTATTTTAATACGAACCTCCCCTATTTTCTGTCCGACTCTTCAGGCAAAGAAAAATGCAATAATAGGGAGAATGTGTGGGGAGGGGGTGGTGGAGAGGATTCTGAGCCACACAAGGAAAAAGTGCATATTCCACCACTGCCACCCCAAAAAATTCTTCTATCCTCCTCACCACTGTCTTTCTTCTTCCTCTTTAACAAAAAAATAACAACGGAATGGGCAAAATTGAGAGGAAGGGTGTTCAATATCAAGTCAGAGGTGCAGTCCTGTGTGAGGTGCAGTTCTCCCCAGCCACAAAAAAACCCCACATACCTTAATAACTATAGGGAGAGCAAAGAAGATGAAGGAAGGGGAAAGAAACAGCAGGTAGTGGCTAGATTGAGCGAAAGTAGGATCTGCTGGATTCTGAAATCTTCTCCCACTGTCCCCCTAAATGAGATTCTTTGCCTGGTAACAGCACCCCCTCCCCCCAAAAAAGAGTATCAATTTCCTCCAATAGGCCCAGAAATAATGCTGGATTTTGTAGCACAGAAACACTGGTTCCTGGTATACAAGATGCCGACTGCCCGACTCTTCCCAACCCAAACCCATGAAAATCTCTAGTGCCATGTTTACGGACCCCCCAAACGCAGAGGGATCTCTACCTACCACACCTTGTCCCCACCCATCCAAATAAATCCCCCCCCCCACTGTTCGGTTTTCTCACCCACATGCTCCCCTCTTTTCAGAAACCCACCTGCATTCCAGCAGGGAGCAAGAAAGAAACCCCACAAACCGTCCCGCAAACCCACAAACCAGATTTGCAGATAAGGCAGCTGCTCACAGTGCCCCACATTTGGAGGGCTGTTTCCTTGGCTTTTAACCACATTGCCCAGGACCCCTTGCTATTGCCCCCCTGAACCATCTACCCCCCCTTGCTTAGTGACCCCAGCACCCACTATTTGAGATCAAGCAATTGCCGCCACCCTCATCCCAAAACCCTCATGCCCTCTACCACTGGGCAACAGCCTTATGGACTTTAGCCCCCCTCTACTTCCTTCCAGGCGGCAGGCGGCTGGCTCTGGGTTCAAAGGACTGGGGAAGAAGACATGTAGCCAAGCAGGAATTGGGTGAAAACATCACTGCCCCGCCACCAACCCTTTCAGAGATGAGCTCTCCCAACTTCCCCATCACCATACCTCCCTGTGGGGTTTCCTCCAGCCCCATCTTCAGCTTCTCCAATCTCCCCCCACTGCCACCTATCCCCCCCAAACACACACTGCCTGTCTGTGCTCCCCCCATTCCATTCTGTAGCCCCCCCACTGCTTATCCCTTTTAATTGCCCCAGCTTGACCCCTCTCTCACCCCAATTGCCTCCCTACTCTCCCACCCCACTGCCTGCCCCATTGGAAAACTCTGCCATCTCATATCACCCCCAACACACTTTGGCAGCTGCTGCCCCCTTCTTTGAGTCCCACTGAGGAGTCCCCTGCCCCCACCACCCTAATCCCATTTAGTCCCTCAATGCCCCCCAATTTCCTGATCTCTCCACCCCTATTTCCCCCATTTTTGACAACATCCCAACCAACCGCTCATTCCGCACTCGCAGCCCCAATGCCCAATGCCCTCCCCAGAGACCCTGCTCTCTTTCTCCCCCCCCCCCCACCCTGGGGTACCCCAGATGTTCCCCTCCATGAACCCCCAGCCCATCACAGAGCCTCCCCCCCCCTTGGATCTGCCTCAGCCCCCAGGTGCATTTAAATGCACCCTTTGCTGCCCTACCTGTAACCTCCCACCCCAGTCCTGTTGCCTATAAATGCCCCCCACCCCATCCTGCCCCGCTTGGAACATCCCCTCACCCCCTAGCCCTCCCCACACACCCAACCCAGCTCTTCACCCCCCCACCACCCCACATGTCCCCCCTTCCAGGGTGGGGGGAAGCCGACGACTCACATGCCAGATGACGAAGAAGATGAGCGAAGCGCAGAGGACCAGGGTGAGCATGTAGCAGAAGGCGGCAAAGGTGAAGGCCATGGCGGGGCGGAGGGGGCGCGCCGTCGGTGGTGGTCCCAGTAGCGGCGGTGCTGTCGAGGGAGGGGGCGGCCCGCGACCTCCCCCCACTTTGGCAACCTCCTCCTCCCTCCCCCACCCCCCGCCCCGAAGGCAGCAAAGGCGGGCGCGCAGCTACTCCGCCATGGGGCAGAGCGGCAGGCGAGGAAGGTGCGAGGAGGCGGCTAGAGGAGCTGCTGCGACGACGCCCCCTTCATCCTGCTCCTTCGCCGCCGTCTGCCGGGAGAGGGAGAGCGAGGCGCCCTCGCCGACGACGACGACGAGGAGGAGGAGCTGCAAGCGGCGGCGGGAAGGGAGCGGGGCGGCGCCACCGAGGAGAGTTGCCTTGGCGGGGCTGCTTCTACCTGGAGGAGCTGCTGCTGCTGCTGGAGAAAGAGGGCGGGCGGGGAGGAGGGAGTCGCCCCAGGAAGGGTGCGCGCCCCGCTCTCCCCCCGGGGTGGGTTGGTGGGGGGGGGTAAGAGGGAGAGTCCCCTGCTCGGCTCCCAGGGAAGGAGGAGCACGTGGCGGGGCTGCGCTGGGCGGGGGGAGTCGCCCGGAGAGGAGGAGGACCGAGGGAGGGAGCCTCGTGGGGCTCCAGTCGGAATAAGGCAGCGGTGGTGCAGTGGTTAGAGCATAGGAGCCAACTCCTAGGGGTCTCCCCAGTAAAATAGTTGAGCATTGCCATTCAAGTGGCGCGCGCGCGCGCGCGTGTGTGCCGTGTCGTGTGGTTGATGGTGCGGGACAGGGCTTACTTACCCCACCAGATTTTCTTGGCGCTAGAGCATTGCGGGAGGACCGCGGAGAGAACAGGGTTGGGGTCCCCGCCCTCCTCAGCCACGAAGCTTTCATCTTGAACCCTGCCCTGCCCTCGTACCTCACAGGGTGGTTGTGGGGATTAAATGAGATGGAGGGGCGGAATGGGAGAAGAACCACGTGCCAAGCCAGCCTGGAGCACCTTGGAGGGGTGGGGTGGGGAAAGGAAGGTAGGATATGCAATCAATCAATCAATCAATCAATCAATAAAATGAGATCTGTAATATGGGATCTACAGTGCAATCCTAGCGGCGTCTACTCGGAAGTTAAGTCCCAGGGGATTTGAACCCTGGTCTCTGGCGTCCCAGCCCAGCTCCTACCTTAACCACTACACCTTTACACTGGGGGTAAAGGATTTCATACAGTAGCGTGGAGGTATTAAAGGGGTCTTTCCCTTGCCCTTCGACACTATACATGCATAGAGAGAGATATATAGGACCCGCTTTTCAAAGTTCTTTTAATGTTGTGTTTTATACCGTAACCCGCCCTGGGACCTTGGGTAATAATAATAAATGATGCGTAAAAGGAGATGTTATGGCTGCGGTGCTGCGTTCAAAGGGGGCGAGCCTGCAGAGCGTGCGCGCGTGTGAAAAGGGGGCGTGGCTGTCGGCGATCGTGGGCGTCAAATGTGAGTCGGAGGAGGCGTGGCTCTGGATGTCTGAAAGGGGCGTGGCCTATCGTGCGCTGCAGACCGGCGCGTGTGAAAACATCGAAGGGAATGTGGTTGCGCGCCAGTGTGTGGAAGCGAGTGTGGAAGAGGTCGTGGTTGTCCATATGGCGGGGGTGGGGCATGATACCGTATACACATGCAGACATTGAGCAGTAGCCCATCATGTTACATCTCCTTAAGTGTAGCCACTTTGGAATAAAAGCACACTGCTCATTTAGGCCCATTCATTTCAGTGCCTCTGCTTGTGAGTAGAACTTCGTTGGAATCCGCACTTCCCCATTTATTGCTCGGAGCCCCGGAAAGTTTTATGTAGTGGCTAACAAATCTGGATGATAAATGCATGATACAAAAATGAGAGGGGGGGAGGAAGGAAATTGGGGAGAGGTGTGACTGTGTGGATGCATGAGGGGCTTGTGCTTGCATAGAGGAGAGCGAGGGGGAAACTGGCTTGCCTACACGCCATACGTTAAAGCACATGGCTCCTCACCACCAAATAAACTGGGAACTGTTGTTCGCTAAGGGTGCTGGGAATTGTAGTTCTGTGAGGAACAAACTGCTGTTCCGAGGATTCTGTCTGTGTTTTAAATGCATTGTGTGTGTATGTGTGTGTCAGACAGAATGGGGCACATATCCTGTCAGGAAAGAGTGAATGGGAAAGGCTTGTGTAGGAGTGTGGATTATGAGGGGGAAAACATGAAAGGGAAATGTGAGGAAGCAGTGTGGTTGTGCTATGATGTACCAGGCTATTCCTCACACCTCATTCTTCTCTTTCCCGCCCAAATCCATTCCTATGTCTCTTCCTCCCTCTCAACCGTATTTTCAGTCAGCTCCCTCATATTCGCGGTTTCCTCGCAACGTCTCTCTCATGTATGCAGTTGTTTCTTTCGTCTCTCTCTTATGTATGCAGTTCACCCTTTCTTTCACTTGCGATCTCTCTCTCTCTCTCTCTCTCTCTCTCTCTCTCTCTCTCTCTCACACACACACACACACACACACACACACACACACAGTGCCTTCACCACAGGCAGGACGTGTGAACAGACAAGGGTTGGGGTGGAAAACAAGAGAGGGGTGTGTTTGTGTGTGTAAGAATCGCACGGGGTCTCCGTGTGAAGGAAAAGGGAGCCGAATGGGAGGCCAGGGCAGCTCCATTTTGGTGTGCATGGGCACACTTGTGTAAAAACATGAGGGAGACGGTGTTGTGGCTGGCAGGGAGGGAGGGAGGGAAAGTGGTGTGACTGATTGACAGAAGCGCAGTGTGTGAGAGGAATGTGTGGTGTGTTAGGACAGAAAGATGTTATGAGAACCCTTTTTTTAGTCAACAAATTTTTAAGCCAACAAATATGTATGCGTAAGATAGGTACATGGCGTGTTTTATTCAATAATTCCTACATAGAAGTGTCTTCTGGAAGGTACAAGGGCAGCAAACATGGTGCTGACTGGATGCTGTTGAACTAAAACTCCCACCAGCCCCAGCCAGCACAACCAGTGGGAATAAACTACAGGGGTAAACTACAGTTCCCGGGATTGTCAGGAGGAAATAATGTGTGTTCAGTATATGGAGTGTCCGCAGCCCTGGTCACTGTGTCTGTCTCTCAGTGTGTCCTTCCCCCATAACTCTTAAAAAAGACAGACGGCTCTTAATACAGTACACACATTCAGAGCTTCTTTCCTCACATACTGATGAAATCTGACAAAATGTTCTATTCTGTCAGAAGCATCGATCAGTTGTCAACAGGAGCTGCCAAAGCAAGCTGTTGGATCCCTTTTTGGGGATTTGTGGGATTTTTTTAATGGGGTGGTAATGTCTGAGTGTTTGTGCACCCCCCCACTCCTTCAACAGAACTTCAATAATACATGGTATTCTAATTAAGAATATTGCTCCAATGAATCAGTGGGTAGTTACACACAATAATGAATATTTTATTCATTTAAGTTGTGATTGGAATATGTGTGCCTGTGTATGTCTCTCTCTTTCCTCAAGGATATTCCAGGCTCCTTCCTGAACGTTCATATTCCATTCTAAACAAAAGACAAAAGTCTTGTCCTACCGCAGTTTAAAATTACAAATCACAACTTTTTTAAATGGAGGCAGCCTTAAGAGGTATGTGGTATAGTGGTTAGAGCGCTGGACTCACAACCCCAACTTTGACCAGGGTTCAAATCTGCATCCAGCCCATGATTGTGGGCTATTCACTGTACTTCAGCCTAACCTACCTCACAGGGTTCTTGTGAGGATAACATGGGGAAGGGGGAGCCACGTACACCACCTTGAGCACCTTGAATGAAAGGTGGGGGTATAAATGTTATAATAACTGAGGGCTCCTTCAAGATGCAATTCTTTATTCCATTTATACCCCATCTTTACTCCAAAGAGCTCAAGGTTGTTCTCTCCATCCCCACATCTTTTACCCTTCAATCCTCCCAACAATCTTGCGAGGTAGGTTAGGCAGAGAGTTGGTGCCTGGCCTGGGATCACCCAATGAGGTTTGTGGCTGAGTGGGGATTTGAACCCAGGTCTCCCTAATCCTCGTTTGACCATTCCAGCCATCTGTCTCAGAACCAGGGTGGTGCTTTCGCCACATTTTAATAAATGGGGATGAAGCTTATTTCAGCAGGCACGTCCAACAGGTAGACCGTGACTCCCTCCCTCCTAAAAAAAGCTCAACAACTTTTGACCTGAACCCCCCAAAAAAGGGGGTAGATCACTGTCAGTTTTTAACTCTGTGAGTAGATCGCAGTCCCTTGGGAGTTGGCCACCCCTGCCCTACAGTAATGTGCAGCAGCTTCTACAGTTCACTTGTACCTTCTCACACTTCTTCCCAGTACCAGGTTTCTAGAGATCCTTTGGACAAGACCCCATGGCCTCTCTCCTTCAGTGAGTCACTCCTTTACAGCAAGCCTTGCTCAGACTTCTGCCCTTGCAACTGGAACCTCAGCGTTCCTGAGGACTAGAAACCTGCTTTGAAAAACAAAATGCCCAGCCATACCAACCATTGATGCCAGCCTTGCAGCACTCGATTATATCAAAAAGCTACCTTTACAGCTTGGGACTAGGATACCTGAAAGATTATATACCCAATCGATCACTGTGTGCAGCAGGAGAGGGCCTCTGGCAGATATCATCTTTTGATATAGGAATTGGGTCTGTGTTGTGTTGTGTGGTAGCTACCCCTTTGTATCTCCTTCCCATTAATTATGGTCTCTCTTGCCATTCCAGCACCTGCTGAAGGCCTTTTAACAAGCCTTTTAAGATGAGATATTTCCCAGTCTGCATCTGTACTGGGATTGTTTCAAAGGTGTTTGTGTGTTTGCTGCCCTGGACTCCTTCAGGAGGAAGGAGCAGATGGAAACTTAAATAATAACAATAGAATCTCCCTCTTTTAAAGGCTTAGAAACGGATTCAGATTTTCTGCATGTGTGGGTTCAGATACTGCAAATGTTTCATCACAATAACAACAGCACTGATATATATATATTGGTTTGGGTGGTACACATGTGCATTTAGCTTTATTAACTGATTGATCAGCTGCAAGTGATCCAAATTAAGTCAGCCAAAAAAATGCCCTAATCAGTTGACAGGCCTGGGAGGTGGGGTAGGGCACACACAAGAAGATGCGGTTTTCGGCACATAACATACCTTACAAAAACATTGGCTCTAAACCCCATGCAAATCCCTGGAATCTGGGCTTTGTACTCTGGAGGCTTTGTCTACTTGTTGTTGTTCAATTTGTAAGAAACACATTGGGGCTCCCCCCCCCCACCTTCCCCCAAATCCCTCAGTATTGTTAATTCAATTTTGAGCCGTTCTTTCACGCAGGTTTTAAAGGAACTAATCCCATCTCTTGGATTACACGATGCAAGAACAACATCGAGATCCACCCACCAGCCCCTTCCTCCCTGCCCAGAGCGCCAAAGTGAGGTAAGAACCTTAGGGAAACAGCAGTCGCTGGCTTTAAGACCATGTCACTAACCGAAAAGCGATGGGGTTGGGGGAGAGGAGGCTCGGGTTAGGTTGCCCAGGCAACTGAAATCCTCGACTTTGCAACCTTTATAATCTCACAGGCTTTGTTCATGCAGCCAAGTTCGTGCGGATGCATCCGATGTAAACAATGGTGGCTGGTGTGTCATGGGGACTTGTGGGGCAGAAGGCAGGGAGCCCCAAAGCAGGTGGAGCCAGAGCCAAGGACAGGCAGAGCCAGCTAATTCTAGCATTGCTCACATCCTCCTCTTCGCTGAGCAATACAAGGGGCAACACTAAGAGTAAGGAGGAGGAGGAAGGCGGCAGGCAGGACCCACCATCTTAGGGACTCTGGTTTCTGTAGGGTTTACTCCTTAGCCCAGAGGTTTTCAACCTTTTTGAGTCCATGGCACCCTTGACCAACTACATTCTTCCTGCGGCACCCCTGTGGGGCTCAGGAGCCCAGTTATGTCACCCCTTGCCTGCAATGCTGGCAGTCTCTCATCCTTTTTCGAACACCCTTCCCTTGTGGAGTTTCCTCAGTCTCCTCTCCTCTCTTATTGGGAGTTCTCTGGGCAGCAGCTGTTGCTGCTGCTGCCGCCCCTGGTCTCTGATCTTAAAGGTTAAGGTAAAGGGACCCCTGACCATTAGGTCCAGTAGTGACTGACTCTGGGGTTGCGGCGCTCATCTCACTTTATTGGCCGAAGGAGCCGGCATACAGCTTCCAGGTCTTGTGGCCAGCATGACTAAGCCACTTCTGGCAAACCAGAGCAGCGCACAGAAACACCGTTTACCTTCCTGCCAGAGCGGTACCTATTTATCTACTTGCACTTTCCCGTGCTTTCAAACTGCTAGGTTGGCAGGAGCAGGGACCGAGCAACGGGAGCTCACCCTGTCGCGGGGATTCGAACCGCCAACCTTCTGATCGGCAAGTCCTAGGCTCTATGGTTTAACCCACAGTGCCACCTGCGTCCCTGTCTCTGATCTTACCCCACCCCAAAGAGATGTGGTGTTATGTGTTCAGTGGTCTGTGTTTGCCTGAGCTAGAGTCTGGACTAAGGATTCTGAGCTCCTGTGTTCTGATTCGATACATGATGTCCAATCACAGAACATTTCAGGATCTGGGCCTCTTCCATTGGCCCTTGAACTCTGAGTCGTGATTTGCAGCTTGGAAGTTTAGACAGCCAATCACATTGTGAGTGGGAGTGGCCCAAGCTTTCAGAAATGTATATAAGCGGTTGCTTTGCCTGCTTCCCAGTTATGTAGTTCAATAAAGGTTCTTGCTGTTATGATTGTGTCTTGCCTTGTGGGAACCCACCAACACTTCATGTGCCTCACACTGTCCTTTCCCAACAGGAAGGGCTGGAGGAATGGCTGGCTGGGTTCCCTTGCCTGCCTGCCTGCTTGCTTGCTTACTCCAAGGCTGCCTCATCTTCTGGCAGCCAGACCCCCTGCCCAGCCCCAGAGGCACTATTCACTTGTGGAGCTTGTAGCCAGGGCCGCTGCAACAAACAGCTGTGCAAGCCTTGGGGAGGCAGATACGAGAGGGCATCAGAAGAGGGAGGGAAAGAGGAACAGAGTCCCGTGTTGCCTGTGGCACCCCTGATCATCATTCAAGGAACCCCCGGGTGCCACGGCACACTGGTTGATAACAACAACTCTTCTTCTCCCAAAGATATCTCGCAAGAGTCAGAGCTTTCCTTTTCCTAGATGGGCTACCTTCCCAGCCCCTTCTGCCCCCCACTTCCCTCTACCATATTGGGCACTACAGTGGTACCTCGGGTTACATACGCTTCAGGTTACAGACTCTGCTAACCCAGAAATAGTGCTTCAGGTTAAGAACTTTGCTTCAGGATGAGAACAGAAATTGTGCTCCGGCGGCGCAGCAGCAGCAAGAGGCCCCATTAGCTAAAGTGGTGCTTCAGGTTAAGAACAGTTTCTGGTTAAGTACGGACCTCCAGAACGAATTAAGTACTTAACCCGAGGTACCACTGTACGTTGGCTACGCTATAAAGAGTATCATGCTTCCTATCTGTATACTTCTCTCAAGTGTTAAAAGCACTTCTCATGCCCAGATGTTGTGCAGCAACACTTCCAGAACCAAAGGTTCCCCAGCCCTGATAAGCACTGTGCCTGTTGATAGCAGCAGTAGTTGTGTTGCCTTCAATCTTTCTAGCTTTGTTGCCATTAACATCCATAACAGCTTCACTTATTTCATGGAAAATCTGCTGGGACTCTCGTAGCACCTTTCCTTTTTTTTTTTTTAAACAGCCAATGCTCTGGAACATTATGCAGATACATAAGCACTGGCACTCAAGAGAACTGCTTATTAGCGCATATTACAGTATTCATTAGGGAACAACTAAAGTAGCAGTAGGGAATCTTTGGCTCGCTGGATGTTGCGGAACTACAACTCCTATCATCCCTGACCGCTGGCTGCGCTTGCTAGGGCAGATGGGAGTTGTAGTTCAGCAACATCCGGAGGCCCAAAGGTTCCCTGTACCTGAACAAAAAGGTCACAGTGAAACAAACAAGCATTAATTTATTTAAAAAAAACAAAACCTTGAACACAAAAGCTGGCTTTCTCCTTTCTCCTATTTTAGCTGGTCTTAATAGAAAGTACTGTATTAGCAGTGGTGTAATGACGAGGGAAAACACAGCTCTGGGATTACTTCTCCCCATCCAAGCAGGAGCAAATGATGTCACCTGCTGGTTGAAGCACTGGCAGTGTTAAGTAACTTTTCTTGTTCTGGCAAGTGAGTGAAGTGTTAACGAAGCTTTCAAATTTGAAACAGATTAGAATACAGTGGTACCTCGGGTTAAGTACTTAATTCGTTCCGGAGGTCCGCACTTAACCTGAAACTGTTCTTAACCTGAAGCACCACTTTAGCTAATGGGGCCTCCTGCTGCTGCTGCGCCGCCGGAGCACAATTTCTGTTCTCATCCTGAAGCACTATTTCTGGGTTAACGGAGTCTGTAACCTGAAGCGTATGTAACCCGAGGTACCACTGTAGAGGGAAACAAGAGGCTAGACACTTCTTTCTTTTCCTTTGATGAGGTTCCAGCTTCATGCCAGCAGTTTAGATAATAATGCCGATTTGCATTTCTAATTAAAAGCTAGAGGTTTCATTTCAGTGGGATGAAGACCTTTAAAAGATGCCTGCTTCATAAGCTGAACCCATTCAGTCAGAAATAACCAACACTCCTAAGAAGCTAGGACTGCAGTTGTTCTCATCCTAATAATGACTACATGGGCTACCAGAATAGGCACCTGCAATTCAAAATTTACTACTATGCCCTCCATCACTGCCGGATTGCTCAAGGTAAAGAAGGCAGCTACATAATATTCTTTCTAACAAATGTCCAGCTACTTGTTTAGAATTAGCTGGCATAGTTATATTCTGTTACAGAGGATTTTCATACTATGCTACAAACTTTCCATACGGTAGTTTTTCTGGTTTAGTATTCTGTTATATTGCAATGTCATTAGACCATCATGAAAGTTGTTCTAAATGTTGCTTTTAATGCTGTAACCTGCTCTGGGACCTTAGGGTGAAGGGCAGGTAATAAATTAACAATAACAAGTATTTATATACCTGCTAAACGAGGATAACCCTTTATGCAAACTGCTACATAAGCTTTCGCCATCATAAGCATCTGTTATTTTTTAAGCTGCTACAAAACTTTTAATTAGTTTTGCTGCAATTCCTCTAGAAGGTTTTGCCTTGCAGGGTATGGTGTGTTTTGAGGGTACAGAAAATATAGTTTGGGCATCACTGTGGACATGTAGACTTTTCCCCTGTGTAGAAATGCTTTGCTGAGTCTGCTCCCATTGCCTTGAACTGACCTTAATACTTGCCGGCTGAGGGCTTAAAATAGAGACTTGGGGAGAAACAGGACAATAGCATATAGATCATTCACACTACCAAAGGCAGCAGAAACAGCCTGTTCCGCGGCGGCCCAGTCCCTCACCGGCTGTTCTGAGGCACCCTGGCACAGGTCGGGCAGGCTGCAGGTTGCTGAGCAAAGCAAATTCTTATTCTCTCCCATATTCAGCTTTATTTCCTACCCAAGAGCAAATTGGGTTCACAATGGGGCAATTAAGATTTGGTTGGAAAACGTTGCTGGTGGGTTGGCACCCTCTAGTGGCTCCTTTGGGGACAGCTTAGGACAACTAAGGCTGTGTACACACTGGTCCTTTAAAGTACATTCCCGCCCCCCTCAAAGAATTCTGGGCGCTGTAGTTTATTAGGGGTTGCTAGGAACTGTAACTCTGGGAGGAGAAAATTACAGTGCCCAGAATTCTATGAGGGAAAGTCTCTGTTTCAAATGTGCTTTTAATGCCAGTGTGTACAAAGCCTATACAGTGGTACCTCGGGTTACATACGCTTCAGGTTACACACTCCACTAACCCAGAAATAGTGCTTCAGGTTAAGAACTTTGCTTCAGGATGAGAACAGAAATCGTGCAGCAGCGGTGCAGCAGCAGTGGGAGGCCCCATTAGCTAAAGTGGTGCTTCAGGTTAAGAACAGTTTCAGGTTAAGTACGGACCTCCAGAACGAATTAAGTTCTTAACCCAAGGCACCACTGTATACTGTTACAAAGGTTGCACACCACCCCAATCGCTGCCAAGCGGTAGCAAATTTCCAGACGCTTACCCAGGGTCCTGTTTCCGTTAGGAATTCAGGCATGTAAGAGACTGTAGCATTTTAAGATATATGGTTTTACACCTCTATACACCTGGATCTAGGTAGAGGAAGAGAGTTCACAGCATTAGCAGGGGGCTTGTTCCTCACAACACAGCACTGGAGCTCATGGCATCCGGCACACCATTTCCAGGCTTTTTTCTCAGCCTGCCAATATGGTTCTGCCCCACCTGGCCTCCGTCTGGAGCTCTGGCACCTCCTTCTCCTTCCCAATAACACTTGCTAAGCAGCCTCTCTGTTTTAAAAGGGGCACATTTTTCCTGTGTGGCACCTTGCCGCTGCCCCCCATCACTTTGGGCAACCGCCCAAATCTCCTGTCTCTGCCTACTCCTCAGAGCAGGAGGGAAGGGTAGCTTTTTGCATTGCCAATGGCCCTTAATAACCCATTACCTGACTCTCCATTGTTTCTCAACGACTCTGCATTTAGCTAGCCCAGCAAGGCTCATTTGTGTAAACCCAGGCTGTGTGTGGCCCACTTCAGAACTGCTGCAGCCTGTATTTTCCATTCAGTATCCCAAATAGTACTGTATCTAAATTCTACCATTTTACTAATTTCTGACATTCACTAACTCTTAGCAGTTATGAGTGCCCTTGCATCCCTAAACTCTGTTACCCCTAAATCTGTAATAATACATTAAGAGCTTTGTGGTACCCTAAAGGCTTTGGTCGCCTCCACACCATATATTTAAAGCCCATGGCTTTCCGCAAAGAAGCCTGGGAACTTTACCTCCCACAGAGCTAAGTTCCTAGCACCCGTAACAAACTACAGTTCCCTCTAACTTAAGGCATGTGCAATAAACTATTTTGGATTTAAGGGTAGTTCAACAACAGCACGCGATGAAGGCTGATATAGTGCAATTGTTGCCTAGTCTAGGGGTGTCCAACATCGTCCCTGAAGAAATCTAAGCCCAAGGTGATCCATTTGGTCAGAAACCCTGAAGACGTCGCCATGTCGTCCTCTCAGTTCTAAGCATGGCCAATTTCTTCCATCACATGAGATTCTCCTCAGCTACTTGGATGGCACAGTGCATTATGGCTCCTGGTTTGAGGACACCGAAGTCTGACTGAGCTGCAAGGAGGAGCTGGAGGTTTCCCATGCCACCTATGATGATCTACATGAGGACCTGGAGGACTGCGGCACGACTGAGTGCCTTCCTGGATTCCACCTGGAGGCGTTGCAGATTCGTGAATGGCACACGCATCCCTCATGAGAAGATCGATACAAGCCCGTTCATGAGGAAAGGCATTGCTGGAGACTGGAGGAACCACCTCTCCTGCCCACTGCAGGCTGAGCTCTTCAACAAGAAGCACCAGCAGGTAACAGGAGACCACTGCCTAAATTTCATTGACGGCTGCATGATCAAGGAGCTTGACAAGCGGCTGGAGGTTCCCAGTGTGTTCCGACAGCCACATCCTGCACAAGCTTTGCCAGAAGAGCAAACCCCCTGTATGGAGGCATTGAAAGCACCTTTCCCCATGCCTAATAACAGGTAAGTCCGTGGCCCACATAACCAGAAACAGTCTACTTCATCCTTTCCTAGGCTGGTGTGCTCCAGATGTTTTGGACTGCGGATCTCATCAGCCCCAGCCAGCATAACCATTGGTGTCAATAAGGGTCGTGGTCCAGGGCTTCTGGATGGCACTGTGTGGAGCAGGGGTGGGGGAAGCCTACCATTTTTCTCTCATTCACACACACAGGTTTGACATAGCTTTGAAGTCTTCCCTGCCCCTAAGTCCAGTATACCACGTTGGCTACAGCAATTCTAGGGTGCGACCTGGAGAATGGGCAGTGAGAACCTGAGCTCTCTGAATCCCACTTCATGAAAGGCCAGGAGCCAGCACAGTCAGCCCGAGCCACAGTTAAAAAGATAACCGGGTTTCGTTAGCAAAAGCCACAAATCTACAGATAACCTGGAAGTGTTTGCCTAATCCATCTTGCACAATCAGGCTTCCTGCGTTCTGCTTTTCAGCAGTTCTGTGGAATCATGAAAGAAAGAGTACCCGAGCCCCACCCTGGAGTATCAACTCTGCCTTGCACAATAAAGTCACAGATGGAGGCTGATTTTACCAGCCAGGATGAGGCACAAAAGCAGACACGGCACTGGCTACACCAAGCTAAAAATGAACATTAAAAACTAGTGGCTCTCAGCTGGAAGGCAAATCTTGCCATAGGGAGCCCAACAGGATGCAGAGACACGTTCCCACCCACAGTTTACTCTCCTCAAGAAGATGTTGAAGACCCAAAGGAACCTGATTTTTCCTGATTGAACCAAAAAGGGACACAAGACTCTTGTCTGGCACGCTCTTTCAGCTGACACTTATTTTCCTGAAGCCAGAAATGAGATGGCAACATTTTTTCAAATTCAGTTGATGGCTTTTCATCAGGGCAGGGAAAGGAAAGAAGAGGAGATGCCTGGGGTTACCAGCATAGCTGTGGGAGTTAAGACCATTAACATCCACCACTCCTTGGGTGCAACATTTCAAGAGTGCAAACACACCACCACCCCAACAATCCACAAGCACAGCTCAACCCTTTTGAATCCCTTGCAGGAAGGAAGATAAGGACTACACAGCCAAGCCTGAAAATCCCTCATTTTGCAGAGGCTGGTTATGTTTTATTGGATTTTTTTCTCTTTTCCTCTCATTTGTGTTTTTTTAATTTCACTTGTGGAAAAAGAAGAAGCTGACGAACAAAACCACCTTCCACCCACTTCCTGGCCCAGCGGGGTCCCTGACGTTCCTTAAATAAAGTGGGGGAAGGGGAAAGACAATGGGATGAATGTAGTAGTGAAGCAATATGGAAAATGCAGCTTCCTGGTGCTAAAAAAAAAACAAAAACGATACAGCATTCTTGGGAGCCAGAGCCCAAAACCGGGGGTAGTGGGGGCGACAGGGTGGGACGGATGGGCCTTGGTTTGGTCATGATCCAGGGAAGGAAGATGGGTGGGTGGAAAAGAATAGGGTTTGGCTACATGGACCTGCAATATCAACAAGGGAATCAATGGGTGGCGTGGGAGGAAGATCAGGGCCAAAGCATGCCAAGATGGCCATAGGTGAGCGGGGTCCTGCTCAGACCACACCTGAAGCAGACTCACAGAGTTTGCCCAGCTGTCCAAAAGATACATTCATCGACTGTGGAATGCAGGAGCTGGGAAGCCCCCCGCGACCCACCTTCCTTCCTCCCAGTAGTTCAGTCTTGAGGAAGGATTAAATTAGATCAATAAACCACCCGCCACTTGGGCGAGGGGAAGCAGCAGCAGCAGCAGCAGCGCTAGTGATGGAGGGAGGCCATATTACACATTTCTCCTCCCGCTAGAGGCCAGCAGGATGTCTGTTCCTAGAGCAGGCTGGGAAAAACGGGGCACAGCAGGGAGAAGACAGCTAGGAAAGCGAGGAGCTGTGAGACAGGGTGCCCTGAGAGGAAAGGTTTTAGGAGTGGCCGGGGCGGAAAGGATGTGGTGGTAGAAAAAATGGCAAGGAAGCAAGGGACACCAAGCCCCCGCCCCTGGCAGAAAAAAAAAAGCAGTTGCTACATGCAGGGGAATGAGTGCGGTGGGCCACACAGCATCTTGCCCAAATGGGGCCTGGAGACAAGGGGGGAGATGCACAGACACTTCAGCCCTTTGCCAGCTAAACCCTGCCTGCTGACAAACCAGTCAAACGCCAGTAAGAAGGACAGGACACAGGAACTCAGGCTTGCCCTAGCAAAGCCCAAAGACTCATGGGGGCAGGAAGCAAAGGGAGACTGAAGCGAAAGATAACTAACGCTCTGCCCCAGATTAGAAACACAGTTTTGGAGGTGGGGGAAGAGAAGGGAGGGCAGCGTAACGAAACCAGCAAAGAGAACCATTGCCCAGGCCTTGCCTACCTTGGGGGGTGCGGAGGGGGAAGGAGGGCCCCAAGGCAGACGAGCATGTCATCACCCCCCACTCCCCCCTGTTGTAGGGAAGCTTGCAACCTGTACAGAGCCCACCCTCAGCCCAACCCACTGCCTCCCGCAACCCCAATACCCCTCCCACACAAAATCCCCTACAGAGTTAAGTGACAAAACAAAACAAAACCCCAAAACCAAAATAAACAGGCCGAGGATACTCAACAGCACTTGGAGCAGCTGAGCTGGAAGGGGAGGGAGGTCCCGTCCCCCTCCGGCGAGGTATCATCCGGGAAAGCCACCTTCGGAGAAGAAAAAGAAGCAGGAGGTGGGGCTGGACCAGAAGGGGAAGGGCAGGCCCCCTCTCCCCACAGCCTGCCCCCCAGGCTGCCCCTCGCCCCCCCACGCTATCCTCATGTCCCTCCTCCTCAGCAGCAGCCACCGCCTCCTTGTTTGACCGGAGTGCTGTCAATTTTCAGGTTGGGTCTGTCGCCGCCAGCCGTGGCACCCGGGCCCATGCGTTTCTTGATCTCAGCCGCCATAGTCATGAACGACTGCTCCACATTGGTGGCATTCTTGGCGCTGGTCTCCAGGAAAGGGATCCCAAGCGAGTCTGCGAATTCCTGCAGGAAGAAAAGGGAGAGGGAAGGTTAGGAAGGAGCAAGGTTTTATTATATAGGTCAGAGGCTCCTTGCAGGACCTCAACTGCAAGGCCAGCAGCTGAACCATCTCCCATAATCAATCCACGTGTACAATGAGATTGTTGCCTGAGGCCTTTCTTCACATTCTCCTTCAATTTGTTGCTTTAATTTGCTGTATTTATACTACTACTACTACTACTTACTACTACTACTACTACAATGTACTTTGCTTCTTACTATTATTGTTAGCTGCCCTTGGACAGTTCTTTGTTACAGTTATATCCCCCTTTTCCTCCAAGGAGATTCAGGTAGCATACATACTTCTCTTCCTCCTCGTCTTATCCTCACAACAACCCTTTGGGGCAGGTTAGGCTGAGCATGTTTTGCTGAGCAGGGATTTGAACCCTGCTGTCCCAGGTCCTAATCCAACACTCTAACCACCACTGGCTTTAGGTTGAAGGTGTGGGATATACCGTATTTTTCACCCTATAGGACGCACTTTTCCCCCTCCAAAATTGAAGGGGAAATGTGTGTGCGTCCTATGGGGTGAATGCAGGCTTTTGCTGAAGCCTGGAGAGCCAGAGGGGTCGGGAGTGCCTTGCGGAAGGCTTGCAGATAGCAGACTGTTCTGGGGGCTGGGGTCGGGGGAAGCTCGGGCTTCCCCCGCTCCAGCCCCGTGGCTGGGGGGGAAATAATTTTTTATTTATTTATTCCCCCCCAAAAAAACTAGGTGTGCCCTATGGGCCAGTGCGCCCTATAGGGCGAAAAATACGGTAAATAATGTAAATCAGCAGTAGCCAACATGGTGCCATTGATACATTGCTATACCACAACTCCCACCATCCTTAGCCTTGCTCACTAGGGCTGATGTGCTACAGTCTGGAGAGCACAATGTTGGCTATCCCTCATGCAAGCAAATAAAAGCAAATGTTCCAGAGAAGGGCCGGGAGGTTCCCAAGGCATTCTGACATTCAAAGATATGATCTAGACACCTGCCTGTACCATAAGATCAAATATAGTTTGAAAAGCTAAAATAAACAGAACACTGCCTCTATTTGGAGCATCTGAAAGGCAAAAGTAAATAATAATTAATTTGCTGATCCAGGACAGCTGTTTACAATGGGGCGTTTGAACTGAATTGCTTTGCCTTCCTTCGCTGAAGTGTTACATGCAAGAGCCAAGCCTATAAAGAATTCTGTGTTTTTAAAAACATTTCCCCCCACTAAACTATGCCTATGGCTGCTAGGTGTTTTATTTTTCGTTAAAGACTATTTGTGCCTAAGCTGCCTGCAGGGTTATGCTGAGGTCCTTTCAACAACATTGTACTCTGTCACATGCAAACCAGGCCTGATGATGCGGTGGGGAACTTCAGGCCTGGTGTCAAATGTGCCTCTCCAGGCCATCTACTTGGACCACTGAATTCTCCCTAGGCCAGTGTTTCCCAACCGGTGTTCCGCGGCACACAAGTGTGCCGCGAGCTGTTGCCTGGTGTGCCGCGAGCGAGTCCAAAAAAGGTTGGGAAACACTGGTTTCTCTTTCAAAAAGGAAACGTGGGTTAAAGCGGCGCCGCCGCCTCCCACTCACTTTCCTGCTCTGGCTTCCCTAACAGTTTTCCGAGTTGCGTCACTGGATCCAGCCCCCTTTTCCACATGTGACACGGGGCTGGAGGGAGGGAAAGAGGGCTTTACGTCGCGCACAAAGGCAGCCTCCTAGAAGCGCTCTGGGCCGGTGCCGTTTCGCCGGAGGACCCCCGGAGGATAGAAATCCATCTATCCTGGAGTGGGGCTTACCTGGGCGCCCCCCAATATTTTAATCCATTTGGCACCCCTGCTGCCCCCCAACCGGAGGTCGCCCGCTCTCCACCGGAGGAGACGCTGGAGCGCCACGGCCCATCTGGATCAAGGCCCTCGGGCCCCGCTGCAGAGGAGGGGGTTCCCCTTCCCTTCCCCCGCGGGTGCCCCCTCGGCTCCCGCATCCCCCAGCGCGCCTGGACGACGCCGCCACCGCCGCGCGCAGCCTCCCGGGGCTCGGAGGCTCTCCAGCAGCGGCAACATCTGGCGCTGCACCGCCTCCCGGGCCGGCCGGGCGCGGTCCCTGGACGCCGCCGGCGCCTCCCCTCGAGGGCTGCCGGTACCTGGCGCCCCGCCATCCCCGGCCAGGCTGGGCGGCCGCAGCCGCGTAGCCTCCGCTTCCGCCGGTCGGAGTGCAAAGGGCGCTCGGGGAGGCGCTGCGAGCCGGCGCCGCCTTTTTATCCCGCCCCGTCGAGCCGGGGCCTCGCGGAGGCTCCCAGCTCCGCGCCGGGCGCCCCTCCGCGCCCTCCCCAACCTGCCGGGCTGCTGGGAGAGGCGGCGGCGGGACGGCACCCCGCGCCCCCCAAAGCGCCTTCCTTCCCGTCCCCGCCGTCCAGGCTCCCGGGGCGCACGGCGGGCTGGAAGGCAGCCTCCCTCTCCCAGAGCTGAGCCTCGCCGCCTCTCCAAATCGAGAACAAAGCCCGGGGGACAGGCGAGAGGGGGGCGCAGGACCCCCGACAGAACAATGGGGGGCTGGGGAGGGGAGGGGGCTTCCAAAGGATTAGGCAAATCCCGCGGGGATCCGAGGCCGGGATGTAGCTACAATGCAGCCACAGTTTTTATTTATTCCACATGTGACACGGGGCTGGAGGGAGGGAAAGAGGGCTTTACGTCGCGCACAAAGGCAGTCTCCTAGAAGCGCTCTGGGCCGGCGCCGTTTCGCCGAAGGCGCCGGAGGACCCCCACCCTCAGCTCCTTCAGAAAGGAAGCCCCGCCCCTCGGCTCCCTACGCCGCCAGGCAGCTCAGCTGACTGACGAGGACGTTCTGCGGCGGCGGCCGCCGCACAACCACCGCAGTTGCTGGCAGCGTCCGCAGCGCAATAAGTAACAGCGCCTGGTGCTGCCAACTCTTTCTCTCTCTCTCCCGCCCCGCCCCCAAGCTCTCGCGCGCCCCGCGTCAACATCGCCGCGCGCAGCTTCCCGAGCTCGAGGCCAGCCGCTGCACGCACGCGCCGGCTCGTCATCAGCTCCGGTTGTTGCCTTTCTCCGCCGAGGTCGGTGGACCCCGAGCCTAGGCTTCCTTCCCGCACCCCGCTTTCCGAAGACCGCACACCAGTTGGGCCAGTACATATTCCCCTCCCGTGACTGGAGCGGAATAGCCCTTTCTCTTCTTCCCCAACCCTTGTCGTTGGAGGAGTCCCTCAGTCCCTCGCTTTGCTGCCTCCTCCCCCCCCCACCCCCAAAGCTTGGAGGTTCCCCGGCAAGGGGGAGGGGAAAAAATTGAAAGTTACACTTTCGTGCATCCCTCCCGGCGTGACGCTGCGCGCTGACGTCACGGGGCTGTAATGGTGGTGTGCCTCAAGATTTTTTTCATCAAACAAGTGTGCCTTTGCCCAAAAAAGGTTGGGAAACACTGCCGTAGGCTACACTTCTCCCACATCTTCCTGGAGTGCTTTTGCCTGGCTGGAATTGTGTCGAACTCTGATCACACTTGTTTGGATTGAGGATAAAGGAGGGAGAGTGTATGAACTTGTGCAGAATAGAACTTGCCAAATGAAAATTTACATTTGTTGCTCCACCCACCATCGGTATATGGCCTCCAGAAGGTTGACAGGGAGCGAATGTTGCCCCACTTCCTGCCTTGAGGATGAGAGGGAAAAGGTTGCTGATTTGCAGGGTTTGCTTGTACCTGCCTGAAGAACCTAAGAAAAGCCTGAAGAGCATAAGAAGAGCCAGATTGCTAGATCAGGTCAGTGGTTCATTTAGTCCAGTGTCCTTTTCTAACAGTGGCCAACCAGATGCCTGTGGGAAGCCCTAAAGCACAAGAGCAACTCCTCCAACTCGCTATTCTGCCCAGCCACTGGCATCTGCCTTGCCTTCAGCAGCTCACCTTGGCAGTTGTGTAGTCCACCACTTTTTTTGTGGTCAAGTCGCACTTGTTGCCCACGAGAAGCTTGTTGACATTTTCACTGGCGTAGCGCTCGATTTCCTGCAGCCACTGCTTCACGTTGTTGTAGGATTCCTGAAAGGTGGGAGCCCACAAGAGGGAAGAGGATGAGAGGCAGCAGAGCTCAGACTTCCAAGCCTGGCCATCAACCTGATTATCCCTTGGCGCTGGAAAGGGCCGCAGGCAGACTAGACAGCTTCATCAATGGAAAGAATCTCACAAAATACTTAATACAAAACTCAGACCCCCAAGAACTTCAACCTTAAGGAGAACGTAGGAAATTCTGAGCTCTCCGAAATTATGACCCTAGAGTTGTAGGCAACTTTAGTCCTGTTCAGAGAACATTCACTGAAATTGATGAGCACGACAAACTTAGGTCCATTCATTTCAATGGGTCTACTCCAAGTAGGACATCATTGGATCCAACCCATGCATCACAAAAATTCACAAAATACATCAAGAAGAGAGGTAAAAATGTGCCGGAATGGAGCTTTGCTCACTCACTCCAGTTAACTGTTCTGCTTTCATCATTTTGGGTGTTTTGACATTACAATTTGAATTGCTCCTGTTAATTGGGGATAGAGAGATAATTGCTTCTCATGGTCTCTAGTTAGACAGAGCTACCTTTTGATTCAAGACACCGCTACCAACATAACCTCTGGAAATGGGAGCATTTGGTCCACCCTTCTGAACAGATGTCATCCATAGACCATCTTCTGTAGAAATGAGGTGGGTGATTGGCTTTTACACTCATGGTCCCTCTTTCCCACTGTTCCTCCTCACCCCCAGAGCTGGATACCCTAAACAGACACACACAGATTTTTTCATCTTCCCCCAACCCATCTCCCACCCCTGCTCTAACCACCACAATGCAGCCATTACTTTACCTGATCCGTTACGTCATACACCACAATTATTCCATGTGCCCCTCGGTAGTAACTGGAGGTGATGGTTCGAAACCGTTCCTGCCCGGCCGTGTCCCACTGGAGAGGGAAGAGACGATAACAGTTGTGGCTCAGCACCATTAGATTACAACCCATGGATGAAACTGTGGACCTTGCAAAACCTTTAGACAGAGCTATAGAAATGCGATTCATCTTCTCCATAGAGGAATCAATGAACAACCCAGAATTCTGGGATTAGTTCCCACATCCAAAAACTCCTCTAAAGACACTTTTGAAACCAAGAGATTTACAGACTCACAATTTGCAGCTTGATAGTTTTGCCATCCAACTCGATGGTGCGGATTTTGAAGTCCACCCCAATGGTGCTAATGTAGCTTTCTGTGTAGGTGTCATCCTAGGAAAGAGAGTGTTTCATCAACAATAAGAAGTTGCAGACAGAAGTCATTGTTCCTGTTCTCAATTCTCTTTTTTTGGGTGGGGGAAAGGTGTATGAAAATGCAACCAACAATTCTAACACTCAAGATTCCCAAACACACATGAAACAAAAGCAGTGTACATTTTCGGTAACGGTATTCATATCCAACCAACCTCAGCCAGCACATCCATGCTGATGGGGTTATTGGGAGTTGTTGTAATCCAAAACATCTGAAGGGCACAGGGTTGGGGAAGGCTGGCATATGCCTAGAATGCCAACTGGCAAGGAACAACTGTAGTGTGAGACCACTGTATAAACCACGCATTACACAGTAGAAGGGAAGGGGAGAAATCCACCAAAACCAACTTTCCCCTTGTCTTCCTGCACAGTCTAGACCAATGATTTCTCGCCCCAGGACTGTTCCAAGTTCAGAGGTTCTTCAAGGTCCCATTATGGTTTCTCAATGGGAATAAGTTCAGCAGCAAGAACATCATAGTTAATAAAGGTTTTATTGTGGCTTTCGACAATCAGTGTCTGAGTCTGAAGGCTGGAAAGGACTGTGGGCAGCTAGTACTGAAACGGCCACCCAACTCCAGTGCAATGGCTATTCATCCTGGCTTTCCCCAGTTTGATTCTCTTCCTCCTCCTCCTGTTTTGTTTTGTTGTAAACAAAAATTGCCCTTTTCCCTTATGGGGTATCCAAGAGCCCATATAGAGTCCTTACATGGGTTCCGTATTGGTAGGAGAGAATAACAGAGGCCAACCAGAGAATATTGAGAAGCAAAGCAGCTAGTAAGCTTGATCTTTATTGATCTGTTGCAACAGGGTGCTCCCCTCACACGCAGGAAAGGAGGAGGACCTAGAAAAATGGTGTGCAAGGCCTTATAAAGACTTTTGAAATTCCCCTCTTGTCGATCAAGACCACCCCCAGAAACATTCTACATACATCACAGAAGGGGTGTAACCTAAGACCACCCCTCAGATACATCACACCTACATCACAGAAATTTTAATATTGTTTTTCTCCTGTTTTTGTTTATCTCCTGTCTGGCAGGTTACTTGATTGGATTTCCTGGGTAGCCTGGCCAGTCTTTTGTAATGATAAATACTTAGTTCCTGGGCCAGGTCAGAGGCTCACACCTTATTCAAACACAGACATACCCTTAAGACAGGATTTGTGAAGGAAAAGACAATGGGGAGGCTTTTCCACTTTGACCATGCAGAGAAAACATTTGCTCAGTTTAGGAATCAAAATGGTTCCAGGTTGGCCTTCCTGTGCTGATCTATGTATGTGCTTGGTTGGTACACTTATGAGCATTGCCATATATCTAAGACCATAAAATTCCTATCATAGTTTCTACCTTCTGACTGTAAGCCTGCAGGCAAGGCGGTATGTCTAATACAGCACCCAGAAATGGGAGCTCTCTTACTGGTAGTAGTACCATTGTGATTGCCTTTAAATGTTTTTAGATAATTTTTCAAATGTTTTAAATGGGTTATTTTATTTTAAATTGCATTGTTTAAACTGTTTGATGTTTGCCAACCTGTGCTTCTTTGGCAGGAAGGGTGGGATAGAAATTTAATAAATAATACTCAGAATTTTTAGGCTCATGACAACTACTCGGTTGTGGGAGGAGTCTGTTTTTTAATCTGTGCTCAGCTCATGTGAGCAATGCATTTAGCAAAACTCTCTACACTGCAAACTAGGGTTCCTTGGCAGACATGTTGGAATGGAAGAGGGATTTCCTAAAGACCAGAAAAGTTTAAAAACTGTATTGCTATATCTGCTCATCCTGAGGGGCAAACAGAGAAAACAAAGCTTCCTCACAATGAATGTTGTATTTTTGTATGTGTTTAAGGGGGGGGGGGGTGAGATAAGAGATTCCAAGGGGATTAGTCACAGGTCTTGTGCCTCTTCCATTGGCTCAAATCTCCTGAAAAGCTTTAAGAAAACTCATCACCAACAGGCAGCTCCAATCAGTTGCTTTCTCTTAGGCTCACTAAGGATAGGCTAGGAAAAGGGTTGGGGAAACCCCTTCACCCTGAGGACTGCATTCCCTTCTAGTAAAGCTTTTGAGGGCGACATGCCAGTGGTGGGTGGGGAGAAAGGCCAAAGTGAGCAGAGTAGCCTCCATCCAGAAAAGAAAGAGGGATGTGCAGAGTAAGGGGTGGCCCATCCCATTTCACCACCTGAGGTGAAACAGGAAGGTGTCCTCAACTCCTACTACTGCCCCTGCTGAAGTCTCACTTACTAGGGATCAAACTCAGATATATAAGCTAGGCACCAAATGGCTCCTTAAGTCCCCAAAATGGAATGTCTAGTTGCCATTTTGAGGACAGATGGCTTGAAAGTCATATTATTCAATACAAATTTTCGGTTCCTGAAATTTGTTCTGATTGTGTAGATAAAATATCATGGATAGAATTATACATGATGTGTGTGAAAACAGGCAAGATCCAAGGATCCCCAGGTGTGCATCTTCAGATGGTGGAGATGTCAGGTGCCATCCTGGTGCCTGGGCATCTTCACTGGGTTGCAAGTGGCTGGTAGCCAGGTGCAAAATGCACTGCTGGTGGAGAAGCTACGGTTTTCAGTGATATCCTGCAGGGCTCTTGTGAGATCTTGTTGGAAGCTGTGGTAGTCAGCACAACTCTTCTCCCATGGTGGGGCACCACCACTGGAGAAACAAGGAGAAGAGGCAGTGGCTTCTGGCAAGATCTTGTGGACCTCTCAAAATGCGCCTGGCGTGTGGCGAATTTCAAATGCTGCATTTTGAGAGGTCCACAAGATCTTGCTAGAAGCCACTGCCTCTTCTCCTTGTTTCTCCAGTGGTGGTGCCCCACCATGGGACAAGAGTTGTGCTGACTACCACAGCTTCCAACAAGATCTCACAAGAGCCCTGCAAGATCTCACCAGAAGCTGCAGCTTCTCCACCAGCAGTAGGCAAGGCACCCATGCGGCACCCATAGTGCCATCACATGGATTCCGCCACTTGAGGCAGCTGCCTCAAGGAGGATGTGGTCTGGAGGAGGGGGTGTGGCCTGGGAAGCATGCCATAGACCAGACAGGGAGCCCTGGAGGGTTGCATTTGCTCCCCAAGCTAGGAAGAACGGTTGCCACTTAGGGCAAAAGTAAATACTTACAGCAAACCGCAATAAGAGACATGACTTCCCCACACCGGAGTCACCAATCAGAAGCAGTTTGAACAGGTAGTCACTGGAAAATAGAAAGAGAACAGACAAGTTTTGTATGGATAGAAAAAGTATCGCTCATCATCATCATCTGGGCTAATTTGTTTCTTCTCCAGACACTGTACCTGACTTGGCAGTGAGGACATTCTTATACTAAGCTTGAGTATTCTAAATATTACAGTAATATAGCACAGGATCTGGCTGCCCCAGAAATCCAAGTTCTCTTGTGAAATTGCTCAAGGGAGGTACAAAAACATCTTGATTGTTATCCACTGAAGAAATCAGGAGCCAGAACAGGCCAAAGCAGAAACCATTAGGTCCCAAGTGGTATTGCCCCTCCGCCCCCAATTATCAGCCTCCTCACTGTTCTAGCTCATGTCCCAGCTCACCCAACAGGAAACTGAAATCTGTCTTATACCAAGTCACGCCACTGGTCCACATGGCTCAGTAGCATCTACACTGCCTGGAGACAGGTCTCCAAACTTTCAGGCAAGGGAATGTTCCCAGCACTATCTAGAGATGTCAGGGATTATACCAGGGACTTTCTGCATAAGAAGCAGATGCTCTAGTACTGAGATATGGCTATACCCCAGATTATCTGTGGCCGGCAGGTATTCTGTAAAGGAGCACCTCTACACAAAGTGAAACATGTATTTGAAATGCAGCAAATTGCATTAAATACCCCACCACATTTGTTTCTTTGACAAGGTTATCATTTAGATGAGTTTGCTGTGTATGCACAAGCCTTGAGCAATGTTTGAATGTTCTGTTTGATTGTTCAGGTCTGACTTCACTATCCAAATAAATCATCTTTGTAGGAACTGTCACAATGCACTACTCATCGAAAGCAGATACTTCCTTGGAAAGTCATAGGGTAGGGCTCTGTGTATATGCCATGATTATGTACTCTGCTGGGTTTTAGAAATGTTGCTTGGCCTCGGCACTCACCAGAGACCCAGCCCTGCCCTTATCCCAAGGTGTGGGTTAAGGTCTCCGCTCCAATTTTTCCAGTGAGCATTGGAGGACCAGGGAAGGAGGGGAGGACTTATAATGCTAGCTTCAGAAGTGCTTAGAACAGGGCAGGGAGCCTGTGTACTCCAACCCCCATCAGCCCCAGGCAGCATAGACAGTGGTCAGGGATGATGGGAGTTGTAGGCCACAACATCTGGTTTGCCAAGGATGGGTTGTGGTGGAGGCACTAAAAAAGCAGTAAGAAGTTCCACTGCTTTCTGAGAGCCTGAACTTCAAGGTGAGCATCTCCTTCCCTTTCCCAGATTTGACAAGAGGGGTAGAGCCCCTTGCCCAATTAAAAGATGCAGTCGCCAGTGACAAACGCAGCAGTGGACTTCTGGCACTATGTCTAATAATTCCTATGAATCAGTATGGTTAACTGGCACTAGGGACAGTAAGGCCCAGTAGAAACATAATTCTCTCAATCTCTTACTCATGGTTAAGCAACAGGGAGTGAGTCAGTGATTCATGCACTCTCCTCCCCACACACCCTAGTGAAAATTTATCCCTGCCTTGCTTCACTTTTGTCAGAGCTAACCTACAGCAACATCAACTCTAACCATGGTTAGCTTTAACCAGTGTTTGCAAACGGTTTCAAACACAGGCTCAATTTTAAATCATGGCTAACTCCTGCCACCTGGAGCAGCCTCCTCTAACCTGGTGCCCTCCAGAAATGTTGAACTACAATGTTCTGGCTGGGGCTGATGGGGAGTTGTAGTCCTCCACAGAGAGACACATCTAGCACCATCACTATACACCTTTCATTTGTAGGCTGAAGATGCCTAGCCTTTTTGCACTTGAGATATAGATATTTTAGGACCCACACCTGTTGTGCTTGTAAATTGTTTTAAACTGTTTTCAATGTTGTATTTTACATTGCTGTGACCTGCCCTGGGACTTTGTGATGAAGAGTGCATAATATATCTAAGCACCATCATGCTCCCAGCTGAGTCGCTGGGCCTTAGAATCAGAGAATTGTAGAGTTGGAATGGGACATCTAGCATCCATGACAGATGGTCATGCAGCCTCTGCTTAAAAACCTCCAATGAAGGAGAGTCCACAGAGGGAGACAGTTCCACTATCTTACTCAGGCCCTCTGTCTTACATCGTTCCTGTTCCGAAAAGCCCCAGAATCACTTCCCATTATCCCCCAACTCATCTGAAGTTGCAGCTCAGGGGACTACCACAGAAACCTTCTGGAATCTGTTTCACAACACCACCCCTTTGCCA
The DNA here is from genome assembly GCF_964188315.1 of Podarcis muralis. Taxonomy (NCBI): domain Eukaryota; kingdom Metazoa; phylum Chordata; class Lepidosauria; order Squamata; family Lacertidae; genus Podarcis; species Podarcis muralis. The sequence goes on along the minus strand of NC_135670.1, from coordinate 10,625,072 downwards.
CACCACCAGCACTGCTGCTAAGGATCCCCCTACCCCAAAAGCACAACAGGGCACTTGACTATCAGGCTGTTCTCTCCCATGTACCAAACTGTAAGTGTAGCCAACAGTCAGAAGGAAGGAAGTTTCTTAATTGGAGTGTTTGACTAGTGTGCGGGAGAGGTGACAGGAAGCAGGCGAGTCACGAGATGGTGTGCTGGCACTTTTCCTGATTAAGCACAGAGGGAAGGGACTATCCCTAATCTTGGGGAGTGGGGGAGGCAATGGCATTCACAAAGCAAATGCATGCCAATAAAATCTAAAGTCCCAAGCCTCAGTCATGGACTCAGGTGACCTTAGGAATGCCACCAATTCCCAGCTGTTCCTCACTCACTGCAGGTTTGAGAAAGGAAGGGCAAGATATATACAAGCCCTGGGCCCAAAGGGACAAACAACTGCAAAACAGACTTCAAAAGGTTTTAGCCTGAGCTAGAGGTAGCCCCAATTCTGTTGAACCTAAATTCAGATTAAAGGCATCTGACCCAGATCACATGCTTCTGATCTATTTGCCAGATTGCACCACAACCTAGAACGCATCTGTTTTTTCCCAGCCAACTCACAGCTACCAGGGCAGGGGAGTCAGCAGCTGCTAAAGAGGCAGTCAACAAACTTGAACTGTGAAGACCAAGGTGTCCTAAAAAGTTAAGGGCAGCCAGACAGCAAATCCATTCTGCCAGGAAAGGATGGCACATGATCTTCAGGTCATTTCTTTCAACACTTCCCGTGAAAGAAGACCCTGGAACTTAAAAGAGACCTCAAGATTGTTTTTCAGAGTAGTTATGACAATCCAACCATCTTGTTGACACTTTATATACACTTATCTCCCCCTGCAAGACCGAAGTTGATTTCTCCTTTCTCCTTATTTTAAAACTACACCCCTTTATTTCAGAACACCAGACCTCTATATGATATAACAAACATCCTTTCAAGGCTAGAAACCTCTACCTATTTAAGAAACAGGTCAGTACAAAGCCAAAACCACCACTGTAGTTCTTAAGGTGCCATCCATAGTAAATGTTTACAGACCTAAGGATCAAGCAACCCAAGATTTCTGCCAATGCAGCATCATGTTCCACCTTCACCCCTAAAAACAGGAGGTTCCTGTTGTAATGCTGGTTTACCAGCAGAATCGATGCTTTCTAGATTTGTGCAGCCAAGCACTTAATGTGATGATTAGCATGTAGCAAAGTGCTACACAGACATCTTATCAGTAATGTATACACCAGTCCTGTAAGGTAGATCAATATTATGATTCCCCACATTGCAGCTGGAAGGCTGAGAGTGTCTTAGCTTGCCGCTAATGAGTTAACAGAAGAGGCAAGATTTGAATTGGGAACTTCTTGTTTCCACAGCTCAGTTTCTTAGCCGCTATGCTAGGTTAGCTCTCCACCACAGTAAACTATATAGCCTGGGCTCAGCATTCAGAAAAGATACTGCTGTCCTTGGCGTCAATGAAACTAAGTCTGGCCACTGAGTCTGCAGCCACTACCAGTTTTAACTTTGCTAACACATTACCTCAATGGTAACGGCATTCATGACCAGCTAAGTAAGAGCTGATAGAGAAGAAACTCCTGTTTTTTAAACCAAAGGTACCAAAGCTGACCCAATAAGCTACAGTAGCCTCTGCAGAGGCTATGGCAACCACAGTCAACCCTGGATAATGAGGGTGAATGTTTCTGGGGATGGCTCAGAGTAGCCATTCCCAGAAGGTGCAGCAGGATCATCCTGATGGGTAGCTGTTAATCCTTTGCAAACAAAGTCCACAGAAGAAACTGGCCCAAAGAAGGCTGTTCTAGCCTGCTTGCCCACACTGGAAAACCAAGAGCTTAGAATAAAACATATGCGGGGAACCTGTGGCACTCCAGATGTTGCTGAGCTACAATTCTTTTCAACCCTAATCATTGCTTGGGGCTGATAGGCCACAGGCTCCCCATCCCTGGAATGAATGTAAAACCAATGATCTCCTGGTTGATCTCATGGAAGCATTATTTATTCTCTACAGAACATCTGGCAAGTAAGTCTTTTACAAGTCAGAACTAGCTAGAGATGCAGCAGAAAGGACCAAAGATCCCAAAACTATAGTGGCCTCAGGCTTACTATTGCCGGGCCCAAAGATTTCATGAGCCCATTTTGAGATTCATGAGTCTCCCGTGCTACATACAATGGCCAGAACTCTGTATCTCCAAGAAAGTGTGCCTTTGAGCATATTCTGCTCAGAGTCTTAAAGGGATGTCGCTCAATAGTTAAGTACATGCTTTGCATGCAAAAGATCCTAGGCTGCATGGGAAAGACTGAAGAGCCGCTGCCAGTCAGCATGGACAAAATTGAGCTGGGTGGACAAATGATCTGAGCTACCTTATGACAGTTTCTTATCTTCTATGTACGTTCTTTTGTCCAACCTTGGTCCAATGTTGGTCTTATACAGTAATGCCAATGGGTCTACTCTGCGTAGGACTAGCTAAAACAGATGGGTTTGAAAATGTGATTGTGCTAGCCCATAAAAGAATAGCTTTCAAGCCAGTGCCTCCGCACAGTAGTGTGTTAAGGGGCTCTCCCATTCTGAGCAGATGGGAATACAGATGCTCCCAAATACCTGTGCTTACTTGGTACACAGTTTGAAATTACTGTTTTTACAAACTACTTCAGTTTAACAAAACTTGTTTCAAGTTCTTAACAGCTTGAAAGAAGCAGGAGTTTGAGTTAATACCCGAATCCCTGCTTCCTTGCTTGCTCATGAACTTTACTTGTAAAAGCCCCCCGCTCTTTTCTACCACAGTTGTAGGACTATTTACACAGCAGGAAAAGTTACCAGAAACAACTTAGGGATAACCTCTCAAGGCCTCAATGAATGTGGTCAGATGAACAATGTCAACTACAGAAGCTAGGCCAGGCCACCTAAATAGCTTCTACAGAAGACAAACTCCAGCAAACACAAAGCATCTTGCAGCACCTTAAAGACCTTAATTGTTCACTGTGGCATAAGACTTCCTAGGTCAGAAACCACATAATGTGGCAAGTGGTCACTTAAGTGGGCAGGTATATAATATAGGAGGATCTAACAGCAGATTTGTAAACAACTACTCACCTGATTGGGTGGATACTTTCCTGTACAAAGTAAAAAACACACGACAATATAGTGGGAGCACATGATGGAGTTGAAAGATGTTTATATGAACTCGAAGACTATTCCACTGAACAGAAAGTGAAATAGACACAATTTACATCCTGACTCTATGCTTCTTTACTTGGAAGCAAGTGTCACTGAGTAAAACAGTCAACTTTCAAGCAAGGGTGAATAGGATTACAGGTGTTTTTTTCTTTGAAGGGGTGTATAAGAACAGACTCTTCTTAGTTAATGAGGACATACACAGAAGCTTAACTTTATATGGGGTAGGGATCCTACAGCCCTGCAGATGTTGTTAGACTCCAACTCCCAGCAGCCTGCATCGTCAATGGCCAGGGGTGATGGGAGTTGTAGTCCAGCAAAATCTGGAGGGCCAGATTCCCCATCCCTGCTTTACACACACACACACACACACACACACACGTACACCTATATATAACATTTATGTATACCTCACTTAATCAGTGAATCGACCTTTCATCTTCCTCTTCCACCATCTGTTTGTCTATCATACATCTTAAGGAAACACTATCTGCTTTCAAACACCCTGTGAACCCTTAAAAACAGGCTAAATCTCTCTTTTCTTAATTGCACACGTTGTTTTAGATATTTCACGAAACAAGTGAACTAAATGCATTATAAGTGAAACAGAGTGGTATGCAGGTGTGTAAAAAAGAAATGGAAAGGGGGGAAATCATGAACACTGGGGGGTGGGAATAATAGCACAAGATGCTAGTAGTTGCAAGGGGAGGGCGGAGGCGGAGGAGTGGTTGCGGGGAAACACAGCAGAAAGTTAGGGAAAGACAGACAAGGCAAGTGGGCAATTTGGGGGCAGGAGGAAGAATGGCGCAAGACCAATGTGGGGTGAAGAAGACTAGCAGGAGACACATAGTGGGAAGTTGGGGACAGACATAAAAAGCCACCAAGGACAGGAGGCACCATAGCGCAACGGGGCTAAACAGTTCATGGGAGAGGAAGGGGTTGGCACAAGAGTCGAGTTTCTGTCGTTCCCTCCAACCAGTTATATGTATACTACTCCCCACACCTATAAGGAATGGGCTAAGGTGTATGTGCATGCGTATTTGTGTATGTATATATGTATATATTATATGTATATATATTCAGCCTCTTCTCCCCCACTCGACACCGACTGTCACCGGCGCCCTTAGGAGAACCGGGGGAGGGAGTCTATCTAGGCCTCATATGGGGGGGGGAAGGAAGAAGAGAGCCCGGAACTTCAGCCCCTCCCCTTCCCCAAAGTAGAAGCCAGTCCGCCCCCTCCCTCCGGCCAGGCCCAGCAGAGAAACACTCACTACTCGGGGTTCATGGCGGCTCCTCCGCGGTGGTGGGTCGGCGGCTGACTAGCTGCTTCCCTCCCTCCTTCCTTCCTTCCTGGCTAAGCTGGTCCGGTCTCTCCCTCACGCAAGATGGCGGCCGGTCCCTCCGCCCCTCTTTCCCTCAGGTGCGACTTCTCACCGCGCAGGCGCCTTCGCGCAGAGCACGCCGGGAGATGTAGTCTTTTCCTCCGCCTCTCGCTCTCCAGAGCAGTTTTCGAGGCGCTTTTGCGCCCGCAGCCCCACCCGTCGCCCTCCTGGCCCCGCGAGGCATTGTGGGAAAGGGAGTTCTAGGCCGTTCGCGTCCTACGTCAGCCTCCCTCTCGCGCACGCCCCGCCTCGAGTCGGCTTTCACACCGCGTGACCTGGGCTCGCCCCTGCCTGCGCAAAGGTGTCTGGGAGATGTAGTTCGCGCTGCAACGCTCAACTGAGCAAAAGTGAAGCAGACTCTCTTTCTGGGAGTGCAGAGTTGAAATTATTTGACCTTACAAACGCAGTACTAAGAATGTCTACTCATACATTTCTGACTTGAGGCCAATATAAAACTGGAAAATATAACAAATATAGGCATGCAGTTATCAAAATTAAAAAATGGGGGTGTTGCTAGACAAACTATCTCTGCTCCAGTACATGTAAAATAATTCAGACATTGGGATGCACTGCCCTTTTGATTTTTTGCAATAATTGCTGTTGTCTAGATACATGCTGTATATTGACTCTGCTGCATCTGCAGTCCACTGTGCTTGTTATAACAGCTTATTTTCATCCACTAGAACCCTTTCAGTTGGGAGGGATCATCTGTGACTCATCTAGCTTGTGCATTGGGGTAGAACTGATTTAATTATCTTTAACTATCACTGATAGATGGGTGTCAAGAGAGAGAGCTCTGCTTTGAATCTCTGCAGAGTTGCTATCCAGAAGTGCCCTTGGCAATTTGTCCCACTGCCTGTCACCAAGTGATTTTGTCACGTTCAATATGTTTTTATTTTTGTGGTATGAAGGACTCCAGTCTTGTAGGCTTTTTTAATAACCTAGCAAATAATACCCTTTCCTTGATGTAGGGCAGTGGATCACTTCCAAATTGCAGAGCCCAACTGATTTCATTTGGGTCTAGCCCATGGGAAGGCAAACTAAGGTCCGGGGGCTGGATCTGGCCCAATCGGCTTTTAAATTTGGCCTGTGGACGGTCCAGGAATCAGCGTGTTTTTACATGAGTAGAATGTGTCCTTTTATTTAAAATGCATCTCTGGGTTATTTGTGGGGCATAGGAATTCGTTCTTCCCCCCCCCCCTTCAAAATATAGTCCAACCCCCCACAATGTCTGAGGGACAGTGGACTGGCCCCCTGCTGAAAAAGTCTGCTGACCCCTGGCTAGCCTATGCATAGGTGTCTAAAGGATAATGTTTTAATGATATATAATGAGAACCTGTAATTCAGAAACTGGATTTTCTGTGCCCAACTAGCTAGATGAGATGAGTGCTCTTTAAGTTAGTTTTAACATTGTTCATGTTATGTGCTGAAGTTCTCACCCTGGGCCAGCAGGGGGATACTGTAGATAGTTTTCACTCAGGTCCACATATGCAAGTAAGGAATTGAAAGTGACGTTCAGTGATTGGATAGTTACAGAAAGTTGTTACTGTCGCGTTGTAGTGGAGCTCTATATAAGTAGGCTGGCTGAATCCTTCAGTTCAGTTCTGTTCTGTTCTGTTCTGTGAATAAACAAGAGCTGTTGAAGAATCGCTGTGTTGTCCGATATGTTCGCCCACAACTTAACAGTTCATAAGTAGGCTGTTTGAGAAACATATAGCTAACACCATCTCAGCTTTGATGGTACGGACATGTTCTGGAAGCAGCTATGCAATTCCAAATGAAACGAATGAGAATTCTGAAAGAGCATGTAAGCACATACAGAGAGGGGTAGCTAATGTGGCTGAAGACAGAATTGGGATTCAAGATGACCTTAACAGATTGGAGAACTGGGCCCAAGCTATCAAAATGAATTTCAATGGGGACAAATGTAAGGTTCTACACTTAGGCAGCAATAACCGGCTGCACAGATATACAGTCAGTTATTAGACACCTGGCTTGCCAGTAGTACATGTGAAAAGGATGGTATATTGTATGTAAAAGAAATGAATGAATCATTGTGTCTTGTGGGAAAGGTTGCTGGCTCTCAAGTTAAAAGACAACATAGGAATCTAGATAGGAAACTGGCCTTATATCATAGCAAACCACTATTATTTACCCCACTATTATCAACACTAGTATCAGCAGCGGTTCTGCAGGGTTTCAGACAGAGAAGATACCCATTCCTACCTAGAGATGCTGGGGATTGAACCTGGGACCTCCTGCTTGTAAAGCAGTTTGCCTAATGCTGTGTTATCAACATCCTTAAAGCTGGGAGATGTGCATTTCATATTGTATTTAAAAGGAGATTGGGGTGGTAACTTCTCTTAGAAATCAGGATAATCTGAAATGGAGATATGAATATGAATAGAGATGTTTCAACAAGGTGTTTCAGACAGACTATCAGGTGCCTCAAAGTTCTGAAGAAGCATCAAGACTGAGGAGCAGTTGGGTTGTCAAGGTAACAGTGACCTGCCCTCCTTTGTGACATCTCTTTGAATTCTGGCTTAGAAGTCACAAACCAGAGGTGTCCAGTCCAGGAGTCAGGAGTGGTAGGAGCAGTGTGAGAGTGTGTCTGTGGGTGTGTGAGAGAGGATAAGAGGATTTATATTTTGTTTTGGTACTTACACATTTTCATTGATATTTTTATATAATGCTTTCCATAACTTTGTATATTTTTAGACTGATATTTAGGGGTAGGGGTTGGAGTAGCTTAGGTGCGTTTTAGGGAGGTAGAAAACATAGGTGTTGGCTGTGTGTTTTAAATTACCTTTCTACAGAGAAACTTCATAATGTGAACTTCAAAATGTAAGTAGAAAGAAAATGTAAGTAGAAGAAACTTCAAAATGTAAGTAGGATTTCTTCTACTGCTACTCAAAACTTGGCGTGAAAGGACAGGGGTCACCCATGTTGCCTTGGCTCTCTCTTGGCCAGTTGCTCCCCTGTGATACTGAGGCCAGACTTCATTTAATGCAGAGCTTTCTAAGGTGTATGTTGCAACAAATTAGTGTGTTGGTGTGTCATACAAACGCTTGCTTGCTTGTCCCGGGGCTGGAAATGAGTTAGTTTAACCTCCAGTTTGCTAGTAAATCTGAATTACTGTGTCACGAAATGACGCATATCTAAAAAGTGTGTCACCAACATGAACAGTTTGGAAAGCTCTGATTTAATGATTCACATGAGACCTGTCTGCACCACCTACTGTGCTACAGAGACCAGTAGAATTATCCCGCCATCTTTTTATTTGAGATCTAGACAAGACATATAGAGCGAGATAGTCTACCTGCCTGAGGCGGACCTCCCAAGTCACAGGGTCCTCAAATCCCAACCCTGTCACAGAGCTGTTTCTCTGAGGAAGCCTCCACAGCCAACCTCAGGTGTGGAATCTGTATTCGCCACCCCCCAGTGTAAAACCCAAACCTTAAAGACTCATTTATTGATGCCCTATGGCCAATGACACTCCTGCCCCCTTGCTAAGTCCAGGCTGGCATCAGGCTTAAACAGACCCTTGGCAAAGTGGTGCTGACCAAGCTGGGCCCCCAATCCCATTAGGCAGTTGCTCCCACCACCACCAATCATACGCTGGATGGGAAAGTAGGTGCTGGGGTGGGGGTGCTGCCACATTTTCTTTCCCGAAATGCAGTCTCAACATCACGGTCAGGCACTGCATCTTGCTGGCTGCAAATGGTAGAGGCCAGCAGCCATTCCTGGAGGGCACCTGCTAATCTGATAACAGTGATGCCCGGGGTTAGTGGGCCCAGTGGAGTCATTTCCAATCCAGCAGCTGCCTGAGTCTGGGCTTGACTAAGGTCCAATACAATTTTTGAACATTTGGTTTTAATTTTATGTATTTTGATTCTGAGACCTTTGAGTGAAGGCCAGAACATACATATGGTAAATAATTGAATAAAGCTAATATAATTCAGAGTCTTTTTCTTCCATCCAGAGGAAATACTGTTCAAAAACACTGAAGATTATGATGAGATCTGAATCTGACCAAAGTGGACCCTCATGTTATATTTGCGTGGCTGTGATAAAGAAGAAACAATCACCTGTTTGTTGTTTGCCCACCAGGGGGTGCTGCACCCTCCCAACAGGCAGTCAACATCTTGAAATTTTATACCACACACACAATTAGGTACCTATCCCTTTTTTCTAAGAGTGCATTATCCCCAAGTAGGTTTATATATAAATGAAAGAATAAATGAGCAGCTTAAAAAGGTGGAAGCCAAAACGTTTTGCTATAGAATTTAAAAAGTCTGTTTTGTTAGTCACTATGTAAAATAAGCACCCTGCTATAATCCTATAATATCCTTATAAAGGATAATGGCTTGCTTGCAAAATCAATTTTAGCAACAACAAAACACCTCCCTTCATAGCAATTAAATTTTAATTAAGTTATCATACAATGTCTTAATTTCACTTGTAAGAAAGAGGGGTGAAATAATGTATAAGAGTTAAGATTCCTTGCTTTGAAATTGTGAATAATGAAAAATAGTATTTTGTATTTGTATTTTTTGTTTACATGTATAAGATCAGACTTTTCACATACCGGTTCAGTAATCATTGCACTGTAACCAGCTGTTTTGGTTGTTGCATGGCATGCCTGAGCAGCAGCGACAGCTCCATAGCTATTTTATTATAACTGGGGGCTGTGCTCCCACTCATTCTACTCATCCCCGCACTCACCCCCCAACAATCGCATAGCAATACCCCTTACTTACCCCCATGCAACTATTAAGCTCCCTTTTCAGTTCCCCGACCCCATATCAAAAGCCACTTCTTCAGCCCCACTTTGTGCCCATCTTCACCTCCCAAGTCCATACTTCCTGGCTCTCCCTTTCTGTGCAATCCTCCCTTGCACACACACCACCCCCATGGTAACCTCCTGCATCTTCCTCCTCCCACACCTTGCAACCACACAGCACCCTTTTCACCTTCTCTCCAACGATGAAACCATGACCCCCTTAACATCCCCGCTTTCATCTTTACCCCCACTGCTATGCCACTTTCTCCTTCTCTACTCTCTCTTGCACACAGATCACCCCCAACCCAATGCATCTTTCTCTCTCCTGTTCCACAGCCTCCTCTGCACACACAGCCCATGAGGAGATATATCAGTGATGTAAAGAAAATTTGCTCCTTTTCCCTTATGAGGTATCCAAGAACCCCGTAAGTGGGTTCCCTATCAGTATCCAAGAGTCCTTAAGTGGGTTCCCTATCGTTAAGAGAAAATAACAAGAGGCCAACCAGAGAATATTGAGAAGCAAAGCAGTTAGTAAGCCTGATCTTTATTAAACTGTTGCAACAGGGTCCTCACCATACGCAGGAGGGTGGAGGAACCCAGAACAAAGGTGTGCAAGCCTTTGAAAGTGCCCACCCTGTAGCTCAAGGTAAAGGTACCCCTGCCCGTATGGGCCAGTCTTGCCAGACTCTAGGGTTGTGCGCTCATCTCACTCTATAGGCCGGGAGCCAGTGCTGTCCGCAGACACTTCCGGGTCACGTGGCCAGCGTGACATCGCTGCTCTGGCAGGCCAGCGCAGCACACGGAACACCGTTTACCTTCCCGCTAGTAAGCGGTCCCTATTTATCTACTTGCACCCGAAGGTGCTTTCGAACTGCTAGGTTGGCAGGCGCTGGGACCGAACGACAGGAGCGCACCCCGCCGCAGGGATTCGAACCGCCGACCTTTCGATCGGCAAGTCCTAGGTGCTGAGGCTTTAACCCACAGCGCCACCTGCGTCCCCTTTAGCTCAAGACCACCCCCCAAAACATCATACATCACAGAAGGCTGCAGTCTACAACAGAAATCCTGTCTGCCAGGATACCTGACAATGGCCAGTGATGCTTACTTTGGCAGCCCGGCCATTCTTTTGTGATGGTAAATACTTTAATTCCTGAATCCAGGTCACAGGCTCACCCTATTCATATGCAAAGATGCCCTAAAGACAGGTAAGCAAATGACAATGGAGAGGCTTTCCCATTTCCTTCCTCCTTGCAGCGAAACATTTGAAGTCAATTTGGAAGAGTCAAAATGGTTTCAGGATTGTTCTCCTGTACTATTTAAGACACGTGGTTTACATACTTATGTATGTGTTTGGCTTGTAAATTTATGAACATTTAATTTATATATTTGAGACCTTAAATTCTTATAACATCAGTGTCTCTTTAAGATGAATGGAATATTAAGAGGAAGCCTGTCAGTTAATCTCTAACTGAACAGGCTAAGTGCAGCTGGTGGATGTTGCACATACAGTATACGGGTGTTTACTTAATATATCCATTTAAAATTACTACTTTGAATCTGGGACTTCATGTTGAAAGCAACACATGATACCAGGAGTGAAATACAGTACATGAGGAACTAAACAGTAGAGATGGATACGACAGAGAAGCTAACACCAAAAAAGCTAGCACAGCAGAGCCTTTCCCAACTCTCTTGTCACTGTACTCTAATTTTTTCAACCACTTTTTCTCTCTATGTCCCTCCCTTCTCCCTCCCATGCTATGACTACTGCTCTGGTGCAACCTGCCATATTTTTTCCTCTGCTAACCTGCCCTGACTTCATGCAAATCTAGGATTGTGATGCAGAGCTACAAATGTTCCAGTGGGGGCTGTGTGATGGCACTCATATTTTTATTATATATATTTTTAAAATCTCATTAGCACAGTAGGATATGCACCACCTTTAAATAAATAATACTTAGATCCCACTCTTCCTTCAGCAGTTCAAAGCAGCTTTCAAAGAAGTCTCACATCTGGAAGAGAATTTTAAAAAGGGCAGTGCTAAAGAGCATTGTACCATTTCAAGCTGAAAGTGAGGAATGCCTTTTTAAAATCTACCATCTTTAATGCACGCAAGTCCCTGTATTTTATCTTCTGAGACAGATGCAGACTGGGAAAGATCTCATCTTAAAAGTTTTCTGAAAGAAGAAGGTCTTCAGAGTTTCCGGATAGTTTGCTTAGGCATGAGATGGATGCCTCAATTGTATAACCCAAGTTTAGTTGGTCTATCCTCCTTTTTAATCTTCTAACGCCACCAATTTACTCAGAATGTTTTCAAAACCTCTTAGGAGCATCTTTATTGTTATGATTATTATATCCCATCTTTCCTCCCAAAGGAGCCGAGGGTGACAAACAAGAAGTCATTAAAACAATAAAAATATATTTAAAGCAACTCCAGTACAAATGCAAACTGGGAAAGCTCTCAGTTTAGATTTGTTGAAGGAAGGAGGTCTTCAGGTGGGTGCTTGGGCATGAGATGGATGCCAAACCTAGAGCCAGGATGAACTTTGGCTTAGTGGCTTAGTGAAGGGATACTGTATACATTGTTGTTGTTGTTTAGTTGTTTAGTCGTGTCCGACTCTTCGTGACCCCCTGGACCAGAGCACGCCAGGCCCTCCTGTCTTCCACTGCCTCCCGCAGTTTGGTCAAACTCATGCTGGTAACCTCGAAAACACTATCCAACCATCTCGTCCTCTGTCGCCCCCTTCTCCTTGTGCCCCCCATCTTTCCCAGCATCAGTGTCTTCTGTATACATAGGGGAATACTTATATTTACATTGGGGTGTTAGAGATGCTTGACAACAGTTTCTATAGACTCCACTGTTGCCCCTAAGTGGCATTTAAGGTAAAGGTAAAGGTACCCCTGCCCGTACGGGCCAGTCTTGACAGACTCTAGGGTTGTGCGCCCATCTCACTCAAGAGGCCGGGGGCCAGCGCTGTCCGGAGACACTTCCGGGTCACGTGGCCAGCGTGACATTGCTGCTCTGGCGAGCCAGCGCAGCACACGGAAACGCCGTTTACCTTCCCGCCAGTAAGCGGTCCCTATTTATCTACTTGCACCCGGGGGTGCTTTCGAACTGCTAGGTTGGCAGGCGCTGGGACCGAACAACGGGAGCGCACCCCGCCGCGGGGATTCGAACCGCCGACCTTTCGATCGGCAAGCCCTAGGCGCTGAGGCTTTTACCCACAGCGCCACCCGCGTCCCTAAGTGGCATTTACCTCAGGCCAAATCCCCTAAAACTGCACCCAGCCAATAACTCCCACAGACTGTTACCAACCAAGCATTAACAACACACTGAGCACTAATATATTATTAATTTTCAATTATTAATCCACCCCACCCCCACCCCCCTCAGTCATTCTCTGGTCGTATTCCCTCACATTTCCCTCCTCAACCACTTTATTCCCACCGACTCATCAACTGTCAAAATCCCAACGGTCTCTCTCAGTTAAAGCCCAACTGACTGGAGGCTTCAGCCAATCAAAGAGTCCGTTGACACCCAGACTGAATTTACCTGATTCAGACCCTTCCCAATAAGTTATTTGAAGTCCGTTTGGGTTATTCTTTGAGAAAAGCGACGTAACAAACTTAATAATAGTGCAATAGTCTCTCTCGCTCCCCTGTCAGAATTAGTCAGCAAGAACTACTGCCACGTGGGCTTGCAATGTTGTTAGAGTACAAGGCCTCAAACTCGGTCATGGAACATTTCCCCCCTTATGAACACAAGAATAAGAAGAGATATTGTGTGCACATATATATATGCACATACATACAGGTAACTCTCAATTTATGTGGGGGTTACGTCCCAGGGATAGCGAAATCAGCCAAATTTGCATATAGTCAAAACATATTGGGTGCAATGGCAGGTGGGATTGCAGTTCCCCCCCATCCCGGATGCCTACGTCCTTTTATTTTTTATCAATTGCCAAGCACGTAAAGCTGAATGTGCACAAGTTAAATGTGCATAAGTTGAGAGTTCCCTGTACACGCAGACACACACACTTCCTTGCCCATATCTATACATAATTCCATATACCGTAGTTCACCTGGGATTAAAGGTAAAGGTAAAGGTACCCCTGCTCGTACGGGCCAGTCTTGACAGACTCTAGGGTTGTGCGCCCATCTCACTCAAGAGGCCGGGGGCCAGCGCTGTCCGGAGACACTTCCGGGTCACGTGGCCAGCGTGACATCGCTGCTCTGGCGAGCCAGAGCCACACACGGAAACGCCGTTTACCTTCCCGCTAGTAAGCAGTCCCTATTTATCTACTTGCACCTGGGAGTGCTTTCGAACTGCTAGGTTGGCAGGCGCTGGGACCGAACAACGGGAGCGCACCCTGCCGCGGGGATTCGAACCGCCGACCTTTCAATCGGCAAGCCCTAGGCGCTGAGGCTTTTACCCACAGCGCCACCCGCGTCCCTATCCTTGCCCATATCTATACATAATTCCATATACCGTAGTTCACCTGGGATTAAGCCTCAGTAATTGCAATAGGACTTAAAAATGGGAAGGGGGGTGGGGTTCTACAAAAGCTTTGGAGGCACCAGATAAGACTCCTAGGTCAGCAACCCACCCCACTATGAGCACATCCCACTTTTCTACAGGACTTTTAACACCCAATTTAACATCCAAAGTAAAGTAAGTTGTATAGTCATTGTCAACCAATATAACTCATGGCTTGCTTTTCTCGAGAATCATCCAGTTTATCTCTCCCCTCACCCCTTTGCCAGCATCTTTGCTGTAAGCTGCTCGGTGGCACACAATTGCCTCCAACTAAGTCTTCCTCAGGGCAGCTGTTCCCTGTTGGCATCCACCTGTCATGGGAAGCAATGGAAGAGGGCACCTTCAAGTGTCAAGCCAGACTGTTGTGAGAGTTACAGTGCCTGCTGTGGCTTTAGAGATCAAATACGTGAGAGACATGTTTTGTTGCAGGTTAGGCAGATGAAGGCATCCAGTTGTTCTTCTGTTGCGGGTGCAATATGGCGTTTCTTCTCTCTGCACTCCTCCCAGTGGTCATTCCTCCTCTGGTCACTGCTATGGACGCACAGCCTGTGGTCAACTGCAAGGGATTCCCACATGGCAGGGCTAACGTTGCCATCTTTCATGTCACGTTTGCAGACATCTTTGGAAGCAGTTGGGTCTGCCAACGGACCTGGTGGCTGAAGCCAGCTCCCCACAGAGCATGTCCCTGGGGATCCTGCCATCTTCCATTTTGTGGACGTGACCAAGTCAGCAAAGATGTTGCTGAGACAGGAGTGTGAACATGCTGGGAATGTGAAACAGTGATGGCTTTTACAATTGCGATAAAGGTCACACCCACACATAGTTTATAACACTCTTATATCATGGCTTCTTCCCCCAAAGAATCCTGGGAGCAGTAATTTGTTAAGAGTTTTGACCTTCCAGAGCTACCGTACTTACTCAGCACACTTAAACTACAGTTCCAAGGTTTTCCCATGACATTTAAAAGTGGAATAGTGGTGCTTTAACTGTATGGTGTGGATGTGACCTGAAAGAATGGGGCAAAGTTGACTACCAGAGAAGCAGGAAAGAGAAAACCAGGTACAGTAAGGAGCTTTCATTTTTTTATTATTATGTTTTCTACAGCAACATCATTAAATACAGAGCAAAATTTGCCCCATCCCATTTATTCCCTTCATCTCAGCCCATCCCACCCCAGAGCAGCTATCAGGTTATCCACCCCCACCCCCCTCACTCGATGTTAAGTCGCTCTGGGCCCTGCCCATTTGTATGTACTTTCCTGAAAGAGAGGGATAGTCAGGTGAGAGAGCCTGGTTGTATTGTCTTTTTTTGTTGGTTTAAATAACATTTTCTCGCTTAAATACTGAGCTAAGAGAGCAACTAATGAAGAGGCAAAGGAAAGTCACCAGCTTTAAACTGCAAGGACCCCCCACCCATGCTTTTTAATAGCTGTGCAGGAAGGAGCAATGCCAGCTGAGTTTGCCTCCTGACCGAGGCAGAATGGAGAATTTGCAACCACTGAAATGCTCACCTCTTAAAACAGCTACTAAAAGGCACACAGATCCTTGGCCTAGAAACTCTAGGATAGCAGCAGACTCAAAGGAGAAAGCTCTCCTGGAGGGGTGGGTCAATTTAGAACAGAAGTGGTGATCTCCCCCCAAGCACTGCTGGACTCCCAATTCCCCATCAGCAAGTCCAGTGGTCGGGGATGATTGGGGTTGAAGTCCAACGTCACATGGAGGGGGCCAGCTTGGCTGCCACTGAGAGAATGGCTCAAATTCCTTACTCTTCCGCCACACATGCCAGGTTGCAGCTGCAGCTTAAAACCTTCACCAGGAAATAAGGCAGCTCCATTTATAGTGCTTACAGGTCTAACGTGATTTTTAATAAGGTCACACGATAGGGTGAGGGGTTGGGCTAATATTTTCCAGCACTGATTTATGGTGATTATTACAAGGAAGAACTTTAATTTCCACCGTCCATCACCCACACCTTCATGCTCCCAATGCCATACTCCTCCCAGCAGACGGGAAATGCCTGGAATCCAAAGTCCCCTACACTACACTCCCGTGCATCGGTCTGATAGAAACAGAGACAAATATTCCAGGAAAATTTGTTGTCCAGTGTAGAATGACCCAGAAAGTGCAACGTCCAGCGCTGAAGGCCAGCCATTCCTGCTTCACAATGCCTTGCTATTGCTCAGTCCAGAAGGAAGGGAAACAGCAAATGCCATGTAGTCAAGTTTTGTTGATAAAAAAGAGTGGGTGGTAGTTTTGCTAGCATGACAGCACCAGCCTCCATGACACAGGAAACTGTGGAGATAAGACTCCACAGCTGCCTTCTTCCCCTAGCCCTAAACTATTTTAGGGGGGTCGGAGAGGGAAAGGGCAAAAATGGCAACAGCTGTTCTGTGCACAAATGACACGGCCCCGACCCAGCAAAACAACTATGAAAAGTCAAAGAATTCTTAAGAGGCTGCTGTACATAGGCAGAGTAGAGATTGGGGAGGTTGGGTAGAGAAGAAGAGAAGAGGAAAAAATGGGGGAGAAGAAGTGAATAAGGGGGGGGGGTTGGGACTTTGAAAAGGAACAGCGATTCCCTGAGGCCGAAACAAGAATGCAAAGCAAAGAGATGGGGAGAAGACCATAGCAGGAAAAGAAAAAAGAGACTTCACATGGCAAAGGGTAACTGTAGATGCCCTGGGAACTGCAATTCTTCCTCTTCTGGGGACAAACAAATCAAACTGAATTGTTAGGTAATTCAGCCCAGGCACAGTTCTCTCAGAGGTTTGCTACAGTAGGCCGTAGCATTGCTTATTTAGGAGCACTGTAAGGAGCCTCTCTCTGCCCACTCATATTTTTTTTTTGGGGGGGGGGTCTGAAAGACACAGATTCCTCCTCCCCACCAAAAGAGATACATTCTTAGCATTCACAGGAAGGGGGCACTTGAAAAACATATAGTGCATACAGTATATGCATGAGGAGTGGAGCCTAGGGGTTCCTTGGCACAGGTGGGATCACCTTATCCTTTACAAGAAGCTAAACTGCTGGCAGAGGAGATGGACAGATGGCAGAGTTAAGAGCCACACTCACCCTAGCAAACTACAGTTTCTTTTCCAGTAGCAAAGTACAACAACGAGGGTGACAGCAGCATGCTGCAGTGGAGAGGAAGACATAGGCTGTGTGTGTGTGTGTGTGTGTGTGTGTGTGCATGTGCATGCGTGAGTGCATGCACACGTGTGAGAAAGTGTGTGAGAAAGTGCACACTGCTCCACACAGGGCAAATTGTGACGGGACATCCTTGTAACAAGGGGGTGGGCGATTCTTCTGCTGCTAGACATGGGGGCAAGTGGTCACAGGCAGAGCAGCACAGAGAGAGAGAGAGAGAGAGAGAGAGAGAGAGAGAGAAGGCAGAAGGTCGGACGTGGCCCAGGTCTTCAACAATGCAACGTAGGTGCAGGCCAAGCTGATCCTCACGCCAGGAGAGAGTTCCGCCGAGAGAGGTCTACGTTGCTGGCGCTAAGGCCACGGCTGTCAGATAGACTACTGGATGCCTGGAAAAGGGAAAGGGAGACCATGGTCAACATGTCAGAGCAGGGGTGGGGGACCTTTTTCAGTCAGAGGGCTGCACTGCCTTGTGAGCAACCATTCATGGGGACAACAACACATGCCAGTGGGTGGAGCTATGGGTGCAAGGCATACTTTTGTAGAATAGGCCAGCCACTCAAAAGCCAGGGCTTTATAAACATCATCCCTGGCCCTTGGCTATGTTGACTGAGGCTGATGGGAGTTGTATTCCCACATCTGGAGAACACTGCATTGGCTACCTCTGCCTTGAAGGCTCCCAAAGATTTAAAGCAGGGGTCAGCAAACTTTTTCAGCAGGGGGCCGCTCCATTGTCCCTCAGACCTTGTGGGGGACCGGACTATATTTTTAGGGGGGGGGGGATGAACAAATTCCTATGCCCCACAAATAACCCAGAGATGCATTTTAAATAAAAGGGCACATTCTACTCATATAAAAACATACTGATTCCCAGACTGTCTGCAGGCTGGATTTAGAAGGCAATTGGGCCGGATCCAGCTCCTGGGCCTTAGTTTGCCTACCCATGATCTAAAGCACCCAGTCTTGGGTGGATGAGTCTGTTTGCTGTGCCTCTGCATGATCTTTTGATCTGAATGTGCCTTCTCCCAATCAGCCTCTGCTAGAGGTGGACAATTCTGTGGCGCATCTGCACTGGGTTTCATTACAGAGATGCAACATAAATTATCCCTTGTATATGAGGTTGCCTGGTGTGCTTCTGGATGGGTCCCTGCTCTGCCCTTTAAATCAGGGCTTTGGAAGTGGTTGGGAAAGAACATCCTGTGATTTCTCAGTAACCACACTTCCTTCCCCTACCCAACAGAGAAACAACTCAGAAGGGAGAGAGAGGCAGGCTGGGTTTTGCAGTCTGTGTGTATACCTGGCTTGCCTCCTCTTCCACGCTCTTGTTGAGGAAGTTGAGAGAACTGGCCCGCTTCATCCTGCAGGGAGACAAAAAATAAGTGCCAAAGGAGTTAGGCCTTTTGGTCACTGATCTATGGCCTTCTCTAGGGTTTCAGGCATGTGATATTCCCAGGCCTGCCTGAAGATACCAGGGATTGAACCTGGGACCTTCTGCATGCAAGGCAGTTGAGACACAGCCCCTTTTGATATTCACTAAGGGTGTTGCCTTGACGCCCTGGTTGTGGGTTTCCCCAGAGACATGCAGCTAGCTATATACTGCTGAAACAATAATAAAAAATATTGGGCTGGCTAGACCTTGGGTCTGCAGCAGATCCTGCCCACCCCAGGTCCCAAAGCAGAGCCACTAGACGGAAGACTTACCCTGGGTTCCGGGGCTCCTGCGGGCTGCTCCCCTGCAGCTTCTTCACCAGCATCTCGCTGCTTCGTCGCAGGGCGTCACGCAGCTTCCCAAAGGAGCCGCTGCGTCGCAAGGCTCCGGAGCCCGCCTGGGAAGGTGGGGAGAAAAGCAGAAAAGGGATCAGCACCAAATGTCTAAATCAGCATCCTGTTCCCAGAGAGGCCAAGCACATTCCTTGAAGGGAAGCCTAAACACAGGGCCCATGGGCCAGAGACTCCCCACACCTTGTTGGATAGGATTGCACTGAAGTGTCCTCCATTTTAGGATTAATTTGTAAAGTTTTGCTGCTTCTTACCCCGGACCACTCAGCCGCTCTGTCTTCCGGGTCAATCCCGTTTTCACACTTGTTGGAGCTGAGGACCCCCTCGCAGTTTGATCGGTGCTCGGAGCGGTTCCCATCCTTCAGTAGTTCTACAACCTTGCTCTGGTTAATAGCGTCCATGCCCTAGGTGGAATACAGAGATCATCAACTGGGGCATCCAAGAGCTAGATGGCCTATTTAAGCCAGCATGGGGGAGCAGAATTTTTTAAATATCCCCCAGCACACATTTCCGTCCCACTGCTGGAACAACACTGCCTATCCTCAGGGGCAGTGTGTGGGAAACAATAAGTGCTGTTTTGCCTTGCTTCTGCTGCCACTGCCTGCTCTGTCGCCACTGCACACCCTGCCGCATCAAAATAGCACCACCATCAGCGCTGATTTGGGGAGAGATCTCACCCAAAATCACTCGAGATCTTGCGGAGCACACAAGATCTTGAATGAGTTTGGGTGAGATCTCATTCCAAATGGCTGCAATCTTGCCCCAAATCAGTACTGATGGAGGCAGGGCACCTGTGAGCGTTCTTCTGTCTGAAGCAGCGGCCTCACCCTGCCTAACAGCTGGGCGGGTTCTGCCTATCCTTCTACCGCCAACCACCATGATGCAGCACTTGCCTGCTTGCGGGTTTTCTGGGCACACTCCTCCAGCGTCTCTGCAGCCTCCAATTTTCCCTGGCGCCGGTAAAGAGCACCCAAGCTTTTCAGAGTCGTGTTGACTGTGGGGCTGTGGGTGGAAAGGAGAATGCAAAGACAGATAGGTCAAGAGCGTTCTTTGTACCCCTTGCACTTTTGCTGTCCTCTTAAGGAACTTTTCACAAAATAAAGTTTCCATTAAATGGTCAAATTTGTGTCTTTAAAAAAAAAATTCAATCAATTGTCATTTATGCATCTTATAACTGTTCTAACATAATTACAGTTAAATTAGTTAAAGCTACTGTGTTAAGACAGACACACTGGGCTAAAATATCGTCTCAATTTAAACCACTGGATTGCTTTGCCCAGCAATAGGTCACCTATGCTGTTCCCACACTTTGCTCCAGCCTTTTCTCTGCATTACTGCTGCCAATACTGTTGTACTTGCGTTGGTTCTTTTATGCAGAAACTATCTTAAATGATAAGTTGTAAAAGCCACCTGTTAGATCACACAGTTAAGTACCAGTTGCTGGAAATCACAACTTAAGTTCACTCGTTTTATCAAGACAGTCAATGAATCCTAACCATTGTGAAATAAGGAAACTATGTCAGCCTTAACTTGCAGCAGCAGCAATTTCACTCTTCTTCTTCTTCTTAAGCCTCTGGCTTCTCTTTCATTTCAAGCTCCTAGCCCCAACTCAAAGTCAGGAGCAACCTTTTTAAAACCTTTAAAAAAAGAAAAGGGAAGCTACCCCTTACCTGTCCACCTTGCAGGCTTTGTACCAGCTGCCATACTCCCCATAGGGGGCACTGTCTTTCTCCTTGCGCTTCTCCTAAGGGGGAGGCAAGGTTAAAGGGCAGGGTGTGAGTCAGACGGCTTGGATCCACCCCCAAGGGAAAGTCGGGTTCCCTTCTCCCTCCCAATGCAGAGGTACCTTGCTTTCCTCTCGCTCTTCTGCATGCATCCAGATCGGCTTATTCTCTCCTACAAAGAACGGTGGTGGGGGGAGAACAGAAAAGAACTTACAGCAGTGAAGAACCTGCCTTGAACCAGGGCAGACCATCAGTCCACCTTGTGGGACTCCTCAGGACATTAAAAATATTTCTTGTACATTTGCATAATTATAAATAGAAGTTTGACATAAATTTGTTATAAATAAAACACGATCAGGGGGGTTGAGTGGGAAGGTTATGAAATATCCACATTTCAATGCACCAACCAATTTGCCAGTCACGCTCTCTCAGCCTAACCCACCTCACAGGGTTGCTGTGAGGAAAAAGGGGGAGAAAAGGGAGAACTGTGTATGCCAGCTTGAGCTCCTTAGAGGAAAGGGGGGATAGAAATGTAATATTTCAATTCAAAATCCTTTATTAGGCATAGCACACCACACATTATCAAACAAACATCATATACAGACTGTATAAAATACAGGCTCAGCGAACACAATTTATCCCAGACCTATTCTTAACTCCAAGAAATAAATCTATGTACATAGATAAAATAATACAGCACAGCAACATCACCTACCATTAAGAACCACTAAGTCTCTTTATCATGGCCCATTCTTTCTTCATGGACAGCACTTAAAAATTCAGCCACTATTAAAGTAATCTGATCATCACTGTCCGCCAGCAGGTCCTGAACAGCTGGTTGTGTAAAAGACTGTCTATTAAATTTTAGGGCCTCAAATAATTGTCTTCTGGCATAACTGCCAAAATCACAGGAAAATAATATATGCTCTAGAGTATCGGGTTCCTGTTTTCTGCATTTGCAGAGACGCTCTGATTCTGGGATAGCTAAGTATCTTCCTCTCACTACCACCGAGGGAAACATGTTAAATCTGGCCAACATAAACAGCCTACACGATTCATGTTTCTTCAGATTTGTCATGTATCCCTTTTGGAAATCTCTACACAAAGGGAGATTTAAGTGGATAGGAGAGCAGGTGCTGTGCTTTGCAACCTCAAGCATGGCGAGAACACTTTTTAGAAATGTAATAACGAAACAAAACAAAAGTCATTAAAACCATGTGGGCAAAGGCTGATGGTCAGTGCTGGCAAAGGGTATGCTTTTAGCGGTGTCCCTGATCAGCTGATTGACAGCAGTCACAACCCCCATTTTGTCCCAGCTGTGTCTTTTCCTGTGCCACACCTGATATGCATAAAATAAAAGGAAGCAACCCTCCTCTGTACACATGAGGCTCCACCACCTGTTTCTGCACTCACCATTGACTGAGCCAAACTCTCTCTCGTGTGCTCGGGTCAGGATCTCCTTGTAGAGGGCCTCAGCGTCCTTGTATTTGCCTTGTTTGAGGTAGCAGGAGGCCTGTGGGGGCATATTCTGAGGTCAGAGGGACAGGCTGTGGCAACAGGGATCAGGAAGCATTGATGCCTAGCAAAAGCTGGATGCTACATACACCAGGATTCTCTATTAGCAGCATAACTCTATGAAGTGCTGTCCTTTCTCTTGCAGAGAGAAGAGGCAGACTGCACAGACCAGTATTCAACCCAGCTGGTCAGTCAGGGGATTAACCTGCCTTCCAGTGGCATGGCCAATGATTGCAAAGAAAAACAGCAGAAAGGCACCAATCAGGAGTAGGCAGGGGAGGAGGGTGGAAGGGCTCCAGGGGCACCTGGAAGTTGCCTTCCTGCCTCTCTTCTTCCCCCCAGCACAAAGGCACTGATGTAACTGATGAGCACTATGCAAATCAGGGGCTACAGAAGCTGCCATCTAGGAGACATTGAACTAAAACTCCCATCACCCCCTGCTGGCTGGGATTGCTGGGAGTTGTAGTCCAACAACATCCGGAGGGCTGCAGTGCCCCGGACCCTACAGTAAACATCACACTGTTAAATGTCACAAAGTTAATACGAACTTTAAAGCATTTAATGCAAACTTTATGGCATGCTATCATTGTTCTTCAGCCTTGGGTCCCCTGTTGTTGGGACTAAAGCTCCCATCATCCCTAAACATTGGCTAAGGTGTCTGGGGATGATGGGAGTTGTAGTCCAACCAAAATCTGGCATGGAAGAAAACTGCTTAGCATAGATTCCACCCCCCCTTAAACCACCCCCACACCCCCCAAAGGTTTCTCTTGGACTTTTCCAATCAGCCCCTCTCACCAGGTTGTTTTTAGTTTTGGCCACATTGGGGTCGTCTGGCCCGAGGCGAGACTCGTAGATCTCCAGGGCGCGGCGGTAGTAGTACTGAACCTCCTCGTACTTGCCCTGGTTCTGGCAAAGGAGAGCCAAGTTGTTGAGCTGCTTGGCCACATCTGGGTGGTACTTCCCCAGCACCTGGGAGGTTGTGAAGAGGAGACACTGATCACTTAAAAAGAAAGAAAGTGAAGTTTGTCCATGTTATCGCCAAATCCCAGTTCCCAGTGCCCAAACCATCAATTACACATAGGTAATTACTTTAAACCAGATCAGGCTGTTCATCCCATCTGACTGGCAGCAGGGGATATTCCCTGAAAATGCCACTGAGGATTGAACCTGGGACCTTCTGCATGCAAAGCAGATGCTCTGCCACTGAGATATGGCCACTCTTCCAAATAAGATTCTAGTCCTCAGTGTTTTGAATAAAGGAGGACAGCAGACAATGAAGAGCGGGGTGGGGGTGGGGAAACAGACAGCCTGGAAGAGACGGGGTTAAATAGAAGCAACTTGTTTAACAAGCGCAGTGCATGTATTGTAATTTTTGTCAAGGGAATATGACTTTGAGCAAAAGGGTGAGGATGAAGATCCCTGACAACAGAAGAGCAACAAAGGTGTGTGGAGTGGGGAGGGTGAAGCCATAGCCCACAGGCAATGGCTCTGCAGGCCACGGACTTATCAAATCTTCCAGCATTTTGTTTTGTTTAATAGCATTGTTTTGTTTCATATTTTATTTCTTTATATCCTGAACATTTTCCCCACGCAGATCAGGGTAACTTGCATCAGAAAATTTTCAGTTTGCATTGAGGAACCATTACGATATCCTAGAAAGTGATCTAATTTACCATGTTCATTTTACTTGAATTTAGTACAAGCTAAAAACTTGATCACTGAGAAGCTTGCCTTATATTGTGTTCATAGTTAGCATCCATGCATTGTAACTGATGAACTTTGGAAACTGCAAATTTTCTGCAGAAAAAGAAAGCACCGGGGTGGGTGGGATATGCCCCAAGTATTGCTGCCTGTAGTGGCCTTCTTTAAGTACCTTCTCTCGGATCTCCAGAGCCCTCTTGCACAGCGGTTCTGCCTCCTTATACTTGCCCCGCTTACCGTACAGCACAGCCAGATTGTTGAGGGTAGCAGCCACCTAAGGATGAAAAGGTACATTGTACAACTCAAAACTCTAGGATATGATTGCTGTGTGAACCTCAGAAGTCTACTTCAAAACAGGATATCACAGCAGGATAGCAGATTCAGGGGACATGGGTGGCACTGTGGGTTAAACCACTGAGCCTAGGACTTGCCAATCAGAAGGTTGGCAGTTCGAATCCCCGTGATGGGGTGAGCTCCCATTGCTCTGTCCCTGTTCCTGCCAACCTAGAGGTTGGAAAGCACATCAAAGTGCAAGTAGATAAATAGGTACCGCTCTGGCGGGAAGGTAAACGGCGTTTCTGTGCACTGCTCTGGTTCTCCAGAAGTGGCTTAGTCATGCTGGCCACATGACCCGGAAGCTGCACGCCGGCTCCCTCGGCCAATAAAGCGAGATGAGCGCCGCAGCCCCAGAGTCGGTCACGACTGGACCTAATGGTCAGGGGTCCCTTTACCCTTTTAGCAGATTCAGAATCAAAGGTGATCCATTAAAGAAAAAGGAGGTGAAGAGAAGATCTAAGGTGCTAGTCCTCATCATTATCGAGGGGGAGGGGGAACCTCAAGCATCCAAATGGTTTCTGCTAGGGGCTCTGAAATGATTTATTTATCTAATAAAATTTATACACTGCTTGATTGTCTTAAAAAAAGACCTCAAAGTGGTTTGCAAAAAATCAGGGTGCTTACGGCAGGGTGGTCCTTTCCCAAGGTCTTCTCCCGGATGGCCAAGGCATCATTGAGAAGATGAGCAGCCTCCTTGTACTTATTTTGGTCCCTAGCAGGAAGAAAAATAAGTTATTATTTTGGCCAGAGAGAATTCCAAAGCAAGGAGTGCCTATTACCAGTTTAGGCTGGTGCACCAACTATGCCCTTTCCTGGACAGAGGTAGCTTAGCCACTGTGATTCAATGCGTTGGGAACCTCATGACTGGACTACTGTAATGAGCTCTATGCGGGGCTTCCCATGAGATTGGTCCGGAAGCTGCAGTTGGTGCAGAAGGCTGTGGCCAGGGAGCTGAGTGGCTTTCCCTGACCCATAAGACTGGGCCCATTTTTATGTAACTGAATGCTCTGAATTTTTATTTCATTTGTTTTTAATATGCTTTTACAAGTCTTTAGACTGCTGTTTTATTGGTTTCAGGTTGTACTTTTATTCTGATTATATTTTTCATTTTTATACTGCATAGATTAAAAATATATACAGTATATGAAGCTGTTTATAAATGCTATTAAGAACATAAAATAAATTATAAAAGCCCACATCTGAATGTACAGTACACAAAAGGCATGGGGTACAGTCCTTTCTAGACTGCACCATGTCAGGCTAGGGGGTGGCTTCTGATCACGTCTGAATACTGTTCTCCAAGGAACTTGGAAAGCTAGTCATCTTCCTAACAAGCTAACTTTCCAAAAGCAAGGAGCTTTTCTGAGTTTCTTTTATTTCAGCATAAGAGAGCCTGCAAATAAGCAATTTAGTAACGGCAGCCTAAAGTGATACAGTCTCAGCAGGGCAGCACCACACGCTTTCTCTGCATGTCCAAGTTAGATCTAAGGTCAAAAAGCAGTCCCCTGCCCTCAGCCCAAGTCAGCCAAGCCTCACACCTGTAAACCAGAGCAAGAATATTCAGCATGGTAGCCACATCGGGGTGGTCATGTCCTGAGGTCTTCTCAAGATCCTCCAGTGCTTGCTTGCAGAGCGGTACAGCCACCTCATAGCGCCCCTGGGAAGCATATTGGATCACCAGGTTGTGGAGTGTCCGCAGCCGTGCCGGAATCTCATAGCCACCATGTTGGGCTGCTGCGTCTCCACTACCATGCGTCTGCCCTGCAGAAATACATTGGCATCATCAAAGGGGGTGGGATCTGCTGCCCACACCCTCCACAAAGCAGTTCTTCATTATGCTATACATACACACTCAAAGCAGGTGTATATGCACCTGCAAACACAAACACCTACACACACTTAAAATGAATAGGCAGCAGGCTCAGGACAGAGAGCTAGCAGACTTCTCCACATAATGCGCCATCATCCTATGGAATTTATATGATCACAGTGTTTCATGGCTGGAATTAAGAGCTACGTGAGGGAAGAGAAGTCAGCCTAAGAATTTGGTAAATGCACGGGACAAGGGGCCTGAGCTTGTATATTCTCCTCTCCCCTTCCCTCCCCTCCCCTCCCCCTTTTCACTTTGTGTCGGGTCTTAGAACGCTGTACACATGAGGGGCAGGGATTGTCTTGTTTGCTACTGATATGTAAACTGCTCTAGCAGCCTTTTCAGATGAAGAGCAGGGCAAAACTGCTTTCAAATAAATAAATGATCATTCCTTTCTTCTGTCACGAGTATATTAGCCAACCTATCTGTGGTTGAGATATTGAAAAGTATTTATGTTTGCTAGACAGGGGGTGATGCCCAACTAAGTTTTACTCAGAGTAGACCTACTGGAATTAACAGGCCTAAGTTAGTCATGTCTATTAATTTCAATGGGTCTACCCCAAGCAGGACTAGCACTGCCTACAACCCTGAACATTTTTAGTTTCCTCAAATTTTGGTGGAATTCCAACAACTTTAGGGTTTGTCCATGTCTTGTACTTTTTACTCCAGTACCTGTGATCATCTAACTTGAGGGTGGGGGGGACTCCTGACCTTCTAGAAGTCCCTCCCTCCCATCATAGGGCTGATGGAAGCTGGGAGTGCAGCAATATCTAGAAGACCACAGGTTCCCCATCACTAATCTATTTCCCTGGTGATCTCCTTAGCTGGCAAATCAAGTCATTATTATACAGGTATTCATTTCTGGTCTATTGATGTTAACAAAGATGATGACTCTGATGCAGAACACTCCTAAACAGAACACTCCATGCCATTCTAGCTTTAAGGAGCAAGCTTCTAGTCCTCATGCAGTTATTGACAGCTTGGACTGAAATGCTGCAATCTGAAGGCCACTATCTCTAGTATTCTGACTCCTTGCCGTAAGAACTGACTTGCTGGATCAGAATGGTCTACTTAGCCCAAGGTAGCTCACCTTGTCCCTGGTCATCATCGTTCGGGAACAGATCATCTAAGGAGTCTTTGCCCGTCTCCCCATTCTTCTCATCCTGGGCAGAAAGAAAAAAGACAACCAGGGCTTGAAACTCTCCTACCATTTCAAAGGCAAAAGGAAATGGTAAGAATGCCCAGCACCATCCTAATCACCAAAGCTGACACCTCTGATTCAGTCCTTGGGGATTGCCGAACCTGCAGTTTTCCACTCCCAATTTGCTGACATTCATGTATAGCAAGGATGGGGGAACCTTTGGCCCTCTAGATCAGTGTTTCCCAACCGGTGTTCCGCGGCACACTGGTGTGCCGCGAGACGTTGCCTGGTGTGCCGCGAGATGTTGCCTGGAGGGAGGCGGGCGAGTCGGCGGCGAGAGGCGGGGCGGCGGCGGCGAGGAGAGGCCGCACCTCCTGCTGCTGCCTGGCGCTCCTCCTCGCAGCCGGCAGCGCTGCCTGGGCGCCTCCGCGCGACTCTGCCTCGCTGGGTTTGGTCTCCCAGCAGAGACGGGTCACACGCGCCACTCCCTCCCTCCCTCAGCCTGCGCGGAGGGAGAGCCAGAGAGAGGCATCGCTCCTGCGCGGCAGGAGAGGGAGCTTGGCGCGTCCGCGGCTTTTATAGGGCGCCCGGCGCGCACCAGCTCGATAACGGGCACCGGCGCGGCGGGGGGCGCCGGGCCGGGGGAGGGGGGCGGCCGGCCTGTCTCCTTGGCAACCCCATTGAGCAGCGCCGGCTCCCCCGGGAGGGCCATCCCCCCGCGCCGCCGATCGCCAACACCGCCGACGCTGTGGCTGCCCGAGCCCGAGCCGAAGCCCGAGCCCGTCAGTCAGTCAGTCAGTCAGGAAGGAAGGAGAAATGGGGAGGGAGACGAGGGAGGAAAATTGCACGCAGGGTGAAGAAAGGAGAAGGGCGAACGAGACGAGCTTCCAACCCAAAAAAGGGCTGGAAGACTGGGAGGATGAAGGATCGGGAAAGAAAGCGACGCCTTCCCTGCCCGCGACGTCGCCCGCTTGTCATTGGCAGCGCAGCGGGCGCCCAGAGGGGCTGGGCACCGGCGCAGGGCCGCTCCGCAGCCGCGGAGGACAGCTGCGCGGCTAGCAAGGTGCGCCGCGTAGAGCGCGGCCCTTGTGTGCCCCGGTGGCCAGGCAAGCTCGGGCGGGGACCCCCATGCGAATCTAAGACGGGAGAAGAGGGCAGAGCAAAGGGGGTCCCTTCCCCAACCTCCGGCTCTGAGACTTCCCTGCACCCCAGAAAAGCGAAAGGATTTCCCCTTTTTTTATATATAAATATTTTATTAAGTTTTCAAATACAAAGTTAGAAACATACACTGAAGAAAAAAGTAAAAGAACAAGAAAAAGAAAAAAAGAAAAAGAAGAAAAGAAAACCAACCATTCAACACATTTTTTATATAACTAACTGGACTTCCTCGCATCTCCCTTACCCTGCATTCTTTATAATAAAGATATCAGCAAATTATTACCTTGTTTCGTACCTTATTTTGTACTTTTCAAATACTATACCTCTAAATTTAACATACTTTTCATCAGTTACTTATATCTTAAATTAAACATAGTATTACCTTAGATTTTGACCTTTTCTTACTTAAAATATAATTTCCTGTTTCCCAAATCTAATTGCTGAAGCTATAGTTTCCGAATCGTGTAAATTTTTAACATTCATACAACTTATATTGCTTTTGGAAATAGTCCTTAAATTTTTTCCAGTCCTCTTCCGTTGTTTCTTCTCCCAAATCTCGGATTCTGCCAGTCATTTCAGCCAGTTCCATGTAGTCCATCAATTGCGTCTGCCACTCTTCCAGTGTGGGCAAATCTTGTGTCTTCCAATATTTTGCGATAAGTATTCTTGCTGCTGTAGTTGCATACATAAGAAAGTTCTATCCTTCTTTAACACTTTCTGGCCAACAATGCCCAAGAGGAAGGCCTCTGGTTTCTTGGGAAAGGTATACTTAAATACCTTTTTTAACTCATTATAGATCATTTCCCAGAAGGCCTTCACTTTTGGACAAGTCCACCAGAGGTGAAAGAATGTCCCTTCAGCCTCCTTACATTTCCAACATTTATTATCAGACAGGTGATATATTTTTGCAAGCTTGACTGGGGTCATGTACCACCTATAAATCATTTTCATAATATTTTCCTTCAAGGCATTACATGCCGTGAATTTCATTCCGGTGGTCCATAACCTTTCCCAGTCCTCAAACATGATGTTATACCCAATATCCTGAGCCCATTTTATCATGGCTGATTTGACTGTCTCATCCTGAGTGATTTTCTCTTCAACCTGCCCTCCATCCTCTTGCGGAAAACTCTTTGCCTGCCCTGCCCGTATCTCGTTTTTGCTTTTTAATTCCACACACGCACCCTTCGGACTTCGTGGCAATCGGGCGCGCGGGTGCGTTTCCTAAGAGAGTGAGGACCCCCGCCTCCTCCCCACCTGCTCCCTCGCCAGCCAGCCAGCCGCGCGCCCTAGCCGGAGAGCCCCGGCCGTCCCCGTCGCGCAATCGGCTGGATCTCCCTTCAGCAGGCCGTGCTCACAACTCGGCCCAGGGACCCCCAGCAGCGGATCTCCGGCCCAGCTGAAGAATCCGGCAACAAGCCCCCTCCTCCCCAATCGCTCCGCCGAAATATGCTCCAAAACCCCCCAGATAGGCCGCCGGCCGCCAAGTCTCGTGGCGCCCTGAGCGAGGGTCTCTCCCCAACACCGCCACCTTGAACTGCGTTCTCCCGGCTACCCGAGCGAACCAGCGGCAGGACCCCGGTATGGGCCCCCCCAATATTTTTTATAAGTTGGCGCCCCTGATAACTATAACTCGTGGTTCTGATGTCCCAACGCTCCCACGGGGCACATTTCATTCAGGCGGAGGAGGGGGTCGTTGGCTAACGGCCAACAGGCAGAAAGGACTGTCCAACAATGCGATTATCCACACACACGCATCTGATCCATGGATTAACATCAAAATCCTTGCATTAAAGCTCACTCCTAAGGAACCAGTGGGTCATTAGGCTTTCAGATGCACTTTGAACAAAGAGATGTTCAAAGGGAAAGCTGCTTTTAATAACGCTGCTTTTGCAGGTACTATTGGTCTGGGTCTCATCCAGCATCTTTTCAGTACACCCAGTTAGGATTCAGCAGTCCAGTTGTACACTCTTGGGTATTCAGCATTAGCTTAAGGCGTGCAATAATCACATGCCCACTTTTGCAGCATCTTCATAGCATCCCAAGTCACTCTTGGAATGCTCTCTTTATCATACCCTGCAAGTGTTTACTTGTGTAACACATCCTACCACATCTTGCAGAGAAGCACTTCAGAGAGGGCCAAAAACCCCCACACTTGGTGCCATTTTAATCTACACATGCAGCAGAGTAAGTTGACCCAGAATAGTACCAATTCAGATGGCAGATGGGGGAATGACAGTGCTGAATGCTTTCCCATGTAGAACAGTCCCTGCAAATAAAAACCTAGCATATTTGGAAGAGGGATGCTAGCCTAACCATTACCTTCTATGCTGTTACTATTTTTTTTTTTTTACATAAGTAAAAAGTGGCCTTTCCCCATCTGGCATGGTGGTGTGCCTCGAGATTTTTTTCATGAAACAAGTGTGCCTTTGCCCAAAAAAGGTTGGGAAACACTGCTCTAGATATTACCGGACTACAACTCCCATAATCCTTAATCATTGTCCATGCTGGCTGGGGCTGATGGGAGTCTGACAACATCCAGACAGCCCCAGGTTCCTCGACCCCTGATTTAAGCTAGATGCTACTGTTGAGAGGGCTGGAGCGGGACTTCTCTTTACCCATTTTCTCCATTCCATGCCTAGTTTTATATACCTCTATTATGTCTTCTCCTACTCGCCTTTTCTCTAAACTTAAAAAGCCCCGAACGTTGTAGCCTTTTCTCACAGGGGAGTTGCTGCAACCAATTGATCATTTCTGTTGCCGTTTTTCTGAACCTTTTCCAGCTCTACAATATTCTTGGTGAGGTGAGCAGAACTGTACACAGATACCGGGCTCTCTCAGGTACAAGGACAGTGGAGGAAGTACACAGCCACTGTGACTTTTATTTTATTTTATTAATTAATTAATTACATTTTATACCACCCTTCATCCAAGGATCACAAGGTGGTTTACAATATAAAAACACAACAATACAGAACATAGTAAACAAAAGCAATACTCCCCCCTGCCAGTTTAAAAGCCAAAGGCCTGGGAGAAGAGGTAACCTTATCGTTCACAAATCTGTCTGCCTGTGTTTGTTTCTGCATCCAATTCAAGGTGCTCATATTAATATTTAAAGCCCTACATGACTTAGGCCCCAAATACCTGTAATACTGTCTCCTTCCCTACAGATCTCTCTCGGCTGCTGAGAATGGCAAAGGGGGCCACCTTGGCAATTCCTCTGCCCTCAGAGGTTTAGGGGCCTTTGACACATGAGTTCTGTGCTATTAAGACATACCTTATTTGTATAATGTTAAGTTGCTTTAAATTGCTCTTGTGTTTTAATGCTGCAATCTGCCTTGGGACCTTCGGGCAAAGGGCAGAAAACAAACAACCAATCACCCGCTTTTAAAGCCATCTAGGTTGGTGGACACTGTAAGTGCAGCTCATTCTCTAAATATGGAGGGTCACGAGTAGCAGAGCGTAGGGTTGAGAGAAATCAGAAGAAGAAAAAGAGAAGGCTCACCGATGGCGAAACATCATCATCAAATTTCTTAATCTGGTTCATGAACTCCAGGTGCTTCTTCTCCTCCTCCAACTGGGCCACGGACTGCTCGCTCCGCTGCAACTTCTGCTGGGTCCCAGCCAGCTCATCGCGCAGCCACTGGTTCTCCTGCACCAGGCGTCGCACCTGAGCCCGCAGCTTCTGCTTCTCCGACTCCACCGCGCTCAGGTGACTGGAGAGGGCAATGATCACCTGTAACCGGAGACTTGGTGTGAACACAGGCCTGTGAAATTCCAACTAGGAAAGGGGACACAGGTGACAAAGCCCCAGGAACCTTTGTGTTAGCGACACTCTGGCCCTCCAGATACTGCTGGGACTCCCATCAATCCCAGTCAGCTCAGCAGGCACCGAGTGATCCAGTCAGTAAGTCACTCAGTTGAAAGTTGGCGTTAACTCTTTATTAGTAAAAACGTGATCTTTGCAGACTTGGCTGAGTGCCAGGCCTAACGAGCGCAGCCATTCATTCCCTCTAGGCCTTACTCCACGAAACTAAAGGTCTCCACCTCCCCACAGCCATCTAGATCTCCTCCTCTCCAGGGCTTTTCCCAAACAATCGGAGACTGCACCTGTGTGCAGCCAACCTCTCCTCCACGCTTTTCATGACTCTTCTGGTTCTGGGAGACAAGGGTGGAGGGGAGCTTGTCACAGCAGGTGGGAGAGACGACTGTGACTCTTCGCCAGCCTGACTTATCTCTGCCTTTTGGCCTCCCTCATCCCACTCTCCTGCTTCAGCTTCAGCTTCAGCTTCTGTCTCTGATTCTGAGCTTCTCTCTGCCACAGACTCTCCCAGCTCACTAAGCCCTGTTACCTCTTCAGCTCCTCTTCCCTGTCTTCTCCCTCTGACCACTCATCGTTATGCCACCACCACTTCCCAGGCTCTCAGCCTTCTTCCCCCCAGCTGGTCCCTTCCCACCATTTCTCTGCATCCAACCATCCAAAGGGCCCACAGGGTTCCTCATCCCTGAACTAGTGGCTGTTACCTGAGCCTCCCCAAGGCCCAGCTCGATGGCTTCCAGAGATTTGCGCAAGAGGCTGGCCTTCTCCTGGGCAGCGCTTGTTTCCTGCTGCTGCTCCAGCCGGTTGACGGTGTCGAGAAGGGCGGCCAGCAGCGAGTGGTGCTCAGTGCGCAGTGTCTCCAGGCCTTGCACTACTGCCTTGGTGCCCAACACAATCTCATCCTGGCTCATCTTCTCCAGCTTCTCCTCACGGGGGTACAACATGGTCGCCATCACTGAGCCTTCACAAAGCGAGAGAGAGAGAAAGAAAAGAATATGGTGGAGAGAGTTGGAATAGGTCCACTAAGCCACGCTTGTTTTCTTTGTTTTAATAATGATGGCTCTATCACACTCTTCCCCAAAGTAGGTCAAGGTAGCACACATGGCCCCTCCTGACAATAATCCTGTGAGGTAGGTTAGACTGAAAAAGGAAGCGTAGAAGCATCGCACAAGTTGGTTTTCTTGTCTTAGAGGAAATACATGACTTTTGCTGGTGTACGAGTGCATGTGAACAAGTGAATTTTTATGGATTAAGTAATTATTATTATTAATTAAATTTACACCCCACCCTTCGACCCCAAGGAGCCCATGGTGGCAAACAGATAAGCAATAAAACAATGAGAACTTCTTAAAAACAGTTCTAATACAGATGGAAACGGGGATCTTAATCTCTATTTAAAAGGCTTGTTGGAAGGTCATCCCTAGCTAGCAGGATGAGTGGTCAGTGGTGATGATGATGGGAGTTGTAGTCCAAAAACAGCCAAGTTTGGGAAACCCTGCTCTAAAGCATAGGCACATGAGAAAGAACATTGCTACCTGCTATTCTCACATGGGGGAGCCACTCGTACCCTTAGGCAGCAATCCTAAAACATACTTACAAGGGAGCAACACTACCATCAAACAACCACAGCGGGATCTGACTTCTGGAGTGCAAAGGACTGTGCTCTAAGTGACCCAGATGACACCTGAGCTTTGCATACCTGCGGCGAGGATGTGGCACAGGGTGGGGTTTAATTTGAGGTCAGGCTGAGCACCAGAACCTGTTAGGTATGCTCGAGTTCAACTTTGGAATGGTTGTAGTTGCAACACGGGGGCGATGAGTCACAGCCCCATCATGAATGAGGGAAAAGGTCTGGCAGAAGGTGCAGTTGCCCCCCCCCCCAGCATTTCAGGAATCAAAGAACATCAGAGCCTGTTGGATCAGGACAATGGCCCATCTAGTCCAGCATCCTGTTCTCACTGTGGTTGTTCAGATGCCTATGGGAAACCTGCAAAGCAGGACATGAGAACAAGAGCACTCTCTCCTGCAGCTGGTATTCAGAAGAATCACCGCCTTTGACTCTAGCAGGGGTCAGCAAACTTTTTCAGCAGGGGGCCGGTCCACTGTCCCTAAGACCTTGTGGGGGACCAGACTATATTTTGGAAAGAAAAAAAATGAACAAATTCCTATGACCCACAAATAACCCAGAGATGCATTTTAAATAAAAGCACACATTCTACACACTGATTCCCGGACCGTCCACAGGCCAGATTTAAAAGGCGATTGGGCCAGATCCGGCCCCCGGGCCTTAGTTTGCCTGCTCATGCTCTAGAGCAGGGGTCAGCAAACTTTTTCAGCAGGGGGCCAGTCCACCGTCCCTCAGACCTTGTGGGGGGCCGGACTATATTTTTTGGGGGGGAATGAATGAATTCCTATGCCCCACCAATAACCCAGAGATGCATTTTAAATAAAAGCACACATTCTACTCATGTAAAAACACGTCCGCAGGCCGTATTTAGAAGGCGCTTGGGCAGGATCAGGCCCCTGGGCATTAGCTTGCCTACCCATGCTCTAGAGGCAGAGCATAGCCTCAATGGCTAGCAGCCCCTGATCCTCCATGAAGTTATCCAATCTTCTTTCAAAGCGACCCAAGTTGGTTGCCATGCCTTCCTCCTGGGGGAGCGAGTACCATAGTTCCACTATGCACTGCGTGAAAGAGGACTTTCTTTTCCCCCAACTGAACATTCAGCATCATTGGATCTCCACGAATTCTAGTGTTATGGGAGAAGGAGAAAAACTTTTCTCCATCTACTTTCTCCACGCCAGGTATGATTTTTCTAAACTTCTATCGTGCCACCTCTTCCTCGGCTTTTTTCTCCAAGCTCAAAACGTCCCAAATGCTGCATCTTTCCTCATAGGGGAGTCGCTTCACCCCCCTTGATCTTCTCAGTTGGCCTTTTCTGAACCTTTTCTATTTCTACCATTTTTGAGATGAAGGAAAGGAAAAGCAGGAGCGGCAGGGAGAGAAGAGGGGCAGAGAAACCCCCCCCCTTTTTTTCCTCCTGTCCGGCTGTCATTGCATTTCCCGGCTCCCCCAGTAGGTGGCTGGCTCAGGCCCCGGCAATCGAGACGCAATGCGGCGTGGAGTCCCGTGCCCAGCAAACCAAACTGAAGCCGCAGCGCAATAGGGATCGCTTTAACCTCTCCCACGCACATGCAGAATAGAACCAGACACACTTCTTTTCCCTTTAAGTTACCAGACTGCCATTTCTAACAACTCACTTTGCCCGTCTCTACTTGATCTGAAAAAGAGCTGAAACTCAGAAGTCCTTGTATCCAAATGTTGAGAACTGCACTGACCCCTGCCCAAATATGAATGAAGTGTGCTCTGTCGTCCGCCCCCCCCCCCGTCATATCTGTTTATAAAAGGATTCCTCCCTCTCAGCCTACCCTTTTATTTTCAATCTCCTTTCCATTGCCCTTTTAACATTCTCTTTATCAAGAGGAGAGGGGAAAGAATGAATGATGGACTGGTGCAACGTAACATCCCCGCCCCTTGAAATAAGGAAGGAAATGCTTTCGGACAGAGGTTTCAGAATCTTTCAAGGAACTTTGGGCAGTATCTCCCATTTTATAGGATCTGCTATTTACCTAGGGCAAGTACAAGGGATGTTCAAGGGATGATCCTAATTCATTCAATATTATCTGCTTCATCTTCTCCTCATCTCCAATCAGACTGGGTTGTCTCCTTAGCCTGATCTTCAGGCTGGTAGTCTTCATGAATTATGGGGCTCACCCCTCTCACCTATTCCAACCACCCCTTAAACCTTTAGGAGGATCATCTCATTGATTGAGTTACCTCCTCTATGCCTTTGAGGCATTGCAGAATCCCTCTAATTTATTGGGGGGGGGGTTCAATCCTCCTGCTTTCCCCCCTTTCTTTCCCCAACTTCTTAACCAACCCACCATGCTTCCTTTTCTCTCAGCCGTCTTTGCCCAACCAGTTAGCAACATGCCTCCTTCCTCCTCTGCAGGCCTTGACTGTGCTCCTTCAAGGTACATCAAGTCTCTCCTCTCTTTGATCATACTGAAGGTAGGGTACTACCTTAACCTCTACCTTAACTTTGTGGAGATCCTAATAATGCCTCCCACCTTCTTATGGTAAGGCAGGAAGGAGGGCGGTTCCCTTCTCCTTCATCACCTCCCTAGACACCTGTCTCACATTTTGAAAGGGAACTCCTTGTTCTTTTGTTTATTTTTATTTAGGAGTATTTATACCTGCCTACTAACCAAAGTTCCCAAGGTGGTTTATTTTTAAAAAATTAAAATAGACAGCGATACAAGAGTCACTACAGCAGAGCAATGATGTATACAAGTCTCCATTCCTCTTCTCTGGTGGCCCAGCAAATGCCCTTCTGCAGGTAGATCTCCTGCTATTCAAATATTTTCTCACCTTCACACATCACCTATATAACACCCCCCCCCTCCTGGGAGCCTCCATCTCTTCTTTCTGGGGTAAAAGTTTCTGAAACTCCACCATCTTAAAGGGGATTCTCTACTTCAACTCCAGAAGCATTTTCATCCATGATTACTTTGTGGCTGGGGGAGGGGGGGGGGAAGAGTGCCACACTTTACGTCCGTCACCCTTTCCTTGAAGGGGGTTGTCTCAAATCAACCCATAAGGTATCCACACTCTTCCCCCCCCCCCCCCGAAGATACACACAATACATTAGGTCCCATATTTTGGACACTCTGCAGCCCCTTGCTACAACAGTGCCCCTCCACTCTCTTTTTATCAAGAGAACTCTAATAACTTCTATCTCCCTCTACTCTATTCCTGCTAGCTGAAGATTTGCAAAAGCCTTTTCTGACTGACTTAGGGGGTCCCCTCTTCTACCTACCCAACTACCTTCCTTTTGGGGAATAATTATCTCCTTTTCTTGAGTACCTCTTGTCTTGAGAGGACTCACCTCTTGACCAACTCCTCATCCAGCTGGTGGAAGGAACCCCTTTTGGTTTAGAGAGGCCCTCATCCTTTTAAAAGAGTGTCTAATTAGCTTCCACCCCCAACTTCTGAATACCCAATCCTGTCTTTTTTTTTTTTTTTTTTTTTTGCTGTGTGGGGGAATCCTTTACAAGGCTCCCCTCTAACCACATTCCTCATTCTTCTGGGTTGGGAAAACTCATCCCTCCATTTAAGGAGGTTTTGTCCTTGCCCACTCCATCCCACCCCCCATCTTTTTGGAAACGCAAAGGAACATCTATCTCAGGTCCCTCTCTTTCGTCTGGGATAACTCACCCCCCCACACTCATAATGTGCGTTTCTGCGGGCACCTTTATGAAATTGGTGGGGGTCTCCTCTGCCTGCCCCATTGGGCTTCTTGAGAAGCCCTTATAACAAGCCGAAGGAACTCGCCCACCAGTTGGGAGGAAGATTTGAGAAGGAAGGACCACAATTTACTTATTGGGGGGGGGGTAGCAACACCATACATTCCTCTGCTGTGGGAATTCACTCACCCACCTGGCCGCCCCCTCATCTCCATCTTCTGCGAGGGGCAGTTTTTGCTCAAGTATCCCACCAGCCAGTCCGCATTTCATCCTGGGGGGGGGGGCCTGTCTGACAGACCACTTCTCACTTATATCCTGGGCAGCCACCCTCCCTCCTTTTCACCCTAAGCGGTGGAGGGGGGGTCATGCAGAGAACCCCCCCCCCTATTTCCACCCTATTGGCGTAGAGGGGGGGAGGCTTTTACGTGGCAGAGGGGAGATTCCCTGCCCAACCAACCAGCCACTCGGGTAGCTTTTTGCTGGGGGGGGGGGGGACACAAGACGACTCGACGAACGACCACCCACCCCTCATTTTCATCCTATAGGGGGATTTTACTTGGGGGGGGGGAGGACGACTCCTTACCTGACCCCCCCCTCCCCTCACTTACTCCCGGCGCGAACACCCACCCCCTCGTTTCCGCCATATATGGGGGCCTCTGCCGACCGAGGAGGCCCACCGCCCACCACCCACCGGCTCAGCACCGACACGACACGACGCAACGCACCTGCGCGCGCCTCCCTCGTCCTCGTCGCCGCCACCGCCGCCGCCGCCGCTTCTGCTCTTTCTCCAGCCACCGGCGGCCTCACATCCTTCCCGGCAGGCACTGCGGCACCGGCAGCCGCGCGGCCCCGCCCCAAAACAACCGCCTTAAAGGGGAGGGGGCAACCTGGCCGGCCGGGAAGATAGTGCCGGAGGACAAATCAGGAGGAGCGCCGCCGCCGCCGCCGCCGCCGGTCCTGCCTTCCCGCCTTAAAGGGGAGGGGAAGGATGCCGTGGGTTCTCTTTCCGAAGTTGCTACCAGTTTAACTTGGTGCTTTTCCTTTGGTATCTTTAATAAGTAAGTCCTGGCACGTGTTTTTATATGTCAGTAAAGGCGGCCGGGTGGGGTAACGGGCCCATCCACCTGGAGGGGTTATCCCCCCCACACACTTTGTTAAATGTGCGGGAAACGGTGCATCTTTACAAAGAAAAGTCCCGCTGTGTTTAAAGGGGCGGGGGGCCCCTCTCGTTTAATTATTCGCTACATTTTATGGTTATCGCCTCATATCAGGAGTTCTCTGGAGCAACAACAAAATGCAAACAGAACACAATTCGCAAATTAATTCTTAAAACGGTGAGCCACCCCGGCCGCAGGGCGATCCTAGGCAAGTTTGCTCCAAAAAAAATCTTCGTGTGCGACGTGGTTTAGCGCCCTGCAACGGTGCATAGATCGCCTCCTCCTCGGCGTGCAAAAAGGTCTCCTCCCAAGTCCCCCCTTTTTTAGGGGGAAGGGAGCCTTTTCTTCCCTTTGGCTGCTTTGTGGGGAGGCCTCTTACTCTGGCGTCCGGTTGACCCCACTGCTTAGGAATTGGTTTCTTAGAAGGCGGGGGGGGGGGGGGTTGCATGATCCTAGCGCAGAGAGACCGATTCCGTAGGTCGGCTGATTTAGTTAATTGATTTTGGTTAAGTTTCCCCTATGAAGATCAAGTGATTGTTAAGCCATTCTGAAAAGTGTCGTTCTGGGAGGGGAATAGGGGTCTCCTAACAAGTTTCAGCACCCTTAAACTACAGCTCCCAGAAATGCTTGAGGGAACCCATGGCTTAAAGTGGCATCATAGTGCTTTACGTGTATAGTGTGAATGTGGCCACTTATGCTGAGAGAAGTGGCTGGCCCAAGGTCACGCAATGAATTTCATGAAGGGTTAGTGGGGATTTAAATCTGGGCACCCCCTGGTCCTAGCCCAGCGCTTTAACCAGGACACCACACTAGCTTCCATGTACCAGTTTTTCCCTGTCTTCACTCCCTCAATGTATAGCTGAATGAGTATAGCAACCATACAACACATACTAGAACTGGGAGTAAGTTCCACTGTGCAGAGCCAGGTTTACTTAAAAAATAATAATTAAATATCTTCTTGGTTCACAAACAAGGTGCAGTCTTTTTTTTCTTTTCCCAAACCGTAAAGTCTTTTTTACATTTGATGTGAGACATTATACAGAATAAGGTGGGGCAAGAAGGAGGGGAGAGAGAATGGGGAGAAGGGATTGTGGTGGCAATATTTAGTATGTTTGTGGGTGAGCCTGCATAGGTTTGGGCTAAACTTAAAGTAGGTAAGAACTTCATGCTTTTCCTCCATTTCTTTTAGCTGCCTACTGCTGTTGCCCCCATCATCTCTTTTTATTTGCTCAGTGGCAGCCCCCCAGGATGGGATTTCTCTTTTTAGAGATGCCAAAGACAATAATTCCAAACACACTAACGAGAGAATCAGTTTCGTTGAACTCTGGGAGGTTTGCTGCTTGCATAAACGTTTGTGGGATTATACTGCAAGTTCCTCTCCTCCTATGCTTATATTATGTGGGAAGTTTAAAGAAATTTTCTCTTCAAAGGAAGCTCCTAATACCTACACAGCAGGACCAGTTTGTTACTTGATTAGAAAACTTTCTTAAAATCCTGAAGAGATATTTTAGTAGACAGGTGTTTTAAGTCTTTGTACTGAAATAATTATTCCAGAAACCCCACAGGGCACCTGCAATTTTAAAAAAAGAAATCCCATTCTTTCATGGGTGTGAGGCGGAGTGTCAGGATAACGTATGTGTATGTTGCTAAAGGAATTATCTAGCACTGTACACACTTTCCTACAGTAGTTTTATTTGTGTGCCTTGTTAGCTAACCCAACGTGAGTTTTATAACATGCCTTACTGCTGCTGCTAAGTTTATATCCTAACACTTCTTCCAAAGGAGCACAGAATGGCAAACAACCCAGCAATAAAAACAATATAAAATACATTTAGATAATGGACCTAGCAATGTGGTTTAATATTGCGTATCTTTTATGTATTTATCTAGATTGCTTTATGGCCATGTTTATGGCTTTCTGACCATATTAAAGATAAGGATAGTTTTTGACTGACGTGTCATAAAAAGTAGTTGAGAAGCAGCTGAAGAAACATTTGTGTCCTGCGGAAGCATACAACCAGGAACTCTGCTCATCTGGGCTGAGGTTCTACACAGCAAAGGGGGACCTTCCCTCCCGTGTGGGTTCCCAATTCTTTCTAGACTGGCACCAGTGCACGCAAACACCTGTTGTATAAAGCAGTGGTTTTCAACCAGAGTGCCATGGCACCCTAGGGTGTCTTGAATCATTCAGGGGTCAGGGGTGTCAAGGGCAACACTGGCCTCTGTCCCTTCTTCCTTCCCTCCCTCCTCTGATGCCCTCTTGCATCTCTGCCTCCCAAAGGCTTGCACAGCTGTTTGGTGCAGCAGCCCTGGCTACAAGCTCCACAGACAAATGGTGCCTTTGGGGCTGGCCAGGGGGTGCTACCCAGACCCTTGTGGGGCAGTGGGAGGAGGCACCTCCCTTTTGGGTGTGGTTGGGGGAAAGCTTAGAGACCAGGAGCAGGAGCTGTAACTGCCCAGAGGACTCCCAAGGAGAGGGGAAAGGAGAGGCGGCTGAGGGAACACTCCACAAGGGAGGGTATTTGAAAAAGGGTGAGAGACTGCCAGCTCTACAGGCTAGGGTGACATAATTGAGCTCCTAAGCCCCACGGGGGTGCTGCAGAAAAATGTAGTTTGTCAAGGGAGCAGTGGACTCAAAAAGGTTGGGAAGCTCTGGTATAAGGTAAAGGTAAAGGGACCCCTGACCATTAGGTCCAGTCGTGACCGACTCTGGGGCTGCAGCGCTCATCTCGTTTTACTGGCAGAAGGAGCCAGCGTACAGCTTCCGGGTCATGTGGCCAGCATGACTAAGCCGCTTCTGGCGAACCAGAGCAGTGCACGGAAACGCCGTTTACCTTCCCGCCGGAGCAGTACCTATTTATGTACTTGCACTTTGAGGTGCTTTCAAACTGCTAGGTTGGCAGGAGCAGGGACGGAGCAGCGGGAGCTCACCCCATCGCAAGGATTTGAACCGCTGACCTTCTGATTGGCAAGTCCTAGGCTCTGTGGTTTAACCCACAGCGCCACCCGCATCCCCTGGTATAAGGTATAGGAGAGGTTTAAATTCCACACTGCTGTTACCCATGGCCAAAGTGTCAAAATATTTTTGCTTCCGTGATTTATAAGCTTTTGTTTCCCCCCAGAGGACTGTTGTGCCAGTTGCAAAGTATTCACATTCTTTGTGCATTTCCTTAAAGCAAAGAAAAGCAAAGCAAAACATAGCAAGTTGAAATGCGGTTTCTCCATTCCAACTATAAGGCCTCCCGCCCCAGTTCTCTGCTTTTAGATTTTGGAAAAGTGCAGTCTTAGTGGCTGGTTCTCTCGTATTGCCCCTTTGTTTTTCTCATGTGGACCATATCCAAGGAGCTTTGAGGAGGAACTAAAGCATAAAGTGATCAAGCTTGAGATTTTAAAGTATTATTTTAAAAAACACAATTTATTTAATGAAAAACTCCAAAAATAGTGAGTGGGAGTGGGGAGACAACAGACCCCACCCGCCAAGGATAGAATGCATCAAATACCAACAAGGCTCCAACATTTAAACAAGCAGAGATTCTTAATGTGGATCGTTTGGAGCCTGCAGTACAAACCAAGAGAATCAACACACTTACAAAAAGAAAGGAGAATAAAATGAGATTATATACAAAACTCATATTTATGTACAGTGGCTGGGATACATAACAGACACAAAAATCCAGATAATCTGAATTTATAGACAAAAGTTCCAGAATGTGCAAAATCCACACAGCAAAAACAGGAAACACAATGGTCCTCGGATGGACACACTTACTGTAACAGTCGAGACATGAGAAATTAGGCCTGAGGCAAGGCTGTACGGAAGCAATGAACAGAGACCTTGGAGAGCTCCCTGGAGCAGAGTGCCTCCCCACCGTGGCTCTTCCCTGGGAGTGTCATTCCCTGGGGAAGAGTGTACTCTTTGGTAGGCTCTTTCGTGGGGGCTGGCTCAGGAGTGGTAGGTGGGTACTGGGGTAAGGAGGAACCAAGTGAAATGATGCTCAGGGAATGAATATGATGTGGTTCTTGGAGTTGCTAGCCCATCTGCATGTCCCTGAGGCAGGGTGATTTTCCTTCCATGTTAGGAGTCTGTGACTTTCACCTTTCGCTAGGCACAAAGGACAAAGTGCTTAATGTGGGAGCGACTCCTGCCCATCCATCCTCGGAGGCACATCCATTCAGCTTAGCCTCCTGAACCTGCATTCCTCAGGGAAGAGAAAGGGCCACCCACTTAAGAAGGGGAGATGGTAAGCCAAGGGACTGGATAGGGTGTCAGGATCCTTCCTACAGTGCCAACAGTTTGCACTGGGAGGATGCTGCATGCACACCCATTCCAAAGCAAGCAGCTGCAGGACTTGGTTTCCAGAGCTATCTGGACAGCTGCTTCTTGGAATGAACATCCCTTCCACTCCCTTGTGCATTATGGGTGCAGGAAGGTTAAACACTGGAGACCATAAAGGGAAAAAAAAGGGGGGGGGACCAAGCCAGCTGTCTGCCCCTAGTCCTGCAAGTGGTTTCACAAATTCTAACAAGCCCAAGCTTAACAAGCCCTCTCTGTCCCAGACCACAGCTGTGAGAGCAAGAGTGTGTGTGCGCCTTTGCAAAGCATGAATCTGAACAGCCAGGCCACAAAGAATAATGCAACACATGTGAGGCGGTCCTGCGCTGGTTTAACTGACAGATGGGCACATACGGTGTCAACACTGCACCAATCTGACTTGTGGAGTGGGCGGGGGCACTAGTGTGCACTTCTACAGAAGCCCAGGATGCAGCTACAGACACAGACTTCTGTCACTACTTGCCCTTCTCCCACATCCATTTCCGATTGGCCAAAGGCAACCAAGAGGAGGTCATGAAAATTAAACCATGGTGAAGGCAGAGTTGATTGGCTGCTGAATGAATCCCATCCACTCGTAAGTTCCACCCTGTTCTTGACATGCACAGCTTGTTACCCTGCTGCCCACCACCACCACTGACTGTAGCCTGACAGGTGCTCAACAACCTCTCCATTTTTTAAGTTTTGAACAACAATAGCAAGCTTACTGAGCTCCTGGTGGGCTACCATGTGCTGCTGGTGGACCCCACTCAGTTTAGGGAAGGTCGCAAGTTTCACAGGCCGAACCTAAAAAAACGGGATCTTAAAATGGAAGCCCATTAGGGTGGATGTTTCCATGGCAAAGTGTCAAAGAATCCTGGACGTTGGCTACTTGGAGCCAAACTGCTCCCTTGCTTCTCCCAACTTGGAAATGGGTTGCCTTTTGGAGGCTCTCTCAGACCCTTGACCTGAAGCAACTGGACTGGAAGTGACATTTGCTGATGGAGGAAGGCAAATGAATATGAAAATGAGACAGGAAACATTTCTACAGAGCAAGTAGGAAGAAAATGTTCAGAGTTGTGCTTATTTAAATACCCCGTGTTCTGGGTGGCACCCCGCTCCCTTTCATGCAGAGGAAGCAGTACTTGCCCCCAAAGCCCATGGGGTAAGTGACACATCGGTATGAACCTCCTTTCTCACATTTGAGCCAAGGAGTTTATTCAGTATTCAATGAGTGGGGAGGACACAAAGAGAGATCTAACTCAAAAGGAAATATGTAGCATGCCAAGATATCTGTGACATCTCCTCCTTGAGGCAGGGGGCTGCAGTGTTTAGGACAGACGCACAAGATCAAGTTCACTTTGTGGCTCTGAGAGCATTGCTGGGGACAGAGTAGTACAAAAGCCACATTTGTAACATAGACACAGCAGCAGGAGCCAAGAGAAGGAAACGGAAAAAAGTGTACAGGTTTTTTTATCTGCCACCGAGAATCCACAACGAGGGGGATGCTATCCGATCCAGGGGATCACTGCCAGTTAAGCCTCGGAGGGGACACCCCACCCAGGGGCATGAGGTGAAGAAAGCTGCTGGTACTTATGGTCATTCTTCTTGGGATCTCTCTCTCAAGAAACAGCTGCAGTGGCTCAAGGACAAGCCTAAAAGAACTGGCCTTGGGGAGAAACTTCCTGAAGGCAAAGAGCTTGCCTGGGTCTTCCTCTCTCAATCTGGGAAGCAGAGCAGAT
The DNA here is from genome assembly GCF_964188315.1 of Podarcis muralis. Lineage (NCBI taxonomy): Eukaryota > Metazoa > Chordata > Lepidosauria > Squamata > Lacertidae > Podarcis > Podarcis muralis. The sequence goes on along the minus strand of NC_135670.1, from coordinate 10,580,463 downwards.
TGCTCAAGAGTTATTTATAAAGCCAGCTCTCTCCCTGCCACCTCCACATTTCCCCTTCCACTGTAATAGCCTAGAAACCAGAATCACCACTTCCAGCTAGACAAAATTTCACTCTGCTTACACACACAGTTACTTTAAGCTGAATTTTTGGGGCCTCTGAAAATATATGTGGATTCAAAAATCTAAAAACCATCTAAAAGACTGAATGTGGATTGTACGCTCCACTGTTTGACAGAGCCACACTGTATGCTACGAGCAGTTAAGTGCTTAAGCATTATGATGGCCCCAAAGCCATTTCGAACAGCCAATAAAGTGGGCTGATGATGTGTTGCCAAACCCCACAGTAGGGGTGGTTTGATTTATTGCTGGTCAGGAACAGATAAAAAGCAGCACAGCTCCCTGGAAGCACCTCAGAGCTGCTGACAAAGTGCTCTAGGAGAGGAGGCAAGGTGGCTCCCATTTGTCCCCTGCAATACCAGCTTCAGGGGCCCCTGTTTGTTTTCATGTTTTACTACCTTAGCAAAAAAACAAAAAACAAAACAGGAGTGCCAGTGCTTGGAGAAGGAAGGTGGGAAGGTCTTTGAGGGACAGAAGTGCGTATCAAGCACACAAAAACTGCCCTCTGAAGTGCAGGCTTACTACACAAAAGTAGCCTTTTATCCAGCCTTCCTTACGCATCACTATGTTGCAGTTGGTAAAGCTATTTTGCATCACTGTCAAGGAACCTCTGGTCTCAGCCATGCATCCAACCCCTGCAGCTATTCAACTTGCTCCCTTCAAGTCTCAGGGCAAAGGCTGATCTCTTGCCTGCCAAGGCGAGCGCCCAGAAGAGGAATGCTTGGCAAAGTCTGCTACTTCTGGTATGGCACATAGAGTTCCCAGAGGCTCTGCAACATGGGGCCACTTCAAATAAAAACCCCAAAACTGAAATGCCAAAAAGGAAGGAATGCTGCTGGGATCCCAACCATGCCTTATAAATGGCTGTGACAAGTAGACTGCACAGATGGCTGAGCAGGTCCCCCCAAAGTATCTCCTTGTGCTGAGATGCATCACACCACAAGGCAGGCTCAGGAGCCAGAAAGAGGGCAGAGGAACAAGGTGTAGCCTCTCCTCTTGACTGTGGCATGTGGCTGGGAGTACACACCTCTCAGAACTGTTGCCAAACACAGATGAACAGGGTGAGTTTCAGGACAGGCTGTCTAATGAAGTTATCCAACTCTTCAGTATGGTGGACAACCTTCCCCACCCCTCACTGCACTGTGATGCCACACTAGCAAGTGGAGTCTTACAAAGAAATGGAAATGTATCTTAGGTGACCTAAGTTCTTTTAAAAAACACTTTGAAGGTGAGATGAGGGGAAGTGTGTGAAAAGAGCAGTGCAAACATGACAGAGTGAAGGGACACAGCCAGGGGAGAGCAGTGGGTGTGCCTGTTCAAGAAAAGTGTCTGCTTCTAGCTCCCTACAACTGACTTTTCTGCTCCTCATCTTTGCAAGGAGTGGCAACCGTGCAAGATTGCTGAGGCTCCTTCCACCAACCTGGCATGTTTGACCTAGCAATGTGACACAGGATGGGTTGGCGGCAGGAGAAAGGGCCTTGCCTACTAATGGCAAGAGCCAGATGGGGTTGAGTTTGGTTGCTAACACAACAGCCAATGTGGGCTTTGCAAGCTTTGTGCTTTTGGAAAGGCTGAGGTTGAAAAGGAGAACTTTGAGAGTGGGTGCTCAGTAAAGCTCTCGGTTGGCTCAGCAAAAGCTAAAATGTAAAAAAGAACAATATTGTTAAAGGCGAAGTTTTGTGGACCACAAGTTCTCAAACACATTCTTCAGGAAGACACAGGCATGCCAGCTCAGAGAAGGAGTGTGCGCCAGGAGTGATGGGAAACCAGGAGAATCCATATATTTTGGGATTCGTTCCCAAAATGCAATGCACTCAGCACAGATGGAGGCTGGACACCCACGACACGATGTGGCAGAAAAATATGAGAAAGCAATTGGCGGGCGGCTCCTTGGCTGGAGACAAAAATGTAGCATCTCTCTTGGCACCAGAGGCTGGTCCCTCCCTGGCGAGACCAGATCAACACACAGTAATGCAACATGGGTGAAGTTACCACAGGACAGCTCTGATTTGGCTGATGGTTTGGACAGAGGTGATGCCGCATTGCAGCAGAGTGATGAGGACACAGGAGGGACCACCGTGTTGTCATCATCAGGCCGGTTTCGAGCCAAAGAGTCCGACAGGGAAGTGTTTCACATGGGTTGGCCACTGGGCAGCTAGCTGGAAAAACTTGATGTCACTCCACTCCACGCCATCAATGGAAACTAGAGAGAAGAGAGACGATTCCGATGAACATAGGAAGCTGTCTTATACCAAGTACTCTTCATTGGTACATTGAACTCAGGATAAACTGTCTAGCAGTGGCTTTCCAGGATGTTTGGGGCAGGGACCTTTCCCATCCCCTACTGCTTGGTTCCAGTTATTGAATCTGGGACCTCTTAAATCCACTGAACTCTGTTCTGTTCCCCAACAGAACAGCTGTGCTGAGAAATGAAGAGTTGGTCACTTCTGGCTCTGGCTGGATCCAATTCCCTACCCCACTATAAATTATTATAAAGAAATAATATAATGAAATCGCTTCTAGTTTATCAGGTCCCTCACCATTTTGAAATCCTTCCCAGTCACCTTCAGTACCATCAGGCATCCCTGATCCCAGGGGCAAGCATTACCTTTCAGCATAGTTTGCTGCTGTTTTGCAGAGCAGATCAGCCGACTGATTCCATCAATCATTTGGCTCTTGGAATCTACTTCTCTCTCTTTGGGTTTCTTGCTCAGAAAAATTGTGGGAACTAGAAAGCACAAGGACCCCCAATTAGTGAAAACGAGTCTCTCTCTCAAAACACGAAGTAGAAGAGTTGGCACGCTTATGGCAAGACTTGCAGGGTAAGTCTTCAGCAGTGCTAAATGGTTCAAGGGGCAGGCTATCATGCAAAGGCCTGCTGGCAATTTGCCCTCCAGGAAGGAGCACCCCCAGTAAAGAGGAAGTGCCACTCTCCATAACTCACCTTTCTTGTTCTTCTCTTTGGTGACAACAGTCATGGCCATGGTCCCAGACAACTGGGTTTCCCCACTGTTTGGAAGGCGTGACACCTGCACCGAGCGGAAGACACTCTTGAGTGTATTTTTGGAGCTGGCGTCTTTTTTCTCCCCTTCCTTCTTTTTTTCCGTGGCCTGAACTAGCCAATAATCCACCTGCAGCCCAATGACATCGCCATAAGGGCTATTGGGGGACCTGTGATCAAGTGACAGGAAAAAATGGAAAGAAACATGAGCAAGTTTTGATTGTTGAAAAAGCTATTGCTAACTGACATATTTGCGCTGACAACACAGATATTTGAAAAAGGGGCTTTTGGACTTTTAGGGGAAGAACATGGCGGACTGAATGTCTTTTGTTGGCAGGCTGCCAATGGAGATAATTATGTGGTGACTGATGATAGCCAGGCATAAATCTTGGTTATTGAATTCACTCTGGAGATAAGAGTGAACAGGGGATTAAGCTCTGATGCCATGATACTTCGGGAGACTGACTAGAATAGTATTTTAATATATGATCACAGTAAAGAGACAGTGGTGTCTACACCATCTGTGGCATTTACTTTGCTCTTAGGATCTTTCATAATTTATTTTCCCAGCAAATGTGTCCAGGGTTCCTAACATTATAAGGAGAAATTGCACAACCACCATCCACACAAAGTGTCTTCATACCCAGAGACTTACCCCATGACAGCCAGTCCACTAGTCATAGAGGGAGATGATGGAGGGGTGGCAGTGACGTCTCTGGAAAGCCCAGAGGAAGAAGGGGGAGAAGTGGAGGGAACTGTGAGGCTGATGATGGGAGAATCATCTCCCTCTCCTGCAAAGAAGGAAATCATGAGATGGAGAAGAAGAACACATCTTGCTTACCTGCTAAATAGAAGCAATGTTAATTTTCAGGTTGAGCCTTTCAGTTTTAGTTACAATGTTAATTCTCAGGCTGAGCCTTTCAGTTTTAGTTACAATGCATTTATCATAAGTTAAAGTTTCTCTGGCACTAATACTTATGCCAGCATTTCCCAAACGGTCTCAGGAATGGGATTGGGGGTTTCTGAGCAATAGATAGGCACGTGGGATTTATTCCACACTTGTCAGCTGAACAGCAGGCTGCATCCCTTGACATCTTTATCCCCACCCGCCTCTTAAGATACCCTTGCTCGGTGGCTGGCAGAGAGAGGTGGGATCAATGCTGCATGAGGACCTCCCCACTCTAGGCATAGAGTATTGGAATGGATCCATCCTGGTAGCTTAAGTTTTTACAGGCACTTTTCAGACCCTTCCTAGCACTCCAGCTGGTGAAATCACTGCTGGCAGATACTGTACAGCTATAGCATACTATAAAAAGCATAGGTTTTTCATGCTTTGTCAAGCTGTGTCAGCTATTTCCTAGTCAATATTACTGAAGCAGATCACCCACTTTCATGCTTGTATTCACTTAATGGAGGAAGTGGAGTAACTAGGATAACCAGTCTTTGCTCTAAGCAGCACAGGGATCTTAGGGGGTGTGTCATACCTGTAGCCGCAGGTGAGTCTTCAATGAGGCCCACTTTAACCACCTGCAGGGGGCAGGGAGTGAGAAGGAGAGAGCAAACAATGAAGGCAAATCACTTCAAAAACAAAGCCTGACAAATAATTTAGCTACAGGTGGAAAAGAAACACATTTGACCTTCCTAAGGAAAGTCACTTTATCTCAAAGTTATAGAAGAGAAGCACAAGACGGTTAACCCTTCCAGAACTATAATGAAAACAAGGCATTCATAGCATATGCCTAGGGTTTTTCTTCCCATATCTGTCCCCAGATCAGTATTTACTATCAGCTGTTTGAGGCCTGAAACTGGGACCTAGTCCAGGAAGCTGCTGGAGACTAAGCATGAAAATCTCTCTCCCCTTCTTTCTTATTCTAAATAGTAGAAGTGTGGCCCTCTGCTCTTGGCCTGATCTGTTGTTGCTGGCATCCATCTGTCTTAGGAGACAAATGGAAGAGTGCGCCTTCAGAGATAAAGTCAAACCATTGGAGAGTTACAGTGCCTACTGTAGCTGTAGAGACTGATATGGGAGAGACATGCTTTATCGATGGTGGGGCAGATGAAGATGTCCAGTTTTGCTGCCACAGGTGCTCTATGGTGTATCTTCCCTCTGTGCTCCTCCTAGTGGTCATTCCTCCTCTGGTCACTGTTGTGGATACAAAACCTGACTGTCTCCAGATACTGCAATTGTCTACAGTGGAAGGGTTAATGTTGTCAGCCTTCATGTCATGTTTGCAAACATCTTTGCAATGCATAGTTGGTCTGCCAACAGGCCTACTGCCTGAAGCCAGCTCCCCATAGAGCATGCCCTTGGGGATCCTGTCATCTTTTCCATTTGTGTACATGACCAAACCAGCATAGATGATGCTGAAACGGAAGTGAGAACATGCTAGGAATGTGGGTTTAGGTCAAGCTGAAGGCATAGGAGAGCAACAGGAAGAAGAACAAGCCAAGGAGAGGTGGAGTGAGAACACAGCCCTGTTTCACACCACTCTTATAAAGGTGTCTGAGGATGAACTGTCATACTGTATGGTGCTGTGCATGTTCTCATGGAAGGACATGCTCATCTTGTGGAGCTTAGGTGGGCATCCTATCTTGTTTAGAAGTGGACAGTCCTTTTGGGCTGACAAGGTCAAAAGCCTTTGTCAGGTCTATGAAGGCGATATACAAAGGTCGTTTCTGCTCTTAGCATTTCTCCTGCAGCTGGTGCGGTGAGAAAATCATGTTGATTGTTCAACATGAGCTCTGAAGCATTGTGACTCAGGATAGACCCTGTCAGTGAATAACACAGTACTCAGCAGGAAGATTCCAAGGTAGTTGTTACAATCATGGTGGCCACTTTTGCTCTTATAGAGGGTCACAATGCTGGGGTCACACATCTCTTGTGGCACAGATCCTTTTCCCCAACACTGCATGGAGGTGCATAATGAGGGAGGAACTGAGACCTGCTTTCAACACTTCTGTTGGGATTCTGCCCTGTCCTGGGGCTTTACCACATGCCTGAGAGTTGATGGCATTCTTCAGCTTGTCAAGGGATGGAGAGACATCTAGCGCTTCCAAGACAGGAAGAGTCTGGATGCTGTCAATTGCTATGTCAGAGACCATGTTTTCCCATGAGGACAGTTCTTGATAGTGCTCTGCTCATTGCTTCATCTGCTTGCCGCAGTTTGTGATGATCTCTCCAGACAAGGTATTCAGTGGTGCAGTCTTCCCGATTGTTGCTCCAAACTCCAAAGGCTGTCTTTCATGCATTTGTACATTTTTAAAGTGTTGCCACTGTCAGCAGTGACACTGTCAGCTCCGTCACAGCTTTTAGCCAGTGGTCACTGGCACATCATCTGGCAATCTGCTTGGCACCACTCCTTGTCTTTCTCAGTGCAGCAAGGGCCTTGTCACAGGCTGCACGCTTGCAGTTCACAAGGGCCTCGCTCTCTGCAGCAATAGCAGGCTCCATGTCCTTAATGCCGGCCTCAAACCAGTTGGAGATCTGCTGCTCTCTTTTGCCAAAAGAGATCATAGCTGTGTTGCAGGTTGCATCTTTGGTGTAGGTTCCACCTTGTTTCGACACTGTCTCTGGGGCAGTTCCTTAGAGCTTGTTTGATGGAATGAGAGAAGTGTTCACAAAGTTCAGGTTTGGTTGTTCTGGCAGTGTTGATTCAAGGCCACACTTTCTGCTTTGTGCCAGGAGTCCTCTTTGGCTGGAGAAGGATTTTGCTTGCCACCAGGTGATCTGTGTTTCAGATGTGCCCCGCAACCAGGAGGTCTGCCTGATATACTTGCCAACATTTCTAAAAAAGCTAACAGCCTGAAATGTGAAACTCTCAGGCTCCCCACACTGTTCTATCAAATAATGCACACATTTTTACTTTCCTTCTGTAAATAGCACGGGGGCTTGAGAGCATTCTAAAAACTAATGCATCTGAGGTTTCGCCTTAATTGGTTGTCATCACATCAGCAGTTCCAGTGCACACTTGTGGGTCACAGTCTGCTGAGTCACTCCCTCCACCCCTGCCTGGTTCAGATTGACTCATATTTCCTCTGTGCTTTAAAAAGGAGAGCAAATAAGCTTTTTGCAGGGGGGTTTTTTTGGGGTGGGGGTGGGGATATCGCCTTTCTTGCCAGGCACACTAGTTCCTTTGCAGGGAAAGAGTTGTCCCCAGTGGCCAGTATCCCTCATTTCTACCTAATGGTCACACTAGCAAACACAATGAGCTTTCTTTAACCTTTAAGATCCTCCTCTGTGTCAAAGCAGAGGTTAGTTTGTCAAACATAGCCCAATGTGTTTGAGTGAGGGTGGGAAGAGAAAAGGGAGAGCAATTTTGTTAGCAGAGACTTTGAGTGCCAGGCAGGAGCTTATGCACAAGAGAAGAAAGATAACTTTTTGCTTTGCAGGTGCCCTCCCTTGGGAGATCTGTGCTTTGAAACAGATTTAATTATTGAGGATGCAGCAGAAGCCTGCAAGTAACAAATCTCCAAAAGATTTATAACACCACAATTGCAAAAGCTGAGATAGAGTGCCTTGGCAAGAGAAAAGGTTTCTTCCATATAATTATTTGTGACCATCTACCCCCCAAAATCATGAGCAATAAAAGAGTCAAGATAATCCTAGATCAGTGGTGATGTAGGTGAGGCAACAGTTTCCCCTCTAACCATTAAAATATAGTCAAGTACACCCCGCTTGGCCTTCCTCAGTCACTATCAAAAATCACAGACAGACAGGATGTATTTTCATGTAACATTTCAATATAAAGTGAGCTGCCTTGTATATTGCAATTGTATATTGCAAGGGCACAAAGTGGCCCATGGAAACAAAAGGGGGGGGCATTGATCTCAAATGTGCAAGCTTATTTATTTTATTTGAAATGTTTACATTCTGACTGACTTTCTGACTGACAACAGGCACTTTATAATAAAAACAGAAATGCAAACACAGTAAATGTTTAAGAGCTTTAAAAAAAAAGGCAGTGGTGACAAAAATGCTACAAGCACTGCTCATCAAAGGTTGCATAGTGGCCACAAGGGAATAAAGCCATCTTTCCCCAACATGATTTCATCCTTGCTTGGGGCTAGAGCATCTCCTCATAGGCAGCTGCATAGTTTTTGACCTCTGGCATTTTCTTGGCAGCAGTAACCAGTGAAGTGTTGAAGGGATGGTGATGCTAACCAATATCTAGCAGATTGCAAGTGGATTGCAACAGTGCTGCTGTCATCATTTCCTTATTTTGCTTCTGACCGTCAGGGATGAAGTGAAGTCGGGTGTTAAAAAAGCTACATTCACTTTACAGCGATCTGCAAACTTAATGCTTTGCCCCCTGGTGCAAACATAGCTGTGGATAAGGATTACCCACAAACCAGGAGGTGAAACCATGGCTGGAATGTATGCAAATTAACTATGGCATTCATTAATTTGCACTAAGGAAACCATGTTTCAGGTATGCAGCCTCTCTATTTGCAAGGTGACAAACTGGCCAACCGCCCCCAACATTCTGCTAGCTGCCTGAATTTAGGGACAGTGAAACTGGTATTTAAAAACCAAACAAACAAGTCTAATTTTATGAGATCTTCAACATGGGAAGCCTGCTTTCACTTGTTTATGACTTCACCACTCATCAGATGGGATCCAGTCAGGCTTACTGCCAAGTCCTCGACTCAGAAAGATAAATTTAGCCCAAGCTAAATTACACAATGTCATTTGATTAAATACCACCACATCTGAATTTTAACCACAACTTCTGTTCAGCATCAGCAGGGTAAGGAACACAGTAGGTGAAAATGATAGTTCTGCAAGTGAGGTGGCTGCCAAAGTTAAACTACAGCTACAGAAATGCGCACACATTTGTTTTTGAAAAGTAGGCTTTATCTAAGTAACCAGAGCTATAAAAGAGTTCAGGTAAACTGGCCCTGAATAAAATAAGTTCGTATTCAGAGATGAAAAATCCAAGATATGTAAAACTCTTACCCCAATGAAAGGGATGAACTTCTGGTAAGAATCTTCATCTTGGCTGTGGGTAAAGAAACAGCCATTAAACATCCAAATGACAGGAAGAGAGAGAACAAGCAATGCTGAAAGGCAAAGGCTTTCTCCACCTTCTTTTCTATTTTACGTATCTGACAAATGAAAAGAACATAAACTTAGGGCTTCAAGACACAGCATTCTGCAGGCACACGACCAGACAAAAAAAGAACATGAAGACTGGAAGGTCAGTCCTATCACATTACAGCCTCAGTATGGAGGATGCTTCCATTTGGCAACGGGTTTCACATTGGGACTCTTGAAAAAAGGGTACGACATGGGTCCAATAATTCCATATGCAAGAGATTCCAAAAGAATTTATAGCTCTGATTGTTTTACAGCAGCTTCACATGGGGATGGGCACACAGTTAACTTTCTCCCTAGCTAACCCCCCTCCTCAGCCACACACAATTAGGCTTGAAAGAAACCTTCTCCTGGCTCCAATAGAAGTTCTTTTTTCAGGCTTAATTGCTGTGTGTAAGGAAGTGACCTTCCTGGAAACTGCAGCTGAGGAGGGAAGAGTGACTTGTGCCTCCCTAGCAATACTCTCCAAGAAGATAATCTCTAGCTGCATTAGGCTTGGGGGTGGGGAGAGAAAGCCAACACACTTTTTTCAAACCTAATTGCTGTCAGGGAGGAAGTGAGTACGCGTGTGTGTATGATTGCAATGTGCCCACAACACTTTCACCAGTCCATCGCAATGCACAGACTAGCCTTCCTTGAGAACCACAAGCAAGCCACCTTCCACTTTTTTACAGTAGCTTGTCTGTCTTGCTTTGCATACATACAAAATGAAGACTGAGAAAGGGCATGCTAAAGGGGATTCTGAATGAACTTTCAATAAATACAGACACAGCAAACATTATAGTTCACATTTAGGTTTCTTCTGGCTATGTGGGTGAGGCAATTTGAGCCCACTCACCCACCACGCTGAAATCCAAAGCCCATTGCAGAGGGATGGATGGGGAAGGACTTACAATTTGTGTTTGCAGGTCAGCATGGCCTCGGCCACAGGCAGCTGGTGGGTCACGTTTGCTCCACTGACATACTGCATGATCCGGCCAACCACATCAAAAGGCTCTGAGAAAGAAGATAACCCAAAGAGAGCGTCAAGCAGGAAAGGCACACAGAGCATTCATCATTACCCAAGCCAGCAAGTGGGAGAACCTTCAAGATGCTGGCTTTAAGATACACATGAGATGGTATCTGCACTGAGGCACAAAGAGTGACAAGCCAGAGAAGTGGCTGATGGGGAGAGGCAGGCAGGAGAACTTGGATTAACAAAAAGATGCGCAAGCGTTAAGTATGGACCCCATCCTGGTGTGGTAAACATCAGTGCTAAATGCCATTATTTCGCCCCATCCAACTCTAGCTGCCCAAATTTGCCACCTAGCCCATAATCCTGCTGATCAATGTGTAGTTCACTGTTGTCTTCAAACTTGCAAGGGTCCTGGGAAAGGTGACTTTGCATCTTGGCTGGAATTGCTCGTTCTATCAAATGACATTATGGCCTACCTTTGACTGCCAATGACAACAGTGTCTTTATTAAACACTAGTTGGACACAGGGAGGGGTCCACATCTACCAAGCACTGGTTTGATGTAATACCAAAAGGCCCATACTAATTCTTCGGCTTCTCACCTTAGTTTGATTCTAACTTACATAAAAGCAGCACACATACAGAAGAGTCCTCAGTCTGGCAAGACAGAATAAAGACCTTTCTGAAAGATGTTACTTCTATCACTCACTGTGAACTGAAAACTTGCTCTTACCCGTCATAGGTGGCTCAGATTTGCTGAAGAGTTCTCGCCAGGTGGCATCAAGAAACATACCACTGTATCTGCTATCCACAGAGCCCATGTACTTGGCTACCGGGTGAGAACCTGGTGGAGAAATGAGAGGAAGGCCTATTTATTATTATTATTTAAATCTGTATACTGCCCTACACCCGGAGGTCTCGGGGCAATTCATAACATAAAATCACAATATAAAAACACAAAATACATAATAAAAACAAAAACAACCTAATAATCCCACCTCTCCCTTTGTGTTGCTATGATTTTCCTTGGCAAGCTACACATATCTAGCACCGACAGATGGCTGCTGAGGCAACAGACCCTTTGGCATCAGAAAGCCATTGACTCTCCAAAAAATAGAAACTGCAACTGTCTTTACCACAACACTCCTTTTGTAAAGTGATTCTTATTATTCAGAGACAAAAATGGGTGCTCTCTCTCCTTCTAGCGAAAGAAAACTACCCCCAATGATTGGGAAACTCACTCTCCTTTAAGTAAACCATCACATATTTCACTACAAAAAATTGAGGCTGTTCAGCAATTATTATTTTTGTAATTGATTACCAGCTTTAGCTTAAACCTAAGCATTTTCTTATTCCCAAATACTCAACCAAACTGACTTTAGAAAATACTTAGGTATGAGATAACAAAAGATGTCACTCATTATTAAAAGGAAACATCCTCCTCAACATTTTGCCTTTCATTCCCTACTTCAGTACCACATCATAATGAAAACACAGCCTCAAAAACTGAGCAAGCATGTTTTTAAAAGCTCAGACCCACCAATTAAATTTTGCCCTCAACAACTGAAACTGAGTCCACTGGTTCTGAGGAAGGGTATCATGGGCTGTAAAAAAACAAAAACCAAAGAATGTTGTATTGAGTGAGCTTTTGGCAAGTATTGGTGGCTTCGTTTCTTGGACTGAGTGGAGGAAGGTAGGTCAGTTCAGCTCATTCATTCTGTTTGTAAGAAGAGAACTACTACACCTGGTGGCTTTTGGGTCACTGAAATGTAGAACTATTGGGTTTCAGATGTGTAACTCAATAGCCACCTACCAAGCGAGCGAGCCACAGGCACAGGTGGTATTACCTAGTGGGATGATGAGAAACTTCATATAGCTCAGCCAGTCTGATGTCTTGTTTGCCAATTGCTTCACAAAAAACCTCAAGATGGAGCTGAGATAACTCTGCCCCCCAATAGACACCACCTTCACAGGACGTGGCATGGAGGAATTGCAGTTGCAGCTGATGGGTGGAAAGAAAGAAGAGGGCAGTTAAGATAGTTATATGTCAGGCTCTGCATTCATAGTAGTATCTACTTGTAGAAGGCAAAAAACAGAAATGGTGGAACTGGGAATTCTATCTTAGTGTTGAAAAGAAAACCATGCATATGATCTACCTACACCCCACCCAAGTAGGGAGTTGCAAGGAACTGTTTCCTTAAAATAGGAGGTGCCACAGCAATACAACTCTGGCTTCTCCAGACTAAGGACTATATAACCACGGACCTTAATACATGCCAAGGCTTAATGAAAGCACAGTCAGATCTCTCAAAGGGATCTTTATTTCATTTATCTCCAACTTTTCCTTGTAGATAGCCCTAAAGGTTCTCTCATTCAGGCACGGATCAGGACCACAGTCACTTACTTCCCAACAATCCTATGGCTCCTAGGCCATTAATTTAAATGCACTGTAATTTACTAGCTTGTCAACACTCACACTCAGTTAGAAGGCTGCTTCATACTTTACGGGAAAATATGAGCTCTCATTTAGCCACCACGGGTTCCCATGGTGTCCACTAATGTGCATAGGCCAGGTATGTGTGATATCACATATGGTAAACATGCACTCAGAAGCTATGATCTGCACTGCCCAAGCACATTAGGAGATATAAATATCTCCCTGTCACACATTACAAACCACACAGTGGTGAAATAGAAGCTGCACCTTTTTTTTTACAATGTGCCGACAACCTTCTGCAGACCATATCCCAGCTCTTAGCAACCTTGCATGCTCCATACATCTGAAGGAGCAATTTAAATGTATTTTATGAGGGTGGGATGGATTCACTTTTTGTGAACTCTAAGCTCCTTCACACTGAACAAGTGAGCACTTCTTCAAAGCTTCCGTCTTAACATGTAAATCAGCAGCATGACCAAAGGCCACTAGAGGGCACTGACGAGCTGGAGAAAAATGCATTTAAACCCCTCAATGATGCCTACAGCTTTATTGCTTCTAGACACAATGAGAACACGTAACACAGTATTTTTGTTTTAAGCAGGACCAGGAAAGCTTACAAACTCTAAGAACCTGAACATTTACTTTTCCAGGTGTCAGCAAACTTTTTCAGCAGGGGGCCAGTCCACTGCACCTCAGACCTTGTGGGGGGCTGGACTATATTTTGAAAAAATAAATAAAATGAACGAATTCCTATGCCCCACAAATAACCCAGAGATGCATTTTAAATAAAAGCACACATTCTACTCATGTAAAAACACCAGCCAGGTCCCACAAATAACCCAGAGATGCATTTTAAATAAAAGGACACATTCTACTCATGTAAAAACACCAGGCAGGCCCCGCAAATAACCCAGAGATGCATTTTAAATAAAAGCACACATTCTACTCATGTAAAAACACCAGGCAGGCCCCGCAAATAACCCAGAGATGCATTTTAAATAAAAGGACACATTCTACTCATGTAAAAGCACGCTGATTCCAGGCCTCGTCCGTGGGCCAGATTTAGAAAGCGATTGAGCCGGATCTGGCCCCTGGGCCTTAGTTTGCCTACCCATGACTTTTACCCTCAGTGTGGAGTCTATGAGGAGCAGGAACTTCAGGGAGATATGAGGCAAGAGCCAAACCTAATCCTTGACCTCCAATCCCACAAGCACAGAGATGTCTTCTACCTTGAATTTCAGTAAGGTGTAGTCTCAAGCAAATACATAGGCATCTTTACTTTATAATGCAGAATTTGAAATTAACAACAGCCAAATTTCTGCATGTATTGCTTAATTTCTAAGAGGTGCTGGGGCTCAATCCTGTATGGCATTGCTTTTAAAGATCCGTTTCATGTTTGGTAGCTGACAGTGGGTACTCAAGCACATGCTCAGAAGGCACTCATTACTATTCTGTATGTATTGAGGCCTGTGCCCTGGCATTAGACAGCCTCCAGAGCTAAGTGATGACTCCAGTTAACCTGACAAAACAGTATAGTGTGAATCATGTCCTGGGAGACTTGCACTTTGCCCTCTCCAACCACTGTCATCTTGCAGTGACAAAGAATACAGTGAAGAAAGGTCCTTCTAATTATATGGGCATTGACTTCCCATCATGGCTGTGAGAGAGGAAGATGCTGGAATTTGAGTGCAGAGCCTCTTTTGTAGGCAGCCAGTCATGCTAGGAAAGCAGACCTGCATTTCAGCAGCTTCCAGGATGACTCTGGCATGAAAATAGCAAAGAAGCCCAGGGGAGCCAGGAGCACACAACTAAATCTTATTTCTTGGATTATGTTGCTGGATGGAAAGAAAAATTGAGAGCTTGTCCTTATGTTACTGAAACAACGTAGTTGCTGTTCCTCTGGTGACTCAAGCCCACGTAACAATAGAATGTGCTAGAGAAAGGTTACATCTGCATTTAAGCTTAAGAACTCCAAGGCCCTTTCCTGAGCACTCTCATTTTATAAAGTCAGGCAGATGGCAACTGTGAAGCAGTGGTGTAGGAAGGGGGCGGGGGGTCTGCCCCGGGTTCCATCCCTGATGGGGGTGACATCACCGCGGGCGGCACCTCCATTGGGACGCTTGTGCGTGGGTGGCATGCCACCACCACCCCGCTCCGGGTGGCAAAGCCCCTAGCTCCGCCACTGCTGTGAAGGGTGTATTTTTGGACGTCGAACCCACCCCGGAGGCTGACCTGACTCTCATCCTCACTGTCATGCTGGGTTAAAGCCTTTTGTTTTCCCAAGCCTTTCAAAAGCAACTTTCAAAAGCAGCTGTGTATCGGAGGAAGTGTGTGTGCACACAAAAGCTTATACCCAGGACAAACTTAGTTGGTCTCTAAGGTGCTACTGGACTATTTTTTTATTTCAAAAGCAATTTAATTATTCTAGTTAGCCCCACCAATGATGCTGTGTTTGCTTCTGTGGTTTTTAATAGAAGGTTGCTTTTTGTTAAAATATTTTCCAATAAGTTCCACAGTGGCTGTCCTGGAAGCTGCTTTTACTGAAGGTGCAAGAACTAATGATTAAACAAATAAAATATTTTTAGGAATGAGGGAGAACACTAGGGGGAGGCCGATGGATGTGTCTGCTCCAGCTGCATCAATGCCCTCAAGCTGCTTTGCTTTTCATGATACTAGAGCAATGTGCAATGGAGCCACCAGAGATCTGTGACAATGCCAATCCTGTATGGTAGGAACTGGGTTGTCATCAATGAACTGTTGTTTGGCAAGGTGTCTTCTTTGATTGACCTGCAATGTGTCCTCTTTGAGTTGTGGTCATAAGAACCGTAACTTCAGAACACATATTCCCAATACTGAGCGTCCTGCAAGAGGCACTGGGAAGAATTTGAGACTTTTAAAATGTGGAGAAGGGGCACAGATGCTCCACATCTGCAGCTCATCTATGTATAGGTTATTGACTACAAGGCATCAAACCCAGATGGGAGATTTGCGCGCTTACACTGAATTCTTCCTCCCTCCCCCTTTCTTACTCTGCATACAGGCAGCTTTCACTATAGGATTGTGCTCCCTTCCTATGGCTGAAGTCAAAGCATGCCTTGTACACAACCGTTATCTTTTCTCTGTGTGCCTTTGTAAACACATTGAGTACTGAAACCTTGCAGATATAAAGACCATCCTTCCCCCATCCTTCCTGCCAGAGAAGAGTCTTTAGCTCTAAGGATTAAGTGATGTTTCAGTTATTCAAGTGCAGACAAGGATGGACAGCCCTAATCAAAGGGGATTGAGGCATCCTTTTCAAGCAATTTGGAATCTGGTTTTCTTTCCCATCTCAGGGCAAATTCCATAGTATAAAAATGGGGACACCGCAGATATAGCTTTGTGCACTCACTATCGCTGGATCCTCGTGAGGATTGCAGAGAGGACAGCTTGCACTTCAATTGTGGAGCATGTGCAAACAACTGGCTTCTTCTGGTCCTGAAGGAGATCAGCTACATACTGGAAGTAAAACAAGTAGTAAGCAAAGCAAGCAAGCAATGGAGGGATTTGGTGCTCTGTTTACACAACTGCCACACAACACCCCTTCTTCCCTGATTAGCAATCACTGGCCACATGACCTCAGACAAAAGGTTTGGTAACACAGCACCATTCAGCACCCTGGATACAAGCTTAACAAGACACAGTTACGACTCAGGTGATGGAAATCTGAAACCCATCTTATTGCTGCCCTAGTAGGTACGAGTGGAGGGAAAGCAATCAAGGTGCAATGGGACAACAATGGGTATGAAATATTGTGTGACAGACCCATTTGTTTTAAGATGATTCCCTCCTTTTGGAGGATCTTGTTCCAGTCACTTAAGGTCCTGGCTGATACGAAGGAGGGTTCAACGGGACAAAGCAGAATCCCAAGATAATCAACCCAGACATGGCCTCTCACTAGCCCCAATGTACCCTTCCCCTTTTCCCATTGGCAGAAACATTCAGTGACTGCATGACATTCAGTGAAGAATCTGGGTTAGCTGTCAAATTCTGAATATGCTAACTTTCATTCTATATAAGACACCTGGCTTCTAACCAAACAGCCTCAATGATATAGTTAAGATAAATAGATTTTTTTCTACATATTGACATGAGACAGGGCTTGGGATGAATTTTAATGGCCAGTTGAAGGGGAAAAATTTCTTCATGGCTCTTCATTCCTACTGCTGATCCTCTTGCCAATATTGCACAGTCCCCTTGGTGCTTAATTTTCCATGTAGCTTAGCTTCAGTGACACAGATTAAGCACAACCACTTCTGATTGCCAATAATGCTAAATTAAGTTTACCTAATAAATCAAACAACAATGAAAAAATGTGCTTAAAGTGAATAATTTATTCTGCTGGGACTGAATTGCAGGATCTGGTTCTGATGGTTGGGGAAATTACCTTTATTAACTAGTAATAATAGGTCATCCCCACCCATTATCTTAGTACTGGTAAACATTTGTATTGGAAGCTTCATGGGGTAGGGACCTACCTATTTTTTATGTTATTATGTAAATTGTTACATTTACCAATGGTGCATAAGAGTATTACTCTTGTTTTATTATTATTAAATAATAATAATGACAATACTTTGCATTCCTTAATATTTGGGGAGCAAGTCTAGGTTTCTACAGGCAAAGCTACATTCTGCACTCAGAAAATGGAACCAGTTAGGGACAACTGCACACATTCTTTTTTTCAATTTACTTAATTCTGTTGGCCAGAGATTGGGATGGTGCAAAGAACAGGACAGACACACGGAAAGACACACGGACAGCAACACCCTCCTTACCTGGCCTTGCCAGTCAATAGTATTCACTAGGATGATGTTTTCTGGCAGGGCTGAGTCTGACACCAAGATTTGATTCAGCTGATCATAAACAATCTTGCGAGGAATCTGCTGGGGGAAGTTGCATGGTTTTTTAAGCATGGTTCATTGACATAACTCCTAACTCAAATATAAAGCAAAATAATCTTATCTCCAACATGGAGCAGGAAGGCATATGTCATGAGAGGGGACGGGGAGAGAAAGAGAAGCATTCCTCTTATTCTTGCTGTATGACAATACTTCTAAGATCAACTTTTAATACTATGGGAAATTACATTCTCCCCCACAACTTATTTACTCCTCAGCAGGTCACTATAATTTGAGAAATGCATATTCCTCCTGCCTATATTTATTGGGCAGGTGAAGGGGAAAATACTTGTAGCCCTTGTGGCTGTAAAAAAAAAAGTTCAACATAAGTGGTTGGTATCTGGAGAAAACTCAGAAAATAAAAAGAGGACTTTGGACAAGCTTCCAAGTCTGAGGAATAGTGGGGGGAAAGGTTTTGTGTCTCTCATAACAAATGCTCTTAACCCTTTACTAACCATTTGGCTCCAATCTCCTTCCCTTCTTGGATTTAAATTTAGAAGCAAAAATTCCAGCGTGGTGATTAGAATGCTAGACTAGGAGGTGGGAGACCAGGGTTCAAATCGTAAATCAGTCATGAAGCACCCTAACGTGACCTAGGATTAATCACTGTCTCTCAACTTAACCTACCTCATAGGGTTTTTGTGAGGATCGCATGCATGGGTGAGAACCATGTATGCCACCTTGGAGCTCCTTGGAGGAAAAATGGGATGTAAATGCAACAAACAAACAACTTTGCCTACTTGATTCAGGATCTCTTTAGAGCTGACTACATACAACTGGAAAGATACTGCAGTACTTCAAATAAGCTTCCAGCAACTAGCTACTCCAACAACAGTTGGCTTTTATCAAGTCTGTATTTAAGGAATGCCACCTCCACTCCTCCTCCAAAATTAGGGAAAGAGTGTTTAAGCTCCAGAGCTGCAATCTCTGAATGCTGGTTACCTGTGTACTATGACCCAGATCTGGTGACCTTTCACTGTCCGAACTGTTGGTTCTTTCACTGAGGGGTTTTGACAGCTGACGCTCTTTGAGTGGGGTGCTGCGTTTCTGCCGGGGCGTGTGTGCAGCACTGTCCATTTTGCTGTGACCGGTAGAGAAACAATGATATTAATGCCTCATCATCTCCAAACTTACTGAACATGGAAAGAAGAATGCAAACCATGTTATACCTGCAGGGGAACACAGAAACTTTGATCCAAGGTCATTGCAAAGAAACTAGCAGAGTCTCAGAACTAACTGATCCCATCTTACATTTAATACTTGTGAGGAAGCAAGCCAGTCAGCCAACAGAGCCTTGGATTTTTTTTCTAGCTCCACTAAGTTGAGACAATAAATTATTTGCAAGGTTGTGTTTGTGCCTGCAGGCTTACTACCATAGTGTGACATCTAATATCTAACATCTTACAACCCCCAAAAATAACACACACTGCCAAGTTTCTAGCCCTCATTACTGCAGAGAAAAATGAACACCCTTAAGGCTATATCAGCTACGTAAAGTGAATGTTAAGAAACATAAGGAACCTGGTGGCAATGTGGGAAAAAGAAGAATGCACATAACCTTGGGTATCAATTACTGCAAGTTCATGATATGGAGAAAGAGAGCAACGCTCAGAGGAATCACAATGTAAGCAGGTAGAAAAACAGCTGTAGATTCAGTCTTGAATTGGATGCTACAAGGAAACCCCCCTCTATCCAGTGACATTTCCCAGAATGGTAATGAGCCTGAGGGAGCCTGAAGGCACATCCAACCTTCTGCTGCCATCTGAGGCATTCAGCAAAAGGTGCAAACTGAAGGACAAAACCATGTGCTTCATTCTGAGAATTTGCTGCCCTCTGGAAATAAGTGGATCATAGAGCTGCCGCCACCGCTGAACAAGGAAAAAAGGAAACAAAGAGAGGAGGAGCTGAGCAAACAAACATATAGTGCTGCCAAGCATGTCTGCTGCTAAGCGTCTGCTTTGCAAAGGGAGAAGCAGGAGGGGCCCTGGGAATGTATCACTTTTGCATTTAAGCAGTAGTCATCTGCTGCCTCCCCAAGCACCACAGAGAAAGGCAAATGTGGCACATTTCAGGTAACAACCAAAGACTTCTAACAGAGCAGAGCACTTGGGGGTCAAATTCTTACCCAGGTGCCTGAGTCACAGGAATTTAGCTGAAGCTGCAGCGTTTGCTATCAGAAGCTGAGTGCTGAACTCTTGTGATTGAAGAGTCACTACTAGCCACAAGAAAACTGAACAATTCAACTGAGAAAGACATGAGGAGCAACGGGTGGTGAAGGCCCACTTCTTTTGCATCTAGGCCATGGTTTCCATTCCTTGACAGCACTCCCACAGTGCAACATTTAGGCTTAGCACAAGTGAGGCCTTCCTTCTAAAGCATAACTGCCATGCTGGGAGAAAGGAGGTGGGAGAAGAGGAATGGAATAGGGACAGTGTGAAATGAATGGAAGGCTGATGAATGGGGTGTGTGGTGGGATGGGTGTAAGTGTGTGGGAAGGTGCATGGGTTTGCCTTACCCACTAAGTTAACACAGCTCTTGGGAGAGGGAAAAGATTCTCCATGCATGACATATGGGCAGCTAGAGTCACCCTCTTCACTCCCACCCCAAAAATATATACATTTCCATGAACATTCAGAATGCACAACAGGAGGCAAGTTCTTGAGCAGCCACCAGCCCAGTGAATCTTTCCATGCTCACCCACCACCATTGTTTGGCAGCAAGCATTCACTGGAGAACACAGAATGAATCAATCTTGGGAGAGGCAGGTATGGTTTACTCAGTGTCGATGGAAAGCATTCTGAAAATAAACTCTGCCCTTATGCCTTGTTACACCTCCCCTCACCTGTGACCTGCCCTGGGCTTCCTCCTCATTTATACAACTCACCCCTTTCTTCCTTTTATGCCTTGACAAGTCTACGTAAGCCATGCCTCTTGCCAACCCCTCCTCAAAACCCTCCTTTTCTGTGCAGCCTTTGGTTTACACCCCCCCCCCCAAGTCCTCAGCTCCTATTGAAATGAAGCCTAAATATGTGTGTCTGCAGTTTGCTCATATTTCATTCAGTGCATCTTCCATTGTCCCTGGCTGTTGTGACTTAAAAGTTCATTGAGGTAGGGACACCTCCCCCCCCCCTTGTGTTACTCAAATCATGTATGCATGCAATCTAGGTAAATTACTCATGAACAAATTCCACTCATGACAGTGGAATTTGCTGCCAAGGAGTGTGGTGGAGTCTCCTTCTTTGGAGGTCTTTAAGCAGAGGCTTGACAACCATATGTCAGGAGTGCTCTGATGGTGTTTCCTGCTTGGCAGGGGGTTGGACTCGATGGCCCTTGTGGTCTCTTCCAACTCTATGATTCTATGATTCTATGAATTTAGTAAAATCTCTTTTCAAGCTAGCTAAAGAATTTGATGCTAACCTCCCAAGAAAAGATGGCAGGTGCTCTTCAATTGCAGGGAGGAGGAAATGGCCTTTTTTATCCTCATCTTTATCCCTTTGGCAAAAATACAAGCTGCTAGTTGCCCTGCCACAGGAATTTCAGATATGCTGCTGCTAAAGGAAGGAAGGAATCTGTGGCCCTACAGATGTTGTTGGACTACAAACTCCCATCATCCCTGACCACAGGCCATGCTGACTGGAGTTTATGGGAGTCCAGCAACTTCTGCAGAGCCACAAATTCCCCAACCTTGCTGTAGCTGACAGAGTGCTCTGACCAATTTTCAGAATAGCAATATGTAAGCAAGCAAAACCTGATGCCTACTACCTAGGTGATGCCATGCTCTGAAGATCTCCCTTGCTGGTCTTCATAGGTGTCTTGACTTTTTCTGGGATGACCAAGGTGGTGGTTGAGTCTCCAAATGTATCCTGACCGTTTCCTTCCTAGAGAAGGGAAGAGGAAGAGCATTCAGAATAAATATTAGTCATAAAAGTAGGTGATTACTGCTGTTAGCAAATGTCCTCACCAATAGTATAAAGGACAAATGTACCTACCAGTGTGTCTCCTTCGTTGATACTGTCATCTGCGTTTTTATTCCGGGTAGGTTTCAGTTTGTCCCCCATGGATGCTTCCATCTGGATAAAGAACAGCATTGGAGAGACATAGGGAAAAAATGAAAAAAGCAAGCTGTGATTCAGAAGGATCATATCTACAATCACTAGGTGATTTGTTGTTTATGCAGATTATAAAACTAGGACCTTTTTACTTCCTAGCATTGGAAATGACAACAATTGATCCTTAGCATCAAAGGTAAATCACCCTTCAAATCCCTGAGAAACCCAGTTTCCAAACAGAGGTTTCTAGTCCTTCAGGAAGGCAACTTGTCTTGGAGTCAGAAGAAGAGGAAAGGCAAAGAGTTTTGAGGTGTCATGTGGCCCTGCAGTAGTTGTTGAACTACAACACCCATCACCACTGATCACAAGCCATGCTCTAGAGGGGAGTTTTCTATGAGAAGAGCCTTCAGTGCTGGGGCAAGTTTTCCCATTTTCTTTGTTACTAAACTTTAATTGCAGGATTAACAGCACCTAAAGAACTGCTTCCAAATTGCCCTGCTGCCCCATCCCCTTTTAAATATTAAAAATAATAAATATGAATATAAATCACAGGAACTGTTGCACCTGGCCAATTTGATCCCTTCTACACACACACCCCTTCATTGGAATACAGGTGTGTGCATGCAAATGCACACACAGCTGGAGGCAGATTGGGGTTCATCTTAGCTTTGCAAGCAGCATGTAGACAGAAGACAGACCAATCTCATTCATTTGAGACAGGACACAGCAATCAGTTCACAACAGTGGTTCTGAAAAACATTGTTTCCACATGGACACAACCAGTAGATTATGGTAATACTTCTTGTAAAAGGAGATTGGTTTCCTTCTGCATTAATTACAATTCACCATAATCATAAGGTTGGTAGAGTGAACAAGAACTATCTATGGCTCCCCCATCCTTGTGACTTACTGGGCTGGTGGCATCCTTGCCGAGGCTCCCTTTGCTGTTAAGGCTTCCAATTTCAGTCTGGGAGCTTGACTGTGACATTCCCTCAAAGAAAGGCCTAGTATAAAACAAAGCAGTGAAATCAAGAGGGAAGTAGAGAGAGACATTCTTACGGGGGGCAGGGTAAAAAAGGCTGACTGACATTCTTATAAAACAATGTAGTTAGATCACAGCAGCTATTCTTCTCCGTTTAGAACTTCCACCTGCATTAATGGCGGAACAAACCACGGCTTTCTTTTATAGATGATCTACAACAGGGATGGGAAACCCTTTTTATACACACCTCTCTCTGGTCTCCATTCATGAAAGGAAGAAGCATTATCATAGTTCAAGAGCAAGTTCCAACCAGGCAAACATGTTTGAAGAGGCTGTGGAGCAGGGACAGTGAGAGATGTGGCACAGAGAGAGCCCCAAGTGACAGAGAGGCCTGGAGGGTTGCATTCAACCCTCAGGCTTGAGGTTCCTCACTCCTGTTCTACAATATTGTTTACTCCCTCCGAAGGGCTGAAATTTGACTTCTCAAATAGTGCACTGGGAGAAATACTACTGCAGGAAGTCTCTGCCAAATCTTAACTCCTCACCCCACTGTTTCATTTCTTTATAGCTGATGACAACTCCAAACTCTTGTTTCAGAGTTCCAATTCTCTCAGGGTGGCAAATAAACATAAAATGGGGAGCCAAGGCAGAGAAAATAAGCTATTTGGGACAAACTACAACTCTGATGCCTTAATACAGGCATAGGAACCTTTAGGTAAATCAGGTCCACACTGTGTATGACAACTTTCACCTTGATCCTTCCCTGTTGGGTTGTTTGCTTGTTATAATCCAACTCAGGAAGACTCATCTACCATGAACTAAGACTTCTGAAGAACAGGAGGGGGTTTCCTAAGGAAAAAACCTGGAGATGGGAGGGACCATGGCTTCAGGAAAAGGACAGAAGCTCTCTTGTTACTAGGGAGAAACTGAATCCTTTTCAGCTGTGAGATCATTTTCACCAGACAACCCATGAGAAAGTTGCTTTGGCTATTGCTGCTTTCTACTGTGACCAGGTGCAAGGCAAAAACAACAACAACCCAAACCTGCCCCAATCTACTTTTGACTCTCAAGCTTCATTTTCCTGTCTCCAACAGAAAGGAACTCTGCCAGCTAAACAAGGAGCTGTAACTGTACTTCTGCTGGTGCTGGTCCAGACTTCATAGTAACTTGCATGCGTTTTAACCTCTCCATTGGGAGCTCCTGTTCTGTTATATTGAAATTTGGTGGGGTGTTCATGGTAGGGGTTACCAATGACCTTCTAAAGAGTGGCATGGGTGGTTTAGAAATGCCACTCCCTTTCAGATTCATTTTTCGCTATCCTATTCCACAAGACATTTGGGACTTCATTAGTTTGTAGGAATCAACTTTCCTGATCAAGTTTTATCTTTCTGCTAAGTGTCTGTTTGTTTTTTTAGTTTACTGTTGTTTAATTAACTAATAATAATCAACTTATCTGTATTACATTTGTGTCACATCATTATGTATTTTGCTTTTATTGCGCTTGCTGCCTAGTAAACAAAAACTGCTTTCTAACGTAACAAACCATCCTTGGTTGAAAAGGGGCAAGATACAAATAGCTAATACAAGTGTGCAGTAGATATGGTTGTGTTTCTTTTCACTTTTTGTTTTCTGCCTGGTCCACTAGCTACAATTAAATAGTGGCAATGTGGCCTCTAGACCCAAATGGCATGCCTTCCCAACCTAGCAAAAAGCAGCTGTTCCTTCTCTTTCATCATCCACATCCCAAAGAAAAATGTTCTGTAAGCCTGACTGACATTTAGCTGACTTTAGCTACACATGTGTGTGTGTATAATAACAAAATGAAATTAAATATATTTTAAAAAACCAGCAATTTTTTTTTAATTTTATTTAGCTGACTTCTTAAGTATTCAGTTCAAGTGGATAGGGGGTAGAGACATAGGGAGAAAGCTTTGACTGGCTTCAATTATCTGGGTAGGAAAAACAGGAAATCAGAATGGCTCACAGGCAAGCCACACATGCTGAAGTTGGGATCAATTGTTTTTTGACAGAACTGTAACATAATCCAACCACAAAGATTAAGCTTCAGTTTAAAAGATAATCACTAATATGATTCTGTAAAAGGAAAGGAAATGGGAGAAATACAAATCCCAAAATCAGGGACGGGTGCAAGGTCCACCCTTCAACACACACACACACACACACACACACACACAGAGAGAGAGAGAGAGAGAGAGAGAGAGAGCGCACTATGGAACAGAATGACTGCACAGGGAGCTGAGTGGGTTGGCAGTGGAAGAATCCTGTTGGAAGAGAATGTGTTTCCTTAGAATGGAGGCCAGAGGAAGAACTCCCCCCCTCCCTGCCTCAATTATGCACAAACTTCACTTTTCTTTTTCCTATTGCACACTTAGAACTACAGAATAAGGTTCTGCACATTTCATGCAGCCATCCAAAATATGACAGGGAATGGAATTTAAAAAAGACACAGGAGTGCTTGAAAATAATCCACCCCTAAAAGTGGACAAGTCTGAATATATGTCATGCATGTCAACAAGCATATCACACAGCATGTACATATATTTTCCACATAATTCAGCTTTATGAAAATCTTGGGGCTTTGTATTTTGAAGTTGCTGGGTCTCAAGGTGGCAGGGGAAAGCTTTAGCAACAGTGGGCATTATTGACAAAAGGTTCCAGAATCAAACCATAGAAGTCAGACAACACTTTCCCAAGGGATGATATTTGGTTAAAGAGCCCTAAAATTTTAACAGCTGACAGCAACCCTGTATCATCTTTATGCATAGTGATGCATTCTGTCGCCTCATTCAGTCAAAAATAGAAAGCTTTTTGATGTTGAAAGAAAACAAAACTTAAGCATAGTCACTCAGGCTTCAGAGTTTTGTGGAAGAACAGCGTATCAGCAATTTTATATCTCGAACAGGAATCTTGGTTCCCAACTCTCTCTCTCTCTCTCTCTCTCTCTCTCTCTCTCTCTCACACACACACACACACACACACACACACACACGTGTCCAACTTATCCAGTCACACTTACTTGAGTTTTGGCTTTGGTGTGCTGAGGATGCTCTCTGTATCTTCCATCTCAGGGCCACTGTCACTGGGGTTGTACATCTCCAAGCTATCATAGAGCTCATCCAGATCCTCTTCTACCTCCCGAATCTGCTCCCTGGAGACATGTTCCAGTCCAAAGCCGACCTGTTAAAAAAGACATAGTTACCAGGGTGCTCAAAGCTCCTATGTTCCAAATACACTGCTTCCTATTCTTTCAGACAGGCCCAGAATTATTTGCTTCTGAGAGGGGCAACTTTCTGTTAAGTTCTATGCTGTATCTTCTTTCTGCATAGTGTTGCAAATGTGTGGTATTTGAAACTGGGGCATTGCCAAGCAAGCATCAGTCAGCCAAACAGTTTCACCTGAAATCTTGCGTCTTCCTTCAGATCACACAAACAAAACTATATTGCTTTGTATTCTTAAATAGGTAAGTGACAGACACATCTTATAATGAAAATGCAAGACAAAAGCAGCAAGGCAAATCATCTTCTGATTGTACCCACGCATGCAGACACCTGAACCATACTTTCCAGAGGTAAAAGGAGCTCCTGCTGCTGTGATGTAAGCAGGGTTCCTCCTGTTTTCTCCAGGCCATACCAATGATCCCAAAACTACCCTCATAAAACTGCTTAGGAACTTTGGAAGCTGCCTTATACTTCCAAAGTAACCCATCTAGCCAGTATTGTCTACACTGACTGGCTTCAGGGGACTTTTCTCAGCCTTATCAGATGCCAAGGATTGAAATTGGGATCATTTCCATGCAAAGCATGTGCTCTACCATTGAACTTCAGCCCTTCTCTTTAGACCAAACATTGCCAGCTACATTTCATGTGGAAATTGTCATCATGGAATAAACACTTATTACCACGGTTTTTTTGTAAAATAACCAGGAACCACACTTACAGGAATCTAGAGCATAAATGTTGTCATACCTACCTCATCCGATACCTTGAACCGCTTCAGTAAAGCCACAAACTTCTGCTTAATATTTGGCTGCTGTGAAAAAGAGGTACCATTTACTTATTAGAAAGGCCACCTATCAATTGATTAGGACAGGCACAAGCAGAGTTCTTGAGACACAGTGCATGATGAGTACTGAGGCTGGGAGAGTGAAACACACACTGAAAATCCTAAGGCAATTCTCCCCACAATTTAGCATCCCAACCACAGAACATGATGGTAGCAGATTTGTCAGAACACCACACCATATATAGCTGAACCCAAGTACCACAGTGTGTTCAACAAGTCCATAAACCTACACCAAATGGGAGGGGGAAATAGTAGCTCTGCAGCACAATGCAAGGAAAAAACACCTCTGCAGAACCTCTGCATTACTCAAACTCTTCTTCCAGTAACTGGTCCAGAGCAACACTGCTTAGCTTGCAAACCTGATAAGAATGCAGCTCTCAACAGTTCAGCTTTAAAGCGTACATATTTCATGAAGGTAGCTCAGAAAGTTAGTTCTCAAAGACTCATCTTCAAAGCTAAGCATTAAGGAGCAATGCATACAAAGGGATGGGGGAGGGAAGATCTTATAAGTGCTTAATTTATTAAAAAGCAGGTCAAGACTGCCTGGAAACTCTGCTGCTACCCCCTGAGGTGTGGGAATGTGGTGGTCAACTAATGGTTGTTCTCATTAAGCTCTGCTTGAAAAAAGCTCACAGATTCTTTTTGGTAGGGTATCGAAACTCAACATCAAAGGTCAGCTACCCATTCTGTATCTTGGTACTAAAACAAATCTGGTAACAGTCAATTAGGCAGGTATGGCTGAGTACCAGCATGGGAGACTCCTTTTTAATACAGCTTCTAATCACACACAAACCAACAGAAGTTTAATATTTGGCACATTTTGGCCACACAATACAGGAGGTAAACATTTGCTCTTCTTGAGGCTATGAAGCATCTTCACCTCAGTGTGTTACAGCCACATAGTGGGTCTCACCTATGCCTGGTCTCTTGGGATTACCAAGCAGACAGATGCAGGATGGACTGGAAGATGGGGGGAGGGGGAGAGGCAGGCCCCAAACTCCTCACCTGACAAGTCCGCTTGCAGTGCTACTCACCCGAGTAATTGCAGAAGCTGAGGTCAGTTTCCTCCTAGTCTTTTTCACCTTCCTAAGGTCCTCCTCTTCATAAAACAAATCCTAGAGGGTGGGGTGCGAAAACCACTTCAGAACACAAACAACACCCAGCCACATAGTTATGAACAGGGTCCTCAAAAGCAGGACAAAATCTCATTCTTTGCCCATGAAATGTTAGGGATACCAGGATTGGCATTTTGATCTGGCTTCGAATGAGCTGTGCAGTTCTACCTCATGAACACAGCCAGACATGAAAATTCCAAGATGGCCAACACTGGCCAAAGCTACTTAGGAAGCCTACGTATCTTATTCTCAGCCATTCCTATTCAGGATATTAACTGGTAACAGGTTTGCTTCTTTTGTCTTTTAGTTAACCTCCTCAGATCTATGACACTTTGAGTCGGCCTTCAGTATTAGAAATGCCATGGTCTTGTCCTAAGGCACTTTTGGCTTGATGTAGTAACAGAAAAAGAAAGTGTAACAAGCTGTTCTTTATCAGTGGATCCATTAATCTCTCCTGCTGGGTTATGTTAAAGATTCAACTTTAACAAACAACAAGAGATGGTTCTTCCTTTGCTGAATGCTGCTCATATAACATTTGCTTATAATTTGAAGAATTCCTGGCTTCCAACATTGGTTGGTTAAATAAAGCATGGGGCATAGTTTGTATTGTCAACCAAACCATCAAGAGAGAAGGCAGACAGCATTATGATAAATTGGCTGAAAAATTAATCACTTTTGTTATCTATTAAGTGAATAAGGTTCAGGAAAATATAATTTGATACTCATTGTTGGGAGTGCATTAAAGCCACGTTGATTTTTTTTTATATTGCAAACTACGCCAAAGGAATCAAAATAACATATAATTTTGTATTATTTGTATACTGCATAAGTGAAACTACTTTGTTAGAGATTTGTAGTGCATAATACAGCAGTGGTTAACTGCTTGTTGTTGCTGTTTTAATTATTTGTATGATTATGCTAATCTGGTTTTTGTGTTCATGTGGTATTTGTATAATTTTGGTTGGAAGACTCACTTTCTTTTTTTAAGTGCCGTACAGCCAACTCCCATGAACTCTTTTCTGCTACACTTTGTTCTTTCTAATCAGCTTACATCAGGATTTGGTGAGCAACTATTTTTAGAGGGCTCACCTGGCTCCTCCTCAGGTTTCCAACTCAGCTTTAATAAACAACTAGAAAAGGTTAAAATTAATCTAATGCAATAAGGGATATTGGAGAGGGAAGGAGTACACAGGAACTATGATGTAATCATCTGTGAACAGGTGTCAGAGTTCCCAAGTTCCTTTAAGCAATCCATTCTCAACCTGCCCTCACAGAAGGGACTGACTGGGGGTGAAAAGAGAAGCTTACCTGTCCATGTAGGGGGTCATCACTCCCCTCCTGTTCAGAAGAGAAGCTCTCCTCTTCCTCCTCTGAATAGTTGTCAATGTCAGGAGAGCGATCTGGAGGATAGTTTGAGAGTTATGAAATGCCAACTTGCCAAACTTGCAACTAAACTGAATACATTTTCATACGCAAACTGGAGTCAAGGCTGCCCCAGTGTGAAGGTTCAAGGGACAAAGGTCATGCAAATTCAGCAGAATGTAAAGCAAGAAGGCAACTGGTTGTTGAGTGGCCAGCATGTTGTGCTCCATCAGAATATGTAACTTCCCCCCACTTTTCGTTGGTCGTCTTGTCTTACTGACTATACATGTCATGAAAATCAGTTCTAGGAGTCTCATGGTGGATTAGTAAAGTGTTTCCTGCATACAGCACAATAAAGTGGTAGAGTCCCGAGGTGTATCACTTCAGGGTGCAGGTGAGATATATCCCTTTTTAAAATCCTTCTCTTATATAAAAAAATCCAAGTACTTAAAAAGTTTGTTTCAATATGCGCATGCTGCCTTTCTGTGCAAAGTCCTC
The DNA here is from genome assembly GCF_964188315.1 of Podarcis muralis. Taxonomy (NCBI): domain Eukaryota; kingdom Metazoa; phylum Chordata; class Lepidosauria; order Squamata; family Lacertidae; genus Podarcis; species Podarcis muralis. Next base: position 10,550,834 of record NC_135670.1, on the reverse strand, counting down.
CCAAAGCAGAAAGCATAAAACAAATAGAAAACTAACTAAACAGGGAGTGAGCTGGATGAATCTCTCTCTGATACTAGTTTTGTTTTTCCACTTGCAGGGAGGAGGGCACTGTTTGTTATCAACTCAGATAGCAGGTGAGAGAACGCCCCCCCCCCCCTTTATGCTCTCCAAATTAAGCAAACAATCTACCCTTGTTACTTCAGGATCCTATCACCTCACTTGACTGCTTGTGCAGACTAGATTAGATCTTAATTTTTGAACTGTCAGGAATGCCAAAACAATTTTAACATTCACAGAGTCCCAAAAATACAACAAACACATTAGGTGAGCCAGTAATAAATAAAATCGCCCCATTAGTACTTGACAGCCATAGTTAGGAACTCCACAAACAAGCAGCTTCAACTCATGGTTTGCTTAGAGAAAATATGAATGATGAGTACTGAGCCACATGTAATACTAAGCCAGTTGCTCTATCATTTGTTTTTCAGCTCTAGGCGGGGCAGAGCAAAATGGGGATAACTGAGGAGTTTGCACTAGCATGCTGCTTGTTGGCAGGAAGCCTTAGCTTGTTTCCTACTATGGCTTACTGTGTCCTTCAAATCAAGCCAATATGAGCCTTTTGAATCATAACTGAAGAACATTATATTTCTGTATCATATCAGGGAAATAAAGCAACTGGAGGGATCTGTATTTAAATATTCATCCAAAGGGTCAATCCAAGTCGGACCAGACAGCATAAGTAGCTATGAAAATCATTGCATCTGCATAGCCCCCCTGGGTGACCTCAAACTTGATATTTCTCATTCACACTGACAGCTAATCATTCATTCTTGAGAATGGGGCTTACCAGCAAAACAGCACAATTCAAGATTCACAACTGTCCTCTCCAATCAGCCAAATGCTCCATCAAGCCTAATACACAGTCACCAACAGCAAACATTTCCCAGATATTTAGGGGAAGTAATTAAAGAGACTATAAACATAGGCTAGAGCCATTATTTAGGCAGACATTTCACAAATGAAATCTGCATTTATGGTGAGCCTGACAAAAGCAGGTCCCCCTCTCTTTTCAGTGTGCCCATGTGCCATTCAAGTGACTTCAGCTATCTGAATGAGTTTTACAATTTGAACTTGCTCGTCTGCTACATTCAGTAGGGATTAGGAAATGGAAGTATATTATGCTGGCCTTAGTGGGATACCATCTAACACACGGGCTTAAAGCAGGACTTTGAATCTGCTTGACTGCTGCCCCTTCAACTCAGACCTAAGTCACCAAAGTCTATCCCCAAGTCTGGCAGTAGGTGTTGCTTTTAACCAAGCTTGAATCCTGATTAGTGAACAGTATTTGAATGACAGGCTTTAAGTCTCACAAATGCAGACAAAAAGGACAATTGTGCCCAAATCCAACCTCATCAGCATCATTCTCACTGAAGATGGCCTATATGGAATAGAAAGAATACTGGGCTGGGTTTGCAGAGATCTGGGGAAACCTTGGGCCAATCACTCACTCATTCTCTACTTAGCCTAACTCACAAATTGGTTGCAAGGGTAAATATCATAATACCATATCGGCCCGAATATAAGCCGCACCTTTAAAATTGGAGGGGGGGGGGAGAAATTGTTTTTATAATACCAGAATACAGTGGTACCTCGGGTTACATACACTTCAGGTTACATACGCTTCAGGTTACAGACTCCGCTAACTCAGAAATAGTACCTCAGGTTAAGAACTTTGCTTCAGGATGAGAACAGAAATCGTGCTCCAGCGGCGCGGAGGCAGCAGGAGGCCCCATTAGCTAAAGTGGTGCTTCAGGTTAAGAACATTTTCAGGTTAAGAATGGACCTCCGGAACAAATTAAGTACGTAACCCAAGGTACCACTGTAGAAGCTGCTCCATTTCTTGCTGCTCCTGGCTGCATGCTGGGGGTGGGGTGGGGTGTAACATTACTGGCAGCCTTTCCCCTTCCTCGCTGTCTCCCTTCCCAGCCTTGGGGGAGAGGATGGGGGACTATGCATGGGGCAGGCACCACTTCACCATGCTCCTGCCACTGTTTGCCCTGTGCTCCTGGCTGCATACCGTAAGGTTGCAAATAAAAGCCGCACTTTAACTTTTCATGTTCAGAATTTTTTTTTTGGGGGGGGGGGGAAGTGCGGCTTATATTCAGGCCAATCTGGTACCTCACCACCACCAAAGATACACAGGCATGCCACCCTCAAGAACAATACACAAATGTAATTTTTAAAAGGCTGTCCCCATTTATTATATCCATTTAACAGTGGATATTAGTTTACTGTATCTTGCGTCTTTCTCCACTATAAAGAGTATAAGATCATTTTTAGATTAAAACTCTGACACTATGCAACTAATTGAACCCATTTCCATTATTCTCACATAAAGGCACTAATAACACTGGAGCCTAGTGTAATGACTTCATCTCAGTTCCCAGCTTTCCCTCGCATCCGGTCACTCACAACATTGCTGGTAATAAACCCAAATATCAGAATAAATCCAGCACGGAGTCTACATCTCCATCAGTTTCCTTAGCAACCAGATTTATTGCCTAGGCAGCCATCCAGGAGGGAGTAGCATAAAGCAGAAAAATCCAAGACAGAAGGCTAAATATAGCAGTGTTTGAAGGAATTAGGTTGGATTGTCAAAACAAGACACAGCAAGAGTGGACATTACTGTACTAGATCCAAAAAGCATTGGGTTTGCTCTCCTGAAAAATTGCACACTTTAAGACTAACAACTGAGCACACCACAGGCTGCCAAGCACCAGCTGTAAGCCTGCTGCTACAAGCACTCCTTTGCTTTCACTGTGCCTCAAGCATCCATATTATTGGCACTAGGACAAAATCAACCACAGCAGGGAATCCAACACAAGATTTCCTCTGCTTTGTATGGATACATGTATGCACTGGAGAACATACGAAGTTGACTTATAACCAAGTCAGCCCAGTGCTGTTCACTCTGATTGGCAGCCCACTGACTGGCAGCAAATCACTAAGATCTCAGCCACAGGCTTTCCCTAGTCCTGCTACCAGATGTCTTTTCAACTGGTGATGCCATAGATTCAATCTAAGATTTTCTGCATGCAAAGGCAGCCCTTAGACACTGAGCTATGGCTTAGCCAATCAGCACAAGACAAGAGGGGAAAACCAACAGAGCAGAATGCAGCTTTGACTGGCATAGCAGCTATATAACACTGCACACGGGCAGAATAAGCCAACTGTATTTTGGAAAGTCACAGATTTATAATTTCATTTGGGCCACATTTATCACTCCCAACCTAAAGTGGTTTAATAGGCATGGTCTCCCTCCACAACACAAGGAACTGTGGGAATTTCAGCTCTTAGAGAATATTGTGAGTCCTCTCTGTAATAACAGATACTTTATGTGTCCCATCCCCATCCCCTGCTCCACCACAAAAGACACCCTAAACATTTGGGTGCTGTGGAAACCAAAGGTGCATACTCAAAGATGCAGCATACAACAAATTTCTTGTGAAAAAATGATGAATCATATTTCAGTCCAAATACTGCAGATATGTTTTGGTTTGCTTCTGTTGAGAAAAGGTTGTTAAGATGGCCATGGAAAAATGGTTGCTCACTCTTGGTTCAATGCAAATATCCAAGGGAAGCAGAGCAATTGCACCAGGAAATCAGAAGCAGAAAGCAAGATACAGGGGTAGAAGTCTGGGCAGAGAACCTTCCTGCATCTAAGACCTGGAGTTTCCCATGGTGTTTTTATATTGTAAACTGCTCCATGATCCTCGGATGAAGGGTGGTATAGAAATTAAATTATATAGAATGGTAGTATACAAATTAAAAGTGAAAGAAATGAAATGAATTTTTGACAACTGTTTGAGGACTGTGTCCTGCATTAGTACATGTCAACTACTGGGACTGCTCAAAATCCAGAAAGTAAAGTCTTACAAACATTCTTACCAGATAATTTTGATTTTAGTCCTTCATGGTCTATTGGTTGGCTGGACAGGGAATAGATTTTAATTTCAGCAACAGGGACAGAAACATCTTTCACGTTACTGTGGAGTCCCAGCACCAGGGCTCCTTCACTTGGATGCTGCATAACCTGGAGAAGAAAAACAGTACAATTTCAGGAATGCAGCCAGAAAGCTTAAATACAGAGAAACAGCAATAGCAAAGTGGCTAGATGATCTGATTACGTTTCCTGAAAATTGCAAAACTAAAACGCACAGCAGGCAATTATGTAAGTCAATCTTCTAAAGAAGAGAGATTGTTACAGCAAGGAATGTGAAGCACACACCAATGTGAGCCTAAGACAAAAGCTCAACCAACTGGGAAAGCTCATTCTTGTAAAGGGGGCTAAACATACAAAATAGTGACGATGGAAGGCAGAAGATAGGCAGTGCTATGGATGCAAAGGTCTCCAACCTACGTTTGGCACAGCATTGCTAGCGACCAAACTTAATTTGCTGAAACCTTTTGCATTCCTACCCAAACACCATGAAACAAATTTACCTCTCTTTGCTTCTCCAAATATCTGTTAATAGTGCCACAACTTTTGTGGAGGGAAATATATAAGAATATAGGAAGCTGCCTTACACCAAGTCAGGCTACTTGGTCAGTTTAGCTCAGTACTGTCTACACTAATTAATAGTGATTTCAGACAGAAGTCCCTCCCAGCTCTACCCAGAGATGCTGAGGATTGAACCTGGGACCTTCCTGCATGCAAAACCTCACTGTCCAAGCCTGCACTTCCCCAAATCAATTCTCACACTGTGGTTGTGGTGGGTGCTCGCTTTTTAAGTCCCCTTCAAAAAATGTAACACTTCACAATGTAGTGTGCTTTCCCTAGAAACATTATCCAGCTAGGAGGTATAATCAAAATATTTTTCTCAAGAAAACCAGTTCTCCCAACTTCCCTTACCTCAGCCATGTTAATAAGGCCAACAGCTAGAGTTTTGTAGCCCAAAATGGTCCTGTTTTTGTACCGTTTCCTTCGCTGCAACATGATCTGCAGCTTGTTGGCATCTCGCTTCAGGAAGTGGGGATACTGCAAGAGGAACCCAAAGGAAATGGCATGTAAATAAGTTGCAGACCAAACTTGTACAGCAGTAAGTCCCAATAGAAGGCAATCAGGCTGAGTGTAATGTTTTCTTGAACCAACTTTAGTACAAGAATTGCAAGTCTTCAGGTTATAGATTGCTCAATACTAATCTGTAGCTATTAACAGCATATCTTTTTAAAAAAGAAATATTAGGAATTTAAATAAAACATACTATCTTAAATCATATCATCCTTAATTCCCCCCCATTTCCCCCTCCCCCTCCCATAAAACAGCCCCCCCGCCCCCCCTGACGTCCCTCAGTTCCAATCTCTGGTTTCTCTATAAATGCTATTATATTGACAGCATATCAAGATGGTAAACACAGTAAGCTTCAAAGCAGTGCTATCAGCCAGCTAGCCCCACGTATCTTTCCCAAAACTCATAATCTTTATTAGCTAAAATACTCTCCAGATGATTAGGAAACTGTTTCAAATGGCCCAATCAATATATTCCATTCAATTCATGCCTTCAAAAGGATTTTAAAGTGTGAGGAAATGTTCCATTGTACAGTTGCTTGCCATTTCTTAGAGTCAGGAATGACGTTCCAAAAATGGTTGCCACTTCAATATAAAGGACATGGTCTAAAAATGGATCCAACAACTGTGCAAGTCAAAAGCTTACTTCCCCATGCAAGACAGCTGGTTCAGGAAGAGGTAATGTCTGAACTATTCTGGAAGAAAACTCGTTAAAACAAATTGCACATCACCATCCCCCAAACACCCAGATTCATCACCTCCTGGCTTTGTGATTGCACTGGATTTTACTAGCAAGGAGAAGAGGATAACATATAAATCCTCTCTGTCCCATCTTAGATAAACACTTCAGATGCTTTAAGAATGTAATTCACCCCGTAAACAGCAGTGAAGCTGAACAGTTTAATACAGATTGCATACATTTTACAGTTCTCTACAGGTCCAATGCTTTTTAACACCATGTGCTGAGAAATGGCTATTTATGTAGCATGAAAGGGAGAAAAAGAAGTTGAGCGTTTTCCCTGAAGAAAAGGAGCACAGAAGAGAAATCCACTGGAAAGCTATCTTTGACACATTGCATAAGCCTCACATTCTCAATCTGAAAAGCTATCATGCTAGGCACACAGCAGGAAGAGTGTGGCATTGCTTCCTAGGAATATGAAAGTGTGGGTGTAACGAGATTTGAAATTTCACAGCAATCTCTCTTCAAATATCCCCAAACCACTGTAAAGTTATTAAGCTTCTTGTTTAGAAAATCTGAAGCACACTAACACTATGCTACTTCCAAAGGAGTAGCCATGTTAAACCTATTACATTAAAAACAACAACCTATTACATTAAAAAAATCCTTAAAGACTAAGGATTAGATGCTAAGGTATGTTTTAAAAAGTTTTTTTTAATAAAGATTTTCTTGGTTCACAAACGTACATGCCTTCTCGCTTTTTTCAGGTTGTACAGTCTTTCTAACAAATCACTTACATTTCTTGTGAGATATTAGTGTTGAGTACAGTATTAGAGAAAGATCCTAAGGTATGTTGATGAAGTTTATGGAGAAAGGGTCTTCTATCCCTTCCTTCCCCCAGCATCCCTCCCCTCTATGCACCCCCATTAATTTAGTTAAACTGTATTTACCTGCAAGGAGAAAGTCAACTGAAGCTCCGTTTCCACAAGTCCACTGACAGGTAAGACAATCTCGTTGGACCTCAGAATCCTTTTTGAACCCTGCAACTCGCACAGAACAAGAGGCGTGCATCATTGTTTTCAGTCTTCAACATGGGGATACTTGAGCCCCAAACAACATACTGAAGAAACTGGCACAAGAACACTAATACAGTATGTACTAATTTTTTAATCAAACCAGGGAATTGGTCTATTTTCAGAGCCATTTTCAGGCATTCCTCAGGGTGGGTGCTACTACCAAAGAAGCCCTCTGCTTGGATCTCTGTGACTGCACTTCTTGCAGTGAGGGACCCGCCAGAAGGCCCTCAGAGCTAGATCTCAGTGTCTGAGCTGAATGATGGGGGTGGAGATGCTCCTTCAGGTATATAGGGCTAGGATGCTAGGCTAGGCACAGTAAGTTAAATTTGAACATGAAGTTCCACATAATGAATTAGAGAGTCCAATGCTCCAAGCCAGACATTTTGCCCATTCCACAGGAAAATGGAAAAGCTTAACACTACCACCACCCCAACCCCAAGAACAGGAGAAAAGGAACTGGGTCTCTCCAGAGCTATACACAATTGGCAAGCCTTGCAATTGCTATGGCCAATATACAGTTTATTCCTTGCTCCCTTATTACACGTACCTGCAGTTTCACTGCAATCACCACAGAATTTAGATCTTTGTCCATCTCTTTCAGCATGATTAGCTTTTTCAAGGTCAAGCTGAACAATCTGTCAAGTAAAATGAAATAAAAAACATAGATTATAGGTCAGGAACTCCTGAAACAAAAACTTTTACATAAATACACTTGCCCATTGTGAAAGGACACAAGGTTTACCCTTTCTTGAACTACAAAGCAGCTGGAACAGTCTCTCCTCTCCACTTCCAGCTCCCCAAACAAGGCTGTTGAAATCAGTATTTTACTGTATATTTCTACTAAGAAAATGATCAAGAACAGCACACTCTTCCAGCCTTCCAGAACACAAGGCAGCTTAGGAGACAGGGCAATGCTACCAACTTTGTCCTTTACGTACCATGAATTCTCCATGTGTAGGCAATCTGAATCCATTTGGCTCAGATTGAAACTTGAGTGAGACAGACTGTTAGCTTCAAGTATGCCAAGAGGCACAGAAAACAGATTTCCAAGTGGCACTTGCCAGGAAGATGAGTCCTTTTCATTTCATTTTTTCAACACATACATGCACATCTCTTTCTATGTGTACTAGAAAGCTTTCCATTTTGTCAAGATTATAAAGTTAATATAATAATGTAAGCAGAAGCTAAGAATTCATGCTGGAAATGTTATATAAAGGATAATCTCTTGTTGAACTATTGACATTTCTACAATAATAAGCCTTTTATCTGTTTAGAACTTTCTCGCTTGCTTAACCCTAGAGGTTCTGAAATGGTAATACTAGGTTTAAAATATGGTACAACATTTCATTTGGATGTTTTATGCATAAAGTATTAATAATTAATCAAGTTATTTGCGTGTGGCTACTTCAGGACCTAGATGACTACAGGGAAAGTGGAGGTCAAATCTGAGAGTCTAAAATGCAACCTCACACAACACAGAAGGAGAGAACTCACGTGAACAGGAAGGAAACTGGGTTCTGAACTTGAACACAAATGTCATCACAACATTTCAAAACTTCATGAGATTTAACTGCTCACCAGCAGGAAGCTTGTTTTCACAGGCTTATTTCCTGGATAAATTCATGTTTAAGTCATTTGGATATTATGCAAAGGAGCTTTATTTATTCAATTTCTATTCTGACCTTCCTCCTAAGGGAACCCAGAATCTCTGACCTCGAGTCTAGAAGGGAAGTTTCCCATGTCTGGATGCTAAAGTTATGGTTGTTCTTGTTTTCATTATTTTAATGCAGTCATTACTAAATCTGCAGGCATATACTCTCTTCTCCTGGTGTTTTGAATTTGCCCCATTCTTCCTTGTCAACAAGCAGTCCTTGTCAACAGTACCGACAATGGTGCAGGAGAGTTTTCAGAACATAAAAACAAGTCTGTGGAAAAGATGCTATTAACAGGAATAGCTGTACAAATTTTGGTTGGAAATAGGTCTTAATTCCTCCAGCTGCCAACCTAATTCTTCCTGGGTCCTGAACTCTTGATACTGTCTTGGGACTGAATTGTCTTGACAAATCCTGGCTTTGAAAAACCTGGATCCTTGAAATATAGTCTGAGTGGAAGCATATTTTCCTCATCGATGGACCACCACTGGAGCCAACAGATCAACACCTTCACCTTTGCAAAACTACCCTTTGGAACCTCAACACCACAGCACAGGTTTTTGCAGCCCTCTCTATTACTCTGCCCATTCACTGCCTGAGACAAAGTTGACAGTTCCCACTGGTATTGAATGGTCTTCCTTCAATGTTACACAGCTCAAGTCAATTCTCCCACACTTCTGGGGTGGGCTCATTGTGACCAAGGTTAAAAACTTATAGTCCAACATAAAAGCCCAGACATTTTTGCAGGAAGTGCAAAGAAAGAATGCAGCTATGACAGAAAATTGAAATATGTCTAGCTCAAATTGGTAAGATCCAGACAAGTGCCAGCAGGATTTGAACACAGGGCGGAAACTCAGTACAGGGTGGCTCCAACTCCACCCAGAAATTACTACTGTACTCTGGTCCCCAAAGCTTTCATCTAAATTAAGAGCAAGGTCAAGTGTAGGTTAGCCGACAACTAGCCTTTCCCTTGGGAAGATGCAGTTAATTACTGTAAGGCATCTTTTAGGAATGTACACTTTAATCTACTGATTAATCAACTGAAGCATTGATATCCAATTAATGATATTCATTTATCAGTGGTAATGAGAGCAAAGCAGAAATTCAGGGCTACAAGATTCATGCAGGCCACACAGATGTGCCATCTTTCTCCTCCCTACATCCAATTTTATGCAAAAGGGAACTAAAGTATGACTTCTTTCCAGTCTGTATCGAAAGTGAATTCAACTTTCAAGTGATGTTTCTATGGCTTCTCTTCTAAAAATAAGACCAGATAGCTAAAATCCATATTCATCTTAAAACCTCAAGTCTCCCATCACATTGAAGGGCCTTTAATTTGCTTATTTGTTGAGTCAATATTAACAGTGTTATTTTCTTTTAGCATGACATGCAATATATTCTGTTGTTAATCTATAAATAAGTTCTCACACTTAAAGAGGAGACACAGTTTCATTCAGAATCCCCAACAGGTATTTTTCATTAAGGTTTTTTGATGTGTTTAAAATTAATAAAATTAGTTTAAAAGCCAAAGGGCTACAGAATAGTGTGTGTTACTGAACAGCAAAAGCTAAGAAAACAGAACTGAGTGGGAAGTGCTGCAAGTGACTGAGTTTCAAACTCCACCATTTCATAAACAATATATTCAAGGTAGTATACAATGGAACCTTGAACGCCTTGGTACTCAAACATTTCAGCTCCTGAACGCCGAAAACCCAGAAATAAGTGTTCCAGTTTTCAAACACTTTTTGGAAGCCGAACATCCAATGCGACTGTCGGCTATTGTTTCCAGGGCGCCTGCACCAATCGGAAGCCGTACCTTGGTTTCCGAACATTTCAGAAGTCGGATGGACTTCCGAAACGGATTACGTTCGAGAATCAAGGTACCACTGTATAAGAATAACACAATGTATCAAAAATCAATTTTAAAACCATCACAGAAAACAAATCAGTCTGCAACAGACAGTAGCAGCAAAACCTCTGCATTAAAACAGTATAGCAGACAATGTCTGCCAGAAAACATATTAATCATTTTTTAAAGGTTAGAGGCAATGAGGCCAGACAGGACATTCCACTGTCTCTGTGCCACCAAAGAATAGGCTATTCTCTCATATTTACCCACCGTTCTTCCACTGACAGGGAGAACGCATAGCAAAATCTCACTAGATCTCAAGGGTTACCGTATTTTTCGCCCTATAGGACGCACCGTCCCATAAGGTGCACCTAGTTTTTTGGGAGGGAAATAAAGGGGGAAATTTTATTTTCCCCCCAGGTGCGGGGCTGGGGAAGCCCGAGCTTCCCCCGACCCCAGCCCCCAGAACAGGCAACTCTCCGCAAGCCGCGGGAGCCCAGCGCAGGGCTCCCGCGGCTTGCGGAGAGGTGCGCGAAGTCTGGGCACGCTGAGTTCAGCGCGCCCAGCCTTCGGCATGCAGGCAACTCTCCACAAGCAGCAGGAGCCCGGCGCGGGCTCCCACGGCTTGCGGAGATCTGCACGAAGCCTGGAGAGCAAGCCTGCATGCGCCCCATAGGACGCACACACATTTCCCCTTCATTTTTGGAGGGGAAAAAGTGCATCCTATGGGACGAAAAATACGGTAGGTAGATTCATATGGATGGAGGTGACTTTTGATGGTCCATTAGGACTTGGAAAGCTTAACACTTTATACACTGACAAATACACACTTCCTTTATGAAAGAGGTTTTTGGATAGATGGCAAGTTGACAATAGCTAGCTTAAGCCTAGGTCTAATGTGTGGACCACAGGAAGGCCGTGAGGAGGAAGGGAATTTGTTGTTGTTGTTAAGGGTTCTGTCATCCATCTTGGTCAGTGAAGAGGAAAAGGGGTGGGTAGGCTGAAAAGGAAAAGTTTTCTGACTGCACCATTTATGTACCAAAATCATACCTAAGCCTTCCATGGCCCATCTCTCATCTGCTCAAACTGATGAACCTATAACAGCAGCAAATTCTAAAGGGCAGACAGGGAAAGAGACTGATGAACACCAAGAAGCAGGGAGGCATGGAGCTGCATAGTGAGATTGAACTGCAGAACAGATGCTCTGCTAACCTACATCAAACATAAGTCAGAAGCTGACCGCAGGAGCAGAACACTGCCCGCACTGCCCACTGTAGCTTGTCAAGCTGTGTGGATTGTGTACCATAAGACTCAGGATTATGTTTTCAGATCAACCACAATTATCTACATATGCATTTCCTACATATACATTTTCTAAGGTATTTGTGCCTCATGTATGATTGTTTTATTTCTAATTTTATTGTTTTATCTTTTTTGAAAACCACTTAGAGGTTTTCTCACAATCAAGAGGTGTATAAATTTTAGGAAGCAGGCCTTCTCTGGAGTGGCCTATAGCCTACAGAATTATCTGTCCTTTGTAGAGTAAGAGCCACCAAGCTACTTCCTCGGTTATATTTTGCTGTCAGAAATGTTTGTTTAATTTGCTTTCCACTCAGACAACAAAGTTAATGCCATTTTCTTGTTTTTACTATGTTATTTGGAATGCTATTGTTTGTATTAAAAAAATGTTGATTGCTGTTTTTGCTGTGATATCTGGGTTTTATTTTCAAAGTTGTTTTGTTTGACACAAAAGGAACTCATGAAATGTCATATAAGTGAAAGTACCAACACCACCACAGGTTGATATAATAGATGAAGATTGGGATCCACCCACCGCACCCCGCCCAGCACTTTAGAAACTGAGAGGCATCTCAAAATAGTTTGCTACATGGCTCTTGAGCTGGAGGTGTGTGTGTGTGTGTGTGTGTGTGTGCGCGCGCACACACACACACACACACACACAGAGCTTTAATCTGTGACAATTGGACTGGGCGTGTCCCAAGTAGCTTTTTGGATCCTTGCCAAATCACTCAAAGAAACCACAAGGTAGCTCTGTGAAAGTTAAAGGCTTTTATTCAGAATCACATAAATACTCAACCTGTAGTTCACAAAAATACTCAGCCTGACATCTTGAAGCAACTCTATATATGAATCTTTTATTGTAACTCAGCCTGAGTGTTTCTGTTGAAGAGCGGTATAAAGTGGTACCTCGGGTTACATATGCTTTAGGTTACATACGCTTCAGGTTACACACTCCGCTAACCCAGAAATAGTGCTTCAGGTTAAGAACTTTGCTTCAGGATAAGAACAGAAATCGGGCTCCGGTGGCGCGGCAGCAGCAGCAGGAGGCCCCATTAGCTAAAGTGGTGCTTCACTTAACAGTTTCAGGTTAAGAATGGACCTCCGGAATGAATTAAGTACTTAACCTGAGGTACCACTGTAATGTTTATTAAATAAAAAACAGGGTAAGAAACCTAATATTGGAAGGTTGGGGAATGCAACCCCCAGTTATTCAAAATCAAGAAAAGAGCATTAGAAACAACTGATCTGATTGAATTGCTTAAGGGAAAGATGTCTTAACATCCACCTTTGTTATCCAATCTAATAATATTGGAACAATGCTTTTCTATCACTTTGAGGGCATTTTCAATAAGAGAACACCACAGACTTACTTAACAGATGGGAAAACAGGACCATTCTGAGACATTGGGCTTACAGCTGTCCCAGCAGTCATAATTCCCTAAGGGCTGATCTTAAATATAACTTGATTTAATATAGAAAATGAATGCCTCTCTACTTGGAGCACAGCTTCCTCCGGTGTTCTTCAAACTTGGGGCTTCCGATGTTGTTGGACTGCAACTCCCATCAGCCCCATACAGTTTAGCCAATGGTCATGGATGATAGGAGTTATAGTCTAACCACATCTGGGGACCCAAGATTGAAAAACATTGCAGGTGGTGCCCTAATTGACTTAGTACATGCTACAGATTCCCAAAATCATGTTTTCTCAGGTCCTGGATCCAGGACGATACAACACGCCAAACCATGACAACCTTCCAAGCATAAACATAAGGCCATAGTTAAGAGCTGTTTATCTGCTTTCATTTTTTACCAGGTTTGCTCTCCTGATTCTGTGGTGTAATTGCATCCATGGGAAGAGCAAAACGATACTAACTATAGTTTCTCCATTCAAACATCACGCCAAACCATGCGTAACCCTCCTTAACCATGGTTTGTTGTGGCATCCAAAATTGAGCCAGCATGAGTCTCATCAGCCAAAAAACCCCACAAACCTTGTTCTTACTGCAGTTACTATATTTCTTTTTATTGGATTGAAAGAGGGGTTTTCTGCAAAAACTTAGAACCCCTGTTCTAGAGCAAGCTGAGCATTGGACCCAGGCTTCATTCATATCGAAATCTAGTAGGCCAATATATCTGCCTCTCTCAAGAGGACCTTGTCTGTGCCAGTTACTGGTTGATCAAAAACAGCAAAATCCAGACCTTATCAATCAAACTCTTTGCTCACAAGGCTACGTTTATCCTTTCTTCCATTAAAAATGGAACGTAGAGCTTTCGGGGGGGGCGGGCATTAACCAATTCTCTCTTCACACTTCATTAAACCTCAGGCTTGAGAGAACAGCCATTCTGGCAATTTTTACATTTTAAAAGGGGAAACTGGCTAAGTGGATTTTGAAGGGCTGGCATTCAGCCACCTATGTTTAAGGGCAAGTGAAAGTTAAATATAAAAGAAAGAAGGACTTGGGAAACAGCAGCACTTAAAAACAACACCATGCTAAATGCTAAAAAGAATAACCCACGGGCAGTGTCTGGGACAAAGATTTCATAGGGCAAATATCCCGACAAAGTGCATCCTCATCACATGGAGCACACAGGCAAATTTGCATTAAGCACTGGCTGAGAGGGACTTTGTACTAGTAGGCTATGTGTGAAGTGGTGGCTGACTGCCCAAGTCTACTATCTTGTATACATAAAGGCTTTGGGGAAATTTAAAAAACGCTTTCCCCCTCCCAGTCAGTTCAAAATTAATCACTTATGATGGCTCCCCCACTTCTAGCTCAAGCCTCATGTTTTATCTCTTGTGTTTTCCCTGCATAGGCCACATAGCCTTAGGAAAATATAGCTAAAGTTGTTAGATCATAGTACAGGCTTGCAAACGTTGCTCACCTGGTTCCCTGTGGTAAGTAAGAACTGCCTTCATGCATTCAGGCAGAGAATCTTTAGAGTGACTTAGGATGTTTTAGGCCACAAAATGGCTAGCACATGTGCAGGCAGGTAGGCTAGTACACTTTTTTTAAAAAGACGTCCACTGCAACACTCATATGCTAGCAATGAATTTGAACTGCAACAAATTTGTTCAAAGGTGCACAAACATTTACAGAGGCAGGTAAAAAGGTAAAGGTACCCCTGCCCGTACGGGCCAGTCTTGACAGACTCTAGGGTTGTGCGCTCATCTCACTCTAGAGGCCGGGAGCCAGCGCTGTCCGAAGACACTTCCGGGTCACGTGGCCAGCGTGACATCGCTGCTCTGGCGAAGCACCCGGGGGTGCTTTCGAACTGCTAGGTTGGCAGGCGCTGGGACCGAGCAACGGGAGCGCACCCCGCCGCGGGGATTCGAACCGCCGACCATGCGATTGGCAAGTCCTAGGCTCTGTGGTTTAACCCACAGCGCCACCCGCGTCCCTACAGAGGCAGGTAGTTAACATTATATTATAATCTGAAGGGAGGACCATCCTCAGCCTAACCAGAGCTCTCTAGAACATTCTGTCTTGTGACCTGCTTTTAAAAAAAATCAGAGAAGACGAACTATGCGCAAATTGTTGCCTGTCCTGGGTGGTCTTCACTGAGCCTCTTTAAACAATGTTATATGGTTGCCTGTTATGGATTATTCTTGTTTATCCATTTACTTCATCTTACTCCCAACCAGATTCATTATTCACTTCAATCTGACAACTGTAGCCACAGATGGTAACACATATCTCTTGTAGTAGGTGGAGAAAATTCATTATCTGTATACATACTTCACATGTAGTGGCTTAAGCAGCAGAGAAAGATTAAAGTCAAGTGCTTGTCTTCTATTTGCCAGCAAATGTTTAAGTAAATTTGTCATTGCCCAAGTTGGATGTTACGACTCCCAAATGTAGCAATTTGTATGTTGGTATATCCGTTGGTCATCTACTTCAGATCAAAAGTGGACAGACTTGGCATTGCTTATAGTACACTATATTAGGGTTGCCATATTTCAAAAAGTTGAGCCTTTTTCAGTTTTGTATATTTGCGGCTGCAGTATTCTGAATATTGGAGGGACGCGGGTGGCGCTGTGGGTAAAAGCCTCAGTGCCTAGGGCTTGCCGATCGAAAGGTCGGCGGTTCGAATCCCCGTGGCGGGGTGCGCTCCCGTTGTTCGGTCCCAGCGCCTGCCAACCTAGCAGTTCGAAAGCACCTTCGGGTGCAAGTAGATAAATAGGGACCGCTTACTAGCGGGAAGGTAAACGGCGTTTCCGTGTGCGGCTCTGGCTCGCCAGAGCAGCGATGTCACGCTGGCCACGTGACCCGGAAGTGTCTTCGGACAGCGCTGGCCCCTGGCCTATAGAGTGAGATGGGCGCACAACCCCAGAGTCTGGCAAGACTGGCCCGTACGGGCAGGGGTACCTTTACCTTTATTCTGAATATGTCCGGGAAATTCCGAATGTATGGCAACCCTAACTATATATCTTCTGCTCTGGCTCCAGGATAGTAATAGCATAACAACGTCCCCCAGCTGAGAATCCTCATTTAAATGTACAAGTGCATGTTTTGCTCCACTCAAAAATCAGTAGTTTTGTCAATAAGATGTGACAACAATGCATTCGTTGCCATTTTTTTTTACCACCCTACTCCACATTTTGCATAGATATATGAAGCTGCATTGTACAATCAGAACATGAAACCATCTAGCCCATGGATTGGGAACAGCTTGCCAGCAGGTTTAATTAGGTCAGGATGTGCCCCCCTGGGCTCATGACACCATTTCCCCCAAAACACACTCACATGTGATGTCAGGGGCAGGGCAGGTAAAGACATGGCTTGAGCAACTGGGTTCGTAAACTGAGTGCCCAAGTGTTGATCTGCAAGTGGTACTTTCAGACAGTGCTAAAAAAGCCCCAAAGGAAAACTCCCTAGTGCAACCGAGAAGCACAGCACTTTGCAACTGCTGACCATCATGGCATAGGGTTTTCCAAGGGCTGACAATCAGCTGATCACTACCACCTGCAACTAACACCATGTGCTTTTATCCACATCAGTTTTTATTTCAAACCATGCAGGAAAGGAAAACTTTCCCACTTTTCAAAGTTTGCCTGTTGCTGGGGTTAGAGTGAAGGAAATAAGGATTTGACCCACCACTGGCCAGATCCAGTTCCCCACCCCACTTTAAGATCATACATTTTTGAGTAACACACTAAAAAATAAACAATGTATATATCTGAATACTTATCAGGAATAACAGGTAAACAAAAACAGTAATTCTACTACCTTGAGGAAGCACAACCAGATTTTTCCAAATACATCAAATTAATTCTGCCTATACATGGTCCTGTCATTTACCACACATCAACAACTGTTTCATTTTTGCACAACTAGCGTTTAAAAGCTGGTTCTACCCACATTGTAGATTATGATTCCATTAGTGTGAGATGTGATCTAGAATCAGAGCTCATAAAATCAGTTTAGAAGCTAGCATTAAGCTTAGGCAAGTCAAATTTGCTAGTTCCTCCAAAAAATAATGAAAGCAGTGAAAGCAGAAGAAGGAGTATGTGGTGTAATAGCTGTGTATCCTTCCAGGGTGAAAGAAAATTCAAGGAGAATGGAAGAGTGGCATTTAAAAGTAAAGGAGGAGGAAATTTTTAAAACAAAACCAAAATAGACTGAAGAAAATAAATACCTTCCTTCCTTTGCAACATTCCAGCTGCGACAGACCTGCAGAGTTTTTGTCTTGTGCTAAGCATGCCTTAGATTATAAGGAGAGCACAACAATTGGGAAAACTGTTGATTGGAATACCTACAATTTTTTCAGACACTTACAATCTAATTATCCTGTAAACATCAAAATGCTTTTCATTTGAGTGTAGCAGCAGAAATGGGTTCCTGAAATGGAAGCTATTTTAATAGCTGCATAAACTTTAGAGCTGGGGGGAGGAGGTGTAAAAGCCTAATTTCTCTTGCAATCAAAATGTATGTATGTACGTATGTATGTATGTATTTAGTGCTTATAGCCTCCCCTTCCCGGGATGGGCTACAAAAATATCCGAATTAAAACTGCTTTTACATTGAAGTAATCACTTAAAAACTACAAAAAGTAACCAAAGACAAAATAAAGTAAACACCCACACAGACCAGTAACACAGAAACATCCACTCAACTGAAGGCCTTAGTGCACCTTGACCAATCATCAAAAAGCCATACAATGATGGTGCAAGGTACCCCTCTCACTCGCCCCTACCCCTTAAAATACAAAAGGTGGTAGTGCTGCTATCAGGGCCTCACCTCATCTTAACACCCAGGCATGCCTATGTGGGAGGAGGCACCTCTTCAAATGGTTGGGCTCCAAATCATTTAGGGTCTGTGTCAGTATTAACACCTTATATTCATCTTGTTAATGGACTGGAAACCAGTGCATAATTTTTCAGACTGGCATAATATCTGCAGCCACAGATACCCACTAGGTGTTACATTCTGCACTAGTTGCTGCTTCTGAATAGTCTTCAATGGCAGTCCCACATGGAATGCATAGCAACAGTACAGTCTGGAAGTTACAAGAGCATGGATCACAGTAGTCAGGCTATTCTTGTGCAGGAACAGCTATAGCTGGTGAATCAGCTAGAAAAGGCACTCCTAGCCACCAAGGCTTCCTGGGCCTCAAATGACATAGATGGGTCAAATATGTGCCTGTTTCTTCCATGGGAATTCAATCCCATCCAGAACCACCCATCTCCCTTCTTCCCAGATTCAAGAATCTGCAACACACAGTACCTCCATGTTACCTGGATTGTTTCAATTTCCTGGTCCACATACAGCTCATTACTGCCTGCACATAGTCGGGCATCTGAACTGCCCCTCCTGATTCAGGTGGAATAGAAAGCTAGAGCTAGATGTCATTGGTATACTGATGGCACCTCACTCCAAAGCCCTTGACGATATATCCCAATGGCTTCATATAGATGTTAGAGCAAGAGGGACAAGACTGACGGGAACTTAAGGAACTAAGCAAGAGTCTCCCACTGTTACTCTCTGAAATAGGCCTTGGAGGTAGGAATGAAATATCTGAAACACAGTGCCCCTAACTCCCAACCTTCAAAGCCTCTAGAGGAGGGTATCATGGTCAATGGTATCAAAAGTTCCTGAGGGATCAAGCAAAACAAACAAGGTTGCACTTCCCCATCCCTCTCCTGACAAACAATGAATCAGGACAACCAAGGCAATTTTGGTGCCCTATCCAGGCCTAAAGCAAGATTGTCTGCTGTTGAACCATCACTATCCTCTTGAACACCTTGCAAAAAAGGGGGATACTGGTTATTAGGCGATCACCTGTGAGTCCAGGAAGATCCTCTTGAGAAGGGGATGCACCACTGCTTCCTTAAGGGCCAATGGTACCTCCCACTACCCATAGCAAGGCATTCACCACTCCCAGGACTTGTCTAGTCACATTCCTTCAGCTAGTTTTTATTAGTTATGATAAGCAAGGGAGGAGGTTGAAGGGTATGTTGTTGTTCAAAATCCTTCAAGTAGCTTGTCCACATGCTCATCAATAGATGGAACTGATCCAAAAGAACCTGACTAGAAGCTCTGAACATTTCCTCAGGACTCACTCTGTGATATCCAATGTCATGTGAATCTGAGCAATTGTATGCTTCTAGCATCTTGCAAATTTGTCACAGTAGGCTCCAATGGTTGCCACATCATCGCCTTTTTCTATCCAGATGTTACAAGCCCACTGATCACTCAAAAAGACACTGTTGAACAGATACTAGAAGTTGCAATGGTAGCAGAAAATTATATCTTCTTCACTGCTGCCACTGCCACCAATAATGTGCTGTCATCTGTATCCAGGCAGATTTACATCAGGATTTATGCCACTTGTACTCCAGTTGTCCACCTTCCTGTTTGTGTATTTTACTCTTCTCTTGTCACCATTCTAAAGAGAAACCAGAGCCTCAACCAAGTGTCAGTCATGTCAACTGGGAAATCTCCCAGAGCATTCAGAAAGCCTTTGTATTCCATTAAGTCCAGGCAGACCAAGTCAATGGGTCCCCCAGCTGTTACAGTGTGCCACTGTCAGCCCAAGTCTTATCAGAGAATGATCCATCCATGACAATTGGCTTACTAGAAGCCCCCCTCCTCCAATCCATCAATGGATTCACACCAGCCTGTTCCATGGCAAAATCTAGGTCAAGAGTATGTCTATTTGCATGTGTTTGGGCCATATTACTTCTTCTGAGCTTTCAAACATGAAAGGTCTCTCCCATAATTTAAAACCATAGGATATTTTGGGGGGCAATTTTAAAAATACACACATTACAAGCATTTAAAAGTCATTATACTCAAGTTTGTCATCTAGCTATACATGCTATTTACACATCTAAGCATTATTGATTTCTATAACTAATATTTGTAGAGTAATGCAACCAATTATGCAATAACTGTAACCACTTCCTCCAGACATCTTGCTTGCAGCTATGTTTCTAAGCCACTTTATGATAACCAGAATATTCCTTATCTTTCACAGAGCATTTCAAACAAAGCTAAAACATACGCAAGGCTGCCAACAATCTAATGCTGAGTTGAGATTTTTTTCTAATAGTACAAAATTATAAATTTATCTAGTGACAACACTGTAAAAAGCTCTTTAAGAAAATATAAGCAAAATACAATTCCCCATCCCAAGGAGTTTACAATTTACATTAATTATAACAGAAGGGGAAAGAAAAAAAGGTTGCAAACTCCTAGATTGTAAACATGATGTCTGCAACAGGCCTGTGTAGCTAAATTGAAGCCCTTTCAATGTCCTTTTTATGTAAAGCAGAGAGAGTTGTGCATGTGCTTAACTCCACTACCATAATTTGCATTCCCATACAGAGAAATATCCTGAGTGCCATTAGCAATGCCAGTGCTGAAAGAATGCAACAAAATCACTTTCTTCATAAAACTTCATAAAAACAAGTACAGTATCAAGTTCAATGGGGAGGGTTCTTCCTTGAATAATTACTTGAGAGGAAGTGCAACAGGACATGGCTTGAGGGATAAAAGTGACAGATTTTATGTTAAATAATATAAAATTATTCAAGTCATGCCATGTTGCCCGTAAATGTAGACAAAAGACACATCATCAACACACCATCTTGTGCTGTGAATATACATCCCAGTTAACTACATTGCTCTTTCTCAAACCATAAGGAGAGCAAACTGAATTGCATCTCCTCTAAGGTATTGCACTTTAAATTGATCATATGGGACAAAAAAGCATCTTGCCACTTTTGAGTAGCAGTGTACTCAAGGTCTCTTCTATAATGAAGCTCTTGAGAATGTTATCCTCAAATTCAAATAAGTTTGTTTGCAGAACGTACATCAAGCAGTGCAATATTAAATTCAGGTAAGGTAAAGGTAAAGGTACCCCTGGCCGTACGGGCCAGTCTTGACAGACTCTGGGGTTGTGCGCCCATCTCACTTAAGAGGCCAGGGGCCAGTGCTGTCCGGAGACACATCCGGGTCACGTGGCCAGCGTGACAAAGCTGCATCTGGTGAGCCAGCGCAGCACACGGAAACGCCGTTTACCTTCCCGCCAGTAAGCGGTCCCTATATATCTACTTGCACCTGGGGGTGCTTTCGAACTGCTAGGTTGGCAGGCGCTGGGACCGAGCAACGGGAGCGCACCCCTCCACGGGGATTCGAACCGCCGACCTTTCGATCGGCAAGCCCTAGGCGCTGAGGCTTTTACCCACAGCGCCACCCACGTCCCAGATATTAAATTCAGGATCTTTACTTAATTTCTTGATTCTTATCCTTTAGCAAAAATTTTGCTCCATCTTTCCACTAGGTCAGGGGTCTGCAACCTTTAAGACAAAAAGAGCCACTTGGACCCGTTTCCGAAGGAAAAAAAACTGGGAGCCGAAAACTCGTCATTATAAAAATAACTTTTTTGTCACTTTTTTATTATTTCTTTGTTTGACCCCTCAGAATTACTCCTCCTCATAGAAATAAACGTTAAATTAACAAGTTACCTTTGTGTGTGTGTGTGTGTTCTTCACTCCCCTTCAAAACAGTGACCAGCAAAAATGCCCCCTTTCAATGCAGTGACCAGCGTACATGCCCCTTACAATGTAGCGGGCAGGTGGGAAGGTGACGTCGGGACGGTGCGTGACTAACGCACACCCCGCCCCCATGCAACGTCACAACCAGTACAGTGCCCGCCACAGTGGGGAGTGTCGGGGCGCACAATGCGCCTCCTCCCCTCGCTAGTATCCGCCCCGGAGCCGCGGCAAAGGTGTAAAAGAGCCACATGCGGATCCGGAGCCGCGGGTTGCAGACCCCTGCACTAGGTATTCCAAATATTGCTCACCCTGACCTAGGATTACTCTATAGAGCAGAACACAAGCATCAGTAAATTAGGACACAATACTGGAAAGCAATGAGATACTAAGCATCAAACACAAGTTCCACTTTTCATCTATGCTCAGAGATAAGACAAATTTGAAAAACCACCATCACAAAACAAACTCTAAAATGAAAGGCCCTAACAACATGAAGAGTTGTAACACACAACTGGGCATTCATTTGTCCTTTTGAAATAGTTGAATTTAATTCTTACAAGAAGGTGATGCCTAACACAGCAGGCTCAAAGAAACAAGCCAGAGGCCACTGAACAGCCTTTATTCAAAAGCTTTGCTTTGTATGGCCTATACCAGGGGCCAGCAACCTTTTTCAGCCGTGGGCACCGCGGTCCACCATCCCTCAGACCTTGTGGGGGACCGGACTATATTGGGGGGGAATGAATTCCTATGCCCCCACAAATAACCCAGAGATGCATTTTAAATAAAAGGAAACATTCTATTCATGTAAAAACACGCTGATTCCCAGACCGTCCAAGGGCCGGATTGAGAAGGCGATTGGGCTGCCTCCGGCCCCCGGGTCTATACAGTGCATTTACCATGATGCAGTCAACTTCTCTCCCGGCTCCCCTCTGCTCTAATATTAATCAGGAAATCAAAAACTGGGAAATTTATGTATGGTATATTCTATGTGATTTTTGCTACCTCCTTCAAAAAGAGCTACTTTGGTATTTTAAATATTCAACTATCATACAAATTAAGTTATGTTGTTCTGTTTTCTCCTCCTGGTTCCTCCCCACTCCATTAGTACTACTCTGTCGCACTAGGCATGACATTTTAATTCCCAGTTCACAATGAGGCAACAGACAACTTACTTTCTCATGTTCTAAACCAACATTTCCAAAGTCAAACACAACTTCCACATTAAACAGCTGCCAACAAGGTCATTTCAAGGACTTCTCTTCCCTTGCATTCCAAGCTATGACAAAGCCAATTAGCCACACTAAGCCAAGCCAAAACATGTCCTGAGTCGGCAACAGGGCAATTCACAGATCAGGATACTGAACAGAAGGTCTGTTCAGACTTGCATGTTTCTGCATCAGAAGAAAACCCTGTGTCTCAATATCTTTTGACTGCTGACAACCATGGAAAATAGAGCAGGCAGAGGAGAAGTTCAGAATACTCTGCTTTTCTGTAAGTGCAGATTTCCCACCACCACCCCATATACAAATAGTCAGTAGTGGTGACTGGTTTGATAACCTAACCTAACAAGCTTAATATTTTCAAAAGTCATGCTGTATATAAGAAGGCAAAGAAGTACATCTTTTTAAGAGACTCTCACTGTTTGTACTACACATATGAAAGATCCTGAAGTCATCTCCATTGATTCTTAGATCTATTAATGTGTGTGTAGAAAACACCAACAGGAGTTAAGCTGCCACAAATTAAAGGCTAATAGTAACTATTATTTAAGTTAATTTAAATATGATAATTGTGAACTATCTCAATGCCTCACAGGCCTTCCACCTTGTAGTATCCAAAAAAACAATTTTAACATTGTGTACTGGCTTAAGTCACACGCTGTTAGACTTAAGTTGCCATCAACGTGTCTCTTAATAAAATATTTTCCAGATCCACATGAAGTATCTATAACAGTCCTCAAGACCTAGATCACCTTTGCCCCAAAATAGGAAACTTTCAAAACCACACATTAGCCACTCTGCTCCCAAGAATGAATTCTTACTATCTAAACTGCAATGTACCAAAAGGAGAACACACAGGAGTCCCAGATATGTCTCTAAACCTCAAGAATTATACAAGATGGGCAGCTGGTTTCTTCATCACATGCTGTAGGGGAAGGCACATACAGACTGTGGCTCTGTAGATGAGAACCCAGTTTGCAGAGCTACCGTATTTTTCCATGTATTAGACAAGTGTTTTTGACTCAAAAATCATGTTAAAAACCTGGGGTCGTCCAATACACGGATAATGGCGTGAGGGGAGGGGGGAGCTGGTTGGCAGGCACGCAACTCCCCTCATGCTGCTGCAGCAGGAGAGCGTTTCCCACAGCGATGTGGGAGGGAAGATGTGCACCCGCCAGCCAGCTGGTTTGCGGGCACACAACTCTCCCCCATGTTGCTGCAGCAGGAGAGTGTTTCCCGCGGTGGCGTGGGAGGGAAGCTGTGAACCCGCCAGCCAGCTGGTTTGCGGGCGTGCAACTCTCCCCCATGTTGCTGCAGGAGGCGTGTGCTCTAGGAAGCGTTTCCCACAGCAGCGTGGAGTGGAAGCTGCGTGTAGCCAGCCAGCTGGTGCCTGCAGTGGCTGGGGGGAGCGGCTGCCCACTTTGACAACTCCCAGCAACAGCCCTGCTGGGGTGATGGCATGCATGCAATTCCGCCTAAAAAAGCTCAACAACTTTGGGGCATCTCCCCTCATTTTCTTTAAATTTAGTCCCCCAAAATAGGGGGCCTCTGTCTTATACATGGAAAAATATGTATATGCTGCTTGATCAAGTCCTGCTTTGGCTCTCCTTACAGCATGCATAGTGGTCAGTGCATTAGAAACTGGGTTCAAATTTGTGCTCAACCACTACTGACCTTGGGCCAGTCACACACACACACACACACACACACACACACACACAGCCTGACCTGCAAAGATAAAATAGGATCATCACAAAAATATACACACAACTGGAGCCAAGGCAGTCTCTCAGATGTGGCATTACATCGATGAAGGGGAGTTTAAGCGACTGAATTTAAGTTACCACCTGTTTCTTGTTTACATAAACTCTTCATTATTCTCCCTCTGCACAGGATCTGTACAGAGTCAAGTAACCTGCTCTTAATAATTAGAACTGATACAAGTCAGCAGGATTCCATTAGCATCGAAATAGCATGTGGCCATTTTAGAAAACAAATCACATTTCACTCAGCCAACAGTAGCTCTTTTTAAGTGTTGAGGGTAAATGGAAGAAAGCCAGAATCAAATACACACCAGCACAAAAATTATGACAATTGAAACCAATGTCTTAACAATGAACACAGAACCCTTTTCATACTAGCTCTTATTTGAAGAAATATTAAGTGTTGGGTATGTATCAAAGGTGGGAAGAGAACTGCATCATTTTAGAAGGAAATTCAAGAGTCTTGGTCTCAGCAGCTGCATACAGAAGTTAAAACAACCATGTTATAACAGCTTGAATGACAGTGATTTAGTAGTTTGGCATGTATACCCCACCAGCTTTGACACCTAAAAGGCAGAGAGCCTGGTCAGTCCTTTTTGTACCCAGTATAGAGAACAATACACTTCATATGCACACCTGCCCTGTTCTCACCTCCATTCCAGGTAGAAATTCATGCTCCTTTCTATCCTGTTACCTATTTCTGTTGATAGCTGTATAAAAATTACTTTTTACCCAGGGAGAGGCATGGACACACCAGAACAAAAGCCTCTCTTCATCTCTTACTAGAGGTTTAGAAAGTGACATTCAACCAAATCCAAACCACACAGAGAGAGTTTACCCATTGTAGAAATGCAGATACTTCATCTGGGACATGGAAGCTCCCATTTTCAGCTGTTCAAGCCATATTCCCAAGGTCCCCATTTGCTTGATTAAGTTTCAGACCTGCCGATCAACCATCCTCTTGTGAAGCTCTTGAGGAAAATGCTGCTTTGACTCTTTTGTACACCACTTCACACACCAATAGCAAAAGGCCAATGATAAAATGCATGATTAAGCAGCAGTTTCTGCATGATTACTACACACCTCATATGCTGACTACCAGGAAGCAACTGAATGGCCTATGACTTCAGCAACCTCAGGAGTTCACTCCTTCACTATAGCTGCACAAAATATATAAGCTAACCAAGAACAGTGAAGCACTCTGCACTTAAAGATCTGTACTATGTTCACTGGGAAGGCCCAGAGGGACATTTAATAAGGAAATCCTTCCACTTCAGGAAAAATGAGCTATCTAATACATGTCACCTGTGTCAAATCTTTATACTGTGGTCACCACAATGAGAATTAATCTCATGTTAGCGATAGTTTGGGGTCTACTTACTTACTTACTTATCAAACCTTTATTAGGCATTATGCAAATAAAACCATAAAAGAGAAAATAGCATATAAAAGCCTTAAAATATATATAGAAAGGCAGCAGTTGGCTACATACATATTTATATATATACATATAAAATCAGTGGTTTTCCTTGTTAACCTGCTCCTTGGAGGACTGCTACCAAAAACTCGGCTACCCCCGCCGTTACCCTTTGGTCAACGTCGGATAGGCAGAATCCCACACATTCACCTTGCTGGGGTTCCAGACCACCCAAAAGAGGGGACAGCACGCGTCGACGGAGCGTACTGTACAATGGGCAATGAAAGAGAATATGCTCTACAGTGTCCGGGACATTCATAGAACATCTGCAGAATCTCTTGTTTCTGGGAATGTTTTGATATCTTCCCCTGACAAATGCTGAGGGAAAAACATTCAAACGGGCCAGCATAAAAGCCCTACGTTGGGCTGGGATTATTAATTTAGTGACATAATTGGCTCTGCTATCTAAGATATTTAAATCATAGAATATGGGGGAGCAAATTTTGTTTACAGCTGCCATAATATTTTGTCTCTCGACATCCTTTAGTCTAATTAGGATATTATGGAAAATGTATTGCTCATTAGAATTGTACAGGGGCTCCAGCTCGATGCCTAAAGATTCAATCTTTTTTTCGAGGTACTGATACCATCTTGATTTATAGGAGTCTTTGAGCAAATCAGCGAGCAGACTTGATGGAGGGCAGCGAAAATGGCAGCGTAACCAGTACTTTATTGAGGTGGACCAGGCCCAATATTCCATTGTGTGTATGCCTATTTCTGCACACATTGTTTCATATTTGATCACAGCTGGGAGTCCAAGAATACGCCTCAGAAAGCTGGAGTGAATCTTTTTTAAATCACTGTTATATGCTTGGACCCATAGCGGGATTCCATAGAATATCTGGGATTGCACTTTTGTTTGAAATATCTGATTGGCCGCAGGAATAAATTGATTACCTTTCTGATAATAAAGGGGTCTACTTCCAGGTAAGACTTAGTGCGGCAGAGAAAGTTTATGCATAATTATTTTTGTACTGATTTTGTTTCCTGTAGTCAAGCAGCTACTTTCAGTTACACAACATATCTTAAGGAATCTCTTGAGCACAGTCAATGCTTCACCACTGAATCCTGAACCAACACATTACTGCCTAGGTTTAGCCTAACAATCTCCACTGGTCCCTATGATTTCCCAGACCAGTTTAATATTTTAATCTGAAGAAAACCAATGCATTTCAATCCTTGCTCTACTCCATGCCACCATCCCTTGCCTAGGGGATCTCCTACTCTAGGCAGGATCTTCAATCATACCTTTACTGTATAACAAAAATACTTGCCCACACATGCTTATGCTTTTTATTTATGGCGTAAATGAAAGAGCTAACCTTTGAAAAATGTTTGCTTGCGTGGTTAACTGCAGAAGATTCCTACTTGTCATTGGGAGACTAAGGATTTTTTTTTACAAACCTACCACATTCTCACAGAAAGTAAAATATATGCTTTATTTCAATACCCTCACAGCTTTGAGGCCAGGTTCCACAGCACTCCCAAGAACAGATGCTGCATGATCACTTTTTGAAATTCTTATCTCATGACCCTACTGGGGAAACACACACAAAGTAGTAATCATTCCACTGCTGGAGAAACTTCTTTGACCATATACATGCAGCTTAAGCAGTACCGTAAATGATCCATCACACAATACCATTTCACCCATCAGCCTATTGTGTTTGTGGATTTACAGAATCAACGCAACATATGTTGTGTTGACTCAGCTTATGATACACAGAAAGACAGCAAAGCTCTGTAAGTAAACTCAGGTAGCATTGTTCATGCTGTTTCTTGTAAAGTAGACTTACCTCAAAAATAGCTAATGGTTCCTTACCATTTCATCATCCAGGGTGAGTTGAGGCATGTTTTTAGGATCATTGGCAAACGGCAAGGATAAAAAATAACCACCAGGAAAAAATTAATTTAGAGCAGTGCTCACCAAACCACAGATCATTTTTTAAAAGACAAAATAAAGCAATTCTGAAAGCTAGGGTTTTTCCACATGCCTAAAATCTCAGGAGCCCATTTCTGCAGAGTCATTCTTGCCATCTAGTAATAAACTTCATAAAATGTTTTAGTAATTGCAGTTTCATAAGTAGTACATTAAGGTTGGCTGGAGAGCTGCTGCATCATTTATTCATTGCCAGATAATTCTTCAATAGTGCATGGCCGCACCATTATACAAACAAGAAAATTTGCAAGGTGGAATCATGAAATATGACAGCCAAGAAATTGTAACAGGAAATGTTAGGTAGAACAGCACTCAGGAGGTTCTGCTTGGCCAAGAAGTGGATGAGCTCAATACTGTTTTCATGCCTGCCAGGATAGCAAGCTGGAAACTGTTCCTTGTTCTAATTTGGTTGTTTCTCACCACACTTCTAGCCTCACCATTACTGCTACATTGCTCTTTTGGTTTCTAGTGAGTTTAGAAGTGGGAAGCCTGCTTAAAGCGCCACATGATAAAGGTTCCAAACCATGTGGGGAGCTGTACACAAGTACAGCTGACTTCCCGCTACATATACTTGCCCTGGGAAGTCAGAAGAAGCTGCATGTTAAAATGGAGTCTGGGCAAAAGGCATGGCCCTACAACCCCTTTGTATACTCCTAGATCCTTTTCACATGTACTTTTAAATAGAACTCATCTAATTTAGCCAGTTTAGTACAGAAAACCAAGTTTTGAATTACTCATTTTTAGTGTACTTCATTAAAAACTTATCCTGTAGACACCTATGCATGGACTAGACCCAAATGAAATCAGCTGGGCTCTGCAATTTGGAAGGAGCCAGTGATCCACTGCCCTAAATCAAATAAAGGACATTATCTGATAGGTTATAAACAAGCTTGCATGACTGGAGTCCTTCATCTGAAATGTCACAATAATAAAAACATCTCGAACGTGACAAAAATATTTGATGCCAGGCAGTGGGACAAATTGCCAAGGGCACTTCCAGATAACAGCTCTGCAGAGATCCAAAGCAGAGCACTCTTTCTCGACACCCATCTATCAGTGATATTTAAGCATAATTAAATCAATTCTGCCCCAACGCACAAGCTAGATGAGTCACAGATGATCCCTCCCAACCCAAAGGGTTCTAGTGGATGAAAATAAGCTGTTATAACAAGCACAGTGGACTGCAGATGCAGCAGAGTCAATATACCAAGCTTGTAACTAAACAGCAGCAAATGTTGCAAAAAATCCAATAGACAATGCAACCCAATGTCTAAAATATCATACATGTACTTGAGCAGAGATTGTTTGTCTACCAGCACCCTCATTTTTAATTTTAATAACTGCAGAGCTATATTTAAGTGTGGTATTTTCCAGTTTTATATTGGTCTCATGGCAGAAATGTATGTTCCAAGCAGCTTTCTTATCTTTAAAAATAAGGAAAGGACTCTCCCATGCAAAATTATATACGCAAAGCCCTGCAGGAATTCTGGGCTTCTCCAATAAGGAAAAAGGTACAGTGTTTTAAAATTATAACAAAGTCACTTCTGCTTTAGTGTCTCTTCAAGCAATATGAGAACGCTGTAACAGATTAAATTGTGCTTAATGTCATGATACAATCTAGTTCTGTAACACTGGTTAACTAAGAGCAAAATCCCAAACTCCACTGGAATGCTTTACAAAAAATCTACAATTCAGTCCTCCTGGTTTGAAAGGCAAGTTTAATCAAAAGGGTATGAAATTACCATCTCCATTGC
Organism: Podarcis muralis; assembly: GCF_964188315.1. NCBI lineage: Eukaryota > Metazoa > Chordata > Lepidosauria > Squamata > Lacertidae > Podarcis > Podarcis muralis. The sequence goes on along the minus strand of NC_135670.1, from coordinate 10,521,056 downwards.
ACTTTGAGCAACTGCACACTTCTTGTCTCTACATCAGGGGTCGGCAACATAGCACCTGAAGGTGCATTTGTGCTTACAGAGGTTTTCAACAGTACCCACAGGATTACCTCTTCTGCCCCTCCTCCCACTGAAATTGGTACATTGAAAGCAGGATTCTGTTGAACCCAACATAATAGATTGTGGTGGGAGCTTGGTTACATTACAATGGTACCCCGGGTTACAGATGCTTCAGGTTACAGACTCTGCTAACCCAGAAATAGTACCTTGGGTTAAGAACTTTACTTCAGGATGAGAACAGAAATTGTGCTCTGGCAGCGTGGTGGCAGCGGGAGGCCCCATTAGCTAAAGTGGTACCTCAGGTTAAGAACAGTTTCAGGTTAAGAACAGACCCCCAGAACGAATTAAGTTCTTAACCCGAGGTACCACTGTACATGTGTGGTGTACATCAAAGTTTCTCCAGTTTGCAATGTGCCCATGGACCAAAAGGGGTAGTAAACCCTGCCATATATGATTAAAACATAGATAAAAATGGCCAAAATCAAGTGCATCCCACTTACTCATATTAACTCCATGGGATATGTTTGTTTCTGGAAGCAACAAGTGGACACAAATGCACTTTCAATGATGAAAGCCAATACCACACCAGAGGCAAACTAAGTTGCAGCACTGTCATAGCTTTCATGTTGAAACTACCCACAGGAAGGATTAACAATGAACTCTTGCTTTGTATGAAGGCAAAAAGTCCAGATTCAGAGATATAATTATAAAACACAATCAACTAAGCTACCAACATCAGAACAACAAAACAGCAACACAGAACAGTAGTGCACGGCAATGCACAGAAATATCTGCTACTCTCAATATATTAACTAAACATTGTACTTATTTTAATTAAGTTTTTTGTAATGTCTTGGAATTGGAACCATTTGATGAAGGATGGACTATAAATACAAATAATAAAATAGCTGTAAAGCTCTTTGTTCTATGGTAATGAATAGAATCAGCTGAAATCTAGCAACAATTTTCCCTAGAAATGCGCATAGTGGGTGTACTCCTAAAGAATCTCAAATATATGCAAGAGCAGCAATCAACATAAAGCAGAACAGTTTCATTTTCAGTATCTGCCTCTTCAAAAATGGAATGGGGGAAGTCTGGCAAGCTAGGGTTACAATTTAAATAACCCTATTACAGCAATCTATTTTCACTCTACATCACAACCAAAGAGGGATTTTGGAAATGCAAACCTTCAAATCAACTGCTGTTAATTATCATTTTCCTTCCACAACATCCATTTCATTATTATGGTTCTGTGGAGTCACTGGGAAAAGCAGTTCCGACCAGGTATTTATGCCAGAGCAGCTTAAAGTCATTTGGGAGTATTTTGCAAGCCAAAACAAATCCCTGTAGTTTTTGGCCCTATCGGTGCTATGTCAACATGATGTTATTTGAGTCTTCTTTTGTTCACATTAACAGAAAATGTCAGAATAAGCACAATGTGATCCTAATCACAACATTTGCTAATATTCCAGAAACTACACATGGTAATTGAAGTATAGCTGACCATGTCAAAAAGTCTAAACTGGTGATGCCCAGAAAGCCAGTTCTTTTGAGAAGATGACTTACCGTATCTTAATATACAGAGTATTCAGACATGACGGGTCTGGTGAACTCATGCTGCCTTATTCTCCAGTATCTTTAAATTCTTTCCTTTCACATTTCTGAAGAGCCTTAAACACCACTATAGTTACTTGAGCTTGTTATCTTATTTAACTGTGGAATATTAATATTTGTTTTTAACTTCTGGGTGAAAATAAGTATTCTTTGACCTTGAGCCACCTTTACTTTATTCCTACGTTGCTACTTCCTAATATAGGCTTTCACAGAAACAACAAGAAGCACTTGAGTGAACTATAGAAATGTGAACTATTTTTCTAGCTCTGAAAAGCTTCCATTATGTTTTTAAATACACAAACCATTTTTGTATTGCAATCTAAGCATACTTAAAAAATAAATTATAACATGACATTTAAGACTGTGCACCTTAATCCTCACTGACAAATGACCTTAGATTCAGAAAGAGCAGCCTTTTAAAAAAATGTTTAGGCTGTAGTTCTAGTTTAAATAGATATTCAAATTAAACTGGATCAAATCTATTCAAATTCATTACCAGCTACCATTCATCTTCATATTTTTATTAATCCTGCATAGCATTTTTAAATACCTAGGCTAAACTGTAAGTTCAACTTGCTTTGACAAATTTTGAATTTAGCAAACCCCAAAATAAGACCTGCTAATATAGAAGGCTTTGATTTTTTTCAGTGGTTGCATGCAATGCTAGTCCATGCGTGAGAGGAACAAATTTCCACCCATGCAACAGAAGTTCACCTTCCTCTCCTCCCTTCAGGTTCTCCATGTGCCCTCAAAAAAATGGTCCAGAGGGTTGATGAATGCACTGGAGCCAATTTGCAGGGATTGCAAGGGGGAATATGTTAATTCACAAAATGTCTATCCGTGTTTGACAAATACTTAACCCTGCTGGGGGAAAATTATACCCTTCCTTGCCCAAATATTTGTTTTGCCTAACACAGATCACATAGGTATTTTAGTGTTTTGTTGGAAGCCGCCCAGAGTGGCTGGGGAAACCCAGTCAGATGGGAGGGGTATAAATAATAAATTATTATTATTATTACTTTTTGTGATAAAACAGGAGACTATTTCAGTTCATGTATTATATTTGCATTCAATACTACAGTTATGAATGTAAAGCTACAAAGTGAAGAAACCTCTCTAGAAGGCTTTCCAACATATCAGAAAAAAGGATGCACAATGGCTCTTATTACATGTGCATTAATTTTGCCTTCCACGATTTAGAATGGAGATGAATAACTGTCTAGTGGTCACTCTCCCAAAGACAATTTTTTTATTGGCAATGGTACTAAATTATAACATAGGTTTCCAAAAGTTGTAAGAGAAAGAGAAAGATCAGTAAAGTACTTGTTTCTTCAGTTTTTGTAGGGACAGACAATGGGCATGAAATAGAGGATGGCATGAAATAGAGATGGGGAGTCATTTACTTCGAGGGAGGTAAAGTTTTTGGGGAGGTCCTCTATTTTATCCTCACAAGCACTGACCCAAGGTCACCAAGCCTGCAGGGCTAAAAGAAGCAGAAGTGGTGACATGGGATGCCATTTTACATCCCACAATGCCGCATCATAACAGCAGAAGCGGATTTTGGGTAGTGTGACTGGTTGAGCCACACAGTGCATGTGCCTCAGAGACAGCACAGGGATTGCCACAACTATGATAAAAAATGGAAGGTGAGAGGCAAGGGTGCTGAATTCTGGTGTCACACAGGGCACTGCTGAAATTTGAGACCTCAAGGTCCGCCTCTGGTAATAGTGTCGTTGTATTTTACTTTATAGTTCTGTGATATGACTGCTGCCCTGTGCTAATATTTTGTGAGTGGTTCTGCCTCTGTTCCACCATTTCAGTGGTGAGGGGGGTAATAATAATAATAATAATAATAATAATAATAATAATAATAATAATAATTTATTATTTATACCCCGCCCATCTGGCTGAGTTTCCCCAGCCACTCTGGGCGGCTCCCAATCAGTGTTAAAAACAGTACAGCATTACATATTAAAAACTTCCCTGAACAGGGCTGCCTTAAGATGTCTTCTGAATGTCAGGTAATTATTTATCTCTTTGACATCTGATGGGAGGGCGTTCCACAGGGCGGGCGCCACTACCGAGAAAGCCCTCTGTCTGGTTCCCTGTAGCCTCACTTCTCGCAATGAGGGAACCGCCAGAAGGCCCTCGGCGCTGGATCTCAGTGTCCGGGCTGAACGATGGGGGTGGAGACGCTCCTTCAGGTATACAGACGCTCCTTCAGGTATACAGGGTAGAACTTCTAAGAAACCCTGTTATCACTGGTGAAGGAAGAGGAGTGCGGGGAGAGCGCACCGCCCCCAGCAGTGCGATCCTGGCAGGCTGCCATCGCGGCTGCCCCCCCCCCGTGCTGGGAGCCCCGCCCCCGCAGGTGGCACCCCCAAGACACGCGCCACCACTGCCTGTTATATCCACGTAACTAAGCAATTCTTACTGCTAGATGGCTCCACCTCAGAACTTGATCTCCCATGTGGGATTAAAACATGCACGGCAATAAACACTTCTGGGCCTAAGCAGGCATGTCCAACAGGTTGATCGTGGGGTGCTCCTGATCCATCTTTGGGCCCTTAGTGATATTCACCCCCAAAAAAGCTCAACAGCTCTGACTTCCTAAAAAAAGCTCAGTAACAACTCTGGTCCATCCTCCAATGACAATGTGTAGATCACTGCCTTTTTTATATACTGCGAGTAGATCACTATCTCTTGGGAGTTGGATGTGGCTGTTCTAGAGCATTTTGATATTTAACATGAAGGTTTTGCTTTGTGTCTACTAATGCTACTGCAATGCAAACGTTCCTGTAAACATAGCCTAGCATTAGTTGGTGGAGAGAGCATCCATTAATGAATTTTCCAGCAAAAAGCCATTGCTTTCCCAAGATGTCTGTAGTTAGGTTAATTACGCGTAGGCTAAAAACTGCTCAAAGTTTGAGAGTGGCACGAGAGCTCTTTTCTTTTCATCTAAAATGAAAACAATTAATAGATTCCATTTACAATGTCAGGCCTATCCATGTCTATGTTTAACTTCAAACACTAATGTTCCCTGAACAGAGGTCAAATAAAAACTGAGTCACCAGAACACACTGTTGAGGATTAATTGTTCATTTTGAAGATTAGATACAATATCAGAAAAGCCACTGGCCTCAGTTGAATTAATTGTTATCCAGAAAGTCTATCCACAGCAAAGAATTCAGAAGAGACCCAAGTCAAATGAGACACAAAACGATAGGATGAAAAGAGGATGCAAGGGATATAAAAAAAAATAGTAACGAAAGCTTCTAAAGTCACATAAACACAGAATTTTGACAATAGCTGTGTATATATATTATGGTATATTTATTGCTGGATCAGGGGTGGCTAACCTGCATTAAACCCACTTTTAGTTCCCACTAGAGTAAGATCTTAATTCACAAATCACGTGAACTCTGAAGGGCCCAACTCAAAACACTTAATATTCATATATTTCCATTTACCTCAGAGGGACCACACCAATGTAAATTGCCGGTCATTACCCTAAGCCTGAAAGGGACGTGGGTGGCGCTGTGGGTTAAACCACAGAGCCTAGGACTTGCCGATCAGAAGGTTGGCAGTTCGAATCCGTGCGGCGGGGTGAGCGCCCGTTGCTCTGTCCCTGCTCCTGCCAACCTAGCAGCCCGAAAGCACATCAAACTGCAAGTAGATAAATAGGTACCTCTCCAGCGGAAAGGTAAACGGCGTTTCTTTGCACTGTTCTGGTTCGCCAGAAGCTGCTTAGTCATGCTGGCCACATGCCCCGGAAGCTGTACGCCGGCTCCCTCGGCTGATAAAGCGAGATGAGCGCCGCAACCCCAGAGATGGTCACGACTGAACCTAATAGTCAGGGGTCCCTTTACCTTTAAGCCTGAAGGCCTACATAACCTGTTTCAGAATAGATTAACTGAACCCAATAGACCTTATTTTTAAAATAATTTTTATTAAAGACTTCTGAACTTACAAAAATATGTGCATTGTCTGTTTTTTCAACTTGTTTTTTTCTACAGATCTTTTTCATTTTTGGGGAGACATTAGTGGTTAGGCTTGCCATGCATCAGGAAAATTCCTGACATGTCCTGGCTTTGGGGTGTAAAAATAGCAACGGGGGGGGCACCTGGATGCATGCCAACGTGATGGAAACAGCAACAGAAAAATCTCTGAAAGCTGAAAATTACTATTTTAAGTTTTAAGTGGAGGTTTCCCCAAAAAAGTTCAACAATTTTGGTGTGTTTCTAAAAAAAACAAAAACAAACCTCAGCAACATCCTGTTTGAAATATGGCAACCCTATTAGTGTTCATGCAGTATATGGTTAGGAAGGAAGGGGGGCGAAGAGGAGAAGGGTGGGGATGGTGCATAGGGTGGGGTGGGTGGCAATGCTTCTATTATTTTACTTAGTGTATGTGTGGGGTTTTGTGTCAGGATCACTTGTGTGGGTTCTCTTTTTATTCGCTTCCTATATTTCTTTGGTGGAAATAGGCCTTAATCTGAGTAAACATTTGCAGGATTGAGGTGCCAAGAATAGGCCTTGTTTTTCCTTGATTCAAAACACTTCCAGAACAGATTAATTGGCTCAACAATAAAGTTCCTATCACTAAGCTAACAACAGACAAGGTCATTCAGGAGAGCAATAAGTTACTACAATAATATTGAAACATACTGTAGAAAAGAGTTACTGTTAGGAACTGAACATGTGAGAAAATTAAACTAATGGAACCAAACTTCTAAGCCAATTTGCTCATTTATTAATGCAACTTTGAACTTTCAGAACTCCTGCCAGAAAACATTTATGGAATAGGACTGCAAGCTTTAAAAATCAGCAAATCTGATACTTTAACAGGGTTTTTAATCAAAAAAAGAGAACAATTTAATTGTATTAATAAAAGCAATTGGTGAAACCAAAATATAAGGGCAAGTTTGTTTATTTTTTTGAAGCTATTTTAAGCCTTGTGTGCTTTTGTTGGGAGAATCAAAATATTCAACGGAGTAGCTTCCATTTACTAATTTCTCATGTACTGTACTTCACTATCAAAGAAAAAAAGTTTTTCTTTAATACACATATTTAAAATTGGTTAAAATGTAGGTGATTAATCAACTAAAAATTAACTAGGCATGCATCTTACTATAAAAGCTTTCTAAGATTCACAAAATCAGCAACTGAAATAGCACCTGGCAAAAGATCTGACCTGCCCATATTTCTTATCCAACCCACTGATAACTTACAACTATTTTTATAGATGATTGGTTAGATCATAGTCAAAACAAAAAAATTTTTTTTCTTCCAGTAGCACCTTAAAGACCAACTAAGTTAGTTCTTGGTATGAGCTTTCGTGTGCATGCACACTTCTTCAGATTCAGGTATCTGAAGAAGTGTGCATGCACACGAAAGCTCATACCAAGAACTAACTTAGTTGGTCTTTAAGGTGCTACTGGAAGAAAAAAAAAATTTGTTTTGACTATGGCAGACTGTTGTAAATAAAAATATATGCCCTTTTCCCTTATGGGGTATCCAAGAGCCCATATAGAGTCCTTACATAGGTTCCCTATTGGTAGGAGAAAATAACAGAGGCCAACCAGAGAATATTGAGAAGCAAAGCAGCTAGTAAGCTTGATCTTTATTGATCTGTTGCAACAGGGTGCTCCCCTCACACGCAGGAGAGGAGGAGGACCCAGAAAGATGGTGTGCAAGACCTTATAAAGACTTTTGAAATTCCCATTCTCTAGATCAAGACCACCCCCAGAAACATTATGCATACATCACAGAAGGGGTGTATCCTAAGACCACCCCTCCGATACATCCCACCTACATCACAGAAATTTAAATGTTGTTTTTCTCTTGTTACAGTTTATCTCCTGTCTGGCAAGTTACTTGATTGGATTTCCCGGGGAGCCTGGCCATTCTTTTGTAGTGGTAAAATACTTATTTCCTGGGCCAGGTCACAGGCTCACACCTTATTCAAACAGACATATCCTTGAGACAGGATTTGTGAGGAGAGAGACAATGGGGAGACTTTTCCAGTTTGACCTTGCAGAGACAACATTTGGTCAGTTTGGGAATCAAAATGGTTCCAGGTTGGCTTTCCTGTGCTGATCTATGTACGTGTGGTTATGAACGTTGCCATATATCTAAGACCATAAAATTCCTATCACAAGACCAACACGGCTACCTATCTGTAACTGTGGTTAGATCATAGACAGCTAACATATGCTCCTCCAGGTGTTATTGGACTCCAGCTCCCATCGGCTCCATCCGGATGGCCAATGGTCAGGAATGCTGAGAATTGGAGTCCAACAACATCTGGAGGGCCATAGGTTCCCCATCCTGGGGTAGATGGCCATATGTTATATGGCAAATACATGTAATGCTTAACATGCTGTGAAGTGCACTGGCCTTACTAAGAGTTTTCTTCATTCAGTGTGACAAAACTGTGTCACTTCCTTAACAAGAAAAATTGTTATGGAAGTAAAGTATTATAGCAATACCTTTGGGGTGTTAGGAAAAACTCACTCTGGTGGAAGTAAAAGCAACATTTAGTACCAGTATTAAATGCTATTTGTTCCACAAAGCACACAAAATGTGCCCTGTATATGCCAAAAGGTCTTGAAGAAAAATAATTAAATTCCAGGTGGTCCCAAGTCATGCCCCACATTCCACCCCCAATAGTAAAGTTGGTAAGTAAATTACAAATCATGATCACTGAGAGAAGCCACCCAGCCACATACATAATGGACCAATTAACCATCAAAATTACACATCATATCTGAAACCAATTCTAGACAACATTTAATTAGTACAATGAGAAAACAATGATCCCCACAGAATGGTGGTCTGCCACATTTTGCTACCATAATTGCAACATGTCAAGAAGGCGAGAAGCTCCCCATATTATATGCAACAAACCAGGCACTTTTTTCCAGGGAGAAAAACCAAATCGCAACCTGAAATGGCCTGATATTAAATCAGTATCAAGCATAACCATAGCTAAAAACTGCAACGATGTTTGGTTAAAGCAACTAAGCTAAGTATCTAAATTAATAGGACCTGATCAAATCTATATTCCCTGCTTTAGAAACCATCAAGCACTTTGTTACAACTTTCTGGAGTAGTGGGGAAAATTGGATTGCTAGTATGTTGTTTGTCAAAGACTTCATAATAATGTAGACTATACTAATACTAGACAGTGAAACCTTTCAAGAATCATAAAAGGTTTTAAATTTTAAAAGGAGATTTAGATAATAGTGTGGTTCAAATGCATGCACACTCTGAATAAATTTTATCTCCACAGAAAGTTTCTAATATTACTCTTTGGCTCTCGCATGTAAAAGAAGAGTCACAAAAACATGTAACTTGGATAAATTAAGCTGTTCAGACTCTGAGTTGTATTATCTACTATAAAAATATGTTGAAGTTCTACTTACAAGTCAATAAACTCAATGGAAACATTAAGAAGTTACTTTTTATCGAAAAGGAAAAATGTAGCATTGGCAGAACTTGCCTTTCCACCTGCTACAGTTACTTTTGCACTAAGAAAATCAGCGGAGCCCTTCAGCTGGGAGGAAAGGATGAGCACAGCAAATACATATTTTATACCAAAAAGTGCAATAGGGAGAAGAAACAAAAACAAAAAAGTGTTGTCAAATTCTATTATCCTGGAACTACACAAAGAGGGGATTGATATATTGAGCTCATGTTCCAAATGACCTAGACTGCAATTATCTACCCTTACCTGGGTGTACATCTGATGTAACTCAGTGAGAGTTATTTTTGAGTAGGCATGCACAAGATTTTACTAGGCCTATTATGCTCAGTAAGATTTACTCCCAGGTGAGCATACAGTATAATAATGACATGAGGTGTCAGACAAGTGGTTGGATTAATAACAACACAAATCTATGCATTTGCCCTAGGCAAAGGATTTATTTCAGGCCATCTCAATTGTGTCAGATACTGCATGTCCAAATTCTTTTAACATGATGTTAAAATATCCCTATAAAAATGGCAAAGTGTAAGAGTCAAGCACTACTGACACCTCTGGAATGGGAAAGACAGTAACTTCCTCTGTGGCAGGAACTAAATTCCTGTATTAGTAAAGCATGCAACATGCTTTCCGGTGTCATGTAATAGAGCTCAAGAGCCATGTGAAATAGGAGGAGCTTATCAACTACTTTTGGCTGTTTCATAGATCAACCAGAAGCAATACAGAACACAGGAGGACCAATTGCTAGTACAACTGAGACACAGACAGAGATCACCCAAGAAAAAGAAAATAGCTCACACCTCTCCAGTAACCCTCAGTCTCAGAACTATTGCTTTCAGACAGAGAATTGTGTTTTATTCAAAAAGTAAACATGGCAAGATATTGCACTGGAATCACTGTTATGACCCCTTGTGGCCTTAAACCAATTTCTTATTTAGAGCAGAAGCCTTTTTTTTACAAGAATACCATCTTACAGTAAGTGTACTTTTGATTACTGTAATCACAGGCAGATTCTTGAGTCATAACAAACACAGCTATCTCAGAAACAGGGTGAGGGAACTAAGCTGCATCTGCAAAATAAGCCCAAATCATTAGTTAGTCCACCCCTTCATTATAAACAGACAATAGACATGGATCGCAAAGCCCATCTGGGGTACATTCAGTACTCTGGACACTAATCAATCATTTTGAATACAACATTAAAAATCAGGATACTGGAAGTTTTAAAATAACCCGAATTTCAGCAAAACAAATGATTCAGTTATACAACTGGTGTGTTTGTTTTAATATGGTGAGAAATAATTGTTAAAATATTGGACCTTTTGTTTTTGCATGCAGGATGAAAGGGGTTTGCTCTCTGCTGTATTTCAGTTCAAATCTGGCTAGGATTATTCCCTACAGCTTTCAAAAAGCTATTTGAACTATGTACTGTATTTAAAAGGTCCTCCCCCAAATGGTGACTGAGCAGAGAAACAAAACCATGAATTCAAACCAAGGGGATGTAAAAAACAACAACAAAAACTACAGCAAATTAACATTCAGCTTTTGAAGCAAATTATTCAGCTATTGAGACAAATCCTTCAATTAAGCTTTGTCTAAAGATTAGCAATAGACCCATTATTGTTTGATTCTTGTTTAAGAGGTGGGTAGGAAAAATACTGCCCTTGAGACAAGTCTCAGCTGTCACAAAATGCCACAACACAGCATCATAGATGTTAGAAACATGCTGATATTATGCTTGTTAGCAGAAAAAATATTGGCCAAGTCTCATGTAGGTTCTGAACAAGGGATTAGCATAATAATTCCTGTAACAAGCATGGTGTCTGTTTGAGAGAAGAATAATCAGCCACCTGGGCTCTTCAAGATCAAACAGGTATAGGCAGACTAAAAATAAACAGTAATCAATCAGTTTGAGCTAACGGCTCATCTCCCAGTAGACAAAAACTGCTGTTTCCTACTTATGCCAATTTTTTGCCACCCAAAGAGAACAGAGTGGCCAGTCTGTCTATCTTGGCTGTCCTCAGAACAGCAGCAGTTCAACACAAATAATAAATATCATTTAACGAAGAGAGACAGGAGAGTCTTTGCTTTAAGCACAAGGAGGAAAAGGAGAAAAGTTGATCTTATAGCTTAGCCGGTTTCACTTCATGCAACTAAAAGGGGATATATAGACAAAGTCATTACAAGGACATTAAACTATACAGGTCATTCAGGATAGAAGAAACTCATTTAGTGGAACAAGTGATCATCAACACAGGTGAGGGAGACTGTCAGTAATTGCAGAAGGCATTTCATTGTTTTTTAGTTCATCAGGTTTTAAGTTCTGCGCACTACCCACAGTATATCCAGATGAAGAAAATCAAGCTACAAATGCTGTAATAAAAAGCAGCCATACTCATGCAAAATGTTCCATTTGGGGTTATGTTGAGCCTATAACCTGCAGACAGCAAACTCACTCTCACAGGTGATTGGAATAGCAAGGCGATTGGTCCATAACCAACCAAGTCCTGTGTACAGGGCTTGTTAGATACAAATGGCAAGAATAAGGGAATGACCATAACGACAGCTCTGTTGGACAGCGAAGTTCTTAAGGTTCCCTTAAATTATAGAACATTATAAAATAATTATAAGACAACTCCACATATGGTAAGCTCTTACCTTGTTGCACAGTAAAAGTTCTGTTGTAGGACAGTGACATTTTTGGCTTTTGAAAGTAGTTTGATTTCTGGATGAAAATACAAGACTGCACAAGACTGCCTTGGGGAGGGGGACTGAAAGGTCTTAAAACTAAGACAGTATTGGGTCATTTTACCTCTTCTACACTCCATAGATGGAAAGATCCAGGAAAGCCACTTTTACTAATCCCCCTGTCAATGAGGCAGTAAAGTGGCATGCAGAATGGTTTCTAGAGGAGCTACTGTTGCATATATTTCAGCTGAGAGAAGCTCAATGGAGCCAGAAAAGTTTGTTTTAATATCTTAGGTGGTTCTTTTCATATTCACCTGAGAAGCATTTATCGAGCAATGAAGAGTATATGGAGAGTTACCATTGTATCAATACAGCATCTTTATCAGTGGTTGTTTTAGGAACCTCACTGGAAAGTAGCTGCCTTTATAAGATTTGGCAGATTTCATCTGAAGGTTTCTGAAAGAATCATCACAGGGAAAGGGCAGAAGTCCCAATCTGCCCTAAGGGAAAGCTTAAGTGGTAAGCATTCTTACTAACACCTAATGGAAAACCCCCACAGGAAGAACAGAGCTCTGTTTCACTTCAAAAGGCCAAGGTCACTTATTTGGAATAAATGAAGGCAAAGATGGGGTGGTGCAGCTTGCTTTCATAATAAGGAAATGATTTTGTTCATGCCTTGAAGCAGGGTGTGCATATGCAAATCAGAATATAGTATCTACGTGAGTGAAGACCTTACTCTCACCAGGGAAATCATGTCAACTTTACCAAGTGAGTGGGCTGTGGATAATTTCCTTTTATTAGGTAGAATATCTTCCTACTTAGTCAAATTATATTCTGGAAAAGGGAGAGATCCCCTTCTTTCCTAACAAAGAGGGGTGGGGTGTTAATTCTCCTTTTGATGGGGGGAAAGCTAAACCTTGAAGGGTAAAAGGCAAGTTCTCCATTATGTGAGGAAGGCTGACTTGTCTTCTATTATATGTGGTCAGGGGCATCTATGTTTTAAAATAAGCTGCTTCTTATGTGTATGGATGACTGTTGAAGGAGAAACAACTCCTCAACTTTGAAATTCCAACGCCCACCCTACTCATATTTCTCTTAAATATCATTTAAATAACCGCTCCACTTTGAAAAACCTACATCCTCAGCACACAGAGGGGCAAGCCCCTCACACATAAGCCTACTGACTTATAAAGGAGGAGAACATCCCACATCCTTTACATTTGCTGGGGGAGGGTTCTGGTTAACAGAACCTCATTCACCTTTACATGGGTGGGGACAGAAGTAGGTGTTCCAAGATGAAGGGGCTGGTTCTGTTTTATGTGTACACATGGGGGTTAATTTATTCTGTTTTAGCCTTTCCCAGCTTTTCTTCCAAAATATGCACTCAAAGCAGGATACAAATGTTAAAAGTAATATCTACACCCACACACAGGGTGACACCCCCTTATTTATGCACAAGGAGGAAGATGGTAGCTAAAATATAGTAACTCATTCTCTTTGAAGGCATGCAGGCATAGATGGAAGGGGGTATTAAAGGTACCCCTGCCCGTACGGGCCAGTCTTGACAGACTCTGGGGTTGTGCGCCCATCTCACTCAAGAGGCCGGGGGCCAGCGCTGTCCGGAGACACTTCCGGGTCACGTGGCCAGCGTGACATCGCTGCTCTGGCGAGCCAGAGCCGCACACGGAAACGCCGTTTACCTTCCCGCTAGTAAGCGGTCCCTATTTATCTACTTGCACCCGGGGGTGCTTTCGAACTGCTAGGTTGGCAGGCGCTGGGACCGAACAACAGGAGCGCACCCCGCCGCGGGGATTCGAACCGCCGACCTTTTGATCGGCAAGTCCTAGGTGCTGAGGCTAGTTCTCCGCAAAGGTCGAGGACCCTAACATATACTCATGTAAGAAAACTTTTAGGTGCAACTGCCCCCCATTGAGAGGAACAAGCGACCTCTCACTATGTACAGCCTCCCTCGATTTCCCACTCCTGCTTAAACATCAACCCACAGCCCCACATAAAGGCAAACCACTCTTTAACATTCAAGTGTGTGCGATTAAAAGAAGCAATTTGCTATCATTCCCCCCCACACACTTTGTAAATATGGGGAACAGATAAATGACGTCTAAGGGTTAGGTTTCATCCTTTATTCCCCCAAGGAGGAGGGACGTAAATACTTAAAATAGGGAGGTGCCTTTTCTCTCTCTCTCTCTCTCTCTTTTTCCTTTTCCCTTTTTGGCAGGCGATAGAGCAAGTAGGTCTTAGGGAGTGGGTGGGGTCGGGCTTGACTACCACACCTGCGAAGGTAAACGGAGGGAGATAACGGGGTGAGACGCGGGGGGGGGGGGAGACGGGGACGGACGTGGAGAAGAAGATATGAGGTTGGAGGGAAAGAAACCTTGCAGCCCAACAAAAGCAGATAAACGTGCTAAGCCTCCAGCTTGCCCACAAAGACGACTCCTCTTCCTCCTCTGGTGTGTGTGTTGCTGCTGCTGCGACACGGTTACTACTTACCCCTCAGGGAATCGGTTCATTAAATGCACACTTCTATGCCACTGAATCCATAAAATCTGTACGGTGGCGGTACCAAAGAATGTAAAAGGAAGGAAAGAGTCTCTCTCTCTCCTCCCCCCCCACCCCCACTTCCTCACCTGGGCACGCAGCTGGGCGAGCTCCGGTCCACCTCCCAGGTGGCGTAAAGGTTCATCTGGACCGGGCGCCCCCCTGCCGCCGCCGCCGCCGCGCCTGACCCGGGAGCCCCCGGGGCCAGAGAGCCTCCTCCGGGGCCGAGAGCGGCCGGCTGAGACAACGAAGGCGCCGCCGCCGCCGGAGGAGCAGGAGGAGGCGCCAGCTGCTGCTGCTGCTGCTGTAGCACCGCCGTCGGCGGCGGAGGCTGCCCTGAAAGGCTCTGTGCAGCCGGGGACGCCGAAGAAGCTGAGGCGCTGGATACCGGCTGGTGCAGCGAAGGCGTGAGCGAGCCCCGCTGGCCGCCGAGCGCCCCTCTCTCCGCCATGGCTGAGGAGGAGGAGGAGGAGGACGACGACGACGACGACGAGAGTCTCCCTCAATCCCCGCTAGCGCCGCCTCAGCCGCCGCCTTCTTTCCCCTTCAGCCGCGCGGCTGGGTTTGACTCCTGTTGCCCCTGCAGGCGCGCTCCCGAATAGGAGGAGGAGCGAGCGAGCGCGAGGCCGCTGGCGGAGGAGGAGGAGGAGCGCGTGCGCGAGAGGCAGCGAGTTTGAGGAACGGTTGCTTGGCAAAAGGGCGGGGAGATTTGGGGGGAGGGCGGCGGCGGCAGTGGCAGTTGCGGGGCTCAAACCCAAATTAAAGGGGGCGCTCGCGCGCGCGGGAGGACGGCGATTGGGCGCCTTGACGGCTCTGCGCGCGCTGATTGGGTGGAGCGATCTATGGCTCGCGCTCGCGCTTTTACAGTGTGTATTTCTCTCTCGCGCACGCCTTTTCCCCGCCCTCTTTTCTCTCTCTCTCTCTCTCAAATTCTTTTCTCCTCCAATCGACCCTCACTTCCTTCCCTTCCCTCTTAACAGGGCGAACTCGACGCCCTCCTGGCTTAGGGGGAAAGCTCACGACACACGTCCCCGTATACACGTTAAATTACAAACGGGTGGGGGTGGAGGGAATCCGTATTGTGAAGGGGAATAGGGTATATACTGTATTGTATTATTATTTAAAAGGCATTTATATACTGCTTAGCATTACAAAAAAAATCTTAAAGCAGTGTACAGTATAACAACAACAACAACACTGAACCAAAACACAGCCAAAAATCAGTAAAATACAATAACAAAAGAATAAAACAAATTTGGAAGATTCAGGGAGGTAAAACAGGGTCCAGCCTTGCAGGTCAGGGAAAGCGGGGCAGAGAGAGAAGTCTTCACAATATATCTGAAGCAACTTGATCATTGCTGCTTCACCCATGGCAGAGAGGGAATGATTATTATTATTATTTATGTATTTATATGCTGCCCATCTGACTGGGTTGCCACAGCCACTGTGGGAGGCTCCCAACAAAAAATAGTAGGGAATGGCATACTGTATATTTCCCACTTTCTGCAAAAGCCTTCAAAGCCAATTATGACATTTATAAAGTACATAGACTGTGGCGGCGCAAGAAGAAAATGGGGGGACACAGAAGAACCAAGTATATTTCTAGGTGGACAAGTTGTGTCCCACATGTTAAGATCTCTGAGAGAAAAATAACAGTCTCTGTTGAGGTAGGAGCACCACAGTACTTAAGCCCTCCACTTCCTAGTTTGATTTGCTTGCCCTCTCTCCTCTCCTATGGTACCACCCAAGTGAAAGGAAAAGGGGCAACTGAAATGTAAATGCATAATTAGACATAAACACAGCATATATTTGACACCGGAAGGGGGAACAATACAGTACTAATGGTGATCCCCCCCCTCAGTCCAGTTAGCACTGTACTTGTCCTCAAGAGCGGGAAACAGTTAAAAACATCAACACACATTGCTATTATGCAGTGCCTATAGGACCAAAGAGGTTTCCAGCATCTTAAAACCTCACAGATTTCTTATGATATAAGCCGGGGTGGCGGACCTCAGTGCCAAATGTGGCCCTCTGAGCTTCTCTGCTTGGCCCTCAATACTCTCCCAAGGTAACCCTGCCACAGCCCTGCTCTACACACATTTGCATCAAGGGCAGCAGGAGGAGAGATAAATATGTGTGGCAGGTGTAGAAATTTATGGCTTTTGTGTGTCTGGGAATGTACCCTACTGTAAAAAGGGCAAAAGTCACACATGTTGCTGCATCTACTTTTGCCGCTTGGCCCAACCCACCCCTGGCATATGGTCCTCATATGTGTCAAGAGCCTGTCCACCAAGGAGAGGATCCTGATTGGCCCAGGATCCCTCTTGCATGGTAGAACTATATATGTATGATGTATAGCCATGTATAGCACAATGTGGCTGCCAGGTGTCACCTCACCCAACCTAGTTATCTACATGCTGCCAGGTATAGTCATAAGGAGTTTTGCAGTGTATTGTCATCAGCCTACCACTGATACACATAACACTATTTTTCAATTTCCTCCCCTGTAGGTGAGGTGATAGATGTACTCACTGATCATGTGCCTAGTCACAATGATGGACTAAACGAGGACCAGTCAACTGAGGCTCAATCCAAAGATGCTGTTAATAGGTGGGTCCTCTGGTCGGATGAGTGGTGTACAGCCCTACCAGGTTCAACTGGTGGCCCAATTGCTCCTCTATCGGGACAGTAATCTGTGCTCTAGTAACCTCCCGATTAGATTACTGAGATGCATTATACATAGGGCTGCCTTTGGTGAAGAATGCAGCAGCAAGATTGCTGACCAAAATGAGGCAGTATTGAGCATATAATGCTGGTTCTGGCACAGCTGCAGTGGCTGCCTATACATTCCCAAACCCAATTCAAAGTGTTGGTTTTAACCTACGCAGTCCTGGAAGCCTCTGGAAATCAGTCTCAATTCAAAGCACCAGTGATTTACCTTTGAAGTCCTATATATGGTTCGCAGCCAAGATCTGTAAAGAACCACATGATCTTGCCTACCCAATTAGGCCACCAACATAAAGCCTCACAGCTAAAAGAAGTGTGGTTATTTGGAACACAAGTGTTTTTTGGCCTCCTTACTTGGAGAGACCCATTCATCAGCATTCGGTTCTTCAGCATTCAGTGCAGAACAGTCCAGCTTTGATACCTTTTGAGTTTGTTATTAAGTTTTGTTCAGGACAGAAAGGAGGGTGATAAATATGCCCCCATGAATAAAGTAATAAAAATTGCCCTTTTTAGATTTCATTTACCAAAAAGCAGAACAGAGATCAGGAACCCATAGCCCAGGGGCAAGGAGCCTTTTTCAGCCCACATATTCCCTTATGGGAGTCAGATACCAGTGGCAGGAGGGGTCAGACATAAAAAATGGGTGGACCAACAGATTTGATTTGATATATTTCTATTCCGCTTTTCCAACAACAAACCTCAAAGCTTCAAATGTGAATCTTACCTTGGCACATTAGGTTAGATTCTACACACATTTATACACCCTCCTCTATACTCCATCCAGGCATGCATTACAGCAAGGTAAAAATACCCAAGGCAGGTGCCTAGTGAGTTACAGGACCCAGGAAGTGGGTGTGGCCTGGGGAGAGTCCCAAGGACTAGGTAGAGTTGCCTGGAGGGCCACATTCAGCCTCCAGGGCTGAGGTTCCTCATCCCTGCTGTAGCCCTCCAGATGTTGCAGGACTGTAATTTCCATCAGCCCTGACCACTGGCCATGCTGGCTGGGGCTGATGGGAGATAGAATGCAACATCTGGAAGGCCCCACAGGTCCCCTATCCCTGGAATAGCTGAATACTAGACAGCAGCAAAAACAGCCCCATGCCTGCAAATTCAGCTTTTGGCAAAGCTTGAAGAATCACACTCACAAGTAGAACAGGAAGAGAGGTTTATTGAACCAGTGTTATTTTAAATATTTGTGTATTCATGTCAACAAGCTGAGGCCAAGAATAAATGCTGGCAACTGTTTTCTTTGTTATCTGTCAGATTATTCATCATTCTCATAGTCAGCTGGGTTCTTCCTTTTAAGACGTTCAAATTCTTCGGTTCCCCAGGAATAGATGACATAGGCCGCGACAAAGGCTTAGGAGGTTAAAAAAGAAACACAGTTAGCTTTACAACTACAATAAAAGCAACCAAGACTTCTGTTTATCCAGTTCCACCGTTCTCAGTGGTCCTAAAGGTCTTCTTGCTCCCTTGCACATGACTCTGCCCTGTCTCCCTTGCTGTCCCTTATACCTGGAATTGCATCCCAAATCACCTGAGTGGTATCTTTCTCTCTTACATCCTTCAGAACCCTTATCAAAATCACTTATTTATCACCCTATTGGCACAGCCCTTAAGTTCCCATAGTCTACTGTAACAAAGGCTAAATACATGTTACTAAAATAATAACATATTCTTCTGCTATGAAGTACCATTCCAGCAAATAGTTGGGAATGCAGTACCATCTTTTATAAAAGGGATGGAGAACCTGTGGCTCTCCAGATGTTGGACACCCTGGACAGCATGGCCAGTGGTCAGGAATTATGGGAATTGTAGTCCAGCAAGATCTGGAGTACAAGAGGCTCCCCCACTCCTGCTTATAACATGTACAAGTAGGAGTTTTATAATCATGACAGCCCAGGATATGGCAAGTGCTCTGACATTCCTCATTTCCTTAAAGATGCACTGTTAGCTCTACATATATTTGTGTGGCCTAGCCCCATCTGTCTTTTTATTTCTATCCCCCTCTTTGGCTAAAGAGAAAGCCATTTCCAATAATTGTTTTTAAGAAAGAAGAATAGTGCTGTTTTTTAAGATGCCAGTTTGTTTGTTGCCATTTTCTTCTGCATTGATGAGTTTTCCAAGAAAAGTACTGCAATGGAAGCAAATAAACTTATGTATTAACACATGAGTAGCCAATGTGGTGTCCTCCAAATGTAGTTGGATTACAGCTCTTCACCCCTTACCACTAAACCCTTAAAAGTTACTAACCTGCAAAATATAGATACAGTAGATGATAGATAGATAGATAGATAGATAGATAGATAGATAGATAGATAGATAGATATAGGTGTGTGCGCGTGTGCTGGGGGTTCGCAGAGAGTTTTTTCACTCTTGCAAGAGCATGGTACATTTCATTTTAAACAGTGTTTTATTGATTTTCAGTTACAAATGAGTTAGATACAAAAAAGTAGAAAAGAAAAAAGAATAACAATAACAAGTTGGAAGAGCCTAGTAATGTTTTATGCTGCAAAGAGGAGGCTTCTCTTTTATGGCAGCCCACTTGGTTTCAATTCTGGGCACAGAGAAGGAATAGAATCTGGCCCCACTCTGCAAGCCCACTCACTCGCCTGCACAGAATTACTTGTTGCCTATGGCTACCAGCCTGATACATAAACACAGGGGTGTGGAATCTTTTTCAGCTGAATTCCTTTCTGGGGGCCACACACCAGTGGTGGGTGGAATCAGAGGCAAAAGTGGGTGGAGAAATAAATGTAAACGTTTGCCTCTGTATACTAGATTAGTTTCTAAATGTGCGTGCGCACACCCTCTCTGTCCTCCATCCTGACATGCAAGAAGTGTTGTCAGAATTCAAGGATATAATCCAAGCCAGGGAGAGCCATTCAAGGAGGGTGCAAAGCAGAGCCAGGAGGAGAGCGGTCTGGAGAGTCCCAAAGGCCAGAGAGTGCCTGAAAGGCTGCATTTGCCTCTCAGCTCCAAGCTTTCCCACCCCTGCATAAACTACCAAGGCTGGATCCATCTTTTCACTGAATTGTTTGCTATAACCTGTAATCCAAAATACTGTACTTTTAAATAAGTCCACCATCATCGCCTCCTTCCACTGGTCCCTGTCAAACTGGCCTTCCCATAAAATTGGCTGCTGACGAGTAACATTTTGGTATCAATATTTTTAGGGGAACGTTGAAGACTTTATTATTTTTTCTTTGTAGCTTTCAGTGGCTTGTGTAAATTGGGCTGCAGTGATGATGTTCTAAGCTGCCAACAGAATGCTGAGCTTGTGCCGTACTAGTTCATTTTTTTTGGTGCTGATTCTTTAAGATAACCACAAAATGTGATTTTATCCAACTCACTTATAGCAGCCAAGTTCATTGATTTCCGTGGGTCTACTACTCCAAGTATGTGTTAGTGTTTAAAAAATATAATGAAGTGTGGTTGTATCATATTTAATTCTTTTAAATGGTATTCAGAGTGGTTGTCTCTGCTGTTGCATTCCACTTTGTGAATATATATATATATAGAGAGAGAGAGAGAGAGAGAGTAGTTTTTCTCTCTGTAGCATTTTTAGTGGTTGGTCATGATGCTGCAATGACAGTACGAGACACTAGACAATTTAAAAGATACACAGATGGAGCAGGGGCTTGGAAGCTGGCCCTTACAGGGACCCACCTCAGAGCCTGAATAGGTTATCTCAGGGTTGAGGAGAGTACAGCGGGAGAATGTAACACTATGCAAAAGGCTGCTAGCACTAATATAAAACCCGAAGACCTCAGGACTTCATAAACTGCTGTCAATGGCTGCAACAGCATATGAATTCGTTGAACTATTGAAATGCGCTACTTAAATGCTAACTATCATTGTCACTGAGGCTAAAGATGACTAATTGCTAACGAGATTTTGTAATTACACTAAGGAGATTATAATTCCGGAACACGTGGGAGAGTAGACTGTTATTGCCACTGTGTACAGACTAAAGGAGATTGTCACCTTGCTCTGCTCTCTTGCTCCATCTAGTGCTTCCAACGTAGAGCAAAGAGAACTGTCTTTTATAAATTGGCACAAAACCCTGCATGGCTCGGAACCAGGATACATAAAAGAGTGGTTCATCCCCTATATACCCAACCAGTCACTGTGTTCTACAGAAGAGGGTCTTCTGAAGATAGCCATCTCATCAGCAGGTCTGTCCTGCGCAATGCCAGAACTGGGAACTTCCCCCACCTACATGTAAGACAAGCATCATCTCTATTGTTTTTTCAGTGCCTGCTGAAAACTTCTCTATTTCAAGAAGCCTTATAAGTGGAATTTTTTACCCCAGTTGCTATCTGCATTGGATGTGAAATTCTGGGTTCTTTAAATTCTGGGTTTTTAATTTTATTAATTACCTGCTCTTCAACCCAAGATCCCAGGATGTGTTACAACAATTTAAACAATTTATAATCCAGCTGGATACTATCCTGGATTGAACACTTGACTATTTTGAAGAACTCTAATATATATAACCGACAGATGGATAGTTGGAAGTCCTTTTAACCTATTTCTTTACTTCCCTTATTAGTATACAGTATTATTCCTTTAATATTCTTATCCCTTTGTTATCCTTTATTTTTCTTTTCTACTTTCTTTTTGTTTCTGCTTTGCTCTGTTCTTTTGTGGCCCTCTACTCAGGGTTAGGAAGGGGTTAGCATGCAGATCCATCACTCTTTGTGATGGACAGTGGATGAAAAACCCTGTTTGGGAGGCAGGGAAGGGAAGATCTCTCATGATGGGAGGCTGGGGAGAAGAAAATACCACTGTTTTAAAACGGGGCTATGTGAGATCTAAACAGTACTCCATCTGATAATCTGGCTGAAGCATTCTGGAACAACTTAAGTTTCCAAAGTAACTTCAAATTAATTCATAGGAAGCTATTCATAAATGAAATAAATAATAACAATAATGAAGTTCATCTAATCTGCTCCACGCCCTCTTGGCAATATGATGGCAGTGAAGAAACTGCTCCCCCCCCCCATGCCATATGTTGCTCCAGAGATTGCCTTCTTCTGAAACCAACATCCTAAGTACTTCCTTTGATCTTCACTTTGAACATCAATGCACTAATCCTGGAGAAAGAACCAGCCCTCAAGGGTAACACGGTGCACACAAGCAAGAAGCAGAAGGAGCAGCCTAAATAATTTTTAACTTACGAGGCACCACCCGGAAGACCTGTGTACTGAACCGCCTCCAGACATTAAGAATTCCTTTGGAGAAGAAGTGTGGGAAAGCTCTTTGTTCAAATGGAGACAAGCTGTAGGTGATCACGTGCCTTACTCTCTCCAAGTTTCCAAAGTGAATACCCATCTTGGCAGGCTGTTCTGCAAAAAGAAACAGGAATGACAGAAAAGTATAGGATTAGCAAAACATTGCTGAAGTGGAGTGCATTCTCCCAACATTTTAACTTTGCATAGGGGGTTGTTTAAGGGAGTTTTCCAGTGACTCACTTACAAATACAGGCTGAAGCAAGACCAAGTATCAACATTTGACTACATCTGCATGACAAAAAGAGGTTGGCATCTCAGAACCACATGGACCAGGAATGGGGAATCTCTTGCCCCCCAAATGTGGTTGTGCTACAACTCCCACCAGCAAGGCTAAGGGTCAAGGACAATGGGAGTTGCAGTTTTTATTATTATTCCTGCAATTGATTACCTACTCTTCACCCTAAGGTTCAAGGGCAGGTTACAATTCTTAAAACACACTAGTAACATTAAAAACACAACATTACATAACATTAAAAACAACTTTAAAATTCCAGAAATAGGGTGGGCCCTAAAAAAATATACACATCAAGTGTCAAAAGCCAGGGTAAAGAGGTGCATTTTTTCCAGCATTCACCAGAAGCTATATAATGAAGGCCCAGGATGCACCTTGGTGGGAGAAGCTGCCCTGCTTGTCCAGTAACATCTGTGTAGAACAGCCTTTCCCAATCTTGGGCCCCAAGGTGATGTTGGACTACAACTCCCAGTAGCCCCAATGGTCAGGGATGACGGGAACTGTAGTCCAACAACGTGTGGGGACCAAAAATTGGGGAAGGCTGGGGAAACAAGACTGAGCTAGACGGACTCATGGTTCCAGGAAGCTTCTAGTGCAGGCACCCGGCCCTCCAAATGTTTGGGACTACAATTCCCATCATCCCTAGCTGACAGGACCAGTGGTCAGGGATGATGGGAATTGTAGTCCCAAATATCTGGAGGGCCGGAGTTTGCCTATGTCTGTTCTAGTGGGTGCTGTTTACACCGGAGTAAAGAGAGACCGAGGACCCTTAACAGTGGACTCCTGAATCCTGAGAGTATAAAGGCCGGCGTGATAGAACCCTTTCCAACCACATTCCCGCTTCTACGCACCCGCTCAGCTCCTTGCAGGAAAGGTCACCGCTTCTCACTCCAGCATCAGAAAAGGCAACAGGTCCTCCTTTCCCTTTTCCGGTCCCAGAAAGGTCACTTCCGGTTTAAACGACTCTATAGAATCGCTATCAGGTCAGCCAGCGCGTGACGTATTGCTGAGCATGCTCCCTGGCAACCGCTGAAGTCGACTCCCGGCCCTCACACGGCGGAAGCGCAGAACGTCGGTTTACGAGCACTTCCTAGTGCTCTTACTACGCACGCGCAGCTCGCTCTGCGGCCGCTCTGAAGTCGGCTGCCCTTCTCTCTCCTTGACAGGAGAGGGGAAGGATTTCCCCCTTTGCCCTTACCTACAATGGCGGCTCCGAAGCTCTGCAGTAAAGGGGAGCATGCGCGGGTTTGACGTCTGTGGGTTGCCGCAGCCCCGCAAGGAAGATGGCGGCGCTCAGGGCTTTGTGGAGATTGCGGGCACCTTCAGGGTCATGGAGACAGGGGATTGCGCTGGGGGCGGCGCCCAGCAGGTAATACCCCCCCACCCTTTCCACACCACCCTGGAAACAGCTTTTCCCTCTTTTCGTTTTAATGACTGAGGGTCTACCGTTACGGCTACGCGGCTCCCTTCCCACCCCGGTGAATTTCTAGAGAAATGTCAAGGTCCTAGTCCTCATGGAAGCCGTGCTATGACGTGAGACCTCTGCCCTCCAATCGCCTTTGCAGAAGGACGCTTGTGAGGAAAGGCGCCCTCTGCATATGTCCAGAGGCAGCGTCTCTGTCCATCGCACCGTGCGTTTCTGTTCAGAGGCCAAAGACTGAAACAGGTTTGGGGGAGAGAAGAGATGAACCTCAGTTCAAATGACGTTCTGGGTTGCATGTAGGGCAGCCCCTTTTGTCGCTGGGGGTGGGAGTGGGGAACCATATGTTGGACCATAGTTCTTAACATAAATACAGCGGTACCTCGGGTTACAGACGCTTCAGGTTACAGATTCCGCTAACCCAGAAATAGTGCTTCAGGTTAAGAACTTTGCTTCAGGATGAGAACAGAAATCGTGCTCCGGCGGCACGGCAACAGCAGGAGGCCCCATTAGCTAAAGTAGTGCTTCAGGTTAAGAACAGTTTCAGGTGAAGAACGGACCTCTGGAACGAATTAAGTACTTAACCTGAGGTACCACTGTACACACACACCCGTCCTGCATAGCTGTCAACGTTTCCCTTTTTTAAAGGGAAATTCCCTTATTCCGAATAGGATTCCTCGCAAGAAAAGGGAAAAGTTGACAGCTATGCCGTCCTGACCGAGGCTGATGAGAGTTGGAGTCCAGCAGCATCAGTCCCCAGGCCTGGATTCACTTTCTATATGCTCTTGTATGGTAAGGTAAATGTATAAAGGTAAAGGACCCCTGGATGGTTAAGTCTAGCCAAAGGTGACTATGGGGTTGCAGCGCTCATCTTGCTTTCAGGCCGAGGGAGCCGATGTTTGTGCCAGCCTGACTAAACCGCTTCTGGTGCAACGGAACACTGTGATGGAAACCAGAGCGCATGGAAACGCTGTTTACCTTCCTGCCACGATGGTACCCAACACCGTTTACCTTCCCACTTCTACCCACCCGCTCAGCTCCTTGCAGGGATAAAGGGGGGCCAATTCTCTCCCCATTTCCCAACTTCCTCTCTAAGATTAAATTCCAAAACAAAAAGTCCTTTCCCACCAAAGAAAGGTAATATTTTGGCTGTATCAGTACTTTGTCAAGGCCAATTCACTATGCTCAGTAAAGAAAACCAGTACTTCCAGCCTCTTCCTTCCCACCCTTCCACTTTACTCACAAAGCAGATTTTAACAGTTATATATTCCCATCTTTACACCCATTCACATCAAAATGATTTTTGATTACCAATGTAAGTAAAACTATAATTGTTGTTGTTGTTGTTTAGTCGTTTAGTCGTGTCCGACTCTTCGTGACCCCATGGACCAGAGCATGCCAGGCCCTCCTGTCCTCCACTACCTCCCGCAGTATGGTCAAACTCGTGCTGGTAACCTCGAAAACACTATCCAACCATCTCGTCCTCTGTCGCCCCCTTCTCCTTGTGCCCTCCATCTTTCCCAGCATCAGTGTCTTCTCCAGGGAATCTTCTCTTCTCATGAGGTGGCCAAAGTACTGGAGCCTCAGCTTCATGATCTGTCCTTCCAGTGAGCACTCAGGGCTGATTTCCTTAAGAATGGATGCGTTTGATCTTCTTGCAGTCCATGGGACTCTCAAGAGTCTTCTCCAGCACCATAATTCAAAAGCATCAATTCTTCGGCGATCAGCCTTCTTTATGGTCCAGCTCTCACTTCCATACATCACTACTGGGAAGACCATGGCTTTAACTATACGGACCTTTGTTGGCAAGGTGACATCTCTACTTCTCAAGATGCTGTCTAGGCCTGTCATTGCCCTTCTCCCAAGAAGCAGGCGTCTTTTAATTTCGTGGCTGCTGTCACCATCTGCAGTGATCATGGAGCCCAAGAAAGTAAAATCTCTCACTGCCTCCATTTCTTCCCCTTCTATTTGCCAGTAATGTTATTTTAAAGTCTGATTTAGTCCAATATTAACAATGAATATTATAGTCCTCTTTTTTATCTTGATTTTTAACCAGCTAATACCTTTTAATAAAATAATCCCACAATTATAATTCCATTAGGTTAGATGTCTTCAACACTCTGAAAGATCAAAAATTTCTTTTCCAAAAGTACCGTAGATTCAGTCAGTCCAATCTTTCTTCTAGAGAGGAAATTTGTAGTATTCTTCCATTAAATAACATTGCAATCCTTCTCCGCTTTGTCCTCCATTTTAAGTCAAGTTTAATCACAGCATAGGAGAGATTCAAGTTCAAATTGAGTTCAAGTCAAGTTCGATGTTTTAAAAAATCTTGAGATTAGTATAAATGAAAGCAATGTGTAATCTTTTAATCCTTATTGTTCATTAGTTAACTTATCTCCCAAGGTAAACTTCATCAACACTTCACTTGTATGTATTTCATGCTCATAGCACCAGGAACGGGAGCAAACTTCCTTTTAACACTCCCGTTCTCCCTCTACCCCACTGAATCAATCAAATTAAACAGTCCTCACCTTTGCAGTCAGCTTTAATATACTGGAATGGTAACCACTTGTGGCTGGATCAGAGGCTTTGCTTCATGGAGCTGCAATGGTTCCTAGTTCACCAGCGCTTTCACTCGGCTTCACCCCCACCCTCTGCACCTCTCGGGATGGAGAACAGAGACCTGCAATGCCGAAGCGCCGTCTGTGAACAGCAGGACCCCGAGACACCCCAATGCTCCTCTTGGGTTTTGGGGGGGAAGCGCATCGCCCTTTTGCTCTTCCCCAAAGGCTCCGTAAGGTCGAATCTGACAGAGCTGTCAGATCCGCGGTCCATCTGCCATGTCGCGGGAACCCGGAAGTGATGGTTTTTCATTCTTTTGCATAGTGCAGGCTTCCTCAACCTCAGCCCTTCAGATGTTTTGAGACTACAGTTCCCATCATCCCTGACCACTGGTCCTGCTAGCTAGGGATCATGGGAGTTGTAGGCCAAAAACATCTGGAGGGCCGAGGTTGAGGAAGCCTGGCATAGTGTATGTGCGCCTTGTGGGTAGGTTCTTTATTTGTTTGTCTTTGTTGGCAGTGCGAGAGGTTGGAATCTGTTTTAAATTTTGTGTATAGTGCGCTTTTATTTTCGCCCCTGTAAACTGCTTTGAGATGTGGTGGAAAATGTGGTATAAATTCCTTAAATACAAAAATCAACTTGTGTTGAGCTGCCAGTAAAATAAATAAATAAAAATACAGTGGTACAGTACCTCGGGTTACAGACGCTTCAGGTTACAGACTCCGCTAACCCAGAATTAGTACCTCAGGTTGAGAACAGAATGAGAACAGAAATCGTTCTCCAACAGCGTGGCAGCAGCGGGAGACCCCATTAGCTAAAGTGGTACCTCAGGTTAAGAACAGTTTCAGGTTAAGAATGGACCTCCAGAACTAATTAATTTCTTAACCTGAGGTACCACTGTACAGTGTTGGGCTGGTCTTACAGACAACTGACTCAAAGCCAGGAAAACAAATAGGAGCCAGATCTGGTGGATGTCTCCCAAGGTCAGCATCTATCCTAGTGCCAAGGCTTGCCCTACAACACAAGCTAGTCAGCATTCTATTTTCAGGTTCATAATGAGTGTTGCTGCCTGGGCAGATCTTAACATTTCTTCTTCCCTTCCTTAGAGGAAAGCAGTGGCAGCCTGATGTGGAATATGTCCAGCAGTATGGAGGCGCCGTCATGTATCCCACGAAAGAGATGGAAAAATGGGTCCCTCCTCCCTGGAACGGTCAGTTTCCTCCATAGAACTGAACGGAGTCTCCTTCTCATGTGGAGTTTCTCAACGGGATGAAATATAGTATTGTTCTGCTGTATTTATTGATGTAGAAGTGTTTCTCATGCTTGGGTCCCCAGCTGTTTTTGGACTTCAGTTCCCATCATCTCTGACCACTGGTCCTGCTTGCTAGGGATGATGGGAATTGTAGTCCAAAACCAGCTGGGGACCCAAGTTTGAGAAATACTGATAGGCTGCACATAACTAACTTCTACTCGGAACAGACCCATTGTAAATAGAGGGCAGTGACTAACTTACGTCAATTGATTTCATGGGTCTGCTCTTGAGTAGGTTGGCTTCCATGCTGGATCAATTACAGAACATCCACACGTAATCAAAATAAAACAATCTCATTAAAAAACAAACACAGTGTGTGAAGAAACTAGCTTTAGAAAGGTGAAATTCTCATTTGTTGCTATGCCCACTTTTGCCTCTGGCCTTGCTCATTACTGGGCAACCCAATCAAATGAGTAGCATAAATTTATTTTTATTATTATCATTATTGTTATTATTATTAGCTGGTGCCTGGAAGCTTCCCCATTCTTTGACCTTACCTTTGTACAGTAGGCTACCTTCAGCCACACAAAACCCATAGGTTTCTACACCCACCCACCCACCCTTCTCCGTCTCCTGGTCAGCAAGGGGCATCATCACAGTTCAATGACACATTCTAGCCAGAAAAAAACGCTTGCAAAAGACACCCTCAGGGCTGGTATAAGCAGTGTGGCTTGGGAGGGTGTGTGGCCAGCAGAGAGCCCCGAGGCCCTCAAGCCTGAGTTTCCCCATCCCTGGGTAAAAGTAATATCCTTTGCTCCTCCCGCTTTCGCTTCTTGCCCCACCCACAGATGTGTTTCCCCAGTTGCTGGCCTACGAGTAAGTGCAGCCGTTAGCTTGAGGAAGGGCTCCCTTCTCCTGCCTTACCAGCAAGATGTCTCACATGTGCTCTTCTGACCCGAAACAGACAAGGACCCGCCCTTTGAGAAAAATGTCTCCAATCTGACCGTCAACTTTGGGCCTCAGCACCCTGCGGCTCACGGGGTCTTGCGTTTGGTCATGGAGCTGAGCGGGGAGTCCGTGAAGAAATGTGACCCCCACATCGGCTTGCTTCACCGGGGCACCGAGAAGCTGATAGAGTACAAGACCTATCTCCAGGTAATCGTGGCAGGAGCTGCTCTTGCACTCTGGTCCCGCTTGCGGGCTTCCCATCACGGGCCTCCAGTTGGCCACTGTGAGAACAGGACATTGGACCAGAGGGGCCACTGGCCTGATCCAGTCAAACTCTTAATAGGAGTTAATAGGAGTTTTACTTAATAGGTCCCCTCGTACCTACGGGACCGCCTCTCCTGGTATGCCCCACAGAGGAACTTATGGTCTTCAAATAAAAACATCCTGAAGGTCCCAGGCCACAGAGAGGTTAGGCTGGCCTCAACTAGACCCACGGCTTTTTCGGCTGCGGCTCCAATCTGGTGGAACGCTCTGTCACAAGAGACTAGGGCCCTGCGGGACTTGACATCTTTCCGCAGGGCCTGCAAGACAGAGCTGTTCCACCAGGCCTTTGGCCAGGGCACAGCCTGACTCCCTCCTTTGGCAATCTTCACAGAACTTTAGCTTAATGGTTGCCATGAATTTGATTTTAATTAATTTTTATAATGAAATGTTTTTAGAATGTTGTACTATTTTATTGTTGTTAGCCGCCCTGAGCCCGGCTTCGGCTGGGGAGGGTGGGATATAAATAAAATTTATTATTATTATCATTAATATGTTCTGAAGATCCTTGAGCAAGTTTCTAGCTGCTTTCAAATTATCCTTTTCTGGCCCAGGCTCTGCCCTACTTTGACCGGCTTGACTACGTCTCTATGATGTGCAACGAGCAAGCCTACTCCTTGGCAGTGGAGAAGCTGCTCAACATCCGTCCACCCTTGAGGGCTCAGTGGATCCGAGGTGGGTAAGCAAAGCAGGCAGCTTACGAGGGTGTGTCTCACAGCTAGCAAATGAAGCAATGCCACTGAACTGCAGCCCATGTTTCTTCCTTGGTTTGTGTACCTTTAAACAAGCCAGCATCAGGGAAGGGGAACCTGTGCCCCTCCAGATGTTGTTGGACGCCGGCTCCCATCATCCCTGCCTGTTGGTTGTGTTGGCCAGATGTTGGGGTCAGGTCCGCAGTAACTCATGTGTCAGTGAAGTTAACTCTTTATTCAAAGAAACAAACACAGCTCAGGCCAGTGAGCACAACAACTCTTCCCAGTAGAACTAGTCCCAACGAGGCAGTTGCGAGGACTGATGCTCTCCACCTTCCTAACCACTCCTTAAGTCCCCCCCCCCCCCCGTTCTTTCCCTTGCAATCTGAGGCTCCTTCATCTTGTCTCTCTTTCCTCCACCCTCTTCGTGCCTCGGCAAAGTTCTGGGAGATCAGGGTGGGAGGTGGGGAGCTGCCCTTTGCCCTGGCTTCTTCAGCAGTCTGCCTGATTTCTGCCTCTTGGCTCCCCCTCCTCTCCAGCCTCCACTTCTGCCTCTGATTCTGGACTGCTCTCTGACATAGACTCTTCCTGCTCCCTAAGCCCTGTCACCTCTTCAGCTTCCAACACCTCCTGCTCCCAGTCCTCCCTTCTTCTCCCTCTGATCACATATCATCATCCCACCACCAGTCTCCTGGCTCTGGGTCTTCTTCCCTTTGGGGGGGGGTTCCCCAGCTAGTGCTGCCCACCACTCCTCTGCATCCAGCCAGCCCATCACATTGGGGAGGATGCAAGTGGGTCACGGTACCTCTGTTAGGATATAGTTCCATTCCACCTTAAAAAGAGCAGGCATGACTGGTGTATCACATGCCTGTTTACTTCCAGCTCTCGCTGGGAACTTCCGTTTGTATATAGCTTTTGTATTACTGCTGTTCTCCTGGACACAGAGGCAAGCAGTCATGTTTTTCCTTTGTTCTGAACTACGTTGAATAAAGCTGTAAATATGCTCTCTCTTTCTCTGTCTGCATCTTTCGTTGTGGAGACTTACAAACTCTGCTGAAAGGGTGTGCACGGGTCTTGGAACGTCTCTGAGGCTCGTGTTGCTAATTGACTGATGCTGTTCCACGGGAACTGTGGCCTCCACCTGATCCCTCCGTCTCCCTGGCAGTATCCCAACAACCTCACCCCTGCGCTGTGTCCTAGGCCTCAGTCCTAAAGACACTCACTAAGGAGTGAACCCCTTTGAGTTCCATGTGGCTGAGTAAACATGCTTAGGATCGTAGCATTTAATATGTGCCCTATCCCCCCTCCCCATCCATTTCCTTACATGCCCCTGGTTCTGCATTCACTGTAGCTAACCTGAGTCTCTGCCTCCTTTCCAGTTCTCTTCGGCGAAATCACACGTCTCCTGAACCACATCATGGCCATCACAACCCACGCCCTGGACATTGGGGCCATGACTCCTTTCTTCTGGATGTTTGAGGAGAGGGAAAAGGCAAGTACTCTTGGATCCAGCGCTGTCATCGGAGACGCCTTGGTGGCATGGAGTGCCATCTGCCAGCTTCATCACCGGCTGCCCACTTGTTCCCAGACAAGTTTCAGAGTTCTAGTTTTGAACTTTTAAATCCTCATGTATCAAAACTGCCTAGGTGATCATTAGGCAAGCCCTCCAATCCTGCCATCTCCAGTAGAGGGATAAGACTACTGGCATACCTCCTTAGATGGTTATTAGGGTGACATATAAGAGGGGACAGCCTGACTCTGCTCAAGGTATTCTCTGATTCCACACACATCCCCCCAAAACGGTGCCAGGTTCATTGTCCTGAGCATATTAACCTCTGCTTTTAAAAAGTAATTGACAAGGTTTCTAGTCCTGATTATTTTGGAAGCCTGCATTAGAACTCTGTGCACAAAGTCAGAACCCAAAAAAAGTTCTTGGAGGTGGTGGGACGAGGCATAAATGCCCTACTGCACCTTGCATCTCCTGCTAGTTTCTAAATGATGCAAAAGAAGCAAGCCTGGGCAGATTCCATAAAACCCACAACTCTTTCTGGTCCCTGTGGCACAGCGTACACGGAGAGTTAGAATCCTATAATCATTGAGTTGGAAGGGACCACGAGGATCATCTAGTCCAACCCCCTGCAATGCAATAATCTTTTCCCTAACCTGGGGCTCAAACCCACAACCTTGAGCTTAAGAGTCTCCTGCTCTACTTACTGAGCCATCCACAGGGCTCTTGCTCAGCGGTGTAGGAATGTTGTTCTCTCTTATCCCAGTGCTGCTGGCCGTGATGTGCAGCAACATCCTGACACCTCAAGCATGAAGTTCGTAGCTGTGCGAACTAGAGATGTTGGGGGATGAAACCAAGAAACCTACAGCCTTTGACAGTCTGGTGCCTTCTAGGTATTTGGGACTGCACCTCCTATCAGCCCCAGCCAGGCCTAGTCAAAAACATTGAGCATTGCATAACATCATAGAATTGTAGAGTCCTTGGAAGGCACACCAAGGGTCATCTAGTCCAACCCCGCTCTCGTCAGCCCCAGCCAGCCTTAGTCCAAAAGATGGCATCAGGTGGGGAAACCACTGGCCCATGGCAGAATGGGAGAGGCCAGTTGGGAGCTGTCCACAGGATTGCACCTGTAAAATGTCCCCCTTCTCTCCCTCTTTGTCTGCCTTCCAGATGTTTGAATTCTACGAGCGGGTGTCTGGAGCCCGGATGCACGCTGCTTACGTCCGACCAGGAGGGGTCCACCAGGTGAGAAGGCTGCTTTGTGACCAGACAGGTGGACAGCCAGGTTGGATTGGGCAGGAATGAAGACTTGTTTTTCACAGAGACGGGACGACCACTAGTTCTCCAGGACCTCTGTCTCTCTTGCCATGGGTTGTATCCACTGTCGGTTCTAGTCTTAGTTGAACACAACCCCAGGATGTCTTTTCAACATCTGCTCCTCTCTTCTTCTCCATCCCTGTCACTCAGGACATGCCTCTCGGGCTGATGGATGACATCTATGAGTTCGTGAAGAATTTCTCCATCCGGATAGACGAGGTGGAAGAGGTGAGGCGTTGTTGACAAACGGGGGGGGGGGGCAGCCCTTACCATGAGGTTTCTCTGTGACCACCCAAGCTACTGTGGCAGGCTCCTGCTGTTTGGGTTTTTTAAAACTCCTCTTGAGGGTGCCAGTCAAACAAATGTGCTTTCTTTCAGCCATCCTATGCTCCTCCCCTAGTTTCCTCTCCAACAGGCAGACAGTATTTCATGCGTACTGAGCACATTCAGTCTTCATGGGGGTTGTGGGGGGGGCACTGCTTGAGATTGTTTGTGTTTTTCCTAAAGATCTTTTGTACTTGTAAAAGATGTATCTTTTCACTCAGATTCTCCCTGAGCCAAAAGATCAGACCCTGTTTTCATCTGTATGAATTCCTGCTTTTGTTTCCAGGGTGTTATGTTGTATTTTTTGTTTCAACAGTGCTGTTTTTCTGTTGTACACCACCTAGAGGTTTCCTTTTTAAAGAAGTGGCTTTAACTGCTTTAAATAAAAGAAATGCTTCTGCAAACCAGAGTTAAAATTAACCACAGTTTCAGGCTCTAGCAACTGTGCTAAAGAAGGAACAGGAGGAGAAGAGTCCTAGGCTTGTGCTGGTCACAGTAAACCATAGTTTAAGCTACGGTTTATCATGCTTAAACTATGGTTTGTTGTGACATTCACACTCTCTGTTCTTCTCCATGGTTTCTTCCTCTTAAAACAAGGTTGGGGAGCCTGTGACCCTCTAGATCTTATTGGGCTCCAGCTGCCTGTAGCCAGGATAGCCCAATGGTTGGGGATGATGGGAGGTATAGTTCAGTCACACCAACCCTATCCTAAGAGAAATATAAAACAGAACCTGATAATTGTGCCATGAGCACCACTGCCTAGTTGGAAATCAGTGATCTGAAGGGGGAAGAGCTGGTTGGGGTTCCCCACTCCTCCAATATAGATTCCACGCCTCAGTTAGTTGTATCTTTTCTTTCCCTCCATCCCTCCAGATGCTGACAAACAACCGAATCTGGAAAAACCGGACAGTTGATATTGGAGTGGTGACGTCGGAGGAAGCTCTCAATTATGGTTTTAGGTAACGGAGCAGTGAAAACACGTGGTGAAGCTGGTGTCCACCAGAATTAGGGCGCCCCGCATTGTGTGGGTGCTCACTTTAACCTTGGGCACAAAAGCTACGTTTTCCCTCCTGCATCTCTCCTCTTCCTCTTTCCCCGTCAGCGGAGTGATGCTTCGTGGCTCAGGGATCCAGTGGGACCTTCGCAAAACCCAGCCGTACGACGTCTACGACCAGGTGGAATTCGATGTCCCGATTGGGTCGCGAGGCGACTGCTACGACAGGTGTGGTTCCACTTTCTGGAGGGGGGTTTACCTGCGCTTGGTGGTCTGCACGCCCCCAAGAGCTTGTCCAGCAACTTCTCAGTATGCAATTCCTCAAAAAGCACAATGTCTCTCTCGTCATAAGAGCAGTCAGGATGGCTCATCCGATGTCTTCCTCTGCTGCAATGGGTCATGGATTCCTTCCAAAGCCTCCCACTTTTGAAATATTATCTCACCTGCCTACATATTTTGACTTGACTTTCTAGCCAAGTCCATTATGAGCTTTCACTGCCGACCCCTCCTTCCCCCAATTCTTGTGGCAGTTCAGAGAGCTTGGATTTAAAAGAGCCATGCTTGTGTTGGCTTGGTTCGATGCAGGATCCCTGGGAGAAGGAGGCCCTGCCGGTCAAACATTGCAGGAACATGGAGGAGAACTCCAAATGAGCAGCTTGGTTCCTTGGAAGGTTGGGAGAAGAATGAGCCTTTTTAAGCTCCTCTCAGGGTCCACCTCTTTGTGATGAGCTCTAGATTCTTGTATACCCGCCCTCTGTCCTGGAGGTGGGCACCCTGTTCCTTAGCCCCCTTCCTGGTGTGCTCTGCTAATGGTACCTTGCTGGGGTTTTTCTCTGTCTGGTTCTTCACTATCTAGCTCCCTGGCTTGTTGTTAATTTTAATATTAGTGTTGGGTACCCAGCCAAGTTCTGTATAGTATTTGATTATATCCAATGTTAGTCTAGTCAAAACAGACCCATTGAAATTAAACAGCATGCATAACTTAGGCCCAGTGGGTCTACTCTGAGTAGAATTTAGTTGGCCAAAACCGATCAGCCCTAAGTTATTCATGTTGATTTATTTAAACAGGTCTATTCTAAGTAGGACTAACATTGGGTACAAACCGATAAATTTATATTCCACCTTTCCTTCAAGGAGCTCAAAGTGGCATGTGTGGTTCTCCCCTTTTCCATTTCAAGGTTCTTCCCCGGCCCCCCCACTTCATTCTCACAAAAAAGCCCTGTGAGGTAGGTTAGACTGAGAGACAGGCACTGGCCTAGTGAATTTGATGGCCAGGTGGGGATTTGAACCCTGGTCTCCCAGCTGCTAATCCAACACTCTAACCACTATGCCACACTAGTTGCTCAAGACTAGTTGGGTCTACACCGTTGTGTTTTTTTACTAGAACGCCCAACGTTTTATTTATTGCATTTGTATCCCACCTTGCTGCCAAGGAACGGAATGTGGTATTTGCCCTTCTCCTCCAATTCTGTTTCATCTTCACAACAACCCTGTGAGGTAGGATGGGCTGAGAGACCATGGCCACTGCCCCACCCACCCACCCCCCGGCGAGCTTCATGACTGAGTTAGGGGTTTGAATTGTCACCTTTAACCATTACCCCACACTCTCTCACAGGTACCTGTGCCGAGTGGAGGAGATGCGCCAATCCCTCCGTATCATCTTGCAGGCCCTCAACAAGATGCCCGAGGGGGAGATCAAAGTGGACGATGCCAAAATCTCCCCTCCAAAGCGGGCAGAGATGAAGGTAACAAAACCACCCCTGAGTTGAGGTGGCACCTCCTAGTGGTGAGACGGGAAAGCTCTCTCCTTTGTCTGGGTTTTACAGTACAGTGGTACCTCAGGTTACATACGCTTCAGGTTACAGACTCTGCTAACCCAGAAATAATACCTCGGGTTAAAAACTTTGCTTCTGGATGAGAACAGAAATCGTGCTCCGGCTGTGCAGCGGCAGCAGGAGGCCCCATTAGCTAAAGTGGTGCTTCAGGTTAAGAACAGTTTCAGGTTAAGAACTGACCTCCGGAACGAATTAAGTACTTAACCCGAACCACTGTATCTGAAGAAGTGTGCATGCACACAAAAGCTCATACCAATAACAAACTTAGTTGCTCTCTTAAGGTGCTACTGGAAGGAATTTTTTTATTGGGTTTTACAGTGTGTGTGTATCTTTTATTCCCCCTCGCCAGACTTCCATGGAGGCCCTGATCCACCACTTCAAGCTGTACACAGAGGGCTACCAAGTGCCTCCTGGAGCTACGTACACAGCTATAGAGGCACCCAAGGTACCGTCCTGTGCTCTGAGCAGTTGGAGGGAACAGCGGATCGGCAACTAAATGGAGTGCTCCCATTCTGGGCTCCAGCCAGACATGCCCTTTCCCTGGATATTCCGCTACTCTGATCTCCCTCTTTCCCATTGCTTCTTCCTGCACCAAACCGATATTCAGCATTCTGTAGCTACTGAGCACGCTCAGTCCACGCTGGGCTGTGGTTGGGTTTTCTTGGTGCATTTTTAAGATATTCCCCCCACCACCACCCAAAAAAGATTTGTCCCCTTACTTCTTGAAGCCCCAGGATGCTTGCAAGTATGCTGGTTCCTCTTTCTTCATCGTAGGCCCCATTTTTACTTCAGTCTGGTCAGCGCCTGAGTTTGCCTTCAGCAGGGTCGCCAGCCAAATCTTGCCCTCTGGTATACCTCCTCACCATGAGAGCATCTGTAGAGCTTAATTCTCAGCCTGGACTCACAGTTCCCAGGGTTCCCTGGGAAGAGAGAATGATTGTTAAACTACTCTGATAATTGTAGCTCTTTTAGGGGTGTCCTAACAACCCTCAGAAGGGACGCGGGTGGCGCTGTGGGTTAAACCACAGAGTCTAGGACTTGCCGATCAGAAGGTCAGCGGTTCAAATCCCCACAACGCGGTGAGCTCCCGTTGCTCGGTCCCAGCTCCCGCCAACCTAGCAGTTTAAAAGCACGTCAAAGTGCAAGTAGATACAGTGGTGCCTCGCAAGACGAAATTAATCCGTTCCGCGAGTCTCTTCGTCTTGCGGTTTTTTCGTCTTGCGAAGCGCGGCTCTTAGCAGCTATTAATGGCTTAGCGGCTATTAGCGGCTTAGCGGCTATTAACGGCTTAGCGGCTTTAAGAAAAAGGAAAAGAACTCGCAAGACGTTTCGTCTTGTGAAGCAAGCCCATAGAGAAATTCGTCTTGCGGAACGACTCAAAAAACGGAAAACCCTTTCGTCTAGCGAGTTTTTCATCTTGCGAGGCATTCGTCTTGCGGGGCACCACTGTAAATAGGTACCGCTCCGGCGGGAAGGTAAACGGCGTTTCCGTGCGCTGCTCTGGTTCGCCAAAAGCGGCTTAGTCATGCTGGCCACATGACCCGGAAGCTGTATGCCGGCTCCCTCGGCCAATAAAGCGAGATGAGCGCAGCAAGCCCAGAGTCGGCCACAACTGGACCTAATGGTCAGGGGCCCCTTTAACTTTAACAACCCTCAGCAGCCTCAACAAAGTGTAGCTCCCAGGATTCTTTGCAAGAAAACCGTGACTCTTTAAAGCAGTACAATACAGCTTTAAATGCATAGTGTGGACGTGTCCTTTTTTTATGTTGCCTGCCTCTTCTCATTGGAGTCCCAGAATCCTTTGCAGCTCTCTCACTGGGGAAGTTCTAAAGCCACGCTCCGCTTCAAGCTCTCTCCCTGCCCTCTCACACCCCATGTACCGTGGTAACCCTGCTTCCCAATTTGGGTCATCTAAATCTCCTCTCCTCTGCTCCTCTGCATTCTCATCCTGCAGGGGGAGTTTGGTGTGTACCTGGTCTCTGATGGCAGCAGCCGGCCCTACCGCTGCAAGATAAAGGCTCCAGGATTCGCCCACCTGGTAAGAAGGACAAGGGAGGAAAGGGGGAAATGGCCAGTGCCCATTGGGACTGGCGGGGTGGGAAGCAGGCAGCCCAACAGTAGGTGGCGCCAGAGCCAACCAAGGGCAGAACCAACTAGCCCTATGTTCTACAAGGGGAACACTGAGATTGAGAAGAAGGAGGAAGCTGATAGGCTGGGTCACCCTCTGGGCTGGATGTAAGAAAGAAGGCAGGCAGAGGGGCTGGTGGGGGGCTGGCTGAATGTCGAGTGAGGCTGGGGCAGTGCACCCTTTGTCCCAAATGAGGCACCTGTAGGAAACCCAACAAAGGAAGCTGCAATGCGCTCTATGTGGGGCTACCTTTGAAGGTAACCCAGAAACTACAACTAATCTAG
Organism: Podarcis muralis; assembly: GCF_964188315.1. Taxonomy (NCBI): domain Eukaryota; kingdom Metazoa; phylum Chordata; class Lepidosauria; order Squamata; family Lacertidae; genus Podarcis; species Podarcis muralis. Next base: position 10,482,816 of record NC_135670.1, on the reverse strand, counting down.
AATGCAGCAGCTAGACTTTTGACTGGGAGCAGCCGCCGAGACCATATAACACCGGTCTTGAAAGAACTACACTGGCTCCCAGTACGTTTCCGAGCATAATTCAAAGTGTTAGTGTTGACCTTTAAAGCCCTAAACGGCCTTGGTACAGTATACCTGAAGGAGTGTCTCCACACTGAGGTCCAGCGCCGAGGGCCTTCTGGCGGTTCCCTCGCTGCGAGAAGTGAGGTTACAGGGAACCAGGCAGAGGGCCTTCTCAGTAGTGGCACCCGCCCTGTGGAACGCCCTCCCACCAGAGGTCAAAGAGAAAAACAACTACCAGACTTTTAGAAGACATCTGAAGGCAACCCTGTTTAGGGAAGCTTTTAATGTTTAATAGGTTATTGCATTTTAGTGTTCTGTTGGAAGCCGCCCAGAGTGGCTGGGGAAACCCAGCCAGATGGGTGGGGTAGAAATAATAAATTATTATTATATAAGCTTCTTGATATCAGTAAGCTAGGGTGGGGAGGGTCATGGCAAGCCCTGCCCCTCCTTCTTTGCCTTGGGAAAAGCAGATGGCAATACGTCATGACCCTTAGATTTGGTTAGGTGTCCTTGCTGCATGTTTTAATAGAACAGCACTGGAAATATTTGCTCAGGGGGCTGGCAGGGGGAATTTCCCAGCTCTTCCTTGAACTATTTCTGGTAGTCATTATTCCTTACAGGCTAGGAGAGTTCATCATTTCAAAAAGAGGGACTGTATGCTTCTGCTCATTTGTTTGACTAGCATGTGTGTGTGTGTTTGTGTGTGTAGGGGATGTTTCCTTCCTCTATTGTGTTCCTCTTCTCATCACCTAGAGTTGGGAAAACTCTGTGTTTCGGTTGTGGTTTCGGGTGCACATGCAGGGAGGGTGGTGTGAGTTCTGCATGGTACAAAAAAAACTCATTCAAAACTTGTCGTGTTTCCAGAAAAAATGCTGAGCCCTCTGAATCTTGTCTCAGGGTTAAGCAAATCCCCGTGTTTCTTTTTACATGATTCCTTTTCAGTTGAACTTGCAAGAGAGGCAAATTGATCTCTCCAGATCACTAGGCCTCTCAACCACAGAAAACCTAATTCACAGCACAAACTTACATGTTTCTTCAGAAGTTGGTCCTGTTGAGTTCAAGGGGGCAAAGCCCTGAAAAGTAGGTGCAAGTTTGGAGTCTTAGAACAGTCCTAGATTAATATAATTGTAGAGTTGGAAAGGGACCCTGAGGATCATCTAGTCCAACCCCCTACAGTGCAGAAATATGCAGCTGTCCCATATGGGAATCAAACCTGCAACCTTGGCATTTCAGCACCATGCTCTAACCAACTGAGCTATCCAGGCTGGCTTCATATGACTTCAGCAGGAATTGTTTGCTTGGTGCATTTGGTGTTTTTTTTAAAAAAGCTCTCAAATTTCTAGACCTTGTGAAATGCTTTTTAAAATCAAAGCTGAGATTCCTCAGCAAGTTAAATTTGGTTTCCAGTTCTGCTTTTTCCCTCCTGTCACATTTGTGGTGGGAGGCTGTTTAGGAGAACATGTTGAGCCAGGTGTGGTGAACCTTTGGCTCTCCCAGATGTTGCTGGACTACAATCCCCATCATCCCTGACCATTGGCCGTGCTTGCTGGGGCTGGTGGGAATGGTCATTCAGCAACATCTGGAGGGGCAGCGGTTCCCCACATCTGGCGCGAGCCACCTGTGTGCCGTTTTTATAGCCCTGGCTTGGTGGCAGCAAAGCGCTTGAGATCATTCCACTTCCTGACACTTCTAAACCTTAAATTAGGGATGGGGAATGCATGACCCTCCTTGCACACACCCCTCTCCATCCAGACAAGGAAAAGGAATGATCAGAGTTTAGGCAAAAAGACTGAAGAAAAGTACAGGGCCCTTGGTGGGGTGGGTGCAGTGACAGTCCTGAGGGCCAGATAGAGACTTTGGGGGCCGCATTTGGCCCCTGGGCCTGAGAGTCCTCACCCCTGTACTGCAGGGAGGATGGTCTGACCAGCTCTTTGCTTCTCCTGATCTTTTTCTCTCCTTGCCCCATCCATCTAACATTTACGGTAATTCTATTGAAAACAAGAAGAAGAGAAAAAGAGTTTGGATTTGATATCCCGCTTTATCACTACCCGCTTTATCACTACCCAAAGGAGTCTCAAAGTGGCCAACATTCTCCTTTCCCTTCTTCCCCCACAACAAACACTCTGTGAGGTGAGTGGGGCTGAGAGACTTCAGAGAAGTGTGACTGGCCCAAGGTCACCCAGCAGCTGCATGTGGAGGAGCAGAGACGCGAACCCAGTTCACTAGATTACGAGTCCGCCGCTCTTAACCACTACACCACACTGACTCTCAAGCAAACAAACACCAAATCCATAGACATTCTTAAATGTTCGCCTCCCCTATCCATTTCTGCAGGCTGGGCTGGATAAGATGTCGCAAGGTCACATGCTTGCGGACGTGGTGGCCATCATTGGTAGGTCTGACTTCCATTCTTTTCAGTTGACTTTTTGGCTGGCGGAGGGGGAGGGGAGGTGGCGGGCAGGCAGGTGGGAAGCAGGTAGCTGTAGCTCTGTGAGGTGCACCTGCCTGGAGATTTCCGGGACTGAACCTGGGACCGTCTGCATGCCAAGCGGGTGCTGATAATCCACACAGGCAGAATGATGCCCCTTTGGCAGAAGAGATAGCGGCTTGCCAGTAGCAAGATGGAGGATACTGGTGGCGGAATTCCCAGGGACTTCGTCTGCAGTGCTCACTGTGCCCACTCAGAAGCAAGCCCCATTAAATTCAATGGGACATACACTCAGGGAAGTGGAGTTAGGACTGCAGCCTCAGTCTCTCAGCTGTTGTACAAGGGTCAGGAAACCTGCAGCACTCTCCAAACATTTCTGGACTTCAGCTCCCATTATCCCTGACCATTGGCTGCGCTGGCTGGGGTTGCTGGGAACTGGAGTCCAATAACAGCTGGAGGGACATTGCTTTCCCCATCCTTGCAGGCCTCCTCTACGGGGATAATTTAAGCCACAGTTGAGCCAGTCTGGGTCTACCTCCTCCATGGAGGATCTGACTGTCAGACAAGACCAGGGGTCAGCAAACTTTTTCAGCAGGGGGCCTGTCCACTGTCCCTCATACCTTGTGGGGGGCTGAGCTATATTTTGGGGGGGGAAATGAACAAATTCCTATGCCCCACAAATAACCCAGAGATGTATTTTAAATAAAAAGACACACTCTACTCATGTAAAAACACGCTGATTCCCGGACCGTCCATGGGCCAGATTTAGAAGTTGATTAGGCCGGATCCAGCCCCCGGGCCTTAGTTCGCCTACCCATGGACAAGACGATGTTTCCCCCTGAGCACATTCAGAAAGTGTTTCTCTCATTGTGGAACGAGCAGAGGGAGTTGACTCGTACCAAGTGTCAGAGCAGGTGTGGGGAACCTCTGGACCTCCAGATGTTGCCAATGGCCAGGGGTGATGGGAGCTGTCATTCAGGAACATCTGGAGAGTCCACACTTGGGAGAGTTTCCATAATGGAGTTTGTGGGGTGGGCCAAGTTGCCCGCTAACATTTGATGATGGGCATCCCGTTTTCCTAAAAAGTGAAGCACTGGGTTGCAGCAGCGCAGCCAGCTTCCTAGGCATGCTTCTTCCAGGAGCAAGTCCCATCACATTGTGAAGTGTGGCTAGGACTGCAACCCTTTAATGCTGTACACTGCCAAATGTCTAACATGAAGGCTGTAGGCACCATCCCTGGCAGCTTTCACGTCTCTCCTCCTCCTCCTCTTCCTCAGGCACCCAGGACATCGTCTTTGGCGAAGTGGATAGATAAGCATTGGGCCCCCTGGAGCGAACCACAGCGTCTCCTCGTAGAGGGGGATTCCCTCCTGAATTGGCACCTCCCAGCAAGGACCGTTGATGCACCGTCCTTCCTCTCTTTTTTTGGTGTCTCTCTCTCTGTGTACAGTCTTGTGTGGCCCTCCTTGCACTGCAGGCAGGGCTTAGCTATAATTAAACAAAATGCTCTCAGCAAACTCAGGGTGTGTCTCTGTGTGTTTGTGATGAGGAATCTGCCAGCGGGGCCTCACCTCCGCCTCCTTCTGCTTCCTCTTCCTTTGCTTAAGGTTGAGGCTCTGAGTTCTCTTTTTCCCATTCTCTCTCTCTGTCAGTGCTGGGCCTTTTAAAAAAAAAAAAGGCAAACGCATACACACAGATATCATTTTGCTTTGCAGACGGAACAGGCTGCGTTCAACCCTCGGCAGCTCCAGAGAGAACAAACAGTGGTTGGGAGCCAGCCTGCAGCACCTGGGCCTAATTTGGCCCAGGATGAATCCTTAATTGGCCATGTTTATTTCTTCATTATTTCCATTTCTGTGCGACTTCCTGTCTGAAAAATTCATAAACAGTGGTACCTTGGTTTACGAACTTAATCCGTTCCAGAAGTCTATTCTTAAACCAAAGGCGCGCTTTCCCATAGAAAGTAATGCAAAATGTGTTAATCCGTTCCAGACTTTTAAAAACAACCATTAAATCAGCAATTTAGCATGAATTTTACTACCTAAGGGGACCATTGATCCATAAAGGTAAAGAGACCCCTGACCATTAGGTCCAGTCGTGACCGACTCTGGGGTTGCGGCGCTCATCTCGCTTTATTGGCTGAGGGAGCCAGCGTACAGCTTCCGGGTCACGTGGCCAGCATGACTAAGCCGCTTCTGGCGAACCAGAGCAGCGCACGGAAACGCCGTTTACCTTCCCGCCAGAGCGGTACCTATTTATCTACTTGCACTTTGACGTGCTTTCGAACTGCTAGGTTGGCAGGAGCAGGGACCGAGCAACAGGAGCTCACCCCATCACGGGGATTCGAACCGCTGACCTTCTGATCGGCAAGTCCTGGGCTCAGTGGTTTAGACCACAGTGCCACCCGTGTCAGCAATAATCAATGTACTGTACTATAAAATAAATGAAACAGTATTGTAGATGATAAAAATGAAAATCAAAAAAAATTCTTACCTGCACTGATGATAGTCATTGTTTTGATTGGGGGGGGGGGCTTTTATCCATTTCCGCAGTCACACAATCAATCAATCAATCAATCAATCAATCAGTAGCTGAACTGGGATCCACACAGATCCCCCCCCCCCATGCTGCTGTGGGAAATGCTCCCTAGAGCGCTTGCCTCCTGAGCAGCATGGAGGGGGGGTTGCGCTCTTGCAAACCAGCTGGCCGGCAGGCACTCAGCTTCCCTCCCGCGAAGCTGCAGGAAACACCCCCCTTCTCCACTGCCAGACAACAGAAGTGTGACACTCAAAACAGAAGTGCACCCCCAAACGGAGTACATTCGGATTAAAAAAAAAAGTTCGTTAACCAGAACACCTTCTTCCGGTTTTGAAGTGTTTGTGTTCCAAATTGACGTGCTTTTGAACTGCTAGGTTGGCAGGAGCTGGGACTGAGCAACGGGAGCTCACCCCGTCACGGGGATTCGAACCGCCGACCTTCTGATCAGCAAGTCCTAGGCTCTGTGGTTTAGCCCACAGCACCACCTGCGTCTCATAATCCTATGACCATAATTATGTCTGAATGCAAAACGTAAAAAGAGTGTTTATGTTCATTCTACAGCCTTTACTCTCTGCCCCACCCCACTGCCCAGTTTTTGCCACAGCAGAGGCCCCTGCCTAAAATCAAGAGGCAGGGAGTTCCAAAGTATAGCTGGAGCCACACTAAAAGGTTACTGTGGGTTTTTTTAAAGAAGTGTGAAAGGAGCATTATTTGGCACCTGATACAGGGATGTGGGTGGCGCTGTGGGTTAAACCACAGAGCCTAGCGTTTTCCGATCAGAAGGTCGGCGGTTCGAATCCCCGTGACGGGGTGAGCTCCCATTGTTCGGTCCCTGCTCCTGCCAACCTAGCAGTTCGAAAGCACGTCAAAGTGCAAGTAGATAAATAGGGACCGCTCTGGCGGGAAGGTAAACGGCGTTTCCGTGCGCTACTCTGGTTCGCCAGAAGCGGCTTAGTCCTGCTGGCCACATGACCCAGAAGCTGTACGCCGGCTCCCTCGGCCAATAAAGCGAGATGAGCGCTGCAACCCCAGAGTCGGCCATGACTGGACCTAATGGTCAGGGGTCCCTTTACCTTTACCTTACAGGATTAGCAGTAGGCATCAAGAGACTTTTGCCACCCTTAGTCTGCGGCACATCTTCCAAAAAGAAGAAGAAAAGTATTTTGCTTTGGTTGGCTGAGGCCAGCTGAAGCGTGTGCCTATATTGGAGGATTTGTGGCTTCTGTGGGTACCGTGCAATGAGTTTCTCAGCGTTCACACTGTGGGCCTAATTTGAAGGCAGGCAGGCAAGCGTCCAAAGAAAAGCAAGAGTAAATTGTTTTTTTTCTTTCTCTGAAGGAGACAAAGCCCCACATTGAGGCTGTTTTTGCAGGGGAAGGGAAAGACCAGCAAGCTAGAGAGAAGCACTTTTGCAACTGTTTTTTTCACTCTGTATCTTTCTGGGTTTAAAGCATCCATTTACTGGCGCCGCCTGTTATCCTTTTTTAAAAATGTAGGGAACTCTCAAGTAAATGAATTGCTCAGTTGAGATGTGAGCTGTTGCCATCTTCTTTGAACAGCCTGGAAAATGCATTAAAGCTATTAATTTTTTTTAGGAAACAAAGACAGTGAATAGACACAACGGAGCCTGTCCTCAAGAGTGTAATTTATTTGTTTTATACCCTCCAGATATGTTGGACTACAGCCAGCAGTGCTGATGGAGACTCATGGGAGCTGTAGTTCAAAACATCTTGAGGGCACCAGGTTCGGGAGAAGCTGGTATATAGAGTAACAGATCTCTGCCCTGAGGAGCCTACAGTCTAAAATGCAGTTAACTGTCTATGAAATGTTTTGGTACAGTATGGTACTCAATGTATGGTCACATACCCTAGTGGAGGGGAATGCTCTCAGGTGCGAAGGCCTCAGTTCAAGGAGGGTAAAGGCTTTTACCAAAACACTTTCCTGAAATCAGAGTTCAAGGTGCAGTGTAGTCTCAGCAAACCAAGCTAAAGCACTGAGACCTGTATTTTCAGCAATGGGAAAGCTCAAGAGGCGGAGCCTTATACACTGAAAAAGTGTCAGGGGCGGCTTACTCAGAAGTAGGCCAAAAAACGCTGGGTCTGTAGAATTCACAGATTGGCTTAACATTCAATCCCTTTCCCCATGAAACACTGGGGAATTAGCTCTGTGAGAGAAACAGAGGTTCCCCTAGCAACTTACAGCACATTTACCAATGTCAGCTCCCATTATTCTTTGTGGGAGATCCACGTCTGTTTAAAGTGGTGTTATAGTGTTTTAAATGCGCACCCTGCAAGTGTTCCTATTTTCCAGGGATTTACAGAAGCCATCCCGGTTTCTGATTTGATCCCAGAACATCCCACTTCTACTTAGGATATCCCTATTTTCATCAGATAAATGTTGCAGGGCTGGAGTTATGCAATCCCCGAGCCAAGGGGATAAGTAGCTATACAACCTTTAGAAGACATTTGAAACCAGCCCTGTATAGGGAAGTTATTTGATGTTTAATGCTTTATTATGTTTTTATATGGGATGCGGGTGGCGCTGTGGTGTAAACCACTGAGCCTTGGGCTTGCCGATCAGAAGGTCGGCGGTTTGAATCCTGCCAACCTAGCAGTTTGAAAGCACGTCAAAATGCAAGTAGATAAATAGGTACCGCTCCGGCGGGAAGGTAAACGGCGTTTCAGTGCGCTGCTCTGGTGTCACCAGAAGCGGCTTAGTCATGCTGGCCACATGACCGGAAAAACTGCGGACAAACTTCGGCTCCCTTGGCCAGTAAAGCGAGATGAGCACCGCAACCCCAGAGTCATTCGCGACTGGACTTAACTGTCAGGGGTCCTTTACCTTTTTAAAAAAGATATTTTTATATAGGTTGGAAGCAGCCCAGAGTGGCTGGGGCAACCCAGTCAAAGAGACAGGGTATACAGTGGTACCTCGGGTTAAGTACTTAATTTGTTCCGGAGGTCTGTTCTTAACCTGAAATTGTTCTTAACCTGAGGTACCACTTTAGCTAATGGGGCCTTCCACTGCCGCTGAGCGATTTTTGTTCTCATCCTGAAGCAAAGTTCTTAACCCGAGGTAATATTTCTGGGTTAGCGGAGTCTGTAACCTGAAGCGTCTGTAACCCGAGGTACCACTGTATTATTAAATAGGATCTTGCACCAGACTTGCACCAGAATGACAGGCCAAAAAATGGGACATTCCAGGATCCAATCAGAAGCAGGAATGGTTTCTGTAATTCTGGGATGTCCTGCTTAAAACAGGATGGTTGACCATTTGCAATTCCGATATCAATATGGGTTTAGCCGATTTTCCTTAGATACTCGGGGAGTGGCAATTATGTTGTGAACCGTCCTGAGATCTACAGATGATGGGCAGTAATAATAATAATAATAATAATAATAATAATAATAATAATAATCCCTTCTCCTCCTCCTCCTCCCTGGACTGCATGCTTCTCAGTTCCTGAACTGGAGAAAGGGGAACTTCAGGCTGAGCCCGACGATCGGCTATCATGAAGCGAGAAGTTTACGGCCTCAAAAGCAGGAAAGCATGTGTTCTGTGGTTGGTGGGCAGTCCTGCTGAAAACTTGAGCGCTGCAGAGCAGAAGCTCAGCTCAGACGCTGGACACTCCTGTCTTGGGAGGAAGGCGTAGGCAAGCCGGATTCAGCCAGTCGCTCTCGCCTTGTGTCTCCCTTGACCTTGCCCATTGGGGAGGGAAGCTCTGCCACTCGACTGGACCTGGTCCCTCTCCCCTCTCCAGAATGAAGGTGTATATTTTGACAGCCCTCCTGGTTCTCCTGGCAGCGGAGGAAGCAGGTAAAGCGGGTGGGCTGGGAGAAATGGCCTTTTGCTCATCTGCAGCCTTTCCGCACGAAAAGAGAAGTGAACGGAGATTGTAGGTTTGAGAAATCAGAGCCGTCCCTCACTCCTAGAGACTTCAGAGGCCTGGGAGATGGTGGCAGGAGGGAGAGCCTTTTCTGTGGCTGCTCCCATATTGCGGAATTCCCTCCCAAGAGAGGTCAGACCGGATCCCTCCTTGTTATCCATCTGCCGGCAGGTTCAGTGCGCCCTGTTCGGACAGGCTTTTGAAAATGACGGGGCAGAGAGTGCTGATTGCTGGGTCTCTTTGTCAGGGCAAACTGGACTTTAATTGCCGGACCTCTAAAATACATCAGAATTGTGTTCTGATGTATTTTAATTATTGCTTTTAACTCATTTGTCTTTATTGCTTTGTATTCTACGTATACATTTTTAAATATTTCTCCAGGAGAAAGGAGGGATATAAGTACACTAATTGGAAATATAATAATAATAATAATAATAATAATAATAATAATAATAATAATAATAATAGTATATAATAATAGTAAATTGCAACAATAATAGCAGCCACTAAGTTTGCCTCACTTTAAACCCACTGTGTGTTTACAACAACTTGTATTTGATTACATTCCCTACCTCAGAAGTTCAGGGTAGCAGAAAAAATGGCCCTCCTCTGTTCTATTTTCACAACAACCCAGTGAGGTAGTTTAGGCTGAGAGAGAAAGTGGTTGATGGGGGTGGGGTAGGATGTTTGAATCTCTCCCCCCCCCCCCGCAAACTGCTAGGCCTCCACTATAACTAGTACCCCCCTGCCAAAAATGCTGATTCTGCTTTACAGCTGGGTTGCAAGCTTGACTTGGTAGATTAATCAACTAAAGTTTCATTTGATCAAGCAATAAGGTCAGTTTTATGTGGTGGGACTGTAAGACCACGCTTGGTTGCTGTGGCCCCTCACATCCTCCCCCCCCATCCCTGGGTCAGGGATGGGGGGCGGATATCCCTTAAATATGGCCTTTCTTAGTGGAAGTGCTAAATTTGTACCTTAAATGGTATGTTGAAAGGCATTTGTATCGAATTTTTAGTAACATGCAACTGTTTATATTTTGACCAATTAAAAAAGGGGATACTGATCCACTTAAGAATTATTTAATCTGTGAGGCTGCAGTCCTGCATATCCACTTACATGAGTGTAAACCAGACCCTCCACATGTCCCTATTTTCCAGGGACGTCCCTGATTTGGAGAAGCTGTCTCAGTTTCTGATTTGATCCCAGAATGTGTCACTTTTCCTTAGGATGTCCCTATTTTCACTGAAGAAATGTTGGAGGGTATGGAGTTATCTGACCCCCGAGCCGTCTGAAGGCAATCCTGTATAGGGAAGTTTTTAAAATGTTTAATGCCTTATTAAGTTTTTTTATATATGTTGGAAGCTGCACAGAAAATGTTTAATGCCTTATTAAGTTTTTTATATATGTTGGAAGCTGCACAGAGTGGCTGGGGCAACCCAATAAGATGTGGGGAGCATATATGGTTAAATTACCATTATGGAATGGGACGTCCCTGTTTTCATTGGAGAAATGTTGGAGGGCATAGTAATCGTGACTGAACTCAGTGGCACACACTTCTGAGTAAAATTAGATACACCCAACTCATTTCTACTCAAGGTGGGCATATGGAAATTAACGAACCTAAATTAGCCATGTCAATTAATCTCTCCATGGGTCTACTCTGAGTAGCTAGCATTGGCCAGAACCCCATGTATAGGACTGTAGAGATGACGGCACATGTTCACTAACACTACAAGTTAGGCCCTGCTTAATGAAAACTAATGTTGTGCCAGCCAGTTTACTCCTTTTGTAGTATATCTAGTCAACTGCTAGATTGCATCGTTGTGCTAAGATAAAGGATCTGTTTCTGCCATCCACAAAAAGAGGGAGGTTTATTTTGGGAGGGGTGCCTCTGAAAGGCTAAGTTTTGAGACGGTGATTGGGCCGCATCCAGTACCCGGGCCTTAGGCTGCCAGCCCTGACGTACAGCCTCTAAACCTGAAAGGAGAACATGGGTCTCTTCTAGGAAAGCAAAACTGATTCCCTTAACAAGGGTCACCATCGGGCACAACCATCGTCTGCTCAAACCAGATGACAGGCAGGAGTTTCGATTCTTAAAAGGGGCATCCCACCCCTTGTCTGCTCCTGCCTCTCTGCGGCTTTCGGATTTTGTTCCACTGTGCTCACGGCAGGATCAAGGGGATGTGGCCAAGTGGTAGAATATTTGTGTTGCAGGTGGAAGGTCCCAAATTTAATCCTCAACATCTCCAGCTAGGATAGGGGGAAACGCCTGTCTGAAAACCCTCAAGAGCTGCTGCCAGTCAGTGTAGACAATACTGAGCTTGGTGGGTCAGTGGTCTGGCTCTGTAGAAGATAGCTCCCTGTGCAGAACCAGGCTAAGGCACAGTCTGTAATATTGTAGCTCAGCCATAGATCATGTGCTTTGTGTACAAAAGGGCCCAGCATCAATCCCTGGCACTGTCTCCAGGTAGGATTAGGAAAGGCAGGACCCCGGAGAACAGCTGCCAAACAACACAGGTAGACAATGCTCAGCAAGAGCTCAGCAATAGCATAGAGCAGCTTCCGCAACAGGGATGGGCAATTGTGTCAATTTAGCATAGTTGTCAACTTACAGATTTGAAAATAAGGGGCCAGCAGCCTCGAAAATAAGGGATCAGCATCCAAAATAAGGGATTTTCCAGGCACAGGTATGTTAAACTTCTGATCTCCTCTGAGCCAAAGGCAGAAAGCCCAGCCAGCAGCCAAATGAAGCCTCATCAATAAGGGACAGCAGCGGGACATGGCACTGGGATAAGGGACTGTCCCGCCAAATAAGGGACACTTGACAGCTATGCAATTTAGGTTTCGCTGAGTTTCTCCTTTTCCCAGTCTTCAGTTCTCCATCAGCTTGTGAATATATATATCTACAGTGGTACCTCAGGTTACATACGCTTCAGGTTACAGACTCCGCTAACCCAGAAATAGTATCTCGGGTTAAGAACTTTGCTTCAGGATGAGAACAGAAATCGCACAGCAGCAGCAGCAGGAGGCCCCATTAGCCAAAGTGGTGCTTCAGGTTAAGAACAGTTTCAGGTTAAGAACAGACCTCCAGAACGAATTAAGTTCTTAACCCAAGGTACCACTGTATATTTAAGTGCATTGCCCTCATGTACGTATTTTTGTGTGCCGTTTTGCCTACATACACGTTTTTGCAAAGCCACTTCCCCATATGCAATGCATTTTTGTAAGTTGCTTTTAGTAACACATGCATTTTAGACACACAATTTACCCTAGTAATAGAAACGTAGAATTGTGGAGCTGGAAGGGACCTCGAGGGCCATCTAGACATACCCTCTGCCATGCAGGAATCTCAACACATGGACCCCCATCTGTGCATTTTTTGTACACATCACTTGTCTGGAGAACTGCATTTCAAAAATTTGATGAATGCAAATTTCACATGGTGGTTGTGTTTCGACTTGTGTATTGTTTCAGAAGGAGCAAATCTGGTAAGTCTGAAATGCAAGCTGAAGTCAATTCCCACCCCCACCTCTTGTCCGAATAAATGCAATTATTTATTTATTTTCAAAGGTTTTTTTATTTAATTTTATGTAACCAATAAGAACCGAGAACAGAATGCACATAAACAGAACAGATAATACAAGTATGGAATCCAAAATATCCCAAAGATTTCCAAAGAATGCAAATAACACAAGGCAAAAACTGTGAGGGCCAAATACTGAAATTATCATCTCTCCAGAGCTGGCCATGTGCATGAAGTGGTTTCCTTGCTTTATAATAACTATTAATATATTGAATAAAAGGTAAGCAATCAGTAAGGAATATAGGGACGCTGGTGGCGCTGTGGGTTAAACCACAGAGCCTAGGACTTGCCGATCAGAAGGTCGGTGGTTCGAATCCCCGCGACGGGGTGAGCTCCCGTTGCTCGGTCCCAGCTCCTGCCAACCTAGCAGTTCGAAAGCACATCAAAGTGCAAGTAGATAAATAGGTACCGCTCCGGCGGGAAGGTAAACGGCGTTTCTGTGCGCTGCTTGCAAGCCATGCGCTGGCTCCCTCGGCCAATAAAGCGAGATGAGCGCCACAACCCCAGAGTCGGTCACGACTGGACCTAATGGTCAGGGGTCCCTTTACCTTTTAATCAGTAAGGAAAGGATCCTTGTCTGACCTTCCCTGAACCTTTTTAGTCACATCAGTTCATTTTTCTGACAATGAAATTGTCCAAATTCTGCTGTACCCATAATTCAATGAGATACCGTTCAGCTTTCACCATTTATAGGCTTAATACAGTGCTGCAAAAGCAGACTAAGCAAGTGCTTAGGACACCAGCAAGCAGGGACATGCAAACAAAGAGATTTTTTAAAAAATAAAGAATTCAACATTTAATTAAGGGGGGAAAGCGCTGAATTTTGCAATTGGAAAATCTATAAACAATCTATTTTATTTTCAGCATGCATGTAAGTAAAGTATCATTTGAAAAAATACAATTCCGTATTGTTTTTATTTTGAATTACGTATGGGCGGCCCATCATAATATTTTCAGTGCTTTGGTTCTCTAACGGTCTTAATCCAGCCTTGTCTTAATACAGTTCTTTCTGAAGCTTCTAAAAAATCACCATCTTGTGTGCTGTCCAAAAACTGTTCCGGAAAAGACAGGGCGGCTTGCCCACATCTCTAGCAGAGGCATCCAAAATAGATATCCCGTGCGTACACATTGCCCTGTAAAGTGTTGGTGGTCTCAGATCACAGGAGCTGCGTAGCCTCTCTGCTCTCCCCCCCGCCCCGCCCTCCACGCTTTACATTTGTGTCCTATCAGTGGTATGAGATCTGCTGCTACTGCTACCTGTGGTTTAGCGAAGTGTTTGCTAATCTGATGCTTTTTCATCACCACAAAAAGGCGATAGCAGCTAATTTATGTGCTCAGCTCTTTATCCCTTCTTTGGGTCCCTGGAACAAATACTTACAGAAACAGGCTTGTCATTGCACACACACATTATACTAATAGACTTTAAAAACTTGGTCCTGTGTACAAGTACAGGGGTACCTTGGTTCTCAAACTTAATCCGTTCCGGAAGTCCGTTCCAAAACCAAAGCGTTCCAAAACCAAGGCACACTTTCCCATAGGAAGTAATGCAAAATGGGTTAATCCGTTCCAGACTTTTAAAAACAACCCCTAAAGCAGCAATTTAACATGAATTTTACTATCTAACGAGACCACTGATCCATAAAATAAAAGCAATAAACAATGTACTGCAGTCACACAATCAATCGATCAGTGGCTAAACTGGGTTCCACACAGTCACAGAAACAAAACAAAAAAGCCACAAAAACAAAAATGCAAAATAAATCGCAAAAACAGACAGACCTCAGTGTAACACTAAAATGGAAGTGTGGCACTCAAATCGGAAGCGTGACACTCAAAACGGAGCACGTTCGGCCTCCGAAAGAAGTTTGCAAACCAGAACACTTACTTCCAGGTTTGCAGTGTTTGGGTTCCAAGTTGTTTGAGTACCAAGGCGTTTGAGAACCAAGGTACCACTGTACTCACCTAGTCAAAAAAACAGCATTTTGAATGCCTTATAAACGTGCAACACCAGATGACGCTAGAGAGCAAAAAGAATTCTGTGCAATTTTCCGTAGCGTTTTTCTTTTCTTTTGTTATAACGATTTAATTTCTGACTTATTTATAGTGTTTCCCACCCTGTGTGTAGATCCAGCCCAAGTCACATAGACCATGTCATGAAAGAAAAAAGTTAGGGGGGAAAATGCTGCCAACAAGTATAGTTCCAGATTTACCAGGCTTGTGACAATATGGTTTTGTCAGGGCTCCCCCCCCCCCCCCAGCTTGAACTCACCAGAACTCAGTTCCAGCACCTCTCAATATAAGCCATTGCCATTGTAAGAGAACAAGGGAGGTGCCAGTGGTGAGTTCTGGCATCTCCTTTTCTATAAAAATAGCACTGGTTGTCCTGAAAATAAAGGCTCTGTAGTATAATGTAATAAAGGAATACCAAATCGTATAAAAAGCGACTGGAGGTCCTAGCCCTTGTTGAAATCTCAAATTTGATTTTCTCCATTATAGCTATATTCCAGAGTGAGGGGCACCAAGTGTCCAGTGTAAGATTTGGGGCTGTTAAGTTGTGGGTGAACATACCAGATGACACAGCGATTCTTCAAACAGCTCTTGTTTATTCACAGGCCGGGACAGAACTGAACTGAAGGGCTCAGTCAGCCTGCTTATATAGAGCTCTAGTACAATGTAACTGTAACAGTTTTCTAAAACTATCCAATCACTGAACACCACTTTCGATCCCTTATTTGCATAACTATCTACAGTATCCCCCTGCTGGCCCAGGGTGAGAACTCCAGTACATAACAGGGGCTGTTTTCCTGTGAGTTTCACCAAGGGTGGCAGTTAGCTCAGTTGGCTTGGAGCATGGTGCTGCTAATGCAAAGCTCGTGGGTTTGATCCCCTGATGTGCCACCTCCGTATTCCTCTATCGCAAGGGTGACCCTCAAGATCCTTTCTATAGATCTATGATTCTATAATTCTACTATTCATGCTACCAGAGAAATTTTGTTAGGACATCCCTATTTTCATCAGAGAAACTTTGGAGCGTATAGACTAGGGCGTCCCTTTTTTCATCGGAGAAATGTTGGAGGGTATGAGAGCTGTGAGGAGAATAGGGGCTTCCTATTGTTATTGTTATCTGTGCTTTTTTCTGGGGGGACGCAGGGGTACGCATACCCCTAAACATTTTGTGAATTTAAGTTTGGCCTCATTGAGGGGCAGTATTTCAATATGAGTAGGAAAATGAGAGTACCCCTCAACATTTTTTTAAGAAAAAAAGCACTAATGATAATAATAATAATATTTATACCTCACTCGTCTGGCTGAGTTGCCCCAGCCACTCTGGGCGGCTTCCAACACACACAAAATTAATATTTTTTTTAAAAATCAAACATTAATAGTAACAATAAGATCCTGTATAAAAAGTTACAATAACTTTAAAATAAACAATTTATACCAAATAAGGCAATATGCAATAATGCATTAGAATCCAATAGTAAATACTAAAGTGAAACATCAGCCAAGTAATAATTAGACAGTTTACACTTATTACAATAAAGAATTACTCATCTATAATCGATAAAAATAGCAGCAAATCACAATACATAAAATGCCACAAATCATACAAAACGATGTAAAAGGATTAAATTAAGAAACAAATACATACAAATTATAACATTATTTAAAACAAAACAAAGCAACTCTCAGCACCCTCAACAAACTGTAGCTCCCAGAATCCTTTGAGGAAAACCATGACTTTTTAAACGGGTATGATTCTGCTTTAAATGTAAGGTGTGAATGGGGCCTAGATGGGACTTTGGCCTGATCCAGAAGGGAGCTCTCCTGATGTTCCAACATTAAGAACAAATCCAGTATGCGCAGGCTGGTGGCGCAGTTTTGAAGACCTTGAAAGACCTACATTGGCTCCCAGTACGTTTCCAAGTACAATTCAAAGTGTTGGTGCTGACCTTTAAAGCCCTAAACGGCCTCGGTCCAGTATATCTGAAGGAGCGTCTCCACCCCATTGTTCACCCCGGACACTGAGGTCCAGCTCTGAAGGCCTTCTGGCGGTTCCCTCACTGCGAGAGGCCAAGTTACAGGGAACCAGGCAGAGGGCCTTCTCGGTGGTGGCACCCGCCCTGTGGAACGCCCTCCTATCAGATGTCAAAGAGAACAACAATTACCAGACTTTTAGAAGACGTCTGAAGGCAGCCCTGTTTAGGAAAGCTTCTAATGTTTGATGTATTGCAGTGTTTTAGTATTTTTTTGGAAGCCGCCCAGAGTGGCTGGGGAAGCCCAGCCAGATGGGCGGGGTATAAATAATAAATTATTATTATTATTATTATTATTATTATTATTATTATTATTATTATTGAAGAAGTAACAAAATGCACCTTGTTTCCCTGCAGAGGCGCTGAGGGAACCCCAGTTGTGCTACGTCTTGGATGGGATCCTGTTTGTCTATGGTATAATCCTCACATTCCTGTACTGCCGGCTGAAGGTGAGTCTTTTAATGGCTCTCTGAGATGCATATGTCTTGATCTTAATGCAAGGGACAGGTGATCTAAAAGCTAAATGACATACGCATCAGTCAACTGAAGGAAATTTGTCACAGAAGTGGGTTTTTTGCAGGGAGAAGTTCATTTATGTATTTACTGTATTCACAAATGAATGAATGTGCCACAAAAGATCATCTCCTGTGCATCACTGAAAAAGAAGGCAGCGATTTCCATTCAATTTGTATATGCTAACTTATAGGCATAATGCAATTAAACATAATAATACTGTAATTTAAATAGGGGGGGGGGGAGACACTGTATCATTGGGAGTTGTGCTTTGTGCCTGCTTAGTCTGCTATCCAACTGCTGACTTGTTGCTGGGCCTCTTCAAGGCCTCATCCTGCTCTCCCCTCTTGGGGTTATCTGGTCCCTATGTGTACTATACATTTAAAAGAGTACCATACCACTTGAATCAGTGTGGTTTAAAATGGTATGATACTACTTTAACTGTACTGTATGGATGCAGCCTCGGTCTCTTCCCACTGGAAAAACAATGTGGATTGTAAGCTCCTGGAGGGCAGGGACCTGATGTGCAGAATATCTAAGTAAATGAATACTGCTTCATGAACAGATAATTTAAAGAGTTGCTGCCATTTAAATGTTGCCTAACTGGCTGTATTTATTTACCTTAATGATAATAATGATAATGATAATGATAACGATGATGATGATGATGATAATAATAATAATAATAATAATAATAATAATAATAAATCCCACCCTTCCTTGGTGGAGCTAGAGCAGCATACAGTGGTATCTCAGGTTAAGTACTTAATTCATTCCGGAGGTCCGTTCTTAACCTGAAGCTGTTCTTAACCTGAAGCACCACTTTAGCTAATGGGGCCTCCTGCTGCTGCCATGCCGCCGGAGCACGATTTCTGTTCTCATCCTGAAGCAAAGTTCCTAACCCGAGGTACTATTTCTGGGTTAGCGGAGTCTGTAACCTGAAGCGTATGTAACCTGAAGCGTCTGTAACCCGAGGTACCACTGTACATTGTTTTTCCTTCCTTCCTGTTTTATTCTCACTAGAACCCTGTGAGGTACGCCATACTTTGGCGACATCTGTGCCAAACATTGAAAGAAGCCCTTTAAACTGTCATGGCTTTGTCCAAAGAATCCTGGGAAAATGTTGTTTGCTAAGGGAGCTTATAGTTGTTACAGTACACACACCCACACCCCACATTCCCCCACAGAGCTGCAATTCCCAGAGTTCCCTGTGAGGAGGGATTGATTGCTAAACCACTTTGGGAATTATAGCTCTGTGAGTGGAAGTGAGGTTTTCCTAACAACCCTCAACAGCTTTGATAAACTATAGTTCCCAGGATTCTCTGGGGGAAGCCATGACTGTTTAAAGTGATCGGATACCGACTTTAAATGAAGAGTGCAGATGAGGCATGAGTGCGCATGTGTGTGTGAGAATGAGTGAATGAGAATGAGTTCAAAGTCACCCTCAAACTTCATAGCTTGAGTGGGCATTTGAACCTGGGTCTCTGCAGCTTAAATCTGCCACTCAAACCACTGCAATCAACACAAGATAATATCACCAAGGCAACTATTTGTGAACAAACAATAAATGTCCCTAAATATGGACGCCCCTAAAAATGGCAAGGGTAGTTTCTTTCCCAAATGGTTTTTATCTCACACAACTGCAAACGCAGAAAATAAAGAGTCTACCTGTGATATATCAGTTGGTTCAGTGCTCAGACGTCGTTCCGGTTATCTGACGTTTCGTCGCGAAAGAGCTTAGTCGTCGAGCTTTGAAGTAAATAATATACAAGAGAAGACCGTATGCAAACGACTTAAAGCAGGGGTATTTCTGTCCCCATGTGCATGTTTCCATCAGAAGGAGCATAGAAAGAGGACGATGTCCTTCAGTTTGTTAATCTGCAGGCTGTCTCTCCACAAGTTGCTCCATAGTTAGTGAATGGCCTTTCTGTGACACTCAGAGGGATTAAAAAGAAACGAGAGAGACGTTTGCTGTGTGGAGTTAATGTCTGTTGTTACTTTAAGTTTATAAATGATTCATTTGACTCTGTTTATATGTTTTATCTCCTTAGATCCAATACCGAAGGAAATCAAAGCTTCCCCCTGCTTCCGACTACGAGGTGCCTCCTTTCTCCTTTCACTTAAATAATATTTAGCATTTATATGGCATTTGCAGCGTGTCAGGCTAAAGATGGGCTGATAGGCTGGAAGCAGACAGACTTGGTCTCCCAACCATTCTCAGCACCCGTACCAAACTCCACTTCCTGGTGTTTATTAAAGAGGGCCTAAGACCTGTTAATGAAACTGTAGGCAGAAATTCACCTGGAGGTGTTTTTCTTAGCACAGGAATGGAGCAATGGGGACAACAGCACCTGTTGTGTCGCTGCCTGCTAAAGACATAAGAGTCATTCCCATGCACCATAGAAAAATGAGGGGGGTAGACAAAGAAGACTGTGATTTGTTTAAAGAAGTTATTGTGGCTTTTGCACCCTCGCTGCTCCAAACAGAGATTTAACGCGTTCATGGCTTGGATGTTGCTTTTGTCTTTTCTTCTGCTTTTATCTCATCCCTTCTGAAAGAAAGAGCAGGGTTGGTGGGTGGGCATTCTTCCTTTAAAGCACATTTGAGGCATATTTCCCCCCTCAAGGAATTCTGGGCACTGTAGTTTGCTAACAGTTTCTGGGAATTGTAAGTCTGTGAGGGGTAAACTACAGCACCCAGAATTCTTTGAGGGAAAGAATGAGCTTTAAAGGTTTGGTGTTTACACTGGTGAAGGTGCAGAGAAGGGAAAGGGAAAGGGAAGGGGGTGCATTATATTGTTTTGCTTTCTGTTCCTCGGAAATCTCATGCCATTCTCTGTCTTCCTCTTTTGCAGAAAGTGGAAGGAATCTATACCGTAAGTGTCTGCCAACGATTTTCAGGGGCTGGGCTGGGATAGGAACACAGGAAGCTGCCTTCAATCTTAGCCAGACCTCTGCTCCATCTAGCTCATTATTGCCAACACTGACTGGCAGAAGCTGTCCTGGGTTTCAGGCATAAGAACAAAGCAAAAGCCTGGCTGTGGGATCATGCCAATGGCCCATCTAGTGCAATGTCCTGTTCTCACAGTGGCCAACCAGATGCCTGAGGGAACCCCTATACCCAGCAAGTGTCCCGGAAAAACCAGAACATCCCATTTTTCCCCAGCGAGAGCTATTTTGAGAGCTCACCCTGGAAAAAAGAGTTTTTGGGGTGGACCATGACCTTGCATGGTTCTGTTGTGAGAGAGCACAGTTCCCCCCAAAGCGCGTATTTTTGGCTCCATAATCTTGTGTGGGTCACGCGACTCGTGTGGGAAGACAGCCGGGAAGACGCACATCCCGGTTTTGGGACTCAGCATGTTGGAGGGTTTGAGGTTCCGAGCTCAACAGCAACTCTCACCCCTTGTGATTCCCCTCCAGCATTGGATAAAGTCCATAGCCATTGATAAATCTAAAGGGTAAAGGGTAAAGGGACCCCTGACCATTAGGTCCAGTCGTGGCCGACTCTGGGGTTGCGGCGCTCATCTAGCGTTATTGGCCAAGGGAGCCGGCGTACAGCTTCTGGGTCATGTGGCCAGCAAGACTAAGCCGCTTCTGGCAAACCAGAGCAGCACACGGAAACGCCGTTTACCTTCCCGCCGGAGCGGTACCTATTTATCTACTTGCACTTTGACAAGCTTTCGAACTACTAAGTTGGCAGGAGCAGGGACCGAGCAACGGGAGCTCACCCCGTCGCGGGGATTCGAACCGCTGACCTTTTGATCAGCAAGTCCTAGGCTCTGTGGTTTAACTCACAGCGCCACCCGCGTCCCTTCATTAGATTGATAAATCTAATCCCCCATAAATTTGCCTAATCCTGTAAAGACATAAGCAGAACCTGCTGGATCAGGCCAAAGTCCCTCTAGTCCAGCATCCTGTTCTCACAGGCCCAGTTGGCTATCCCTGTGTTGTTGTTTTTAATGCTTAAAGTAGTGAACAAGCTTCAAAAGCAGATGAAATCATTTATAAATGGCAGCTGGTTATAAATATAGCCGTGTTTTTTCACTATAGTTGGAAGACTTGTGATCTATTTATCATGCTGTCAATCTTGTTGCCAACCAAGCAACAAGTGTGGGTGGGTGTGGGTGTTTTAAATCAGTTAATAAGTCTGTTTTACTGAACAAGAGAATGACCACAGGGAAGAAGCAGTATGCTTTTTGTACTGTGGAGAAAGTTTTCAGTTCAGATCCGCCTTGGCAGGGCAGTGGGAGCTTTGAATGACAAAAGTTAGGGGATGGAATAATTGCGCCTCTCTAAAAGTCGGGAGAAAGACAATGACAAACCTAGACAGCGTCTTAAAAAGCAGAGACATCACCTTGCCAACAAAGGTCCGTATAGTTAAAGCTATGGTTCTTCCAGTAGTGATGTATGGAAGTGAGAGCTGGACTATAAAGAAGGCTGATTGCCGAAGAATTGATGCTTTTGAATTATGGTGCTGGAGGAGACTCTTGAGAGTCCCATGGACTGCAAGAAGATCAAACCTATCCATTCTGAAGGAAATCAGCCCTGAGTGCTCACTGGAAGGACAGATCCTGAAGCTGCGGCTCCAATACTTTGGCCACCTCATGAGAAGAGAAGACTCCCTGGAAAAGACCCTGATGTTGGGAAAGATTGAGGGCACAAGGAGAAGGGGACGACAGAGGACGAGATGGATGGACAGTGTTCTTGAAGCTAGCAGCATGAGCTTGACCAAATTGCGGGAGGCAGTGGAAGACAGGAGTGCCTGGCGTGCTCTGGTCCAGGGGGTCACAAAGAGGCGGACACGACTAAACCACTAAACAACAACAACAACAACAAAAGTCGGGGTGCTGGTGGTGGGAAGGCCAGCTCCGCTCAGGTGGTATCCACACCGTACATTTAAAGCACCACA
The DNA here is from genome assembly GCF_964188315.1 of Podarcis muralis. Taxonomy (NCBI): domain Eukaryota; kingdom Metazoa; phylum Chordata; class Lepidosauria; order Squamata; family Lacertidae; genus Podarcis; species Podarcis muralis. Next base: position 10,460,839 of record NC_135670.1, on the reverse strand, counting down.
ACAGCCCATCCTCATGAAATTTCATATGCATTGTAGTGTGAGTTTCGCCTAACTTAGGCATGTTTGCTTTACCTGACCTGTCTCTCTTTCTCTTCAATTACAGGGTCTTGGCCCTCATGAGTCTGCAACTTATCAAACTCTTACGCGCCCCAAAACTGACCCAAAGGAGCAGCCCCCTGCAGAAGCAGAAACCATGGTGGGATAGGAACACAGTCTTGTGGAGACCCCCCCCCTCAACACCCGAAATTACGCAACTACATTTTGATGCCAGAAGAAGGACTGTCTCTGCACCCTTTGCTGTACCGGCACATCACCTAAAGTGATTTTGATGGCGCAGTAGACCAAGAAGGGCCCTGCAGATGTTGCTGGACTACAACTCCCATCATCCCTGACCGTTGGCCATGCTGGCTGGGGCTGATGGGAGATGGAGTCCTACTGCTCATGGCGGACCACAGATTCCCCAGCCTACCACAGATCTTGCCTGTTGTATTAGCAACCCTTATGCTTGCCGATTTGACGTCTTCCACAGCGGGACAGCTTGACGGTGGGCAAGAAAGAAGTGCCAGCTTTTATTAATCTGTATTTAAAAATAATACTACTTATGGCTCTGTTCTCCTTCTGTTTTTAAATATCATGCCCATAGCTTGTTTGGAAAATCATGTCAAAATGTCAATAGCTTAGCAATGTAGGTGCAATCAGGATTCCTGGCTGGGAGTTAGAGATGAACAAATTTGTCAGTTTTGGTTCTCCAAGTTCCTAATCTTCCCAGTCTTCTTTTCTCCACATTTCCACAACAGTGGCGAAGAGCTGTGGCTCATAGAGCTGGGAATACCTCCTGTATTAAATCCTGAACAGCTGTGGCTAGATGGACCAATGGTCTGACTTGGTATATTTCCTTTTTTCCTAATTTGTTCCTAATTTGCGGATTATTATTTTTTAAATCATCAGCATCTGAGTACAGAATTCTCCTAACATATTTTTGTATGCAGCTTTGACTAATATAGATATTTTTGCAACACATTTTCCCTAACATTATGCATTTTTGTATGTTATTTTCACTAAATGTATAATTTTTTTACGAATACTTTGCCCTACTGTATGCCTTTTTGGCAGAAAGGGTGAAAAGACTTTTCAGTGCATAAAACGCTCTCATTTCACCCTGATTGGGCAACTCCTGGACTCTTCTGGGACCTTGCTGCAGATATAGTAGCAGGGTCTTCAACCCCATGACCCTAGAGCACACCACCTCTGGTTTGCAGGAAGGCTATATGACAAAGTGCACTCCTCCTGGTTTGCTTGTTTACTTATCTTCCCATTAGCCATTTGTTCATCACACACTTTTAAATGTACTTTCCGATCACTTTCCATGTCACAAAAAGTCTGTCTCTGTGGGTGGGTGTTTGTTTTTTTAAAGTACCGTATTTTTTGCTCTATAAGACTCACTTTTTCCCTCCTAAAAAGTAAGGGGAAATGTGTGTGTGTCTTATGGAGAGAATGCAGGCTGTGCAGCTATCCCAGAAGCCAGAACAGCAAGAGGGATTGCTGCTTTCACTGCGCAGCGACCCCTCTTGCTGTTCTGGCTTCTGAGATTCAGAATATTTTTTTCCTTGTTTTCCTCCTCCAAAAACTAGGTGAGTCTTGTGGTCTGGTGCTTCTTATAGAGCGAAAAATACGGTAGTTTATTTGCACTTCAATTACCGGTAAACCTACCTACCTGTCCAGTTTGTGCCTGAATCCTTCTCACAAAATATTGACAGTCTGCAGACGACTTAAGGGTCAGTACAACCAAGAAAATCCTCCTCCTAATCCTGTTTTAAAAGTTGCTGATCTGATTATGTTGGAGACAACTATCTCTGCCCTCGTCTGTTTCACTAGATTGCTCTGTATATATATATGATTTTATTATTTGCTGCAAGCAGCCCTGAAAATGCTAAAGAAATAAATGTAATGAAAAATCAATGTGTTCACTGCCTCTCTCTGTTTCTTTATTACATAGCTGTCCAACACCTCCTGCCCCAACACAAAATACTGAAGGAATAGTAATCATAAATTGTGCAACGTGCTTATTTGTGGGTTTCAGTTGGAGTTTGTTCATTTCTTTATTTTTATTGCATTTATATCCCACCTTTTTTTCCAAGGAGCTCAAAGTGGCATGCATGTTTCTCTCCCTCTCCTTTTTACCTTCACAACCTACCTGTGAGGTGGGTTAGTCTGTGAGACAGTGACTGGCTCAGGGTCACCCAGTGAGCTTCATGGCTGAGTAGGAATTTGAACCCTGGTCTCCTAGGTCTTAATCCAGCACTCTAACCACTACACCACACTGGTAGAATGCCTGGTGCAAGCAAAGTTTGCCATGTAGTATTATTTATGCAGAAGTGAATTGAATTCTGGCAGTGCCTTTCTGATCAGTCCACAATAACCATAGTGTTAATTTAGGTTTCCTAGAACTTGATCGTATGTTATTTCCTAGGCATTAAGGCCAAGTATTCTTTTATTTTTAGGTAGTGATGGTCACCAACTTGGATGGCTTTAAAAGAAGATTAGACAATTTAATGGAGGAAAAGGCTATCATTGGCTACTAGCTGCAATGACTATGTAATGCTCCTGAATACAAGTTGCTGGAACTAGTGTTCTTCAACTCTAGGTCCCTAGATAGTGTTGCATTACAACTCTCATCATCTCCAGACTTGCTTAACCAATGTTAGGAATGATTGGAGTTGTAGCCGAAGGCTGAAGAACACTGTTAACTAAATGATAATTTGCTTGCAGCCGTGTGTCGAAGGGCCTCCGCCGAGCAGTCATTTCTATGACCCAACGGCTGCTAAGCCTGTGGTTCATTTACGGCAGGTTGCATTTGTCAAGTTTCACAGAATTTGACCACAGGCATTGGTAGTCTGCAGGTAGTGGTTTGCTTTCAAAAGCCCCGAAACAACAGTAAAGAACATTGAGGTAATGCTGGCTCTCTAAAGGGGTCGGAATTGGTAGCTTACTGAATGCTGCCATCTCCTTTTCATTGAATTTTCTCTCTGGAGGAGACCCCAACGCATTGAGAGCCAGTTGTTAAGACTGTCCTGGGAGGCAAGAGTTCAAATCTCCACAAAGCTCATTGGGTGGCCTTGGGCCAGTCACACACACTCCCGGCCTTAACCTGCTGAACAGGATTATTGTGAGGATAAGATGGAGAGGGCAGGAAAGGAAAGGTGGGGTATAAATGCAGTAACAAATGGTAAAACATGTCCTTATCTCCTGACAAGAACTAGTACAAGCAGTCATCTCAGATGCCAGAGAGGAAGAAGGGAAAAGCCGTCCCAGTTTCTGATTTGATCCTGGAATGCCCCGCTATTCCTTAGAACACCCCTATTTTCATCAGAGAAATGTTGGAGGGTATGGATTTATGCAACCCCAGAGCCAAGGAAATAAATAGTTCTACAACCTTTAGAAGGCAGCCCCATGTAGGGAAGTTTTTTTAAATGTTTAATGTTTTATTATGTTTTAATATACAATGGTACCTTGGGTTAAGAACTTACCGTAATTCGTTCTGGAGGTCCGTTCTTAACCTGAAACTGTTATTAACCTGAAGCACCACTTTAGCTAATGGGGTCTCCCACTGCCATGCGATTTCTGTTCTCATCCTGAAGCAAAGTTCTTAACCCAAGGTACTATTTCTGGGTTAGCGGAGTCTGTAACCTGAAGTGTCTGTAACCTGAAGCGTCTGTAACCTGAGGTACCACTGTATGTCGGAAGCTGCCCAGAGCGGCTGGGGCAACCCATAATGTAGGGTGCAGAGGGGGCCCTGTCAGGCAGAGGCATGAATAGAGATTGAAAAAGGCGAGGTTCGTTTCATCTTGAATTAATCAGACATAAAGTTCTGCGCAATCTGTGGCTTATACACACCCTCCCTGGCCTGGTCACAATAAAGAATATGGACAGGAAGAGCAGAAGCGAGGGGTTTGTGTGTCTGTGTGAGGAGATGTGACTGCATGTGAGTCACTTCCTTGGCTTCACGTAGCTCAAGTTTATTTTAGTGTTGCTTCCTAACCGACAAGGAAACAAGCAACAACCTCTAGCCTAGTCCTAAGACTTCAGGATTGCAGGCAGCAGCTACAGACAGGCAAGCATTTTAAAAGAGATTTGGAAATGAATACCGAAGCATCCCTTCCCACGATGGACACATTTATTTATTATTATTATTTTTGCCCAATCTTCTTTCGACATTGATCAAACAACTTTTGTGGGCCCTCATGCAGGAGTAAATATTATTATATCTTCACAGGAGGTGGCACACATGGTTGTGCCTCTCCATTTTTATCCATATGACAACCCTGTCAGCAGTGTTAGAAACGGAGATATGAAAGCTAGGAGCTAAATGGCACCTTAAATCTAGGTTATGGGCACAGCAACAGTGTGCTTTTTTGATAACAAGAATACAAAGCTGAAAATGAATGAACTGCAGCTAAAATATTATGTTCGTTTTTCACATGGTCTAGTCCTTCCCCTGCCCACCCCAGTAATATTCTTAAGAGGGTCTCTTCTCCAGTCTTCAGAGAGTAGCTGGAAGTGGGGAGGCAGAAAAAGGTCCTCCTTTCCTTCCACTCTGCAGTTTTAATCTGAAATCTTAGGCGTCGTACTGCGCCCAGTGCTCAGAAACTGCTCACGCTGAAATTCCACCATTGCCAAATGCACCTTGAACAATGGGAGTTTTGAATGCTGACTGTGAGGTAGGTTTAGGCTGAAGGAAGACGACTGGGTCAAGGTCAAACAGTGAGCTTCATGTGGGTAAATGGAGATGGTTGTTTCAAGGGGAAAAAATGGGTATGTATAAGGAGAATTCCCCAGATGCCAAGCAGTTGGAAACTGTTCTCGAAATCTGGTGGAATGGCTTCTGCTAGGTGACCGTGAAGGAAGATCAGCTGGAATTGCCCTGCTTTGTTTTAGCCTGCAATATTGCCCACTGTATACTGTTTCTGGAAGTGGCTTACGACAGGCCAGCAAAGTAGGTTAGTGCCAATGTTGTTGTTAAAGGTAAAGGGTCCCCTGACTATTAGGTCCAGTCGTGGCCGGCTCTGGGGTTGTGGCGCTCATCTCGCTTTATTGGCCGAGGGAGCCGGCGTTTGTCCGCAGACAGCTTCCGGGTCATGTGGCCAGCATGACTAAGCCGCTTCTGGCGAGTGCACGGAAACACCGTTTACCTTCCCGCCTGAGTGGTACCTATTTATCTACTTGCACTTTGATGTGCTTTCAAACTGCTAGGTTGGCAGGAGCAGGGACCGAGCAACGGGAGCTCACCACGTCACGGGGATTCAAACCACTTCTGATCGGCAAGCCCTAGGCTCTGTGGTTTAACCCACAGTGCCACCCGCGTCCCTAATGTTGTTATTATCAGGTTAAATCAGGCCTCCCCTACCTCAATTGACACCTGGGGCAGTCAAACTGCCTTCGTGGAGGAGATGGGAATCAGGGCTCACCCCATCAGCTCTGCTGAAAAAGCATCTCCACCAGGTGCTTCCTATCCTTCAAATGTGACAGCTGATCATTATAAGAACAGCTGTTTAAGAATTGGTGCCTATCTTTGATTTTTCCCTCTTCCCTCCCTGTCCCTTTCTGCTTGTGTATCTTCTTCATCATCATCACCTGTAGGCAGGGATTGTCTTGTTTTAATTGATTGTACGGATGCCACTTTCTCATCCTTTTCGACCGAAGTAAAAAACACTGAAGTCTTTGTGGTCCTAAACCAGTGCTCAGTTACATGCGAAAGCCTTATGCTCTGTTTGCAAACACCCGCCCACTCACCCCAAATAATAGTGAGCAATAAAACACTCTAATTAGAAACAGCATAAACCCTGAATAATGACTGGCAATAATTAGCTGCCTCATATCTCTTGGAGCTCACGGTAGGAAAGGTCAAAAGGAGACATTCCCCCCGGAATTCCTTTCTTACAAATTAACTTCTATAGACAAGTTCCCACTTCCATAATTTATTAACTGCGTTTTCGTTTCAATGGATTTTGGGTTTATGTATCTATTGTTTAAGAGTTTTATTTTCTTTTAAATATATATTATCGTTTAGAAATGCCTGCAAATAAATAAAACGATAAATACAAAAACAACATCGTAAAACAGCAAGCAAATAAATGAAACACTAAATATTAAATAAGCAAAAAAACACCACAGTAAACAAATAAATGAAATAATAAAATAGCAAGAATATAATCAAAATATTAAATCAATAAGCTCTACATGTATACGGCCGGAACCTGAGCACACGTGCGCCCCTCTACCTTTTTTACTATCGCTATGGCGCCAGGCATTCTCTCTCTCCCGAGCAACCTTTCACCGTCGCTACGACAACGAGCGGAAGTGACGTTTTCGGCGGCGGCGGAGCGGAAGTGACGCGAGGGAGGGGAAGTTTCTCAGCAGAGCGGAGAAGGCGGCGGCGGCGGCCTGGAGAGGGTCGTCTGAGCCATGTCAACGGGGAGCTCGGGGCAGCGAGAACATGGGGCCTCGGGAGGGTGAGGAGGCCGCGGTTGCGAGGCCGGGCGAGAGGGGAGGCCGGGAAGGGAAAGTTGAGGGAGAGGGGGAGGGAGAGGCCTGGCGGAGGAGGAGGAGGAGCCCGTTTATGGGTTTCGGCCGTGCCGGGGTCCCCTTGAGGCCCTCCAGACGTCGCTGGACTACCAACCCCCGCCAGCCCCCAGCCAGCATGGTCGGGGGGATGGGAGTTGTGGTCCAGCAACACCTCGTGGGCCGCAGGTCCCCCACCCCAGGCTTATGAGATCAGAGAGGCTGTAAATCTACCTTAAACAAATACAGTGGTACCTCGGGTTACATACGCTTCAGCTTACAGACTCCGCCAACCCATAAATAGTACCTCGGGTTAAGAACTTTACCTCAGGATGAGAACAAAAATCGTGTGGTGGCAGCACAGCAGCAGTGGGAGGCCCCATTAGCTAAAGTGGTGCTTCAGGTTAAGAACAGTTTCAGGTTAAGAACAGACCTCTGGAACGAATTAAGTACTTAACCTGAGATACCACTGTATTGTCTTATCTTCTAAGGCTGCTGTTGCCGGGATTATTGAGAGGGCACTCGCGGCTGTGTTTTTGAGCCATCGAGATGTGTTGCAAGTGCTAAGCCTTATGGAGTCAGGAGATCAAGATCAGGCAACAGCCCCAGAGGGAATCTGAAGGTTTAATTTGATTTTTTTCCCCCAGGCGACGCAGCAAATGGGACCAGCCCGGCCCGTCTCCGGCTCTCTTCCTCCTTCCTGCAACCACGCCTGTGGCTGGCCGGCCTGTCCAGGGCAGCGGAGATAGTGTATCTGGGATGTCAGGGTCTGAGGGCTCAGCGGCCCCGCTGGGAGCTCTGGATGCAGCCGCTGCCGTGGCAGCCAAAATCAATGCCATGTTAATGGCCAAAGGGAAGCTGAAACCAACGGCGAATTCAGCGGACAAGGTGTGGTGAGGGTGAAGGCATCAGATTTCGAAAGCAAGAAGCCATTTAACTTTCATGATTGTTGAGAAAAGAAAGCTGTATACACACCATACATTTAAAGCACACCTCTATAATCCTGGGAATTGTAGGTTGTTACGGGTGCTGCGCTTTGTAGCTATGTGAAGGTTAAATTTAAGTTCCCAGGATTCTTTGCAGGGAGCCATGTGCTCTGATGTGTACACAGCTGAAGTCTCAAATTTAGGATTTGGACTTGTTCGCTCATGCTATTAACTATTTGCCCATTGTTTCCTGACTTCTGGCCAAATGTGTATTGGGGCATATCAAACCCATTGAAATTAATTGCAGTGGGTCAACATGGTTGGATATAACCCCTTGTGTTGGCTATCAGTGGGTTGTAATGAAGGTTTGTTCCTCAATCAGCGTGCCCTTTTTTCATTTGTCCGCTTACCCTTTAATATGTATTGTGGTCAAAGTGGTTTGCCTTAAGAACAAAACAAAATAGCAATTGTGAGATAGGCAGATCTGTAGCAACATATCACAAGCCACAAACAATGATATGAATGCAGTTCAAAATGAGCACATAACAAAATGAGCAGTACTGAAAGTAGACAGTGTTGACATGAAACTGATCAAAAATTAATTCACCAAGCCCAGCATTGCCATCAGATTTGTCCAGGCACCTACCAGGGTCCACATTCCCTAAGAAGTCCCCAACACCTCCCTTAGGCCCTATTAAGATAAGTATTTCTAAAAACTTTGTTTTACTGGTGCTGCAGCTGTGGTCTTGAATTTGCCCTACCAAAACTCCAGAATTTCAGTCATTCTGGACTCTGTATATATTGCAGTGGGAGGTGGCTGCTGCCACAGACATATACCAGGGGCTATATTCTATTCCCGCCCCCCCCCCCCATGAGACAACACCTAAGGCTATGGGCAGTCAGCCCAAGATAGCTAAGCTCTGGTGAAAGTTATATGGATTAAAAGGGGGTGTCTGGGACAAGATGGCACTTTGCTGTGAGTCTCCTTGAGCCTAGATTTAGCCCTGCAAAGGGACAATGAATATACAGTCATACCTCGGGTTACAAATGCTGTGAGTTGCGCATTTTCGGGTTGTGGACCACGCCGAACCAGGAAGTACTGGAACGGGTTACTTCCGGGTTTCGGCGCTTGCACATGTGCAGAATCACACAATGACGTCATGCACAAAAGTGCTGAATCGCGTCACGCGCGTGAACAGACGCAGCACTGCGGGTTGCGAACATGCCTCCCGCACGGATCACGTTTGCAACCCGAGGTATGCCTGTACACAATGTATGAACTGCACTGCAAAATTAAGACTACAAAGGGTGAATGAGCCAGCCAGGTTTGTTTTAACTCTGTCATCCTTCCAAAGAAAATAATTTGGTTTCCCCTTCTTGTCGGTAGTGAACATTTTGGAGCAATCTGGACTGGTTGCATGAAATCTATCCCTTGGTTCAATCGCATCTGCTTTCAAAACAAGTTGGCGAGGGTGGGGTAGGGATTTTAACGTACCAGTGACTTCCCCTTTTCTCTTTGGATGCCGGAAAGTCTGGCTTAATAAGCGAGACTCTATTTTCTTAGCCTGTGACAGGGTTGGGGAACCTCAGGCCCAGGGGTCAAATGCAGTGCTTCAGTTACAGCCATGAAACATCTCTAGTTATTTCTTATCATAAGAAGTTTTTCCAGCCTATCTGGGAATAGGTGATTATCATTGTATAAGATGTTGAATTAGTGAAAGAAAGGAATGTCTGTAACTGGAAATGCAAAAAGAAAAACCAAACCAAACCAAACAAATGCAACTCTTCGGACCTCTCTGTAGGCCCTTGGGACTCTCCCCAGGCCACACCTCTTGCCAGCCCTGCTTCACACCCTCATGGAGTGTTTCTGTCTGGCTTGAATGTACCCTTGAACTCTCATCATGCCTCCTCCTTGCCAGGATGGAGAGGGGCAGGTGAGTGTGCAAAGGGTGGGGCTTATGTGTCTTGATGCCCATTGTCTGATCTGTTAACAGCTTCAGGCTCCTGGAAAAGGACCGGCTGCGAGCAAAAGCAAAGATGATCTTGTCGTCGCAGAAGTGGAGATAAACGACGTGCCTCTCACGTGCCGAAACCTCCTGACGAGAGGGCAGACGCAGGATGAGGTCTGTGCTGCTTGTGGCTAATTGGCCCTATGGGTTTCCAGGTGGCTCTGGGGTACTTTCCAGCTGATATGCCTGGTGCTCCTGTTGAAACCCTGTCCGACCTCTGGAACAACTGGGTGTCGATAGCTGTTAAGCGAGTCTTGGGGGAGGGAGCATTAGTCCAGCTATTGGTCCATCTAGCTCAGCATTGTCAAGGCTGACTTGCAGCAGCTTTTCAGGGTTTCAGATGGGAGTTCTCTTCCAGCCTTATTTGATGCCAGGGGCTGAACTTGGGACCTTCTGCATGCAAGCAGACCCCGTGCCACTTTGCTTTGGTTCATTAAATATTGGCAATCCTAGCTAAATGGAAGCTCCAGAATCAGTGCACGTCTTAGGTCCTCGTTGCACCATACATTTAAAGCAGCATTATACCAGTTTGAACAATCATGATTCTCCCCCCCCCAAATAATAATAATAATAATAATAATAATAATAATAATAATAATAATAATAGAACTGTAGTTTGTTAAAGATGGTGAGATCTATTGGGAGATAACTATTCAGCTCACAAAACTACCGTTTCCAAAGTAGTTTAGCATTTGCTCCCTCTTTCCAGGGAACTCTAGAATTTGTTTCTCCGTACTGGAAATAGGAGGTCTTCTAACAGCTCTCCGTATCCTTATGTCATGACACATAACACAGTATCTTTATGTTGTGCAGATGGGGCCTGCTTAACAGTAGCTGAGGACAAATAGGTGGTGTATGAATGGGTAAAAGGAAGGCTATTGCCTACAGGCCTGACTTGTGAGCTCCCCCTTGAGGCTTTCCAAGGGCTGCTGTAGGAAATTGGGGCCGCTGGACTACATGAGCCTTTTTCCTGATTCAGCAGGGATTTTACTGCATTTCCCAATCCGAGCAATGCTTTGTCCCTTTGTATCTGCAGATAAGTAGGCTGAGCGGAGCCGCAGTCTCAACTCGGGGGAGGTACATGACTGCAGAAGAGAAAGCAAAAGTTGGACCTGGGTTTGTATCTTCTTCTTCCTCTGGTTCTCTCCAGGATTAAAAAATCTGTAGAAGAATGAGTTCTTATGGATTAGATATTGGACCTGAATGAGCAGACCAGCTACGTTTGTGCATTTTTGTAATTTTGTAAGCTATGTGACTTGGCTGCTCACTTGATCGAGATGTGCAAAGTTAAAACTGCACAAGTCAAATGTTACTGGATGGAGGAAGCAATAAGCAATCCTCTGCTCTTCCACCAATACCATTCTTCAGTTTGCAAAACCAGGAGGACTCCCCCCCCCCCCCGCCCAAATAGCTACCTTCGTGCAAATCCTTTTTAATGGGAGCAAACACACACAGTGCCCCATGTCAAGGACAGAGAGCCCTCACCCTAAGAGTGCCCCCAAGTGCAGCATTTTATCCCCTATGGGGCTGACTACAGTTTATTCCCAGAGTCCCAGAGACATTGACTGCCTCCAGTGGAGACCTTTGTTTCAGTTTAAAATATATATAAAAAATATTAAAACTTGTGTTTTGCAGAGATCGTCCATTGTACTTGCACGTCCAGGGGCAAACGCGAGAACTGGTGGATAGTAAGTAAGCTCTGATTCAACACCCTGGGTAGAGAATGGCTGTGTCTGTGCTGTATCTATAAAGCACATTATTTCCGTCAAAAGAATTCTGGGCACTGTAGCTTGTTAAGGGTTGCTGTGAATTGCAACTGAGGGATAAACCACAGTGCAACTCTTTTAAGGGGAAGAATGCATTTAAAATGCGCTTTTAAGGTATAGTGTGTACACAGCTGAGGTTAGTTAGTTCACTTGACTAAGGCACCGTTAGCCTAACAGGCACAGAGTTGTTATTAAATATGAAGTGTTGTTGCTCAATTTTTTCGCTGGGCAGCCATCTGTTAAGGGTTGCTGTGGTTGCTTCCAACATTATAAACCTTGCATTAAGGAAGGGGTTGGACTATATGACCATCAAGGCCTTTCCCAGCTCTATAACTGCATGATTGGAGTATAGGCAGCTGCCTTATGCTTGGGTCAGACCACTAGCCCATGCAGCTCAATATTGTCTACCCTGACTGGCAGCAGCTCTCCAAGCTTTCAGACAGGGAGTCTCTCCCAGCCATGTCTGGAGATGCTGGTGGGTGGATTGAACCTTGGTGCTTCTGCTTGCAAAATAGATGCTCTGCCACCAGGCTGCAGACCTTCCCCTCAAAGAGCATGTCCTTGGGAACATAAGGAGTTGTCTTATGCTGGGTCAGGCCCACTGGTCCATGTAGCTCAGTACCATCTACACTGTCTGGCAGCAGCTCTCCAGGGCTTCATGCAGAGTGTCCTAATCTTCTATTGCAGCAACAGCACCTACATGAAAACAATTCAAATCCAACACAGATAACTCTTCTATATCCTTAATGAATAATGATTGTGAAATTACCCTAAATGTTTTCTTCTTCTGTGGTAACCACAATGTCCCTTCTTTTCATAGGGCTAAAGTCGTTTATTTCTTTTTGCCTTACAGGAGCAGTAAACCGAATCAAGGAAATCATTACAAACGGCGTCGTGAAAGCTGCCACTGGATCCAGCCCAACTTTCAACGGAGCTACAGTTACCGTCTACCACCAACCTGCCCCCATCACTCAGCTGCCTCCGGCTGTTGGCCAGAAGCCCTCCTTCCAGTCTGGAGGAGTACGTATTGGCCAAGTCCTTGTGTCTTTACCCTTGCATCAGTGTTAGAAACTGAGATATGAAAGCTAGGAGCTAAATGGCACCTTAAACCTAGGCTATGGGTGCAACAGCGGAATGTCTAGCCATGCTTTTTTAGTGACAGGAATACAAAGCTGAAAATGCATGAACTGCAGCTAAAACCTTATGTTCGTTTTTCACACTGTCTATTCCTCATACAAAGACTGCAAAAAGCAAACACATGCTTCCCCTGCCCGCCCCCCTAAGAGGGCCTCTTCTCCAGTCTTCAGAGAGTGGCTGGAAGTGGGAAGGCAGAAAAGGGTCTTCCTTTCCTTCCACTGTGCAGTTTTAATCTGAAATCTTAGGCTCAGTACTGCACCCAGAGCTCAGAAACTGTTCACGCTAATTAAATTCTCTGTCACAAAACACACCTAGAACAATGGGAGTTTTGAGCACTGCCTTGCATTTTGCTTTACACTTGTTTGCCTGTTGAACTGTCCATGTCTGCTTATTCCCTTACCTAGAGGATTAAGAAGGCAGAGCCTGTACAGCTGGGCTCTGTCGATACCATCCTCTTAGAGAAACACGATGGAGAGAGGGGTTCAGCTTGCAGAAAGAGTGGAGACCTCACTGTGCCATCGGACAAACATGTAGCCAGTGTGGTGCCTGCCAGGTGATGTTGGACTACAGTTCCCATCGGCCTCAGGGTGGTCAAGGATGATGGGAGTTGTAGTCCAGCAACATTTTGACAGCACCACACTGGCTACCCCTGTCTATACACACCTTATACCGAGTCAGATCACTGGTCCATCTAGCTCTGTGTTGCTTACCCTGATTGGTAGGGTGTCAGACAAGGTTGTCTCCCAGCCCTATGCTGAGATGCCAGAGACTGAACCCGGGACCTTCTGCATGCAAAGCAAACGCTCTGCTACTGAGCTATGACCCTAGCAGGGGACCTCTAATCCATTCCCACCCCTTCCTGATTCTGGTGTCAAATGCAACACCTAAGGGTTTCTCTCTCTGTGTGTGTGTACAGATGCACTATGTCCAGGACAAATTGTTTGTTGGCTTGGAACACGCTGTACCTACCTTCAACGTAAAGGAGAAAGTCGAAGGCCCAGGCTGCTCCTACTTGCAACATATCCAGATTGAGACCGGCGCCAAGGTGTTCCTCCGGGGGAAGGGCTCTGGGTGCATCGAACCTGCCTCTGGCCGAGAAGCCTTTGAGCCGATGTACATTTACATCAGGTAGGGAGCTGGGAGCCCGTTGGGCTTTGTCACCGGGAAGGAATCGGCTTTTTGTGTGCCATCCCACGTGTAAAGTTGCAGTGTCAAGCTTGCTGAGCTGGCTTAGTTTAATTACGAAGCCTTTCTGATCAGCTGAATGTGGGATGGGCAGCAAGCAGGTTGGGATTTACTAGTGGCTCCCTGGGTGATTTGAAGCAGGTGAGCAAGGACACCTGACTCCTAACATTGGACTAGCAGGGTCGGAAGTGAGCCCCGGGGGACATCTAGTCCAGTGTTTCCCAATTCCCATCATCCCTGACCACTGATCCAGGTAGCTAGGGATGATGGGAGATGTAGTCCAAAAACAGCTGGAGACCCAAGTTTGGGAAACGCTGATCTAGTCCCACCCCCTGCTATGTAGGAACCTTTTGACCATCTTTGTGGGTGTCTGGAGTCTGACAGGAACGTGTGTGTCAGTGTGTTGTATTTCCTCTCCTCCAGCCATCCAAAACCAGAAGGCCTTGCAGCTGCCAAAAAGCTTTGTGAGAACCTGTTACAAACAGTAAGTAAGCCCTACTTTTTTTATTGTTGCACTCTCTCGCCAAAGTCGCATGAAGTGCCCATCTCTTTCTGCACTTCATATACAGCTTTCCTACCAGTGGTGGCTGGGGCCTGTTGGGAATCTGAGTCCAGCATCCTTTGGTTGTGGCAGCCCCTGATGTCCCAGCTGCGTGTTGACCCTCCTAGTGAAAAGGATTATTGTTGGGAACAAAGCAGCATGTCTTCCATTTTTTGCTAATTTGAAACCCTCCCAAACTGGCCAGCTGTCATAGAATCATAGAATTTAGAGTTGGAAGGGACCACGAAAGCCAACCTGGTCCAGCTCTCTGCAACTTGGGGCTCGAACCCACGACCCTAACCTAGTAAAACACCTCATACTTGGGAATCGGAGCTGACGGTTGAAACTGACTATTTGTGATTGTGCTAGTTTTGAGTAATTCTTTATATTTTGTAATGGCCCTGATTTCTCTCTTTTTTTTTTTTTGATGCTTTTGTTTTAATGCAGTGTCCCCCAACCTGGTGCCCTCCAAACATTTTGGACTGCTGCTCCCATCATCCCCTCTGCCCATTGGCCATGCTTGCTAGGGGTTGGTGGGAGTTGTAGTACAGTGGTACCTCTGGTTGCTCACGGGATCCATTCCAGAGCCCCGTTCACAACACGAGCAGAACGCAACCCGTGTCTGCACGTGTTCGGGTTGTGATTCGCTGCTTCTGCGCATGCGCGAGCAGCGAAACCTGGAAGTAACCCTTTCCAGTACTTCCGGGTCACCACGGGACGCAACCTGAAAACGCTCAACCTGAAGCAAATGCAACACGAGGTATGACTGTACTACAGCAGCATCTGGAGAACCACAGGTTCCTCATCCCCGATACTGAAGAAGCCCCTTCCCTGCCCCCAGACAGACTCCCACTTGTGGCATTGGGCAGTAGAACTAATCCAGACAGGAGGAGCTTAACAGTTTGCATACAACTAGGCTCACCTAACCAGGGCTATACGGTCTCCCACTAGAGCAGTCAGTTTGCATGGGTGTCCTTTATTGAAACCGAAGCAATCTGATCCCTCTTTATCTCTTCCAAGGTTCATGCTGAATACTCGCGATTTGTGAACCAGATAACCACGGCAGTCCCCATTACAGGTGTGTATTGACAGCGTGCAACGCTTAGTTCGGTGGTGGAGTGGGGATGAAAGATGGAAACCAGAGACTTTGGGGTTAAATTTGCCATTATGAAAGCCCACAGGTGGAGAAACAGCTCTCAGCCTTTCTATTCCCTGTGGGGGGGGGGGGGCTGCATCACAATGGTGGGTGACGCAGTTCTCTGTTGCCACCTGGTTGCTCCCTGTTGTGCTTGCAAGGACAGATTGGAGAACCTCAGTCTGGCGTGGGGGATCATAGACCTGGAGATAGCTTGGCCTGGAGGGCCACATCTGTTCCTCTTGTGTTACCCAAGCCGCACATCCTCTGCCCAGGCCACACCTCTGCACGGGCCTTGCTTCATATACCCCTTGAGTGCTTTTGCCTGGCTGGAATGTGTCCTTGAAGCCTGATAATGCCTCTTGTTTGCCCGAATGGAGGAGCAAAAGGGCTCTGTGTGTCTGCGTGTAGAAACCAGCCTGTTGTTGTTGTTTAACAACCCTCCCTTCACTCTTAAGATCCCGGAGCAGGTTGCAACAATTAAAATACAATATTAAAGACAGTTTGAACAGTTTACTGTGTAAAATTTGGATTCATTGCTCCACCTGCTTTTCTTTCTGTCCCCACCCACATGCCCACCAGCATGTTAATTTTAAATTTAATTTAATTTATTATTTATACGCTGCCCATCTGGCTGGGTTTCCCCAGCCACTCTGGGCAGCTTCGAACGAAACACTAAAATACAATAACGTATTAAACATTAAAAGCTTCCCTAAACAGGGCTGCCTTCAGATATCTTCTAAAAGTTTGGAAGTTGTTTTTCTCTTTGACATCTGGTGGGAGGGCGTTCCACAGGGTGGGTGCCACTACCGAGAAGGCCCTCTGCCTGGTTCCCTGTAACTTGGCTTCTCGCATTGAGAGAACCGCCAGAAGGTCCTCGGCGCAGGACCTCAGTGTCTGGGCAGATGTTAATTTGGAACACCTTCCTATTTCGTATCAGACAGTCACCATCACTTTTCAGCACCCGTTGAAGGCTTTCCTTTTTCAGTAGGCCTTCTAAGAGATATTTTTATTTGTGCCCCAGGTCACACTCTGTATTGGGTTTGAAACTTTTTATGTGTGTGTGTTTATGTAAGAATTTCAACTCTCTTTATATATGCAGTGATTTTCTGTATTTTTACTGTTTTGTGAAATTGCCTTGACATGCTTCAATAGAAAGCAATTCATGTATAAAAGAAATAATAATAATTACTTTCTTCCTCTCCCCACCCCCATAGGGTTTGCGCAGCCCGCAGCTTTAACGACTGTCCCTCCTCAGCCACCGTATTACCCTCCCAGCGGCTTTCAGGCAGGCTACCCTGTGGTTCCGCCCCCTCAGCAGCCGGTACAGCCTCCTTATGGGGTGCCAGGCATTGTGCCTCCTGCGGTTCCGTTGGCGCCGGGAGTGTTAGCACTGCCCACCGGAGTCCCACCTGTGCCCACCCAGTACCCGATTACGCAAGTGCAGTCTCCCGCTAGCACTGGCCAGGTAAGGCAGGGAATGTTGCCTGATGACTGGTGAGGGGGCACCCAGTAGTGTCTAGGGCAGTGTCCTTGAATCCCCAGAGATTGTTGGACTGCTACTCCCATCATCTCTGACCGTTGGTGAAGCCGGCTGGGGATGATAGGATTTGTAGTCCAGCGACATCTGGAGACGCAAGGTTGAAGAACACTGCTGTAGGGGTGGCTGTTGATATTTTTTAGACTGTTTCATAGACGCTTTAAATTGCTTTTCAGAAGTTTTTCAACTTTTTTAAAAAAAGTTTTAATTGCAGTCTGCTTTATGGGTGAGCTTGCCACCCTCTCGTCCTTTAGGAGGTGGCTTCTAAGCAGTTTACAAGCGGTAAATAAAAAAAGTTTTTTTAACCACACATAAATGAAACATGCAAGAAAACAACTTCATCAGAATAAACATTGGCAATTAAAATGCACAATGAAACGAGCCCATTAAAGCAGCACAGTGTTAGAAATGGCAATTAAAGCAGGAGATCAAAGGTATGCAGGTGTGCCTTCAGGAGCTGGCAGAATCCTAACACAGCTTAGTGGTGGTGGTGGGGCTTTTGTATTTTAGCAAGGGAGGGGAGATTTGATAACATTAACATGTGGAGTATATCTCTTGGAGTCTGAATGAGAAGTTACCAGGTTTCACATCTTTTTCTCTCTTTTTAAAAATCAAGGCCATGCTTAGACTCTTAATCTCAGGTTCATAGGTTTGAGCTCCGCATTGGGCAGAAAGTCGCTGCATTGCAGAGGGTTGGACTAGATGGCCCTTGTGGTCCCTTCCAAGTCTGTGATTCTGTGATGTGTTGCAGGCGCCATGCATCACTCCATTCAGGGGTGGGGGACTCACCTGCTGTGGGTGGGGGTAGGGCAAGCTGCCCATTCATGCCATGGCGAACCAGTAAATCTGGGTTCTTGTTTACGTGAGAAGTGCACACAGCATCAGGGAGAAGAGCATTCGGTTTTGCAGGGTGTGGGCCTTCCATTGCTCCAATTACAGGGGAAAGGTAGTGAGGAGGCTTGTAAGGAATCCAAACGTTCTCATTGGTCTCTAAAAACATGAGCTTGAGGCCCAGCACAAAAATCCCTGCCCTTCTAATTTGAGCACTGATTGGTGGAGAGAGAGAAGGAGGCATGTAGCTAAAAAGAGAGCCTGGCTTGGGAGCCTTAGCAAGGGCAGATCTGACCAAATAGAGCAGTGCAGAGCTGAGGCCCGACTTGCCTTTCACAGCCACAAATGTAGCCCCATGGAAGCAGATTTAGTTAGTGGTTGGTTGTGGGAAGGGGGCTCTGAATATGGGCTGAATTGTGACCCCCTGTAAACACTAGCTAAAGGTGCCCATCACAATTGGATTAGACATTGTTTTCATATATTGTGTTGTTTTACCTTTTCGTTTGTTGGTTTGGAGTTTAGTGGATATAGAAAGAACAAAACACAGACAATACAAGTACAATAAATACATGTTACTGTTTCAGTTGTTGGTGCTTAAGAAGTTGCTTTTCTAATGGGTGGTTTTATTGTCTCAAATTGCTCCCGCGTTTCACAGGAAGCGATTTCTAAGTGCAGTGAGATTGTGTGCATGTTTCTAAGATACATTGTCATTTTGTTGTTACTTGTCTTTTTTAACCGCTCTGGTGTTTGCCCACAAAGGGGAGCCAAGGTGGGCTACAAATGCGATCAGTATCAAAATAACCCCTCTCTTCTTTTGCCTGCATGGTTTGTAGACGCCGCTGAGCGCCCCTTTCCTCCCGGCCGCCCCCGTGAAGACGACCTTGCCGGCCACCACGCAGCCGCCAGGTCAGCCCCAACCCCAGCCGGGCCAGAAAAGGCGTTTCACCGAAGAGCTGCCGGATGAGCGGGAATCTGGGCTGCTGGGATACCAGGTGGAGTGACTCCCTGCCATTTTACTGCCTCCCCTGCCCCTCTTTCCTTTGGTCACAGGGCTGGTTCCACACCTGGATTTTTGGGGTTTTTCCCACAAGCGTCTACGGGTCAGATACGGTAGAAGCTAGTGTTCCTCAAGTGCCCTGCCGTCAGGTGGGCCCTGGAGGGTCAGGGCCAACAATCTGCCAGTTGCTGGAAGCCGCAGGCTGGGAGAGATGCTCTTTTGCTCGTCTCCTGCTTCTGCATTCCCGACTGCAGCACCTGAGAACGGGGTGCTGAACTAGATGGGCCACTGACCTGATTCATCGGGCTCGTCTCAAGTTCCCCATCACCTTGGCCAAAGAAGGTGTTGCATCATTTGGGATAGGCAGTAATCCCTAGGCAGGCTTTGCGTTCCCAAGTGAGGTGTCCAGCAGATGTTGCTGGACTACAACGCCCATCGTCACTGGCCGTGCTGGCTGAGGCTGATAGGAGCTGTAGTCCCAACATCGCATGGACCCTTTTCCAGGAGTCCCAAGCAATTGCTGGGCGAGGTGGTTTGCCAGCCAAGAGGTAGGACCCTGGTTTCTCATGGTGGTTACAAAAAGGAACCTGGTGACACTTTAAAGCGGTGGCGACAGAACACACAGATTCCTGATATTGTTGGACTTTAACTCCCAGAAGCCACGGCTAGTAGTCAGGGCTCATGAGAGTTGAAGTCCAGCACTGTCTAGAATGCCACAGATTCCCCACCCTGCAGTAGAAGCAGAGAAAGTATTCATCACAGCCCTTTCCTGATCTCGTACCTGTCTGAGCTCTGACCAGGAAGCTTGGAATCCACACCACATGAATTCCTTAGCGGTTTGACCCCATTGTTTACATTTTTTTTGCAACACCTGGTCCCCTATCCCAGTGACCTTCGGATTATATTTTGCCTTGCTACCCGCTCCATTGAGGGACCCCACTAGCTGTCCCAGTTTGCATCTTACTCTCTGCTGGGTTTTGAGGCTTTGTGGTGGTGATCGAGGACCGAGTGTTTTTTTTCCTTCCAATTTCAAACTTTATAATAGATGCCACTATTTCCTCTTTGTTTGCGTTCCATCTCTAAACTAGGCTTGTAAGTAAGTCAACACAAGTGACTAGCCTGTCTGCCCACATGTGGGAGGGGCCATAATTGAAATAGAAAGGCGCATTCGTTTGAATTGAGAAGGTCCCAGGTTAATAATAATAAAAATATAAATTTTATTATTTATACACCACCCATCTGACTGGGTTGTGCCAGCCACTCTGTGGCATCTCCAGTTAAAAAGTCACGTTAGGAGTTGATGGGAGAAGAACTTTCTCTGTCTGAGATCATGGAGATCTGCCAGTCAGAGCGGGCTGTGCTGGCTAGATGGTTTGGCCTGGTCTAAGGAACCTTCCTTTGTTCTCATAATAAAAGGCAGTGGCTAAGATATAAAGAGCCACTGAAAATTTGTGCTGAGTTTACAGTGAGCAAAAATACTGAGCAAAGAAGAACGTTCATAGAAGATCTAGATTTAAACTAAAGTGAATGGTTAGTTAACAGAAACAGACACAGATGATGGTGCTGTATTTCATTTCAAGAGTTGGAACGGAAGGGCCTGTTGGTTTTAGCAGGCACCTTCCCCTGTTCTGACCTGGTGTAGGGCAACTTCCTCGTTCCATACTTAGGTGAGTCATTTGTGACATTTGGACAGCTCGAAAGGAGAAGAAGAAAAGGGAACCAGCTCTGTTTTCTTAACTTCCCTGGCAGCTGTTCTTACTTGCCACAGGTGGCACAGGCTGCTACAGTCTCAGTTATGAGGCTGGTCTGAAAAAGCTGTTGAGTCTTAACAGCCCTTTAAAACAAAAAACTGATCCCTGTTACCTTTTCCTTTGGAAGAGAAGTAAATATTCCACACACCTGAGTTCAAATCCTGGACTGGCACAGAACCTGAGCTATGTGTTGAGAAATCCCCCCGTTCAAACCTCACCTTGCCTGTGAATGACATCGGCCTCCTTAGCGATTTGCTCAGCCTCAGCCTTCCCATCTGCAATATGGAAACAACAAACCCTGGCCTACCATTCAAGGGCTCTTGAAAGGATTGCACAGAGTATCTTAAGCCATGATACGCTATGCTCATGCTCCCAGGTGGTTTGGGCATTGTTGTGCAGCAAGCTTTCCAGTTTACCATGTGCAAAATGCACAGCGTTTTAAGAGGCCTAGAAAAAAACGGAAGCATGGCCTGTAATGGTGTGTAGAGAGCAGAGAGACTGGGCCTGCTGCAAGTTTTCATTAAGGAGCTGATAGCTTGTGTCATAGTTTTAGATTTGCTAATGCCGCTGTGTTTTTCTGCTCAT
The DNA here is from genome assembly GCF_964188315.1 of Podarcis muralis. Classification (NCBI taxonomy): domain Eukaryota; kingdom Metazoa; phylum Chordata; class Lepidosauria; order Squamata; family Lacertidae; genus Podarcis; species Podarcis muralis. The sequence goes on along the minus strand of NC_135670.1, from coordinate 10,439,878 downwards.
AGCATGGACCCATTCATATGACTAATTTAGGTACAGGCTTCTCCAGTCAGACCGAGATGGATGGAACGGGTTCGAAGCCAGCAAGTTCCTCAGGAAAGGAGAGAGAGAGGGACAGGTAGGTTGTGGCCGTGGCGCCCAGCTTTGCTCTGGTGCAGTTCTGAGTGGGAACTGCAATGAAATGTGTTTCAGTGTGGAAGTGCTTCTCAGGCCCTATCATTAGGGGAAGTGAGGTCGCTGAGTTTTGGGGTATTGTAAAAAGACGGAGGGACGTGGGTGGCGCTGTGGGTTAAACCACAGAGCCTAGGACTTGCCGATCGGAAGGTCGGCGGTTCGATTCCCCGTGACGGGGTGAGCTCCCGTTGCTCGGTCCCTGCTCCTGCCAACCTAGCAGTTCGAAAGCATGTCAAAGTGCAAGTAGATAAATAGGTACTGCTCCAGCGGGAAGGTAAACGGCGTTTCTGTGTGCTGCTCTGGTTCACCAGAAGCGGCTTAGTCATGCTGGCCACATGACCCAGAAGCTGCTGGGGCTGATGGGAGCTGAAGTCCCAACGATATTTCCAGAATAGAGGGGGGGGGGTAAATAGATGTTGAAGGGACGTGGGTGGCGCTGTGGGTTAAACCACAGAGCCTAGGACTTGCCGATCAGAAGGTCGGCAGTTCAAATCCCCGCGATGGGGTAAGCTCCCGCTGCTCGGTCCCTGCTCCTGCCAATCTAGCAATTCGAAAGCATGTCAAAGTGCAAGTAGATAAATAGGTACCGCTCTGGCGGCAAGGCAAACAGCGTTTCTGTGCGCTGCTCTGGTTCGCCAGAAGCGGCTTAGTCATGCTGGCCACATGACCCGGAAGCTGTACGCCGGCTCCCTCGGCCAGTAAAGCGAGATGAGCGCCGCAACCCCAGAGTCGGCCACGACTGGACCTAATGGTCAGGGGTCCCTTTACCTTTACTAAAAAGAAGGGGGGGGGAATTGTAGACCATGTTGTTAAATTTATTACCCACCCTTCAACAGCAGCTTACAACAAAATTTAAAAACGGGACATATTGCGCATGACAGTACTAAGCTAGATGGGATCAATGGGCCAACTTGTTATAAAGCAGCTTCCTACAGGTTTTATCCAGCTAAGAGTAGACCCATTGAAATGAATGGACCCGGGTTAGTCACAGCCCTTCATTTCAGCAGGCCTCGCTAACTATGGGAGAAGATGGCTTTTTTAAGCAACCTGGTCCCAAGCCAATGAGTCCCAATTGGGAAGGGTTCTTCTTGCGCTCAGGACCTGCAGACAGGCTTCCCAGAGCCTTCAGGTTGGCTGCTGTGAGAACAGGATGCTGGACTAGATGGGGCCTTTGGCCTGATCCAGCAGCCAGGCTCTTCTTATGTTCTTAAACCGTTTATTTATTCCACAGGATTTATATATCGCTTAATCCTCAAAACCTCTTAGCGGTTTGCAAACCAATACACATTAAGAATACAGTGGTACCTTGGTAGTTGAATGCCTTAGTTGTCGAACAAATTGGCTCCTGAATGTCACAAACCCAGGAAGTGAGTGTTCTGGTTTGCGAACATTTTTTGGAAGCCAAATGTCCAACACAGCTTACGCGGCTTCTGACTGTGTGCAGGAAGCTCCTGCAGCCAATCGGAAGCTGCGCCTTGGTTTTTGAACTGTTTTGGGACTCCCAGATTAAATTCGAGAACCAAGGTACGACTGTACTGATAAAATAGTGTGAAAACAAATTGAGCCACAGAATTTCAAAATAAAAAATTAATCTGCAGTCTTAATACGCTTTAGTTTTGGAAATATGCATTTGGACACCTCTTGAGATACCGTGGACAAATTTTCATCATGATGGAGGAGCAGGTTTCTGTCAACGTTTGTATACAGCTGGACACCATTTGGAAGGAAGATAGCGGGCTGAACCTTTCAAAACTACACTGATACTAACCACTGATTTAAGAACTGCCCTGAGAATCTGCACTTAGAATCCCCTTGCAGGGCCAGGTGCGATACTGCTGGGTATAAAATAGAAATTCCATATTAAAATGTGGCTAAGTTTGCCCATGCAAAACAGTTTTCAGCAGGGGCCAAAAATAATATAAGGAAGGCACCTGCCTAATATAAATATTTAGGGCTTTAATGGGTTGAATAAGCTTGAAATGCTCTTTGTTTCCGAACAGGCAGCTGATGCCTCCACCGGCTTTACCAGTGACCGGGATGAAGGTGGAGCCTGACGACCGGAACGGGTCCTTAGTGGGCGGCAATGGTGAGCGTGGGCGGCCGGGAGCCGTGACTTGTACTTGCATTCCATCAGCCGGCCTAGCTAACTTTAGGCTGTTCTTCCCAGTGTCACCTCCAGGTGCTAAACTCTTATGTGCACAACTTACTTTCAGTTCCCTGTCTTCTGAGTTCTGTTAGTAGCTAGGAAAACTAAAACTAAGAGTAAATCAAACCTTTATTCTTACACGAACTCCAAAGAGTAAAATTACAGAGTGGTAAAGCTAAGGGTACAATTTGTCTCTGAAAATGCACAGGCCTGGAGTTCCCAGGAGCTCCGAGTGTGAATGTCCTTCCTGTTCCCACAATGCACAGCTCTGCAGGGAGAAGCTTCCGAATACCACCCGTCTCTCTCCCATGGATGCCATGTGGAGGCCCTTGGTATGAACACCGCCACATACGAAAGAGCAAGCATTTAAAACATGGCACCCGGGCTTGTGTAATCCGCAAAGGTGCCTGGGCAGGAGGGCAGAAAAGGGGTGCGAGCGGGCAGAAGAGGAGACCCCTGCTTTGCACACACAAAGGCCTCTAATTCAATCTCCAGGTTAGACTAGGAAAAGGACTCCCTGTCTGAAATCCTGGAAGAGGCTCTGCCTAGGTTGATGATACTGAGCCAAATGGACCATTGTTCTGACTCAAGGGAGCTTCCTCTGTTCTTCTTTAAATCAGCCCTTTGTTTTGAACCAGGAGGACTGGAACCTTACTTTATTTTTAGGGGAGGGGCTGCGGTTCAGTGGTAGAGCTTTGCATGCAGAAGGTCCCAGGTTCAGTCCAAAAAGGCATCTCCAGGTAGGGCTGGGTGATGTCCCTTGCCTAGTTTCTATGTTCCTAAGAAGGATGAGGAAGCTGTAAGTCATCCCTCACCAACCTAGTTCCCTCCAAATGTTTTGGATGAAAGCTCCCATCAGCCCCAGCCAGCCAGATGTGAGTTTTACATCTGGAGGCACCAGACTGGTGACAGATGATGCAAGCCATCCATTTCCAGTTCTGATCAGGAGAGTGAGCAGAACAATAGAACTTTTTCCCTTCTGCACTTGGATCTGCTGTTCTTGGAGCTAATGTTTTTCTTTGCTCAGACACCGCAGGGAAAAGAACAGTGTCTCCTTCTCAGGGCTGTTGCTTTGGTCTGATTTGTGGACCCAGCATCCTAGCCCTCCTTCCCAGTTACTGCTGCTTTCCCTCTTTTTCTCTCTCTTCCTTACATCCTCCTCCACCAAGCAATACATCATACTCCTCCTCAATACCCAGAAAAGCAAAATTCTGCATTTCAAGCAGGGAACCTTAGCTTTTCCTGTGATGCCAAGTGAAATTGACATATAGTCAGTTGATTTCCGCTCCTGTGCTTAGGTGCTCGGCGTGGCTTTTCTGCTGGTAGGACATCCAGCTTGAATTGGACACTTCTAACCGGGAGACAGTACATAACACTTCTCTCCCCCCCCCCCCTTTCTTAAAAGTTTCCCTTTTTAAAAAAGATAGTTGGACACTTTCAACCAGCTCCTGTTTTTTTTTTACATGTTGTTCTTTAACGGTGAACTTGCAAACCCTGTTGCCTCATTTTTGCTAACTTGACTTTTCTTTGTCTTTTTGTGTTTTTCTTTTTTTTCTCTCTCTCTCTTCTGTGTTCTCTTACATGGCTCTGACGGATCACACTTGTGCTGTTTGCCGGTCCTGTATCGCCTGACCTCCCATCCGGGGTGACCGTTGTTGGCTCTGTGACCTCAAAATGGTGTCCGACTAACTTTTTTTTTGGAAAAAAAAATACATTAATGCCTCTCATTTGAATTAACATGTTTTTGGGGGATATTTTTTACCTTTCTCTTTTATTTTTTCCTGGGGCGGGATGTCTCTCTCTCTCTTTTTTCTCTCTCTCTCTGTTCATCATCATTAGATCACCCAGCTAAGAAGATGAAAACCGGAGAAAAGGGATTCGGCCTGGTGGCTTATGCTGGCGACTCCTCGGATGAAGAAGAAGACCACGGGGTTCACAAAACCGCAAGTAGCTACTCGCAGACATGGAGCTTAGGATACCAGTACCCCTCGTCGCAGCAACGGGCAAAGCAACAGATGCCATTCTGGATGGCACCTTAGCTGCTGCAGCTGCAGTTGCCTCCGCCACCTTCCACCTGTTGTCTCTCTCAAGCAATAACACGTGTATATTATCAAAGAATCTCTGCAAAATGTACATCGGCCCTGACCTCTTTGCACAAGCTTCTGAGATGCAGTATGGCCCTTTCTGTGCCAGGGGCTCTGTTTTTGTGTTTTCGTTTTATTTCTTTAAAAAACAAACAGACAAAAAGAACTTGCTATTATATCTGCAGTGGACTCCTCCATCAAAGGCAATTTGAAAGCCGCAGGCTTAACGGAATACAACTGCAGATAAACAGTGTCAGCATTACACTTGCAGGGAATGTCTCCATTATCTCTCCTTTTCTCTCTTTTAAATCCCCCCCCAGCTTATCATGCACCTGTTCTTGGCTTTGGAAAAGAAGCCAGCCAACCAGCAAAGTTCAATAACTTAAGCCTGCTGCTGTTCTGCTTGTATTTCTGTTTTATAACTGGATTTTACTTTTGTGTGTGTGTGTGTGTGTGTAATGCTTGGTCTTCTAAATAGGATTGGGGTGGGTGGGGGAAACCTTTGCCTGAAAAACCTGTTTCCTGAAAATCACCTTCTTTAAAATCTCTTTCTGTTGGTCTCTTTAAAAAAAAAAAATCCATAATGCAGTTTTCCAAAACAACTTCAGAATTGTTTTGGCAAGCAGGTGGTTTGTTTTCTTCTTTGTCTCTCTAATTTCATTTGGCCAAGTCACATTTGTCAGGGAAGACAATGTATTACTTTTTCTCCCCTTTCTGTGGGGTGGGGGTGGATTTAGCAGTAGGTGTTAAAATCTCGAACTGCTCCTCCCGAGGTGATTTTTCTTCACTCCGTTGTGCTTGGATCTTCGACCGGCCAGCGTGTCGTTACCTCTGCAGCAATGGCATCGTTGCAATCTCGTTTCGTTCCGAAAAACCACCTCCAACCAGACTTCTTTGCTTTGTGGCTGTCTTGCTGATAAGAGATGCATTGAGCTTGGGACATCTACGGGTGCTGGTGACATGCAGCCATGGCCGAAGAGGAAAACACAAAACTTGTGGGATTGTTTTATAGCGACTCAAAACTGTAGCGGGCTCTTTCCTGGGCCTGTTAGGCTGCTATCAACCAAAACACTTGCAGTCAAGGGCAGAGACGGAGGGGGCACCACTGGACCTGAAATTTTGCTGTCTTGTGTTCAAAGGGCAAGTAAAAGTTTGAAGTATTGGAATAAGTGTTGGAGGTGTTTCCCCGCCCCGCAGAAAATGATCTGGTGGAGCTTGCTTTCACTTAAAAAAAACCCAACAACAACAACCACACTATTCTCTGATTTTGTTTTCTATATGTTGTAAATAAATTCAAACCATAATTTCATTATAAATGTACAAATAATTCTACTTGCTTCTCCAGACTCTTGTTTTTGTTTGGAAAGTCAGCCATGGGTGTATGTGAGCAAAAAGCCAGGTTTTTGGCACTCATGCGTGCTCAGAAACACTAAATTGCGCTTTGCGCATGCGCAGAAGCGCCGAATCGCAGCACTGCAGGTTGCAAATGCTGCGGGTTGCGAACGTGCCTCCCGCACGGATCACGTTCGCAACCTGAGCGTCCACTGTAACTTGTACAACAATCTACGGTAGCTCAGTAATTTACCCTAGATGGGTAGGGAGTGTTTGAGCCTGAGATGGTTGCCAGCCTAAACCTCTGCCACCTACCAGCGAGCTCATGGCGGGGTCAACATGGGAAGTAACCCCCCCTCCCGGAGACCTAGCTGCTTCCAGGGGAAGGAAGCCACTTGCCCCACCTCCTCTTCTGGCCACAGGAGTAGAGCTGCTGGAGTCAGGTTTTTACCCCTCCTGCCCCTGCAGCCAGGGGGGCCTGGCTTAATAGACTACAGTAAAGTGTAAACATAACTTTTATACACAGTGGTACCTCGCAAGACGAATGCCTCGCAAGACGGAAAACTCGCAAGACGAAAGGGTTTTTGGTTTTTTGAGCTGCTTCGCAAGACGATTTTCCCTATGGGCTTGCTTCGCAAGACAGAAACGTCTTGCAAGTTTGTTTCCTTTTTCTTAACACCGTTAATACAGTTACGACTTGACTTCGAGGAGCAACTCATAGCACGCGGTGTGGTAGCCTTTTTTGAGGTTTTTGAAGACTTTGGTGATTTTTGAAGCTTTTCCAAAACTTTTCCGAAACCGTGCTTTGCAAGACGAAAAAAATCGCAAGGCGACAAAACTTGCGGAACGAATTAATTTTGTCTTGCGAGGCACCACTGTACACTGGGAAACAAAAAAATGTGTATGACTTATTGCACTCAGGGTGAGAAACTGAGATACGAAAGCCCTGAAAAGTTATTTGTGGCTTAAGAAAGGACCATTTCTTTTTCATGGAGCATAAAGCCTTCAGTGGCTACTGACCAGGCTCCTCCGCTGTTGGAGGGAGTATGTCTCTTAATACCAGGTGATGGGAATCACAGGTAGGGACAGCCCTGCTTGGGGGCTTCGCATTTAGGCATCTTGTTGGCCACTTGAGAGCACAGGATGTTGGTCTAGATCAGGGGTCAGCAACCTTTTTCAGCCGTGGGCCGGTCCACCGTCCCTCAGACCATGTGGTGGGCTGGACTATATTTTTTTTGGGGGGGGGATAAACGAATTCCTATACCCCACAAATAACCCAGAGATGCATTTTAAATAAAAGCACACATTCTACTCATGTAAAAACACGCTGATTCCCAGACCGTCCGTGGGACGGATTTAGAAGGCAATTGGGCCGCATCTGGCCCACAGGCCTTAGGTTGCCTACCCCTGGTCTAGACAGGCCATTGGCCTGATCCACCTGGGCTCTTACATGCATTGTTTTGTAACGCTTTTCAGCTTTGGCCCTCATAATAGACTGACCTGCTGGCAATTGGGCTAATGCTTTTTATGCAAACCTCCTTTCAAATGATTGAAGAGAGGTGATTTGGCAGAAAATGCAGAAGTCCCTGTTATGAAGACCTTCAATCACAGATGGGGATCTAGCTGTCCCAACTGCCCATCATCCTTGACCCACTGCCTGGGTTGGCGGTTCGAATCCCCATGATGGGGTAAGCTCCCGTTGCTCGGTCCCAGCTCCTCCCAACCTAGCAGTTCGAAAGCACGTCAGAGTGCAAGTAGATAAATAGGTACTGCTCTGGCAGGAAGGTAAACAGCGTTTCCGTGCACTGCTCTGGTTCGCCAGAAGCGGCTTAGTCATGCTGGCCATATGACCCGGAAGCTGTACGCCGGCTCCCTCGGCCAATAAAGCGAGATGAGCGCCACAACCCTAGAGTCGGCCACGACTGGACCTAATGGTCAGGGGTCCCTTTACCTTTACCTTATAGTGCAAAAAGGATAGCCTTTCTCCTTGAGTGAAGGACTCCATGAAACACGTCATCTTGGGGGGTGGGGGAAGGGTTTGTTCCACCACCCCGTACAATTTCCCATCAGTGATAATTGTGTGTTGCTTTATACCTTGCCGTTATGAACACTCCCTCGCTCATTCAAATAGTAGTTTATTGCACTGGGGGCATAAAACGCAGTTACAGTCTCATTGCTTTTTCCTAGGCCAGGCAGGGGGAACATGACACCAAAGTACTGTCAAATGGCTTCAATCTAGTTTCTCTGTTTAGAACTTTGTCGTGGTTCTTTTTACCGCTGTGGCAACAGCATCCTGTCTGTAAATCCAAGGCCGTTTAATTCCAAGTAAATATGAGAGGTTTGCAGACACGCAGAGCAACCTTATAAATGTCTACCCGGAAGCAAGCCCTAAAGGCTAGCTTAGCTTTTGTTCCTCAGGGAGGTTTTGCATATCTTGCGTATGCATCAGGAAGGACGCGTTGGTAATACAGGCATGCGGACAACCGAAGAATGCAAATCCGCAGAGACAAAAATCCTCCCCTTTGCAATGCTGTGTCTTGACCGGCCAGCTGGATTTTCAGCAGCTGCTACGCCTGCGCAGAAGGAACGCCGAGTACTAAGTTCGCACAGCTCTCCCGGCCAGAGCTCTATCCAGCGCATAGAGTCACGCACAGCCGAAACTTCCGGGATCCAATCGACATCGCTCACTGATCGTGATTCATTATCTATGGATGTGGAATGACTTCTTGTCTAATTAGGATGTTTTCCATTGTCTTCTGCTGTGCTCACCGCTTTGGGAATGTTTTTGTTGCTGAAAGGCTTTATGTAAGCAATCCTGTGCATGGTTGCCTCTTAAGTTCAATTGAGCTCAATAGACAGACTTCCCTCTGAATTGACACATTCAGGATTTCACATATCCTCTCCATTTAGTATTGTGTTTATATCCCACTTTTCCTCCAAGGAGCTCATAGTTCTGCAACTGGTTCTCCCACCCACCTACCCGTTGTCCTCACAACAACCCTGTGAGGTAGGTGAGGCTGAACAGAGAACTTTGTAGCTGAGTGGGGATTTGAACCCTGGTCTCTTCCGAGCCCTAGCCCAGGGCTGGATTTCGGTTTGATGAGGCCCTAAGCTACTGAAGGTAATGGGGCCCTTTATATGTCCAGCTGTGCTTTGTCAACAACAAATTGTCACTGTTTTTTGTGTTGAATCTATATAGTACTTTATGGACCTGATAGGTATCTAAAGTCATTTGCACATAACAAAATATGTCGTGCTGCAAATCTGTTCCTCTTCAAGCAGGAATGGGGAAAAGGTGCCCTTGAATACTGGGTCGTCGTCCCCCCCAGATGTTGGAGGTGTTGGACTACAACTCCCATCACCACAAGCCAGAAGAGTCAGTGGCCAGGAATGTTGGGAGTTGTAGTTTAACATCTGGGGAGCCAAGGTTGAGAAAGGCTGTTCTAGCCGATTCACTTTTTAAAAATAACAATCAAACAAAACGCGTCCCCTGGGTTTCTTTGGGGTATATAAATTGAACTGGAGAAATGATCAAACAAATGTGATCTCCCTCAACCTTTGTGCTCGCCTAATGTATGTTGAACTACAGCTCCCACAATCCTTGACTGTAGGCCGTGCTTGCTGGGGGTGAGTGGAGCTGGAGTCCCAACGATATTTCCAAAATGGGGGCGGGAAAAAAAAATTGATGTTGTTGGACTCCATTAGGCAACAGTCACGAATGAGGGGAACTGGAGTCCAACAACATCTGGAGGGCCCCAGGTTGGGGTAAGGCTGGACCTACAGGTTCAGAAAGGCTAAAATAAAGAAAAGGAGGCTGTTTACAAAAATCAACAACCTACAGCTATGGGCACGGGTTTTGCTTATGGATTTATTCGCAAAAGAATGCAGTTGCGAGCCGGAAATAATCGAGGCTTTGATGACGTTCCACCCTCTTTGGGCTCCCCCCTCCCACTCCGGGAGGAAGGGAGGCGACGAAAGATGCGCTGCCCCGCCCCTTGCGACGCGTGGGGGCGTGGCCACGAACGGCCCCTCCCATTCCCTCTGAGGCGGCGGTTGGAATTCAGCCGAGCCGGCGCCATTTTGTTCCGAGGTGGGCGGGAAGGTGAGGAAGCGGCGGCGGCGGCGAGGGCGGGGGATGCCTCTGCTGCCGCCGCTCTTGTCCACCGGAGAGGGCGTCTGAGGGGAGCCGTCCTCGGGCGGCTATCCGTACCATGGACCCGACTGGGCCGCGGGGGCCGACTGGCGGAGTCGGGGGGGCGCCGCCGCCTCCTCCGTTGCAGCCCCGGGAGTACAAGCTGGTGATGTTGGGCGCCGGGGGCGTCGGCAAAAGCGGTACGTTGAGGGGAGGCTTGAAAAGACTCGCGTATGTACGCCATTGAGGGACGGGGTGGGGCGCGGGAATGATACGAAGGGCGTGGGTTGTTTTTTTTGGGGGGGTGGAAATAGGAGGAGGGGGCACCTTCGGAACTCTCTGCCTCATGATATGGGGGCGAAACATACCTTCGCTGCTTGCTTAGTCCCCGGGCCCAATACCTTCTCGCTCACTAAGGTCTTTGGTAACTGGCTAGCCTCTTCCTTTCTTATTTATTTATTTATTTACTAGCTCATCATCATCATCATCATTTTTAATTTGTATACCGCCTTTCTATCTTACAATACTCAAGGCGGTTTACAAGCGGAAGAAACAAAAAATGTACATCTTATAACAATCTGATGCAATTCAAAAATGTGATAATAAAACATAACTTTAAAATAGGCAACCTCCATCCAAAAAGTAACATTCAACAATCATTAGAATAGTATAAAATAATAGTATCAACATATAAAAGTTAAACAGAAATCCACTCAACAGTTACAATAATATCTAAACTGTAATCAATAAAACAATGCAAGCCACAGTACAGCTCAGGCATGTATTGATTTATTCTTGAAGTCTTTTTATATACCGCTGCATCCTATCGCAGCGGTTTATAACAGCAGTGTCAAAGGTAGAAAACCAAATCGTAAAATCATTGAAAGTTAGAAGCAAGAATATAAACTGAAAACGGACACCAGCAAACCATTGTGGAAGGATGTGCTCTGCATAGGCCTGGCGGCACAGAAAAGTTTAGAAGTTGGCACAGATTTCGCCCGCTGATGGTGATGCTTGCTCCTTTGTTGGTGGTGCGGGTCGGGCTCACCCTTATTGTTGTTGTAATCAGCTTGTTAAACTGTTCTTAAATACTGTGCTTTAATGTTGTAACGCGCCCTGGGATTACAACATCAAGGGTGGGAAATGAAAATAAAAGAAAGAAAGAACCCTTCTAAACCACTTCTCAAGGCGATTTACACATAAAACAGTTAAAACAACAACAAGTACATTTAACACAAGACTAAAACCATAACAGGTTTATTATGTTACTGGATCTATACAGTGTTGTATTTTTTTCCTGGTTTTGTTCTTAACTGGTATGTTACCTCGTTAAATTGCTTTGAAATGTGTCAAATAATTAACAATAAAAGCATTATCTGGTAGGAAGGGTGCTGAAATGTTTTTATTAGCTTTTAAAATGTTATTTATAATGTGATTACCAAAATGAATGTAGGGGCAGCTGTGTTCGGTTCCTTACAGTCAAAGCAACAAGGAGTGTGAAGCAGGGAACTGAACTGGCTTAGTTTCATCAGTGCAGTTCTTCTGTATGTATGTCTATTCAGAAGTAAGTTCATTGAGTTCAGTGGAACTTTCCATTGAATTCACTTACTCAATTCACTTAGGTTGCAAACTCATATTCAGGAAACTGAATATTCAGGAAACTATATTCAGGAAACTGAATATAGGTGTGCAGCCTAAGAGACTGACCTATGAATTGGGAAGCCCCCCACCTGAATCTTTCTTCTGCTGGATCAAGCATCAGTGGCCCATTTAGTCCAGCACCTTGTTCTCACAGTGCCCAGTCAGATGGCACTAGGAAGCCCATAATCAGGAAGTACAGAAGCCACTCTCTGTTGGTGGTTCCCAGCAACTGGGATTCTGAGGCTTTTTGCCTCTCAAGTGGCAACAGGAAGAACATAACCATCCTGGCTAGAAGCTATTGACAGCTTTGGCCTTTATGAATTTGTCTTATCCCCTTTCAAAGCAATTTTTGATGTTGCAGCTTACCCTGAGGCCTCCACGCCTCCACACGGATGTGGAGTTTTCCTCACTTCAATTCTGTAAAGGGCAACTTCCCTCTTGTCTATTATGACTGGAGTGATTCTCATGTGGGACTCCCTGCCACAAGATGAGGGGACAAATATTCTCATGCTCTTTAGCGTGTAATATGAAAGTAGCTGTAATGATTCAATTGGTCTTTACTACTTCTGTTTTATGTTATTACTGCTATTATCTATAAATTTGTTTAAGGACGCTACACTCCGTTAGAGAAATTTAAAAGGAATCAAGGTTGGCTCACAGACTTTCATCCTAGAACTTGCTTTATTTTAGCGGTATTTGTTAGTTTTTTGAAAGCAACCTTGAAGTGTTTTCTGTAAGCAGGAAAATATTTTCCCCAAACCAACATGAAGGTACATTACGCAGTTAGAATATTGGTGCATCTGGCGCAATACTGTTTGCTCCTAACTGGGAGCGCCTCTCCAAGGCCCCTGATGGGACGATTTTTATAATGTATTTTTCTTACAGCATTTGCATACTCCTAAGTCTTATAGAGCTTTAAAGGTCAAGGCCAGCCTTTTGAATGGTGCCTGGAAATGGATTGGGAGCTGTTGTAATGTTTCTCCCCTTAAAAAACCATGACAAATTATATTTAAAATGGCATGTCTGGTCACATTTGTGGCATGTCCTTTTTGAAAGAAACTTAAGGCTTTGTGCAGAGTTATCCCAGTAGCACGTGCTACATCTTGTGATGATAGCCATTTCTGCCTTTTGTTCATTTTAATATATTTGTGCCTTCCTTTCAGCCATGACCATGCAGTTCATTAGTCATCGTTTCCCAGAAGACCATGACCCCACCATTGGTGAGTGTGTTCTTCTGCTTCCTCTTCCCACCAGTGGTGTGCTGACTGAAAAAGAAAGAAAAAAATCTGGGGCCAGTAGGAACCCCCAACCTGCAAAGTGGGGAAGCCTTGCTAGTGTTTAGATTAAAAGTGTCTCTTAATTTCTGAACCTTTTCCCCCAGACAATATTAATGATAGTCACCTGTCAGTGATACTAGCTTTGATTGGTAGAAATGTTAACTCGTTTTTTTTCTTTTTCTTTTATTTGTTTCTTTGATTGATTTATATGCCACCCTATACCTGCAGGTCTCAGGGTGGTTTCCATTCCCCCCTCCCTTCAAAAAATAATGCTGCTAGGTGCATGAAACTTCCATTGGTCTTTGGCAACAGCACTCTGGTACCTGAGATTAATCTTTTAAGTGGAGAAGTTGAGAGTTCAACTGGGGTCCTTCTGCTTTACAAAGGCCAGGGCTCTGAAACATGTGAGGAGCTTCCATTAGTACAGGAGGCTCTCTGCGTCAACGGTTTACTCTCCCAACATGGAGGAACTCTGGGCATTCCTATTCTGAAGGCAGCAAGGGCAGTCTACTAACTGGTAAATGGGCTATGGGCCCAAATGGTACACTGCAAAGTCGTGGGTGTGTAATTGAAAGCAGAATTTCATCGTAACTATTAATATATTAAGTATTTTTTCAAGAGGTACTTGTGAGCCACAGGTGGAAGTTCCCAGGTATTGTCAGTCATTCACATCAGTGCCTGTATCAACTGGCAAAAAAAATATATTCATGTTTGTGAGAGTTGTTTTTTAAAATAAAAAAGCACAATAACATTTGAGGCAAACCATGAGCGCAACAATCACTTAAGCAGTAACTATGGGTCTCTGTTGTGAACACGTCTGAAGTTGTCCTTTGCTCATGAAGACATTGATAGCTAGACCGTACTGAATGTTTGTTTGTATTTCTTTCTCTAGAGGATGCTTACAAAATGCGAATAAGGATTGATGATGAACCTGCTAATCTGGACATTTTAGACACAGCAGGCCAGGTATATAATACCCACTGTACATTTTATATTTTGCTTTTACTCATTCATAGCAGTTTACATACATTTATCTGACTGTGATCCTTAAAACAGTCCTCTATGGTGGGTCAGTATTATCCCCACATGGGTGGCTGAGAGTGCCGTCAGGCATCTTGTTGTATAAGTATTTTCATATACTGAAGACACACTACTTTACCCTTGCACTGCCAGCAATGAACATTCATTTTATAGTACCTGTGTTGTAGGCACAGGACAGAAGCTGGTTTGCCCAATCCACTGTAACCCTGGGCATTTATTTATAAAATTACTTACAACAGTGCATACAATAAAACACCATAACCCAGTACAAAATGGTAAAGAGTTGCATAGGCCCCTGTTTACATAAGGTCTTCAGATGGTGATAGAAAACCATCTATTTGCCTGCATGGTGATAGTGCAGCATGCTTGCAGACCTTTTGCTGAATGGGCAGGCTTATGGTATTCCATAAAAATCCTGGAGCTGGAATATACTCTTGTTGTTTTACTTCCTAGGCAGAATTTACCGCCATGAGGGACCAATACATGAGGGCAGGCGAAGGGTTCATTATCTGTTACTCAATCACAGACCGCCGAAGCTTCCATGAAGTGCGTGAGTTCAAGCAGCTTATCTACCGTGTTCGGCGTACAGATGAGACTCCCGTGGTTCTCGTGGGGAACAAGTCTGATCTAGCTCGTCTCAGGCAGGTAAAGAATGCTTCAGAATCAATTCTTTGCTCAGTTCCTTTTCTTGTATGTTGGTGATTTGCAATCAGGGGATGATAGGAATTGAATAGAATCTTTGGATTTGCTCATATCGAAAGGGAGGCAAATAGCCTTCCCTAGAAGGTGAGGTTGTCGGTTAAAGAATTTCTAGCCAGTCTTTCAGGACACTTAGCTCTCACAATTTTGTTTTCGAATAGACATGGTAGTTGTATTCCCACAAGCCCTAGGGATACCTTCAGATATGCTGTCTTGGTCCCTTCCCCCTTGTTCTTGCTGCTGAGTAAGTAGGTTGCTGCAAGAGGCAGGGAGCATGTTGAAAAACAAACATTGGGAACAATTGGGACTTCTCTCAAGATTGAAATAGGGTTGGGAAAATGCATGCAGATACCAAATGTGTAAGCAGAGCAGAAAATGCACATGCCAGGTGAGCATTGAAAGATGCAGAAAACAATAAAGCCATGCCACACAACAGGTATGGAAGAAGTGTGCTAAAATAAAAAAGTGTATGTAATAGAATGTGATATGCAGCTTGCTACTTTGTTGAGGCTTCCTATAAAGTGGAGTGCCCAAGAAAATTGCACATAAAGCCTTCCTTCCTTCCTTCCTTCCTAATCTTAGTTATTGGGAAATGGACATTCACATACTTTGAAGGACTTGGCAGAAGTTCAGGTGCTGGGAATGCCACCAAGAACAGACAGTGACCATGTTGAGATTCGTAGAGGAGAGAAAAGGGAACTTTTATAGATATACCCAATAATGTTTCATTGCGCCAAAATCCAGTGCTTTCTGAGAGCTGCATGATTCCTACTGTAAAAAACCTTTAACATAAAAGCATGGCATTTCCTTTTAAATGTTTGAAAGATCAGGAAGAGCCTCGGCAGAAAGCAGGAATGTCAGAAATATATAGCAAAAGATGGATGTTGACGATGAGTACAGAGAGTGAGGCATGAAAGGACAGTATTACAGGAATTTTCAGGCTGTGTGAAGGAGTCTGTAAAAAGCAAAAGTGGGCTTGGTTAAAAGAAATGGCCGCCTCTCCTGTTGCTGACCAGCATGTGCTTTTCTTGTTGCAAGGTCTCCAAGGAAGAAGGTTCAGCCTTGGCACGCGAGTTTGGCTGCCCTTTCTTTGAAACTTCAGCTGCCTTTCGCTACTATATCGATGATGTGTTTCACACTCTGGTTCGAGAAATCAGGAGGAAGGAGAAGGAAGCGGTCATGGCGCTGGGGAAGAAATCCAGGCCTCGGACGAGTGTGTGGAAGAGGTTGAAATCTCCCTTCCGGAAGAAGAAGAAGAATTCTGTGACATGAATCAAATATGTCTGTCAGCCAAATAACTGCGCGGCTTGCAGGAGAACCAAAGCAGTCCAGCAGCCCTTTGGAGCCTTGTGCTTGTTTCTGCTGACCTTGCCAATCGAGATACTTTTGTGTGTTCAAAACTGGATGGAGTGATTCGGCCCTGCCATCAAGAGTGTCGCGCTACATGGCGCGCTTCGAAAGTTTGTTGAATCTGTTTCTTCCTGGAGAAGACTTGGCAAAGAAAAGTAACAATTGATCCAGATGCCCATAAATCAGTTTTGCAAATAAGTGCAAAATGCATAGCCAACTAGTCTGCCCGCATGAATTTTGTGCTTCGCAAGGTTGGCTTGTGCCAGTTGGTCTGATATTTTAAACAGTTGCCAACATTATAATACCTTTTGGATTTGGGTGTTGGTGTCTCAACAGCATTTCAGAGGGTTATAGTTCAGAAGCCTTGTTGCATAAGCTATTTCCCCCCCCCCCCCCCCCAGGAGAGTAGCAAAATGTACATGTATTTGATGAAGTTGATCTGTTGGGATTCCCGGGCCACTCGTGTAGCAGGTTTGCTACAATTGGTTGCTTCAAGCGTGGGGGAGGAATGCTACAAGATTTGTGCCAAATCTTTATCCTTGTGTATTTTTCCACTAACTTGATTCGGGGTGGGGATGAGCAGATCAGTGTCTGTCAGCGAAGTTGTTGAAAACTTCAAAGCACAGGAGACGCCAAGAGCCCTTCAAGCATGCACGACTGTTGCACAAGTTTCTTCGCACGTGCAATTTTGACTGTTTCTGTAATAATTAACACTCCAGGTGCATTGGTAGTCTCTCTTTTAAAAACTTTCCCCAGTGCCCTATTCTTTTAGATTTTGCAGGAAATGTTTCTGTTTTTTTCCCTTCCGTGGGGAGTACTGGATTGTGCAGTATTAACTGCAGATAAACTTGCACCACTTTTCTGGGATTCTCGTGCCAGTCTCTGAAATTCATAGGAAACTGCAGGTGAGAGCTTTCTTGTTAGGAAGTTTCCCTGTCTCTTTCTGAGGGGTGGTGGTGATACGTGACCGGTGAAAAATAGAAAGGCGATGCAGGAAGGAGTTGAAGTGGGAATAGTGGTTGTTACTGGGAAGTCGGAGCGTGGTGGTGTCAAGTGGCTCTTGTGAAACGGTGATTGTCGACGGACTGTTGGTTGGAAGCTGACCTATGGCACAATCGGGTGGGTGGACACAGCAACTATCTTTGCTGTGAAAAATCCAAGGTCAGTCCAGTTCAGAAAGGATCTTAGGTAGCAAGGGAAAGACCCCCTCTGCTACCTCCACTCATGGTAGCAATGTGCTTCAGAATACGGTTGCTGGAAAACACAGGAGAGGAGAGTGTTGTCACTCCCAGGTCCTGCTTGGACACTGTGAGAACGTGATGCTGGGCCACTGGCCTGATCCAGCAGGCTTTTTTATGTCCTTATGCTAGGAACCTGGAGAGCCATTGCTACTCAAGAGTGCACAATTCTGGGCTAGGTAAAGGGATGGTCTGATTCGGGATAAGGCAGCAACACTTGCTTGTATCTCAGGCCTTAGTTCTAATCTAAAGCATCTGGGTCAATGGATCATACCTCAGTGTTGACATCCTAGTAGGAAAGTGTTGTACGCACACAGAGTTGTATTGGTGCTGATCGTAAAGTGAAAGATTTTGTACTGTGATTTTGGTGCAGGGGGAACACTTTGGAAGGAGCACAGAGAGGGTTTATTCAGGACTCGAGCCTGTACTTGAAAATGTAGCAAACCCCATGGGGAAAGCCACACAATTTCTTGCCACTTCCTTGCATTATTTTTTTTCCATACACCAGAAGAGCCGCGTGCCTTGGAGAGTTTAAACATTACCTGGTATTTGACAAATACATGGTTTTTAAAAACCACCAAGCCAATATCATATCGTTTGAGTGTCAAGAATAAGCAAATCCATCTTGAATTAAATTCCCAAGTGCCTTCAGGAAGTCATAGAGTAGGTCCTCTTTTAGCTGGTATCAAACCTGAATTTCTATCCCCGGGTTTCAGTTACTATACTACAAATGTGATAATTTTGCAAAAGATTTTAAAAGGGAGGAGGGTCAGATGATACAGTTAGCCAGCTGGATACATCAGCCTTTTCTCAAACCTCCTGCCAAGTTTCTTTGCTTGATCTCCCTGGTCAGAGAATGACAGGAGAAAGAGTTAAAATCTTTCTGTTACTTTTTAGGAAATTAATCAAGCAATAATAAAATAGAGGCACTTCTTGGGTTCTTGAAGTATATTTTGTATTGCTCTTGAATTACCAAGTTGTACCAGTTGTAGTATTTTTAATATATAAATCTTATTTGCATTATGAATTCTACTGAGCAACTGGGTGTGTGTATTTTGGAGGCGGGTGGAGTCACACATTCCATTTAGCAAGGAAGATTTCAAATGTATTTTATTGAGTATAACAATATATGGTGTATTTATATTAGTAAATTAACTTAATGATCAATTCTGGATACTTTACATAGCTACTAATTTAGAAACAGATCACACCTATATAATTTAATAAATTTTATTTAGTGTTGAATCAGATTCTTTTGGCACATGGTGGATAAATCACAGATTTTCTTAAAGGAAATTTTAATGTTCTCTTTAATACTCAAGTCAAAGTGACAAAATGAGGTGGTTATAATTCAAAACCTGCAGTTTACTGTAGGAAGCAAAATTAAGAACAAATGGAGCTAAGAGACTTGCCTTTTGGGGAGAGTGAAAAACTTTGTGCCTTAAATTTGTAGTTTTTCAGAATTCATTGTTACATTTTGTGCTAACTTGTGAACGCGCCTGCTCCCCATTTTCCTTATCATAATTACATCTGAATAATAAGCACTTTGGGGGGGGCACAATTCATGATTTTTATGTTCCACATACACTTTTGTACCTACAAGCTGAGAATTGCATTTGACACTATAAAGAATTTGTTTTTGTTTCTAGTCTCTGCCTTGCTTTTTTAAAAAATGAATAACGAAGAAGTCTTTTGTTGGTGCCTGGAAATAAATGGTGCAGACAGGGTGGGAAAGATATGCTATAAAGTGTAAGTTGGGCTTGTTATTAAGGACATTTATTCAAAATCAACAGCAGCAAATTTGAGATTTAAGCTCCGCCAAGGCTGCAATCCTGTACCTACCATGTGGGAGTAATCTCGGTTAAACACAAAGGGACTTACTTATGGCTAGACTTGTACAGCAGGGTTGGGAAACCTCAGACCCAGAGGCCAAATGCGACCTTCCAGGCGTCTCTGTTTTGCCCTTGGAATGATCAGGCCATGCCCCTCAGCAGCCTTGCAGCACACCCTGAGTTTTCTCTGCCTGGCTGCAATGTGTCCTTGAACTCTGATCATACAGCTCTTGCTTGTCTGGATGGAAGATAGAGAAGGGGTGTGTAAGCCTTCTGTACAATCTACCTTGCTGTATAAGAGGTTACAATTTACATTCGTTGCTCTGGCCCTGCCTATAACTGTAGGGAATGCTGCCCCCAGGCTGAAAAAAGTTCCTCACTTCTGATGTATATGATTGCATTTTAGGGTTTAAATGGTATAACACTTGAGAATCCTCACTTGTTTGCCACCCTTGTGTGCTGCACAATACGGACATTCCAAAGTTGTGAGGCGCTGGCAATTAAGCAGGGCCTTTGGTCTTGACTTTAAGCATATTTTTATGTCTCAAAATACATTTCTCTGCTGGTTGATCATGTATTCAGGACACCCAAACTGCTGTGTCTTGGGTGTCTTGAAATCCCTGAAAGGAAGCAAAAGATTGACTTTTATACTAAAAGAACACACTGTATCTTTTAGGCTGCGTGGTGCTCAGTATCTCCTCGATCTAAAAGATTTTTTTGAATCACCTTTGAAACTTCTGCTCCCAGTTTTATTTCTCTCCGTGTGCAGAGCATTTTGAAAGAATGGGCTGTATCCAAGTAATTTCTACTCAGAGTAAACCCATTGAAATTAATGGACTACATTATCCATGTATATTGATCTCAATGAGTCTGAATTGGACTAGTGTCAGATACAACCCAATTGCTCTGTTTTCTGTTACGGATTACACGTTTTAGGAGCTTGTTAACATTTCCCCTGCTTCAACATTCTGTAGGCATTGAACTGGATCTTGGCTAGGAGATCTTGGGGAGGGTGGCTTTGATTGTGACAAAGGCTTTACATTTTGACCTGTATCAATTTGATTCCGCGGCGATGGGCAAACCCATAAGAATAATTTTAAAAAGCAAACGCATCCATTAAAAGTGCATTTATTTTTAATTGGAAGAATCGAATTGAATTGAAGACAGCAAATGTCAAAGAAACGGCTTTTTCCATGCTAGGCATCTTGCTAGTCTTTTCCTCCTGCTGGGTTTGAAAATAGTTTCCTATTCATTTCACCAACAAGAGGAGGCAGGAGAGAGAAGGGAATCTGTGTTCCTTCCCTTGGGGGAGTTGGACGCCCCTTGTCACAGCAGACAAATAGAACTGAAAACGGATGAGGTAATGCTTTCCCAGTGAGGCTGCGCAGCCGACGTTTGTGTGTGTTTTGTGTGCGTAAGTGTGCACCCGGGATGCACAGCTGCATGTGACAACGAGCTGAACCGCTAGATGGCTTTCCATTGAGGTGAATGGCAAAAGGGTTCATTGATTTTTAAAAAAACATGCAAATTCTGCTAGGAGAGAGAGAAACAGGAAAAAAGGGATGAGCAGAAATCTTGAGCAGGCAGTGAGCAAGCACTCTACAGTGGTACCTCGGGTTAAGTACTTAATTCGTTCCAGAGGTCCGTTCTTAACCTGAAACTGTTCTTAACCTGAAGCACCACTTTAGCTAACGGGGCCTCCTGCTGCTGCCGCGCCGCCGGAGCAAGATTTCTGTTCTCATCCTGAAGCAAAGTTCTTAACCTGAAGCACTATTTCTGGGTTAGCGGAGTCTGTAACCTGAAGCATATGTAACCCGAGGTACCACTGTATTGTTTTGACTTCCAATTAGACATGCATACCGCTTTTGCGCCAGGTTTGAAGCCAGAACGTGTGACCCCATTCTTGACCCTAAATGATGAGCTAGCTTGTGCAACAGAATGCAGTGATAGAATGGCTTGTGCTCAGTGCGTTTTTTCCGGGGGGGGGCAGGGGTATGCATACCCCTAAACATTTTATGAATCTTAAGTTTGGCCTTATTGAGGGGCAGCACTTCAATATGAGTAGGAAAATGAGAGTACCCCTAAACATTTTTGTGGAAAAAAGCACTGGTTGTACCACCTCGAAGTGCAGGTGGATTCCCCCCCCCCCAATTTTTGAATAGTCCCCCTTTGTAAAAGTGCCTCCAAAGATAAAATGTGTGTTGCACGAGAGGGTCTGCCCCAGCCTGCTCTCTTAGAATGAAAGTGTGTGTGCTTTTTTGGGGGGGGGGCTTGCAGACTTAACTAGTCCGTACCCCTGATGGACGCAGGAAATCCAGAGCCGCTTGAAGATCACTGGGGCGGGGGACGATCACCCTTCCAGGTAATACGTAGGTTCCATTATTGAGCTGTTCTTCCTGTTAACAGGATTTGCCTAATAGTTTGCTGAAATCGTATTTCACAGGTGGCGCTGTGGGTTAAACCACAGAGCCTAGGACTTGCCGATCAGAAGGTTGGTGGTTCGAATCCCCGCGACGGGGTGAGCTCCCGTTGCTCGGTCTCTGCTCCTGCCAACCTAGCAGATCGAAAGCACGTCAAAGTGCAAGTAGATAAATAGGTGCCGCTCCGGTGGGAAGGTAAACGGCGTTTCCGTGTGCTGCTCTGGTTCGCCAGAAGCGGCTCGGTCATGCTGGCCACATGACCCAAAAGCTGTACGCCGGCTCCCTTGGCCAATAAAACGAGATGAGCGCCGCAACCCCAGAGTCGGTCACGACTGGACCTAATGGTCAGGGGTCCCTTTACCTTTACCTCGAGACCATTAGGGCCACATTTGAACCATACATCTAAAGCACTGCAGTACTATTTCAAACAAGTTAGGACATCTGAGAAATTCTGGGAGCTGTAGTTTGTTAAGGGCCGATAAAAGGAAGTCCTCCTTCGTGCTTTTCTTAACACACTTTATGTTCTTAAGGGTGCTGAGAATTGTTCTCACAGCGACAATTGCCAGAGCTCCTTGTGAAGAGGGATCACAAGAGCTTCTGTTTGCATGTGTTGTGCAGGAGACAGAACAGCGATCCTGAACAGGAGCGTGCTGCGCAGCAACACTTTGTTGCAGACCCAACCGAGTCTTCCACAAACAGGAAGGGAACTTCTACTCAGTCTATCCCGTTCATGTCTGCTTTAATGGGCAGTAGTAGCTCTCCAGCTGCGTTCTTCCCCCTCCTTGCCCTCATTTCCTCTCTCCTCACTTCTTCTCTGCCATGTGGGATCCTTTCAAAAGGAGATCGCTCTACCGCTGAGCAGTGGGACCCTCTGCTGATGAAAGTGTGTGGCTCCAGCAACCTCAAAATAATTATTTTGCGATCAGTAAGTAAAGTTAAAGTGACTCCATCTTTATTTGAACGCTCAATGTGCGTTAAAACAATTTTGACATTACAGGTAGCATTACATATTTGTTAGGTTAGCATTACAGCATTATGCAGTTGTACAACGGTTCAAGTTATTTTTTTTCTTATTTTTTTGTTTTGTTTTGACACCAAGTTGTAACTTGTCCAAGTTATTTTTTTTTCTTTTTAATTTTACAATAGACACGAGGTGAAAAGGAAAAAAAACAAAATCCCAACCGAAAATGACCCACATTTGGGAGATATTACAGTGAGGCAGCTGTCAATACATTTTTTAATAAAAACAAACAAACCCAAAACCCGACTGTTATCTGACCCTCTTTATTTCCCCATTATTCCTGAGGAGTAATGGATCTCTTCACATCTGCCCAATAAGCCTAAATCTATTTTAACCCTGAGCACATTTCCTTGACAACAACTTCATTTTTTCCCCTCTTTACAGCTGGAAGAAGGAGAGATGATTTAGGCTTAAGAAAGATGGGTTTTATTTGCATTGAAAAGTGTTTTTTTTTTAAAAAAAAAAAGCGGGGATAATTAATATTGATAATTCAAGATGAGCCCTAATCTATCAGTAATTGGGGTCAAAATTGGGTTGAGGAGGAAGGGGGTGATGTAAGGATTAAGCGTCAAGATGATCAGTTTGAATTCCAAATTCGGCACCAACCTGGCCTTTGCAGAGAAGAGGTCCTAATTCTCCCCGTTCTGAAATGGTTCTGAGTGTCTGTCTCTCAATAAATCTTACTCCTGGGCTGGGGGAAACCCTCTAAGTGTTGCTGTACTACAGTTCCCATCACCCCCTGGTCATTGAGCCATGGCACTTGGGACAGACGGGACTTGCAGGTATTGAGGCCACCCACCCATTTTACAGCAGTGCTTCATAGCTTACCTTGCAACACATCCTTTAGGGCAGGCGTTGGTAGGCTTCGGGCTTGTAGGATCAGCATTCTTCACTACTGTGTGTCGCATCCCTAACCAATGGCAAAGCTGGCTGGGCATGATGGGAGTTGTAGTCCAGCAACACTCTCCTGCAGCCTTCCTCAACCTGGTGCCCTCTGGATGTTGTGGACTGCAGCTCCCATCAACCCCGGCCAGCATGAGGAAGGCTGATCTACTGGAACCCTGATAACCCCCCCCCCAAAAAAAAAAATAGTTGCCAAGGCTGGCAGGCGTACCCCCCCCCCCCCCAATTAAACAATAAGGTGCTCGGTCTTTGAATTTGTGGTCAATACTGGACCCAGGGCCCACTGACAAAAAATGCTAGAGTAGACTCATCAAAGTAGGTTCATTAATTTCACTGGGTCTACTCTGAGTAGCACTTAGTTGGAGACAACAGCTCCCCCTCCAGGGCTCTATTTCTGAGGGGTGAAGTTTTTGCTATTAGCTAAGTGAGAAGCTCTTGCTAACCAACTGCGAATCGATGAGAGATCTACCTAGTTTGACAGGAGGTGGAAATGGGGGTGAGCTGGTGCGTCCTGGGAATTGATCCCTCTAACTCTCCTGGACGGGGGTGGAGGTTTGTATGTGACTCCGTTTCCAGACTCAGAAACTAGAGCAGGCATAGGCAAACTCGGCCCTCCAGCTATTTTGGGACTACAACTCCCATCATCCCTGCCCGCTGGTCCTGTTAGCTAGGGATGATAGGAGTTGTAGTCCCAAAACAGCTGGAAGGCCGGAGTTTGGGGGTGCCTGAACTAGAGCAAGCATGGAAGGAAACTTAACCCCCAAGGGCTTTTAGGGAGGGAAGGGCTGGGTTTCCAGTAGTCTTCTTTCTCCCCCAAACACAAAGTTGCATCCAATGTTAGACCTCCACGGAGCAGACCGATTGAAACTGATGGACACAACTCCCTTAGGCCCCTGAATTTCAATGGGTCTGCTCTGAGTGAAATGGAGATACCTCCCACGGGGCTGTGCCGAGACAGTTCACCTCTCTGCGGCCAAGGTGCCTCCCCACCACTGAAACGATTTCTCCTAGTTTTTGTTTTAAAGTATGATACAGTATTTACAGCATACAGGGCACAGGATGAGTTAAGTGCATGGATGTGACTTGGTGAATACTGAAACACCCATTTCCCACGTGGCTTCCCCCTTAACTTGGATCTGCCTTGCTTCGCAAATGGCTTACGGGTTGGTCCTGGGAAAGGAGGCTGGGTAGGGGAGATTGACTTTTCTTTCAGCCCTATCTGTTGATGTGGAAGTTGCAGGCTTCTGGATGATGCAGAGCTCTTCAGCAGACAATCTTGACCTGTCTGGGGATGGCTTTCGTGTCAGCTTGAAAGCTTGCGCACTCCGTCACCAATAAATGTTGGTGGAGCATTTCCGGTGCCCAGAATGTTGCAAGGGGAGGTTGTGGAGCTGGAAAACTCTTGCTTAGATATAGATCTCGAGTGGCTATTTATTTCTATCGGCTGATCTAGCTGTGAAGCATGCACTGGAAGCCGACCAGGCTCTAATTAATGACAACAGTAATAGTAAATAAACAGTGGTGGTGGGTTCTTTGTGAGAGTTACCTGCTTGTCACCCTTGTAGGCATTAGGATCAATGCACATGCAACCCTGTCTAGTCGCCTATTGGCAGGGCCGGGTCTGCTACATCAGTAGCCTGCACCACTGCTTCAGGCGGCACAGCTCAAGGGGCACTTTCCTGCTTCAGATGAGCAACACCTAAGAGGCCCGCTTTCAAATCATGGTAGAGGCAGGGCAAAGACTTGGCTTGAAAGATTAAGAGGGAGATAGATGCCTCCTGGTCCAACTCCAAATGAAGTCTTTTTCTTTGAAAGAGACTGCTTCGGAAGTGGGTGGAGTGGAGAGCATCTTGCAATGTTCTGGACAACAAGGACAAGGAAATTATTCCAGGATCCTGTTTTACAGGGAGGGAATTGCTTTCAGCAGCACTTATAATTCGCAGGAACCATTTCCATCCACTCTGAGATCCCTCTGATCCAAGACAGATGCCCCAAAACCATTGCATGTACACCAACAGCATTAGATCACCCAAGTCACAAAGAATTGCAAAGAATCAACAGGAAGGGGGTGGGCAGACGATGTCAACAAAGAACCAGAATCCAATATTATTATTATTATTTTTTAAAAAGAATAAGTTGGGAGAGAAGCTGAATAGGCCAATTGAGGTGAATTACCAACAAATACAGTTCAGCACAAAACACGACTTTCATAGTGACAGATAAATCGTATTAAAAACTGTACTTTTGATATTGGTAAAGTTATATTATTATTTTTTTGTGGTTTTTTTTTTAACTTTTGTATTCGGCATGCAACAGTGCGGTTACACCTTTTTATTTTATTATATATATTTATATATATATATATATGTTTTGTGGTATTTATTAAAATTAATGCTCTTTTTTTTGTTAGGTTTTATTTTTTAACTTTTTGTAAGTTCCTTTTTTTCCCTTTTTCTTTTTTTTAGAACTTTTAGTGTGCCCTGCAAAAGTTAAACATCACTAGAGAGAACCGATCAGCTGCTTCGTACGGAAACCTTTAAGTTTCTACGACTAAGACGGAAGGCGGGAGGAGGAAGAGGAGGAGGAGGAGGAAATGAAAGGCCAAGTGTCTGTTTGCGCAGGGGCCCCTGGTGCAAGCGCCCGGTGCCCCCCCGCTCACCCTGCTAGTATTCGCTCAAGCTGTGCCATTTGGCGATCTGCTTCCTGGGGCTCTCGCACACTTCCCGCCAGTGTTCCACGCCGCCCGCCGTGACGCTGTGCGCTCCCAGGATCAGCCGGCCCACCACTTCGTTTTTCGTGGTGCGGTCGAAGTCGATGACCAGGAATTCGATGCTGACGTCCGGGAGGAGATCCGCGGGGATGTCGTATATGAAGGATTCGTTGAAGACGGGGTTCAAAGTGCACTTCTTGACGTGAGTTTTCTTTTTGGCTATGCGCTTTCTGCCGTAGTACACGTTCACCTTGACGTAGGGGTCTGCCAGAAAGAAAGGACAGGAGCCAGCCAATAACACAGGCCAATAACTGGTGGTATCACCCAAGCGGGATTTTTTTTGGGGGGACAGAACTCTGGGAACCTCCCCCCCTCAGCAGAATGAGCAGGGACCCCCCTCACCCTAATTGGAGTGAGATTGGCTCACCATGTTTATGAAGAAAGTGAAGGAATAATAATGATGATAATCATTTTTTTTATTATTTATATCCTGCCCAGAGTGGCTGGGTTGCCCCTGGCTTCCAACATATAGAAAACATAATAAAACGCTAACCATTAAAAAAAAATCCCAATACAGGGCTGCCTTTAGGTGTCTTCTAAAAGTTGTAGGGTCTCAGCCAGCATACCAGATGGAGCTGGTAAACATTACTTGCATACCTGAAGGAGCGTCTCCACCCCCATCATTCTGCCTGGACACTGAGGTCCAGCGCTGAGGGCCTTCTGGCGGTTCGTGAGAAGCCAAGTTACAGGGAAGCAGGCAGAGGGCCTTCTCGGTAGTGGCACCTGCCCTGTGGAACTCCCTCCCACCAGATGTCAAAGAGATAAACAACTACCTGACATTTAGAAGACAGGGAAGTTTTTAATGTGTGACATTTTGATGTATTTTTAATCTTTGTTGGAAGCCGCCCAGAGTGGCTGGGGAAACCCAGCCAGATGGGCGGGGTACAAATAATAAATTATTACTATTATTATTCGAGTGCAAACCCTTGCAAACCCAGGTAGGGATGAGAAAGACCTGGAGAGAGCTGCCTGAGGCTCTGCTGAGAGCTCCTGCCAATCACTGGAGGTTTTTAAGTAGAGGTTGGATGGCCATCTGCCATGGATGCTGCCTTCCAACTCTATGCTTCTGTGAATCAATGTTTCTATGATTGTAGACAATGCTCAGAGCTCAGCCCGACCAAGGGTCTGATTCAGTATAAGGCAGATTCCTGGAGGATGTGTGTCCCTCCAGACGTTGCTGGACTCCAACTCCCATCATCCTTGACCTTTGGCCATGCTGGCTGATGGGAGTTGTGGTCCACCATCAATCAGGAAGGCCACAGTCTTCCCTGGCTTCTCTCATATGTTCCCGAGTCCTGGAACGGGGCTGAAGGTAGAAACATAAGAAGACAGACTAAAGGTCCATTTAGTCTGGCCAGATGTCTCCAGGAAGCTCAGAACCTGGGCCTGAAGGGCAACAGAATCTCTCCCAAAATGTGCCCCCAACAACTAGTATTCAGAGATATACTGCCAATCCACATGGATGTTCTGTTTAGCCCTTGGCAAAGACCTCTCCTCTTCTAGGAATTT
Organism: Podarcis muralis; assembly: GCF_964188315.1. Classification (NCBI taxonomy): domain Eukaryota; kingdom Metazoa; phylum Chordata; class Lepidosauria; order Squamata; family Lacertidae; genus Podarcis; species Podarcis muralis. The sequence goes on along the minus strand of NC_135670.1, from coordinate 10,412,312 downwards.
GTATGATGGCAGAGTTTCTGGGGCATGGGTGGGGACCCTGAAAAGCAAGCAGCTCAAGAGACCGAGGAGAACGTTTTCCTCCCTGACATTCTGTTAGGGGTTCGTGAACCAGAGTTCGCGTTGAGGGAGGTAACTGAAAAATAAAGCAAAGCCACTGAAGGTTGCGATCCTGGTCTGTGCAAGTCAGGGATGGAGAAATGCCAACTATGTCATGCCATCCAGCCCTCTGGAGTCTCTTCAGGCCACGCCCCCCTCTTCCCAGGCCACACCCCTCACCAGCCCTGCTCCGCACCTTCCTCGAGTGCTCTTTGCCTAGCTGGAATTTGTCCTCAAAAGGTATGAACATCAAATGAAGGATCAAGTTGTGTCTTCGGGGCTTTACATTTCAAACACCCTGGAGATGTTGGGGTGTTTTTTTGTTTCGTTTTTAGTGCTTAGGGCACTTCACAGTGCAATCTTTTTGGGCCACATAGAAGAGGGCAAAGAGTTGTTCTTTGCTGCTGTCCTGGCCAGGATTAGAACTAGTGGGCTTTAGTTGCAGGAGAACAAATTTGGGGCAAACATTAGGAGAAAGGGATGGCTGCCTTCTGATCTCTCCAAGGATGCACAGGATTCATAAGCTGGCTCAGTGGTTACAAATGGGAGGGAGGGAGAAACTCAGTTTGCATTTAAAGGTGGACCTACGAAATCCGCGTTCTCTGAAACTACGTGAATCGAAGCACCGCCGTCCTTTGCAGCTCTCCAAATTTTGCAGCACTGTGTGTTCTCCAACAATGTGTACGAAAATGCATGTACCGAGTGTGCATAAAATTGCATACAAAAGTGGGGAAATTGCTTTGCAAAATGCATCTATTAGGCAAAACTGCAAACAGTTTTGGGGGGGAAATTGCAGTACAATGCTGACAAGTTTTCACTAAAAAAAAAAAAAAAGCAAATCACTGCAGAAATGCAGGGATCTGAATTTAAGGTTCGGGGGGGGGGGAATGAGAAACCGAGAGGAACCGAAATGAACAGATCCATCCCTCATTAAAAAGTAACACGAACAAAAGAGCGTTCAAAGGGGCACACAAGGAAAACATGGAGATGGGGCGGAGTAAATAGCTTCTACCTGAGAGGCCGGTGATGTCCATCTTGGGCAGATGTCTCGCCTTCAAAACCACCACAGTCATCCTCTGGGCGACAGGATGGTAAGACAAGGAAACCTGCAGCTCCCCTCTGCTGACGCATTTCTGGAAAGAGATAAGGTCGCACATCCTCAGAACAACAGGCCCCAAGCAGCCTTGGCCACCCTCAGGTCCAACCATCCGCTTCTGCAAATAATCATCTAGAAAGGGTCAGCTGAAGGAAGCCAGTGGGGAAGGAGAACATAAGAAGGCCCATCTAGTCCAACAACCTGTTTCTACAGCAGTCAATATTATTATTATTATTATTATTATTATTATTATTAAACGGAACAATGGTCTGACACAGTACAAGATAGCTTCCAGTCAATATAGGTAACGCCGAGCTAGGTGGACCCTTGACCTGACTTGATATACAGTGGTACCTCAGGTTACAGACGCTTCAGGTTACAGACTCCGCTAACCCATAAATAGTACCTTGGGTTAAGAACTTTGCTTCAGGATGAGAACAGAAATCGTGCAGCGGCGGCGGGAGGCCCCATTAGCTAAAGTGGTACTTCAGGTTAAGAACAGTTTCAGGTTAAGAACGGACCTCCGGAACGAATTAAGTTCTTAACCTGAGGTGCTACTGTATAAGACAGCTTCCCATGTTGTTATTTAAAATCAGCTCTTTGTGCAGAACAAGGAGGACTAGAATCTTGTATTTCTTGGGGAAGGGCTGTAGGTCAGTGGGAGAGCTCCTGCTTGAAGCGAAGAACTTCCTAGGTTCAATCCTTCAGGTAGGGCTGGGAAAGACCTGCCACGTGCAACCGTGGAGACCCGCTGCTGCCAGTCAGTGTGGGTAAACCCTTGGGCTAGATAGACTCTGTATAAGACAGCTTCCTATGGCCCACCTTTGAAAGGGACCAGAATCTTGACCTCCTAGGAAAGAGCAACCACCACACCACCGTAAAATGCAGGTTCGAAATCGCCAGCGAACTCTGCAATTAGGGAGGGTATGGTGTTTTATTGTTTACATCCTCCGTGCTTCCGCTGTGGCCTTAAATGCTTTTCGGTGGTAGCTGACTTGTCCGTAGTGAGTAGGTCATTTCTTCTTCTTTTTTAAAGGAAAGACATGGCTGTGTTGAAAGGGAGTTAATACAGTGGAAATAAAACAGAGCCTCGCCAAGTGTTTTAAAAAAGCCGTTGTTAAGGCTGTGAATAGCAGGCCGGGTTGCCATGGCCGTCGTGTCCTAGATTCGGCATTTTGGGAACTGCCCGGGACTCTTGAGTTAACGTTTGTCTAAAGCCAGTCCTCCTCCTTTCCCTTCCTACCGGAATCACAAGTGGAAAGTGCCCAGTTTGGGCCAAACGACTCTTCGCCATCTGCACCATACAGTAGTACCTCGGTTTAAGAACTTAATTCGTTCTGGAGGTCCGCTCTTAACCTGAAACTGTTCTTAACCTCAGGTACCACTTTAGCTAATGGGGCCTTCTGCTGCCACTGCATCCTGTTCTCATCCTGAAGCAAAGTTCTTAACCTGAGGTACTATTTCTGGGTTAGCGGAGTCTGTAACCTGAAGCGTCTGTAACCTGAGGTACCACTGTATATTTAAAGCACTCTTCTGCTTATTTAAGCAGTCGTGGCTTTCCCCCCCCAAAGAATGTGCCTAGGAGAGGAGTATGGAGGCTGTGGCTCTCCAGGTGTTGCTGGACTCCAGTCCCCACGATCTCTGAACAGTTGGCTGTGGTGGCTGAGGCTGATGGGACATGGGGAGCCACACAGATTTCCCACCCCCACCTCTTTTTACTCTGATAGTGAAAACCTTCCCCGCCACCCCGAACAGCAAGGTACAGTGGACGCTCGGGTTGCGAACGTGATCCGTGCGGGATGCACGTTCGCAACCTGCAGTGTTCACAACCTGCAGCGGCATGTATGTGCATGCTCGGGTTGCAATCCGGAGCTTCTGTGCATGCGCAAAGCGCAATTTGGTGATTCTGTGCATGTGCCACCGCCGAAACCCGGAAGTAACCCATTCCGGTACTTCCGGTAATTCTGTAACCCAAAAAAAACGCAACCTGAAGCGTCTGTAACCCAAGGTATGACTGTAGTTTACAAAGGCAGCAGGTAGTTTACAAAGGGGCTGATGGGAACTATTGTCCAAAGACATCGGAAGGGGGAAGGCAGAAAAAGGGAGCCTTCATTGGATTGGCTTCCTGTTGTCTCAAGGAGCTCTCCCTGGTCCTGAAAGATGCGACTCCTAACAGCTTGCCTGTAACTCACTTTCTCATCCCTCTCTGCATCATAAGAACGGCCCGCTGGCCCATCTCTAATCCAGCATCATGTTTTCCCAGTGGCGAATCAGATACGCATTATGGGAAGCCCCCAAGCAAGACGTGCCAACATTTCCAGTTCTCAGCCGCAGGAATAACTGCATGCCAGTCGCTTTCTGTTCCAGTGTCAATTGCTTTCTGACTTTGCTTGAGGGGAGGGGGACCCCCTCCCCATCACAGATCCTCAGACCAGCTAGAATGGGGCAATAGTTGCAGCTTGGAAGGCAGACAGAAGCAAGGGAAGCTTAACTGCCTAGAAAGCCCGACAGCAAGACACAACAGCTGGTTTACGAGCCCAAAGATTTTATTTCTCCCCCTCTAATTGTGCAGAGAGGTGTGTCATCCCATTGAAGCGGGATTTATGTACCGGTATTTATTTGAAAGCCACCCATCCTGCCTAATTAAAGAAATGTCTAGACAACTCAAAGCAGAAGCCAAAGATTTGCCAGAGGAGCTTGCTTTTGTGCCAAAGATGGAGAATCTCTGGTGTGGCCCTCCAGACCTCTCCAACTGGTCCTTGGGTCTCTCCACATGTGTTCCTTATGTACATTCCTTATCAGCCCTGCTCCCACGGTGCATCTGCCTTGCCTTGAACTCTGCTATTCCTTTTTATTTGCCTGGATGGAGCATAGAGAGGGGGGTGAGTGTAGAGAAGCAGCCTACTGTACAAAGGAAACCTTCGTTGCTTTGCCCATTCTGCCTCTGGCTCTGCCTGCCCTTGGGATGTGGCTCCTGGAAGGATGCTGCTGGACTGCAGCTCATCCCTGACCATTGGCCCCTCTTGCAAGGGCTGCTGGGAGTTGGAGTCCAACAGCAGTGTGGAGCCAGTGTGGTGTAGTGGTTCAGAGCGGTAGTCTCGTAATCTGGGGAACCGGGTTCGCGTCTCCGCTCCTCCACATGCAGCTGCTGGGTGACCTTGGGCCAGTCACACTTCTCTGAAGTCTCTCAGCCCCACTCACCTCACAGAGTGTTCGTTGTGGGGGAGGAAGGGAAAGGAGATTGTTAGCCGCTTTGAGACTCCTGAAGGGGAGTGATAAAGCGGGCCACAATGTCACACACAGCATCTAAAGGGCCACAGGCTTCCCATCCCTGAAGCAGACCACAGAAGCAGAGGAAACTACCTTTTGCAGAGTCAGAACATTAGCCCATCTAGTTCAGTATCATCTGCAAGAACTGTCCAGGATTTCAAATGCAGAATCCCTCCCAGCTCTATCTGCAGGTGCTGGGATTGAACCCGGGACAGATTCCCTGCCACCGTGCTATTCCCTTCCCCCCAAATCTGCCTGTTACGTTTGTTTGGGAGCTAAGCACAAGCACAGAGAAAAAAAACATTAGATTGTGTATTGCCTGAGCAAAAATCCACATCCTGTTTATCTGTCGTAATGTAGCCCAGTTTCCCAAAGCGCCCTCCTCCATAGTGCTGATCTGGCTGCTTTCCAGCTACCACTTTGAAGGCGGCTGACCCCAATCCTTGGTCTGATTACCGTCCTTGCCAGCTCTGCGCTTGTTTGCATTACTGCTCGCGCTCCCGGGGAGTCTGCCGCTTCCTCTGGCTGGAACAATGCCTTGCAAAATCCCAGGTTACAGAACAGATGTTCCTCCTCCTCTTTAGAGGAGGAGGAGGAAGAAACATGCCCAGAAAACTGGAATCGCACCGTTCTGAGCTTGAGGTGCATCCTCTCATGCAGAACCCAGGAGTTTCAGCAGAATGCAAGGAATCTGCGGTTAGGAAAATAGGGAAAGGTCCTTCTGGACCAGGCAGAAAAGGCCTGTGCTTGGACAACAGCTCTCTTTGGGTCTCCTGAGAACAGCCCCAGTTGCTGCTGTGGTGAACCTTTGCCTTGTCTCCAATTCCCAGAGGTGCACAGTTACTGTATTTCTTGCTCTATAAGACTCACTTTTTCCCTCCTAAAAAGTAAGGGGAAATGTGTGTGCATCTTATGGAGCGAATGCAGGCTGCGCAGCTATCCCAGAAGCCAGAACAAACAAGAAGGATCGCTGCTTTCGCTGCGCAGCGACCCCTCTTGCTGTTCTGGCTTCTGATATTTTTTTTCTTGTTTTCCTCCTCCAAAAACTAGGTGCGTCTTATGGTCTGGTGCGTCTTGTAGAGTGAAAAATACGGTAATACTTGTTCCCCAACAGCACAAAATGAAACTGTGGAATTCACATCAACACAAGGCAGAGATGGCCACCAACTTGGAGGGCTTTCAGAGAGGATGAGACAAGTCTGTGGAATGCTTTCCCCAGGGAGACATGCCTGGCGCCATCCCTGTCGGCCCCTGGGAGCCAGGCTGATACCTTTTGTTTACTTCGACCTTTGGTTATTTAATGTTGCCTCATGCACTGGTGCTCATCTTTCAGTTGGGGGTGGCTACGATTTCTCCTTATTAATATGTTACTGGGCAAGCATCTTATGCATTTTGTATTCTTCCTGGTATTATTATTATTAATAATAATAATAATAATAATTTTCTGGTTTCAGATCTTTTTATGTGTTGCATTTTATCCTATCAAGTGTCACTCTGACGCTTTCCCTGTTGTATAAAGCGGCTGGCTGGTGGGTATAATAACCGGCGCTGTTGAAGCTGCCACATAATACTTGGTCTGCATTTGTAAGAAAATCCATCTTTTTTACTGGGGCAACATCCATACTTTGGAACTCCCTGCCTGTTGAGAGGCACCTTTGCTGCACTCATTTCAGCACCTGCTAAAAACATTATTTTGTTTAGGCAAAGCCTATCGGCACATAAAATGTCAACACGTGCTTTAATCTGCTTTTTAGCTTATTGTTGATTTCAATTATTATTGAATACTTTAAATTGTGTTTTACTGTTTAACTGAATGCTGTGTAAATATGACTGTGTTTTACTAGTAATTTCATTGTTTTATTCGTTTTGTGAACCACTTTGGGGTTGCTGGGTGTTTGTTTCTTTTACAATCAAGCGGTATATAAATTTTGTGAAATAAAATAAATGAAAGATTCACTACGGATCAGGCTATCTCTGGTTCCTTGTCATGATGGCTGTCTCCTCCCTGCACCGTTGGTGGCAGTCTACTACTTAATAGTCCCAGGTGGGGAGAGTTGCTGCTGCGCTCAGACCCTGTTTTTGGGTTTCCTTCCCTTTAGGGTAGTGATTCTCGAACCTGTGTTTCCTGCTGTTGCTGGACTATGTAATTCCCACCATCCCTGACCACTGGCCCTGCTGGCTAGAGATGATGGGAGTTGTAGTCCAACAACATTGCATTAAGGCATCTGTTTGGTTGCTGCTAGAACAGGCTGCTGGACTTGAGAGGGGCAGTCCTGGTCCATGTCACAGACCCATTCCCTTGGCTCTTGCATCAGCACACCTGTCTTGTGGGTCCTACCAGCAGGTACAACCCCTATTGCTGGCTCACAGCACCCCCACCCTGCTCGCTTGGACACCAACGGCAAGGACAGGGCATGAAGCAACATAAGTGCGTGATTAGGGCATCAAGGGAAGGAGGGCACCACAGAAATGTTCCATTGCCAGATTTGCTACGGTGCAGCTAAAGCCAGGTTCCACGAAAAAGGCTCCCACAATAAATGAAAAAATTACATACAAATATTACAAACGATTCAGATGGGCGTCCATTTTCTCAGTCGATGTATATTTAAGAAACCCCAACAGAACAACCATGCAACAAGGCAGGCAACATGCCTTATCTCTACTAAGTGTAGAAGCAGGTGCGTTACGTAAGGACCTGATCAAAGACTTTGCAATTAGAAAAACAAGGAGAACTTTCCCCCCAAATATAAATAAGGTGAAAGCATGCAAAAATAAATGTTATTTTCCATTTTACTGTAGGTTTCTTTTCGAAAAATCATTTTCTAGTTTGTTATTGTTTATTTTTTGAATTTGATATATATGGGGGTGCCAAAATATTTTAAGTGCCTCTATAAAGGTCTTGTACCAGGAAAGGGAACTTGGACAGTCCCCCTAGTGAAGCCCCTGGGTCCCAGCTCCCCTACCTGTATATTCCTTTTGATGATCTCCCTGGTGAGCTGGACCTTCCCTGTGCTTGGGTCCACCCCGGCGAGCGGCACCATCACCTCCCCGATGACGTCGTCTCGAGAGAAGCGGTCGAAGCTCAGAACCAGGAAGTGGAGGACCAGGTCCTGGAGCTGGCTGTAGGGGATCCCGTAGAAAGTGAAGGTCTCGTCGAAGACGGGGTCCAGCGTCTTGCGGAGGACGCGCGTCTTCACCCGGTGCCTCTTGTCGGGCAGGATTGTCATCTTGATGTAGGGGTCGGAACCTTGGTTTTGCTCGTCCATGACCGGCAACCCGCGGGCTTCTTGGATGGTCACGACCAGAGCTTTCTTGGGGAAGTTGTAGTCCACGGAGAAGGTCAGCGTCCCCAGAGTGACCTCTTCTTCCGGGGAAGAGGGAGAGGAAGGCTTGCTGCCCGCCGGAGTCAAGCTCTGGTCCGGGCTCAACTCGTCCCCATAATCGACTTTGATCGGGAGCTGGTTGACACAGGGAGCCGCGCTGGAGATCCTGTCGGAACCCACCAGGCCAGCTTCTGCCGCGTCCACCAGAAGGTTGCCTCTTCCATCTTTCATGGCAGCTCCCGTCTTGTCTCGCCGGATCCGTATGATTTTCTTCTTGTTGGTCAGGGTCTCTGGGTAGATGCTGATGCCTTTCAGCATGTGGATGAACTTGTAAGGGGGGGTCTTGTGCTTCTTTTCCGCGTGCTGGTGGCAGCAGGTCCACACGAAGACCGTCATAGAGACGGACACCACTAAGACGGTGGCGCCAATCAGGCCCGCCACAATCGGGGAGACATCTGTGGGTGGGGAAGAGTGAGGTGGAGAGGAATGGGGAAGGGAGAGGGGATAAATCAGTGGTTTCCGAACTTTTTTGAGCCATCGGCTCCTTGGTTTCCATAAACTCATCCCCACTAGAGCTGGGTGACATCTGGTTTTCAACACTGCGATATCGCACCAGCTAAACATCACGATATACTGTACGGATATAGCACAATGCCTGAAATAAGGACTGAGTTACGTAAAGGCTGGCTTCACAGTTTCCCCCGCATTGTGGTTTTTTGCATAGCACCCTTCCCCACCCACACCCTGATTTGCGATATATTGTCAAGCCTAAAATTACGAAACCAGCACCATGACATAGATTTGAAACTGGATTTGGACGATATATCAAAAAAGCATTATTCAGAACACCAGTTTGCATGACTTGCTAAGGTTGATAATAGCGCCATAACATTGAGAACAGTAACAATTAATTGCACATTTATTCAAAATCCAATTAAAACTATTTAGGTTAATTAATTCAACAAAACTGATGAACTTGATCCACAGATACCGGCTTTTCAAAGTCTGGTAGTCATTTACACCTTCAGCACCCCCTTGCCGCCCATTCGCCTTCTAGGGCTGCCCTAGGTAATCCCAGCACCCCCTTTGGGGACCACTGGGATGGATAATCTATTCAGCCAGCTGCTCTTTATTTATCCTGAGCTCCAGATGAGGAAAGTCTCCCTGGGGCAGCTCACAAATAATAGTGATAAGACAGTCCTTGCCCCCAGATTTTAAAGGCTACGTATACCCCTTACATTTAAATCACATGCCTTCCCCCCCAAGAATCCTGGGAATTGTAGTTTAGCCTTCACAGCATGACAGTTCCCAGCATCCATAATGAACTATAGTTCCCAGGATTCTTTCGGGAGAGCCGTGTGCTCTAAATGTATGGCCTTCAAAGACATGGCACATTCTTTCCCTCAAAGAATTCTGGCCGCTGCAGTTAGTTAAAGGTTGCTGGGAATTATAACTCTGTGAGGGGTAAACAACAGCGCCCAAAATTCTTTGAGGGGCAAAATGAGCTTCAAAAGGTATGATGTGGGTGAGACTGCAGGCCCGTGCAGTGGGGCAGGGGGCAAAACACAGACCCATCAAGTGTCCCTGTTTTCCAGGGACAGACCCAGATTTGCTGAAGCCGTTCTGGTTTCTGATTTTTATCCCGGAATGTCCCACTTTTCCTTAGGACGTCTGTGTTTTCGCTGGAGAAATGTCGGAGGGTATGGAGTTTGCTGACCCCCGAGCCATCTGAAGGCAGCTCTGTATAGGGAAGTTCTTAAATGTTTAATGTTTTAGTATTTTTTGTTGTTGTTGTTCGAAGCTACCCAGCGTAGCTGGGGCAACCCAGTCAAATGGGGGGGGGGGTTATAAATAGTAAAATGATTATTTTGATGATGTAGCTACTATGTGTAGCTTGATAAGGGTTTCTGGGAATTGCAGTTCTACGAGGGGTAAACCGCAGTGCCCAGAATTCTTTGAGGGAAATAATGTTCCCAGGATAGCTCAATCGGTAGAGCACGAGACTCTTAATCTCAGGGTTGTGGGTTTGAACCCCACGTTGGGCAAAAGATTCCTGCCTTGCAGGGGGTGGACTCAATGCATGTATTTTAATTACACTTAATTAGCATATTAAGTACATATTTTAAGTACACTTCATTAGCATATTAGGGATGCGGGTGGCACTGTGGGTTAAACCACAGAGCCTAGGACTTGCCGATCAGAAGGTCGGCGTTTCGAATCCCCGCGATGGGGTGAGCTCCCATTGCTCGGTCCCTGCTCCTGCCAACCTAGCAGTTCAAAAGCACGTCAAAGTGCAAGTAGATAAATAGGTACCGCTCTGGTGGGAAGGTAAATGGTGTTTCCGTGCGCTGCTCTGGTTCGCCAGAAGCGGCTCAGTCATGCTGGCCACATGACCCAGAAGCTGTACACCGGCTCCCTCGGCCAGTAAAGCGAGATGAGTGCCGCAACCCCAGAGTCGGCCACGACTGGACCTAAATGGTCAGGAGTCCCTTTACCTTTAATTAGCATATTGATTGTTAAACCCCATATCAATCGTTTTTATTGTTCATGTAGCGAATTATGCAGAAATTCTGGTTTAATATGCTGCCTCTTTGCCATAAATAAACATGGACTGACTGATGGGCCAGATAACTCTCAGGGTCTCTTCCAACTCTGCGATTCTATGATTCTAATGTGCTTTAAAGAACAGTGTGTACAGAGCCTTATTATGAGTGCAGAATACACACACACACACAAATATATGCACTGGTGGGATTTAGTATGTGTGAGTAGGGGGTGTCTCCATGCCTCTAGCTATGAGAAGGTAACCATGGAATTTAATGTCCAAGTCATAACACACAAAAGGGTGACCTCAGCTGTGCTGATGACATCACCCAGATTAACTCAGTGTCTCTTGTTTGTTGGAGAGAACAGAAAGGCCCGGTTATTGCAAGGCACGGCAAAGCAAGTCTGGAACTGATGCGGGGTGTGATTTATTTATTTTTCCTGTGGAAATGATTTGGAATTCTTTCCCCCAGTGCTTTAATTTCCCTCCGATTCCTGCCCACCCCCTCGCCCCAGGCATTTAATAAATTCATCAGTAACAACGAACAGGAGCCAGCTGTGAATATATTAGGCAAGCTTAGCAGTTTCCAAGTCTCCCCCCCAAAAAACTATTTACTAAAGTATGGTGAATATGCTAAATTAGTTCACTCTCTAAGGCGTTCAAAAAATTACCTGTGCGAATTACCCTAGTTTGCAAGGGGTGGGGGTAGAAATTCCAGAAAATACCCCCTGGTGCAAGGGGACACCCCCTTCTAAAACAAAGCCAAAATCATTAAGAGTAGACAGCAGGCAGCTGAAAAATAATTAGGGGACACTTTATCCCCCTAGAACAGGGGTCGCCAATGGAAGGGCTGTACCTCAGTGGCAGAACATAAGCTGTGTATGCAGAAGGGTCCCGGGATTGATTCTGGCACCTCTAGGTTGGGTTGGGAGATGCTCTCACCTGAAACCTTGAATCGCTAAATTTCAGGCTTTGCATAATCAGTTTTATTAAAAAATAAAGGAAACATGGAAAACAGATTCCGAAACAAACACTGTCGTTCCAAAGTGGCAAAAATATACTTGATGGCTGCTGCACAGTTATTAGTCATGCTGTGTTTGTAAATCTGTGCAGAAATCACAATATAGTTTTTCATATATGCTAAAAAGTCATGTTTCATTTAGAAGGCATTTCATATGCAAATAGACTTATTGCTACGTGCTTTCCTTAAGACTGTTAGATTTAGTTGCAGCATCGCCTATGTCCTGCCATATAATGCAGATGTGGGAGTTTAATATTTCTACTTCCATTTTCCTTACTGCATAAAGACAGAGTATTAAACTAATGTGAATAAATTATAAGGAGGTACTGTACTTCATCTCTTACTTTGTCATTCCAGAATTGAATGAATAAGGCCCATTTCTCAATGAACTTGTTTCTGTAATGATTATATGCCACGTTCCTTTCGTATGCTAGTTTTATAATCCATGTGCTTTCCTCAGCCAGTTTATCGATATTGGAGGATTTTAATTTTTCCATTGTTGAGCTATGCATAGTTTCACCATTGTTACTAATTGTAAATTGCGATTTATAACTATTTACGGGGTGTGAGGGGAGGGGTAGTGCCTCTGGTGGGGGACATGCTGTGCTCTTTCTGGGCTAGCTTGTACACCTTTGGTCTCTACCCTGCACTCAGCTCTCACCTGTGGCTCCCAGAAGCTATCAGCATGTGACAGCGGCCACACCTTGGGAAGTGCTTCAACCGGCCAGCTAAACCAGGTGAAGGTAGCCGATGGGTCACAAGACCTCGGTGAGTTAGGGACTTTCCCTGCATGTGAAGACAGTCTCTTGTGGATTGAGAGGACAAGACCAAGCGTGGGTCCAATGGTCTGGAAGGCAGTTTCTGCAGGTGCTATAGAGGAAAGTGAGGGGCAGATGGGGCTCATCCACCTGGGAAGGTAGCCCATCTAGGACTGGGGTCAGCAAACTTTTTCAGCAGGGGGCCAATCCACTGTTGCTCAGACCTTGTGGGGAGCCGGACTATATTTTGGAAGAAAGAAAAAAAAAAAGAACGAATTCCTATGCCGCACAAATAACCCAGAGACGCATTTTAAATAAAAGGACTCATTCTACTCATGTAAAAACACACTGATTCCCGGACCGTCCGTGGGCCAGATTTAGAAGGCGATTGGGCTGGATCCGGCCCCCGGGCCTTAGTTTGCCTACCCATGGTCTAGGAGAAGGAAATCTCTGTTCCTAAACCTCCGCTTTCTTTTGGGATATCTTCGGGGAGAGAAAAGGCTAGGGAGTAAATCCTACACAAATTGGGACTGAAGTCCCTAAGACGGTTGGATGGCGCCTTGTTCGCCTCCTACCCTGCACTCAGCTCTCACCAGCCAGTGTGGTATAGTGGTTAGAGCAGTGGACTCGTAATCTGGTGAACTGGGTTCGATTCCCCGCTCCTCCACATGCAGCTGCTGGGTGACCTTGGGCCAGTCACACTTCTCTGAAGTCTCTCCGCCTTGTTCACCTCACAGAGTGTTTGTTGTGGGGGAGGAAGGGAAAGGAGAATGTTAGCCGCTTTGAGACTCCTTCGGGTAGTGATAAAGCGGGATATCAAATCCAAACTCCTCTTCTGGCAACTCCTGCACCCAAGCTGGTGCCAAACGCCTTGCTCTGCTTTCCTTTGGACCACACCAGCAAGGCAGAGAGGGGGGTTTTGTTGTCTGGGCATCCCAGGACCTCCATCCACACTGCCCAGGTTTGCACTCTGGGGAGGTCACTTTGGTACTGCTAATGCAGAAATTCGACTTCACCCCCGGAGGCACACTCCATTATATCTCAAGACAGATGGATGCAGGCAACCGTATTTATAACGTCAGATCAAAGCATGCATAACAGGATTTTTTTCAGGTTCCTCAATAGTTCATAACCCTCAAGACTGAACTTTTGCAGACCTTGAGATGTAGATACTGCTCTCTTTTGCATGGGTAGTGCCATTTTGGCTCCATAAAGAATAGGCACTCACAGCCTGGATATTGGCAATAGAGGGAATGATGATAAATAATGTGTATGCAAGTGCATATGTGTGTATATATATATATATGGCTTGGGCCCAGGTTACCCGAAGGACGGTATCTCTCTTTATGAACCTGCCTGGGTGCTAAGGTTCTCTGGTGAGCACCTCTCAGTTCCCATCAACATCACAGTTGGTGATGACACAAGACAGAGCCTATTCTGTGTCTGCACCCATATTGTAGTATTCCCTCCCAAGAAAGGATAGGCTGGCTCCCTCCTTGTTTTCTTTCTGCTGGCAAGCTAAGACCTTCCTGTTCTGACAACCAGAGTGCAGATGATGATGATGATGGTGAGCATTGGGCAATCGGCGTTTTAACATTGGCTCTAAATGCGTTTTATATTGCATTTTAATTTATTGTTTTTAACTAATTTTCATTGCTTTGTATTTTATAATGAAATTTTGTAAGCCTTCTTGAATCCCAGCTTGGGAGAAAGGCGGGATATAATTACATTAAGCAAGCAAGCAAACAAACAGGCAAACAAACAAGCACACTCACTTACACAAATCTGCATTCAAGAACGGTGCTCACAAAAACCCAGAAATTCCCTAATATCACATTCACTTGCACAAACCCATGCAGCCCTTACGGCAACACGTCGCAGATGGAAACATGAACGATCTTGTGTGCATTCTATGATTCTAAATGATTCTGTTATCACCCCCCTATTCTCAGCGTATCTCTCGCTCCCTGACACCGCTCCCCCCCCCCCGCATATACACTTCCAAACTGCATCTTCTTCAAGTCTCTTCACTCCTTTTATCATAACAATTTGCATTTTGTTTCCACACACACACACACACACACACACACACACACACACAAACCCCAACCCGGCACACTTAAGAAAGCTTAAACGGAATACTTAGCTTCACAATGGATCTGGTTGTACTTTGCACAGAACAGCTGCAATTGCAACACATTCAGCAGCCTTCACTATCTGGGTGGGCAGCTACAGTTGCTGACATTTTGTCTCCGTGCATGAACATTAGAATTAAAACACATCTGTGCCTCACCATCCTGGACAATCAGAGATAAAACTTCTAGAAACCCGGTATTTTCCCCAAAATGCAAAATATGGACAGCGTTATTCTTATTCTTTTTTAAAGACAGTTACCAGAAATTATGGGCTCTCCCTGATATATAAGGCCTGTTGGATTGCATTCTACCTATATTGTCAGACTATTGGTCCATCTTGGCTCTGAGCTGTCTAGCGCTAACTGGCAACAGCTCTTCAGAATTTTCATTAGTGGACAATTCCCAGCCTTAACTGGAAATGTTGAGGAATGAGTCTGGAACCTTCAAAACAGGTGCTCCACCACTGACCTATGCAGTTCCCTTCTTTTGAAAACTGGCCAAAGCCTGAGCATCTTTTCAGAACTGCTATTGGGGATAGATTTTGGCGGCTGAGTAGGATTGGGCAGCAGCATTTGTTTGCACCTTCTGTATACGTAGTCAAACCATGCACATGGCCCTTTGTAAATTTTGGGGTTTTTTAAAGGCCTCCTGGCTGTAAGGTAAACATATTAGCCTGTGGAACAAGGAGCAGCTACAACTGCAGACCCTCCAGGTGTCTCTATTTTCCAGGAACAGTCCTGGATTTACAGAAGCTGTCCTGGTTTCTGATATGACCCTGGAATGTTTTGCTTTTCCTTAGGATGTCCCTGTTTTCATTGGGAAAATGTTGGAGGGTGTGGACTCATGTTACCCCCGAGCCAAGGAGATAAGTAACTATACAACCTTTAGAAGACATCTGAAGGCAGCCTTGTATAGGGAAAATTTTAAATGTCTAATGGTTTATTATGTTTTAATATATGCCGCCCAGAGTGGCTGGGGAAACCCAGTCAGATGGGCAGGGTATAATAATAATAATAATAATAATAATAATAATAATAATAATAGGACATCTCTATTTTTATCAGAAAAATGTTGGAAGTATGCAGTTGACTAGTGTTGCAATTCCACCATAACAGACACCAGTCTTCCCCTGGGACCCTCCAGATGTTGCTGGACTCCAGCTTCCATCATCCCTGACCACTGGGCCATGCTGGCTGGAGCTGATGGGAATTGAAGTCCAACAATATCTGAAGGGCCCCAGGGTGGAGAAGGCTGTCAGAAGCAGTATTGGTTTTCTGTGATTCAGTGGCTATGTGCAATCTTGCACATGCCTACTCAGAAGAACCTCCTGAGGTGAAGCCTATATTTCCTTATATGAGTGAAGCCTATATTTCTTTAGGAGGTGTGTGCATGTATGTGCATGTGCCTGATTGTGTATGTGTTTGCAAGCTGTATGAACAGGGGAAGGACCATAGATCAGGGGTAGAGCACCTGCATGCAAGCAGAAGGTCCTAGGTATTATCCTCAGCATCTCCAGGTTGGCCTGAGAATTGTCCCCATGTCTGAAACCCTGGAGAGCTGCTGCCAGTCAGTGTTGACAGTACTGAGATTGATGGACAAATGGTATGACTCTGTACAAGTTAGCTTCCTATGTTCCTGTGAGACAATATTGCAGGGCGCCTGTCACTCCTGCAGCAATGAATTAAAATGATAGGGGTGTAAAACAGAAATCTTGAATATACCTGCACTGTAAACATCTGCCAAAAAAAAAAAAAAAGGAGGCTGGATACTAAACTGCCAACCTCCAAAGCCACCCGCATTTCACAACTCCCATAATAACAATAATAATCCCCCATATGCGTTTTTAAACTCCTCAAACAATATCCTCAGTGACGTATGCACACTCTAATTGGGGACACATAATAACATCTGTCTAATCCAGCTTGCTTCTCTTTCAATCCATTTCAGCCATTCCATCATTAACAACTGGGGTTGCCTCTCTGCTATCTCAATGCACACTTGTACATGAGGTGGAGACCATGTTCTACATTAGTAACTGCAAGTAACCAGAACCAGGTGCTTATATTTATTCTGGAAGAAATAAATCCAGAATTTAAGACCCTGTGATTTTTGTTGTTGTCGTCGTCGTTCACGTGACTTAACCGGGGAGAGAGGATGCTATCACTTCTGCATCCTTAGTTAGCTTTGGGGCCGTAGCACAACACAGCCTTCCACCCCAGAGGACAATAAAAGGCTGCACTTTTGGTGATAAAAACATAAATAAACCAAGAGGGCTTTAATTAACATAAAACATTCCACACTGGCCTAACAAACGCAGGCAACCTTGATCCTCTCTCTCAGAATTGCCATTGTGTGACAGCAGATGGGTTCAGCACTCGAATTAGAACACGAAATAAGCTGGGACTTTTCATTGAATGGCACACAGGTACATTTTTAATACACATCAAAGGTCCGCAAACACGTCTGAGGATCCTATTCTATTTACATTTCAGTATATTTTGGGGTGGGGGGAAATGAATAGCTTTATTTCCCTCCCCCTTCTTGCTTTTATATTCATGCTTCTGCCAGAAACTTTGCTGCAACCTGGCAGAGAGGAGCTGCCTAGAGGCCACACTGATAGTCCCTGTGGCTCCTTATTGCATGGATTGGAGCCGACAGATGCCGAGAGGCAGTTTAAAAAGCCACTGTTGGATGACTGAGAAGGCATCATGATCCCTGGCATAGATGAGAGGCCTCAAACTTCTCCCAGAGGGAACACCCCAGGGAGTCTCAACAATGGAGGTGGGGGCAGCTGCTAGGCTTAGGAAGTGATTTGGTGTCTCTGAGCAAACCCTCAATGGATGGGGTGCAATTATATGGGGTGGCTGGGCCAGGTTACAGGCCATCAGGCTAGGGTCTGTGTGGTTTGCAAGCAACGACTTGAGTGAATTTGGGGGGTGAGGAAACTCCATACTTTGCTTGCTCCACAACCTCTGCAAAAAAGGGGGTGCATTGAACAAAGGCTGTTTTCTTGCCCACCCTCCCCTCCAAGCTATCTGGGGGCTGGGGCGCTGCCTGGCCCGGAATAGACATCACGTCATCCTGCCCTCCTCCTAGCCACCACAATGTGCACCTGCTCCCTCCTTCCCTTCCACCCACCTCCAGCCCCCCACAGGAGGAGAGCAGGCCAGAGGGCAACGCCTTGCCGCCTCCCCACCCACCCACCCCACATGTGTCCCTCTACGCATCTCTTCAAAGGGCTCGGATCTGCCCCTGGCGCTGACCCAGTCCGCTCCCAAGGCCAGGCACGCCCGTGCAAGGAGAGAGTGGGGGCGGGGAGACGGGAGAGACGGGAAGGGAGAGACGGGGAAGAGCACGCGAAGACGAATGGTGATGGCATTGGGGATTGGAAAGCCCGGAGGAGACCTGGCCCCGGATTTGGGAGCTGTCATGTGCTCCCACCTCCTCACAGGGTGGCTAATGTGAAGATTTCCACACTGACCAAATGCTGATGGGGATATTGTGTGTGTGTTTTGAAGGGAAGTGGAATACTGAGCGGTGCTGGGATTGCTGGCCGCGCGCGCGGCCGCGTGCGCGTGTTGACCAGTGCTGTCAAAACCCAGACAGAGAAGTGTAGACTGGAGGATTATTACTATTTAAATGAAATTAATGGGAACAAGGGAACCAAGGAGGGCTGGCAATCTGGCCCAATCCTATAGCCCTCCTCGCTTAGGAGCAATGAACTCAGCGGGACTTCCATGGATTGGATCGCGCAGTCCAAGAGGGTTTCCGTCCCAGTATGGCGGGGGGAGGGAATCTTTCCCAAACTGCGTGTGGGCTTCTTTGAACGCATTCTTTCTCAGCCACACACAGTCCGAATATCCTAATGTTGCAGCGGGCTAGTGGGGGAGGAGGAGAGAGAGATTTCCCCCTGTGGATCAGCGTTGGCGGTCGGTTCGTGAGCGTGCGCCCTGCTAATGCCGCGCGTTATTTGCACGACTGAATGGTGTGCGTGCCAGTAAGGATGTGGGGAAGCTGTCAACCCCCCCCCCCCCAAAAAAAAACCCCACCACTCCGGAGATGGAGGCCGGGTGGTCGTGTGGCGGTGGTGGTGGTGCCTCATCGACGGCGCAAACAAGGCCCTCTCTGGCTGCTGAGCGCGCTGGTGTTTGTAGATGTGCCAGTTGCCACAAGCAAGGATAGAAGGGGAGGCCGGGGTAGGGATGGGACGCTTGCCAAGGCAGAATTATGGTGGCGGGCACGGCCTGAGTGGGGTCCGGCGAGGGTGGCGGTGGCGGAGAGATCAGGATGCCCAGGAAGGCCCGGTGTTTTGCGCTGGGGAGCGGGTGGAGGAGGGGACGGTCAAGGCAAAGAGAAACGGGGCGGGGGCGGGAGAGGGAATTGCGCAGCAGCCTCCCACGGGCCCCACTCACCGAAGCTGGGGCGGACGCTGGCGATCTCTGCCATGGCGGCGCGCGAATGGAGCGGCGGCGACGGCCCGGTGCGCGCAGGGAGGCCCCTTCAGCGGATGCAGCGGCGGTGCTTCTGCCGCGGCCCTGAGGATGCTCCCGACTCCGAGGGATGCAGAAGCTGGCGACTGGTCCTGATGCAGCGCTAGCTCCGCCCACTTCGAACGATCCCCGGGCGAGGCCACGCCTCCTCCTCCTCCGAAGCGAGCGAGCCAGAGGAAGCCACGCCCCCGCCGCCTGGCCGAACCCGCCCGGCGGTGACTCGGCAGAGCGGCTCGGCTGCTGTCTAGCGGGGAGGGCGGGTCGCTTGCGGGGCTTGTTTGTATCCCGCCGGCAGCCCCGCTTCGCCACCCGACCTCCGCCCGAGGTTTCTGAGCGGCGTGTAGCGGGGGAGATGCAACCGATGGTTATTTACAGCATAAATGCGGAGAGAGCCCTTTGCAAAACGTTGGTCTAAAATAGTAACGATTATGATGTATTTTCAGGATTTATACATACGTTTCTGTATTGTGCATTCATGTTGTGGATTGATGACGTTGTACAGGCGGGTCCTCGTCCTGGGATTCCTTTTAGTTGTTAACAGAATATATTAAACTGATTTTAAATTCCTATTTACTGCCCGAGTTGTATCCATATATTCCTTCTCATTGCTCCTCAAATCTACCTGTTCCACAAGGCCCTTTGCTGATATAAGGCAATCCTAGGCATATTTATTCAGAGTAAGCCCCATGGAGTTGAATGGGTTTTGCTCTCAGGTAAGTGCGCATAGGATTGGCAGCCTCGCTCGCTGCACAATCCTATGCATGCTTATTCAGCAGTAAATCCCACTGTGTTGAGGGAATCTGAACCACTTTGAGATCTAATGATGAAGGGTGGTATGTAACCTAAACAAACAAATTTTACCCAAACTGTGTCTACTCAAACGTAACTCCCACTGAGTTCAATGAGGCTTATTCCCAGGTAAATGGGGTTAGAAACTTAGCCTTTGTGTGCACAGAATTGAAACCAGCAGGCATGTTTGAGTGCATAGGACTTCAGCCTTAATTTTAATTTCCAGATATAACCAAACTATATGTATAATAGCACTTGCTCAGTCTTCTCTCCCTCACTAGCTCTTCTGTTTCCTCAGTATCTGTATTTTAGATTTTAAGCTGGGGGGTGGGACTTGTCATCTGCCCTGCCCTTGATTTCCTCCTCATCCACCAACAGCTGGATATATTTACGTGGCTATGGGCATGGAAAAGGACTATACCTCAGTGGGTAGAGCACCTGCTTTGAATGCAGAAGGCCCCACGTTCAACCCTCGGCAACTCCACTTTTGGCTGGTAAACACTCCCGCCTAAAACCTTGTAGACTAAAGCTAGATGGAACAATTGTCTTATGTAATATGAAGGCAGAGACATCACCTTGCCAACAAAGGTCCATATAGTTAAAGCTATGGTTTTCCCAGTAGTGATGTGTGGAAGTGAGAGCTGGACCATAAAGAAGGCTGATCACCAAAGAATGGATGCTTTTGAATTATGGTGCTGGAGGAGACTCTTGAGAATCCCATGGACTGCAAGAAGATCAAACCTCTCCATTCTGAAGGAAATCAGTCCTGAGTGCTCACTGGAAGGACAGATCCTGAAGCTGAGGCTCCAATACTTTGGCCACCTCATGAGAAGAGAAGACTCCCTGGAAAAGACCCTGATGTTGGGAAAGATGGAGGGCACAAGGAGAAGGGGACGACAGAGGACGAGATGGCTGGACAGTGTTCTTGAAGCTACCAGCATGAGTTTTACCAAACTGCGGGAGGCAGTGGAAGACAGGAGTGCCTGGCATGCTCTGGTCCAGGGGGTCACGAAGAGGCGGACACGACTAAACAACAATATGAAGGCAGCTTCCTATGTTCCTAGAAACTGCACTGCTGCCACTCTGCCTGGCCAGTTGCCCTTACTGAGCCTTGGAACAAGTTTTCCTTGATCATTTAGAAATACATTATTTCACATTGATACTATATACATTATATAATAATAAATAATGTTGTGTGTGGTTCTCCAATTCCACTTTGGATGCACTCACCACTAGAATATGACCCTCAGAGGACTGGCTGACAGCAAATGAAGCCATCAGGCCAAAACAAGTTAGTTTCCTTTCCTATAATAATTACTGTAATAATGTATAAAATATTGTGTTTTATGCCCCTACCACATTGCTTCTGTCAACTGCCCCTAAACATAACCACTGCAGAAGTAATTTTATGAAAAATTATTTCACCAACAGCAGTGTTGGTTTTAAGCAACTCTTTAACCTGCATATGGAAATTAGATTAGCTTTTACAAACAATGTCATCCCTTCATTGTGCTGGATCTAGTTCGGGATGAGGCTGTATATATACATCATCCACCTAAAGCACAATAGTTCCTTCAAAGAATCCCGGGAACTATAGAATCCCTGGCATCTGCAGGCAGTGTTGGGAAAGATTGCCATTGGAGACTCTTGAGAGGCGATTGTCATTTTACAAAGTACTGAGCTATATAGTCTAAAATGGTCTGACTCAGTGTAAGTGTGGGATATAGATTCAATCATAATTATAATACTGTATTAAGTGCAGTTTGTATTGCATTACAGAGGTGCTTGAAACACAGCAAAATTCTCTTGTGTTCTCTCCACCTGCTCCAAAATTCAATATGCTACAGTTGTCTATGTTCTTTTGGGGGATGCATAATAATTAAAGTGTATCCTGAGTCATCCTTTTGCCTTAGGCTTGTTTATTGGGCCTTATTGTCATTGCAGATCATAGTGTTCAGCTGCAATTTGGAAGCTCCTCTGAATTTATGACCGCTTGTGAGGGGAGAGCATGCAAAATACACATTTTCTAGTTCTAGTAGATCAAGGGGGGGGGGATCAAATTCCAGGAGGTGGTAAATATGGCCCTCAGGACTTTTGCCAGGCCACCCCAGCCACCTGCTTCAGCAGCCCTGCTTTGCATGCCCAAATGTTTTTGCCTGGCTGGAATGTGCCCTTTAGGGTTGCCATATGTCTGGACACAGCTGGAATACTGCGGTCAGCAGCAGTGTCCAGGTGGAAATTGCAAAATGTCTGGGAAAATCCGGATGCATGGCAACCCATGTTGGCAGTGTCGTTTTGGGCAATTGACCTTCAAAATAGCTCAAAAAATAGCTTCATTTCTTTATAGCAACTTTGGCCCATAAAAATGCTCAACAACTTTTGTGTCTGGATTTTCACTTTTTGAAATATGGTAACCCGAGTCTGAGCTCTAAAAAGCCTCCTGCATGTCTCTATGGAGGATAGAGAAACATGAATGATTGCACAAGCTAACCTACTATACAAAGGTAAAAATGTACAAGTTTCCTGCTGCCTCATGCCAGTGGTGGGTGGTTCGAGAGACAAAAGTGGCTGGAGCTGTTAATGTAAATTTTCCCTTTTGTACAGTATGCTAGTTTCTACCCACACGCCTCTCTTCTATACAGGGAAGGAAAAGACATGATCAGAGTTTGAGGACACATTCCAACCAGGCAAAAACACTCAAGGAGGGTGTGAAGCAGGACAGGTGAGGAGAACAGACAGGTGCACTTGGCCTGGGGAATGAGGTAATGTTGCAACAGTTGCTGCTCTTTAATTATATTTTTAATGTGCGTCATTAAAATGAGCTGGGTTGAGCTTCTTTTAAAATAGTATCTTAAATAAAATCATAAAACCTTTTAAAAATTTCTCTTTTAAAATTTCTGTTCTGTTGGTTGTTTTTTTTTTTTTAATGCTGTCTTACTCTACATTCAGCTATGAATTATTTTTGTTGCTGAAAACAAGCCTGGATTATCTTTACTGAGGAGCAGTATAGAAATGTCTTAAACAGGAAACCAACGGATTTCCCCAAGGCTAAATGTCACCTTCTGTTTACTGGATTCTGGAAAATAAATAATGGTTAAAAATATTAACAGTAAAAACAATGACACCATTGTGACGTCACGAAACATTAAATCTGTCGAGTGTGACATCACGGGGCCGGCAAGACCGCCAGGTTCTCCTCTACGCTGATTATGCGTTCTCCCGCCCCCTGAAAGTCACGTGCCGGCAACTTCGCGCTCGAGACGAGCAAACATGGCGGTTCCTTGGGCGCCGTGGCCTCAACAAAGATGGCGGCGTTAGCCTCCCCGCCCTCCCTTCTGTTTATTTCATTCACATTTCTCCCCCTACTCCCACACATCAGCGCCGCTCCTCCCCTCGCACCCCCTTTCGCCATTTCAAACAACCGCGGCTCTACTTTCTGAACCTCAAACCAGTTTCCTCTCAGGGAAGGGCCAGGAAGAAACATGGCGGCGCAGGACTCGTCTGAGTCTGGGCATGCGCTGGGATGGCCCTTTCCGGTTGCGCCACTTCCTCTTCCGTTTTGAGGAAGCGGGGATCTGGATTGGAAAATGGCAAAGCGGCGGCTGCCCTGCGGGGCGGAGGACGCGGCGGAGGGAGAGCGCGGTCAGTCTGCGCGCTGGGCTGGAGGGGCGGGGAGGGGAGGGGCAGGTGGGGGGCCGGTGCTGAGGGGGCAGGAGAGGCCCAGTGGGCGGCGGAGGCAGAAGCCGCTGCCCCTCCCCGCCCACCTTCCCCTCCGGAGCCCCGGCTGGGCTTCCCTGGGGCGCCTCTCCGCCTCCCCTGCGGAGCTCTGCCCGTCCCCACACAGGGAGGCTGAGGCGCGGCCGCTTCTCCTGCAGGAGGGAAGGGGGCTGGAGAAAGGGAGGTGGGGGGCCGGCGGGGGAAAGGGGGCTGGTGCTGAGGCTGGGACTCCCATATAAGCTGAACAAGCTGTAACTTAGGGCTCCACTCTCTTGGGAGCCCCAAAAATGTTTGAAGGGGGAAAAACAACGATGTACATTTCCAAAATATAAGATAAAATACATAAAATAAAACCTACATACAGCAACAGTAGCAAATGGCTTTAGATACCTATTAGGTCCATAAATTGCCATATAGCATATATTCAACACAAAAAACAGCGACAATTTGTTGTTGACAGCTGGACATTACCCTCGGTAGCTTTGGGCCTCATCAAGCCTAAATCCGGCCCTGGCTGGGAGCTAGCATGAAGCAAGCAGCAGCCTCGCTTGGGTGCCTCAGAAACAAAGTTTTCAGGCGCTTTGGGTCTCCAAGGAATGTGTCTGGGTCTCTAAGGAATGTGTCCGGAAAGGGAAGGGTGTCTGTGCACAGAAGGTCCCTGGTTCCATCCCCAGTGGCATCTCGCAGGAAACTCACGGGAGAGCTGCTGCTGCCAGTCAGGGTAGACAGTGCTGGTGAGCTCCTGGACCAAGGCATAAGGCAGCTTCCTAATAGTGTCTTTGAAATATCTGCTTGATGCAGATAGCTCAGCTGGAGAGCATAAGGTGGGTTTTTAAAATGCACTTTCATAGGATGTGTTTCAGTAGGAGATACAGAATGATGTAGAAGGCACACCTTGGAGTTATGGCGGGTTCGGTTGCGGGCCACTGCAGTTAGTGTTGGAAACACCCCTGGGGTTCTGGCGCATTTTGTGACAGGGAATCTCATTAGCGCAAGGAATTTCTGAGCTGTGCTTAAGGTTTCAGGTTAAAACTGCAGAGTGGAAGGAAAGGAGGACCTTTTTCTGCCTCCCTCACTTCCAGCTACTCTCTGAAGACTGCAGAAGAGACCCTCTTAAGAATGTTAGGGGGGTGGGCAGGGGAAGGACTAGACCATGTGAAAAATGAACATAATATTTTAGCTGCAGTTCATTTTCAGCTTTGTATTCTTGTTATAAAAAAGCACACCTACACATTTCGTCATTGCACCCATAACCTGGGTTTAAGGTGCCATTTAGCTCCTAGCTTTCGTATCTCAGTTTCTAACCCTGACTGCAATAAGTCATACACATTTTTTTTGTTTCCCAGTGTATATAAAAGTTGTGTTTACAATCACGGTTGTGTCATCTGCAAATTTGACAACCCTATTACTAGGGTGAGCAGCGACACAATCGTACGTGTAGAGAATATAAAGGAGCGGACTGAGTACGCATCCCTGTGGTGTTCCTGTGTTAGTCTTAAGCATATTAGAGGTATAAGGGCCCAACCGAACCCTCTGGGGGCGGTCTGACAAAAAGTCCAATATCCACCCACAAAGTGATAACGGAAGCCCCAGATCTTCCAGTTTAGACATCAGATGTTGTGGTAGAATGGTATTAAATGCCGAGCTGAAATCTAAAAAAAGCAGTCTGGCATAACCCCCCCCCGCTGCTCCAAATGTGCAAGGACGGCATGGAGGGCAATCGCCACAGCGTCCTCTGTCGATCTTTTCGTTTTATAAGCAAATTGGAATGTGTCCAGTCCCTCTGGTAGGCAGGCAATGACATAATTTCGTACCAGCTTTTCAAAGCACTTCATGATTATAGGTGTGAGTGCTACTGGACGAAAGTCATTCAGATCTTCCGGGTTAGATTTTTTTGCTATTGGAACGATAATAGAGGACTTTAGGCAGGATGGAACAATAGCCTGGGCTAGGGATCGATTTAAAATCCCAGTGAAAACTCCTGCTAGTTGATCTGCACAGTCTCTCAATACCCTTCCAGCTACCCCATCTGGCCCTGTGGCCTTCCTTGGGTTGATTCCCTTCAACATCTTCCTCATCTCTTCTTTTTCCACAACTGGTATTCAGAGGCATACTGCCTTTGACAGTGGAGGTAGAACTTAGCTGCTGTGCCTACTAGCTGCTGATAGCCTTGAATTTATCTAATCCTCTTTTAAAGCCCTCCAGCTTGGTCACTATCACTGCCTCCTCTGGGAGAGAGCTCCATCGTTCTATCTGGTTGGCCACTGTGAGAACAGGATTCTCAGAGTTTGTGGGTGCCTCTGATGTTGCTATGGTTAACAGCCAGCCTATCTGGCCAAAGTCACGGGAAGCCAGGGAGACTGTTGTTCAGGAAGCAGCCCACCCCAACCTGGAAATAAGTTGTCAGTTCTGGATTTAAAATGAGCCTTCAAGACCCATTTGTTTTAAAGTGCTTTTAGTTGATAACCTATGTACCTTGTGGTCTAGCTGGTTTTAAATTGCGTTATTAGTGGCTTCATTAATTTTTGGGATTACTTGGCTTTCCAGATGGGGAATTGGTATATACCTGATGCGGTGAACCCTTTGGACTTCCATATGTTGCTGAATTACATCTCGCTTCATCCCTGGCCATTGGTCAAGCTAGCTGCTGGGAGTTACAGTTCAGCAACCTCTGGAGAGCCAAAAGTTCCCTATGCTTGGTATATGCGGGGAATAGGAACTGTGTCTCTAGAAAAGCAGGATGGCTAAGCTCTTTCCCTTCAGGTGTAATAAGAACACACCCCAGTTTGTGATCGGGCTGCCACGTTTTGAACCAGAGAGATTTTGAAGCAGTCTTCAAGGGCAGCCTTGCATACAGTGCATTGCAGTAATCTAACCAATGAGTTCACACCTCTGTCTTTGCAGAGTGACAACAGGAGAGCTGTAGCTCGGATGTCTCTCTCGCTGAAGATGCTGCCGTGCAAGAAGAGAAGAGCCGTCACGGCAGATTCTGAGGAGGTGGTGGTGGAGGAGGATGTGCAGCCTGTTCCAATGGAGACCCCTGCCTCAGGTGGGATCAACCAGCTCTGTGGCCTGGTGCCGCAGGGGCAGGACAATTCTGCTTTGACTGAAGGGAGAGGTCCCTACAGCCTGTCTGTCAACACACCTGCCTGTTCATCTCCCCCTGCTTTGCCTGTGCCTCTGTCTTTCTTGGGAGACGCTAGCAGTGAAGCAGCGAAGAGCATTGTGCTTCCATCTAGAGACGCCATTCAGAAAGGCTGGCCGGAATTGTCTGAGGCCTCTTTGAGGGGTGGGAATGTCCTGGCTAAGGCAGAGCTGGATCTCTGCCCAGAGCGAGCCAGAGAGCTCCAGGACGCAAAGACCTCTCCATCACCTGAGCTGCTTGTGGATAAGGAGCGGAAGCCCAAGTCAGAAGGTAAGCTAGTGGTGTGTGCTGAAGGGAAGCAAAACGTGATGGGAATAATGCTGCGAGGTAGGTTAGGCTGCTGGGACGTGGGTGGCGCTGTGGGTTAAGCCACAGAGCCTAGGACTTGCCGATAGATGGTCGGTGGTTCGAATCCCCGCCACGGGGTGAGCTCCCGTTGTTTGGTCCCTGCTCCTGCCAAGCACGTCAAAGTGCAAGTAGATAAATAGGTACCACTCCGGCGGGAAGGTAAACGCCGTTTCCGTGTGCTGCTCTGGTTCGCCAGAAGTGGCTTAGTCATGCTGGCCACATGACCCGGAAGCTGTACGCCGGCTCCCTCGGCCAATAAAGCGAGATGAGCGCAACAACCCCAGAGTCAGCCACCACTGGACCTAATGGTCAGGGGTCCCTTTACCTTTAGGTTAGGCTGAGGTCACCCAGTGAGTTTCATGGCCAAGTGGGGATTTGGACCCTTGTCTCCCAGGCCCTGGTTTGAAACGCTTTAATTGCTACACCATCAGTGGCTCAGTTAGGCATTAGTTCAGGCTTCCTCAAACTTGGCCCTCCAGATGTTTTTGGCCTACAACTCCCATGATCCCCAGCTAGCAGGACCAGTGGTTAGGGATGATGGGAATTGTAGTCTCAAAAACATCTGGAGGGCCGAGTTTGAAGAAGCCTGTGATTAGTTTATGCCCCCAAAGGTTCGTTGAGGCTGAATTAAGCTCACCTGCGATTTCACCTGTTGTTGATAGCTAGGATAAGGACTGCAAAATCTTAGAGAAGCAGTGGTTTCCCTGTTACGGATGATTGGTGGCTAAGAAAAGCATCTGAGCAAAATTAAATGTTATAA
This sequence comes from Podarcis muralis, assembly GCF_964188315.1. Lineage (NCBI taxonomy): Eukaryota > Metazoa > Chordata > Lepidosauria > Squamata > Lacertidae > Podarcis > Podarcis muralis. The sequence goes on along the minus strand of NC_135670.1, from coordinate 10,384,819 downwards.
AAGTAGAAGTGGAAAGGAAGAGCCCAAGTCATTCAGAGGTTTCCGGCGAAATTGGTGACTTTTTTTTGTAACAGAATAAAAACACAGTTGATGAGACAATGACAATGGATGTTCCTGGTGTGATATAAACAGATGGTATTCATACTTGATATAGTATGTGATCAGACCTTATATGGTTTGAAGATGCTTTGTAATTAAAGTTTTTTATGTGAAGGCACATATGCGCAAGCAGTAGGTTTTCATGGCATCGTAGATCTCTTGTTTCCAGCTGCTACCATTTCTCTGAAGCCAGAGCCTGAATGGGACGTGGGGTATCCTCCCCTGAAAGCCCCAAAGGCCGCACAGGGAGCCGAATTACTCCAGGAAGTCAAGGAGGAAGCTGAGGAGACAGGGCTGTTCATCCCAGTAGGTGAGTATTGCATGCCCATAAAGTGGATAACAGAACAAAGGCATCTTCTTTGAAGTTCTGCCCTGTTTTTCAGGCACAGCAAGCAGATACTGAAGGTTGGGGGATAAGTAACCCCTGATGGGTTACTTGGCAGGGATGGGTGACCCTCTTCCCCCACCCCCCACAAAATACTGCTGGCCCCATCAACCCCAGTCAGCATGGCCAGTGGCCAGGGATGATGGGAATCATAGCTGAGCATCAAATGGAAGGCCAGAGGTTCCCCGGCCCTGGCAGGCAGCTTCAGGCATCTGTTGTTGAACAGATGATTTGTACGTTTCTAGGCAAGTGCTACTATTAAGTCATTCTTTCATAGTGATCATTTGCAGAAGTGACTCAGAACTGGGCTGCTTGATCACACCAAAAGCCCACCTAGTCCAGCATCCTGTTGTCACAGTGGCCAACAAACTGCCCCAACAGGGAGCATGCAGCAACCCCTCTTGTGCAGCAAATCCCACTTGTGTGGAATAGTTAGCATGGAGCTTTGCTCCTCTCGGATTATCAAACTACAGTGGTACCTTGGGTTATATACGCTTCAGGTTACAGATGCTTCAGGTTACAGACTCTGATAACCCAGAAATAGTACCTCGGGTTAAGAACTTTGCTTCAGGATGAGAAAAGAAATCGTGCTAAGGCGGCGCGGCAGCAGCAGGAGGCCCCGTTAGCTAAAGTGGTGCTTCAGGTTAAGAACAGTTTCAGGTTAAGAACGGACCTCCGGAACGAATTAAGTACTTAACCTGAGGTGCCACTGTACATTCCCTCCTCTAATTTTTGTCCTGGGTAAATTTGCAGGAACTATTATTAAAGCTAGTATTTTTAAGCACATGGAAGAACAAGCCATGTTGAGGAAGAATCAGCATGGTTTCTGCATTGAGAGGTCCTGCCTCACTACAGTATAGCCTTTTATAATTTTTGTGTGTCTCTCAGTAAACACATGGACAGGGGTGATCTGATAGACACGAGAGCTTGCATCTAATGCTGGTGATACTCAGACCCATTGAAATTAATGGGCATGACTAACTTACATCTGTTAACTCCAAAGGAGCTGAGGTTCTGACCTCCTCCAGTTCATCCTTGCAACCTCCTTGCAAGACAGGGTAGACTTCATTTGATTTATTATATTTTTATCCCGCTTTCTTTCACGTGAATCCCAAAGTGGCTTGCAAAAAATAAATAAGAATAACATAATGGAACATAATAGAACATCAGAAATACAGCATAAGTCATGTAGAACAATTAACAAATCACCAGTGAAACAATTTCAACACTTCCAGTTACAGATAGGTAGCCGTGTTGGTCTGCCATAGTCAAGACAAAAAAAATTCCTTCCAGTAGCACCTTAAAGACCAACTAAGTTAGTTCTTGGTATGAGCTTTCGTGTGCATGCACACTTCTTCAGATACGTATCTGAAGAAGTATCTGAAGAAGTGTGCATGCACACGAAAGCTCATACCAAGAACTAACTTAGTTGGTCTTTAAGGTGCTACTGGAAGGAATTTTTTTAATTTCAACACTGTTAAGGTTGCCTGGGGAACTTCCTGGCTGAGTCTGGATTCAGAGACAGCTGCTTATTGACTGCTGTGGTTTGATACCCTGCCTGCTCTTTCCCCTGTTTTCCTGTCCAGAAGAGCGAGAAGGAGGGAAGAGAAAGCGGAGGAAAGCGACTAAACGGAAGCGGGAAGGGAAATGCCAGGAGGAGGAGGAAGGGCCCTTGGCTTGCGACCTCAAGCTGGATGACACGCTCGACCGGACTTTGGAAGACGGGGCGAAGCAGCACAACCTGACAGCTGTCAACGTGCGAAACATCCTCCACGTGAGTGTGAAGGTGGCGGCGGCTGTGCGGATGGGGATGCAAATAAACACCTGGTGATGGCACCGCTGATCTTGCTGATCACAGCCTTGAGAATGAGGCAGGGCCTTGCACGAGGTGGTTTCCCTTTCTCCCTCGGAAATCGCCTATGGTCGCTGTGGCGTTTGCCCTCCTAGGTGACATCATGCTGGGTCATAAGGAAAGGGTTAAATGAGTGTGAAGTGATTGGCAAGTGGGAACCCAAGGGGAGGAGTTAGAGTTGTTAAGGGTCAGTCAGGTGTTAGAGAAGAGAGAGGGAGGATAAGTCTGTGGGTTGGGATAGTTTGAGAGAGTGAGAGAATCTGTTAAGAGGAGTCAGATAGACAGTTGGGATTATCAGTTAGAAGTTACAGTGGTACCTCGGGTTAAGTACTTAATTCGTACCAGAGGTATGTTCTTAAACTGAAACTGTTCTTAACCTGAAGCACCACTTTAGCTAATGGGGCCTCCTGCTGCTGCCACGCCGCCGGAGCCCGATTTCTGTTTCTTATCGTGAAGCAAAGTTCTTAACCTGAAGGTCTATTTCTGGGTTATCCTGTAACCTGAAGCGTATGTAACCCGAGGAACCACTGTATTAGGAAGGTATAGGCCGGTAAAGAAACTAAGATTAAGAAACTGACAAGAAAAATTATCTGAAACCATAAACTTGTCAATGCTTATAAAATAAACTTGTTTATTTGGTTTAATGTTAACAACTGTCTGGACTCCGTGTGTACCCAAGAGAAACGGGTTGGTGGCAGCAGGGAAGCAATCACAGTGGTGGCACCGGGATCAAAAGACCGTCAAACGTCCGGGGAACCTGTGTGATCGCCACAGTCGCCTCCAGCATTAGTACTGGACCGTGAGCTGCTTGGAGGGGCTTTGTGGACATTACTTCTGTGCCCACTCCATTGGGGACCCATTGCTTTACAGTGGTACCTCGGGTTACAGATGCTTCAGGTTACATACGCTTCAGGTTACAGACTCCGCTAACCCAGAAATAATACCTCAGTTTAAGAACTTTGCTTTAGGATGAGAAAAGAAATCGTGCTCTGACGGCGCGGCAGCAGCGGAAGGCCCCATTAGCTGAAGTGGTGCTTCAGGTTAAGAACAGTTTCAGGTTAAGAACAGACCTCCGGAACGAATTAAGTATGTAACCAGAGGTACCACTGTATTGCCATGTTTGACTCAGCCCAGGTTATTCCGTCGATAAGACTACGCCGTGGGTGGAGCAAACTGGAAAACTTTTTTTTTGTCTTTCCCACTCCAGGAAGTGATAACGAATGAGCATGTCGTCGCCATGATGAAAGCAGCCATCAGTGAGACAGAGGACATCCCCATGTTCGTAAGTTCCTCCCTCAGTAGGGAAGCTGGGGATCTGCTTCTCGCTTAGCCAAGAAGGGAAGTGTGCGCTAGGAGGAAAAAGCCTGGTCAAATTTTGTACAATTTCTAATGGAACGATGGAAATGTTCTTTCTCTCTCTTCCTCCCTTTAGGAGCCAAAGATGACTCGCTCCAAGCTGAAGGAGGTGGTGGAGAAAGGAGTGGTGAGTTGGTATTCGGAAGCGCTTCTGCCTCTGACCGTGGAAGCAGATCTTGTACATTGTGGCTCGTAGCCATTAATAGATGCCCTTATCCTCCATAACTTTGCCAAGTTCTCTTTTAAAGCCTTTCCCCTTAGTGGCCGTCCCTACCTCCTCTGGGAGTGGCTTTCGTAGTTTAACTATATGCAGTGTGAAGAAGCCCTTTATTTTATCTCTCCTAAATACGATATATACGATATGATGTATTTACTGTCATTGTCCCATACAGAACAATGAAATTGAAAAACTACATAAAACATTCAAAAACCCCTAAAAACTCTGAAACCCCGTTTTAAAATACACTATACTGTACTAAAAATACACTATACTGTACTAAAAATACACTATACTGTACTAAAAATACACTATACTGTAGAGACCCCTCATGCTGCGTTTAGAACCAGAATTGCATTTGCGTAGAAATTGTTTCTCAGGCGGCTAGTCCTGACCTTTATAACTCTATACCTTCTTCCAGAAGGCAGAAGCTGAAAGAGATCATTTCCGGGGTGCGTACTATCCTGCGCTATCTCTGCAGCTTTATTATGGCACCTGGAAGTGTAGATTTGATCTAAGGTGGGAAGAGTGCACCCAGTTATTCTCTCTGCAGTCTTTACAACCCTGGATAGCATTGTTTTTTCCCTGGCCATGCAGCTCCTAAACCACACACACAGACCATAAATCTTCCAACATTCAGCTTCATTGGAGTTCGAGTGTTAAGAGAAAGGGTGAGAAACTTGCAGATTATCCCATCCCTGACTTCCATACAAGGCTCATGATAGTTGGAAGAGAACTGAGGGATTCTTGTCCCTTTGCCAGCAACCTCCCATGCCCTTGTGATGCTTCTTCACCCCCCTCCCATATTACCTTGCCATGAAGTCCCATTTCTGCAACTCACTTGAGTTGCGGGGCGTTTCTAGTTGTTGACCCCCTTAATCTCGACCGGCCCTATTGATTATAGGGAGGATATCGTAGCTGCGTATCTTAATATTCTGTCCCCTCGTTCCTCGTACCTTTATTTATTCTAATGCATTTGATAAAAGTGGAGCCTCCAGAGAGGAGTGCAAGTTAGATGGATAGATGAAATGGGAAGTGGTGCAATGAGTAAATAAACTCATACACTTTATTCCATTGGTTTCTTATGACAGAGACGCTATTAAATGGTTTTGTTTCCTCAGGTTATTCCAACGTGGAATATTTCTCCAATCAAAAAGGCGAATGAAATCAAGGTACTCTGTGGGCGCTGCTAATTAAATAACTTGGTGGCATTTTGTTTTCATGCTTCAGTTTCGTGTTTTATTTTTTTACAGACCTTACCGGCAGATTTGTTTCTCATTGTTAGAAGTGGGGGGGGGGGGGATTGGGACTTGGGACTCTAGCCAGCTAAGTCCTGCTTAGAGTGCACACATTGAAATCAGTGGACTTAATCATACTGTTGAGTGCAATGGAATTACTCTTAAGTAGGGCTTAGCAGGGCGCAGCCCTTGATGAACAGGTAGAATGGCCTCTAGGACTGTTCTTTTATTTCTTAACTCCTCTCTCCTAGAAGTCATGAGGACTAGGAGCTCCCTTTGTTTGTTTTTAAAAAGTTCTTAGGATTTTGCTGGAGCTTCCTGGTTTCCAGGTCTGAGGCCATGCGTGCTCTGATGGCAGCATGGTTTTGAGCATAGCTAACTGTGAGGGAGAAACAGAGTCACAGCGCTATTGATGTGTTGTAAGACTATTGTGTGAACACACCCAAAGGTATAAGGGCCCGTTTTCATCCTTCCTTATCAGTAACCATGAGCTCAGCCTTCCTAGCTTTTCATTTTTGAAAATCTGCCAGCACCCCTAATTTGTTCCCTAAAACTTCCCTTTGTGGGTCTTGTTTCCCCCCACTCTCCTCTTTGTATAACTTGAGTCTCCCTTTTGCAGCCCCCTCAGTTTGTGGACATTCCCCTCGAGGAAGATGATTCCTCTGATGAAGAGTACCAGCCGGAGGAGGAAGAGGAGGATGAGACAGCAGAGGAGGTATGAATAATAATAATAATAATAATAATAATAATAATAATAATAATATCCCCCTCTCATCTGACTGGGTTCCCACAGCCACTCTGGGCGGCTTCCAATACACTATAAAAACACAACCATATATAGATACATTTATAGATGTATAGTCCACAGTGTATGCACATTTAACTTATGTGCATTCAGCTTTATGCGTGTGGTGAAATAAAAATAAAAATAAATTAAAAGGGGGCAGGTTTCCATATAACTGGCAGTCCCACCCACTATTGAACCCAATGCATTTTGACCACATTCAGTTTTGGCTTTTGGTGCAATCCCTAGAACGTAACATCCACGTTAGTTGTGGACTTGCTGTATCTGTGTATTGGCAAATTGGGCTGCAGTGCTGTTGGCTATTACCGTCTGTTTACACTGCTAGGCTTTCAGCTGGTTGGCTGGGCCAGTGTTGCTCAGCTTAAAGAGCCCTTCATGTCACTCATACACTTTTGTGGCCCATCCTAAAGCAAAAGCACTATGATAACACTTTAAACGGCCATGGCTTCCCACAAAGAATTTTGGGAGCTGCAGCTTGTTAAGGATGCTGAGAGTCGTTAGGAGACCCCCTATTTCCCTCACAGACCCACAGTTCCCAGAGTGGTTTAACAATCAGTTTCTCTTCCCAGGGAACTTTGGGCCCTAGGTATATGACTGTACACTCCTGCCAACCTAGCAGTTCGAAAGCACGTCAAAGTGCAAGTAGATAAATAGGTACCGCTCTGGCGGGAAGGTAAACGGCGTTTCCGTGCGCTGCTCTGGTCCGCCAGAAGCAGCTTAGTCATGCTGGCCACATGACCCGGAAGCTGTACGCCGGCTCCCTCGGCCAATAAAGCGAGATGAGCGCCGCAACCCCAGAGTCGGCCATGACTGGACCTAATGGTCAGGGGTCCCTTTACTTATGACTGTACAAACCCAAATTGCAAGGGGACACTTGAATGATGGAATGCTCCAGCCCAACCCCACGCAATAGAACATTCCTGTAATCAGAATGCTGGTATGTCAGAGAGAAGGTTAGACCCTTCTCCTGGTCATATGACATCAGAGGATCGGCGTGTGAATGTTTGCTCAATTGTCAAAGTGACCCACAGGGGATTGGCTGCTTCTGGATCTCTCTCCCCCATTGGAAATAATTCCCTACCCCTGCCTTAGGTTGTTTTTTTAATGTGCAGAGTGGGAGCCACCCCCAAGAAAGCACTGCTGCCAGTCCTTGTTCGCGATACGTGCAGAGACTGAGGAGTGGAGCTTTGATGACGCAAGCCGCCTTGGAGGGGAACAATACGCACCTCATCTGTCACCTTTGGTGTCTGTTCAGTCTTTGGTGTGATTTCCCAGTGCTAAAGGTGAACTACAGAGAAGATACTTGATCACTGCTTTCTCGTTTACTTTATGCTCCCCACTTTTGCGCAGAGCTTGATGGAGAGTGATGTGGAAAGCACATCGTCATCGCCACGGGGAGCCAAACGGTCTCGTTCAAGGCGGTCCTCCGATATGATAGAGACTGACGAGGAGGCAGCAATGCCAGCGGAAGTAAGAAGGGCGTTCTCGTTCTCTCTCTCTCTCTCGCTCTCTCTCTCTCTCTCTCTCTCTCCCCCCCCCCCCCGCCATTGGGGCTAGTAAATTATCTGCAAGCATCCCATCTATTGGAAGCCAGGACTTTAGCTACCTTATTTATGTTATAAAAATATTTAGGTCTTGCTGTTCATTGGTTTACAGCAGTCATATGTTGTAACTGTAGTCCATGTGCTGATAAACTCTGAGGCTGGATTACTGCAGTGTGCTTCTCATGGGACTGCCCTTGGGCTTGGTTCAGAAGCTCCAGCAGGTGCAAAATGCAGTGAACAGATTGCCAGCTACACGTGGCACCATTGTTAAAGCATCTGCACTGGCTGTCCATCTACTACTGAGCCAGGTGCAAGGTATAATAATAATAATAATAATAATAATAATAATAATAATTTATTATTTATACCCCGCCCATCTAGCTGGGTTTCCCCAGCCACGCTGGGCGGCTTCCAACAGAACACTAAGATACAATAACCTATTAAACATTAAAAGCTTCCCTAAACAGGGCTGCCTTCAGATGTCTTCCAAAAGTCTGGTAGTTGTTGTTCTCTTTGACATCAGGTGGGAGGGTGTTCCACAGGGCGGGTGCCACTACCGAGAAGGCCCTCTGCCTGGTTCCCTGTAGCTTTGCTTCTCGCAATGAGGGAACCGCCAGAAGGCCCTCAGCACTGGACCTCAGCGTCCGGGCAGAACGATGGAGGTGGAGGCGCTCCTTCAGGTATACTGGACCGAGGCCATTTAGGGCTTGAAAGGTCAGCACCAACACTTTGAATTGTGCTCGGAAACGTATTCATTTACATCTTAGCAGTGCTATTTTTCTAGAAAAAGAGGTGCCGGAACTCCTCATGAACGCCTCCCTTGTTCCCTTATGATGGCAATGGCGCCCTCATTTTCCAGCTGAAAAAAGCCTTGGGTCTAGGGTGCCTGAGGGACCCCCGGTACCCTTGTATATCCCATCTCGTCTGCTGAAGTCATCTGAGCGATGGTGAGGCTCATTTGACAACGACAAGTGCCATCAGCCCAGTGTTGCAGCCAGGCTGTTTTCTCCTACGTCCTTAGGGCTTCGTTTTGTCTGTCCTTAATGCCCCACCAGAGGGGGTGGGGATGGCATGAAAGCTGTAGAAATCGAATGGGGTTAAACATGGCCCTCTTCCTTTGCTCTCTCTAACCAGGCGGAGAAAGCCTCCGCTGCCCCACTTCAGCGGCACATCAGTGCTGAAGTCGTCCCGATGGGCCCCCCGCCGCCCCCCAAACCCAAGCAGAGCAAGGACAGCACCTTCATGGAGAAGCTCCACGCGGTGGATGAGGAGCTGGCCTCCAGCCCAGTGTGTATGGACGCCTTCCAGGTAATCTCAGGGGCTCTCTGGTTCCTCCAAAGAGTTCGCTTTCTTTCTGCAACACCTTGCTTGCTTTGGTTCTTGCGGGGAGAGTAAGAGTAAGAGCGAGTTGATCTAGTCAAAGTCCACCCCACCCCATCCATTTGTGTTTCTTATTTTCATTCGTTTGGGGTCTTTGTGGACTGGATTGGGACAGCAGGGTAAGTTTCAGGCTAGGAAAGCACCAGGGTTCAGATGCCCTGATCAGCTGTGAAGCTCAACTGGGTGGTGATGTCTCTTGGCTTAGCCTACCTCGCAGGGTCATTGTGAAGATGCAATAGGGTAGAACCTCCGATTCTGAGTTCTCCCCGTTTTCTTTTTGCCTTTTCTTTTTTAATCTACCATATTGGCCCGAATATAAGCCGCATCCGCAAATAAGCCGCACCTTTAAAATTCAAGAGAGGAAAAGTAAAAAAGACAATGTCTGAAAATAAGCCGCTCCCTTAAAATTCTGCAGGCGACCACACCCGTAAATGGCAAATGTAGATGAAAATCCTACAGCGATATCGTAAAAGCCAATTTTTGTAAGGTTGCAAATTTAAGCAGCACTTTAACTTTTCAGTCGGAATTTGGGGTGGGGGGGAAGTGTGGCTTATATTTGGGCCAATACGGTATTTTCTTTTAATTTTTTTGTTAAAAAAGCTTGATATTTGATGTTTATGTCTGTATACTGTTTTTTTATTATTCTTTCAAGCATATATATATATATCAAACATATATATATATATATATATATATATATATATATATGGGGGGGGGAATAGGGCAGAACCTCCATATATGCCTTCCCTTATTCCTTGGAGGAAGGTGCAGTGTGTTTGTGCAATATATTGATTGTTGAATGTGGACTGATGATGTGCTGTCCTAGTAGTTCCTACCCAGTCAGTCTTCCTATTTATTCTATTGAATTTATCTTCTGTGTCCCCTATAAGGAGTTCAAGATGCTCCTTTAGTTCTCATAACAGACTGTGACGGGCCTTAGTGGCCTTGCATGGCTGTGGGGAGGATTTGAACCTGAGTCTTCCCACACCTGTCACCTGAGATTCCGGCCTCTTCACCGCAAAGGCTCTTCTCTGCCCCGTGATGCTGGAGAATCCTCCAGAGCCGCTCAGAGCCCTTCCTCCTTTCCTCCGTTTCCTCTCCAGCCTCTGGAGGACAGCTTGATCGCCTTGCGCACCAGGTCGAAGAGGCCCCTGAAGGACGTGCCCCTCGGCCAGTTGGAAGCTGAGCTCCGTGCTCCAGACATCACCCCGGACATGTATGACCCCAACACAGCAGACGACGAGGAGTGGAAGAGGTGGCTGGGTGGCCTCATGAACGATGATGTGGGAAATGAAGGCATGTTCCATTTACTTGGGGGGTGTGTGTGTGGATGGGACACTAGATTTGACCTGTGTTTTTGTGGGAGGAGCAGTATCTTGAAAATACCATATTTTCCCGTGTATAAGACTAGGTTTCCCCCCTTAAAAATAATGTCAAAGATTAGGGGGTGTCTTATACACAGATACATCTCCCCCCCATTTTCTTAAATCTGAGCCCTCAGAAATAGTGGGTGTCTTATACATGGGGGCAAGGGACGTGGGTGGTGCTTTGGGTTAAACCACAGAGCCTAGGACTTGCCGATCAGAAAGTCGGCGGCTCGAATCCCCGCGACGGGGTGAGCTCCCGTTGCTCGGTCCCTGCCCCTGCCAACCTAGCAGTTCAAAAGCACGTCAGAGTGTAAGTAGATAAATAGGTGCTGCTCCGTGCACTGCTCTGGTTCGCCAGAAGCGGCTTAGTCATGCTGGCCACATGACCCGGAAGCTGTACGCCGGCTCCGTCGGCCGGTAAAGCGAGATGAGTGCTGCAACCCCAGAGTTAGCCACGACTGGACCTAATTGTCAGGGGTCCCTTTACCATTTATACATGGGGGCGTCTTATAGATGCAAAAATACGGTATTTCACAGAATCGTAGGTTTGCAAGGGACCCCAGGGGTCATCTGCTCCATCCCCCTGCAGTGCAGTAATGGTTGTTCTGTTCCCTGGAAGCAAAGGCTCCTCCTCCTCTTGGCTAAGAAGCATTTTCTCTTCCAGATGAGGCGGACGACGACGACGACCCCGAGTACAACTTCCTGGAGGATCTTGACGAGCCAGACACGGAGGACTTCAGGAACGACCGTGCCGTGAGGATCACGAGTACGTTCTCTGCCTACTTTGGTCTGGCTGTTTCATCGCTGCCTGTGTTCGAATTCGTTGGTTAAGGGGCCATAGAGCATCTGCTTTGCACGCAGAAGGTCCCAGGTTCTAGCCCCAGAATCTCCAGATAGGGCTGGGAAGAGAAGCCCGTCTGAAATCCTGGAGAGCCGCTGTCCAACTCCGTAGAGTCAGTACAGAGCTAGATGGTCTCACTCAGTATAAGGCAGCATTCCTATGTTGAGTCCATCATACCGGAGACCCAGGTGGTGGTTGTTATCGGTGCACCTTTTCTCCAGAAGTTTGAGGCATGCCGTATTTGAAAAGCCAACCAATTTCTTCGTAATGAGGTGGTAGCTTCCTGCACCTTGCTAATTGTGTTAAGGCGTTTAAGAAATAGTAGGGTACGGTGCTGATTCGCAGGCTGAATCCCTCTTGTTTTGTATCTTGCAGAGAAAGAAGTTAATGAGCTGATGGAGGAGCTGTTTGAGACGGTAAGGCTCTCAGCTGCCCTTGTATATATTGTATATTGCCCTTGTATTTTTCACTCCATAAGACGCACTTTTTCCCTCCTAAAAAGCAAGGGGAAATGTGTGTGCGTCTTATGGAGTGAATGCAGGGGGGAGGCAGGCAGGAAAAGCCCCCAAGAGCCGCGCACAAGCTCCATGGGGCTCTTGGGGGCTTTTCCCTGAGGAGGAGGGAGAAGGGACTGACTGGCTGCATCAGTCCCTTCTCCCACCTCGTAAAAAAGCCTGCAGGATCCGCGCGCTCCTTAAAGGGTGCGCAGCTCCTGTGGGCTTTTGCGGGAGGTGGGGAATACTCCCAGAGCTTGTTGGGGCTGGAGAGGGAAGCCCGATAAGCTCCGGAGCAGCTCTGGGGTAGCCTGCGAAGCCTCCGCAGGGCAGTGGGATGAAGGCTCGCTGCCGCCCTGCGGAGGCTTCGTGGGCTACCCCTGAAGCCAGAACAGCTAGAGGGAGCGCTGCGCAGCGCTCCCTCTAGCTGTTTTAGCTTCCGCCTTAGCGGCGCAAAGCCTCCGCAGGGCAGCGGGGAGCATTCATCCCGCTGCCCTGCGGAGGCTTCACATGGCTATCCCTGGCTTTTGCGGGAGGTGGGGGAAGGGACAGAGCACGGCAAAAGCCAGGGATAGCTGCGCTCCCTTTACAGAGCCACGTGGAGTATGTGTGTGGCTCTTGGGGGCTGCCCTTCTCCCTCCTCGGGGAAAAGCCCCCAAGAGCCATACACACACTCCACACAGCTTGTGAAAGGGAGCGCTGAGCAGAGCCTGGGATGCATACAGGCTCTGCTCAGCGCTCCCTTTAAATAATATATTTTTTCTTGAATACCCCGTCTAGAAACTAGGTGCGCCTTATGATCAGGTGCGCCTTATGGAGCGAAAAATACAGTAAATTCCTAGCCCTTTGAGAAACTTGCTAATGCAAAAGTACAGTCGACTCACAACTTAATTCGCTCGATGGCAGTTTTTTGAACCCAGTGGTTGCACAAATTAAAACACATGCACAAGAGACTAGGGCCCTGCAGGACCTGACATCCTTCCGCAGGGCCTGCAAGACAGAGCTGTTCCACCAGGCCTTTGGTCAGGGCACAGCCTGACCCCCTCCTCTGGCAATCTGCACAGAATTTTGCTTGATGGTTGCCATTAATTTGATTTTAATTTGATTTAATTAATTTTATAATGAATGTTTTTAGAATGTTAGACTATTTTGATTGTTGTTAGCCGCCCTGAGCCCAGCTTCGGCTGGGGAGGGCGGGATATAAATAAAATTTATTATTATTATTATTATTATGCAAGGCAGAGCGTTCAAAAGATGCTTCTGTGCTTTCCTTGCTGTGGAAAGAGCTTTTAAGCTCTCTTCCTGCTGCTTACTGGGCTCTGGGAAGGTGTGTGAGAACCTCCCAGAGCCCAGTAAGCAAAGCAGAGAGCTTCAAAGCTCTCCTCCTTGCGTTGAGGGCAAGGCCTGCTTGGTGTGCCAGCTTTGGAAAGGTAGGGATGGTTGTTCGTGGACAATTCTGGGGTTCTGATTATATACAATTTATGCGCATCTCCAGAAAACGTAACTGCTGCGCAAGTTGCAAGTCATTACCTCTTAAATGTAAGGAAGATGGGCTGAATTTTCAGTGGCGCTCTGGTAGTGGGTGCCCTTCTGTGCCAGCTGAGGCTGTTTATCCTGAGTCTTGGTTGATTTCTCCAAGCCCTTTCTGCCCCTGTGTGTGTCCCACTGACTTGGCCTGTGTGTTTCTGCTTCAGTTTCAGGATGAGATGGGCTTCTCCAACGTAGAGGATGAAGGGCCAGAGGATGAGGACAGTGCTGCGGAGGCCCGGCCAAATTTTAACACTCCGCAGGTGCTCAGGTAGGATGGGCCGTTCTCGCCCTGCCCCAAGCCATTTTGTTCCCCCTCTGTTAGGGGGGAAGGCCATAGCTCAGGGAGAGAGCCTTCACTTTGCACGCAGAAGGTCCCAGGTTCACTCCCAGGCATCTTCAGGTAGGACTGGGGAGGCCCCCTTCCTGAACCGCTGGAGAGCTGCTGCCAGTCAGTGTTGACAGTAGGAAGATGGACCAGGGGACTGGGAAGATTTCTGAGGACCAGACAGAGAAGGGCCACTTTCAGCACCCCAGGCCTGAGGTTCTCCATCCCTGACTTAGCTGGACACATCCTGAAAAACAGGGAGGAAGTGTGGGATAAAAATCAGTTGACCGATAATGGACTTGCATGAACTTTTCAGGAACAGGAGAAGTGGTTGGCTAGGTGTAGTGGTTTGCAGGAAGGTGGTGGAGGGCTGGTAAGGATTCTGCCACACAGTTCTCCTTCTTGGTTCCTTCTCAGCCCAGGGAGAGGAGTGGGAAGGAGCTGCTGCAGCCGCCCACTTCTCCCCCTTCATCTTGCAAATGGGGCCTGGTGTGCATCTCCACCAAGGAGGCCGTGGGCAAGCCTCTTTGTCTATGGGGCAGGTTGGCTCAAAGGAAAGCTGACTCTGTTTGGGAAGGGAGGCAAAGGAACCGCTGGGCCTCCGCCATCCCTTCTCGGTTGAGCAGTACTGGAAGGGGGCGGCAAGACCAGCTCTGCCCAGCTACAGTCTGAAAACCAGAGCTGGAATGTGTGTGTGGAAGGAAGAAAGAGAAAGAAAGAAAGAAAGAAAGAAAGAAAGAAAGAAAGAAAGAAAGAAAGAAAGAAAGAAAGAGGCTCCTTGCTTCTCCTGCATCAGACATTATCCTGATTTGGGGAAAGGGCATCTTCCCATGCTAGGCATCTCCTCATGGGCCTGTCCTTTGAACTTCTTAAGCTGCCTCTTGCTCCTGTGTGGCTCATAGAGCATGTGAGAGGCACGTGGTGGCTTGCAGGTCCCCGTTTCATGTTGCCTTTGGCAAGCTGCTCTCTCTCATCCTCACCTCCCTCCACCTTTCATCTGCAACGTGGAGAAGATGAGAGTGACCTACTGCACAGGGGCACTGTGCCGTGTCCCACTATGCCTTCTTCCCCTGGGCCTGTGCTGCGTCTCTTAAAAGCAAGCTTTGATGTCTCTTGCCTGGTTCTTCCGGGGACCTGGGACTGTCTGGGGAACCTGAGTGCTGGATGATTTAGAACAGACGAAATGAAGGACCTCTTAACACTGTGAATAGCTATGGAGTCCCCCCCTCAGGAGGCAGCAGCAGCCACCAACTTGGATGGCGTGAAAAGAGGATAAAGCTAGCAGTGACTACTAGCCACAGTCGCTGTGTTCTGCCTCGGAGGCTGTACACCTCTGAACACCAGTTGCTGGGAATCAAAAGTGGAGAGAGTGATGCGCTTGGTTTGTGCTTGTGGGCATTTCTTAGGCCAGTGTGTGAATAGGGTGCTGGACCAGATGGGCCTTTTGCCCAAGTGGTGTGTTGTCAGTGGACTAGGGGGACCAGGCTAGCCCCCTAAATATTGCCCTGGCGTCTCTTTCCCAAACCCAGGAAGCTTCTGCCCAGCCTAGGGAGGTGCGATGCTCATGTGCGCAACGTCCCCCCCCCCCCAGTTGCTCTCACCAGCTGGTGCTTCTGGCCCTAAATGTTCCCCTACAGAAAAAAATTCACTGCATGCCACTGCTTTTCGGGCTGATCCAACAGGGTTCCTCTGATGAGTAAGAGTAAGGGAGGGTTCTTGCATTCATGCCATGCTGCTGGGCTCCCTGGAGGAATCTGATTGGCCAGTGTGAGAAGCAGGATGCTGGACTAGGTGGGTCATTGGCCTGAGCTAGCAGACAGGCTCTTCTGATTTTTGTGAGCAAACGTGACCTTGATTTGGACAAGAACAGCCTAGTCCAGCCCAGTCCACAAACAGGATTCTCCTCTCCTGCCGTTTCCAGCAACCCATGTTCAGAAGCATGATTGCCTCTGACAGTGGATGCTGAGCCGAAGCTGAGATTGGTAGAACACTTACCTGGGTCTTCAGAGCTTTCTCTGCAGCTTTCTCAAGGCAAGCCGTCCTTTGACCCTGTGCAGGTTTGAGGAGCCCCTGGCCAACTTGCTGAACGAGCAGCACCGGACGGTCAAGGAGCAGCTGGAGCAGCTGCGCATGAAGAAGTCGGCCGCCAAGCTGCCCCAGGAAGCGGAGAGGCTGAAGCTCCGCGAGAAGCCGGTCCAAACCCTGGTGCTGGACGCCGGGCAGAAGAAGAGGCTGCAGCAGCAGATGCAACAGGTATTGCTTGGAAGGAAAAACAGCACCATGCCAGACGAGGAAGGGCTTTCTCTGCTGTCTCCCGTTTGCTTTCTTATCTTGTGCTGATTTCCCTCTCTCTTATTTATTTTACATTCATACCCCGTCCTTGGAGTGGCTTGCTAAAATCAGTTCCTGTTCTGCCGCAGCCCTTGACCTTGCAGTCTAAAAAACCCCCAGTGTTTCCCAAGCTTGGTCTCCAGCTGTTTTTGGACTACAACTCCCATCATCCCTAGCTAGCAGGACCAACGTTCAGGGATGATGGGAATTGTAGTCCAAAAACAGCCGGAGACCCACATTTTGGGAAACACTGGTCTAAAAAGTCATGGCCCATGAGGAAAAAGGGTTGGGGAGGGAAAGTCCACCTCCCGTCCCTCACTGTCCCCTTGGTCATGAGATGGTGAGGAGGTTCCATCCTTTCCAAAAGGGTCATAGAGCTGAAGGTGGAAGTGCGAAGGAGCGGCAGCCTTTCACACTTCCTCCTTCAGCTCAGTGTGCTTTCCAAGGCTCAGATTACTTCCACTGGGTCTGACCTCTACCCTTTGGGAAAGCGGAGCTTGTGTCTGCATGCGCTACTTCTATTGTGGGAAGCTGACCCTGGGGAAGAGGGTGGGGTGGGGTGTCTGCAGTGCTTGCCCCAAAATCCAGATGGGGTGTGTGTGTCTGCAGAGGTCGCTGGCCTCCTGACCTGTGGCTATAACACCCGTTTCTGGTGGGCAGGAACTCGGATTCCTGCATTGCAGTGGGTTGGATTCTCGGGGGCCCCTTCTAACTCTTCACCTCTGGTTCTTTTCCCTCTGCTCGCAGCACGTGCAGCTCTTGACCCAGGCGTACCTTCTCAGCAGCTGCAACCCCAGCCTGAGCTCGGAGGCCAGCACCACACGGCTCTTTCTGGTAAGGAGTTCGGCTCAGCTTGACCGCGGCAGTCCTTTCTGCTGCCGCACGTAGGACTGGGGCCATGCCTTCCCTCATCTGTGCTTTGTTCTGGTTGGGTTTGGGGCTTGTGTTGCAGAATAGCCAGAGTGTTATTAAATCAGAGGTGCCTTTCGCACTTCAGTGGGGCTGGGTTTCCACAGCTTAGGGGCTTCCACAGAGAATGCCCTCTCCCAGACTGCTGCTCTCCCCCACCCATAAGGACTAGCAACTTAGGTTTTTTGTTTTGTTTCTTTTAAACCTGAAAGCTAACTGGTGGTCTAGTATCCCATTGGGCTTTGGGAGAATCTAAAGTACTTTGCAGCATGCAGCTCAGATATAATAAAGGCAATCTGAGTGAGATGGTATTTTGAAGTGTTTTGGGTTTGTGGGGCAACTGCAGCCACAAAGGTTTTCCCTACCCCATTTCGTTCGTCTCAGCTTCGATTCCCCGGTATCTCCACCACGCAAGCGCTAATAAGGTTTAGCGTGAGTGAGGGGCGGCCTTACAATGAAGCAGTCAGGCAACAGATGCTGAGTTGTGTGTGTGTGTGTGTGGGGAGCAAACAGCTATGGGTGCCGTGCACTAGCCCCTTGAGTGCGGTGAAAGATGCAGTCCTTTCACCTGTATTGAAGTAACATTCAGCTACCAGTTCAGCTGGCTTCTGTCTAGGCCTCGGAGGAGGGCGCCTCCTTGTCCTTCGTCTCAGGCAGCAAAATGTCTAGAGCTGGCCCTGCGCCCTGTCCAGCCCTGCAGCTTGGAAGCAGCCTCAGTGAAGGCTAATAATAATAATATTTTTTTTATTTATACCCCACCCTCTCCAGCCAGAGCAAGGCTCAGGGCGGCTAACACCAGTAAAATTACAATAAAAACATAATAGGGGGAAAAAAGAAAAAAAACCAATTTAAAATATGGGTTAAAATACAGTTTAAAATGCAACCTCATTTTAATAGTAGCCCATAGATCAAAACCATAAGGGGAGGGAAACATAAGGGTCATGAGTCCAAACCAAAGGCCAGGCGGAACAGCTCTGTCTTGCAGGCCCTGCGGAAAGATGTCAAGTCCCGCGGGGCCCTAGTCTCTTGTGACAGAGCGTTCCACCAAGTCGGGGCCTGTACTGAAAAGGCCCTGGCCCTCGTTGAGACCAATCTAACCACCTTGCAACTTGGGACCTCCAAGGTGTTGTCATTTGTGGACCTCAAGGTCCTCTGTGGGGCATAAAACCCTCTGTAGGAGTAAGGCATGGCAGGCAGGGGGCGTCATTTTCTGGTTTGCCTCAGGCGGCAAAATGTCTTGGGCTGGCCCTGGGCTCAGAAACCATTGTGCCCCTTCACCCCCGGTTGCCTGCCATTTCTTCCCTCTTCTCTTTTCGTTCCATAGACCGAGCTGGATACTTTCGCTCAGAGCTCCGCTATCCTCCGCCAGCCCTTGGGGCCCAAATTCCAGACCACGTTTCAGCCGTGCAACTTGAAGGATGCCTTGCAGCTCATCGAGGACTTCGACTCGCACGTTAAGATCGAATGGAGCCCCCGCAAAGCGGTTAAGAAGAACGGTGTGTAACAGGGTCCCTTGTGCAGAGCCTCTGGAGTCAACTTTTAATTGTCTGTTTGAGGCATTTAGGTCTCTCCTTACCTGTAAGGAGCTCAAGGTGGTGTGTCTGGTTCTCCTTCGTATCGTTTTACCCTCTCAACAACCCTGTGAGGTGGGTTAGGCTGAGAGATGGCGCTTGGCCCAAGGTCCCCCAGCGAGCTTCATGACTGAGTGGGGATTTGAACCCTGGTCTCACAGGTTCATACTTTGGAACTCCCTGCCGATTGACATAAAGGCATGCGCCTTCGCTATTTCCGGTGCCTGCTAAGAAACACGTTTGTTTAGGCAATCCAGACATATAAAAGCTGATAGGTGTTTTAATCCTTTTTAGGTTAACTTTATTTGAATTGCATTTTGATTTTTTTAAAAAGAATGCCTGTTTCAAACAGATGTTTAACTGGTTTTCAATCACATTCAGTGCATCATTTGAAAAATAAGACTTTAGATGTAGCCTTATTGGAGTTCACCGATTAGGTCTGCGTTGCTCCCGGACAGGAGGAAGGAAGTCAAATGACACCGAGGGTTGGTTCAGAGAAAGAGTTCTTTATTTCTGCTCTCTCTGGAACAACAGAAAGGCACCTGCGTGGTGTGTCCACAGCAAGTCCAAACAAATGAGAAATTTCATGCAGTATATATATCCTCCAGGCACCCTCTCCCTCCTTCCTCAGGAATCCAACCACGTCAGCCTATACACGCAGGTTGACATCACATGTGTTCCTGCTCCGGTATTCTTAACCATAAAAGGGTATTCCTTCCTGTGCTTCTGACCATAAAAGGGTATTCCTGTTCCTACTCTTATCTTGGGGCAAGAGGTCACCAACTCCAAGAACACACTCTGGCACTGTTCCTGGACTAGGTTTGTGCACCAGGATGTGAGATAAGCCCTAGACATGTCATCCCTACTTCTACTGGAACAGCCAAGGTCATCCCTTGCTGTGACTGATAAAGGAGAGAGTTTGTTTATACAGCTGTGTTCTTGTTATGCATTTGCTCAACAGCTCAAGCTGATGCATTTTAGAGTGCTCTCTTGGAGAAAGAAGAAAAAGGGGGGGGGGGTTGAGTCAGTTTTAAACTGACTGCACAGAAACCCATTCCTTCATAGAGCCGTCTTGTCTGAAGGTGGCAACTAGACATTCTCTTTTGGCATCTGTAACCTTGGTTTAAGGAGACATTCGGCACCTGGCTTTTATATTTGAGTTTCCAACACTGCCTTGCAGATGGTCCCTTGGGTGGGGCTTGACTTCAGCAAGTGGCGCTGTGTATCTTCAGCTCATCCTTCTGATTGCTGCCTCTCCTCTCCTCTCCCCTCTTGCTCCTTCCTTCCTGACGGTTCTTCCTACAGTGAGCGACTTTGTTTGCCTGCCGAAGCAGGTTGCGTGGATTTTGGCCACACGGAGGGTCTTCATGTACCCAGAGTTGCTGCCCACCTGCTCCTTAAAAGCCAAGTTGCCCCGGGACAAGATTATCTTCACGAAAGGGGAAGACAAGTAGGTGCTTAGATCTGTGTATGCAACCCTTGGGGCGAGTGGTTGTGGCAGCTTGGAGGGAGGGAAGACCTCCTAGGAATCGGAAGATCTGCCTTTATTCCAGGCTCTGCCACCACCATGGTCTTCAGATGTTCTTGGGACTCCCGAAACTCCCAGCCAGCATGGCCAATGATCGGGGGTGATGGGAGCTCCAACCCCCATCTAGAGTCGGGAGGTTCAACACACAGCCTGACCGGCTTTCCCCTCTGTCTTCTCTCTCCCGTCCCCGCCAGTTTGTTAGCCTTGGGACTGAAGCATTTCGAAGGGACAGAGTTCCCCAAACCTCTGATCAGCAGGTACCTCCTGGTGACCAAGACAGCCCGCCAGCTGACAGTGCGGATCAAGAACCTCAATATGAACCGGGTCCCCGACAACATCCTTAAAGTGAGTGGGGCGCCAGGTGGCTTACTCTGGTGTGGAGTCGGCAACTCTTCCTCATGTGTGAGCTGGCCTCGCCGGCTGCAATCCCAGGAAGACGACCACATGGGCTGGGTTGGGCTGCAGTTTGGGGGCCTCCAAGGATGCTGGATCTCAGCTTAATCTGAAAGGGTTGGGGTTGCGGGTATGAGTGCTCGGCCCCAACCTTACTTGGGCTGTCAAGGAGCAGGCATAGCTGGAGCCAGGGGGGCAGGGAAGGAAGGCTAGCCCAGGGTTTTCCCAAACTTGGGTCTCTACAGCTGTTTTTGGACTACAACTCCCATCACCCCTAGGTAGCAGGACCAGTGGTCAGGGATGATGGGAATTGTAGTCCTAAAACAGGTATAGTTTGGGAAAAGACGTTATTGTATTTTAATATTTTGTTGGAAGCCACCCAGAGTGGCTGGGGAAACCCAGCCAGATGGGCAGGGAATGAATGAATGAATGAATGAATAATTATTGTTAGAGCTGAACTCCTTCCTTTCCTTTGCACCCTGCCCCAGTGGAAGTAAAGGCTGCGGCCCTCCAGAT
Source organism: Podarcis muralis (assembly GCF_964188315.1). NCBI lineage: Eukaryota > Metazoa > Chordata > Lepidosauria > Squamata > Lacertidae > Podarcis > Podarcis muralis. The sequence continues at coordinate 10,364,138 of NC_135670.1, read as the reverse complement.
GTTGCTGGACTACAACTCCCATCATCTCTGACCGTTGACTAGGACTGATGGAGTCCAGCAACATCCGGATGGCCATGGACTCCCCATCCTTGCTTCACAGCTCTGTAGGTGCATTGAATATGTGATCCCTGATAGGTTGGAATATGATTGGCGTAAGACAGGGGTCGGGAGCCTGCAGCCCTCCAGGTGTTGCTGGACTTCCATTGTCCCTGGCTGCTGGCCATGCTGGCTAGGGCTGATTGGAGCTGAAGTCCAGCACCATCTGGAGGGCCTAACAGGTTCTTCACCCCAGGAGAGAGCCATACTGGTGCAGGGAGTCCAGAACTTGACTTGTTTCTCCCTCTCTTCGATTCTCAGCACTATAAGACAACGAAGCAATTGCCTAGCCTGCCGAAGCTTTGTGACGAGATCCAGCCTGGGGAATGGAAACCCCCCGTGGAACAAGAGGAGCATCGTTTGCCCTTCTGGTTGAAGGTATTTCCTCCTTTGAGGTCAGGGACGAAGCTCAGTGGCAGAGCAACAGCTTCCCATACAGGAAGTCGTTAGGTGTTTTGGATACTTTAGCTGAGATTCCCGCATTGCAGGGGGTTGGACTAGATGACCCTTGGGTCCCTTCCAACTCTTAAGATTCTATTATCCTAAGTCCTACGTTCAGCCCCTCTCTGAGTATGGGCTGGGAAAGACAATCAGTGTTGACCCAGGATGGGGAAGCTGTGGCCCTCTAGAGGTTGCTGGGCTCTACCTCCCATCATCCCTGACTATTGGCCACACTGGCTGGGACTGATGGGAGTTGAAGTCCCCTGGCGTTTGGAAGGAAACAGCTTCCCCATCTCTGAGTGATGGTGAAGACAGTACTGAACAAGACACAGTATAAGGCGGCTTCTGAATGGATTGAACTTTTGGTCCTGACCCCTTTCTTAGCCCAGACCCTCCATATTCCTTGCCGGTCCACGTAAGGAGAGTTCCACGCCAAATGGAGCAATGGTTTGATTTGGTGTAAGGCAATTTTCCTTATGTTGCTGTTCAAGCCTGCCTTTTATCCAGCACCATGAGGAGTGGAAGCTTACTTTATTTCCACGGGAAGGACCGTAGCTCAGTGGCCAAGTACATGCATTGCATAGATAGAATCATAGAACTGTAGAGTTGAAAAGGACCCGAGTGTCATCTAGTCCAATGCAGGAATCTCAGCTAGATAATACAAGACAGATGGCCACCCAACCTCTGCTTAAAAACCTCCAAGGAAGGAGAATCTACCACCTTCCAAGGCAGTCTGTTTCACAGCTCTTGCCGTCAGAAAGTTATTTCTGCTGTTTCGTTGGAATCTCCTTCCTTGTAACTTGAAGCCGTTGGTTCGAGTCCTGCCCTCCAGAGCGGGAGTAAACAAGCTTGCTCCCTCTTCCATGGGGCAGCCCTTAATATATTTGAAGAAGGCTATCCTACCTCCTCTCAGGCTCCTCTTTCCCAAGCTAAACACACCCAGCTCCCTCAACCGTTCCTCCCAAGGCCTGGTTTCCAAACCCTTGATCATCTTGCAGACAGTCTGAGATTCAATCCCCAGCGTCTCCACGTAAGGCTGGGAAACGTGTCCATGCCAAAAGTCCTGGAGAGCCACTGCTAATCAGTGTAGACATATACTTCCCTGTATATACTAATAGGATGGGCTCAGGATGAGACCTGGGGCCCCACAATGCATAATTCACCCCTTGGAACTCACTGCCACAAGAAGTGGTGAAGACCACAGTAATAGAGCTGAGCTACGTGGGCCCAGTGGTCTGACTTGGTGTAAGGCAGCTTCTGGTAATCCCTCACCTGCTCTTGAGGTTCAGAAAAGTCCTCCTCCATCACCTCGCTAATCTCTCTGCTTTAGGCATACCGTATTTTTCGCTCTATAGGACACAGTTTTTCCCCTCCAAAAATGAAGGGGAAATGTGTGTGCGTCCTATGGAGCGAATGCAGGCTCCTTGGCTTCAGCGATAGCAACGCGAAGCCTCCGAAGCGCAGAGGGAGAGCTCCCCCCGTGCTCTGGAGGCTTCGCGCTGCTTTCGCTGAACCCGCCTGAAGTCCCCGGAGCGCAGCACGAACTCCCACTGCGCTCCGGGGGCTTCAGGCAGCTATCCGCAAGCCTTCGGAGCGCAGCAGGAGTTCCCGAAGTGGGAGGAGAAATGGAAGGGGCTCCGTTTCTCCTGCCGCTTTGTTGAAGGGGCGCTGAGCAGAGAGGGGGAGAATTTTTTTCCTGTTCTCCCCCTCCTATGGTCCGGTGCGTCCTATAGAGCGAAAAATACGGGAATTCTGATTTGGCTCTTTCCCCTTCCCTGCCCCTTTCCTGTTGTTTCTTCCTCCAGGCCAGCTTGCCATCCATCCAGGAGGCACTGGAGCAAGGCGCTGGCGCTGTGTCCAGCTTCCCTGGCTCCGATCCTGACCTGGGTAAAGCGGGGAGGGATCCTGCGGAGACTGCAAGAGATGAGAAATACCCCCTGCGCATGCCCGAGGGTTTGCAGCTGATCCTGAGGCCCCTCACCAGCCGCATCTGCCGGAAGGCCTGGAGGCGGCAGAGACAGGCCGCCGCCAAGCCCCTCCCTGTCCGTCCAGGCCTTTGCCTGCTCCCCGCCAGCACCAACCACTACCTGAAGGTGGGCGCCCGGCAGCCTCAGCCGGAAGCCCCTCCCAGCAAGCCTGCAGGGCGCGTCCCCCGCCTGATTCAGCCTGCCCCACTGGTGCAGCCCTTGCCAGGGGGGATTCAGCACTTGAGCCTTCTGCCAGCCACAGGGAGCAGTGCCAGCTTTGACCTCCAGGGGGTGCTCTCTGCTCCGCCCCATTCCGGCTCCAGTGCCTGCTTGGCTGCCGCTCTGCCCCAGAACTTGGTCTCCTCCCTGCCGGTCGCCTTCCAGACCAAGATGATCCCGCCGGCGCTGCCTGCGACGAAGGTCCGGAAGCCCAGCGCCCCCAGGGGCTACCAGAAGAAGAAGAGCCCCAAAGCCGCCCCCCTATTCAAGCCCTCTCCCCTCCTGCACCCGGCCCCAGTCATCTTCACCGTCCCGGCTGGTGCTGTGAAAGTGGTCGGCATCGCCAACGGCTGCAATGTCCTGCACCCGTTGGCATCGAGCGGCGCAGGCAGCGCTGCTCAGCCCATCCCCATCACCACTTTGCTGGTCAACCCTAACTCTTTCCCGTGCCCACTGAGCCAGCCGCTAGCAACCTCTCCGGCACCGTCGCTGGTGGTGACGTCAAATGCCACCAGCTCCCCTGTCCCCACCAAGGATTCCGCGTTCGTGAGCCCGCCTGCCGGCGGAATCACATCCCCGGAGCCACGAGAGACGTCGCCGTTGGTCTCCGCCGGTGAAGACAGCGGCCAGTGGTCGTCCGATCCTGACCTTGGGGTCCAAGGAGAGACTCCCATCGAAGGGTTTGGGGAACCGAGCGAAGGGAAGGCTGCTGATCTGGGGACCCCAGGGCTCTTCTCCTCTTTGCCTGAGATGGGGGAGACCGTGAAGGTTGAAACAGAGAAACCCAGAGACCTCCCTCCAGTGGCTTCCCCCATTCCGGAGGAGCTGAGCTCCGCCGGCAGCCCGGTCAGAGAGGAGCTGGTGTTGGAACTGGGGCAGGAGCTAGATGTGGAGCCGACACCAGAGGGCGCTGCTGAGCAGAAGGAAGCTCATGGCAAGTCGGGCTCCGGCCAGAACGAGGAGAGAGGCCAAGGCGACGGCCTGCAGAGCGCAGCCGGCGCTGCGGAAAACACCAGCAGCAGTTCTCCCGAGAAAGCCTGCAGCTCTGCCGCCGGAGGGTCTGATTCTGGCACCGCCTTGGAGAAGGATCTGTCCACCGCAGGCGGCCGTGCCGTTGGGGGGATTCCCGCCAGGCAGGAGGCGTCGGCAGGCGAGAAAGAGGGGCCAGAGGAGGAGGAAGAAGAGGACTTTGATGATTTCACTCAAGATGAGGAAGATGAGGAAATGTCGTCCGCCTCGGAGGAGTCGGTCCTCTCCGTACCAGAGCTGCAGGTAGAGCTGTTTTGTCCGGGGGTGGGGAGAAACAAAAATGACTGTGGGGAGAGGGGGTGGGGAGAGACATGTTTTCTGTGACGGCATCAGGGCCCAGGAGAAGGGAAAATGGCCCCTAGGCCTGCTTTCCTTTCCATGGGGCTTCCTGCGGGAGCGAGTGGACGGGGTATGGCCTCTGCTCAGATGCCCTATTCCACCTATGGAGAAGCATAGAATCTGCTGTGTGATGTGGATTTCAGTGTACAGTGGTGCCTCGCAAGACGAAAAGAATCCATTCCGCGATTCTCTTCGTCTAGCGGTTTTTTCGTCTTGTGAAGCAACCCCATTAGCGGCTAAGCGGAGTAGCGCTGTTAGCGGTTTAGCGGCTTAGCGGCTATTAAAGGCTTAGCGGCTAAGCTGTTAAAAGGCTATTAATAGCTTAGCGGCTTTGAAAAAGGGGGGGAAAAGCGGGGGGGAAATGGCGAGACTCGCAAGACGTTTTCATCTTGTGAAGCAAGCCCATAGGGAAATTCGTTTTGCGAAGCGCCTCCGCAACGGAAAACCCTTTCGTCTAGCGGGTTTTTCGTCTTGTGAGGCATTCGTCTTGCGGGGCACCACTGTATCTTGATTCTAGATTTTCATTTTTCTAGTATTTGTGTGAAATAAGCAGAGGTGCGCGTGAATGTACCAAGCTTCCAGTTCTTATGGTTGTGAGATATACATTCCGCTGTTCCTTTCCCTTCCTTTCTCTTGCCCCAAACCATTAGAAGAGGGGTAGGGAACCCTTTTCAGCTCGAGGGCCGCACTCTCTTCTGGGCAGCCTTTTGAGGGCCGCAAAAGCAGGAGGGGCAGTGAATGTAGAATTTGAAATTATTTCTCTCTATATGTGTTGTTTTATGGTCAAATGGATTTGGGGTGTTCTGTGGGAAGCAATTAGGAAATGATAGAAAATAAAATGAAGATACGTGCGCCATCCTATTCTTGCATGGGTTTTGCAGCGTAGCCTGAGTGGTGAGTCTCACACATTGGGCTGGCAGGGTAGAAGGAAGGGAGCCCAACAGTAGGTGGCGCCAGAGACATTTGGAGACAGAGCAGGGCCAATGGATGGGTGGAGGTATCCTCTAGTGGTGGCTGGTGCCAGTTGGGGCTGGTGGGGTGGAAGGAGCCCAACAGTAGGTGGCGCCAGCGAGAGGCAGATCTGACTGATACTAGTTTTCTTCCCTTCCTCCTAGCTGAATTCTATAAGGGCAGTGCTAAGGGGAGGAGGCTGACAGCCAGTGCCTCCCCCTAGATTGGCTGTAAGTGGGACGCAGGTGGCGCTGTGGGTAAAAGCCTCAGCACCTAGGACTTGCCGATCGAAAGGTCGGTGGTTCGAATCCCCGCGGCGGGGTGCGCTCCCCTTGCTCGGTCCCAGCGCCTGCCAACCTAGCAGTTCGAAAGCACCCCCAGGTGCAAGTAGATAAATAGGGACCGCTTACTAGCGGGAAGTTAAACGGCGTTTCCGTGTGCGGCTCTGGCTCGCCAGAGCAGCGATGTCACGCTGGCCACGTGACCTGGAAGTGTCTCCGGACAGCGCTGGCCCCCGGCCTCTTGAGTGAGATGGGCGCACAACCCCAGAGTCTGGCAAGACTGGCCCGTACAGGCAGGGGTACCTTTACCTTTAAGGAGGTAGGGGCTGGCTAAGAGCAGGCTGAAGCTGGTGGGGCAGTAAGGAGCCATCTCTAGCCATTTGGCAAGCCTCATCTTCGCTAGGAGTCACTGCCTGCCCCAGCTGAGTTCCAGCTTCATAGCTAGAATGGACTGTGATAGGAATTTTATGGTCTTAGACATATGGTAATGTTCATAAGTGTACCAACCAAGCACATACATAGATCAGCACAGGAAGGCCAACCTGGAACCATTTTGATTCCCAAACTGTCCCAAACTGACCAAATGTTTTCTCTGCAAGGTCAAAGGAAAATGGAAAAGCCTCCCCATTGTCTTTTCCTTCACAAATCCTGTTTTAAGGGTATGTCTGCGTTTGAATAGGGTGTGAGCCTGTGACCTGGCCCAGGAACTAAGTATTTATCATTACAAAAGACTGGCCAGGCTCCCCAGGTAATCCAATCAAGTGACCTGCCAGACAGGAGACAAAACAAGGACAGGAGAAAAACAACATTCAAATTTCTGTTTAGACCGCCTTTTCTGTGATGTAGGTATGATGTATCTGAGGGGTGGTCTTAGGTTACACCCCTTCCGTGATGTACCATATTTTTCGCTCTATAAGACGCACCAGAGTTTTTGGAGGAGGAAAACAAGAAAAAAAATATTCTGAATCTCAGAAGCCAGAACAGCAAGAGGGATCGCTGTGCAATGAAAGCAGCAACCCCTCTTGCTGTTCTGGCTTCTGGGATAGCTGCGCGGCCTGCATTCGCTCCATAAGACGCACATACATTTCCCCTTACTTTTTAGGAGGGGAAAAGTGAGTCTTATAGAGCAAAAAATACGGTATGTATGATGTTTCTGGGGGTGGTCTTGATCTACAGGATGGGAATTTCAAAAGTCTTTATAAGGCACTGCACGCCATTTTTCTGGATTCCTCCTCTCTCCTGCAGGTGAGGGGAGCACCCCGTTGCAACAGGTCAATAAAGATCAAGCTTACTAGCTGCTTTGCTTCTCAATATTCTCTGGTTGGCCTCTGTTATTCTCTCCTACCAATAGGGAACCTATGTAAGGACTCTATATGGGCTCTTGGATACCCTATAAGGGAAAAGGGCAATTTTTTGTTTACAACAGGATCATGCTGCTTCTTCCACAGGGTGGGGCAGATGAGGCGGGAATTATGAGAGCTGACAAGATGCTTTGGTCCTTGTGCGCTACAGGAGACGATGGAGAAGTTGACGTGGCTGGCCTCTGAGAGGCGCCTGAGCCAGGAGGGCGAATCCGAGGAGGAGAATTCCCAGGAGGAGAACTCTGAGCCGGAGGAGGAGGAGGAAGAAGAGGAAGAGGAAGGGGAGGGGGAGAACTCGGAAAGCTTGCAGAAAGAGGACGAAATGGCCGACGAGGTCGCAGACCCCAGAGACGGGCCGGCAGAGTCTCTTGCCCTCACTTGCGCTGCCCCGGAGGTGGAGCCCAGCAGGGACGCCCCAGGTGAGTCGCAGGCAGCAGAATTGGGGAGAGGACCTGGCCCCGTCTCCTTGGGACACTTAGGAACAGAGCAGGTTGGCTTCTGCCAAGGCAAACCATTGGTCCATCTAGCTCAGTGTTGTCTACACTGACTGGCAGCGGCTCTCCAGGGTTTCAGGCAGAGAGTCATTGGGGATGCCATTGGGGACCAATCCTGGGAATGTTTTGCATGCAAAGAAGATGCTCTACCATTGAACAATGGCCCTGCTCCAATACAAGTTGAAAAGTGTGTGTGTGTGTGTGTGTGTGTGTGTGTGAGAGAGAGAGAGAGAGAGAGAGAGAGAGAGAGAGAGAGAAAGAAAGAAAGAAAGAAAGAGTCATAAATAAATCCCCCTTAGCCTCAGAGAGAATCAGGACTGAGCGATTACAACAACAACAACAACAACAACAACAACAACAACAACAACAACAACAACAACGGTTGTTGTTATTATCAGTATCATTATTCTGCCTTGCATCCTAAGGTCTCAGAGCAGGTTACAGCATTAAAGCACAGTATTAAAATCAAAATCTCACAAGACAGGTTTTGCTCCCGTTCATTCACTTTGCGCATTAAGATGTATTTGCTCCTTTTTGTTCTGCTGCTTCCTGCCATGGGAGGGAGTCATAGCCTGGAGGGTCCCCTGGTCCCCCCCCCCCATGTGCTTGAATCGAGATCTGCCACGCAGAAGGTGGCAACCCTGGAAAAGTGGGACACGCAGCCTCTTCCACGGACTGCAGTCGGATCGCTTTCTGTGTTTTTTTCCAGGAGAGAGCACCAAAGCACCGGGCAAAAGCCGCGGCTCCCACCGAGCACGAGCGAAGAGAGGCCGGGCTCGTGCCAGCAAGGACACCTCCAAGCTGTTGCTCCTCTACGACGAAGACATTCTGGAGAGAGACCCCTTGCGGGAGCAGAAGGACTTGGCCTTTGCCCAGGCTTACCTGAGCAGGGTAAGGAGGGGCCTCCTCACCAACTGCTAAGTCGGGATGTAGAGTTGCAAGTGACCTTAAATCAGGAGAGAGTTCCAGATGTTCACCAAACCAGAGAGTGCTTAGGTCCTGTAGACCGGGGAGCCTCAGGCCTGGAGACCAGATGTGGCCCCCAATAGCTCTCTTATCTGGCCCTCGGGACTCTTCCCAGGCCAAACCTCTTCATAGCCCAATACACCTTCCTTCAAGTGCTTTCTCCTGGCTGGACCACATCCCTGATGGCGCCTCTTGCTTCTCCAAATGTGGGATTCCCAGTGAGAGACTCATACTGTCCCCGGCAGTGGAGGAAAACCGTAGCCATCAGGGCTGGCAGCCATCGGTAGCTCTACCAGTGTGAGAGCCAGTGTGGTGTAGTGGTTAAGAGTGGTAGTCTCGTAATCTGGTGAACCGGGTTCGATTCCCTGCTCCTCCACATGCAGCTGCTGGGTGACCTTGGGCCAGTCATACTTCTTTGAAGTCTCTCAGCCTCACTCACCTCCCAGAGTGTTTGTTGTGGGGGAGGAAGGGAAAGGAGAATGTTAGCCGCTTTGAGACTCCTTAAAGGGAGTGAAAGGCGGGATATCAAATCCAAACTCTTCTTCTCTTCTTCTATGCTCCTCCACAAATTTGCCCATTCCTCTTCTAAAGCCATCCATTCGGTGGCCTTCGCTGCCTCCTTTGGGAGCGGTGGATGCCTAGCTCTGCAATGAAGCCTGCCTGCCTTTGGGCTTGTGTAGTTGCTTTGGGATTTGGGGTTTGCGCACGAGCGGCGTTTCTCCCCGCGCTCCGTCTGCGCTAACGCCGGCGTCTTCCTCCGCAGGTGCGCGAGGCCTTGCGGAATGTCCCCGGCAAGTACGAGGAGTTCCTGCACATCATTTATGAATTCGAGAGCAACGCCCAGAAGCAGACGGCCGTCGACCTGTACGCGGGACTGCGGAACCTGCTAAGGGAGTGGCCGCAGTTGCTCACTGACTTTGCTGCTTTCCTCTTGCCTGAGCAGGCCCTGGAGTGCGGGCTGGTATGTAGATGTGCTGGGGCAGCTGGGGAGTTCAAGGATGGCTCACTTGGCGCTGCTGCCTTCAATCGGCAACCCCACCTTACGACTTGACCTTTAAAGCCCTAAACGGCCTCAGCCCTGCATATCTGAAGGAGCGTTTCCCTCCCATTGTTCAGCCCGTACACTGAGGGCCAGCTCTGAGGGCCTTCTGGCGGTTCCCTCACTGCAATAAGTGAGGTTACAGGAAACCAGGCAGAGGACCTTCTAGGTGGTGGCACCTGCCCTGTGGAACGCCCTCCCATCAGATGCCAAGGATCCTCTATTCCCTTTCCCCCTTTCCTCTTCTATGAAGAAACCCTTTCTGGAACCCCACATTTAAATTCTTCCCTGGTCTCCTTGCTGTCCCTAGTAGGACCAACTTAGCCAGTTAGCCCTGGTGATCATTTGATCTCTACTGACTGGGGTTTGTTTGCCCCCCCCCATGACCCCTGAATTTTTGAATTTTATTGATATTGCTGCTGCATTTTATGTTGTATTTTATGTTGTTTTTAAGTCGTAGTTTAATCAATTTTTATATTTGCTGTTAGCTGCCCTGAGTCCGGTTTTTAAACTGGGAAGGGCGGGGTATAAATAATTGTATTATTATTATTATTATTATTATTATTATTATTATTGAGATAAATAACTATACAGCTTTTAGAAGACATCTAAACAATGGTGGGACTTCAGGTAGTAGATATGTGAAGTGGGCCTCCACACTTAGGGAGTTCCTATCAAAGGCAGTGTTGTATATGAATCAACAATACATTCTTCCAACTATATCAAAGGGAAAGCAGCAAATTAAAAAAAAAGTTTCAAACTTCCTGTATATGGAAGGTTTTAATGTTTGATGTTTTATTATGCTTTTGTCGGAAGCTGCTTGGAGTGGCTGGGACAACCCAGTCACGTGGGTGGGGTACAAATAAAAAATTTATTACTACTGCAAAGTTACTGGGGCCGTAAGTGGTCTTTAAAAAGGTGTGTGATTGCCCTTCGCATGCCACCCCAGCCTTGCTTCGGAGCTGCTTCTCCCTGATGCCCTCTCACATGACCAAGGGCTGCACTGAAGGGGGCAGATTGCCCACCTGAATTCTGTGCCCTGTTATAAATTAGTTTTTGTACGTGAGGTTTTGATGTCTAGCTTATTGGGGGCCAGGGGCAACACTGGGCACCTGCTGATCTCTTGGAAATCTTACTTCCCCACCCCCCTGGCTTCTGACATTCCCCTCCACCCCCAGTATTTGCCCACAAAACTAGAAGTACAATGCATCTTTTCAGCCATAGGGACTAGAAACTTTGCTTGCTAACAAAAGCTGAGATTCTGAAGGCTCTGACTTCTTCTGAGCAAGCAGACCGGGGCATCTGTTGCTTGCACTGTTGTCTGGGTTCAAGCGAGAGGGCAGGTAAGCAAGCAGGTGGCAGTTCTGTAGAGGAGGGGCAGGACCAGTGGGCTCTTTGCCAGGGCGAGGGGCATCAGCAGGTACCTGATTCTGCTGGCATCAGCTCTCTTCTCTGTGTGGTACAGCTGTACAGCTTCACTGATCTGCGCCTGGGTTTGTTGTCTGTTGCTTGCCACCTGCTGGGCAGGTAGGGAATTTCACTTTTGGAGCCCCCCCCCCAAGAACCCAGGTGGTGATTGGACAGTGCCAGTGATGTCAAGATGGCACATGAACAGTGAAGATTGTTTCTCTTCCTTGGGGCAGTTTGAGGAGCAACAAGCTTTTGAGAAGAGCAGGAAGTTCCTTAGGCAACTGGAGATCTGCTTTGCGGAAAACCCTTCCCACCACCAGAAGATCATCAAAGTGCTGCAGGGCTGTGCAGAGTGCCTGCCCCAGGAGATAATCGAGGTAAGCAGACCTACAGATGCTCATGGGAAATATGCTTGTCCTCACTGGGTCCTGTCCCCTCAGCAAATTCTGGCTGTGGTGGGAATTGCAGGCTTTTTCTTGTGGCTGAAATACAACATTGCTGCAAATTTTGGTTTCCTGGCTTGTATGTAACATGGATATACAGGTAACTCTCCTCTTAAGCTTAATTTACTTATGTGATTGCAGCTTTGTGGGACTGTGGGGAGAAAATGAATAAATGGAGAGCTGAGGAAATCCATTCTCCACTCATTTATTCCCCTCCACCCATGCAAAGCTGCGATCACAGAATTACCTAGCTTTGGGAAGGTGTAATATAGGTAGCAGGGCTCATTTCATCACATTCGCTGGAGGCCCATTTCCACCAAGCTCCTCCTGCCCCTGAACCGTGCTAGCTGATTAACCGGGAAGGAAAAACCTACCATATTTTTCGCTCTGTAAGACGCACATGACCATAAGAGGCACCTAGTTTTTAGAGGAGTGAAACAAGAAACAAGAAAGCAATGCAAAGCCTCTTGAGCGAAGAGGCAGGAGCACTCCCGCTGCGCTCAAGAGGCTTTGCGTGGCTATCCCTGAAGCCAGAAGAGGGATAGAAGAGGCTTCTGGGACAGCTGCGCAGCCTCTTCAGCCAGAAGCTAGAACAGCGCTGCGCAGCTATCCCTTTCGCTGTTCTGGCTTCTGGGATAGCTGCGCAGCCTGCATTCGCTCCATAAGACGCACACACATTTCCCCTTACTTTTTAGGAGGGGCAAAGTACGTCTTATAGAGCGAAAAATACGGTACATTGAAATTAGTGCCTTGGTTGGATGTTGATTTTCCTCTGCCCTCCTATGTCCTTTTCCCTTGTGTGTGTGTGTGTGTGTGTTGTTGTTGTTGTTGTTGTTGTTGTTTTTGTATTGTAAGCCTGCAGGTATGGGCTGCCTTGTTTCGATTGTGTGTAAGCTGTTCTGGAAGCCCTTTAGGCTGAAGAGTGGGGTACAAATGCTCTAAACCAATAAATAAGAAAGGATTGAAGAAAAAAGACATTGGACAAATGCTGAAAATGTTCCACACAGGGGGGGGGGCAAACAGGGTTTGGCCAGTAGGCTGGATCCTAAGCTTCCCCCCACCCCAGTGGGCCATTTTGATATGGGGGGTGGGAGGCACCTATAATTCAGGTCCCAATCGCCCCTCTCATTTTGTTTACTTGGAATGTCTCTGTGCAGCTGAAGACCCAGATGTGGCAGTTGCTGAAGGGGCACGACCACCTGCAGGATGAGTTCTCCGTCTTCTTCGACCACTTGCGCCCGTCGGCCAACCGCCTGGGAGATTTTGAGGAAATCAACTGGACGGAAGAGAAAGAGTATGAGGTGGAGTTAGCCCTTGACCCTCCTGGGCAGGTTGGGAGAGGGGGGAACCTGCTTTTTGCACAGCTTTCCAGCATGGTGTAGTGGTTAAGAGCAGTAGTCTCGTAATGTGGGGAACCAGGTTCACGTCTCCGCTCCTCCACATGCAGCTGCTGGGTGACCTTGGGCCAGTCACACTTCTCTGAAGTCTCTCAGCCTCACTCACCTCACAGAGTGTTTGTTGTGGGGGAGGAAGGGAAAGGAGAATGTTGGCCGCTTTGAGACTCCTTCGGGTAGTGATAAAGCGGGATATCAAATCCAAACTCTTCTTCTTCTTTCTGGAGTTGCGGGGAGAAGCGGCTCTGAGCTCCGACAGCAACGGTGAGGGGTGTGGAATTTTAAGCTTCAGGGATTCCCTGCATCCCAACCACGCTGCCTGACAACGGCTCCTGTGCTTCTTTTCCTAGTTCGATGGATTTGAAGAGGTGTCCCTGCCAGATGTGGAGGAGGAGGAGGACCCCCCCAAAATCCACGCGGCTGCGAAAAATAAGAAGAGGAAGGAACTTGGGGGGCAGAATATTGACAAGGTGAGGCTGGGGGAGCCCTTGGCACGAAGCATTGCTTTCGAGAGCTCCTTCCCCCTGCTGGCTGTCCTGCTGAGGGTTGCTCCTCTTCTCCTCTTGTGTGTGATTTCAGGAGTCTGAGTGGGCCGAGGGGGCCAAGGAGTGCTGCTGCTCCTGCCACGAGGGGAGCAGTGACCTCAGGCTGAAGAGGAGCAAGCGAAGGACCTGCAGCCACTGCAGCAGCAGCAGCAACAAGGTCAGTCCACAGCAATGGCAGAGGGAGCATGAGACTCCGGGGCTTCAGCTCAGCGCACTGGACCATAGATCAGTGGTAGAGCTTCGCATGCAAAGGGTGCCATGTGCAGTCCATCGTCTCCAGGTAGATTCCCATCAGAAACCCTGCAGAGCCCCTGCCAGTCAGTGTGGACAATACTGAGCTTGATGGACCAATGGCCTGATTCAGCTCTCTTGGTTCCTATGTGTGTGAGTTCATCTGTGTGTCTCTTCTTTATGAGAAAAGGCTTCAAGTGCTGATTCCGTTGAGCTTAAACAACAACAACAACTCTGTATCGGGACATTTTTGATGTCTAATGTTTTACATTTTTTTATGTGCTGTAAGCTACCCAGAGTGTTAGCCGCAGATGGGCGGGGTGTCATTATTATTATTATTATTATTATTATTATTTGCAACCCCTTAGCTGCAAATAAAACCTCCAAGAGAATTACGAAGATAAAAAGTGCACTGATATTGTCAGTGAAAATAAAGGTCAAACACTAGTTTGTAAAAAAGCAAAGTGAACAAAATCAGTGGTTACATTCCAGAATAAATTGCACGTCAACTTTAGGCGTCCAGGTTGCCTAAGCAGCAAGGATTTTAGGAGGTGCCAAAAAGAATACAGGGAAGGTACCAGCCTAATGTCAACAGGCCGAGTTCCAGAGTGAAGACTGGATCCTTACAGATGCATAATGAAGTTTTCTGGATGGAAGTGGTTGAGGGGCATCTGTGGGTTAAGCCAACCCTCCAGATAAGCTGCTCCCAAACTGTTAAAAGCTCTGTATACTAATGGTAACATCTCAAACCCAGCCTGAGAATCTCCATTTGGACCTTGTAATCATATTGTTGCTGCCATTTCAGCTGCCTGCATGTAGTTCTGGATGATGAAAGGTTAAGGTGTCTGCCTTAGGCATGGAGTTCATCTACATTTATTCATTTCATTTTGTCCCACCTTTCCTCCGAGGAGTTCAAGGTGGTATTCAAGGTGGCTCTCTTCCTCCCCATTTTATCAACAACCACGTGAAGTAGACTGTGAGTGGGGCCCATGGGCACCCAGTGAGTTTCATGACTGAGCGGCGATTTGAACCCTGGGTCTCCGGGGTCCTGGCCAAACGCTCTATAGAGTCTCATGGCTTTTTAGGGGTGGGTGGCGAAGGGAAGCATACTAGTTTTGTGGGTTTGGAGCAGGTGTTCTGAGACGCTCTTGGACTTCCCTTGGTCCACAGGCAGGAGATGGCAAGGCCTACAGGAACAAAGATCCCCAGGAGCTCACCGACAGCCTCGTCCAGCGTGAATTGAGCCCTCGCCCTGAAGGGAAGGAGCCTGCGGAAGAGAATCTGGAGCAGAGAGAGGACGGGGAGCCTCCCCAGAGCAGGATGAGGACAGGCGCCAGGAGAGCAGACTCCACAGCAGGAGGTATGTGGGGAGGGAAAGGGGTGGGAAGCCTGGACCCATGAACTTGCCCATGCAGCCCTGGGCTCTTGTGTCAAGCGACCTCCTAACTGGCTCCGCAGGCAGGAGGGAGGGGATCCTGGCAGGGGCTGTGTAAGATTTCATACTTTGTCCCTTCTGGGAACAAGGGCATCCTCTCTGGTCCAAATTCTGCTCTGTGCTTTGGAAACTTTTTCAGAAGCCACCAAGGCTGACTGTTAAACCTGACATGTCACGCTAGAAATGGCACCTTTTAAATATGAAACAGATTTGTGGCTTTATATAATGCTTCGTGAAGTAGAGCCATTTTGATGAAGAGGGCTCTAGTCTGCAGTGTTATCTCCCACAATAAGCCTCGTTAGTCTTTTACGGTACCACAAGACTCCTCCAGGAGTGTCTGGAAGGAGGGGCTTGGGGTGGCTATAAACCAAGGCTGAATCCAGTTAAATTCAATCCAGTTAAATGGAGATTCCGTGGCCATTAAAAAAAGTTTTTATTTTGTTAAGATTGCATTGTTTTTTGCCACGCTTGGGCCCCTTTAGAGTGGGAGTACGAGAGAAATTTACGAAATGAGTTTGGTCTTCCTCTCTTGTAGGTGAAGCTGAGGGGCCTTTGTGCAGTGCTTGAAGGAAGCACCCTCTCCTCTTAATGGCACTAGGAGCAGGTTGCTAGCTGTGGCTATTTTCACACAGGCTGGAAGGCACATTGGCACCTAATGCTAGTTTTTATCTCAGCAGTGCCATCTGCATAACCTTGTGCAGTATTTCATTTCCACAGTTTTTAATAATGTTGTGCACTGATCAAGCGAGTGAGAACAATCCTTTCCCTGTCCTTCTTCTTTCCCAGGTTCTCGCGTGGAAGGAAAACTGCCTTTGCCCAAGGAGACCCCTACAGAAGGGGGTGCGCTGCCAGGACCTCCCTGCCTCCCCAAAGCCAGCGATCCTGCCAAGCCGCTCCCTCCTAGCACTGCTGCCTCTTCCACGCTGCAGGTGCAGAGGGGCGCCCCACCGAAACCCCACCGACCCAAAAGTGGCTCTTGCCATATAGGAGGCGAGAGCGACGCAGGACTCGGCCCGGGGAGCGGGGAAGCTTCTTCAGGCTTTTCAGGGGGTGAGACTCTTGCAGGAGCAGCGGGTGGTGCAGCTAGCCCAGGTGTCAACCCCCCTCTGGCCAAGAGTTGGCCACAAAAGCCTGCCGTTCAGTCCAGCCCCTCGCGGGGGGCAGCTTCTGTTCCTCCTCGAGTGTGTCTCAAGGACAAGGAATTGGACAGGTTGCCATCGTCTCTGGATGCAAAGCCCAAAGGAAGGGATCTTTGCGGGTCACACCCCAAGGACCTCGCGCCGCCGAAAGCAGGAGCGGCAAACTGTGGCTCTCAGACTCCAGCAGTGGCCTCTGGAGTTTGCAGCCCTCTGGCTACAGAGAAGAAAGGAAATGCCACAGACAGACTGTGTGCTAGTGACCGCTCGGAGCTGTCAGCTGCAGGCGTTGGGGAGCGGGCCGCCTCGCTGCGGGGAGATGAGCTGCACCAGAGGGCGGTCGAAGCGACTGTGTGCGCTAAGAACATCAAGGTCAGCTCCACCGGGGAAAAGGTTGTCTTGTGGACCAGGTACTTTTTTTTGCTTCCATGTTCAAAAGCCCAGTACTAGGGGAGAACCGGGGTGGGTCCGCGTATAAGTGGTTTTGCTTTAGAATCCCTTTGTCCCCAGAGGTATAAGGCGTCCCCTGACCCCAACACTTTGATGCACTGAGGAAAAGCCCAGCCCTACATCAGGATGTACAGATAAGATTGAAAAAGCAGTGTGGGGTGTGAAACAGGTAGGCTGTGAGAAAATAGCAGTTAATCGGTGGAGTGTTGCAAAACAAGGAAGCCTGGTAGTGCCTTTGCCAACATGCCCCTATTGCTCCATTTCTGATAGGAAGCTGCCGTATACTGCTTCAGACCATTGGGTCCATGCAGCTCAGTATTGTCCACACTGACTGGCAGCGGCTCCCTCCAGGGTTTCAGGCAAGGAATATTTAACATCCCTGCCTGCAGGCCGTTTCACTGAGTTTAAAGCCGTTCCCCTGTGGATGGTGTGATTCTGTTAAAGGCTAACAGTGAGGACTTTCTTAAACACAAGTCTCCATCTGACAACGAGCCTTGTGGGATTCATGAAGTCTGGTCCAAGGAGCCGCCCGCTCCAGTTCCCTTTTCCCAGTGTCAGGTGTTTCTCTTTCAGAGAGGCTGACCGGGTCATTCTGACCACCTGCCAGGAGCGAGGAGCTCACCCAGACACATTCAGTGCCATCTCGCAGCAGCTGTGCAACAAAACGGCAGAGGAGGTGAGTCCTGGGGGAGACAAATCTCTCGGAAGCGTTGAGTTCTTCTGTAAAGCTTAGGAATCCCTGGGTCCACAGATACGACTGGTGACACTTTACCCATGCAGTTAGGATTGCATGTATTTCTAATTTCACAAAAGAAATAGGATCCACGGTGAGCTGCTCTGCAAATTGTGTGCTGTGGTCCCTTTAAAAATCTGCACTGAGTGACAGGATGAAATGCAGTTTACAGATAAGGACACTTTCAAAGAAGAAAGTTTAACTGAGCAAGGAGAGCCCTGTGTTTCAATCTTAGCTGGACACTTGGCAATATTCAGAGATCCCTCTATGTCTATGGCCAATCGATGGTGGCACATTATCCTGTATTTGAATACAGGGTTTATTTTACGAGCCAGGAAATCATTTCTTGTTCAGTGGTGGGTTTAGGGTAGAAGGTAAGTGTGCAATTGCTTATCTTTCCTACCTTCATCTAAAAAAAATGAAATAGTATCAGTTGTCAGACTAGATTAGCTTCGGAGGCAATTTGCTTGTCTCACCTTCTCTCCCTCCATTACAACCCTGTTCTGCTCTCAGGTCGCCCATCGGTTCAGGGAACTGATGACTTTATTTCACACGGCTTGTGATGTCAGCTCAGAGGACGAAGAAGATGGAATGAGCACCAGCAACACTGACCAGCTTTCTGACAGAGACCCAGTCCTCTCTGAGGAAGAGCAGGAGGAGCAAGGCTTTTGAAAGGCTGAGCCAGTACTACTGAAGAGGAATGGAGATGGCTGGGCAATCTTGTTTGCATTTGGCTCCAGAGAACTCCATCTGACCCCCACCTCCTGCATCAAACTTAAAGTCACCTCGAAAGATTCCCCCTTCCATAGAAAAGTGGGGTCTGCTGTGTGATGGAAGTCATGTAGGCTGCACTCGTTCTTGGATAATGGCTGGTGTAAATATTTTAAATAGTAGGAAAAATATGTACATTCTCTCTTTGTGCTGCTTTTGAGTGAATATTTATTGTGGCAGTTGTATTTTAAGGAATAAAAAGTAATTCCTGTTGTAGAAGATGAAGAGCACCTTCTTACCTCTGCGCACAGAATCTGTCAGGTTACTGCAAGCCTGAAGGTCAGGCAGATGACTTTTTTGAAAATACCTTGAGCTTAACAGCCGTAGTAGCACAAGACATGATGCATAATGGAGGAGACTGTATTAGGGGATTTATTGTTTTTATAAATGTGTGCAAGGGCCAGTAGGTGTTTTCCTGTTCAGAGGCACTGCAGAAAATACGCACACACTCAGTCCGTCTCATCCTCCGAATCTGCTGCTGAGCCCCCGCTCTCTTTGTAACAGTGAGACAGTGTCCTCAGCTGCTCCAGAGCTTCCTCAAAGTCATCCATTTCAACTCCTACTGAGAAAAAGCTTGCCCATCGCCGGACGTCAACTTGGCGCAGCTCTTCGTAGAAACTACCAAGGGTTTTACGCAGGATAGCCAAGGACTGGAGGGCTCCGAAGACAGGGATACTTTCAACAGCTGTGTAGGAGAGAATGAAAGGATTTGAAAAAAGCCATTCTGACTGCAGCAGTGCCAGAGCACCTTTGTGTCTACTGCCCCCGTAGCCTTGTTAATGGTGCAGCATAACCCACCTTCCAAATGAGGCTGGTCTCCCCCCCCCCCCAGCCCTTGGTTCAAACTCTTAGCTTGTGCTAGTGCAAAAGGGAGGGAGAGATAATACCAGCAAGCCTTGCTTCACTGGGACAATGCTGGCCTATTGAGAATCAATGTTTCTACAACACAGTGGTGGAAAAGTGACGGAAAACATTAAACGGGAAGTACTTGACTAGTCACTGAATTAGCTTCTTGCCAAACTTTCTGCACATATGATCTATGCAAGCCCTTCCCAGCCTCATGCCCTCCAGACTAACCCCAAGGGGTGAGGGGGAGCTGTCGTCCAACACATGGAGGGCCACACTCATGTCCTATGCACATGCCCCAACCAATCAGGGATCAACAACACATTAAATGCACAGGGGTATAAAGAATGGTTGAATAACTTGTCGGGCTCTAACCCCCATCAGCCCCAGGCAGTAGGGCAAATGGTCAAGGATGAGGGGAGCTGCAGTTCAGCAACAGGAAGGCCACAGGCTCCTGAGCCCTGAGCTATGCCAACTGGCAGTGATGGGCCATGGTCCCTTTTTAAACTGGAACTGCTGGGAATTGAAAGTGGGAGCCGCTGTCTGTAAAACTCTTCTACTGAACTGGGAGGAGAGGACAAATGCTTAGGCCCCTACCCATCATTCCAGAACTTCCATAGTGCAGCCCTGACCCAGTTTATGTAGAAGCAAGTCTTTCTGAGTACAGTGGAGCTGACTTCTGCAGTAAGTGGGGTCAGGAGTGCAGCCACAGTAAAAGTGCCAAGATAGTTTCAAGTGGGTTTCTAACAAGTTACCTCGCAGAACTCCACATTCCCACTTTTCCTTACCCCTCACCACAAAAGTTATAATGGGGCAAACACAAACCTGAGACTTCACATTCTCAGCTGAGTGACCACCTTCTACTGCATTATCCAGAGCGCAGGCTTCTTACCTGCTGAAGCGCTTGAAGGTTTCTCCAAGAGGAATCCATGCTTGTTGAGGAGAGGAGAGAAGAACTGGGGGTAGGGAGCCAGCAGCTTGCAAGGGCCTCGAAGTAAGTGTGATGTGCTGTTCCGCAAGCACAAAACAAGCATTAGGGACAGAAGCCCGGTCACCACCTTTCCTATACCCCCCACCTTTCCTGTTTCACTAACCTCAAGGTTCTGGGGGAGACGGTGTACAAGTAGCGGGCCAGTACCTCCTGTCCAGTCTCACACATGTGGAGGACAGACTTCGGCTCAGTGCCTGAAGGGGAATTGCTACAAGAGACGCAAAATGAGGAATGGGTCAAGGCTGCAGGGATGTGTATGTGTGTTTGTACTAAAGTCATCTGCATAGCTCTGCAAAAAGTGAGAGGAGTAACCCACTCTAGGCCGCTCCCCTGCCACCCACCCAAACCTCTTACCTGACTTGGTGCTCCTTGCCGATTCCTCTCAGCACAACAGACTGAGCGAAGCAGTGGCTCTCTCTTTGCTCGCCACAGGAAGACAGTGGGCTCCAGGGCATGGCAGGCTGCTGGTTGCACAGAGCATCAGGGAGGGACTGCTCTTGTGCCACAGGAAATGGTACAGCTGCTACTGCAGCTGCTACCTGGAGGAGGAGGCATACAATGATCACCAGCAGATGTAGGACTAGAAGGGACTGACTTCTCCAAAGCCCTGACAGGTTACCCCAAAGTGCTGTGTACCAAACAAGTAAAAATGCCAGAAGCAACCAAGGTGCGCCACAAGAGTGGGACTCCAGCAAGTGGGCCAGGTGATGCTTGGAAAGGAAAGAAAAACCCAACTTGGAGAAAATTGTGAGTTTTAAAAGCCATTAAGCTTTTTTGCACACAGAGCAAAACAAGAAATAAACTGGTTTCACTGCTTTCAGTGCACTGGCTGGTCAAAATTGGGGCCTAATTATGAAGCAAAACTATGATCTGGCAGATTTCCCCAAAAGGAAGTTCTGATGGGGGTGAAATTTCATCCCTGCCGGTATCTGATGGCCCACAGGGAGGATTCTCTTTCCAAATATGTCACTATTAATGCATTTAAACTCCTATTTTAAAAGACTTTGTATGCAGGTGCCAGATTTCATCCCTGGCGTCTCCAGGTAGGGCTGGAGAAAGACTCCCTGCCTGAAACCCTGGAGAGCTGCTGCCAGTCAGGGTTGACAACACTGAGTGAGCCAGAAAGTCCAGTAGTCCAAATTGGTATAAGCTATAACAGCTAATCCAGACAAACTAGTGCTGGAACGTTTAAGGCACTTAGTAACTGAGTGCACACTCCTGGTCCTGATGGAAGCTGTTCTCATTTTACATTAGAAATCCTGCGACTTCCAACCATGCTTTTGAGCGATTGAAGGGTTGGCTAGGGAAATGGCAGGAGTTCAAAGAGAATCACGTAGTACCTTCCGCCCCGAGAAATTCAGGGCCTCAGCAAGATGTGACATGGAGATGGCTGACGCCTGGAGCCGGTAGGGAACAGTGACCGTGTCCAGGGCTGTGGCGAGGATGGCACTCGTGTGATAGTCCAGTGCTGCCTGCAGAGGGTTATAAAATCAAGGCACAGTCATATCAAGGAATATCTCCTCCCCAAAGTTCCGATTTCTGCTCCCAACAGATGCTGTTTGAGTCTAGTGCACTGTGCATTGCAAAAAGACAATTCTGATGGCTGAAATTCCAGTTTGAAACTAAGGAAAAGAAGTTACGAGGATCCTTAGAAGCAGGACCAGGGGAAATGAGGGAAGGTGATACAGGATGCACAAACTTCACACACAGCTCAAAGGAGTTTGTATTCCTCCATCCTCCGTGTGTGTGCGCAGGCATACCCAGGTGTCCACCTGCAGGAATACTGACCTCATAGTGCACGTATGGGAGTGTGATGGGGGGCGCTGGTCTGAGCCCCAGGCTTCCGTATAGTGACAAGGGGCAGAAGAGCGAACTGTGGCTGGAAAGATGGACCATCGCCAAGACTGTGTTCATGAGCCTGTAAAAATTCCTTTGTGGAATCTGCAAGGTGGTAGAAAAGGAGTCACACCGGAAGGGTAGTGTTGCACAAAAACTCTCAGTGCGTACTTGGTGCAAGTGGGAACAGTGAGTCTGTCTTTATGCAATTTCTTTTTGTGGGGGTGGGGGGTGGGAATTGACAATGAGATTATTTATTTTCAACAGGACAAATTACAGAACATGGGACAGGCAGTCCAACAAAACAGTTCGGGAGGTGCAGGATATGGAAGGGAGAAACAGTTTGCAATTGGGGACTGGGAAGTGAGACAAAAAGAGCCCATTCTAATGAAAGTTGGCTCTAGATCCAAGTGCAGGTATTTGCAGACTAACTGTGCTAACTCCATACGCTTAGCGCTTCTAAAGGATTTGTTTCAGCATTCATCAAATGGGGTTGCACCCAATGTCATTCAGAATACACCCATTGAAATTAATGGGCATTACTAAGTTAGGGCCATTAGTTTCAACAGGTCTACTCTGAGAACAAATTAGTAGGCTATAACCCATAGTGAATTAGGAAATAAGAGTCCTAAGGCTACCACTTATGCATCTCTCCTGCCTTCAAATATCTAATAAGTAGGTCTTTGAGTAACTAATTAACTTTTACCTAAATATCTTATTAATGAACTGACTACACAATCCTGAAGAAGAGCTAATAGATTAATCTAAGATCTTTCTAGACATCAACTAATTAAGAATTCTGCTTGTTGTCAAAACTAAGTTATCATTTCCTTTCATCTTGTTTCTGATGTTTTAACGAAGTTCTTCAATAAATATTTTTGAACTGTTTTCCCACTAGATGCATTGATGTGTTTACTGAATCACATGAAAAGGAAAATCAAATCTATATATTGGTCTTGGGGTATTGTACTTTATAACGATGGCTAGAATCTTCTATGCTAGACCATGGAAAAATGCCCATAAGCCAAGCTAAAAGTGATTTGATCAGGAAACTTTGGGAGCAATTCAGTATAATAAAGCTGGAATTTAGTACAGTATCCCAATATGTTAAGCGGGAATGAGGGGTATCAGGAGGAGGGATAGTTTATATTATTTTATAGAGTTTTACTGTGAGAGGAATATGATATTAACTAGCTAATAAATGCTTAGGATGATCCCTGGAATGTATTTAATCATATTTATTATATTCCGTTATAAACAATTATATTCAATCAGGTCTGATTATATTTAGTCAGGTGTAAGTATATGTCCAGCTACATTTATCTTCCCAGCTTAAGCCCAGCTCTCCATCCTCTACACAACACTCATTCTCAGTGAGGAGATCTCTGAACTGCTTTCATTCCTAACCAATAACATTTTTCAGGAGGGGAGGGAAGAGCAAAGAGTTTGCATAGAGGGGGGCATACTTACGGCTCCGTTAAGCACTGGCGTCAGCCCCCATGTCAGGACTCCCTTCCCTGCATACTCATCCTGAAGCAGCTCCGTGACCTTTGCCCCAACCCCTGAAAATCCGTTGTGCAGGTCACAGAGAACCTGGAATCCCTGTGCAAGGAGGGAAGTGTGCAGATACACTGTGATCAGCGGCCAGAATTGGGGTGACCTGACAACTCAAGAGTTGGTGCCTGCACACTGCTGCAAGTCCAGGCTGTGCCACATATAATCTCAGCTGCTTCACAGCCTTCCCCGTGCTGAAGGGACAAATGCCCCAGCAACCTGGGTGCTGCTGACATTCAGCATGTTAAACCTGGGTGGTGCCACATCCTGGCCAAGACACAGACACAGCTTGCCTAAGAATTACGCAGTGCTATTGAAATGGGCTGCTCTATTGCTTTTCCAGTGAGCTTGCCTCATCCCAGGGTTGGAAGGCAGGCTAGTGAGCTGGAGCATGAGACAAAGAGAGTAGACAAAGGGATCTCTGCTCCTAACTGACCAGCACTACTCAGTGCTGAATAGCAGGATGCACCAGAGGTTTCTGGCACAGCCTGTCATCTAAGCACCAGATGTTTCAGCCTGCAGACCTCTCCCTGGCTGGTGTGAGGGGGGCGGGAAAGGGAGAGAAGGGGACGAGCAGTGATGTCATGGCCGAGGGCCTGAGCAGCTTCTGCAGTAGGATCTGCTCCCTGCCGCCCGGCTCAAGTTCCAGGCCGAAGGAGGTAACTGTTATTTGCCAAGAAGTTGCCCAATATCTAAAATGCAATAACCAGCTGCAAAACCCTGGAAACTGGGCCACTGTGCAGCCTCTATGGCACAGCTGTGGAAACCATGGCCTTCCAAATGCTGGACTCCAACTCCCATCAGCCCCCAGCCAGCAAGGGATGATGGGAGTTGGAGTCCAGCAACAGAAGGCCATAGATTATCCACCCCTGCTCTGAGACTAGACACAAGGGCCTGCTTTACTGCTGTTTCTCAAGTGAACTGGCACCACCCACCCTTCTGGGCAGAGCAAGAGACTATAGCAAATGCTCACCTGCAGGTAGTCACACTCTTCCACATAGAAGTGGAGCCTATCTTCGAGCTCCTCAAGGTATGTGCCCTCTTGTAGCAGCTTCTCCCCCTGTCCAAAAGTCTCCAGCCGGCTGGAATCCCTGAAAGAAAAGTGGCAGCATCGTTCCAAAGGCACCTTCCAGAGCAGGGCAGACAATATTCTAGCCAGCATCTCCTGGCCCGCGCAGGGAAAAGGTAGCCCAGAATGCTGAGAAACATTCCTTACCCATCGTGATTGTACTGGTAGATGGTTACTATGCTACGAGGGTGCAGGTGTGTGCGGAGGAAATCCGACCAGAAGCATGTCCTGCTCTCTGAGCAAGGCATCTTTGAAGTCTCGTCCTGCCTCTCACGGAGCGGAGGTCTGCCTGGAAGCAGAATGGTTATCACCGCCATCTATTAATTTATATACTGCTTATGTGCCAAAATGGCTTCAGAACACAGGCATTGGCTGGGTGGAAATGGCTCTAACAATTTATCACCCTGCTCGCCAGTGGCAAGTACTTCTCTGTTATCAGGTGAGCACACCAGCACTTCCAGAAGAAGTTCTGCCCATGGGGGAGAAACCTCCTCTCTTTTATCCAACCCCCAACATAGAGAAAAGAAACCACAATTTATTTCACTTACTATTCAGGATTTTGTAGGCGGTGATAGCCATCTAGGTGTGACTTACTGCAGCAGCCCAGCAAAAGGGATTAACACCCCTTCATAGCCTATGTTTTCTGCAATTGCCAGAGGCACCCAGGGCAACCACAAATAATGGATTTGGCTAGCAAATGAAGCCAAAACTTGGAATACCTTGTGAACGGATCAGAAGCCTTCCTTAAAATACCCTTTGAAAACATATCTGCCCATTCTACCCTTGCAGGAAGCCATGCATGCAGAGCACACACACATCTTTACCACCAGGAAGGGTCCTTGGAGCAAAACTGCCATTGGGTCGTCTGTTATCCTGAAAAGAGAGAGAGACATTCTGACCTGAGGCTGTGATTTAGCCATAAAGGAATCAAGAGATCCATATAGCTGCTGGTAACTCAGGAGAAGCGAACCTGCAGCCCTCCAGATGCTGGTGGACAGCTTACAAACCTGGAGCTTACTATGCACCCCTCAAACCAACAGCTGCCATTAGACTTCCCTGTGAATTGGTCTTACTCTTTTAAAACCATATAGGCTAGGGGCTATTTCTCCAGCTGCTCTTGGCATTTAACAGACAGTGGAAAGACGAGTGTTAGCAACTAATTCCAAGAAGGATTGCCAGCAACACAGGAATTTCCACCAAAGCAAAAGCGCCAGGCTTAACAATGCTGGTTCAAGGGCAGAAAAGGAACAGTGAAGCTCCAGGGGTAGAGGATATCTTACCTCCAGCCTGTTGAGGTCTGGCAGGAAAGGGTTCGCAGGGGATGGGTCTTCTTGGTGCGTCGTCAGATTTCCCTTCCTGAAAAATTGAGCCTTTTAACCACATGGTTCTGCACAAAGTGCAGCAGAGATTGAAGGGGTGTATGTGGAGTGCAGAATACTGCCCTCCCCTGCTGCCTTTAAAATACAGAGGATCTAGAGTGCCACACAACTGCTGCCCCAAATCTAGCAACCGTAATTAGGCAGATTAAAACTTCTAAGACTTGGTGTCTGAGTTTGCTAGCTTTCTTCTTCCGTTCCCACCACTTTTTTCTTTTCTGTCACAGCATCTAGTCATTATGCATGTGGGCAGGGAGAATGAGATTTTTTTATCTGTCTATGGTGCTTAGTAAAGTTTTGGTTCTTTATACATGATGAATAACAAGATTTTCTGTTAATTTTAACTTGTTGAATAATGTTTTCCTCACAGAAACATCGGGTTTGTTCATTTTCCTTTCCCATCAATATTGTAGAAAATGTCTTGATGTTCATGAAATGTTGGGGAACATAGTGAACTGTTGTGAAAAGAATACCATGCCCAGCCTGGCATCTTCTAGCCTCCAAAATTGTAGCAGTAACCTGTCTACAACCATAGGGACTTGAAACATTTTTTAAAAGTTGAAATCAGAAACACCAGGAGTCCATTTTGTATACTATACAATCCTCACCTCTGTGCATCAATAATGCATTGAAAGCTGTTATTAGGTTTTCCCTACAATCATTAGTAAGCCATCCTATAGATCTGATTATGCTGTGCACAGGGTAGTTGTTTATACGTGTTTTTTCAGGGGTGGGGAGGAACTCACCATGTCAAAGGGGTACTTGTTTTTGCATCTGCATACAGGCATCCCTCCTGCTTCAAAGAACTCAGGCTCCCTGCAGAGAAACAGAAAGCGCTGTCGCTGTGAAAGCTGCTTGTCAAGATAATAACCATGAACACCAAGTATCCCAGATCCGAAGAGAGGCCACAGGAACTGAAGCATTTCCTTTTACTTTATGCCAGGGGAGCTCTAAGGGCCAACACTCAGCCTACATAATACACACCATACATAATACACACCATACATTTAAAGCAATGGCTTTCCAACAAATAATCCTGGGAACTGTAGTTTCCCCTAGTACTACAATTCTCAGCACCCTTACCAAACTAGTTCCCAGAGTGATTTGGCGGGGGAGTAATGTGCTTTGAGTGTATGGTATGTTACGCAGTCTAGGAAGGAAATTACAGTGGTACCTCGCAAGACGAATGCCTCGCAAGACGGAAAACTCGCAAGAAGAAAGAGTTTTCCGTTTTTCGAGGTGCTTCGCCAGACGAATTTCCCTATGGGCTTGCTTCGCAAGAAGAAAGCCCATAGGGAAATCTCCGGGGACCTCTTTTAAAATGCTGGCGGTCGGGAGCAAAGACTTTCGCCCACCGCCGGTCTTCAGAAGAGGTCCTGGACCTCTTCTGAAGGCCGGCGGGGGGCAAAAGTCTTTGCTCCCCCCCGCCTGCCTTCCCGGGACAGCGGAGACTTCTCCGCTGTCCCGGGGCGATCTTAAAATGCTGGCGAGCGGCAGCAAAGCCCTCCTGTCCCGGAGCTTGCGGGGCGGGAGGTGGGGAGAAGGGCTTTTCTTCCCACCGCCAGCCTTCAGAACAGCCTTCTGAAGGCTGGCGGTGGGAAGAAAAGCCCTTGTCCCCCCCCCCCCCAGCCTTCAGAAGAGGTCGGGGGACAGACTGTCCCCGGACCTGGTCTGAAGGCGGTTTCCATAGGAACGCATTGATTGATTTTCAATGCATTCCTATGGGAAACCGTGCTTTGCAAGACAAAAAACTCACAAGAAGAAAAAACTCGCGGAACGAATTAATTTCGTCTTGCGAGGTACCACTGTAGCTAGAACAGCAGCTCCCAAGACCAGATACTCTCTCTTGCAAAACTGGCAAGTCCCAGGGAGTTTAGAAAACTTATACAGTGGGGACAGGTGTTTAATTGCATTGTGTTTCCAGTACACCACTTAGAGATGACTGTGAAGTGGTATACACACACTATTTAAATATATAAATAACGCCAGCCAGTCTGACCAGTCACTAAATTTATTGGTCTTGTGGCTATCTATTGGAACCTAGCCTACCTCACAGGGTTGTTACAAGGATAAAAGGGGTGGGTACTGCATACATTGCCCCCTGATCTCCTTGCAGGAAGGGTGGGATAAAATAAATAAATACCAGCAATAACAACAGCAACAAGTAGGCAGAAACTGCAATTGCCACTCGCTGTCTGCTTTCACCAAATGGGCTGGGCTGCTTCTCCTTGCTTACAGAAACGATTGGTTGTACCTGCCTTGTGAGGGACTGTCACAGGACCATCTGCTCTGGGAGCAAGTGCCAGCAAGATCTCAGCTGCAACAGGAGTGACAATCAGCGGGCAGATTTCGGCTAGACCCTCAGAGGCCAAGGTCCCAACCTGAAAGGTTGGTAGTGTCTGGCATTTCCAGGAAGGCTGGGCCACCAGGATATTTCTCGGAGGACTGCCAAGGCCTGTAGCTATGTGGCTCACTTCCGCCCGAGCTGATTACAATAACTAAACCTGGAATGTCTTAAGAATTTGTGCCTGAGCTCATTTCCTTTTTCTTCTTCCCTCCCCATCCATTTTTTTTCTTGTGTGTCATGCCATTTATCTGTTGTTACCCCGAGGGCAGGACTATATTCTTTTATTGATTTGTAAGCCACTTCACCAGAAGAGCAGGGTCTAAATGCTTTGAATAAAAACAAATGTACGTACATTGAAGGAATGTGGCCTGTCTGTGTTTTCCTGCTTCCAACATGTGGCTTCCAGGATGCAGAAAATGACATGAAGAAGAGGAGGGTTTGGGCTAAACTCTCCCAAAAACTATACTACACAATTCTGTATATCACCCACCTTTGAGGTCCATGAGGATGAGGCGGGGTGTGTATGTCTCTCGCCCCTGGAGAGTTCTTCCCGCTCGGAAGAGGACGTCATGGCAAATCCCTTCATCTGATTGTGCAGTTGCAGGATCCAAGCAGAATGAAGCTTCCTGGGAAGGGGGAACAAAATAAATTTTAAAATGCATGAGAAAAGAGTTCTAAACCAGCAAGTACTCTATGGAGACACCCTTTGGTATATTTATTCCACTTATTTTGTAAGAGATGATTCAAACTGGTGAAAGTAGAGATTTATGTCTCAGGTGGGGAGCCTGTGGCCCTCCAGATATTGTCGGACATCATTATTTGGGGCTTTTAATTTAGAGCAAAGTTAAGAGGAGACATGTATACAATTCTGCATGACACGGAATTTTTTACTACAAAGGAATTTCAGAACTAGACTGGAAAGAGAAGCTGCTGAATTGCAACTCATTACCAAACTTAAAACCATGGAGAGACCTGGTCTGAACAAAGACATTGGATTCTTATCTCATTATACATGACAAAGCCATTTTTCACCTTCTCACCCCTTGCTTTTTCCTGTAAGACCTATTGCAGTAGTTAAGAGTCGTCAACAGGCTCATCACAGCTATCTGCCAATCACCCATTCCCACCACCCTTCTGAGTAATACCCCTCCCCACCTTCTCACTATATAGAAGGATCTGGCAACTTCTGTTTCAGTGTATCTGAAGAAGTGTGCATGCACACGAAAGCTCATACCAAGAACTAACTTAGTTGGTCTTTAAGGTGCTACTGGAAGGAATTTTTTTTGTTTTGACTATGGCAGACCAACACGGCTACCTATCTGTAACTGGAACGGAGAAAGTGGTTAGAGAAAAGTTTTCCTCCCTCTGTCCAAAATGCTTGGGGACATCTAATGTTGGGAGACTCAGGACAGGCAAAAAATGAGGTAGGTTAGCCCCCAACCCCCTCCTATTTTATTCTCACAATAAGCTCAACTGAGAGAAACCACCCCCAAACTTCTATTTTACAACAACCACATGAAGTAGGCTTCCCCCAAACCTCCTTTTATTTTGCTCATGCAACTATCCTGCGATGTAGCCTAACCACAAACCTCCTATTTGGGACGTGTTGTACCTATGAGGTCACTTTGCCCCACACCGGCCCACTCGACCTTTCTGCCGGCGGAACCAGCCCTGCCACAGGACCACACAATACCCACCCCACATTTGTAAGATGGCGGCGGCTCCCCTTTGGAACTCCCTGCCTATTGAGATCAAGCTGGTGCCTTCAAACAGGACTAAGAAAATAGAGACAGGCCTAAGCAGGTGCTTAGAAAGCTGAGGTGATTTTAACCTGTTTTAGTTTTTTAACTTTGTATGTTTTATCAGTAGGGTTGTGGTTTTTTCTTGATTTTTATCGTTTTATGGCTTGGAGGTGGCTTTTCTTTTTCTTTTTTTACGGTCAAGCGGTGTATAAATTTTGTGAAATAAACAAGTATTTTTTCCCCTCACAGCAACCGCCCTAGAAGCTGCGCAAACACGGTCGCCCCGCCCCTTCCCCGCCCGCGCGCGCACAGCCTGCCCAATCACAATCCTCTGACATTACCTGAAGCCCCCACCAGTGGGCTCCGACGCTCCCCGCGTAGTGGCCCAACTGGAGCGTCACCACCTCGCGGGCCCCCGACATCCCCCAACTGCCAATGGGAGCGGAGGGGGGAGGGGGCGGAGGACACGCAGAGCGGCCGTTAGGGAGCTGCGGCGGGCGGATGGGAAAGTGCGCACGCGCCGGAGCGAGCCGCGAGGCGGTTTACAAGTCGGCGACGGCACCGCGTACGTTGCGCGCGTCTCCGCGGGGAACCCCACCCCTTCCGCTCTCCTATTGGCTAAGGCGGCTTGCGGTCGGCGCGCGAGCGAGAAGGGTTCGTTGCGCCGCCTTCTCTCTCCCCCCATTGGCTTGGAGAACTAGGAAAGGGGGCGGAGCTGCATCGGGAGAGCCGCTCTAGGCATACCTTCGCCTGCGCAACACCAGAGGCGGTAGGAATGAAGAAATGGGACAGACAAGACTTCCGGCGGAAATTTGAAAGCCGCCATATTGGCCACGGTTTTCTATGGAGGCTGGGTGATGCCGCTCTACCGCTTAGCTGGCATCTCTATGCTCCTGTAATAGTTGACGGGGAAGCAGTTTGGGGACAGCGCCACATATATGCATTTTCACGCTGGAGGTGCGCAGAGGCGCAAATGGTGACAGCAGGATGGAAAGAATAAGAAAATATTTTAAAAACTCTGATCCTAACGGAGCCTGCCACCCGCTGATCTCAATGACTGAGCTATTCCTCCATCTCTTTAGCTAATTTGCAGCTTGCAAATGAAAAGATATGGCACAAAAGGAAAACAAGGAGAGGAAGGAAGAGGAAAACATACAAAATGCAGGGACAAATTATTTTTATTTAGATGATTTACATACCACTATTTGCATAAGCCAGACAGCCAGACTGAATGGACACAATTCACAGAGAAGACTCAAGTAAGAATACTTTCAGCAGAGGCAATGGAGCAGCTTCTCATCTAGCTACTGCAGCCTCATGGAATGGCAGCTAAAATATGACTGTTGCAACAAGGAAGGGAGCTTGTCTCTCAGGAAAGCATATGGCATGGTCCAGCTTACCATCCTACCCTCTGTAGTAGCTGGTTGGAAAGACACTGTAATAATGAGAACACTGGCCAACAGCTGGTCTCCATTTTTACAGTACACCCCAAAAAACCCAGTGATGCCCCTTATTTTTTCTGTCTCTACAATTTTACAAAGTAAGGGCAAAATGTGATAATTTAAACACCTGGAAATTGCTTTTTTGTTTGTTTTTTTCTCTTTTGAGTTTGAGACCAGAAGTAAGAACTCCTATTAGAAAACAACAGAAATCCAGGATTTTTAAAAATAGCCTGAATCTCTTACCGCCGTCCTTTGTCTTATGTTCCTGTGGCTGAGTGAGGTTCTTATGAGAATTCTCAATGTAGCATACACAGTGTATAGTGCAGGTAAAAGATGGCAATGTTGCAAGGCGGCCACACTTCTAAGTTTTTTTTAATACAGTGGTACCTCGGGTTACATACGCTTCAGGTTACAGACTTCGCAAACCCAGAAATAGTGCTTCAGGTTAAGAACTTTGCTTCATGATGAGGACAGAAATCGTGCTTTGGCGGTGCGGCAGCAGCAGGTGGCCCCATTAGCTAAAGTGGTGCTTCAGGTTAAGAACAGTTTCAGGTGAAGTACGGACCTCCGGAACGAATTAAGTACTTAACCTGAGGTACCACTTTAAATGGATTTTACACAAAACAAGGTCTGAGTTAAGAAGAGCATGGTCTCCCATATTTGGTGCTCTGGGTTTCTGTGTTGCCCCATCAAACTTAACGCTACAATCCTGAACTGATCCACTTTTCCGTCTTATGAGAAGCTTCATTCCAACTGAGAGAAAAACCCATCTCTGCTTACCCAAACTTTCACTCTACCATCATGACGGTAACCAAACTACCATCATCCTTGACCACTTGCCATGCTAGCTGAGGCTGATGGGAGCTGGAGTCTAAGAACCATGGGAGGGCCACAGGTTCCCCAACCCCTGTCATATCGCTGCAGCAAGAAATACCCCCTCCCCCTTTCCTAACCCTATACATGTGTACACAGAGAGACCATGCTAAAACAAAAGTGGCTTTCTGTTTGGTTTTTTATTGAACAGGAAGGAGTTCCTTGGGCTGTGATGTCAATGTTTTGGGGATGGGGTGGGGAGGAGGGACACAATGTCACAAGAAGGAGCTGATTTGGTCAAGCAGTCCAGGGTTCTGCCCACTGAGAAAGCGAAGCTCCTTGCGGCCTTCATCTGTGCTGGCTGGTGCGGCAGTGTGAAGAGAGTTTGATTTCAAAGGCAAAAGAAGAAGGGGAGGGGGATGGAGAGAGTTTATGTCAGAATGGTTGCAGCTTGTTATGTACACACAACCAAGAAAGCAGGACATGCAGAAGCTACACTTCCAGTTCTGTTGCCTCATCTCCTCCCCCCCGCCCCATTATCTAGTTAGAACAATCTCCCCCCCCCACACACACAATGAGGGAAACATTCCCTTCATGGCCTAGGACCCTCGTACCTACGGGACCGCCTCTCCCGGTATGCCCCACGGAGACCCTAAAGGTCCATAAACAGCAACACCCTAGAGGTCCCGGGCCCTAAGGAAGTCAGATTAGCCTCAACCAGAGCCAGGGCCTTTTCAACTCTGGCTCCGGCCTGGTGGAACGCTCTGCCTGATGAGACCAGGGCCCTGCAGGATCTGATTTCTTTCCGCAGGGCCTGTAAGACAGAGTTGTTCCGCCTGGCCTTTGGCTTGGAGCCAATTTGATTCCCTCCTCCTCTTTCTTTTTTCTTTTCCTTTCTCCTCCTGCGATGAGGCTACATTTTAATATTTTAATGTTTCAATATTTTAATGTTGTATTTTAATTTTGTTTTTAAGTTGTATTCATTCAACTTATTTTTATTATTGCTTGTTAGCCACCCTGAGCCCGGCCTTGGCTGGGGAGGGCAGGGTATAAATAAAAAAATATTATTATTATTCTCTGCAACCTTTTGGGATCCGCATGCTGGTGGCAGGTTGGACCAGAGGCAAAGGTGGGCAGAACAAGGAATGTAAATTGCACCTCTGCCAAAATACCCAGGATAGTTTCTATACAACCTGCTCTCTATCCTCCCATCCTTCACTCAGCTCTCTCTTCTGTGACCCACCTTTTTCATGCTGAAGCCACTTGCGCTCCAAGTAGTACTGGTAGCAGCTCTCAAACTCTCGGTCATTGTAGTTGAGAACATGGATGGGGATGAAGGGGTCCAGGACATCAAAACCCTCCTGGGGTGGGGGCAAAAGGGGAAGAGCAAATGGTTAATCATATGAGATCTGACAGTTCTGTTTCCCTCCGCTTATCCAAGAGTCTTGGGGGAATTGGCGGGGTGGTGAGTTTGGGGAGAATCCCTTCAAATCAAAATGAGGCAGATTACAGAATTGCATAGCAATAAAAGGTTCGAATCCCCGCGGCGGGGTGCGCTCCCGCTGCTCGGTCCCAGCGCCTGCCAACCTAGCAGTTCGAAAGCACCCCCGGGTGCAAGTAGATAAATAGGGACCGCTTACCAGCGGGAAGGTAAACGGCGTTCCATGTGCTGCGCTGGC
Source organism: Podarcis muralis (assembly GCF_964188315.1). Taxonomy (NCBI): domain Eukaryota; kingdom Metazoa; phylum Chordata; class Lepidosauria; order Squamata; family Lacertidae; genus Podarcis; species Podarcis muralis. The sequence goes on along the minus strand of NC_135670.1, from coordinate 10,330,712 downwards.
TCGCCAGATGCAGCTTTGTCACGCTGGCCACGTGACCCGGAAGTGTCTCCGGACAGCGCTGGCCCCCGGCCTCTCGAGTGAGATGGGCGCACAATCCCAGAGTCTGTCAAGACTGGCCCGTACAGGCAGGGGTACCTTTACCTTTTTAAAAGGTCCTAAGCATGGGGTGGGGGGACATGTAGGCCTCTGGATGCTGTTGGACTTCAGCTCCCATCATCCCTGACCATTGGCCATACTGGCAGTGGCTCATGGGAGGTGGAGTCCAACAGCACCTAGAGGGCCCCACAGGGTCTTCATCCCTGTTCTAGACGCTGTATGGAATGTAAAAAGCACTACAGCTTCTGCTTTGAAGCTGTAGATTATTAGGCTAAGGAACCCGTGCCCCTCCAGGTGTGGCTGGACTCCCATCAGCCCCCACCAGCACGGCCAACTCAGTACTGGCAGCATCCCAGGGCCAGACTCACCTTTCCTAGCAATTCTTGGGGCCTGTAAGCTTTGCGGGGTTGGAACAGAGCACCTGTCTGGCTGAGGGTTGTCACGATGGCTCCACCGGTCTTTATAAAAAAAGAAACCACACAAAGAGAAAAAAAACAGCACATCAGAAGAGGCAATCCTGTTCTCCTCTGGGGAGGGGAGAGACTTTCTGTTAGCCATCAGGCAATGGCTTTCTCCACCTCCCTTGCCCCACCCTCCAGCCCGGGAGCCTTCATGAGGGAGCTGTTTCCAGAGGAAGAACTGTGAGGGGAGAGAGACTCTGTTTGCCATCATGAGCTGGTTGGTTTCACCTGTACTGCTCCACCTCCAGCCCTAGGAGCCTTCAGAACAGAGTTACACGCATTATTTGCATGGGTCTTTTGATGAACTAAGTAAAGTGGAAGATTTCGAGTCATGGGGAGAGTGTATGAATACAACAGTGCTTAGTTTATTTTTTGGCTGCTAGTTTATTAATGTTGTTAATGTCGTTTTACACATTATAAATACACAGCTGTCAACTTTCCCCTTTTCTTGCGAGGAATCCTATTCGGAATAAGGGAATGTCCCTTTAAAAAAGGAGAAAGTTGACAGCTATGTATAAATGCTGCAGTACTTGGTGAACACTATATGACTTTTGTTGCCATTTTGCTGTTTAGGTTATTTTTTTCAGTTGTTAATTGTGTTTTTTTATAGGTTATAATTGTTCCACCGATGATCTGTTAATTATTCTGTATGATTTGTGTTGTGTTTGTGATTGTTCTTGCTATTCACCGTTTGTATTGTATTCATCGTTTGATTGTTCTTGAATTCATCGTTTCTTGGTGCATAATGTGAATGAAAAGTGGCATAGAAATGCGATAAGAGATCAATCAAACCAACCACCTACCCATGCAAAGTATTCCTTCTGGGAAAGTTTCCTTTATCCATCAACGGCTGCATGAAGGCAAGGATCCCACTGTGGGTTACTCAGCTTGGTGACAGAAGCAGGGTTGGAGATGTGGAACGTGTGTGACCCTCTAGATCAGGGACAGGGAACCTGTGGCCCTCCAGATGTTGCTGGACTACAGCTCCCATCTGTTAGGATATTTCCGTTCCACCTTAAGAGGGAGCAGGCTGTGTGAGTCAGAGTCTGCGTATTTCCTGAAGAAATACGCTTGCGCAGCGGAAGCGTGCTGGGCCCATAACCTTGTTGTTGTATCCCAACACCATCATCCCTGACCGCTGGCTGCGCTGCCTGGGGCTGATGGGAACTGTAGTTCAAGAATCTTGTTGAGAGGCAACTCCCATATACGTGGTCATTGGCCATACATATCCAACTTATGTTGGATGGATTTCCTCTAAGTACCAGTGACACTGTATTCAACGCCATAAAACCAGCCCCAAGTGTTCACACAGAGATGCTGGTCAACTGGAATTGTCTCTGTGACAACAAAATGACTCGTATGTGGTAGGCAAGCAATGGGCAAGAGGCAGTGCTCTGTATCTCCAGACATCTGCCTGGCCCTAGTGACCGCTACCCCACTTCCATAACCAGCTCCTAACCTGGGGACAGACAATGGCAGAAATCTGGTTGGTGAGCTGGAGGTTCCCCATGCCTGGCTTAAGCAAACCATGGTTTAGCATTACATGCAAACCACAGCCCTGCCTATGTAGCTTGGCTGGTCTGGGAGCATCTCCCAAACAGCTTTATCAAGTCAATGGATTTCTACTGGGAAAAGAAAGGAGCTCCAGCCTCCTCCTCCTCCTCACCCAGTCATTAGTCACCATCTTCTTCAGGTTGTGGACCAGCGTCAGCTCCTCTGGGGAGACCTAAGGGCAAAACAGAGAATTGGGCAGAAAACCCAAGAGTATCTTTCAGCTTTCTCCTTTCCCCCATGTTTTAGGAGACTGGCTATGAGGCAGCCTCCCCCACCCCTGCCGCTCCTCTACAGCTTAGATGCCATACATTGCTCTTGTCTTCTTTCTTCAGCGTTGTGCTTCCCCAAAGGGCGTTGACCCCATCCACCGCCACTAGCAGCCTGAAGGACCCCTCTGGGCATTGCTGCTTCAGCTCTTTGAAGACCACCCCTACTACGTCACTGGAGTTTTTCACCCGAGTTAAACCCTAAAAAGTGGGGAGGGAGAGAAAGAGATGTGAGGTCCTGGGGGCTTGCAGCCCCATCCTGTTCATTCATTTCACTTTTTCCCTCTTCCAGGGAGCTCAGTGTGGCATACATGGTTCTCCCCCTCCTCATTTAATCTCCACAACAACCCTGTGAAATGAGTTAAGCTGAGAGGCAGCCCATCATGACGACGACAACAACAACATTTATACCCCACCCATCTGGCAGGGTTTCCCCAGCCACTCTGGGCGGCTTCCAACAAAAGATTAAAAATACATGAAAACAGTCATTAAAAACTTCCCTAAACAGGGCTGCCTTTGGATGTCTTCTAAACGTCAGATAGTTGTTTATTTCCTTGACATCTGATGGGACGGCGTTCCACAGGGCGGGCGCCACTACCGAGAAGGCCCTCTGCCTGGTTCCCTGTAACTTCGCTTCTCGCAGTGACTTCTGACTGAGTGAGGATTTGAACCTTGATCTCCCAGGCCCTAGTCGGACACTCTATGCCACACCACCTAGCAGCTATGACTGCCATACCTACCCACCCGCCCCCAGTTCTCCCCCCCCTGCAGCTTCCTTGCTCACAGACAACGGACTAGATTGGGTGTGAGAGAGGAACCTCTCTCAGCCTGAAGGCTGCATTCCCTTCTGGGGACAGGTGGGTGGGGTCAGAGGCAATAGTGGGTGGAGCCAGGAATGTTAATTTTGCACGTAGGTTCATTCCCTCACACATCCCTCCCTATCCTCCACTGGGGCATTGGGGAACCTCAAGGATGCATTCTAGGCAGGCAAAAGCGCTTGAGGAGGGGGTAAAGCCTGGAGGGGTGTGGCCTGGAGACAGCAGGTGTGGCCAGATGCAGACACCTGGAAGGCCCTCATTCGGCTCCTGGGGGCCGGAGGTTTCCCCACCCTTGTTATTAGACTATGCTTCCTCCCCACACCCTAGCCCCACTCCCCAGCGATCTAGGGCGGAGCATCCGTTTCCTCACCTGCTCCACCACTTCTATTAGGGGCCGGCCTTCCTCAGTGTTGTCTCGTTTGCCCCACATATACTTCTGCTGCGTTTTGATCTGCAGTGTGCAAAGGTGACATAGGTTAAGAAGGGAATTTCGCTCCCACGAAAGGCAGCAATGGTAGCCACTAAATTGGATGGCTTTAAAAAAATGATTAGAGCAATTCACAGAGGATAGTCTTTAACAATAATAATACTGTATTTTTCGCTCTATAAGATGCACTTTTTCCCCTTCAAAAATTAAGGGGAACTGTGTGTGCGTCTTATGGAGCGAATGCAGGCTCCTTGGCTTCAGTGATAGCAATGCGAAGCCTCCGAAGCGCAGAGGGAGAGCACCCCCCGGGCTTCAGAGGCTTCGCGTTCCTTTCGCTGAAGCCACCTGAAACCCCCGGAGCGCAGCAGGAACTCCCGCTGCGCTCCGGAGGCTTCAGGCAGCTATCCGCAAGCCTTCCGAGCACAGTAGGAGTTCCCGCTGCGCTCCGAAGGCTTGCGGATAGCCGCCTGAAGCCTGGAGAGCGAGAGGGGTCGGTGCACACTGATCCCTCTTGCTCTCCAGGCTTCGCTTCACTAGAGAGGCGCTGCACAGTTTTCCCTCTCTGCGCAGCGCCCCTTCAGCGAAGCGGGAGGAGAAATGGAAGGGGCTCCGTTTCTCCTCCCACTTCGCTGAAGGGGCGCTGAGCAGAGAGGGGGAGATTTTTTTCCCCCGTTCTCCCCCTCCGGTGCGTCCTATAGAGCGAAAAATACGGTAATTTATTATTTATACCCTGCCCATCTGGCTGGGTTTCCCCAGCCACTCTGGGCAGCTTCCAGCAAAATATTAAAAATACAATTCATTAAAAACTTCCCTAAACAGGGCTGCCTTCAGATGTCTTCTAAACGTCAGATAGTTGTTTATTTCATTGACATCTGGTGGGAGGGCGTTCCACAGGGCAGGTGCCACTACCGAGAAGGCCCTCTGCCTGCTCCCCTGTAACTTTGCTTCTCGCAGGGAGGGAACCGCCAGACGGCCCTCGACGCTGGATCTCAGTGTCCGTTAATAATAATAATAATACACCTAAAGTGTCAAAAGCCAGGATAAAGAGGTGTTTTTAGCCTTCATGGGAAGCTATACAATGAAGGTGCCATTGTATAATAAGGCTCTCAATGGCTACTAGTCCTGACGGCTATGTTCGACTTGCAGTGCTGTGCCTTTGAATACCAGCTGCTGGGAACCCCAAGTGGAGAGAGTTGCTGTTGCAATGGGTTCCTACCTGCAGACTTCCCACTGGGGCTTCTGGTTATCTGCTGTGAGAACAGGATGCTGGACTGGGTGGGCCTTTAGTCAGATCCAGCAGGCTCTTAGAGGATTAGACAAATTCATGGAGGATAAGGCTACAGTGGTGCCCCGCAAGACGAATGCCTCGCAAGACGAAAAACTCACTAGACGAAAGGGTTTTCCGTTTTTTGAGTCGTTCCGCAAGACGAATTTCCCTATGGGCTTGCTTCGCAAGACGAAACGTCTTGCGAGTTTGTTTCCTTTTTCTTAAAGCCGCTAGGCCGTTAATAGCAGCTAAGCCGCTAATAGCCGCTAAGCCGCTAATAGCCGTGCTTCGCAAGACGAAAAAACCGCAAGACGAAGAGACTCGCGGAACGGATTAATTTCGTCTTGCGAGGCACCACTGTATTGTGGCTACAAGCCAATAAACCTTAACCTTTCCTGGAGTTACCCTGAGATTCCGCTTGCTCAGATTAAAGAGCTGCTTTTGCAAGCCGCGGTCGTCTGGTTCAAGATTCTCACTCGGATTGTCTTCACTGCCGTGGTAAACAGTGAAACTCAATAGGTTACGTACAGTGGTACCTCGGGATACAAACACTTTGGGTTACAAACTCCGCTAACCCGGAGGTAGTACCTCAGGTTGCGAACTTTGCCCCAGGATGAGAATGGAAATTGCGCACCAACGGCACGGCGTCAGCAGGAAGCCCCATTAGCGAAAGCGCGCCTCAGGTTAAGAACGGTTTTGGGTTAAGAACGGACCTCCAGAACGAATTAAGTTCATAACCTGAGGTACCACTGTACTCATATCCGCCAGATAACAAGGACTACCGTATTTTTTGCTCTATAAGACGCACCAGACCACAAGACGCACCTAGTTTTTGGAGGAGGAAATATTCTGAATCTCAGAAGCCAGAACAGCAGGAGGGATCGCTGTGCAGTGAAAGCAGCAATGCCTCTTGTTGTTCTGGCTTCTGGGATAGCTGCGCAGCCTGCATTCATTCCATAAGATGCACGCACATTCCCCCTTACTTTTTAGGAGGGAAAAAGTTGAGTCTTATAGAGCAAAAAATATGGTATATCCTGTTTGGACACCTGCTATATTGTGACACAAGATAACAACATTTTTTCTAGGACAGGCATGCAAGTGGGCAGGATCCTGACTCCTGCCCAGCACATGCAAACGGAGGCTTTTGCATGTGGGTAAGAAAGAGATTTTTTTATTCAGCCAAGTAATGGTACAGGCTTGGCTGCAGACACAGAGTGCAGGAGCCCAGAAGTTTATCAAGACATTCAGAACTGGACAGAAGCAACAACCTAGCCAACCCCTAAGTACGTCCCTGCTGACCGCACCAGCCATCATTGCCACTGACCTCTTTCAATAAGCGCTCGTTGGTGATTTTGAAGTTCTTCAGCCAAGTCGTGGCTTCCAGAGGCTGGTCAAGGCGGTTCTTGTTGTAGGAAGAGGGCAGCAGTTCTTTGCAATTCTTTACCCAGAGGTGAGCTGTAGTGTGAAGAGGAAGAGGCAGGGCCATGGGCAGCAAGCTTGTGCTATGCTCATTTTACAGTCCAAACAAAAGCACTGGCTTCACAGCTTCAGCCAGGAACCTTAAGGCAGGGATGGGGGAACCTGGTGGCTCCTTCAGGGGTAATACTGGACTACAACTCCCATCACCCTTGATCACTGGCCATGTTGGTTGGGGCTGATGGGAGATGGAGACAAACAACAGTGTGAGGGCCAGAGGCTCCCCATTCCTGTTTTATTTTTAAGTTTTATTTCATTTAGATATAAGAAATGCAACAGTTACATGAAATGAGAGTCAGAATAAAACAGCAGTACATGCTCAAATAAATGCCTCTGAATATACTGACAAAGTTGAGTCAAAGTCCATACATCATAAGTTTTACAGTTGTGAAATGAACTATAATAATAATGATGATGTATATATTTAGATTGTTGATCACTGTTTTCCTTCAATGACCATTTATTTTATGGGGCTTTATAGGAATTTATAGGGAGAAAAGGGAAAAATAAAATATATGCTTTATTCATGCCCAACTGTGCTATAAACCATGGGTACTGTTCTGCCATATGCCTCATTATTCATATACAGTGGTGCCTCGCAAGACGAAATTAATTCGTTCCGCGAGTTTTGTCGTCTTGCGATCTTTTTCGTCTTGCGAAGCACGGTGTCGGGAAAGTTTTGGAAAAGCTTCAAAAATCACCAAAGTCTTTAAAAACCTCAAAAAAGGCTACCACACCGCGTTCTCCTCGAAGTCAAGTCGCAACTGTATTAACGGTGTTAAGAAAAAGGAAACAAACTTGCAAGACGTTTCCGTCTTGCAAAGCAAGCCCATAGGGAAAATCGTCTTGCGAAGCAACTCAAAAAACCAAAAACCCTTTCGTCTAGCGAGTTTTTTGTCTTGCGAGGCATTCGTCTTGCGAGGTACCACTGTAATTAATAAAGTTACACCAAACTGCATGAAAATTGTTGTGTTTCTTTTAATTTTTCTGCCCACAATGCTGTTTTCCAAATCGCACCATATACCATTGATCCATGGTAAATAATTGCAATGATTTCCATGTCCTGGGAATGGTTGTTCTTGCAGCGGCTAACAGATGAGTTATGACCCATCCCTATTTCTATACCACTGTAGCTTCATCTAATAAATGCTCCCTGATGGGTTGGGATATGTGTGTCAGACAGGGGTGGAAAGGCAGGAAGTCCCTCCCAGCCCTTACCGGAGATGCCGGGGATTGAACCTGCGACCTTCTGTGTGCAAAGCAGATGCTCTGCCCCTGAGCTATGGCCCTCACCGTCAAGATAAAGTGACAGTCCAGTCCTCATGGTTCTGGGTGAAGAGCTGATTTAACAAGGAAGCTGCGTTCTGCCACTGGGTCCATCTAGCTCAGCATTACCTACACTGACTGGCAGCAGCTCTCTGGGGTTCCAGGCAGGCGATACTCCCAACCTTTACCTGGAGATGCCACTGGGGACTTAACCTGGGACAGTCAGCATGCAAAGCAGTTGTTTCCCCACCAAGCAGCAGCTCTTCCCCTTACAATCTGAACCAAAAAGCACCCTTTCAAAATATTTATATGCTGCCATTTGTGCCTTACAGCAGGCCTTCCCTTGCAACCGGTGACAAAAGGACAATGTTAAGAACACTCATTAGAAAAGCGTGGGGTTGGAATCGAGGCAGCGGGGATGGAGAGAGGCACTGGGGAACACACAAATGCTAAGTGTGATGCAGCAGCTTCAACGATGCTTGTTAGAGACTCTGGCTGTAGGCCAGGATACAGGCCGGCAGGCACAAAGAAGAAGACCCCTCGGTCCTTACCATCTGGAATGTGCAGGATGAGCCAGTCCTGCCTCGCACAGTAATGGATGGCGTGGCAGAGGGCCATGGTCTTCCCCGTGGTCTTTTCGCCGTCTTCAAATAAAAGCTGCTAAGGAGAACAGGTGTATCCATGTACCCACCCGAATACCCGCCACTGCTTCGAGACTCAAGTAAGAATTAAGGGTTGCCCTGTTGGGCAATGAATGAGCGAAGGTACAAACAGCAACACAAACACAAGTCGAAAAGGAATTTTACCTTTAAAAACAACAACAGGGTGAAGTATCACAGGCCCAAGGGTCAAATGCAGCCCTCCAGGTGTCTCTGTCTGGCCTGTGGGATTCTCCTCAGACCACACCCCCTCCACCTAAGCCACACCCCTCACAAGCCCCGCTTCCCACTGTCCTTGAGTGTTTTTGCCTGGCAAGATGTCTGCAAATTCTGATCACACTTCTTTGCTTTGCCAGGACGGAAGACAAAGGGGTTTGAGAGGGTATGTAGAAAGCAGCCTACAGCACGAAGGTAAAATTTACATTTGTTGCTCCACCCACCACAAGCATGTGGCTCCTGGAAAGTTGTCCAGGAAGGAATGTGGGATGAAAAGCTTCACATTCCTAATTTTTAGGGAAGTTTCTAGTCCTCATGAATGAAGGTGGAATCTGGGTAAATGTGCAAAGGAGACACAAAGTGAGGGAGATTTGGGTCCAAATCCTTGGCTGCGCCTTTCCCCAAATGCCCAGGTTTCCCCCTTGCCAACCAAGGCCACTTGAGCCTCTTTTCACTAACTGTCTTCTCATCCCTGTTTTCTTTTGCTTAAATGAATTGATCAGGCACTCTGCTCACACTGTACCGTTTCATGAGGACAAGAACTTGCCTGCTACCAGAATGCCTAACTGCAGGGTGGTCTCAGGAGAACGAGCGCTGCCCTGATTCATAGGATACAGATGACATATCGAATGGCCGGATGAGCAAAGTTGGTTCGTTTTAAGCAGCTGAGGAGTTCGAGAGCGGGTTCCCTCACCATGAAACAGGCCTCGCCAAAGGTTTTAATCTGTCGCGAACAAAACAACAACAATGAAGCAGTGGGATGTCTCACTGTGTTTTTGTATTTTGTTGGAAGCTGCCCAGAGTGGCTGGGGCAACAGGTGGGGTACAAGTAAGAAAATTATTATTATTATTGCTGAGACAGAGAAGAGCTGCGTACAGCTGCATTCAAGGCAGAGAAAGTGGACTTTAATTCAGACTGGGACCCGATATTTTTGTCCCATCCCGCCTTGCTGCTCTCCCCTCCACCTTTAGGCCTGCAAGGAAGACACATCACCTGTAACCTGAAGCGTGCTGGGAGTCCGTGAGGAAACACCTTCTTCACCTCCTGGAGGGGGAGCGTGTAATATTGCCCTATGTGCTCTTCCGCGTGATTGGCCTGCAGTGTTGGGAGGGTGGGGGGAAGCACACACAATGCATCAAACAACCAAGTGCGACTGTAGCTCTGTGAGTACAGCACCTGCTTTGCATGCCAAAGGTGGCAGGTTCAATCCCCCAGGGCTGGGAAAGACTCCCTCCTGGGTGAAACTTTGGGACAGCTGCTGCCAGGCAAGGTTTATGATTGTCCCTCAGTAGAAGGCAGCTCTCTATGTTCCCATGACCCTGCTCTTTCTCTGGCCCACTTGGGAGGGTGACAGAAGCTCCCAGGTGCAACCACCAGCTTCTCCCCTGCCTGAAACCCTAGAAAGCCCCTGCCAGTCACTGTGTAGACCAGGGGTCAGCAACCTTTTTCAGCCATGGGCCGGTGCACTGTCCCTCAGACCTTGTGGGGGGCCGGACTGTATTTTGAAAAAATATATAAAAATGAACCAATTCCTATGCCCCACAAATAACCCAAGATGCTTTTTAAATTGAAGCACACGTTCTACTCATGTAAAAACACCAGGCAGGCCCTACAAATAACCCAGAGATGCATTTTAAATAAAAGGACACATTCTACACATGTAAAAACACTGATTCCTGGATCATCCACAGGCCGCATTTAGAAGGCGATTGGGCCGGATCCGGGCCCCGGGCCTTAGGTTGCCTACCCCTGGTGTAGACAATCTTGCGCTAAAGGGTCTAAGGCTCCAACACGGTCTGATGGCAGCTTCCTGTGGAAGTGACCGGGGGTTGGCATGTCAAGATGCCAACTCACGAGAGTGGCTTTTTTGCTGGATTTTGAACAGCAGGTGCTGCACGTTGGTGGGTGGGGAAGCTTTTTCGGCACCAGGGCTACATTTTTTCATGTTTCACCTGGCCCATTTGCAGAGGCAGAGGAAAAAGCTTGGTCCCAGGCCTCAAATATTCCAAAAAAAGCTGAGCCCCAAGTCAGAAAAGCTATGACCGCTTATATCTCACTCTGCAAACATTGCATAAATATTGTGAAATTTCTTTTTGCATCTGTTCGTAGTGGGGGTGGTGCCACAGTTACTGTATGCAGCGCGGTACAGTATAAATAGCTAAATGGAGCCTCCAGGGGCAGTGTACCCCCAAAACCAGATGCTGGGACTGAACAAGAGAAAAGGGCTGTTGCCTTTAGAGTTCTGCTACTGGGATTCCCAGAAGCCACCAAGGATGGGGAACCCCAAGTCCAGGGGCCTCTAAGACTCTCAAGACGCTCTGGGCACACCTCTCATCGGCCCTGTTTGTACCCTCCTTTAGTGTTCTTGCCTGGCTGGAATGTGTCCTTATACCCTGGCCATGCCTCTTCCATGCTTGGCTAGAGGAGTGTGTGTGTCTGTGTGTGTGTAGAAACCAGCCCACTGTACAAAAGTAATAAAATATAGTGGTACCTCGGGTTAAGTACTTAATTTGTTCCAGAGGTCCGTTCTTAACCTGAAACTGTTCTTAACCTGAAGCTCCACTTTAACTAATGGGGCCTCCTGCTGCCACCGCGCCGCTGGAGCACGATTTCTGTTCTGATCCTGAAGCAAACTTCTTAACCTGAAGCACTATTTCTGGGTTAGCGGAGTCTGTAACCTGAAGCGTATGTAACCTGAGGTACCACTGTGAAATAAATAAATCACACCCATTGCTCCACCCATTTTTGCCTCTGGCCCCAACTACCATTGGAATGTGACCCCCAGAAAGTTGCCCAGAAGGAAATATGGTCCCTGGGCTGGAACGAAAAGGGCTCCCCCATCCCTGTTTTAAATGAACGCCTGAAGATTCTCCGAAGGCGCAATTCTACAGGGAATACCCCACATGCAAAACACCACGCCAAAGCAGAATTCCCCGAGTTCTTCGGAACCTTGCAGTTTAAGCAATCGGGTGCTGAACTGCGAATGCAGGTGGGTGGTGGGCGGGAAGGACGGCAGGAGGTGTTGGAGGAAGGTGACATTATTGAGTCTGCTTTCAGCTTCTGCTGCCTGAGCCCAGATTTGTGTATGTTGCCGTTGAACAAATAAGCCCAGAGGCCAGTTGCCTGGCAACAGCCACCAAGACTTGAGAGGGCAAAGGCAATCCCTTTGCCATCTGGGCATTTTCGGCACTGATGCTTGGCGGTCGGGGGGGGGGGGGCTGTCACGTGACGGGGTCCGCCTGCCTGTTGCCGTTTCCATGGAGACCCCAGAAGAATCGGCAGTCAAAAGGCTCCCAGCGGGCACAGTAAAGCACCTCCGGAGGCCGATTTACCCAAACAATTTTTTGTGCCGCTGGCAGGGGGCGGGAAAGGAGAAACCGAGGCAGGTTTGAGCTTGTGAAAAAGGAAGGAGCCCCCACCAGCAGCCTCCTGAGTTATTTTACTTGAAATTTTTGTTTAAATGTTGATTGGTCTCTTTTTTTGCTGTTGCTGCTGCAGTGACACAAGCGATAGGCTGTTAGGTTGGGCATTTGTCTGTTATTAGAACACACAGCCCACCGTTCCTTTTCATCTGCATTAAAAAAACACACCAACAGTACAGCTTAGCAGCTGCAATGCTAGCACAGCTATGTCTGCTATCGAACGCTGATGATGATTAGCTTTCTAATGCACCCTTTGACACATGGCCCCAGGGAATAATAATAATAATAATAATAATAATAATAATAATAATAATAATTGCAGCTTTTTTACCCACTCTTCACCTAAAAGTCACAGGGAAGAAGAGTGACAACAGCTTGCTTATGCACCCTTCCCAGGGTGGGTTACAGCAATGCAAAAATACTATCTTAAAAATCAGTTAAAACGATTTACATCAGAAAACTAGGGCAGGTGTTAAATATGTACATATAAGTTGTCAAAGGCTAGGGTGAAGAGGTGCGGCTTCAGCATATAAAGTGGTGTCTTGTATAGAGAGGTATCATATTTGTGCCCAACACTAATCAATCAGGTGGGGATTCTTAGCTGACATTCAAAGTTGCCTTATAAGAAGACTTGCAAAGCAGAATTATATGCAGTCAATCGATCGGTTGACAATGATGGTTAACAAATAGGAGTCCTTTAAATGGTTTCCTAGGCAAACATTATTTCACAGCACATGATACGTTACATAGTAATTAAAACTGGAGTTCATTAGTATTGCAATAACAACATGCATGGTGAGCTCTAGCACAGGAATGGAGAGTCTGCAGCCCTCAGGGTGCCCTTTGACTCCAACTCCCATCAGTCCCATCCAGCATGGAGAACGGCTGGGAATGATGGGAGCTGTAGTCCAACAACATCTGGAAGTCTTGACGGGCTCCCCTTCCCTGCTCTAGACGTCAGGAAATCCCAAGGGTTTCAAGGTTGGGGAATTGCCCAGCAGTGCCCCCAAAGCCACTGTCTTTCTCTATGAATATCTAATGAACATATATGGACATCTGCTTAGATCACCAGTGGCTCTCCATGAAGTCAAGCAGTGAAGGGTCTTTCTCATTAGCCATTTAACCATCCCTGCCCAGCAACTGGGCTCCTCTTGGGTGTAGCACTGCCATGGGCCCCAGGAATGTGCTTAACTTGCACTGGAATCTGGCCTTTTAGTGCTGCAGGCCCAGCCCTCTGGAATAACTGACCAAGCAAAATCAGACAGGTGTCTAATGTCATGATGCTTAGGCGTCTACTGAAGATATATTTTTATTCAAGGGGGCTTCCCTCAATGCATGGCCCAGTCACTTATGGAATTGATCACAAATTTGTAGATATGGATTTCCTGGGTTTTTAGAGTTTTAGATGAATGGTTTGGGGCTGTGAGTTTTATCCCACTTTCATCTTGTACTCCACTTAAATGGCCTCTGCCCATGATTTCTATCTGTTAAATAAATCAAAGAGTAATAGATTGACCAGAGATGCCAGGGACTGAACCTGGGACTTTCTCCAATCCAAAGAAGATGCTCTGTTGCCAGTCAGTGTAAACAACACTGAGCTAGAGGGACAAATGGTCTGATTTACTATAAGACAGCTTCCTTTTGTTCTGAATTTACCAGAGTACAAAAGCATTTTAAAGGTAAAGGGACCCCTGACCATTAGGTCCAGCCGTGGCCGACTCTGGGGTTGCGGCGCTCATCTCGCTTTATTGGCTTAGGGAGCCGGCGTACAGCTTCTGGGTCATGTGGCCAGCATGACTAAGCTGCTTCTGGCAAACCAGAGCAGCGCATGGAAACGCGGTTTACCTTCCCGCTGGAGCGGTACCTATTTATCTACTTGCACTTTGACGTGCTTTCGGACTGCTAGGTTGACAGGAGCAGGGACCGAGCAACGGGAGCTCACCCCGTCAAGGGGATTCGAACTGCCGACCTTTTGATTGGCAAATCCTAGGCTCTGTGGTTTAACCCACAGCACCACCCGCGTCCCTTACAAAAGCATTTTACTAGTCTGCTAAAAGGCAGACTATTTCTACGCTCACTGTAGAGGAGGGTCTTCAGTAAGCTAAAAAAAAAAAGCATTCTATGAAGCAGGTGGGAAGAACGATGCAAAGTTCTGTTGCTTCTCTGCCAGCCCACTCACCCACCTGCATAGAGTTCCTTGTCACCTGCAGCCACCAGGCAAGTTGTTAAACACAAGGCTGGGCTAGAAGCACAAAGCAACATACTGAGTCAGACCATTGGTCCATGTAGCTCGGCAATGTCTACAATGATTGGCAGTAGCTTTCCAAGGTTTCAGATGGGGATAATTCCCTGGCCTGCCTGGAGATGCTGGGAATTGAACCTGGCACCTTCTGCATGCAAAGCAGATGCTCTACCAGTGAGCTACAACCCTTCCCCAGGTTGTACTTGATCCTTCAAGCAGTATGGTCCTGCCTCTCTCACCAAGTTCACATGCATCACCAAGACCACCACCACTCTCATTCTGTCTGCAGCCACCTTAAGACAGCTGCTTAGAACTCTCATATTTCTACCACCTTCCTGACAACAACTCACCGGGTCATTCTCGCTGGTGCGGAAGATTGCTCTGGGCTTTTCTGGTGCAAAGTGGGGATCCTGGCTAGCAGCAGTGCTTTGCCAGTTCCTGGGACCGGCTTGTAAAAAACAGTCATGTTCCAGCTAGGGAAAGAAAGAGCACCGTATATATGGCAAAACATTGTAGTCTCCTCCGGCAGATGATGACAGCCTCCAATAGAGTTGCTTTTTACTCTGAAGAGTATTTGAGGCCACTTTTGGTGTGGCGGGATCTGCTGGGCCTGTCTTTTATGTGTATAGATGTGTGCGGGGCTTTTTAGGTTCTGATTTATTTCTTGTTTAAGCATCTATCAGCTGACTGGTGGTGACAGCAAGCGGTGCACAGATTGGGTGCGCTCAGGAGTTCCTGACTGGAACTTTAGAACGCACTCCTGATTCTTTCCTTTGAAGTTGGGTCACCTGATTTGAGGGGATTAACAACCAGGCATGTCTGCCCACTGGCCAAAATGGCGTGGGGGTGGGACAGCTCAACATTATATACAGATGGTATATGAATATAAATGGTATATAAATAAGATTAAGGAGGGCTTTCTCCTCATAGTCCCTCTTATTAAACTGAGAGGTGTCAGGAACTGAAGCTGGGACCTTTCCCATGGAGACCAGGAAACCCTGCAGGTGAACAATGTAGCTAAGGCATAATGAATAGCAACCTCAGCTAAGAATCACCAAATACAAGCCAGGAAGTCATGTCACACATGGGAGGAGAAGTAGCCCTTGCCCAAGATCCACCGCCAGCAAAGGCTGAGAGCCTTCCAAAGGCAACCCCCACACCTAAGCAGCCATAGGGTGGAACTGAGGCTGCCAAAGCCCATAAGGTGGAGCTGTTTCCACAGAATCTCCATTCTTCTATTAGCTATTTGAATTATGCAGAAACGCATTAGGTCAGGAAAGTGAGATTTCCTGTTTTTCCAGATGGGAGGAAAGAAAGGCTAAAAGAACTGCAGAAATTTGATTCAGTTCCAGCTAGATATATATTCCCAGGAGCTACATTTGTGCTGCCCTCACAGAAGGGGATGTGTGGGTGGGCTCACCTTGTATCCCCGACAAACGAGTCTCCTCAGATTCCTCAGCATTATTGCCCC
The DNA here is from genome assembly GCF_964188315.1 of Podarcis muralis. Lineage (NCBI taxonomy): Eukaryota > Metazoa > Chordata > Lepidosauria > Squamata > Lacertidae > Podarcis > Podarcis muralis. The sequence goes on along the minus strand of NC_135670.1, from coordinate 10,315,070 downwards.
TGGCAATGAAAAACAGCAGAGCTTATTCGGAACAGAAAGCTGTTATGCATTTATTAAATTACTTGCATCTTAACTTTCTGAAAATTCAAGGTAGCTCTCTAAGAACATCCATTAAGAGCACATAACCGCCTTGCTGAAGTGGACCAAAGACCTATTTTTTCTTTCCAACAGAAGGCAGGCAATGGCAAACCAATGTGGTGCCCTGACCACTGTCCATGCTGGCTGGGGCTGATGGGAGTTGTAGTATTTAAAAAGTCTGAATGTCAGCCTGCAATATTCTTTGTTGTTCTACCTGGTGTTAGTTTAGTAACTATTCCACATCCGTTTAGGACAGGGATGAGGAGTCTGTGGTCCTCCAGATCATGTTGGACTCCAGCTGCCATCAGTCCTAGCCAGCAGGGCCAAGGGTTAGAGATGATGGGAATGGCAGTCCAACAACAACTGGAGGGCCACAGGTTCCACATTCCTGTTTTAGAGAATACAATTTTTTGTCTTCCAGGCAGGAAAAAACAAATAGCAAGGTGAATGCATCCTAACCAAGAATTCTTGAGGTCATTGCAAAAACATAAAACTGAATAAATAAGGCATTCTCAGTAAAAATATGGAAATCTTCTTCGTATGCAATAATTTATTTCATAAAATTTATATACCGCTTGATTGTAAAAAAAGAAAACCTCAAATCTTCTTAGGGGATAATTCCCATTGAACTTAATTGGACTTGTGTAGGACTGAATTGCTTGAGATGCTATTTCATAAATTTTTTAAAAAGCTAGCAGCCATCACCACATCTCATGCAGTGTGTTCCATTAGTTAATTATACGTCCAACAAGCTTCTTGGTGTAGAAGGAGTTTTTAGTTCGTAGCCCACAAAGTGAGGAGAAAGTAAACCAAAGCATTTTTGGAGATACCCAAGTCATACTTGCAAGCAGACCCAATGAAATTAATCAACAGGCAAGTCCATTGGTTTAAATGAGTCTACTCTATGTGCAACTAACACAGGATATCAGAATTTGCTTCTCAGATAAGCCAAATTGTAATGGATAGCCTCGAATCAGAATACCAACCTTCCAATGAGCAGCAGAGTCTGAAAAAGCTTTCATTGACTCTTTGGTATAGCTTTCTCTTCAGGAACTCTTCCTGTGTTGGAAAACAACAACAAAAATAATTAGTTGGACACAAGGTCAGATTTCCCAAAAGTTATCTTTGACCATATGCAGCACACATACTCCCCACCCAAAACAGGAAAACAGGTTTGTCACTTTGAACAGGAATGGTATGAAGCTTAATTCCTCACATTTTGACTTTGTAAAGTGGGTTCATGCTTATGGACATTTTATCCTACAAATCAATTGGGTTTTGAGAAGATACAGGTCTCAACTTTAATAATCCCAGCATTTAGTAGGGCAGCAGCACGTAATGCTTTCTGATGAAACTCAGAGGTTAGCCAAGTAATGGAGAACCTGTAGGTCTCCATGTTTGTTTGCTTGTTTATTAAATTTCATCCAAGGATCATCCAAGGTTTACAATCTAGAAACAGGTAACCTCCCATCCATCTGGTCTAGGGAACCCACCCACTCTCCCCATCACAACAACCCCACGGAGGTAGGTTGGTCCACGAGAGAGCAACTAGCCCAAGGTCACCCACAGGGAGTCTCAAGGGCTTCTTTGTTTGGATGTGCATGAAGAAAGAAAAGGAAATTATGAGCTAAGCAGGAGAAGAAGGAAAAAGCTTCTCAGTCCTGCTCCCTTGCCTCAGAGGACATCAGTGGGAACTGTTGCCTGGCAACTGTTAACTGTCAGCAAGGGAAGACTTGCCCCCATCACAGGCCTATAGAGGACATAGTGGGAGCATAGACGCTCAAGATGTTAGAGCTTTCCATACTTTTCATGTTGGTGACACACTTTTTGGACATGCATCATTTCGTGACACCATAATTAAGTTTTACTAGCAAACCGTAGGTTAAACTAACACATTTGCAGCCCCCGGAGGAGGGCGGGGAGCATTTGCACGACACACCTACACACTAACATGTCGCAACACAGTTTGGAAAGGTCTGTGTTAACTGTGGTTGAGAGTCAGAGGTAAAACAAGTGTTCTGAGCCCTTGGTTGGCAGTTCTATCACAGACAGAAGGGTGTTCCTCATTGTAAAGCCTACGCATGAATACATGGTTCTTCTGAATGTCCTCCTTTCCAGAAAAAGGTGTAGTTCTTCTCTTGGAGGCAGCCATTTGAAGCTAGTCTGGTCTTCTATAGAGTGACAACGCCATTGTTGAGTGTTTTCAGCTCACAGTCAATGGTTGCCATCTTCTGTGAGTCATTGACCTGCAACAGGTTGGTGAATAAGCCAGGACATATGGTCCTGACATCCCACCTTGCTAGGTGCAAGAGGATTTGTTTATTTTCTTTTTTGCCTGGTGCAGAAGTTCAGTCCGCTTATTGAATGATACTCTGAGCACCAAGCACCCACTGAGGCAGGCAGACAGTGGCAAGTCAGCACTTTATTGACTGGTGGTTGCCCAGCTTAAGGCGGGCAGTTGCTGACCAGTGGGTCACAATGATCTCTCGCACTGTCAAAGGCAACCTGTAGTGTTTGTATTTTACACCAATCAGGTTGAGCTTATAAATTGTAAGTGACTTCTCCAGGGTGCAAGCCTGAGTAGTGTGTATGGAGATCCTGGGTTGCTCAGACGACAAGACCCCTCACTTGGCTTTGCTGATGTGGTCTTTTGGCACCAGCTTGGCTGCAGGAGTTTCAGGAATGGGGCATGCAAAACACCATTACCATCCAACCACAAACACCATCCAACCACCTTAGGGACTCCACTAGTTCCAGACCAACCCCATTCTTCAGAGAGCCCCTAATGGGCTCTGCTTAGTAGGCACAAGCCAGAGAGCAACACTAAAAAGCAAGCGGAGGGGTAAATGCTACGTGGATGATGGTGGCAACGTAAGACCACCAATCCATATCTATTCCCAATATTAGACATTGGGTTGAATCAAACTAAGTTATACTTGGAAAAGGCCCATCAAAAATTAATGGACCTATGATAGCCATGTCCGTTAATTTCAGCAGGTTTACTCAGATACAATACACTAACCCAATTTTTGTTAAAACAAATAAAAAAATAAAAAATTGTCCACCTTAGAGACCAACTAAGTTTGTTCTGGGTATAAGCTTTTGTGTGCATGCACGCTTCTTCAGATACACCACAAGTGTGCATGCACATGAAAGCTTATACCCAGAACAAACTTAGTTGGTTTCTAAGGTGCTACTGGACAATTTTTTAAATTTTTCCTCCTGCATCAGACCAACATGGCTACCTACCTAAACCAATTTTGGTTGCTATATTATTGTATTTTGTGAAATGAACGAGAGTCAGTGTGATGAAGTAGTTGAAGTGCTGGACCCCTCCTCCTCAGCTCAGTCTTGAAGCTCCCTGAGTGACCTTGGGCCAGTCATTGCCTCCCAGCCTTACCTACCTCACAGGGTTGTTATGGGGATGAAGTGTGAAGAGGAACTATAAACACTACCTTGAGCTCTTTTGAGGAAAAGATGGGATATAAATGCAATAATTAAACAATAGCAAAATTACACTCCGTTTTGGGACCCTCCCTGGGTTATGAAGCGGGATACCAGCCTTGTAACTAAACATGAAGAGAAGCGACTCCGGATTAGAGAAATTGGAAAAAAATTAAGGAAACCGGGGGCGGGGAGAGAAGCCGATCTCCCCAGAAGAGTACGCAGCTGCAACTTTATCACCACAGACGAGAGAACCTCAGAAATGAACCCACCTCACCTCAACACGTTATAGACTTTTTCCCTCCACGGGCGCCGCCATGTTTATATATCTCTCGCCGCACATACACGCCTGCGCGAAGGCTCGAGACTCAGCTCCCTAACGTACGAGTGCCCTGAAGGGACACACTTCCTCCAGAAAGCAGGCCGACTAAACCCGCGCGCGTATCGGCAGTCCGGCGTGCCGTTGTGATTGGCAAGCCCGGGGCGGGGAAAGGGTGAGGGAGTCGCGCGTCGCATAGGCCGGCTGGGTTGATTGATCGGCCAGGCGCGCGGCATGGGACAGGTTTGCTTCCACTGATTGGCTAAGCTTGAGAGAGGAGGAGGAGGAGGCGGGGCTGGAAGGGAGGGAAAGGAGGGCAAGGCTCTCGCGCTCCCTCCGAGATAGGAAACAGGCGAAGGTCGAACGCGGAGCAGAAAGGCGGGGGGGAGAGAAGGGGGCGGGGCAAACCACACACACACAGGTAGAGAGAAAGAGAGGGAGAGAGGGGAGTGGGCGTGGTTAAGGCTCCCTCGCTCGCGCCTGCCTGTGAGAGTGAGAGCGCGCGCGAGAGAGAGCGCGAGGCGGCCGCGGCGCGCGAGCTTGACGCCTCGCGCACGCGCCGAGGCAGGAGCGCTGCTGCTGCTGCTGCTGCTAAGGCTGCCGCCGCCGCCGCGCCGCCGCCGCCACCAGCAGCACCAGCACCACAGCCGCTGCTACCGCCGCTGCCGCCATTTTGGATCCGCGGCCGCCCTCAGCGCAGCGCGAGGAGGCTCAGGCTGGAATAAGACGACGACGAGGAGGCGGCGGAGGAGGCAGAGGCGGAGGCCTGCGCCCGCTGAAGCAACCGAGAGGGGCGAGTCTCCTGGGGTGGGAGGGGGAGGGACGTTGGTTTTCCCTCAGCAGCAACCGAAGCAGCAGCAGCAGCAGTGGCGGGTCTCGCCCTGGCCTTGCCCGCCCGCGAAGGCGGGTTGGCCCCGGCCTGGGAGGATGAGGCGGGCGCGGAGGAGCCGGAGCCGGGCCTCGCTGTGACGCGGTGAGCGAGGGGAGGAGGAGGAGAAGATGCGGGGAGGGAAAAGGGGCGGCGGCGGCGGCGGCGCTTGGGGGGCTCTCGGTCCCTGACAGTCGGGCCCCTTCGCCTGGGCGCGGAGGGGGCTGAGCTGCGGAAGGGGCTCCTCTTGACAGGCCCTTTCCGTTGGCGGGGATCCTGGAAGCCTCGCCGGCTGTTTGCTCTCCCTCAGGGGGAGATCCTGACAGCCAGGCCTTGGAGGGAGGGAAGGGGGAGATCCTCGCAGCTGCTTTTTAATTATTATTTTTTTGAGGGGGGCGTGTTAGCGAGACAGTAAAGGGAATATCTTTGGCATGGCTGCTCACTGCTTTCGGGGGACTTGGGTTTCAGGTGCAAGGCTGGGTGTGTATGTAGACGCACGCAGCGCACAAAATCCTTGAGAGGCTGGCTGTTGCTTTCGGTGGGCGGGGAGAGGGGGGATCCTTGCAGCTATATTTGGGGGAGCATGTTGGAGAGAGTAAAAGGAAGATTGCTGTGAGTTGGGTTACTGCTGTGAGGCGGTGGGTGGCTCAAGGTGCAAGACTCGATATGTACACACACACAGACGTGCAACGTTTCCCCTTTTGAAGAGAGGTCCTTGATCTTGTTATGCGAGCGGGTGGGTGGTGTAGGTGGCTGGCATGCTCTTGGAGCATGACTTCGGGGGTATGTGTGTGAAGGAGGTGTGTGTGTGGCATTTTTTATTATTTTTTTGCAGCTTCGTTATTGGGTGGGTGTGTATTTGTAAACGTTGCACCCTCGTTCTGTGAGGTTTGCCGTTCAATCCTTGTGGCTTCATTTGTGGAGTTTTTGCAGCCTCCGTTTTGTGGTGGTGGTTATGTATTCTTGTAGAAAAACGACCACAAAAACTGGGAACCACAATGCTGAGCAGGGTGGGGAAGCGGAAGGGGCTCCAGGTGTTTGAAGGGAAAAACATTTCAGATATATTTTTCTTCAAACATCCTTTCCTCCCCCCCCCCAAATGTATTCTAGTAACTTCACCTTTTTCAGAGGAACGTTATGTATGGAGTTTTGTAGCTTCATTTTGGGGGCAGGAATAATACTTATGGGGAAATCTTGAAGCTTCGCTTGCAGAATTGTGGCAGACTTGCTTCTTGGTGGGAGCTCATGGATGGCGTTATTCAGCTTCATTTCCCTCCTCTGTGGCTGGGAATGAGGCAGATTGACTCCTGTTTAAAGTGAATGTTTGGTGTGCTGATACACTCCTGGTCCTCTATATTGGGATGTGGAATTAATTCCTTCCTTTTTTTTAAGGGAGGTGCTTGATCTTTTCCTGTGTGTGTAGATTTCTGGCAAGAACCTGAGTGGGTTGGCAGCTGAAGGGGAATCCTGCTGGATGAGCAAGATGGGAATCCTGGTGGCTGCACCCTGGTAGTATGTGGGTGGGCTTCCTGACAGCTTGGCCCCTGCTCCCATAGCCTGAATCATTGACTGGAGGGTTGATGGATAAGGCTAGTCTCCAGGAATGTTAGTTTGGTGTGCATTGAGACAGATCCATTTGTGTGTGTGAGTGAGAAAGTGATTGATTCTTTGGTACCGAGGACCCCCTCAGAGATGCCAAATTTCTTGCGCAGAATGTATTCCCTTTGTAGGAAATCATCACAGTGTGTGATGATTTTTCTCATACACAAACACATGTGTTTTGCTTCATGTACCAGTGTTGTTAAACTCTCAGCCAATCGCTGCTTCTCAGCATGACTACACATGGCAATAGATCATCACACATGACAAACTACATGAGGCTCGCCATCTAATTTGTCTTTTCTGGATTGGCCTCTGGCTTCTATGAGACGGAAAGAGGTTCTTGACAGTTAGGTCACCTCCTTAGAATGGAAGGTGAGAGGTTGAGGATACTGGACACGTAATTTTGTAGAAACCCAATGTCATTGCGGACAGCTCTCAGTATCTGGGAGGGTCGTTGTCCCTTGCCTTGAGAAACTGCAAACTTTTCTCAAGGGTTAATGCTTGGATAGCTCTTTATTTAACCCTAACCCTTCGCTCGTCACTTCAAATGACAACAACCAAGCCTTAAGTACTTGTGCATAGTCTTTCCATCTCCCTTACCTCCCCCACCTCAAATATACTTCTGCCAGAATTTACACTATCAGTTTCTCTGTACAGAGGCCTGTTCTCTCCCCTGTGCCACCACTTTTTGTTTTAGTGTTGTATAAAAAAGTATTATCTCTGTAGAGAAGGCCTGGCTTAAGAGGTACAGTACCTCTTAAATTATTCCTCGTTTGTTTGGCAACTGCTGCAGTACCTCTTTTAGCATTTTGCATATGAACCCCCCTTTCTTTGATGTCTAATACATTTATCCTTTTACTTACAACTTGTGCTGTGCTTGGGACTATAACTGCTTAACAGTCAGGTTTTATGTCATTTTCAACTTGATCTTTCAGACTTTCAGACAAAACTTTTCTGTTTGTAACTCCTCCAGGCAGAGAACATGTCCCTGCTGCACTTTCTACAATGCCTGATGTATTGTAACTATTCAGTACCTGCTATGTAAGAGCAGCTGCTACAGCTCATCCTTCCACTAGAAAGCTTAAACGGCACTACCAACGGTCTTCTGTCCAGGCCATATTTCCTTAGAGTCATAATTGTTGTAGGATTAGGTGCTTCCAGCCCAGTTTCTGGACCCATTGTTAGTTATGTTCCTTTCAGCAGAACTATACCTTCTGACCCTCTTAGGACTGCTTTTTTGTGTTGCTTTCAGAAGATATGGCATGATGTATGAATGTGTAATTTTGAAAACCTAAGTGCATGCATCTGTTTCTGAGAGTTGAGCGTCATTCATACTCCATGTGCATGTGAAACTGAAACAGTGTTTAACTACTGTACCTTCCTCTAAGGCAGTGTTTCCCAACCTTGGGCCTCCAGCTGTTTTTGGACTACAACTCCCATCATCCCTAGCTAGCAAGACCAGTGGTCAGGGATGATGGGAATTGTAGTTCAAAAACAGCTGGAGGCCCAAGGTTGGGAAACACTGCTCTAAGGAGCTCAGGGACGGGTGTGTTTATCCCATGTTACTCTTCAATTGACTGGCAGGGTAGGTAGACTAGTTCCAGTTTAGCACTCTTGTCTTCCAATTGGACTTTCTTACCCCTTACTTCTATATCTCACCTGTAATTATAGAGAGATGCACTGGGTAGATGGCTACTCTTACCAACCCTGATGTTGGTTTTCTGGAAAATTCTGAGTTGGGAAATTTTCATATGCAAACCAGGGTAATCTTCATAGGATAATTTGCATTGGGGAAAAAATTATCATGCCCTAGAGAGTAATCTAATTTGGCATGTTTGTTTTACTTGTATTTAGTCAACAAAGCTAAACACGTTGAAACTGCCAAGCTTGCCTAATATTGTGTTTGCAATTGGCACCTATTCATTGTATCTAATGAACATATGACATGGGAAAACTTCCATGGAAAAAGAAAGCACTTGGAACGTTCTGTGTGTGCAAACTTTCCCCACCTCACATCACTGCTCTCAACCCTTATTAGCAAGATTGATCTATACAGCTCAGAACTGGCTCCTTTCCCATTCTCTGTGATGGATAGGGGCCCACTAACATTAGCATGGCTTACTAACCAGTCATTATTTGTGATATGAAGAAGGTGCAAAACAGTGGAAGTCTTTCCTGCTGCTTGGAAGAGATTCCTGCAGTCTTACGCAAAAACATCAGTAGAAATGAGATATTTGGTGTAGAGATCTGTGTGGTGCTGTGTCTCCTGCTTGCAAGAGGGCTGGGTGCACTTGCCTCTTGTGAGGTGGTAGGTAGATCTGTAGATGCCGGCACTAAAAAGATTTCATATTCCTACATCAATGTTTGGTGGCCGGAAAGATACTGCCTCTGTTCCACTTGGTACCTGCATGGCAGCATCAGTCACTTCTGGCTCATGCTGGCCCAAGGAATCCTAAAGGACCGGCTGGAATTGTCAAGGAGAATTGCTGATAGTGATATTTGCAGTCTTGATGGGGATATTCTATCCATAGAGTTTCTGTATTTGGAGCAGGATTGTAAAAAAGAAAAAAGAAAAAAAGAAGTCTTAGGTGTGGGCTAAATGTGGAGCTGAGGGCATAGGAGAAAGTTTGAGATGGGGAAATACCGTATTTTTCGCTCTATAAGACGCACCAGACCACAAGACACACCTAGTTTTTGGAGGAGGAAAACAAGAAAAAAATATATTCTGAATCTCAGAAGCCAGCACAGCAAGAGGGATCACTACGCAGTGAAAGCAGCAATCACTCTTGCTGTTCTGGCTTCTGGGATAGCTGCGCAGCCTGCATTCGCTCCATAAGACGCAAACACATTTCCCCTTACTTTTTAGGAGGGAAAAAGTGAGTCTTATAGAGCAAAAAATACGGTAGTTTTGAATGGCAGATGGGTTCCCATGGCATTCATTTTATTGCCTGCTCTAGATGGGTATTATACTCCCTTTGAAGGAGCGGGTTTGTAGCTGGGGGTTCTCCTGGATCAATTGCTGTCACCTGAGGCACAGGTGGTCTTAGTGATATGAAGTGAATGCCATCAGCTTAAACTAGTGGCTCAACTACGACCCTATCACGATAGGGATAACTTGGCTGCAGTAATCTATGTTCTGGGAACCTTAAGACTGGGCTGTTGCAATGAACTTTATGTAGGGCTGCCTTCGAAAATGATTTGGAAGCTTCAGTTAGTACAGAATGTGGCTGCCTGATTGTTGACAGGTTCGAGGCAAACAAATCATATATCACCAATTCTGTTATAACTACACTGGCTGCCTGTAATCTTCTGGGCCCAATTCAGAGTGCTGGTTTGATCTATAAAGGCATTTACAGCTCGGGACCCCAATATTTTTTGGAACATCTCTCTTGGTATGAACATAACCAGACCCTTACATATTTTACTCAGATCCTTTGTATGAGGGAGGATCAGAGAGTGGTGACAAGGGAGAGGACCTTTTCAGTTGTGACTCCCTGTTTGTGCAATATTCTGCCCAATGAAGTCCACCTGATGCTCTTGTTGGCTTCTTGACTCTTGATAGACTAAGATGGTACTGTTTTGTTATTAGTGTGCTGCCAACAGTTCTTGTGGTTGTTTTATGGTATAGTGTATTTATATTCAAGTTTTAAGTGCATTGCAAGTCACTAGGAGGCCTTCAGTTAATAAGCAACTAACAAGTCTAATGGTTCTGTGCTTGAACTGAGAGCGAGTGCCAGATGTGTGTGAGATCCTATGCTTGACCAAGGCTGCAATATTGAGTACTGGCAGCTCCCCCGCCCCCCATTTACATATGTTCAATATGTGCGTGATTGCATCACGCCGAACCCAAAAGTGACTCGGAAACTTCATAAAGACCTCACTGAAACGTCACTAAAAGGGTGGAATGGGGGCGGAGCGATGTGCTTGCAGGCTTTTTCAATGGCTTTCATTTATACGTGATTTCACTGACATGCACGGTGCCGCGTAAACGGGGGGCTGCCTGTATTCTGATAGCCTTTTAATGCAATCCTAGGCATATTTATTTTAAAGTCCCATTGAGATGATTGGGGCTTCTGTCAAGTAAGCGTGCATAGGAATGCAGCCATAGCCCTGCTGAAATAACTATTAACCTTAAAAACATACCTGCAAAAGATACTGTTCTAGTTTGAAAAAGATAACTGCCCCCCCCCACCTGTATTTTTTGTTTTTGTTTTGTTGATATTGGTGCTAGGGGGATCCTTAACTCTTTCAGCCTATTAAAGTAGAACTACTGTATCTGCTCACCTGGAAGGAATCCTTATTTGCCGTAGTTGCCCAGATAAATTTCTGTTTGTAAAAGCCTGAATTAGTGGTATGCATTTTTGGGTAAAGGATTGAAATTGGTAATGCTCACAAGGTCTTCCCCATGTCTTTGTGAAAATAATTATAGACAGAGGTGCCTCCAATGAGCACGTGTAATGGGGACTGAGAATCACTGGAAGGAACCCAGATGCCTGGTCACTTAGGATTTAACATTTGTTGCTAGAGGTTTGAAGTGTTCATCCAGCTCTATATGGGGCTGGCACCTTGAAAGCATATCTCAAAAGTACTGTAGCAGTAGCATAATAGCATTATTAAGGCCAACTAGAAAACCACAGAATGATGAACACGCTCTTGAATTCCCCACAGCTCTTAATCCAGTTGTGGTGGGGAACTCAAAAGCTTACTTGCTGCTTCATAATACTTTTAGCTGGCCCTGAGAAATGCACTGCCCTCTTGCTATTTTTGGATCTGTTTTCTTTCTCTCTACCTCTCTCCAACATTAGAACTACATGTCTACCTGCAGTTTTCATGTGCTGTTAGTTCAAATAAATATATTTCCAGTTTCAGCAATTGATCCAGAGAGCTGAGGCCACAGCACTGGCCAGATAGAGAATGGAGGAAAGAGTGGCTTGATCGGGGCATATGTGTATATACCAACTTTCCTCCGAGGAGCTCAAGATGGCATGCATAGTTCTCTGCTCTATTTTCTCCTCACAGCAACCCTGTGAGGTAGGTTATGCTGAGAGTGAGTGACTGGTCCAAGGTCACCCTGTGAGCTTCATGGCTGGGTAGGGATTCAAAACTTGGTCTTGCAATAATAGCTGTTAACAGTATTATGCAGCCAAGTTTGTAACTAAGGGGGAAAAGAAGTTTGGCAAGCCAGATTGATAGCTGCCGAAATAAAGGCATAGAAGCATGTTGTTGTGGTATAGAGCTGGCATAGTACAGTGACCAAGAAACTGAAATATAAATTGGCATGTCCTCACCTCTCACCTCTGACATGAGCTCACTAGGTGTCATTAGGCAAACCACTGTCTCTCAGCCTCTTACAGTACTCCCAGTTTGACACTATGAAAGTAATAATATTGACTTAACTTGCTGTAATCCTTGCAGCTCTGTAAGGTAACACATGTGAAGCTCTTTGAACACTCAGAATTATAACACTGTAGAGTTGGGAGGAACCCCGAGGGCCATCTAGTTCAGACAGATGGCCATCCAACCTCTGCTTAAAACCTCTAAGGAACCTCCTCTACCTCCCAAGTGAGTTTGTTTCACTGTCGAACAGCTCTTACTTGTCAGAAAGTACTTCCTGGTGTTTACCTGGAATCTCCTTTCTTGTAACTTGAATCCATTGGTTCAGGTCCTAGCCTCCGGAGCAGGAGTACCAGTATTAAATGCTATTTAAAAGCACACAAAAATTCTGAGGGAACAACCGTAAATTCATCTATTTACGGGACCGCCTCTCTTGGTATGCCCTGCAGAAGACCTTAAGGTCCATGAATAACCATAGTTTAGAGGTCCTGGGCCCTAAGGAAGTCAGACTATCCTCCACCAGGGCTAGGGCCTTTTCAGTGATGGCTCTGACCTGGTGGAATGTTCTGTCCCATGAGACTAGAGCCCTTCAGGATTTAACCTCCTTCCGTTGGGCCTGTAAGACAGAGCTATTCTACCTGGCCTTTAATTTGAATTCAGCCTGATCTTTTATTTCCCTTCTCTTCCCTCCCCTTTTATGAAGATTACTCACTCTGAGACCCCACAGCTAATTCTCCCCTGGCCTCCTCGCTGGCCCAAGTAGGACTAATTCAGCCAGCTAGCCCTGGGAATTATCTAATGCTTATTAGATGGATTTCCCCTAAATTGATCTCTGAACTTTGATTTTTATTGTTATTCATGTTTTTATACTGCATTTTATGCTGCTTTTACGATCAAGTGTTTTAAATTTATTGTTAGCCGCCCTGAGCCCGGTTTTTGAACCTGGAAGGGCGGGGTATAAATAAAAAATATTATTATTATTATTATTATTATCTATTACCAAATGTGCCTTGTATGTGTCAAAACTAGAAGTCAAATAAGAATACATTCCAGGTGTTCCAAGTCATGCACCCCACTCCACCTCACATGCTAATCATAAATATTAAGCAATGTGTTCAGAAGGAAGCAGTGGGCAGGAGTTTGGAGCTGGAGAGGGGATTATTGGAGAAGAAGCAGTGACTGTGTCTTGTGACTTGGTTTTTGGTGTGTAGCTCTAAGGCAGGCATAGGCAAACTCGGCCCTCCAGATGTTTTGGGACTACAACTCCCATCATCCCTAGCTAACAGGACCAGTGGTCAGGGATGATGGGAATTGTAGTCTCAAAACATCTGGAGGGCCGAGTTTGCCTATGCCTGCTCTAAGACTTGAGGTACTGTGGCCATCCCTGTTGCGCTGGAAATCACAGGGTTTCTGCCTCAGCTCACCTGGTGAAAAGTGATACTATAGGAGGAGACCACTAGAGGGCATCTCAGGGACTTGTGCATCAGAACTCAGTCTGGATGAATGAAGGAGGAGTGCCCTAGGCATTTAACAACAAACACTTAAATACCACTATAGAAACACTTAGATAACAGTATTGCAATTACAGCTGTAACAGGTATTATGCAGCGGTCTTTGTAAGTTTGGCAAACCAGATTGACAGCTGCCTAAATAAAATAAGCTTTAGGTGGAAGAGAGGAAAGTCATAATTAGTGAGAATTTTCGTCAGACGTAAAAATACATGAGATACAAATAGTTAACTGGGAAATGAGGCATTTATAAGCCGTGTGGAAGGTCTTAACATTGGATGTCTTTATCACATTTCTGCCTGTATCTTCAAACATCTCTCTGCAGCCACGAGGACAAGAAACTTGTTCTTCGTTTCTAAGCACCATTTAACACTATATGCTTGTCCTCCTATGCAATGGATCGGAGCCTGCTGTCAGTTCACCAGTTCAGGGAGCTCTTCTGAAAAAGTATTTCCCCTTTTATGTGGAAGTGGCTGCTCTGTATGTACATATTAAAATATTTATTTCCTGCTTTTCTGCCCCATAACGGGACCTCCCAAGGTGATTTTCAAAAGAATGAATTCTTCAAACGTAACAACAAGAACTTACGAAACAAACTACGCATGCCACTTGGAAATGTATGGAAGAAAGATGCCATATAAATTCGGTTTCTAATACTTATTGCTACACAGATCTCACCCCTCTTCCCATATTAACAGAACAACCTGCATTTGTTGGACCCCATGATAACATCATGGCATGTGTGTGGCTCCAGATTGAGCTCATGGGTTGTTTATTTATTGTAAATAGTCACTTACCTGGTCACCTGTGATGAATAAGAACTACCTCCAGGCAACCATCCTGGGAAGCTTTACACTAGTGAATTGGGGGAGGGGTGTATTGTAAATGGCTACAGTAAATATGTATAGATGGGCTGTTAACTTTGTGCGCTTCTTTGCAAGGTCCTGTGTGTTCCCTTCTTTCATTTCTGTTTGAAAGCAAACAGCACAGAATCTGTATTCCTGTGGCTCTTGAATAGTCTATATTCTGACTCTCATCCCTTCCCTTTCTCCCACAGTGAGAAGATGGTGGCTGCAAGTTTCTGGAAGGATCTTTCCATGGACCACACAACCGATCTGCTTTAAAGTAATAGTAATTATTTGCAACTGCACGTACTGTAATGGACCCTCAGAATACTGCTATGTTAGGGCTGGGCTCTGGTTCTGAAGGGTTTTCTGGGAAAAGCCCCTCTGCAGTTGCCACAGGCGCGGCAGGAGGCAGGAGGGAGGCGGAGCTCGATGGTAGTGCTAAGGAGGAGGAAGAGAAGAAGAAGAGGAGCTCGGAGGGGAGCGGTGGTGATGAAGTTGGCAAGGATGAGAGTCTGTCGGATGCCCAGCAACAGTTTTCTGTGAAGGAAACAAACTTTTCAGAGGGGAATTTGAAGCTGAAAATTGGCCTGCAAGCCAAGAGAACTAAGAAACCCCCTAAGAACCTGGAAAACTATGTCTGCCGGCCTGCAATAAAGACCACTATTAAGCAGCCCAGGAGGGTGCAAAAGGTTGGGAAGATGATGGAGGAGAAGAGCGACCCTGGCCCTGCGAAGCAAGTGAGTCATGTTTGCAATTCTCAGATCTGGGAAAGGAGTGGGTGGGGGAAAAGAGAACAAAAATGGTTACAGGTGCTGGGTGCCGGTAGCTCCGCAGGCACCAATTATGCAAACAGAATTTGAAATCAAGGGCAGAATTTAACATCTGGGGAAAACCTTCCAATTTCCCCCCTTATTTTTCTTTTTTAAGAGATGCGGAAGAAGAAAGAAAGCTCTAATGGAGCCTTCAATCTTGGGTCACCTTTAAATCTCAGCCTGTTGCGTGGGACCCATTTCTTTTTTAGGATGATGATGATTAGTGCAACGCCACACACCTTGCAACCAAGCACACAGTGTAGCCTGTTCTACCTGCTACGGTAGAATGCTTATTTGAAGCCTAGTTTGCAGGGGCAGGGGGAAAGACCCTGTGGGTTCCAGGGAATGCCTCTAGGGATCCTGGTGTGCCTGTAGGCACCACAGTGGAGGCCCTTGCCCAAATGAGTTTAGACCATAGCTTTTGCTAACTCCTTGTATTTACTGTGGCTATGTTAGTTTGGTAGTGACAGGAGTAGCAGCTGAAGCCAGCATTCCATTTTTCAAAATGAGCGCGAAAGTTTGGGGAAACTAGGGCAGCCTGGCGAAATCTTCCATGTCTTCCCCAGCTTTTTAGCACTTTAGAAGTAATTTTGGTTAAATTGCTTTCTGTCAGTCGTCGTCCTAGCTGATGTTTTTCCATGTTAGTTGAGCCATTTGTTGCCAGCAGCTCCTTCTTCAGATTCTACTACTGGACGTAGCAGAGTAGAGCCACAACCTACTCATTGTAGGAAGTCATTGTGGCATCTGTTTGGCTGTTGTGAGCCTTTGGATTGATTTTACATTTTTAGAAGAGGGCAAAATTCTTGGTTTCTCAGTTCTTATGTTGTGGAGTAATTCTTTTATTTCCCCAGGGGTTGATTTGAGTGTTGGCCTTATAAGGGTAGCGCCAGATTAGGAATTGTGGGGAAAGTACAACTCTTGCACTTGTCCCTTGCTGGCTTTGTCTGTTCTTTCCCTCTCATTTGTTGAGATTTATGTAGTAAATTTTCTATTCTTGTATTCTGTGAGGCATCACAAGTGCTAATGATTGGGGCTGCAGAGTTCAGCCCATTTAATCCATCCTCCCCCAATTTATGTAGTCCTCATCATTCCTGACATGCTGATTAGAGCCAGTGGGAACTGAAAACATCTGGAAGGCACTGCATTGAGAAAGGCTGACTTAAAGTTTTGATTGACTCAAAAGGTGTCCCTAATTAATCAAGGAGGAATTCTATTAAAAAGGGTGCAGATGTTAAGGGTCATCTTAGGAAGTGATAGTCCCCTGTTTCTTGTGCATAGGAGGGAATACCTCTTTTATGATGAAACATGTGTCCATCACCTGAAAATAAAATGGATATTTTTCTTTACATCTATTGCGCATGGCTATGGAAACATAGCTGATCAATCAAAATTCATAGGATTGATCAAATGAGATCTTTAATTGGGCAACTGTTCTAAGAATAATGATTATAATTACCATATGGGGGATTTAGCATAATGATAAAAGACAATCAATATAAGAACAAACAAAATGCAAATTGAAAGAGAAGACTGAGATCTAAAAGGCTTGAGAAAGGAAAAGTTTTTATACTGATGTCTAATGGATTGGTTTGTGATCGCAACTTCTAGGCAGGTTGCCGTGAATATAAGTGATCATTTAGGAACCTGGAACCTAAATTGTTAATTACACACAGCTGCAAAGATTGGTGGAACTCCTTTTGCTTCAACTAGGTTGGAATTCTCTTCCAGATTTATAATCCCTGCACACACTTTTATAGGTAAAGGTACCCCTGCCCGTACTGGCCAGTCTTGACAGACTCTAGGGTTGTGCGCCCATCTCACTTAAGAGGCCGAGGGCCAGCGCTGTCCGGAGACACTTCCGGGTCACGTGGCCAGCGTGACAAAGCTGCATCTGGCGAGCCAGCGCAGCACACGGAAACGCCGCTTACCTTCCCACCAGTAAGCGGTCCCTATTTATCTACTTGCACCCGGGGGTGCTTTCGAACTGCTAGGTTGGCAGGCGCTGGGACCGAGCAACGGGAGTGCACCCCGCCACGGGGATTCGAACCGCCGACCTTTCGATCGGCAAGCCCTAGGCGCTGAGGCTTTTACCCACAGCGCCACCCGCGTCCCACACACTTTTATACTGATCCTTTAAATCAGAGTTGGGGAAACCTCTGGTGCTCCAGAAGTTGTTGGACTCCATCAGCCCTGGATTGGGGAAGGCTGATCTAGATGTTGTAGGACTATATTTTCCATCAGTCCCTAGCCAGCTTGGTCAGGGATAATAGGGGTCTTAGTTCAGTGACATCTGGAGTGCTCTCAGTTGAGGAAGGCGGCATTTTAACTCTTTTCAGGTAGATAACTATTCCCCAGCATAAATTGGGAAGTGTGAGGTCAGACCTGTCCTGCCATGAAGATGGGTGAAACAGCTGCCCCAAGGCTGTGCATTTTGGGTGTCATGAAAAGACAGCAACTATCAAGTTGTTAGTGTTATTTATCCCTGGGGGCATAGCTGTCCTGCTTTTTGCCTCAGGCCCTGAGGTGGAATTTCCTAATGAGACTGGAAGTTGAACCCAGGGTTTGTGTGGTACAAAAGAGTAATTTAAAGGGAATGACATGGGCCCCTTTCAGTTTGTTTAAGATACACGTTCCAGTTCTGGTGAAGCAAGAGGTATGATTATGTCTGAACATTGGAGGGGCCAGAAAAGCTGATGGAAGGAAGTATAATAATAATAATAATAATAAATTTTATTTATATCCCGCCCTCCCCAGCCGAAGCTGGGCTCAGGGCGGCTAACAACAATCAAATAACCAAATAGTTGAATAATCACACATTCTAAAATATTTCATTATAAAAATTAATTAAAATCAAATTGATGGCAACCAAAATACTGTGCAGGTTGCCAGAGGAGGGAGTCAGGCTGCGCCCTGACCAAAGGCCTGGTGGAACAACTCTGTATGTGACCTGCTGTTTCATTGTTGTTGTCCTTAATTGCTCTTGTAATAGTTACTCAAATACTGCATGAAGTTTTGCTCCTGGAATTGTTTTTTTAATGGATAACTTTGTCCAGGTGTGTTTGTGCATGAACAATGATTGAAAGATAAAAGTGCCAAACTGCAGCATTTCAATACATTGCTTTGGGGTTGTTTTTTCCTGGCTGTGTGTTTAATATTGGAGCTGGCAGAAAATGGCGACAACAATTTTTTTTTAAGTAAGAGTTGATCAGAGTTGATTCAGACTTTGTGAGGGCTCATTTACATCATGCAGGAAGCCAAGGCTGTTTCAGAGGTTTGGTATCTCCTGAATTGGTGTTGTCAGTCATCATCCGCTCTTGTTAACCACTTATGTGCACAGAGCATCTTGTTGGCAGGCATTTTATAGCTACCTTCTGTGCAGTGGAGATACCATTTATCCTAAGTTGTCAGGAATCCATCATTATTTGGGACTCTTTTCTTCACTAGTCTGCCTGGGTTAATCCAGTAGTTAATTTCTAAACTGGTCCTTATTATGGTTCAAGCTTGGCTCTCAGCCACACCCTCTGATCTAGAAACCATGCCCCTCAGTGGGGACAGAAATATACTCTGTATATGCTTAGAAGTGCCCTCTTAGCGAGCCACATGTTACAGGCTGGGCCCGGCTTCAAAAAACTAGGACAGATGCTGTAAGGCAAGGGCAATAATCTCCAGAGCACTGGCAGTGTGGTTCTTTCAACCATGAGGGCTAGAAGCTTGCCTTTTTTAATAATAAAAATGAAAACATTACTCTCAGAATGTTGCCCATATTTGATGTTTGCACAGTGGGACTAGCTCATGTGCCCAGCCCTGTTTGTGCTTTTATTACAGTCCGTGCAGGCTGCTTTTTAAATCTGTGTACCAATGCATCAGGGGACGCGGGTGGCGCTGTGGGTAAAAGCCTCAGCGCCTAGGGCTTGCCGATCGAAAGGTCGGCGGTTCGAATCCCCGTGGCGGGGTGCGCTCCCGCTGTTCGGTCCCAGCGCCTGCCAACCTAGCAGTTCGAAAGCACTCCCGGGTGCAAGTAGATAAATAGGGACCGCTTACTAGCGGGAAGGTAAACGGCGTTTCCGTGTGCGGCTCTGGCTTGCCAGAGCAGCGATGTCACTCTGGCCACGTGACCCGGAAGTGTCTCTGGACAGCGCTGGCCCCCGGCCTCTTGAGTGAGATGGGCGCACAACCCTAGAGTCTGTCAAGACTGGCCCGTACGGGCAGGGGTACCTTTACCTTTACCTTTACCTTTACCTTTACCTTTACCTTTACCAATGCATCTGCCCAAGGCCTTGCAAATAAAAAATAAAAAAATCCCTCCTTTGTCTTTGTTTGTAACATGCTCAGCCACTTGGTAGGTATTGCTTGGGGTTGGATTTTTTTTTTTTTTTTTTTTTTGCGCTTTCCTGGGAAATCAGAATCCAGAAGCTGCAGCAGCAGAGCCGTTTGTTGCTCGAGGCGCAGATGGGCAAACACAGCCACTGGAATATTCTACCTATTTATAGCCAAGCAGCGTTGATACTATTCCGGTCTTGGAGATGATGTGGAGTCACGAAGGTGACAGCAACAAGCTCCACATTGACAGCTGTAGTGTTGATGCAGTTAAGACAATGGAACAAGATGGAACCTTTGCTTCTGTTCTCTCAAAGCTCTCCGTTTCCCTGAGAAACTGCTGAGCACAGGTATCCTTCCGATCCTTGCAGTGTCCTTGGCTATGCAGGTGAATGCTGCAGAAGGCTCTTTGCTGCTGCTGCTGCTGTTTCTAGAAAATCACAAGGCAAATGGTGGTGCCCAAACATGAAAAAGGGACTTCTGTCCTTCAGCTTTTATAGCTGCTGAGGGAAGAAGAGGGGGAGGAAGGCGTGAGTGGGAATTGTGTTTTATTCACAGCTAAAGCTTTGTCGGGACACGGGTGGTGCTGTGGGTAAAAGCCTCAGCACCTAGGGCTTGCCGATCGAAAGGTCGGCGGTTCGAATCCCCGCGGCGGGGTGCGCTTCCGTTGCTCGTTCCCAGCGCCTGCCAACCTAGCAGTTCGAAAGCACCCCCGGGTGCAAGTAGATAAATAGGGACCGCTTACTAGCGGGAAGGTAAACGGCGTTTCCGTGTGCTGCACTGGCTCGCCAGATGCAGCTTTGTCACGCTGGCCACGTGACCCGGAAGTGTCTCCGGACAGCGCTGGCCCCTGGCCTCTTAAGTGAGATGGGCACACAACCCCAGAGTCTGTCAAGACTGGCCCGTACGGGCAGGGGTACCTTTACCTTTACCTTTTTAAAGCTCTGCCATGACACCTAAACAAAGATGGTTTGAGAGTTCTGTCTGTGTGTGTGTGTGTGTGTGTGTGTGTGTGTTTGCATACATGCATTCAAAGAGTCGGAGGGCGGGAAGATGCCAGGACGTAATAAACTTGGACTTGTGCGCAGAGCTAATCCTAAAAGTGTGTTCTGTAGGATGCTGTGGATTTAAAGGTAGGCAGGGTGAGGCAACCATCTTGGGCAGCAGATGCTGGGTGCCATTAAGAGCAGCCGAGAGTGAGATACACAGGCCTTGAGCCCAAGGGGCACGTTCTCCTGGGTGACTCTCCTAAGCAATCCCCCTTCATTTTAATATGGCTTGTGCGGCAGAATTTCCCTGTGGTTGGTGTCTTATGATGGCATGAGTCTGGGCCCCAATTCAGATTTTCTACCACCAGTACCAGAAAGCCTTTGGCTAACTGCCCTGTGCAGATTTCATTCCAATCCTGCTATTGACAGTTTAATAAAAATAATAATAGTAATAATAATAGTAATAATAATTTAGTAGTAGTAGCAGCAGCAGTATTCATCATTTAAATTACATCAGGACAGGGAAACAGCACTGATTAAATGGAATCATAGACTCCAGTATGTTAGAAGCTCAGAGGGGGCCACAGCTCATTTGCATGCTATTTTCATAGGGCTCCGTAGAGCTTTTCCTGGCATATAAGGGAAGGGATTGCCTCCTTTCTCAGATAATGCAGCTGAATATTGGATCATAATATTTCACACTTTAGAGTGTTGAATGTAAATTGCAAATGCTGCCTTAATCTTTACAGCAACCCTATAAGGAAGGTCAGTTTTGTTAATCCCTATAGTTTGGGACTGAGAATGAGAATATGTATATGTATTAATGTGTTTTCATCCTGCCCTTTCTCCAAGGTGCTAAGGTCACTCAGTGAGCTGCTTGGCCAAGAAGGGATCTCAATCTGTCTCTTCCCAATAATAGCAGTCCAATAGTCCATGCAATACATTGTGTTTGGGGCCACCCAGAGAGATCAAGTTGGAAGTTAGAAGGTTTCTAACTAGTAGAAATATGGGAATTGCCTTGTTGGATTAGAACTAAACACCATCTAATCCGGTACTGGGTTTTTTACCAGTATGTGTGACCAGCCAGGTGCCTTTGGGCAGCAACAACCAGAACATGGTGGTGATAACCCCTATTTAGGGATTTCACAGCTTTGCTGGCTATGTCACAAGCCATTCACCACCTGTCAAGCCCTGATGATGAAGGGAGTTTTCCAGTTTGGGGCACCACTGTTTGAAGGTGCCCCAACTGCCTTTCGGCAGCAGTATCCAAATCTCCTCCTGCCTACCTTTTCTACTGCAGAGCAGGAAAGGTTGCCAGTTTGCCTTCTACTGCCAAGGGTATTTGGGCTCCTTGGCCCACACAGCTGCCAAGCTTTGCATGCGGACCACCATACAACCACTGGAATGATCCTGGTTCACCACTGCAGCATCACAGAGGGTGGGAAGGGATGGCCATCCACCAGAGCACAATACCACACTCACCATGGTGAGGGTAGTTGTTGACACCTACCCCTCTTCTTTGCCTGTAGCACCTGGCATTCAGCAGAATTCCATTGAGTTACTGTGGTTAAGAACTGATAGACTTATCTTTCATTAGCTTCTCTTTGGGGAACACTCCTCACCCCCCCTCGCTACAGTTAGCTACTATAACTGAAGGTATTGCAGGTGGGACAGAGAGATATGAAGCAGGGGCCAGACAGATGAAGCACAGAGGTTTTGTATGGAGCAGAAGTCAGGAGCCTTTGTCCCACATGTTGCTGAACTGCAGCTCCCATCATCCCTGGGCATTGGCCATGTTTGTTGGGGCTGATGGGAGTTGCAGTTACCAACACATAGTGCGGGAGGCAAAGGGTCCCCCACATGTGACATAAATGATCACTGTGAAGGTGTGATGCGGGATTGTTTTCTCTGGCCTTGGCAAGAGTTAATGTTCCAGGACTTTGTAGGGCAGAGTATCTGCCAGCCAGTCCAGGTGTGCCTGAAGCAGGTCTGTGGTCCACTCCAAGGGCCATATTCTGGCAGCAGATCAGGAAGTGCTGAGTTCCAGAGTAGCAATCCCTAATCGGAGGCAGGAGCCTAGGCAGGCATTGCCCTCACACCAGTGCTGGGTTGCTTGTACTGGGGAGCAAGTTCTGAGGATGGTGTTTATAGTGCTTAGTGGACAGGGATTGCCCTTAGGGATCAGTTTGACTTGAGCACCCAGGCAGGCTGGTAACGACAGCCTTGACATTTCCCTCAAAGTATTGAAGTGCCAGCTATGCTTTCCATGGAAGCAGAATGCTAATAGCACAGAAGGCAAGACACTGGAGCCAGGCCACTAAAAGCCCCAGTTCCAGAGTGGATTCGGTTTGCTGCCTTAAAGGTGGTCCTTGGCTGAGTGCCTAATGGCATTAGGAATAGGTGGGGCATGGTTTCCAAGGCCTATGCATCGCCCATGTTGTCTTGGAGAGCTTTCTCCCTCCCTGACCACAACAAGAGGAAGTAAAATATTGAATACGTGGCCCAGCTTAAGTCTGGAAGAAAAACGAAGCTGGGGGCTGAGAGAACACAGCGGGTAGCACTGCATAAAGGGGGAAAAACCTGTCCAAACAAGCTCTGGAGCCCCGGTCAGGATAGTGTTTTTCCCTTGGGAGTGTGCTGCACTCCGCTGAGTGCATTTACACTGTGCAGAGGCAGGAGCTTGAAGGCTTGTTCCTTTTGCCATGTAAGGGAGCCCCAAGCACCCTTGGTGGCTATTTTGGGAATGAGAATGGGCCCTTGCTTTTGACTCCAGTGCCGTAGGGCAGATTGTGGCTGCCTCCTCAGCTGCCTGTTCCATATGTGCACGCAAAGGAAGCAGAAACCCTTCTCTCTCTGCAAATGTAAGGCTCAAGCAAGAATGTACATACTATTGCAGCTGCCGTGGCAAAGCTGGGCTTGGTGCCAGACTCCTCTCCTCTCCTCTCCTCTCTCTCTGCTACAAAATCCCTTCAGCGCCAGCAGCTTTCAAAGTAAACAACAGAGCAGGATCGAGAGGCATCCACCCTCTGTCTGTCTGTCTGTCTGTCTGTCTGTCTGTCGCAGCAGGGCCTCTAGTAGCAACTGAGCTTGGTTAGGGTTCAAGGCAAGCAGTTGGCAGGATGAGAAGGGAAGCCCAAGCCTGGGAGGAGATCAAAGCCTGCCATGTTCTAAAGGTTGTACGTTAATTGAGGTGGCTTAAGAGCAGCAGCTGTGAGGGCCCCCCCCCTTTTCCTGGGCAGCATCCCACCTCAGCCCCAAGACTCACTGGTGGCTTTAGGCAAGCTGCTGTGCTCTCTGCCTCCACTCCTCACCTGCAAAGCAGGATTATAATGCTGTCTTACCTTTACAGCAGCCTTTCTTCAACTTGCTGCCCCCCCCCCCAATGTTGTTAGACTCCCAAACTCCCATCAGCTTTAGCCAGCATGGCCCAATAGCTGAGAGGAGTTGAACTTCTTAAAAAAAAAACTTGTGGTGCACCAGGTTGAGGGAACCTGCCTTGTCCTGGGCTGTAGTAATATAAAGATTGAGATTCTGTTCCGTGGAACATTCTGAATGGCAGCATTTATTATTTTTTGTGTTTTATATCCTACATTTTATATGGGCAGATAAGAGCTCACCTGTTCCTCTAGGCCTTTGGTTTATTTTAATTCCTACCTGCTTGTGGGTTTAAAAAAATGGTTTAAATGCTTTCTGGTCTTCATGGTCTGATTATTTGTTCAGGTTTGCTTGTAATGTAACTATAAACAGTATTATAAGTGCTAATAACTGAAACACAGGGCCTGCATTTAAATTTCTTTCTGTAGGTGCCAATGTTTCTCTTGCCTTTTCTTAGAAGTCTTGAATAAGCAAAGCAGGTGGTTCTGATGCTGCTGGTGCAACCCACTTCAGGCCAGTTGAAAACAGATGCTTGAAACCCCTAAGTGGTCCGAGTTCAGGGTACATTAAGGACCACCCGCTCCCATGCAGTACCTTGATCTCCCAGAGGCCCTGTGCTGAGTGTCTCTTGTTATCTGGGACAGGACTTTTCAGCAGTGGAGCTCCCTGGGGTAGTTTGTTTGGTCCCCTCTCTGTTGGTGTTTAGGTAGCAAGCCAAGGCTGCTTTTCAAGGGAGTCTTTATGGAATTCCTGAGCATGAGGGAATGCTCTGCCAATTCCTGCTTCTGCCTAGCTGTGCTGGTTTGTTTTATTGGCTTAATTAGCGACGTGGAGGTTTTTCAAGTGCTTTTGTTTTTTTCTGTGGAAAATCTTCCATTTCGTAACAATGACTTGAAGCTGATTGCAAATAAATATAAGGCAGGCTTGGCAATTTCAAAGCTTTTAGCTTTATTAAATGCATGTAAAATAAGCATGCTGAATTAGGGCATCAGAATTTTTTTTCTGCAGCAAACTGAATATTTTCCAATACAAAGTACCCTTATTTGCATAGGAAAGTTTTCTGGAAATCTTTCCAACTCAGAATTTGCTGGAAAACCCACATCACTGGGAGTTTTGTCAACTTTCTTGGACATTATTTTACGGGAAGGAACTTTCCTCCCTTCATGTTCTTGCCCCACCCTGTTAACACTAAGCCTCCCTTCCAGGTGCTTAAAATTACCCCACAATGGATGCTTCCACTGTAGCCTTGTTTCATCAACATAATTACTTGCCCTTTATTTATTACATTAGCACCATTCCCAAGGTGTCAGATCAGCCTACATTTTGCTTTCCCATGTTGTCCTTGACCCCGCTCTGTGCAGAAGGTAGGCAAAGCTAACAGGGAGCGTGATTTGGCAAAGAGCTTCTTATGGCCCAGTGTGGGATTTGAGCCCAGGTCTTCACACCTTGGGCCAAAGTAGCACCTTGCGGCGCTCCACTTACTGCAAGCACCTATTAAGCTGCGGGCCATTTAGATCATTCATGCAACAGAATCAGGGGTGTGGCAGAGTGCCGGGACCCATAGATTCAACCCTATTTCACACACAATAATATTTCTGTTTGTCCAAGCTTTTTGCTGAACCTGATAACTATTTTCATATTTGATTCATCTCTTGACTTTGGTTCCTGGATCTGCTTTTCTTTAGTTTTTTTTTAGCCAGTTTTATTATTTGTTGTAAGCCATCTTAGAAGACCTAAGATGCGGGTGGCGCTGTGGGTAAAAGCCTCAGCACCTAGGGCTTGCTGATCGAAAGGTTGGCGGTTCGAATCCCCGTGGCGGGGTGCGCTCCCATTGTTCGGTCCCAGCGCCTGCCAACCTAGCAGTTCGAAAGCACCTCCGAGTGCAAGTAGATAAATAGGGACCGCTTACTAGCGGGAAGGTAAACGGCGTTTCCGTGTGCAGCTCTGGCTTGCCAGAGCAGCGATGTCACGCTGGCCACGTGACCCGGAAGTGTCTCCGGACAGCGCTGGCCCCCGGCCTCTTGAGTGCGATGGGCGCACAACCCCAGAGTCTGTCAAGACTGGCCCGTACGGGCAGGGGTACCTTTACCTTTACCTTATCTTAGAAGACCTAGCCATAAAAGAATGGTGTTGTATACAATAAATAACAAGCAAGTAGTCTTGCTTTCCTGGACCTCCCATTTTTTACTTTGACCTGGCAAGGAACCCGTCTCCCTTTTAATGGCCACTGTTCCATTAGCCAGCACTTGCTGGCCTGTCTGCTTACCCTCTTAGTTGCCTATAAACGTCTGCGGCTATTAACCTGCTGCTGCTCTACCAGCACATCCAGCCTAACTACAGAACCATGCGCCCTGCGTGTTTCCTTTCCTGGTCTCTTACACTTGCTTGCATATACTAAATCATGTCTCCAGTCAGCCGACGAGCTCCTTGGCAGAGCAGGGGCTGTTTCTCTGTGTGTTCTGGAAATCCCCCAGTGTGCTTGAGGTGATGTGAATGAAATATTAATTACTGAAATGTATGAATGAAAGAATTCCTTTGAGTCAATAAATTGTATGGTCCTAGTAATAAGGGAGATGGGCATGTTCTCAAATAGTGAGAGAAATGTGAAAAGTGGGTGGGGTGAGTAATGCAATCTTTAACCAGCATTGGAAAGGTCCCAAGTACTTGGTTTTCCAAACTTCTCAAAGCTCTGGTTGGCAGTTAGTGTGAGTGTGGGCAAAGGCTCTAACCCCTGTCTCCCACCCCAAAGTCCCCAGCCAAGGAGTCCAATGCTGTTGAGCAAGAATGGGGAAGCCATGGCCTTATGAAGGTTGATAGACTGCTTCTCTCATCATCACTGGCTGTCAGCCATGCTGGCTGGAGCAGAGGGAAGTCCAACAAATTTTGGAGGGCCATGCCTTCCCCACTCCTGCTGAAGATAACTTCTCCCTCTCTAGCCCCCTTTCCTTCCCTAAG
Organism: Podarcis muralis; assembly: GCF_964188315.1. Lineage (NCBI taxonomy): Eukaryota > Metazoa > Chordata > Lepidosauria > Squamata > Lacertidae > Podarcis > Podarcis muralis. The sequence goes on along the minus strand of NC_135670.1, from coordinate 10,288,621 downwards.
ATTGGCAGCTCGGGTGGAGGGGCCTCTAGTTGATGATTCCTGTTCTAAAATATCTGTAACACATAGTAACTGCAGTATTGTCTCAGCTCTGTACAAGCCATGGTACTTCAAATTTCTGTTCCTCTTTCTAATAATTTGAATCCTCTCTCCCAGCTGTGCCTGTGAGAAACCACTTAGATCCCCCAGGTTTTTGTTTGTTTTTTAAGATACTAGATGTTTGACTTGTGCATGTAGAAACCAAATTCCACTTTTCTTTGTTGGTACGATCCGTTTCCCCCCATTCCCCCCATATTTGCCCCGTCAATGCCTCTTGGCCCCCTGGTTTCCAGCCCTGCAGTACTTCACAAACAGAAATGACCCATTAACCAAATAGCAAAGGCCTGTGTCTGTGTTGCCAGTAGATGGGGTTGGGAAAATAACAAAATCTGATCCTTCTCCTGGCTCACACAGTGTTGGTACCTCAGAAATATTTTCCCTAGGCCTGCCAGTGCAAACCAATATGATACAAGGAATGCATCCTCCCTTGCTGATGCCTGGGTGCTTAAAGCTTTTCTCATTCTTTTTCTCTAAATGCATAGGACCCGTCAAAGCTGTACAAGAAGAGTGGAGAAGCCACAGCGCCGACTGACAGCTCTGCAGCCGAGGGCAGGCCGAGGGAGAGCAGCCCTCTTTCAAAGAAACTTTCGCCGCTGCGCTCCGAAGTGACCGATTATGGGAAGTCAGCACTTTCCACTCCGGCCAGTAGTCGCGACCCAGACTCAAAGGACAGAGCTCAGATTAATGGAGCACCAACGGTGACAGAAAAACTGGCTCAGCTTATTGCAACTTGCCCTCCGTCAAAGTCTTCCAAAACGAAGCAAAAGAAGCCCTTCATGGGAATTGCTTCTGGATTTGCTAAAGACTCCGGAAAGAAGCTGCCAGTGGTTGGGGCTGTGACCGTGCCGGCGAGCAAGGACTTTGTAAAGAAACAGCTTGGAAGCGGCACTATGGGCGTTGCTTTGAGTAACAAGGACTTTGCAAGGAAGCCACCGGGGATTAGTAGTGGTGCTGGACTAGTCAGCAAGGACTCTGGGAGCAAAAAGCAACCAGGGACTTGTCCCAGCATGCCTGGGCTAGTTAGCAAGGACTGTGGGAAGAAGCTGCCGATCCTTGGCTCCCCAATGGGATTGGTCAGCAAGGAAATCGGAAGGAAACCACTGTTGTCTGGCATGCCAGTTGGGCTAGTCAGCAAGGATTCTGGGAAAAGGCTTCTGGGGACTAACAGTCCGGTTGGATTACTTCCCAAGGATTCTGGGAAAAAGATGCTGGGGACTGTTAGTCCACCTGGATTGGTTAACAAAGACCCTGGGAAGAAGCTACCAGGACCAGGCGGTCCAATTGTATTTTTTAATAAGGATGCTGGGAGGAAACATCCAGGGTCAGATGGACCGATCGGATTGGTCAGCAGGGACTCTGGAAAGAAGCTGCCAGGGCTTGGTGCTTCAAGCGGATTGGTGAATAAAGATGCTGGAAAGAAGCCTCTGGGGGTTAGCAGCCCAATTGGATTGATTACTAAAGAGTCTGGAAAGAAGCCACCGGGGGTTGGCATTCCAGCGGCCCTGGCTGCTAAGGACTCTGGGAAGAAAATGGCAGGGGCCAGCAGTCTGTGTGGGCTGGCCAATAAGGACTCGGGGGCTTTGAAGGCAGATGCTGCTCACCCTTCCGTGGAACCCTTCAAACGGTGTTCTGCGAATGTCATAAATCACGAAAGTCCTTTGCCTCCAGGCCTCTTGAAAGACAGTGTGGGCAGTAAGCCTTTTGAGAAGCATGTTGCAAGGCAGAGTAAAGAAAGCATCCCGGAAAAGGTAACGGTTCAAAAAGAAGCGTCAGGCGGAGGCAAGGAAGGGGCCTGCAGTCAGCAGGACAGCTCCTCGTCCAGTGAAAGGGGCACGTTTGAAGCACCCAAGCATGATAAACAACTGCCCGTGTATTGCACTTCCCCCGAATTCAGGACTTCAGGAGGCGCTTCTGATGTATCTACAGCCAAATCTCCATTCAGTGCTGTTGGGGAGGGGGGCCTCCCCTCCCCCTCCCCAGCCGCCTCTGTCACTGCTTTAACGCGTAGCCCCACAGCAACCTTGGCTCAGTTAGCTTCCAACCCTCTGCATTTAAATAGCACGCCTGAGCTCTTAGAAGGAATTTCCGAGCAGATTAGCAAGACCCCGTTTGCCTCTGACAGCACGCGCTCAAGTATGAACCGGGTGCCGAATCCTGGCTCGCATGCTGCTGGCAAAGGGGTCGGCAGGGAATTAAACGGTTCCAAAGCTGTGCATGCCGATGACCCCAAACCGAGCCCCACCTTAGGCAGGAAGCCCAGCCTGGCAACTGACTCTAACACCCGTGCCACTGTTGCCCCTTCGGTGGTTAGCTTCTCCAGTTTGTTCAACAATAAGCCCTTTCTAAAGATTGGTGCCATGGCTGCATCAGGTAAACCCTGCCAGGGGGTGGAAACTCTGAGCAGTAGTGGCGGTGGCCCGCAAGCAACACCTCTGAAGAAAAGGAAAGGAAGGAAGCCGCGCTGGACTAAGGTAGTCTCCAGGAGCACTTGCCGGCCTCCCAAAGGCCTAGAATTGGGGAGGCCTGAGCTTTTCAAGAACATTTCTTGCAGCGTGCTGTCAAACAGTAGCCTAGATCAGGCCAAGCTCTTCAAAAGCGCAGGCCCGCCTTCCTTTGCCCAGCACGAGTTTGTCAAGCGCCAGTTGCCAAAGCTCAGCAAGTCCAGTAGCATACAGTCCCTCTCTCTGCTCAGCAGCGTTGAGAAGGAGCCGAGCAAATTTTACAGTCCCCACATGCAGGCTTCCGTTGGGTGCATCTCGGACGACCTGTTGCCTGAAATGTACAAGTCCAAAAGGGGCAGGTCGAAATCCAAAGAGATGCCCCACCTGGAGGGCCCCCCGAAGCGGACCCTGAAGATCCCTGCCTCTAAAGTGTTTTCAGTGCAGTCAAAGGAAGAGCAAGAACCTCCAGTGCTGCATCCGGAGGTGGAGATCCCGTCTTTTCAGCAGAGCCTCACAGAGCAAGCTTTCCCGAAGAAGAGGGGCCGTCCGAAGAGGCAGATCAGATCAGGGGTCAAGATGAAACCCCCTGTCCTCTCCGTGGCGCCCTTTGTCACTGCGGACAGTTCCAACAAGCTGGATTGTGAAAGCGACCAGCGGCAGAGCGAGGATTTCTTTGAAGTGGCAAGCCCGTTAGGAGGCCCCGAGGAGCCTGGGAAGACGAGCGCCTGCAACATGACTGACCTTGAGGCAGAGCCGGACCGCAAGGAGAGCAAGCGCAGCAACGGGCAGCTGATGAAAACCATCATCAGGAAAATCAACAAGATGAAGACGCTGAAGCGGAAGAAGCTCTTGAATCAAATCCTCTCGTCTACTGCGACAGAACCAAATAAAGGGAACGTGCAATCCAAGCTCCACACGACAGTGTCGACCCTCGCTGCCACGTTTGGCTCGAAACTAGGCCAGCAGATCAACGTCAGCAAGAAAGGAACAATCTACATAGGAAAGAGGCGAGGCAGGAAGCCGAAAGCTGTCCTGAATGGCATCTTGGCCGCTAATGCTGACAGCTTGACTCTTCTTGAAAAGTCTGCCCAGCAGGCGACGGGGACGGCGCTCGGACAAGCAGTGGCTCCTTTGCTCCCTTCAGCCACAAATAACCCTGAGATTCTCCCTTCACCCGTTTGTTCTCAGTCATCTGGGGTGAGCGGAGGGCAGAGCCCCGTCAGCAGCGACATGGGCTTTGTGGAGCCCAACTCGGTGCCCTATCTGCACCTCCACCCCAGGCAGGGAAGCGTGGTTCAGACCCTGGCAATGCGGAAGGCCTCGAGGGCCCGGAGGAGGCTCTCCCCGCCGACTCTTCTCCCCAATTCCCCATCCCACATGAGCGAACTCGGCTCGCTGAAGGAAGCCACTCCGTCGCCGATCAGCGAGTCCCACAGCGATGAGACGATTCCCAGCGACAGCGGGATCGGGACCGACAACAACAGCACTTCCGACAGGGCGGAGAAGTTCTGCGGCCCGAAGAAGCGGCGGCACTCCTTCGACCACATCTCCCTCGTCCCCCCCGAGACCTCGACGGTCCTGAGCAGCCTCAAAGAGAAACACAAGCACAAGTGCAAGCGCCGCAGCCACGACTACCTGGCCTACGACAAGATGAAGAGGCAGAAGCGGAAGCGGAAGAAGAAGTACCCGCAGCTGCGGGGCAGGCAGGACCCCGATTTCCTGGCGGAGCTAGAGGAGCTGATCAGCCGCTTGAGCGAAATCCGGATCACCCACCGGAGCCACCATTTCATACCCCGGGACCTGCTGCCCACGATTTTCCGCATCAACTTCAACAGCTTCTACTCCCACCCCACCTTCCCTCTGGATCCTTTGCACTACATCCGAAAGCCCGACCTGAAGAAGAAGAGAGGCCGGCCACCCAAAATGCGTGAGGCCATGGCGGAAATGCCCTTTATGCACAGCCTCAGCTTCCCCCTCTCTGGCACTGGGTTCTACCCCTCTTACGGCATGCCTTACTCTCCTTCTCCCCTTGCGGCTGCTCCCATCGGCCTGGGCTATTATGGGCGGTACCCACCGACCCTCTACCCGCCTCCGCCTTCCCCTTCGTTCACCACCCCGCTGCCGCCTCCGTCATACATGCACACCGGCCACTTGCTCCTCAACCCCGCCAAGTACCACAAGAAGAAGCATAAGCTGCTTCGCCAGGAGGCCTTCCTCACCGCCAGCCGGGCTCCCCTCCTCTCCATGAGCACCTACCACCCCAGCGTCCCACCAGAGATGGCCTACGGCTGGATGCTGGAGCACAAGCACCGCCACCGCCACAAGCACCGCGAGCACCGCTCCTCCTCAGAGCAGCCGCAGGTCTCCCTTGACACCTTGGCGCCCAGCGGCCCTTCCCGAACCGTCCTGGAGTCCCTGAAGCGCTACCGGTTTGGGAAGGAGGCCGTTGGTGAGAGGTACAAGCATAAGGAGAAGCACCGTTGCCACATGGCCTGCCCGCACCTGTCCCCTTCGAAAGGCCTGCTTGGGAGGGAAGAGCAGTGGGTCCGGAGGGAGCCGGCAGAGCCCAACTCCTCCCTGGCTCTGGGGCTACAGACGCCGCTGCAGATAGACTGCTCAGACACTCCGCCCAACCTGCCTCTGGGGAGGTTCACTCCCAGCTCCGAGCCGGTCAGCAGCGACGAGCACACAAACCTTTTTACCAGTGCAATAGGCAGCTGCCGAGTCTCCAGCTCTGCTGCCACCGGCGGGCGCAAAAAACTGTCTGATGGCTCCGGACTCTTTGGCCCCCAGGAAGCCTCGCTCAGCCGGCCTCTCCGGAAGGAGACGTTGCCCCCTATGGAGAAGGCAGGGCCAACCTTGTCAGGTAAGAGACCTCTACTCTTGTATGTGTGTCAATGCAAATGCTTGAAGTACATCAAGCAGAGGGGGCTGACCTGCTGACCAGGTGTGTCCAGGTTCAGAGCAGCCTAGTCGATCCAGAGGCTTCATGCTCTCTGCCAAATGAACATAAGAAACTGCTGTATACCAGATCAGACCACTGGTCCATCTAAAAAGAGAGGAGGAAACTCACCATGTTTGTTGTGAGTTTAACACAGTGGTTTTTTTGGAGGGGGAGGGGGAAGAGATCTTTACTTGAGTAGATTTCTAGCAACAAAATATTGCAGTAACTCCTGTCCCCTGGTCATCGTTTCATCTTCTTTTTTGCTTTTTGCCTGCCTATGATGCTACCCCAGTTTTGTGCTTGGTCCTTGTTGGTTCATCTAGCCCGTTACTCTTGACTTACAGTGAGCCACACTTATTGGTCCACTATTGTCCACACCAATGGGCAGTGACTTTCCAGGGTTTCAGACAGGGAATCTTCCCCAGCCCCACCTGGAGGTGCCAGAGATTGAAGCCTGGTCTTCCTGCATGCAAAGCAGCTGCACTAATACTCTGATTGGCAGTGGCTCTCCAAGACTTTTGCTGCATTTATGCTTTAACTATTGTTTTAGACTGCTTAGATTTTTAAAAAACCATATTAAGCAGTTTTAAAACTGTTTTTGTATAGATAAATAAGATTAAAATATTGGGGGAGGTATTTCCCCTTTACCTACTACCTGAGTCGGAGATTGAACCAAGGCAAAGTAGAGGCTCTGCCTCTGAGCTGCAGTGCCCCCCCCCGCCCCAAATCAGGTCATTTGTGTATAAGGACCAATGCTACATGTCCCTCTTTCCTAGTGTGCTGGCAGCGGGATATGTTCTTAGCAAAGGAGAAAAAGGCCTGATTCTGTAGGGGAGCCAGTGGCAACTGAAGAGAATCCCAGGTCTTTTATAATCCTGACATCATAAAAATGTGATTCCATCTCCTAGTAATTGGAAATAGTTATGTTGAATGGCCAATTGCTATTTCTCAAGATCATGTTCTGTTTTTAGAGGGGTGGCTGTGTTAGTCACTTGTGGCACCTTAAAGGCTAAACAAATCATTAAACCTTTGTGGTCTACAGCCCGCTCTGCTAGATGCAGGAAGTGTTATCCTGAGTTGCAAGTATATATACATACATAATGGGGCAAGGGAATTGTAAACAGTGACATCAGAAGGGGATTAAGTGTGGAAAGTACACGGACAATGAGAATGTGCAATAAACAGTGGTAATTAGCAAAACAGTCGCTGATGACACAGACATCCTGGCATTGGTAAACCAATCGACACAGGCAGTGTGCTATTTTGATTCATTCCACATGTGATAGCATTGAACCCTTTTATACGGTGTAATTCAGCAGTTTCATAGTGCAGCCTCCCTTTGAAAGTCCCTTTCTTTCAGGGTGTAAGGTCCTTTACATCATGTCCTGGGAATGTCAAGTGTGTCTGTAAGAAATGGGTTGAATGTGGGATTTATACATTAGATAGGCTGTTACATTCAGATGGAGAATTTTTGCCATTTTTTTGTGGTATAAATATTATTTGCCAGTGAGTGCTGAATGGCAGTCTCTTCAGTTATAGCATCTGTTGGTGTCTATTTATGGGCGGTTTGCTTTGTTGGAGGAAATCACTGGAGTTTCTCAGAAAACTAAATTCACAATTCCTGTATATGAATGCCTATTAGACCTTTGTAAAGGAGGTGTTCAGGAGCATAGAGAGTTGTGGAATAGGGAATTAGGATGTCCTGGACAACCTAAACAATGGGAAATTGCATTATAATCGATACAGAATGTTTCTCTGGATTTGAAATTGAGACTGATCCAGCAAAAATTGTTTCAGATACATTGGACTCCACTATATTTCTGCATGAAGGTACTGCTTAATAATGATAGATTCTGGAAGTGTAAAGCTGAAAAGGCACATGATTCAGGCATGTCCAGTGATGTGTATACATTTTGTACTTATGAAATCTTTTATATTCCCAAATGTTCAAGTACTTTAAAACTATATATTTCTGTAGTGTTGGGATTAACAGCAGGACAACAAAAGTGGATGTTGCAAACCCTTGTGCTTGTTATGAGTCTTGTAAGTCAAGCTTGGAAGTATAAAGAGCCACTGCCTATTACACAATACATTTAAACATATATTTTTCTAAACACCAAATTTGTTTTTTGACACCTGGAGGGCTTATATCAATTTACATGTTTAAGTTTAGTGGAAAGTATTGATGACTATAGGATTCTCAATGTGAGCTTTGTATTGTATTTTTCTTCCCACCCCCCTTTTTAACACATATCTTTCTGTTTTTGTCTTCTTTATTAAACTGGATACTTAAACATATTTTAATTTTTAAAATGTCCTGGGACCTTGCAATGTGCCCTCATCAGCTCTTGAACAGTGCCATTTCTGATGTCAGAGTTTTGTCCATTCTTTTGCATAGAGACTGGTTCTCTTTGTTCTTGGTAGAATGCAGAAGGGCATTGCTGGCAGATGATGGCACATTGGAAGATGAGCAGGTGACTGAACCCCTAGTGTTGTTCAGATGCCATTATTAGGCACTGTAATCATGTTGCCTTAGCAGACATAGGGGCAAAGTTGTCTCCTACAGGGGCTGGTCTCTTTGCCTCTATCTCTGTTACATGGTCTGTTGTTGATGGTGAGCAGCTGTTTTAAGTCGGAGAGTTGTCTATAAACAACTACTACTACTACTACTACTACTACTACTACTACTACTACTATACTATTTATATGCTGCCCATCTGACTGGGTTGCCCCAGCTACTCTGGGAGCTTCCAACAACTATAAAACCACAGTAAAACATAAAACATTAAAGACATTAAAATACAGGGCAGCCTTTGGGTGTCTTCTAAACGTCAGTTGTTTATTTCCTTGACATCTGACAGGAGGGCGTTCCACAGGGCAGGCAGGACTGCTGAGAAGGCTCTCTGTCTGGTTTCCTGTAACTCACTTCTCGCAACAAGCATCCAGGCTGAATGATGGGGCTGGAGACACTCCTTCAGGCATATAGGGCATTATATACAGATCCACCACACAAGGCCTGTGAGTGAAGTGTCAAGTGTCCAGCATGGGCTGTAGAGTATTAATGCTATGCTTGAGTGTTTTCAGCTGGTAACTCTGTGTGTAAATGGGCACAAATCTGACATCGGAGATGGCAATATTCAGAAGTCAGTGGAGGAACCTTTCAACCTTCCAGGACATTTTTTTTTAAAAAAATGTTTTTTATTAAAGATTTTCCTCATTCACAAAATCACATGCATTGTCTCTTTCTTCAGGTTTCATTTTCTACAGAACAGGGGGTGTTGTTGGGTTAAGATAGCTATATTCAGTTGTATGCTGTCAGTGGGTTTGTGTTGTTGTCTTGTTGGGCTGTGTATGTGTTAAAGGGGAGCCATACCAGAGTCTTCCAGGACATTTTGCAAGTGACCTTAAAGTGGACTTTATGGAGCAAAGGAATTTCAAAGGCAGACCGCAACTTGAAACTGCTGAATTACAATATATCAAGAGGTTTAATGGTTTCACAAGTGGAATGAATCAAGACGATGGATTATTAGCACATTATATATGTTAATTGGCTTACCATTGCCGAAATGTGCATGTCATCAAGAACTGTGTTGTGAATTACCACCGTTTCTTATGTAACCGTCACCATTTCTACTTTTCTGCATTCGTTTTCCCTCTGACCTCACTGTTTACAATTCTCCCCCTCTCAAAAAAATTTTTTTAAAGAAAATCCCAACAACCCACCCACACACCATGTGTAACTGTAACTGAGGATGACACTCCATTCACCTGATGACTGTAGACCGCAAAAGCTTATGCTGTAATAATTTTTTTAGTCATGAAGGTTCCACGAAACTCTTCATGGTTTCTTCTCTATGTCTGGTAACCGCACTGGTTAAGCAAACTGAGTGACTACAGTTCCCAACATCCCTGACCTGTTACCTAGGAATGATGGAAGTTGTGATCCAAAAAGAGCTGGAGACCCAAGTTTGGGAAACCCTGTTATAAACAATTCTGTGGGCTTGGTTACTGGGTTGAAACACCAAAGGCACAAATCAGTTTCTTGGGTGGTTTTAAAAAAACCAACAAAAAACTGTGTTGATAACATTTCTATACAAAACAGAGTCTTGTGGCATCTTAAAGACTGCCAGATTTATTGAGGCTTACGCTATCATGGTTCTGCTCCACAAATGTTTATGCTGTAATAAATCTTTTAGTCTTTTAACTGCCACTAGGCTCCGTTTTTGTTCTTGCCGTAATATACTACTAACACCATTACTCCTCTAGAATTTGCCAGGTTTGCTACAGTCACTATGAAGTTTTTGTTTTTTAACAAGCAGGTAAATATTCAATTTTAGTCATCCTCCTAGTAACACCCATGGATGTCAGTGGACTTAAGAGTGCTTAACAGTGCTTTTTAAAAAAAGTTTGTTCTGCAAGCTAATTTTTACTCTGGATCCAAATTCAGGCTTTTAGAACTTGCTGAGAAGCCTCCACACCAGTATCTAGTGGCACTCTTGCTGCCCTTCTTGCACCTACAAATACCCCCAGATTTGGCTTGTTACCCCTCCTCTTTTCCCATAGGTTAGGCACCTGGTTCTCCCCAAAGCCCCCAGTTTAGCTTCCCTCTTAGAGGCTGAGTGCGACACCCTCCCTCAACGGGTTAAGTCTGAAAAGCAGGAGGAGAAAACAGGTTGTGTTGGTTAGTGCAGTTCTGGGAATTTCCCGAGGAATTCCATTACCGTGAGTGAGCTGACTTGGATTTGATGAGAAACAGCCTTAATTAGAAGGAAAACAGACATTTTAGGCCGAAGCCTGCAGAGTGCCATCTCTGAATCATTGCGTCTCTGCTAGTGCATTTAATTGGTGAGTCAGATGAAAATGTATCGCTTTCAGTAAGTGCGCTTCTCACAATTGAAACCAGCTGTTTTCATCTGAGAGCAGCTTTCAGCTCTGCGCTTGGCTCGTTCACCTTTCCTTGCCACATCTCAGGCATGTTGTGCAGCAAAGGCCCTGGAGGGCTGTGCATTTAAGTAGCGCCGAGATAAACACCTCTGGAACTTTCCTCCTTTGGCCTGCGGCACACACACACACACACACACACACACACACACACACACACACTGTGGAGGCCGTTGCAAGCTTGATCGGCAAGGCTGCGCTTGGTTTCCTGACAAGCGTGCCTATGTAACATACGACGAGACCCATAATTTCACGTGGTGCTCTTTGCATCACCATCACCATCATTCACTTAGCCAGAATTAATGCAAAAAGAGAGAGAAAATCGTCTTCAAGTTTGCAAACATGCCCCCACTTAAAGCATCGATATACAGTCTCCTCTGTAATGAGGTTCTGTTTAATTTATTTATTTTGTTTGTTCAGTTATACTTAACAGCCTACTTTTCACGAATGGTCCAAGGGCAGGTTGCAGAAATCTCCCAATTAAAATAATAAAACAGGTACAAATTATATTAAAGCCATAAGATAAAATGACAGAACTGAACTAGAAACAGAATTATCGAAGGAGCAGCACTGAACAGTGCAGCAGGAGGGGGTAACTAATTTTACTTTCATAGAATTGTAGAGTTAGACGGGACCACGAGGATCATGTAGTCCAACCCCCCCTGCAGTCCAGGAATCTTTTGCTCAATGTGGGGCTCGAACGTTGGTGTGCCTGCTGCCGATTGGGACTGGTAGAGCAGAAGGCAGTGATCCTGCAGTAGGGGGAGCCAGAACCAATGACAGGCAGAGCCAACTAACTTTGGTTTTGTCTCCAGTCCCCTCCTTGCTCAGTTGTACAATGGGCAACACTGAGATTTAGGAAGAGGGAGCTGGTTCGGCAGCTGATTGAGAGCAGATTGAAGCTGGTGGGGCAGTACTTCATTTGCCGTAATTGGGAACAAATTCCTATGCCTCACAAATAACCCAAAGATTCGTTTTAAATAAAAGCACACATTCTACTCATGTAAAAACACCAGGCAGGCCCCACAAATAACCCAGAGATGCATTTTAAATAAAAGCACACATTCTACTCATGTAAAAACACGCTGATTCCCGGACCATAAGCCGGCCGGATTGAGAAGGTGATTGGGTCGGATCCAGCCCCTGGGCCTTAGTTTGCCTACCCATGTCTAACTACTACACCACACTGGCTGGCTGTTGAAGAGCAGGGGCTAGACTCTTCATTTTTGCAGGAGAAGCTGAACCCTCCCCAGCTTTCTGCAGGGAGTGTTCTCCCTCAGCCTGGCTAGATGAAGAATGTTTGTGATAACTTTAAATAGGAAGGTGAGAGGGCAAAGTTCAGCTCTTCTCAGGCACTCACTCCTTTAGACCCTCCCACCCTCTGCTTTATACATGGGGGGTGACTGTCCTCGCAACATCTATTTTGCCTGTCTAGACATCAGAAACGATACTTATGAAAGCAGGGAGTGTGTGAGATAGCAAGTTTCTGTCCCATTTATCTTCAGCAGTACTCTTGATGTGCAACGGTGCTGAAGGAGAGTTACCGTGCAGCCCGAAGACAAATTATCCTTATTGGGAGCATTCAGAAGTTTATTTGTCCAACCTCCCTTGCCAGCTCCACAGTCACTCTATAACAGGGCTGGGGAACCTGACTCCCCCTAGAAGTTGTTGGACTACAACTCCCATCAGCCTCAGCCAGCACAGCCCAATGATCAGATTGTTCTGCTTGGTATATTTGCAAAGGTTTGATAAAGGCCTTTTATTTTAGTAAAACAATACCTTCAAATAACGCACAGTATTGGAGATACTGTCCCTAGGCATTACTTAGCTTTTTGCTACTTAGAAGGAGGGAGAAGAAACAAAAGCTGAAAATAGAAACCATCAGCATGGCAATAGTATTATCTGGGCTTAAGGGGGGGGAGTATGTAGACATCAGGATTATTATGCAGAAATGGAAAGAAGTTCATATTTTTCAAGCAAGAATCTCAGGCTGCTGTTTATGATAAGCTGGGGAAAGGATGAACAACATGTGTGTGTTCATCCTTTCCCCAGCTTATCATAAACAGTCCAAGTTCTGACATGCTGTTGTGACACTTAAATACTCTCTGGTGTGTTTCCCTCCCCATTCCCCCAAAGTTCCAGGTGGAAGAGTACAAGAGACACTTAGCGGTGGGGGATAAAAAATGCTGTGTGTGGACTGGGGTGGGGTGTTGAACCAATTTCTCTGGATGTCAGTAGAGCAGTGGGAAAAGGAAAACTGAGAAATCGAATTTCATTAAACCAGATGTGCCAGGTGTTCCTTTCAGTGGAAGGATGGATGGGACAGAAGGGAGTGATGGAGAGAGAAAGCAGCCGTGGAGAGCTCCTCTTAAGTGGTGATTGGAGCCTTCTGACATGTTTTTGTAAATGCTGCCTCTCACCTGGTGGTCTTTTAGATCGAAACATTTCCTCTTTCTCAACTGCAGCACCGGAGTCCAAATTGAACATGTCTGCTCTATATTCCATTTTGTGGTTGTTGGTTTTTTGCCTATTGTTGTTGCCTTTATTAGACAGATTTTTTTAAACTGCTGTTCCCCAGAAGGATCCAGTGTGGGTTACAGCAAAACAAAATACAGCATTGAAAACCGTTAAAAATAAATTAAAGTCACTTGGATGGGTCTTGAATATATCTCAAGTGTCAAAGGCCACTTTGTTATTATTGATGTGCTTGGACTTTAGAGAAATAGCACAAGATGCAAATGGAGGGGAGCCAGGTCTTTGCCCCAAGGCGCTTACAGTTTAAAAGGTGGGGGAGGAAGAGGAAGGAGGAAAGCAAGGGCTGAATGCATACCTAGGCTTTATTTCAGCTGAACACAAAACAACAGGGGTTCATCTAGTGCAGCGTTTCCCAAACCTGGGTCTCCAGCTGTTTTTGAACTACAATTACCGTCATCCCTGAACACTGGGGCTGATGGGAGTTGTAGTCCAAAAACAGCTGGAGACCCAAGTTTGGGAAACGCTAATCTTGTGGTTCCTTTTGATCTTTTTCTGACATTGGTAAGCACAGCTTAAAAACCTTCCATTTCTTTTTGACACGCTTTTCTCCTTTGCCAGGAAATCTTCCAGCACAAGACAAACCCTTGCAGAGGCCGTCAGAGGGCACGAGCTGCAGCCCCTCCAGGAAGAGGTCTTCATCCGAGAGCACATCTTCTACAGGCAAATAAACCTCCTGCTGCTTCTCAAATGAGGATAGCGATCCCATGGGCTTCCAGATGCTGTTGGACCTCAGCTCCCATCAGCCTCAGCAGCATGGCCCAGTGGTCAGGCATCATCTGGAAGGCCACAGATTCCCCATCTCTGACCTACACCTATGTCCCAGCCAATCTGGGATCTCATATTAAACACACTTAGAGAAGTGTATTGTAGGTGTGGGTAACCTGGTGGCCCTCCAGATGTTGCTGGACTCCCATCAGCCCCATCCAACATAGCCACTGGTCATAGATGATGGGCGTTGGCATCCAGCGTCATCTGGAGGGCCATAGGTTCCCCATCCCCACTCTAAAATGCTATGTTGTGCTTGTTATTCTGCTAGATAATCTAGAAGGGCTGGTCATGGATCCTTTGGGCACAATCTGGTTCATGGGAGGCAATCAACTTTCCGTCAATTAAAAACCCACCACGTTGGAAGCCCAGCAGATGCACAGGAGTCAGATTTCTCAGTAGCTGCTGTATTAACTTCAATATGTCAGCAGTGCGGCTGCCTTGGGTGTTGTCTTCAAATAAGTAAAAAATGAGGTAGAAATTATAAAATAAATGGGAAGTCAGTAGGCTTGTGACTCCTTTTGGAACTTGGTGCTGAAGAATCACAGAATCATACAGTTGGAAGGAATCCCAAGGGCCAGCTGGTCCGATTCCCTGCAGTTCAGGAATCCTGCCCACACCCATCCCTGGGTGGGCTCGAACCACCAGCTTTCTGGTTAACAGATGACAATAGCTACATCTCCATGGTGAAACTTCTATTCAGATTGCGTCAGAGAGTAACACAGAGCTCATCAATTAATCCGACTCCTGCACCAGTTGGGTTGTTACTTGTCTTCCAGCTACCACCTTCGCTTTAAGGTGTTTCCAGGTGTGCCGCTTTTTAGCAGTCTTTATGACAGGTGGGCTAAATAAAGGTTTTTGCTGCATAGGAAGAGAAGAGGAAGTGGGTACGGTCACTTTTGTGGTTGCTGGGCAGCCATGGAGGTGCCCTATATTGCTCCCGGGTCAACCACCCAATCAAGTTGCCTAGCCAGTCGCCTTAAAGAATGCACTTTTAGGGTCATAGCATTATGGAGACAACAGAAGGTTCTTCTGCTTGTGTCATTCTTCACAGGAGGAAGCTTGGAAGAAGTATTATCTATTATTATTATTAAATAATAATAATAATAATAATAATAATAATAATAATAATAATAATAATAATTTGATTTATTACCCTTCCCTCAGTTGGTAGAGCATGAGACTCCTAAGCTCAGGGTTGTGGGTTCAAGTCCCATGTTGGGCAAAAGTTTCCTGCATTACGGGGGGGGGGGTTGGACTAGATGACCCGCATGGACCCTTCCAACTCCACAAGTCTATGATTCTCCCCTTCCCTTCACCCCTAATGGCTCGGGGCGAGTCACAGCAATTTAAAATGCAACACTAAAAACAAATTACAAATCTACGTATTTATAAACCTGTCTCAATTGCTTATTTTAAAAATCTCTTAAGCAGTTGCAACAGCAGCACAAAAAGCAATAAAAAATTGTAGAAACAGCAACAAGTAAAAACAGGCCTAAGAGTGTCCCGTCTTACAAATAAGGGGAAGTCCCAGGTGGGATTCTCCATGAATTTCAGTCCACATCTGTGGTCATCTTTCGGTTCCCTCAAGTGATTAATGTGACTCCTACTTTTTATTCATTTTTATTTATTCCTGATTCTCGACTTCATCCCCACCCCATCCTTACTCTAATTAAACTGAAATAACCAAAGGGGGTTGGGGAAAGCTTATATTGTGGCCTAAAGTACCGTTGTGCTGCCACTGTGGCTGGGCTACAGCTGTCGGCTGGTACAGAGAGGCTGAGCCGCAGCTGGAAAGATAGCAGCAGGTGGCATTTTAAGCAGTTGACACCATGCGAGACAGATGAGGAGAGTGAGGTTAGGTTGAGACAGTGTTAGAATTGGATTGCGGTCGGGGAGGAAGCGATGTAGATTGGGAGGGGTCAGAATGCGATAATGAAAGCTGCTGATGTTGCCCATCCTCACCGTGAAATCCTCCCTAGGCACCGTAGCCTTACGAAAAACTTCCTTTGTTAATCAAATGCTCTCCGGTCCTCCCTGCCTAGCGCTGCAGCTGTTACCAGGCTCATGCGGTTGGGGTTGCCTGGATCCTCTTGGATCGTTTCCAAAAACGGGAGCATCAGTTCAAGGGCAGACTATCGAGACTCGGCATCTCTCTTCCCCCCCCCAAGCCACGTTGTGTAGCTGGATTAGCATCGGTTAGTGCAGCTGCTTAGGCCCCTCTATTTCCTCAACAGATGGTGAGCTTGCGAGGAATCCCAGATAATTTCACCCTCCTCAAAGGAGCACAGTGTGAGGATGGCCATACACAACCCTAAAAAATCAGAAAGCTTTTAACCAGCTTAGGCTGGCTTACCAGCGGCACCCTTTCTTGAAGAAGATAGACCTCACTGCTATCATTCAAGCATTTGTAATTCCTGATTAGACTGCTGGAAAAGAGTCGGGGAAACTTCAACTGGTCCAACTCTGATACTGCTGGAATTTGGAGTGCAGCTGGTTGGCTGGAGCACAACATTGTTCCATCGCCATTGGCTAGTTAGTTACTTGCTTCTGGGCCCAGTTCAAGGTACTGGTTGTTATTTCTAAAGCCCTAGATCCTTTTGCTTACCTGCGTTTAAGCAGTCAGGGTGTTATCGGTCATGGCTCCATTGTTGTGGAAAGTCCTCCCCAGAGAAACCCACCTGGCCCCATCACTTATAGTCATGTGGTTAAAGGCCTGTCTTTTTCAGAAGGCTTTTAATTATTGATTCTGCTGCTGCTGCTGCTGCTGCTGCTGCTACTAAAGTTGGAGGGTGTGTTTGTACTACAAGTTATCTTATTTCATCTGCTCAAACCTATGTGGCATATATGTATTTAAAATAAGTGGAAAAATGAAAATCCAAACCTACTTATGCTTCCTGATGTTTCTTCTCCTTCTCCAGTGGCCCCGCTTCCTTCACGAAGTACAAGGCTCGGGACTGCAGTGGAAGATCCTGTGGATAATCTACTGCAGCGCATGGCTCAACATGAAAGCCAGGGTGCCCTGGACAAGACCCTTGAGGCCGTCATGACGCACACACCTGTTCTGCCCTCAGGTAGCCCCAGCCGAAGTCCCAGCAGGGAGAAGAGCAGCGGGCTCTTGATTCCGGGCAACGCAGGTGGCGACGGCATCTCGCTCCTTTCAGACCGGTTGTTGAGCGGCTACTCCCCCCATCACCTCAAGAGGAGCATGGTGGAAGCCATGCAGTGCCAGGCGAGGAAAATGTGCAATTACGACAAGCTTTTGGCCACTAAGAAAAACCTGGACCACGTCAACAAAATCCTCAAAGCCAAGAAGCTGCAGAGGCAGGCGCGGACTGGCAATAACTTTGTGAAGCGCCGGCCCGGCCGGCCCAGGAAGTACCCCTTGCCCTCAGTGGTTTCAGTCCACACCCTCCAGGTGAGCCGCTTTGTCAGCCAAGAACTGGACGGCGGGGGCCAAGGCTGCTTGCTCCACTGCAGTCCTGACACGGTTACTGATGCCATAGAATCGGTGGTTCAGGGGGTTAACGTGAAAGGCTGGAAGAGGAAGAGGTGGCTGGAGGAGGAGCAGGCCAGGAAAAGGCAGAAGCCTCTACCAGATGACGAGCAGGAGAGCAATAAAAGGTAATCCCTCTGCATGTGAACACTACTGGTTGGGCTTCAGCTGCACCAGGTGTGGGGAGCCTTTGGCCCTCCCAGAGTTTGCAGAACTACAACTCTCATTAGCCCTAGGAAGTGTTGCCTGATGGCCACAGGTGATAGGAGTTGCAGTTCAGCAGCAATTGACGAGGCCAAAGGCTTTCTGCATCTGAGCTGCATGGAGGATCTGAGCTGCACAGAATTGTTGTAGGTGTGCATAAAAGTTTCTAGTCCTCGTGATCCACACAGTATAAAATAAAAACAAGGACAACATCGTGACCACTGAAGAAGGGAATTATGCAGCAGCTGACCTTTGAACACACAAAGCTGCATCAGACCATTGGTTCTTGGGCCCAGTCTTGCTTCCTCTGGCTGGCAGCAGCTCTCCCAAGATGTAAGATAAAGGTCTTTCCCACAACTGCTGTCAGATACTGAACCTGGTATCATTGGCAAGTAAGGCCTTGGCTATGACTGCCTTACCTGACCAGGTGTCCTCCAGATGTTTCTGGACTATAATTACCTTGCTGGCTGCGACTGATGCGAGTTGGTAGTCCAAAACATCTGGAAGGCACCAGGTTAGGGAAGCCTGAGGTGTTGGATCTTCTCTGGGCACAGTTTTGTGCAGAAGCGGCATACAGATGAAGATGACTGGCCCATCTAGCACAGTATCACCTGTTCTGACTGGCAGCCACCTCTCCAAGGTCTCTGGTAGGCAACCAAGAGAACTGGAGATGCCAAAGACTGAACCTGAGACCTTCTGCATGCAGAATGCATACTCTGCCCCTGAATGATGCATACTCCCCGCATAATTTTTCTCCTGCCATACTTGCTGCTGGTCTGCTCACCTTTCCTGGTTTTTCTCTCCCCCCCCCCCCCCACTTTCCAGCTTTTCTGAGACAACAACAGAATCCCCTCCTCCTGATGAGGCGATAGTGAAGCCGCGTGAGCTGGAGAATGTTGAGCAGCCTCTGACTTCCCTTGTGCAGCGTGAGAAGAAAGCTCCGCGCCCCCCAAAGAAGAAATATCAGAAGGCAGGGCTCTACTCTGATGTGTACAAAACCACCGAGTAAGTCGGACCTACTGAAATGTCATAGCCTGCTAGGTCAGTCCATTACCT
The DNA here is from genome assembly GCF_964188315.1 of Podarcis muralis. Taxonomy (NCBI): domain Eukaryota; kingdom Metazoa; phylum Chordata; class Lepidosauria; order Squamata; family Lacertidae; genus Podarcis; species Podarcis muralis. The sequence continues at coordinate 10,270,143 of NC_135670.1, read as the reverse complement.
CCCCCTGAATTAGGACACTTGGAACCATAAAAATTGAAAATGCAGGCCTGCAATGACACCACAGACCTTCCCAGGTAACCCTGGTCTGAGAGAGACCTCTAGAAGTCTTGGCCGTGTTGCTCAGTTGCCATCCTTGAAGAAGCTCAAAGTTATAAAGCACATTAAAAAAAATAATTATTTTTTAAAATTACATCTACATTTTAAAACTTTGTTATTGCTAAAAAAGAAAAGAATCTCCCCAGCTACCCTTCTCTGCCCTTTCAGGTCAAAGATTAGATGGAAAGAAAGGGAAGATAGTACTGGAGATAAAAGCAAATTGGTGCCGGGGGTGGGGAGCGTTTAGCTCCAGGGTTGGAAACTTTTGTGAGCACATCTGGAATGTTGAGAGTGCCTTGGATCCATATTTTTCTACCATGTTATTGATGGAAAACACTGGCACTTTGGGGGCCATTTTGCCCAGGATGCCTCACTCTGAGCAAAGACCCCTGTGGCCCTTTCTCAAAGTGTCACAGGAGGAGGAAAGCCATGCAGAGGCATTGCCAAAGCAAGGCTTCTGTGGATATGTGGTAGTGGTGGGGGAGGCATGTTTGAGTGCCAATTTGCTGTGACTTCCACCTGAGACAGTTGTCTCAATTTGCCTTATGGTTGGGCAGGACCTGCTTTCACTGACCTAGAAGACTCACTGCATTCAGAAACTCAGATATATAAACTAGGTGGCAAATGGCTCCTTAAACCAAGGTTACAGTCGCCAAAACAGAATGTCTAGTTGCAATTTTGGGACAAGACCCTGCTTAAAGTCATATTTTTCAAATGATGGACTGGCTGGGATTGATTCTCAGCTAAACATCTGGCTAGTTCAGTTGACAACCTTGAGCTAGGTTAAGAGCTTTGAGAACTTAAAGAAGAAAAGTCACTTGATCCAGGGACAGTCCACATATTTACTGGCCTATTATATGACCTCTTTTTCGTAATGGTGACTGTTCCTGCTCGGTCTGCACAGAAAAAAACATTTAGGTTCCAGAAATTCATTTTGATTGTGCAGATAATATATAACAGATAGAATTCTACAGGGTGGGGTGAAATTCTACAGGGTAGTGTGTGAAAACAGTCCACACCCAATGATTTCCAGGCATGCACCTCCAGATAGTGGAGATCTCAAGTGGAGATCTCATCCTGGTGCCTAGGCATCTTCACTTGATCACAAGTGGTCGAAAACCAGGTGCCAAGTGCGCCTAGTGCCTGGTTAGTTTCAAGCACTGCCCATGAGTGTCCCACTTTAGCAAGCGTAATGCTGCACTCTGATCCATTGAGAAAATGAGAGTGGGGTGTGGTTGTAGCATGTGGAAGAAGAATTTCACTAGGCCACAGGGACAGTCCTGATCTTCTGACCGTGTAGCTTCACGTGCTCATCCTGGCAAGAGGGCAGACTGATGTTGGGCTGGCTAGTCCAGAGAGACACAAAAGGGGAAGCCCCTCTTTATTGTTCTCTTGAGGCAGGTTTTGGGAATCAGCTGCTTCTAAACAATGACATAAAGGGGCACTCGGAAAGTGGAGTACTTTCCTCTCAGTCCTATTTAACCGGTTTCCCAAACAGCGCATAGCAGTGGAGCCCCGTTGAGTGACTGATTTGCCCACGGTCCCCTTTTCAGGAGGAAGTGGGCTGAGGCCCAGTGGCAAATCCTGTTGCCGCCGGGTGTGTGCTTGTAACATACCTTGAGAACATAGGGAAACCATTAGAATATGATTCACATCAGGTTGGCACGTTTGGACCCCACCATCCCCGCAACACAAGTTGCTGTAGTTTTCATACACCAGTTGGCACAAACCTTGGTTTTTTTGAGCCTGCATTAGCCCAAGGGAGACAGCCAGTGCAGGCATGCCGTCGCTCTGGGATGCAATCTGATGCAACTTTTCGTCTCCTCTCTGGAGCCCACACGCAAAATTCCTGAATGGTAGCCAAGTTAAAGAATACTTTGCTCACAAGATGTGTGACTCATCAGCATTTCCTTTCCTTTCCTTTTTTGTTTATAAAGGACGGATTGGAAGCATCTCCTCTTAAGACCAGGGAGCGGCTTACTCTCCTGAGAACCCTTTTGGCAGCTCTGCTCGCTCTCATAAATTGCTTTTCCCCAAGTGAGGAAGAATTTTGCCACTTGGCCTCTGATTGTTCTTTGGCGATGGCAGAATTTTCACGGAGAAAGGTGTTCCATGGGAAGTGAACTGAGTCTGGGATGAATTGTTTCTGCAAAAGTAAAAAACACAGGGAGGTTTTAGTGGTGCATTAACCCGAAAACATATTCTCCTTTTGTGAAAGATATGCAAATTGGAAATTCCTCAGGGTTGAATTAAAAGGAAAAACAAACCAAAAACCACGCACTTTGAAATCACATCTCCTTAAAAAAGATCCTAACATTGAAATGACACATTATAGACACAGACATTCATAGAAATAAAAATACCAAATGTTTATCAGTCAGCCTTCTGTTTCCAAAGGCAACTATGTCAGCATTTCACAAACACTTGAGCAGAATTCTGATATTTGAAATGCAAACCACTGTATTTCTAAGTTATTGATGAGGATAAGTCTCATCAACATGATATTTATGGCTCCTGATGAAGAGTGAGTGCCGGGGAAGCGCTCTTTTCTTCGGTAAAATGAGCAAACCTAAGGCAGGTGCTTTCCACGTGTTCCCTTAACACTATATGTTGGAGGTATCCCCAGCATTTATAGGTAGGGCTGGGAGAGACCCCTGCCTGACACCCTGGACAGCCTTACTGATCAGTATAAGAGACAGTGCTGAGCTATTTGGACCAGTGGGTCTGTATCCGGATAAGGCAGCTTCCCATGAGATAGAGCTCAGCCACAAATAGCATCACAAACGCAGACCAGAAATGCTGTTCAGTGGGGATAATTGCGGGGTGGGGGGTGGAAACAGGCCTCTTTGCTCGAAAGTAAGGCTGTTGGTGTAGATAAAGAAATATTGCTTCATTGATTTTATTTGGTTATCAGATTTATTACCTGCCATTCACATTAAGATCACAGGGCGGGTTGCAATGGCACAAATAATGCAATTCGAAACCAAATAAAAACCTGATAAATTAACAATTTGTAGGTAGATAACAGAAATACTTTTCAGCTGTCAAAGGCCAGGATAAAGAGAGATGTCTTCAGCATTCAATAAAGCAGAGTAACGATGACACTAGATGTAGCTCTACAAGGATGGAATTCTGTGGTTTTGGCGCTGCCACAGAGAATGCTCTCTTGCCGGCTGCCAGCCTCTGAGTCTGGGAAGATGGCAGGGCAGCTGTGAGGGCTCCCTTCTGCTGATGTTAATGGCTGGGAAGATCTGCAGGAAAGGAGGTGGTCTCTCACATATTTGAGACCTTAAGTCAGTCTTGTCTGTGAACACCTTGAATTGGGCTTTGAAACGAACAGGCAACCAACAACTGCTGCTTTAAAACAGGAGTTCTAGATGGCACCCCAGCCTGTAACTTGGCTGCTGCATTCTGGACCACGGGACAGTCCCACGTAGAGCACATTATAATAATCCAGAGGCTGGAGTACATTGGCCCAAGTCAACCTGTCCAAAGCAGGCTGCAGCTGGCAAGCTAGCTGGACTCACTTGCAGCCACCAAGACCACCCGGCCCTTGAATGTCAAAGTTGGGTTCCAGAAGTACCCCAGTTCTCTGCACCTGCTCCTTCCATGGGAGTGCGACCCTGTCCAGAGTGGGGCTGCAAGTTTTAATTTACCAGTCAGCAAATTTGTGGAGAGCTAATAATTAAATGATTTTTCTGAAGGGGGAAAATGTGCACATGTGGCACACCAGCAGCTGGTCTCAGGAGAGGTCTATCTTCCTCCTAAGAGAGGATGGTGTCTTGCCACTGGAGAGTTTTGCAAGTACAGTTGCACCTTGGAAGATGAATGGAATCCGTTCTGGAAGTCCATTCGACTTCCAAAACGTTTGGAAAGCAAAGCTCGGCTTCGGATTGGTTGCAGGAAGGTCCTGCAGCCAATTGGAAGCCCCGTCGGGACATTCGGATTCCAACGTTTGCAAACTGGAACACTTACTTCCAGGTCTGTGGCGTTCGGGAGCCAAAACATCCAAGTACCAAGGCGTTCAGGATCTAAGGTACAACTGTACTTCTGTTAAAAACTGTGTGCGTTTTTGTGTCCTCTGAAAAGCGTTTAATAAGTGTCGTCTATTAAACCTTGAGGGACGCGGGTGGCGCTGTGGGTAAAAGCCTCAGCGCCTAGGGCTTGCCGATCGAAAGGTCGGCGGTTCGAATCCCCGCGGCGGGGTGCGCTCCCGTTGTTCGGTCCCAGCGCCTGCCAACCTAGCAGTTCAAAAGCACCCCCGGTGCAAGTAGATAAATAGGGACCGCTTACTAGCGGGAAGGTAAACGGCGTCTCCGTGTGCAGCTCTGGCTCGCCAGAGCAGCGATGTCACGCTGGCCACGTGACCCGGAAGTGTCTCCGGACAGCGCTGGCCCCGGCCTCTTGAGTGAGATGGGCGCACAACCCTAGAGTCTGTCAAGACTGGCCCGTACGGGCAGGGGTACCTTTACCTTTACCTTATTAAACCTTGAGGCCCTCCTTAAAAGCTGGGTTTTTTGCAGACTGTCGGAACGGAACTTCATAAACGGTTTTGCCTGCTGTGCAAGAGGGCGGAAAAAGCTGCCGTGGGTGGGTGTGACCTCCATCCCAGTCGGACAGAGGTTGTGATGTTGCAAAATGGGGCCCTGACCCCTCTCAGGACGTCCAGAGCAATGTACCCCCCTTGGCCCTACCAGTGTTTGCTGCTTGTTTGGGGTTGTGCTGGAGAAGTTTTGGGCCTGCACACCTAATTATTACAATGGTACAGTACCCTCTTGTGGCAGTACAGTTTACTGCTGCACTGGCGGTATAGAGGCTTGTTGAAAGTAGGTCAGCAGAGGGCAGTTCTATCAGCCAGTATGTGCTGCACACACTGAAAATAAATTAAGAGCTTTAGGACCACTCCTAATTTGCAGGTTTTAGTTACATGCGGCTGGCTAAATCTGCAGGCCTTTTATCGTGAATGTGCCAGGTTGAAGTTAGTGGATGTAGTGCCCTGTGGCTGTACAGTATTACTATTCAGAGAGTGTTTCTTTAATAGATTATGAACCTGACAATGGAATGTCGAGGTTAGGCTTGGTTTATTTTAATGTCAGTTTGCTCCTCTTTCCTCTACGAAAATGACCTTTGCACATTTCTCTGTAATCATTAGCACTGGAAGCTTGTGATACTTTGCGGGTTTTGTTGTTTTTTTAAAAAAGAGAGAAATTCTCATCAGCTGCAGAGAGGTATCGCTGCTCTAAGTTCCAGTCCAGCTACCAAGCTCCCTTTAACCATGTCAACTCATTTATGGCGATGGTCGTGTTTTGAGCTATCGCTTTGGGCTGTAGCGGAAGGGCACTGTTCCACAAGCATTTAAACCCCTTCAACAAAATTGAGCTTGGCTGGCTTTGGAGCGACTCTTGAGATTGCTCAGCAGTAGTTATTACCTCACCCTCTTACCCCTGCCTGAGAGAATAGCTTACCTATATCCAGTTGTGGCTGGTGCCCATTGGGACTGGTGGGGAGGAAGGCAAGTGCCCAGCAGGTGGTGGAACCAGTGCCAGGCAGAACCAGCTAACTGTAGCCTTGTCCCCATCCTCCTCCCTGCTTAGTTCTGTGGGGCAACTCTGAGGCTAAGGAGGAGGAAGCTGACAGGCATTGCCACCCACTGATTGTAAGGAAGAAGGCAAGGCCAGGTGGTGGGGATAGCTGAGGTCAGACCGAAGTTGGTGTGTCAGTGCCCCCATTCACCTTAATGGACCAGCCTCTGCTGCCTAAAGCCGCAAACGGAATTCAAAACAGAGGGAAGATTCCAAGCGGAGATTTGCGGCTCACAGGTCACGCTCTCCCCTGTTGTGCTACGTCGCCTCTGGAATGTGGTGAAGGGTGCAGACCCCGGTGACACGGCATGGTCTTCTACGATCACTCACTTGCTTCTTCTCTCTTCCATCCCCAGCCCCAAAAGCCGACTGATCCAGTTGAAGAAGGAAAAATTGGAGTACACTCCTGGGGAGCACGAGTACGGATTGTTCCCGGCACCTATCCACGTGGGTGAGTGGGTTCTCTGTGCATGCTTTGAATGGGCCCTGCATGCGTCCTCTCAGCCAGAGGAAGTGAATGGCCCCCAGGTTATCATTTGGGTACTTGCGGGGCAGGGGGTGGGTGCTTGAATCGACCCCCAAAGGAGGAAATTCCTAGTATGGGTTCAAGATCCTTGTTTCTGGGCCAACGGAGAGCCACTCATTTGGGGAGGGAGGTCGTGAAACCCTCCTCTAAAATGCTGTAGGTCATGTGCAGCCGAGAGGGATTTTAGAGACTGCATTGTAAAATAGCTCATTTACTTTCCTGGCTTGTCACTTTAAAGTCCTAGGGGTGCACCGCTTTGCTTTCTTGGGAACAATGCAAGCCCATACTAGTCCAATATTTGTGTGCTTAGATTTGTGCTGGAAATAGGATTGACAGTTGTACCATGCGCTGTGGAGTTCAGCTTTCCCACCCCACTCCTGGTCTGCCGCAAGACGGTGGCTGAAGTTACCTTGCACTTTTCAAAGCTTGCTTTGCAGGCGTGACAGCTGAAACTTGGGGACATTTTGCACTGTAGTGGTGATCTTTTTGTTTTCCAATGCATGTCTTATCAATAAAAAAATTCACTGTGGTGTGAACAAATTTTTATTCTTAAAGTGTGGCCCAGAGAAAAAAGTTTGAGAACCACTTCTATAGCGGGGTAGCTGTGCTAGTCTGTAAAAGTGAAAAGGCAGAAAGTTCAAGCATTTCGCTTGTTTGTGGAGAGACTCGAGGAGAAAGGTTTATTTAGTCCCTTTAACTTGAGCAGCCTTGTTAGTGATCCAGCTTGAGCGTCTTCCAACCCCAGGGACCGTTTTTTCCTTATTTAAGGGTTGAGACTTGTTTGTGCCTTGGGCTTGCGCTCCTTCCCCGCCCTGCCCCCAATCCCTCGCCAGGTCACAGCCCTCCAGTTTATTTGCGCCAGGAGACACAAACAAACATGTCCTATTAAGATAAGGCAGCTTTAATGACTCTGCCTGGCGTAAAGGCAGAGCAGTCTCGCCTCCCCAATCATGTTAGGAGGATTATTTCTCTGCTGGGCTAACTCCTTGTCTGGGTGCCTCCTTTTATTGAGGTGGGGGGGGGGGAGAGAGAGAGAGAGAGAGAGAGAGCACTCCCTACTCTCTGGGCCGGCTGCCAGGCCCTTGAAAGAGCCTTTTGTTTTAGCCAGTGAGGTCATAGAAGTGAAAACAGATTCCCAGTGGACTTTGCTGCTTCCTGGAACTCGCCAAGCACAACTTGAGGCTTTGAAAAATAAGAACAAATTTTAAGAGCAAGTTGTAAAGACAACATGACAGCTGCTCTTCTCTCCACACCAACACCCCCCGCACAAAGAAATAGTTTTTCAGAAGCGAGAAGAGGTGCCTGCAGCATCAGAGGAAAGCCAAGGCCTCTGGGCTATGCTTGCCTCCCTTTGCTCCCCTTTGCTCTCGCATCCTATCAGAGGCTGAAAGGTGTCTCTCTCTCTTCTTTTTAAGCTTAGCAGTTTGCTTTTGTTTGAGCTCATTTGCCTTGCTTATCTTGGCGTGGTTCAAACACCGTGAAACTCCTTGCCACCTAATGCCTGCTCAGACAAGCTTACATGTGTCTGTTGTCTTGAAAACATTCAGGTTACAGCTCTGGTGAACCTTCAGAGGAGGAAGCTGGGTAGCTCAGTTGGTTGGAGCGTGGAGCTGATGAATGCCAAGGTTGCAGGTTTGATCCCCGTAAGGAACAGCTGCATATTCCTGCAGTGCAGGGGGTTGGACCAGATGATCCTCAGGGTCCCTTCCAACTCTATGGTTCTAAGTTAGGAGCTGTAATCTTTGAAGGTGGGTCGTCTGGGACTTGGAGGTCTGAGATGAGAATGTCCTGGTTGGGGACTAAGGCTGTGTGCACAGCATACATTTAAAGCACATTCCCCTCCACCTCAAAGAATCCTGGGAACTTAGTTTCTTAAGGGTGCTGTGGATTGTAAACTACGGTTCCCAGAATTATTTTGCTGGGAGGGAGGGAGAATGTGCTGTAAATTACAGAATTGTTGAGCTGGAAGGTACCCCAAGTGTTCTCTCGTCACAACCACCTGCAATGCAGTCATCACAGCTCAATAATCCTTGACAGATGATCATCCAAGCTCTGTTCAAAAACCTCCAGTGGAGGAGACTCCACCACCTTCAGAGGTAGTCAGTTCCACTGTTGAGCAGCTCTTACCGTCAGAATCTCCTTTCAGGACATTTGAATCCATTGGTTTGGGTCCTACCTTCTGGAGCAGCAGAATACAAGCTTGCTCCATCTTCTGTGTGACAGCCTTTCAGATATTTGAAAATGACTATCATGTCACCTCTCAGCCTTCTCTTCTCCAGCCTAAACGTACCCAACTCCCTCAACCATTCCTTAGAAAGCTTGTTTTCCATATCTCTTATCATCTTGGTCGCCCTCCTCTGCACACCCTCCAGCTTGTCAATATCCTTGAGCTGTGGTGCCCGGAACTGGACACAGCAGTGTTGAGCACAGCCTACCAGGGGTCAGCAAACTTTTTCAGCAGGGGGCCGGTCCACTGTCCCTCAGACCTTGTGGGGGGCCGGACTGTATTTTGAAAAAAAATATGAATGAATTCCTATGCCCCACAAATAACCCAGAGATGCATTTTAAATAAAAGAACACATTATACTCATGTAAAAACATGCTGATTTCTGGACCGTCCGCAGGCTGGATTTAGAAGGATTGGGCTGGATCTGGCCCCCCGGGCCTTAGTTTGCCTACCCATGGCCTAAGCCTTCCCAGTTCAGGATAGTGTCTCTGCAACTTTCAGGACTCTCTTCAGGGACAGTGGGGAAAGGATAGTGGCACCCGGGCGGCATGAAGTCTCTGTATCTGCCAGGCTTGTTATAAATAACTAGGGGTCGGTCCTCCAGTCTTGTCTGATCAATACAGAGCATCATATTATTTTCCCTGGCTTTGCGAGCTTTCAGTTCAAGTGCCACTTTCTGGCAAGCAGCCTCTGGAAACGTGGGCTGGAGCAGTGGAGCACGCTCTCCAGGTCTTAGATTGCGAGATGGCTGCTCATAGCCCAGTCATTGCTGAACAAAGTGCATTTGCTCAGCCTGCAGGAATGTGGATGCTGGTTCTCAGTCCAGGGCTCAGCTGCTCACAAAACGGCACCTTGGTCTGTAAGAAGCCAGCATGGGCCATAGAAGAAGACCAGCCCTATGAAAAACTAACTCTCAGTGCTGTTGTGGTGTTGTTCTGTCTAGTTTAGAAGCAGGTGTGGATGTCCTCTTGCCCTCCAGATGTTGCTGAGCTACAACTCCCATCAGCTTTAGTATGCATGGTCAAGAATGTTGGGAGTTGTAGTTCAGCAACATCAGGATGGCCAAAGGTCCCCACATATACTTTAGGGGGAAGATGGCTGCAGAAAGGACATGATAGAGTAGGGCCGAGGAACTTGTGGTCCTCTAGACATTGATGGACTCCAATTCCCATCCGTGCCAGCTAGCAGGTCCAGTGGCCCAGGGATGATGGGAGTTGCTGGCTCATCAGCATCTTGGAGGGCTGCAGGTTCCCCAGCCCTACAATTAGAGCTTTACAAAACCGCACAAGGCAAAGGGAGAACTTTGTCTTCCCTTCTCTCACATATAGTGCCTGTTCTTTAGGGTTCCCCAGCGAAACCTGCAGGGGGAAAGTGCTTATTGACATTGATGTATAGACTTGGCTGCTGCCAGAGATAGCGCTGGCTCCCCACTCACCGTATTTTCGCCCTATAGGACGCACTTTCCCCCCTCCAAAAATGAAGGGGAAATGTGTGTGCGTCCTATGGGGCCAATGCAGGCTTTCGCTGAAGCTTGGAGAGCGAGAGGGGTCAGTGCGCACCGATCCCTCTCACTCTCCAAGCTTCAGGAAGCTATCCGCAAGCCGTGGAAGAGCTGCGCGACTTCCCGCCAGGCTCCCAAGGCTTGCGGACAGCAGCCTTTTCTGGGGGCTGGGGTTGGGGGAAGCTCGGGCTGGGGGGAAATTAAACTTTTTTTTCTTTATCCCCCCCCCAAAAAAACAACAACAACTAGGTGCGCCCTATGGGCCGGTGCGCCCTATAGGGCGAAAAATACGGTAAATTGAAAAGGTGGAATAGGGGAAACTGCAGAGATGGAGAAGCCCCCCCCCCCCCCGGCTGCTAGCTGGGCTGTTCTTATGAGTACATGGGTCCTTGCAAAGGATTATAAAAATCCACAGGGATAGGCTTATCGGTGGCCATTTGTCACCAGGGCTAAAAAAGCATCCACATTCAGAGACAGCTGAATAGCCATTGACTAAGGGACAGGAGAGGACTGTTGCCTTGATGCCCTGCGCTTTCCCAGAGGCGTCTGGTAGGTCACCGTGTGAGGGAGGATGCTGAAGCAGGTAGTCCCGTGGTCTGATCCAGCCAGGGCCGTTCCGTTGCTTCCACTGTTCCTCTTCATTTCAATTAAGAGCTGCACCAGGACGAACTTCACTGGTGCATTTTACACCTGGTTAATTAGTATGTGTGGCAGGGACCTTTGGATTTTCTGCCTCAGTCGTCAAGACGTCTTTGGTCTGCTTCTGCCAGTCAAGCTCTGTTCATGGTGCGTGTGTTTAGGAAAGAATAAATGCATGACTTTTGTATTTCTTCTTCTCTTCCCCTCCCCCCACTGCAGGGAAATACCTACGCCAAAAGCGAATAGACTTCCAGTTGCCTTATGACATTCTTTGGCAGTGGAAACATAATCAGGTAGGGGACTATCTTTTTTTAAGAAAAGTCACATCCTTCCAAGGCTGCATTCCAAGATGCTTGAGAAGAATCAAATGGTTTCTGCTGCTGCTGCTGCTGCACTGATACTAGCTGTGCATTCAGGAGTCTTTTGCTGATGTTGCAGCCGAGGGAGGAGGCTGGGTGGGTGGGAATCCTTGAATATATATTTAATGCAGACAATTTCCATTGCCTCCCTCCATCCTTCTTCGCCTGCACACACATACACCCACAGAGAGAGCGCTGCTTTCAAACTAGCAGCAGTTTTGCTTCTCAGAAAGCGTCTGCCCTTAATCCTACCAGGGACTCTTATTCTGATAGCGCCTGCCTGCTCCTGCTTCTGGGATCTTGTGTTGTTTTTTTGACACGCCTCTGGAGAATTCAGATGTTCTGCCAGCAGTGCTGAAAAATTTCAGGCCTTATTTTACTTGGACCCAGTCCCGAGCAAAGAGAGTAGAGGTTTGGTTTATTTTTGTTATTGTTATTATTATTATTATTATTATTATTATTATTATTATTATTATTATTATTATTCCAATTAGAAGCTGATGTTTGGGGGTCAGAAGGAACGCACTGAATAGCCCGCCTTTCGTTCTTTCCAAAGAGCTCCCTCATTTGTCCATGGGGTAGGCTAAAAATAGGGTGGTGTTCCTTCTGACAAAAGGTTTCCACCAGAGGTTTTGCAGTGGGATTTTGCCTAGCCTCTGCTCTTACTCCAGATCAGTGGACTTGAGTGGGCCTAAACCAGGCTTCCTCAACCTCGGCCCTCCAGATGTTTTTTGAGACTACAATTTCCATCATCCCTGACCACTGGTCCTGCTAGCTAGGGATTATGGGAGTTGTAGGCCAAAAAAACCTCCGGAGGGCTGAGGTTGAGGAAGCCTGGCCTAAACCCAAGACCCACCTTTGACTCACAACCTGCAACATGGGACCCACTTTCACATTTTCACTTTTGATTTATACATGATAATGCTGATGCACATTATTAATCCTAAAATGGTGATGCACTGAGAAACATACCTCAGCATTACTACTAAATGAAAAGCAGCGCTCCAGCTCAGAGTTCCAGCCAGCCCTGCCCTCTCCCACTGGGATCCACACCTGCATGGTGGGGTTAATAACACCAGCTTCCCTTTGAGGACTATTTTTAGGATTACTGGATTATGGGACGCGGGTGGCGCTGTGGGTAAAAGCCTCAGCGCCTAGGGCTTGCCGATTGAAAGGTCGGCGGTTCGAATCCCCGCGGCGGGATGCGCTCCCGTTGCTCGGTCCCAGCGCCTGCCAACCTAGCAGTTCGAAAGCACCCCTGGGTGCAAGTAGATAAATAGGGACCGCTTACTGGCGGGAAGGTAAACGGCGTTTCCGTGTGCTGCGCTGGCTCGCCAGATGCAGCTTTGTCACGCTGGCCACGTGACCCGGAAGTGTCTCCAGACAGCGCTGGCCCCTGGCCTCTTAAGTGAGATGGGCGCACAACCCCAGAGTCTGTCAAGACTGGCCTGTACGGGCAGGGGTACCTTTACCTTTACCTAGTGGATGTGCAGCACTTTGAAATCCAGGGCTGCATACACACCCCGTGCATTTGAAAGCACATGGCTCTTCCCCACAAAGAATACCAAGAACTGTAGTTTGTTGAGGGTGCTGGGAATTTTAGCTTGGAGTAAACTGCAGTTCCCAGGATTCCATGTACTGGGCTGTATGTATGCACTCCAGAAGGGACAATGTGTGTTATAATTAAGCACCTGCTTTTCCCTGTTGCCCACTTTATTTAGCAATATGCTATAGAAACAAGGATTTGTTCCCACCCACCCCATTCTGTTCAGTGATTCAGCCCCCTCTCTAAAAAATACACATTTTTACTAATTGCAAAGCTTGCATGGTTTACAGTTTACATTTCCTCATTTCACATTCCTAACATGTTGCGGGGAAACTCCATAATGAGATCTACAGGCGTCTTTAAGTATTGTCAAAAGGAGCAGATAGTACCTGGTTCCAAGCACGTCTGTCTCTGACAAAACTGGCTTTGGATTCTGCTGCTTCTTTTTAGAGGGAATGATGTCTTGGCCCCAAAATAGGCCATGCTGATTTTAGTCAAGAAGCTGCATATACAGTGGTGCCCTGCAAGACGAATGCCTCGCAAGACGGAAAACCCGCTAGACGAAAGGGTTTTCCGTTTCGGAGGTGCTTCGCAAGACGAATTTCCCTATGGGCTTGCTTCGCAAGATGAAAATGTCTTGCAAGTCTTGCCATTTCCCCCCCGCTTCCCCCCCCCCTTTTCTAAGCCGCTAAGCCGCTAATAGCCTTTTAGCAGCTCAGCCGCTAAGCCTTTAATAGCCGCTAAGCCGCTAATAGCGCTAATCCGCTTAGCCGCTAATGGGCTTGCTTCTCAAGACGAAAAAACCGCTAGACGAAGAGAATCGCGGAACGGATTCTTTTCGTCTTGCGAGGCACCACTGTATGTTGGATTCTTTGATATGGCGCTTGAAACGAGTATAAGCGTCTGTCTATTTTTTGCTGAACTGCTCCAGAGGTGCTTTATACTAGGGTTGTCTAAAAGTCTTCCCCATGTAGACAAAGCTGCGAGGCCTTGGGAGCCCCATGGACACTCTGGGACCACCTGGTCCTGCAACATTTCTGAAACTGAAGTTAGTATAGAGCTGGTTGCTCTCTTGGATTGGGGAGCCCTACCGTTAAAATAGGGAAATGAACATTGTGGCTTGGGTCCAAAGATCCTCTTCAGTTGGCATTGAAGTCTGTTCCACTCCCGTAGCTCAGGGCAGAGCATGCACAATCCCGGCATCTCCAGGTAGGGCTGCCTGAAACCATGGGGAGCTGCTGCCAGTCAGTGTCCTAGATGGACCTGGTGGTCTGACTCAGTACAGTGGTACCTTGGTACTCGAATGGCTTGGCTCCCGAACAAATCGGCTCCCAAACGCTGCAAACCCAGAAGTAAGTGTTCCTGTTTGCAAACGTTTTTTGGAAGCGGAATGTCCAACACGGCTCCCGCTTGAGTGCAGGAATCAGCCAATCAGAAGCCACGCCTTGGTTTTTTAATGGTTTCAGGAGTCAAACGGACTCCCAGAATGGATTAAGTTTGAGAACCAAGGTACCACTGTGTAAGGCAGTTTCCTGTGTTCCTAGAAGGGCTGCCTCCGAGCATTGCCCGAAAAACGATGGCAACCCAGAGAAGCTCTTCCACCTGCGCAATGTGTTGTGCAAACTTTGCACATACATAATTTTATTTGTAGATCGCCTTTCCACAGTTCAAACCATGTTCAAGGCAGCTTACAACACGAAAAAAATTCATGACTACGACATAACGAAAGTGGTCATAAGCAATAAATGAAACGTTTTAAAAATACACAACCACGTGAATCACAACAAGATCTAAAATAAAGATATAAAAGAAGAACAGCAACATCTCTCTCTGCAACAGCAACACCCCAGGAAACACCCCAGCTCAAGAGTCTCCTCAGCAGTCTCAGCATTTTGTAGCTGGAGGCAGCCAGGGCTCTCCCCTCCCAGTCCTGGTGGAAAAGGCCTGCCAGGCAGGGAGCATGTCTTCCAGGACTCGCAGCCAAGATGTTCTCACATGCCCTTTTCAACATCATCTTAATGGCCCCCTGGATTCTATGTGCCACATCTTTGTATCTTCTGTTTTCCATCACAAGTGTAACACACTGAACAGCGCTAAGAAATGTTCTCCTTCTCCTCGTGGCTCTTTGGATCCAGGCCAATAAATGTTTACGTTTAAAAAAAACAAAACAAAAAAAAAAGATCAAAACCGTCCTCTGGTGCTCTTGTAACAAAGGCTTTTCTTCATTAGGCTCTGTCAGGCGTAAATCAAACCTTCCTTTCTGGGGAAAATGCAAATTTTTATTCTGCTGTTGTCTTGCAAAGCGATAAAGAACACTTATTTCTTTTCTTTCCAGTTGTATAAAAAGCCAGACGTCCCGCTTTATAAAAAAATCCGTTCTAGTAAGTAGCTTTGTGTTTATATAGCCCTGGTTTTATGGTTTCCTCAATTGTGGAGCCTTGCCAGCCTTTTATCTCCACTTGACCGCACCCTCTTTGACCTCCTGGCAGTAGCCCCGCTCCTAGGCTGCCGCCTTTTACTCTTTTCTCTATGGACTGAGGTCAACGGGGTGGGCGAGCCGAGAGAGAGGTTTGTAGACTGGGAGGAGCTCTGTTTCAGAAGCTGATAGATACTTTTCACTCCTCCTTTCCCTCTGCAGACGTCTATGTGGATGTGAAGCCTCTTTCTGGCTACGAGGCCACGACCTGCAACTGCAAGAAGGCCGAGGATGGCAACAGAAATGGCTGTTTGGATGACTGCTTGAACAGGTGAGTTGCAGGGCCGCAACATAATTAATGCTGCAACCGAAGACATGTCCGTGCGCACACACAGAATCACTGGAAATTAAAGAGACCTGCTTCTCACAAGTAGCAAGGTGAGACAGCCAGCATGCATTGGGTGCACTATTTTCAGACTACATAAAAAGCCCTGGGTGTCCAAACCCTCACTTCAGCCTTAACTTAAACACTGCTAAGCCCTACTCACAGTAGAACCATTGAGATTAATGAGCAGGCTTAATTTAGGTCCGTTAATTTAAGCTGGGAACATTTTTGAGCTGGATACAAAACTGCATACCCGGCCATGGCTAATTGTCAGGGTTTTGTTTGAATTCAGTCCAACAACAACAACAACAACTTATTTATTATTTTTATGCCACCCATCTGGCTGGGTTTTATAATTTCCAAAAAATTACAAAACCACAGTAAAACATCACACATCAAAAACTTCCCTACACAGGGCTTCCTGACCTACCTCGCAGAGTTGTTGTTAGGGAAATGTGGGCAGCAGAGAACCATATGTACGGCGCTGAGCTAGTTGGAGGGGAGCGTGGATAAAAACGTGGGGTTTTTTTTAATAAACCCTGAAAATGAGCCTCAAGGTTTGTCGGAAAGGCGGCCGCGATGTTCCTGACATTTCCCTGCGCCCATGCTGACATGCCAGCCTGTCCTCCCTCTGCTTTCAGGATGATCTTCGCTGAGTGCTCCCCCAACACCTGCCCCTGCGGGGAGCAGTGCTGCAACCAGCGGATCCAGAGGCATGAGTGGGTGCAGTGCTTGGAGCGCTTCCGGGCCGAGGAGAAAGGCTGGGGCATCCGCACAAAAGAGCCCCTGAAAGCTGGGCAGTTCATCATCGAGTACTTGGGAGAAGTGGTCAGCGAGCAGGAGTTCAGGTAAGCCCATGGGCAACGCGGTGGGTGGAGGAGAAGCGTTCGTGGCACAGCCCTTGTTCGGAAGAGCAAGAGGACGGGGAGTGTTACACCAGCTGCACTGTCCCACATTGTTCTTTAGGAACCGGATGATCGAGCAGTACCACAACCACAGCGATCACTATTGCCTCAACCTCGACAGCGGGATGGTGATTGACAGCTATCGCATGGGCAACGAGGCGCGCTTCATCAACCACAGCTGCAACCCAAACTGTGAGATGCAGAAATGGTAAGAGTTTCCAGAGGGGGTTGCTAGTTTTCATTGCTTTTGCTATGGCAACAACAGAGCCTTTTAGTACCTTTATAAAACTGATGGCCTACGCTTGTGTGCATCTGTGTGTACAGTACTTGGTTTATTTTAAAGTGCTGCACACAGAACCCTAAAAGAACAGTGTCTGCCTGAAGGTTGGGGTCCCTCTTCTTTCTCCCCTGCCTCACTCTCTGCCCCAGTTCTGAGTAGAGCTGTCAACCAGTTTAGAGGGTGTAGACCGGGGGTAGGCAACCTAAGGTCCATAAGTGGCTCATGGGGGTTTAACTGGCCCATGAGCCGCCCCCGAACCGAGCCGCCCTCTCGGCGAGTCCCCGCGTGCTGCGCTAAACCGGCGGAGCGCAGGGACTCACTTCCGTGGTGCCGGAAATCATGTCTGCGCAGGCACCAGAAATCGTGGGGGCACATGCTCACAAACTGGCCCATAGAGGGATCTCCGCTGGAGTGAACCGGCTCAGGCGAGGTAAACCTTGCCGGCCCCTGGTGTAGACGGACACCATCTCCCATTCTAGCTGGTCATCTTAAGAACAGCTGTGTAACTTTTTAAGATCTGATGCCTGCTGCTCTGTCAGACCCAGGGAAGCTGTGGTTACAAGCGGACTGAGCCACAATTCCACCCCTTTCCTGGAGCACTGTTTTTTTTTGGGGGGGGGGGAGATTGGTTTCCAACTGAGGTATAATACGCTTCCAGGACCTTGGCGGTGCTGAGATTGCTGTCGTGCCTTCCTGCCCTGTCCAGAGTTGCAAGCACATCCTCTTCCCTTTCCGCCTGCAGGTCCGTCAATGGTGTCTACAGGATTGGGCTGTATGCATTGAAGGATATGCCTGCCGGCACCGAGCTGACTTACGATTACAACTTCCACTCCTTCAATGTGGAAAAGCAGGTGAGGGTTGCATCCTCACTCCCAGGAAGGCCTGGGGGAGAAGAGCACGGCTGCATTTTTAATTCTTTAGGCTAGTCCCTCCTTATTGGTACAAGTTGGAGGCACAAATGTATGAGATGCCCTGTGAGATCACTTTGATCACCTGGGGAATTCAGTTAATACACCCTGCAGACTTTCATGGAACGCTTGCCTTAAAAGGGCCCCTCAAATTATTGCAGCCAGTAAACCAAGACTCCTCATTTAAGCAGATTTAGACACCCAAGATACCCAGCTTGACCCCGCCGTTGGCCCTAACATCTGCTACTGTCGCCCTGCCAGGAGCAGGCGGTATGGTGGAGTCAGGGAAGGGCAGAGATGAGGCAGAGGTGCTCGCCCAACAGCAGCAATGGCAGAAAGCTTCTCACCTGAGAGAAGGAGCCCCAGTTTGCCCATATACAGAGTGGGCAGGCCAAAAGCCCAGGAAATTAGAACACCTAGCACCATAAGACATGCCTCTTATTTGAGCACAGTAACAGGATCTTAGCTCACCAGACAGTGGCCATGAGATCCCCACATAATCCTCCATGCGTAAAGGATAGAGCCACTCAGGTTGTCAAATTGAGACAGCAGCTCCAGCACAGTAAACAGAGTAGTCATCACAAAAAAGGAGGCAGAAACACAGAGGCGCCAACCAAGCCCATTCATACATTGGCCCCTGCAGTGTCCCATTGAATGGATGGGACTGTATGAGCAGGCAGGAGTTGTTGATGGGTCCTGTTGGCCTGGGTTGCAAGCTTTGCCAAGGGGGCGTGTTTCAAGGTGGGTGTTGTCTCCTTTCTCTTCCAAGCAACTCTGCAAATGCGGCTTTGAGAAGTGCAGAGGGATCATTGGGGGCAAGAGCCAGCGCGTGAACGGCCTCCTGAGCAAAACCAACCAGCCCGTCACTGCCCAGAGGAGGCCGAGCCGGTCTAAAGAGAAGAGGAAATCCAAGCACAAGTTGAAGAAGAGGGTGAGTGTGCACAGAGCAGGAGGCAGATGTGGGGGGCGTTTGCCACACTCCATGCCTACAGTTGCTGCTTGGGTCAGAGGGGGGTGAGTGTGGTTGAGAGCTCGTATTTGGCGTGCAGAAGGCGCCAGGTTCAATGTCCGACATCTCTGTTTTAATAAGCATAGTGGGTAGCTGTGGTCTCATCTAGTGCGGGACCACTTCATGTGCCCAGTTTGTTTGACTTTTCTTTCAATAATCTGGTTGCTGCCCTGTTTCCCCGAAAATAAGACAGTGTCTTATATTAATTTTTGCTCCCAAAGATGCGCTAGGTCTTATTCTGCTCTGGTCAGACCTCACCTGGAGTACTGTGTCCAGTTCTGGGCACCACAGTTCAAGAAGGACACTGACAAACTGGAACGTGTCCAGAGGAGGGCAACCAAAATGGTCAAAGGCCTGGAAACGATGCCTTATGAGGAACGGCTAAGGGAGCTGGGCATGTTTAGCCTGGAGAAGAGGAGGTTAAGGGGTGATATGATAGCCATGTTCAAATATATAAAAGGATGTCACATAGAGGAGGGAGAAAGGTTGTTTTCTGCTGCTCCAGAGAAGCGGACACGGAGCAATGGATCCAAACTACAAGAAAGAAGATTCTACCTAAACATTAGGAAGAACTTCCTGACAGTAAGAGCTGTTCGACAGTGGAATTTGCTGCCAAGGAGTGTGGTGGAGTCTCCTTCTTTGGAGGTCTTTAAGCAGAGGCTTGACAACCATATGTCAGGAGTGCTCTGATGGTGTTTCCTGCTTGGCAGGGGGTTGGACTCAATGGCCCTTGGGGTCTCTTCCAACTCTATGATTCTATGATTATTTTCGGGGGATGTCTTACTTTTGGGGAAAGACAGTAATTGTGAGTCAGCCAGACTCCGCCAGGGCAGAGCGAGCAGCAGGTGGCAGTTTGTCCTGGCAGCAGCGTGGGCTCTCTGATTTAAAGAGACCTCCCACTGCCTGAATAGCTCCGGCTGTGCTGCGGCCAATCAGTGAGCTACGTGGCAGCGCCCGCCACTACGGTCCAGAGGAGTCAGACGCCTTACGGTAGCTTACGGGGGCGTTATATTCCGGGGAGGCCTTATGTTCGGGGGAGGCCTTATGTTTGGGGAGGTCTTATTTTGGGGGGATGCCTTATATTACAGCGAGAGGCAAAACTGGAAGTAGGTCTTATTTTGGGGGGATGTCTTACTTTCAGGGAAAGACAGTACTTGTGGCAACGATCTAACGCGGGGCGGCCCAACTTTCCATACCAAGTGTGCCTCAAGAGTAGTTGTGGCATGGAACCCATGGGCCGCTCTCTGCCTTGTCATGTATGGGGAGAGAGCAAGCCCAGAATTCGGTGCCCCCTCCCCAGCCCTCACGCTGCCTTCCCGAAGCTGGGTAAACACTGCACTTGGCTTTGGGAAGGAGGAGGGAGGTCTCTAGGACCCTGTCTGTGCCCTCACACCTCCTTCCTGAAGCCCAGGGCCTCAGTTACCTGGCTTTGGGAAGGTAGTGTGAGGACTTGGGGAGCATCAAACGTTGCCGATGATCTCCAAAAGAGGCTTGAGGGCATTGGACCACCCTGATATGATCATGCAGGAATGGGGAACTTAATACTCTCTCGGGGGAAAAACTTGGGCTCCCCCTTCCAGGACATCTTTTCACTCATGTTAATGTTGACCACCGTAGGGGGTCTCTCTTCCTCACCAGCTGGGATGCTTCTGTCCACCATGATTGGACAGAGTCAGACTTTACAAAATGAGGGTGGGGTGGGATGCGCATATAACCCGTGCTTCCTGTTCTGCATGCTTCTCCACCCAGACCCAAATCAGCCTCCTGTTGGTAATGAGGGAACAGCATGGAAATTCCCATTCCAATAATGGCTTTGAATGAGAGGAACAAAGTGGGGGGCCCCCTCTTGCTTCATGTACTTACCTTAACTTCCACCCTCCCCTCCCCTCTTTATTATAAGCATTTAAGCCCTGAAAGGGAAATAGTCTTGCCTGTGTTGGGCAGCTCAGCTATACACTGAGCAGAAATTTGAACCTGCCCGACCCAAGTTCAGGATTCTAACCACTGTCTTTTTGCAGTTGGCTTTCTTTGTTCTTGGATTCTCTTCTCAAGAGGGGTTTGTTTTGTTTTGCAGAAGGGTCACGTTCCTGAGGAGCCCAGTGAAAGCTCAAGTACCCCGACTCGGCTGACACCGCAGCTCCAAATGAAGCCCATGTCCAACAGGGAAAGGTGAGGAAGAAGGGCAGCTCCATTCCCTTGTCTCTTCCCAACAAGTTTCCCTCCCCCAGGGGGCATGAGCTAGATCAGGCTTCCTCAACCTCGGCCCTCCAGATGTTTTTGGCCTACAACTCCCATGATCCCTAGCTAGCAGGACCAGTGATGATGGGAATTGTAGTCTCAAAACATCTGGAGGGCCGATGTTGAGGAAGCCTGAGCTAGATCTTCCCCAAAGCTGCATTTTGGCTCAGTTTATTTCATTTTGATTTAAGAAATTTCTGCCCTGCCTTTTGTCATCAGAAAGTAAGAAGAGCCTATCATTAGAGTCCTTTCCAACTCTGAAATTCTATGAAACTACCGCAGGATGGTTTGCAACATAATAGCATAAGCAACTTCATTTATTAGATTTTTTTTACCCACACTTTATCATTTTTGTAAAAAACAAAATGTATATACCACTTGATTGTAATGATACCTTGTAAGTGATTTACAGGAAATATTAAAAACAATAAATTATCAATAAAAACAATAAAGTAAAAACAATAAATTATCAATAAAAACATTTAGAAAACTGTTAGCATCAGCAGTAAACTAAAAAGAGATTGAAACACATCACCATCCACATTTAGACTTGCCCAAACAAAAATGGTTTCAGCAGGTCTCCTAAGGTCCCAGGGCAGGTTACAGCAATAAAGTGCACACTTGTAAAACAAATGAAATAGTTACCACCGTAGAACAAGAAAATTGTAAAAACAAATTGAAACAGTTCCATGTATTGAAAGCAGTGCAAACATTTAAAATCAATTCCATATATAAGAACAGTTAAGATAGTCCCAGTACAGATGCAGACTGTTTGCAAATACAATGCAAAAATAATATGCATGCAGTATTCTCTCTCCCTCTCTCTCTATAAAAACCTGTATATATAATTTCATAATTATTGCTGATAATAACCAGTAATGCGTGATATCAGGTAATGCACAATAGTACATAATACATGATGAGCAATACTTAACAAGCAGCTGTGTGAAATTATTCACACTTCATGCCATCCCACAACTGAGAAAGCTTTAGCTATGACTTTGCACAATGTTCTATACCATGGTTTGCAAACGGCTGGCCAATAAGGATTTTTTTTAAAAGTGGTTTGGTGAGATGTTAGAATTGACAAACCGCAGACTCGTTGCTGCCTCCCCAGAGCCAGCTGCATTATATAAAAGCTGAAATGGAAGCAGACAAGTAGGTCTAAATCATGGCTTTATTAAGATGCTCAGGCTGTGATTATGTGTTCCGAATCACGATCAGAACGAATCATGGATTGGTAGGTCTGAGTCGAGCCTTTCTACAGAAATGGCCCAACCCTTGCTTTTAACCTGTGTCTCCCTGGCATCTGTCTGATGCTTCCCCTACTTGGTCTCTATTCCTGACCCTTCCTCCTCCTCCTCTTCCCAGTCTGATCTCATGTAGATTCCAACCCCTTAGAGCAGGGATCTCTCACTACTATGCTGTGACGATGTGCTGCAAATATCCCGCAGCAGCCAACCTCGGGAGGCGAAGAAAGCCTTTTATTTCAGCCCCCACCTCTTCTCTTCCCCATCCCTCATCTTTATTTGTGCTTCCCCAAGGAATTTTGTGCTGAAGCATCATGTTTTCTTGGTGCGCAATTGGGAGAAGATCCGGCAGAAGCAAGAGGAGGTCAAGCACGCCAGCGACAACCTTCAGTCCGCCTCGTTATACACCCGCTGGAATGGGATGTGCCGGGATGATGGCAATATAAAATCTGGTCAGTGCCCCTGTTGCAACTGGTGTGAATCTCCCAGCCTTTCTCCGTGTCTCCTGGATAAGTGATAAGCATTCCGTGAACCTTAACCTTTCTCAAATCAGTCTTGCAAAAAGTTGCCACCCTGTCTGTCTCAGATATTTGTGACCTAATGAACCAAGCTTGAACCTCCTTTTCCTAGTCGCCTAAAAGCGATTCTGCCTTGCCCCAAGCAATTGGACAAGCAGCGCCCTGACCGCACTTTACCCTTTGTGCTGCATTCAACTAAAATTTGATATCCAGCAGCAGTGGCATGATATATTCAAAGCCCCCACTCTGTACAATGAGAGTTGCTGGTTTTTAAGTCCCTCAGACATACATGTTGTTCAGAGGAGAGGAAATGAGAAGGTAGCTCAGTGGCAGATCAGGAAGTCGCAGGTTCTCTAGTTAGCTGCCTCCCAGTAGGGTTGAGAGAGACGGAAACCCTGGAGAGCTGCTGCCTGTCAGCACAGACAAAACCAAACTAATTGGGCCGGTTGCTTCCTGTGTTCCTGCGGGCTTTGACTAAAGAGGTGTCTCTTCCTCCCCTCTCTTTTTCAGATGTCTTCATGACACAGTTCTCTGCCCTGCAGACTGCCCGCTCAGTGCGGACACGGCGGCTGGCTGCGGCCGAGGAGAACATCGAAGTGGCGCGGGCCGCACGCCTCGCGCAAATCTTCAAGGAGATCTGCGACGGGATCATCTCGTACAAAGGTGATGGCTGCCAAGGATCATTTGACAGGCTCCACAATCCTGTGTTGCTGGGTTTCCAGAGGGAGGAGAGCTTGAGTGTAGGATTTCAGGGGTTCAGTGATGAGTGGCTCATGGGGGAGAGCAGGAGCTACTTTGGGGGAAGGCTTTGCATCCCTGGCATCTTCAGATGGGGCTGGGAAGGACCCCGGTCTGAAAAGCTGCAGAACTGCTGCCCAGCCAGTGTCAGCAGTGACACTGAGTGAGGTGGACCCAGTGGTCTGATCCTGTATTAGGCAGCTTCCCATACACTTCCTTGGCTTTTGCAGCATTTGCTGTGGGGTGGCCAGCCTCTGTCTCTCCGTCCATCACCCATGAGGACTGTCGAGTGCTTGATACACATGCTGCTCCCACCTCCTTAGTCTTGAATTGTAAAGAGCTGTAGCAGAAGGGGCTGTAGCTCTAGAAGCAGTGGACATAATTTGAGGGAGGGGGAAGGGAGTACACAGCAGGTGGAGGAAATTCATTGGAACACCAGAAGAGCCTGGCTGCTGGATCAGACAAAAAGGCCCATCTATCTTTACCGTGGCCCCACCTGAGCCCACAAGAAGGGCATGAACTCGAACAGCACTTGCCACAAGGGCCTGTTTTAAGAAACTGTAAATTGCATTGCCTCTTAATTTCGGCTTGTGATGTAGCTGTGACTTAGGCAAGTCAGGGACTAAGGGGCACGTGTTTCTTTCCCACATATAGTTCCTCATAATTTCTCCTTCCAAATAACACCCACCCACCCCTAAAACTACCCAAGACCAACCATACTGTAAAACCCCTGTGGCAACTGCTCTGCATCCCTCTGCTTCCGTTACAGATTCCTCCAGACAGCTGCTTGCAACTCCTTTGCTGAATCTTCCCCCGAAGAAAAAGTAGGTTTTTAGCATTCTCCAAAGGGGGAGTGGTGGAGAACCTTTGATTTTACAAAATAGGTTTCATGTCATTCCTCAAATACGGGCTTATCAGTAATCTTGCACATCCCCCCCCCCCGCCTGGTTTAGAAATGCAGATTACTATGAGAAGATCTCCGACCCCCTTGATCTCACCACCATCGAGAAGCAGATCTTGACAGGCTACTACAAAACTGTGGAAGCTTTTGACGGCGACATGCTGAAGGTCTTCCGCAACACTGAAGTGAGTTTGCTGTTGTGTTGGCAGAGGAAGGCACTTGGTTCTAGCAGAGGGTCCCAGCTGGTCCTTTGAGAGTCAGGGTGTATTCATTAATTGCCTTGGATACAATTGTCTCTGAAATGCTCAAGTTCTGGGCTGGAGGCCTTGCGACACCAAATAACACAGGGGAGTGGCAGAGGAGGAGAGGTGTCCTTTTTCCTTTCCACCACCCCACTCCTGAGAACCCCGTGAATTTATACAACCCCTGTTTGAGGCTGGGCGGAGTCTTGAATCAGAAGCCACCGCCCTTGTGTCTTGCGGATACGCTGTAATGTTCTGTTGCAGTGCCCACTTGTTACTCGTGCTGGAAGAAAATGAACCAAACTGGGAGGGACTGGTGGGTATGAAGGAGAAGGTGATGGGACCGGGGCAGAGGGCGCCTATGTCAGAGTTTTATGGCGGCAAAGATTGAAGCAGAAAGGGCATTTCAGTGGGGCTGGGAAAGGCTCTGAGTTTCTGGACTTTTGTCTCCTGCGCAGAAGTACTACGGCAGGAAATCCCCGATTGGGCGGGACGTCTGCCGGCTGCGGAAGGCCTACTACAATGCCCGCCACGAGGCAGCTGCCCAGATCGATGAGATTGTCGGAGAGACGGCGAGCGAGGCGGACAGCAGCGAGACCTCCATGTGCGAGAAGGAGAGCGGGCATGAGAAGGACGAGGACGTGATCCGCTGCATCTGTGGCTTGTACAAGGACGAAGGGCTCATGATCCAGTGCGACAAGTGCATGGTGAGGGCAGGTTGTGCGCTCCTCTCCCTCACAAGACGGGGCTGCGTTCTTGCTGCAGATGAAAAACGTGCTCACACGTAGCCCCTGTACCTGGCCCTGTTCTGTCAAAAAGCAAGGTCCAGACCAATGGCTGGATTCCCTCCTCTATAGCAGCCTGGTATTGGTGGGCCAGAGGAATCCGAACCTATTAGAACAGAGGTGGGCCCCCTGAGGCCCTTCTTCATGTGCCTCCTCCACAAGAGGGCTGGAGGGTAGCAACATGGGAATGGGCCTTTTCTGTGGTGGCTCCCCATTCGTGGAACGCTCTCCCTAGGGAGGTTTGACTGGCACCTTCATACACCTTTAGGCGCCAAGTAGAAATTTCCTCTTCAACCAGGCCTTTGGCTAATTGACATCCGATGCCCTTTTAAATGTGTTGTGCGAGGGAGCATTATTGGTTTGTTGATGTTCTTACCTTTACTATGAATTTTGTAGTTTTTATATTGTAATTTTATGTTGTGAACCACTTTGAGATCTACGGGTGAAGAGCGGCTAATAATAATAATAATAATAATAATAATAATAATAATAATAATATAGAATGAGTCAGACCACTGGCACATATGAGTCAGTATTTTCTACTCTGCTTGACATTGACTCTCTGGCATCTCAGGCAGAGAGCCTTATCCATCCCTGATAATCTCTGATTTTAAGATACTGTTACGTTGTTTTTAGGCTGCATTATTTGAGTTAAAAAATCTTAAAACTGTTCGGAAATGCTTTAAAATAAATCTCATCTTCTGATGCTTTGGGGTGGATCTCCTTTTCTGATGTGTCTATCTTCTCCTGTAGGTCTGGCAGCACTGTGACTGTATGGGGGTGAACTCTGACGTCGAACACTACTTGTGTGAGCAGTGTGAACCTCGCACGGTGGATAGGGTAAGCCACCTTCGCTTGCCCAGAACTGGGCAGGGTGACTTTGAAACCCTCACGCCATTGGCCTCTTTATTTTTCACACAGCCGGGCTGTTTCAGTGGCTTTCTCCTCTAAGGAAGCCTGGGAATCATAGCCCTCCAGCGTTCAAGTGTTCTTCACAAAACCACAGTCCCTAGGGTTCCATGGAGGGTGCAGGCTTTATTAGTGCTACGTCTGCATTCATCTTGGTTTCTAAACGTAGTCAGGATGACAAGACGTGTCAACGCCTTTTGCCTTTTTCTTTCTCACAGGAGGTTCCTATGATTCCCCGACCTCATTACGCCCAGCCTGGCTGCGTTTACTTCATCTGTCTGTTACGGGACGATCTGTTGCTACGTCAAGGTGAGTGTGTTGACTTCCTGGGGGGGCGGGAGGGAAATTCATAATATTCAAAGTTTTTAAGAAGGCAGCCAAAACAGGTTGTAGCCAAGCAGAAGCATAGGAACATAAACTATACATAAAAATAATACATAAAGATAAAAACTTGACCTATACAACAAATAAAGCTTACATAAAACAGGAACCTTAAATCTCAAGGGCAGTCACATAGATTGTCTAATTTTAGCAGCCTTCCCTGCAAATTTCGCTGCGTTGAACATTACAGACTAGTCCGAACCAGACAACAGATACTTAATCCTATCCATATTACTGAGGATTGGAGTCGCGGCTGAAGATTTCTAGGTGTTTCATACAATTCACAGTATAGCATAGAGTGCCCGGTGCCTTCTCCCCTCCAGGGACTACCTCAAACACAAAAGCACTAATTCTGGGGATTTGGATTAATTAAGAGGCAGCCGAGAGAGTCCTTTGGGACATCCATCCCCTCTCTCGTGACTGCTGTTTGTCCAGGTGCTTGAGCCTGCCTCGCTCACTGATTCAGGGTATCAAAATTAAAGGTGAGACATTAAGCGAGTTAGAAATCTTGGGCCACCTAAGCACTGGGGCCACCTGGTCCGACTGGCAGCAGCTCTCCAGGTTGTTTCCTCAGCCTCTGAAATCGGGGCTCTGTGGTGGTAGTTGGGTAGGAGGAAGGGAATTAGGCAGCTTTTATGGAAAAGTCATGGTATTAGAATCTCAGAATTGTAGCGTCAGAAGGCACCCCATCTTGTCCAGCCCCCTCGCAATGCAGGAATCCCAACTAAAGCATCCATGACAGATGGCCATCCGACCTCTGCTTAAAAACCTCCAAGGAAGGAGAGTCCACAACCTCCCGAGGGAGACCGCTCCACTGAACAGCTCTTAGCCACAAAGACTAAATGGGCCACCCCTGTTCATTGGCAGGATGTCTCTGAATGCTTAATTGTTCAAAACCAAACAGGGGAGACCCATTGCCCTTAAGCCCCTGCTTTGTGGGCTTCTAAAGGGAAAGGGACCCCTGACCATTAGGTCCAGTCGTGGCCGACTCTGGGGTTGCGGTGCTCATCTCGCTTTATTGGCCGAGGGAGCCGGCATGCAGCTTCTGGGTCATGCGGCCAGCATGACTAAGCCGCTTCTGGCGAACCAGAGCAGCGCACAGAAACACCGTTTAACTTCCCTATTTATCTACTTGCACTTTGACGTGCTTTCGAACTGCTAGGTTGGCAGGAGCAGGGACCGAACAACGGGAGCTCACCCCGTTGCAGGGATTCAAACCGCCAACCTTCTGATGGGCAAGTCCTAGGCTCTGTGGTTTAACCCACAGCGCCAGCCACTAAAGGAAATGGGATGCTAGACTGGACAGAGGCTTGGTCTGATCCAGCCGGCTTCCTAGCTGGAGATGCCATTTCAGTGAACCTGGCAGTTCTTCTTGCACGCAGCCCATGCTTGCAACTGCTGAGCCACCTCTGCTACCGCCACTCAGTTTGTTAGGCTTCTGTAAATCCACCCTGCTGGGGTATGAGAAAGCCGCTCTGATACGCCCTTCCTCACCCCATCAACAGGTGACTGCGTGTACCTGATGAGAGACAGCCGAAGGACCCCGGACGGCCACCCTGTCCGGCAGTCGTACCGCCTGCTCTCCCACATCAACAGAGAGAGACTCGACATCTTCCGTATCGAAAAGCTCTGGAAGAACGAGAAGTAAGTCCCAGCCCCACCTTGCTTAAAAAAAGCGGAGCTCCATCTCACTGACCTTTGGTGGGAGACCAGCCACATTGGACTCCGTCAAAACGTGTCATCAGAGAATTTTCCCATCCCCGTCCCTCCCATGCATGAAAGTAGCAGGTGGTGGCAGTTCATGAAGCCGTAAGATTTTCCCACCTCTTTTCCTGTCGTGAGCAAACTAAAGAGGTGGGTAACCTATAACTAACACACACACACACACACACATCAAATGTTGCTGGACTCCCATAATCCCCAGCAAGAATAGCCAGCTGCAGTTGTAAGCCAGCAAGACCTGGAGGGTTGGAGGACATCATTCATTGGGTGACATCATTCTCCTCCTTTGGTGGATGTGTCCAATGCAGACAGGAGGTTCAGCTAAGCCCTGTCTCCAGAGACCAATGAGAGGTTCACAGGATGTCGTCATGCTCCTCCACTAGTGTTCTCTTACTGCATTGAGAAATGGCTGCAGTTCAGATCTTTATCTTCAGTCTTGGGCTTGGCTGGTCTGAACTTCAGCACTCATCACCCATAAATATATTTGTTATTTATAATATATATTTATATACTTATGCCACCACACACACACACACACACACACACACACACACACACATATATATATATATATGTGTGCCATCAAGTTACACGAAATATTATAGTGCATGTACAACAATCTATACAAGTTCGGAAAAGCATAAAATGCCATAAAAGCCAAATCATTAAAATGAATGGCTAATCAAGAAAGTTTAGACAGCTGTCTAAATCATTCAGCATAAAAACATCTTTGAGAGATGCCTAAAAGCTGAAAAGGAGGGTGCCTGCCAAATCTCTGCTGTAAAATTGCGTTTTTCCGCATGGCAATGATCAATTCCCAGCTTCTAGTTGAGGCCTGGCAACGAGTACACACTTAAAACTTAATTATATTTAACAGCGATCGTATTAAGCTCCTCCGTAAACACAGATTCATTTGCAGGCAACCAGGAGGGAGAGGAATAAAAGCCAAGCTCCCTTACTGAGGTCACCTTGGGTCTGGCTGGGACTCTCATGAGTCAGTGCTCCATCGTCAGCATCCAAACCACCTCTCCTCTCAGCTCACCTATTGTGTCAGAATCCCAGGGCTTGTGGCTGTCAGCCTAGCGAAAGGGAGCAAATTCTGTAGAGGACGGGGAGGAAGAAGAAGTGTGTGGGTGCGTTGGGTCCTTCATCTCGGCTCCAATGGAAAACACCTCCTTCCTTTTTTCCTCCTTAGGGAGGAACGGTTTGCCTTCGGCCACCACTATTTCCGTCCGCATGAAACGCACCACTCCCCGTCCCGGAAGTTCTACCACAACGAGCTGTTCCGGGTACCGCTGTACGAGATCATCCCCTTGGAGGCCGTGGTGGGCACCTGCTGCGTCCTGGATCTCTACACCTATTGCAAAGGCAAGTCAATGCTCCCGGCGGCCTGGAGCCACTTGGTTTTTCTCTCCAGGGGGACCTATGATCCCAGGCTGTTGTGCTCCCCAGCACACAGTGCCAGGTGTAAATAGGTAAAGGCTCCTGTTTGAGCCCTGAAATACCCCCTTCAGCAGCCTGTACACACTCTTCACAGTTCTGGTTGTGTCCTGTCTAAAAAGGAGATGCTAGAGCTGGGAAAAGTGCAAACCATAGAACAATAGAACCATTAAGAGTCATCTAGTCCAACCCTCTGCAGCGCAGGAATATTTTTGCCCAATATGGGGCTTGAACCCCCAACCCTGAGATTAGGGAACAACAAAGAAATGATTGGGGCAAAGATGAGGATGAGCATCTTCCTCACAGGGAAATCCAAAGCGTTTTCTTTTTAACGGTCAGGGAGGAGGCACCATCAGAAGTTTATAAAATTATGCACAGTGTAGAGAAAATGAATGCGGAGAAGTGTTTTTCTTGCCCTGCTGCTTCGAGCTCCGGAGAGTCACCCATTTAAATCACTCTTGACGGCAAAGGCCAATAAAGGAGGGTTCTAGACCAGACAGGAGGTATCCGCCTAAAATCCACAGGAGGATCGTTGAAATTCGTGGAGCGAAAGCTGTTCATGCCCATTAATTTCAGTGGTTCTGCCACCGTATCTGGTGATGGATCGTGGCTCTCAGGTGACATTAAAATAAGATGGCTGGTAGACCTCTGTGAAGCTTCTGTCAACAGCTGCTTATAGCTGTGATGATTGAATGGAATCTCTGAACGCCAGTTGCTGAGAAGAGGGGGTGGAGGACACAGCCCAGACTTCGGCAACCTAAGGCCCATGGGCCGGAAGCAGCCCATGAGGGTCGCTTAACCGGCCCATGAGCTGGCCCCAAACCAAGCTGCCTGCTTGGTGAATCCCCACGCGCTGCGCTAAACTGGCGCAGCGCGTGTGGGGACTTTCTTCTGCAGCTCCGGAAATTGCTTCTGCACATGCCCAGACACCGGTAATTGCTTCTGCACAAGCACAATTTCCGATGTCTGGGCAGGCGCGGATGCAATTTCCGGTATCTGGGCATGCACAGAAGCAATTTCTGGCACCACGGACATGAACAGATGTGATTTCCTGCATCTGGGCATGTGCAGAAGTGATTTCCGGTGCCACGGACATGTGCAGACGCGATTTCCAGCATCGCACTGCGCCCTTCCGGCTCATGGAGGAACTCCGCGGGAGTGGTCTGGCCCATGCCCAGTAAACCTTGCTGACCCCTGACACATTCTGTTACCTTCAAGCTGTGCCTCTGGTCTACCCAGGAGTATCAGCTTGGTCCTCTGTAGAAAACTGGCTGCTGGGTCCTTTTGGTCTCGTCCAACAGCACAGACTTAACTTCCGTTCCCTGTAGAACACAGACCACAGAAAGCTGCCTCATGCCGAGTCATTCCTTTCTGCATCTTACTCAGTGTTGTCTACCCGTTGACTGGCAGCATCAGCAGCTCTCCAGGGATTCAGGCAAAAGTCTCTCTCAGCCCTACCTGGAGATGCCAGGGATTGCACCTGGGACCTTCTGCATGCCAAGCAGATGCTCTGCAACTGAGCTGTGGCCCTTCCATACATGTATCTGTGCAAGGTTCACTGCTTTAGCCTGGGCGCCACACCTGCAAGAGGCAGGCAGTCCTTGCTGCATCTATGTGCTGAGGGTTAAGTGAGCCAGTTTTAGCTACTCACCAGGCAGACACACACAGCAGAATTACCTGCCCTCGGATGTGGCTAACCTGAAAGCGAAATGTGCTGAAAACCAGAAGGTTGGCCCCCAATTCTTAACCACTTCCACATGCTAAACCTTCATTTGGAGGTAAGAATAAAGAAGGAGTTGTTTTTCTTTTTAAATGCGGGGACAAACATTTGCTTCCGTCCAGGGAAAGTTACAGTAACAAGGATTAAAAAGACAATATCCTGCAGTTTTGCGAGGGTGGCAAGTTCCTTTAGTTTTTAAAAACCCTCTCCAGCCCTGCCAGGAGGAATTTGGAACAGGTAAGCTCCGTAGTCGTGCTTATTTTGATTCTTGGCACGCTGCCTCACCTGATATTCTTGCTGTGCCAAAACTCCCCTACAGGAAGGCCAAAGGGGGTGAAGGAGCAGGACGTCTACATCTGCGACTACCGCCTCGACAAGTCAGCCCACCTTTTCTACAAGATCCACCGGAACCGCTACCCAGTCTGCACCAAGTCCTACGCCTTCGACCACTTCCCCAAAAGGATGACGCCGAAAAGAGACTTTTCGGTGAGCGGCTCGACGACTTCTCTCTCTGGCATCGAGGGGGATCCTAACCCACACGCTAAAACTCTGCTTTCATTTAGTTTGTTACAAACGAACATCAGTAACCACAAACTGGTTGTTCCTGCGGACACAAGGGTGGAATAATAAGGTTAAGCCACAGGCAACTCCAATCAGAGCATCTCTCTTAAGTTGCCACCCTTTGCAGGAAGCTGCCATCTCCCGGATGAATTCAGACCTGATTCCCTTTGACTTCAGATCTGATTCCCTTTGCAGCAGTGGCAAGAGTGGGAGGCTCTTCCAAGCTGTACATTGATAAGCACCTGCATTATAGCATAATCACATTCTCCCCCCCCCCCCTCAATTCCACATACTTTACCACTGAGCTTCAAGTAAAATAACCTAAGATGCCAGCTCTCATGCTGCTGAATATATAGGGTGGAATTAAAGAGGAGCATGGGAATCTGCCCCCTACCATGTCAGATGATTGGTTCAGCTGTGTTGACACTGACTGACAGCAGGTCTCCTGGGCTTCAGACAGGGAGTCTTTCCTAGCCCTACCCAGGGATTTGAACCTGGAACCTTCTGCAAGCAAAGCAGGTGCTAATTCTCTGCGCTTACAGCATTAAGCCTCCTCTGAACTTTCACTTGGTTCTCTTTTACTCTCCATTGCAGCCTCATTATGTACCTGACAACTACAAGAGGAATGGAGGCAGGTGAGTTGCCTTAGCTTCTTTTGGCTCCTTTTTTTCTTTTTCCTTTTTTTTTAGGGCCCTCAGTGTGGTGGGTGCTTCCGCAGAGACCTTTTTGGAGCTCCTGCACTCAGTTGCTTAACTGCAGCACAAATGGCGCTTCCCTTCCCTTCCTTTGAGTTAGACAGGACGGGAACAAGTGCAGCTTAGCTGGCCTGCGACACTTAAGCAGTACAGAGAAGGCATCCTGCAAGGCCGCTAGCAGAAAGCTGAGGCAGCATGCAAGTGGGGTGTGGTGCTCCCTCAGTAGAAATGACTCTGGGCAGTTCAGGGACAGGATCATAGAAAGAGGGGCTTTGTCCCTCAATCCCCACCCCCCCAAAGCTGATAGGATGGTGGTAATAAAGTGAGGCATGCCATAACCCAGGATTCCCACAACTCCCAGAACTCGGGGTCACCAGTGGAACTTGGCAGCAAGTTGACGGCAAGCAAAAGAAGGTGTTTTCACTATACTTATACCTGTTTAAAGGATGTTTGCTCTGCTCTTGAGCAAATTTTTAAAAACCTCCCAGAGCAGTAGTGAGGCAGCCACTCTCAGAGGTCTGGAAAAAAATCACTGCTCCAAATGGAGCAGAAGTGACACATCTGCCCAGTGTGTGTGTGTGTGTGTGTGTGTGTGTGTGTGTGTGTGTGTGTGTTCTTTCCTCCAAGCCCCGCTCCCCAGTGTGGTGTTCCTCTGAGGAGCAGCTGCCACCTTAAACAGAGTGAGACCATTGACTCCTATAGCCTGGCATTGTCCACAAGGACTGGCAGTGGCTCTGCCAAGTTTCACGCAGGGGTCTCTCCCAGCCTCACCTGGAGATGCCATTGGGGTTTGGAGTGTTTTCTATGCAAAAGCCCAGAGTGCTGTACTAATAATTAATAATAATAATATTTTTTTATTTATACCCCACCCTTCCTGGTCAGGGATGTGGGTGGCCCTGTGGGTTAAACCACAGAGCCTAGGACTTGCTGATCAGAAGGTCGGTGGTTCGAATCCCCACCACGGGGTGAGCTCCCATTGCTCGGTCCCTGCTCCTGCCCACCTAGCAGTTCGAAAGCACGTCAAAGTGCAAGTAGATAAATATGTACCGCTCCTGCAGGAAGGTAAACGGCATTTCCGTGCTCTGGTCACCAGAAGCGGCTTAGTCATGCTGGCCACATGACCCAGAAGCTGTACGCTGGCTCCCTTGGCCAATAAAGCGAGATGAGCACCACAACCCCAGAGTCGGTCACAACTGGACCTAATGGTCAGGGGTCTCTTTACTTTTACCTTTACCTTTACCTTCCTGGTTCAGAAAAACGGGCTCAGGGTGGCTAACAACAAATTTAAAACACTACTGAGACACACACACTGCTCACAACCTGAAGTAGTGCAGCCCAGAATTTTGCCGCTTCATTTCTGTGCAGTGCCTTGAAAAGGTACATTCTCGATTGGTTTCTGTGACCTCTTATGTAGGAAGACTGGGGGTATGTGGCGGGGGGATTGCCTCCCAAACATGACTCCTTTCAGAGATCTAGAGAGGAAGGACAGGGAGCCCTCAGCACAGGAGTGCAAGCTGCAGCAGCAGTGTGCATCCCTCCCATGTGTGTGTGTGTGTGCGTGAGAGAGAGAGAGAGGGAGGACCATGTTGGAAGGTTCTCCCCCTGACATGTGGCTGACATCTCCTTCCTCAGGTCATCTTGGAAGTCTGACCGTTCCAAGCCCCAGAACAAAGACCTGAGCCAAGAGGAGGACCCCCTGCCGCTGATGGAAGACGTGATCGTGAGTCAGGACCAGGCTCCCAGCGAGCCGGCGCCCAGCCTGGAGGAGCCAGAGAAAGAGGCGCCCCCCCAGGAGAGTGGCGAGGTGGAGAAAAAGGTGGAGGAGAGCAGCCCCGTCCCCAGGCGGCCCTGCACCCCGGAGGAACGCAGGCACATGCAGCGAGAGAGGCTCAACCTCATCCTCCTCACCCTCCTAGAGAAAATCCCAGGGAAAAATGGTAAGAGGCAAGAGCGCAGCCCCCCCCCTTCTCTCCCCCCCCATTCCCCTCTCCAGAAACCTCTTTTAAAGTTAGAGGATTGTTAGTAATGTGTAGCTCCCAACTTTTTGGGGAGTGGGGGAGCTCGAGTAAAGCAGCCCAGATAATCATCACACCAAAAGCTAGCCCAGCTGGTAATAATAATAATAATAATAACAATAATAATAATTTTTATTTATACCCCGCCCTCCCCAGCCAAGACTGGGCTCAGGGCAGCTAACAACCAATAATAAAAATAAGTTGATTAAAATACATTAAAACATTAAGATGCAGCCTCTTCGCAGGAGGAGAAAGGAAAAAAGAGAGAGGGGGAGGGAATCAAACTGATTCTAAGGCAAAGGCCAGGCAGAACAACTCTGTCTTACAGGCCCTGCGGAAAGAAATCAGATCCCGCAAGGCCCTGGTCTCATGAGACAGAGCGTTCCACCAGACCGGAGCCAGTGTTGAAAAGGCCCTGGCTCTGGTTGAGGCTAATCTAACTTCCTTAGGGCCCAGGACCTCTAGGGTGTTGCTATTTATGGACCTTAAGGTCCTCCGTGATACAGAGCAAGGCTGGTGGGGGGCATGGCCTGAGGGAGAGAGGCGTCTGCCCCCTGGGTCTGAGGTTCTTTACCAAGTAGCAAAGCATCTTTCTTGGGTTCCAAGAGCGTTTGCTCTCTTAAGTCCACACTGTTATTTTTCTTTGGTGCGTGTGTCTCTTCCAGCCATTGACGTCACGTACCTGCTAGAGGAAGGTTCGGGGAGGAAGCTGCGGCGGCGCACTCTGGTTCTTCCCGAGAGCAGCTTTCGGAAGTGACGCTGTGCCCCGGGGACAGAGGCTGCGGCCTGGAGTTTTCCGCTGTCGGATTGTACGTGAGACGGACTTGGATGGGCGAGGCTTTGCCGCCTTCCTGTGCCTCTGCAGTGTGCGTTGAGGGCATCAGGTGGGCAAGAGGAAACTGACACACACACACACACACAAAAAAAAAACCCCACGGTTCTGTAGCACTTAGAAGAAACGGTTGGGCAGGCATGCCACCCTGCCCCTTCACCCGCAGCCTGCCTGGCAGTGGTCTTACGATGTGTGTGGTGTCGGGCGTGCCTTGTTGTCAATGTTGAGGTACTAAGGAAAAAAACAACCTTGTGGTTCTTTGTCCAAGATGGTCAAATTTTAGTTTAACTTATTCCCCTCCACCCTCCCCACCCCAGCGTCCCTGCGCCAGAGGGAGGGGAAAGGGGGGTGTACAAGGTGGGCGGGTTGGTGAACCGGTTCGGAACCACGCTCTTTCCGAAGGAACCCGCATCATTTCTCCTTCAGCTGGCGCAACAGTCTGATTTCGGAAGTTGTTTGGGAGGGCGGAGGTGACGGCATGAGGAAGTGTCCGGGCCCTGAGGGGCCGAAGATACAGGGAGGGGGAGGGCGAGATCTTCGATTTTGCGCAAGATGCAACAGAGGAAGCGTGGCGCTCTGAGCGTGAGGGGGCTGTCGGACATTCTGCGTGGAAAGCGCCCCATCGCCACGGAGGCCACGGACTTGAAATGAAAGCACTTGGTTCTGCGTTCTGCACCTCGGGGTGGGGGTGGGGTGGGCAGTCAAGGAGAACAACGGTGGTTTTAATTTCTCTCTCTATCCCTCCCCCCCCATTTATTTTGCTGCAGAAGATTTTTTATAAAGCCAAGTCCACCCTGTTTTACTTATTTTTCGTTTTAGTGTTTTCGGTTGGGTTTTATATATAAATATATATATATATATAAGAAAAAAGAAAAAAATTAAATAAGCTGTGGTTCTTGTGTGTCCAGTGCATTGTGAAAACTTTCAAAGACAAAAAACAAAAACAAAGGAAAACTGTCAAAACAACAAAAGCAAACAGACAAAAACCAACCTTTCACTACATGAACCGTCAAGCAGTATTTTCTGAGCGCGTATTTGTTGTGAAACTGTAGACTATTATCCACTGATTAACACTACTCTTTGTGTTTCTTTTTTTTTTAAGAAAAAGAAGAAAAAAAAATATAAAACCTGTACAGCTTAAAAGCGTCCGTCTCTTAAAGAGACAGTGTATATTACTCTTCCCGCCTCTCTCTCTGCCCTTAATCCAAGGAGGGGGGGTGGATTAAAAAGACACAAGTGTTAACGCAGTAGGGTGTTCAGCCGCCCTAGTTGCTGTCGTCCGGTGCCAGGCCCAAGGGAGGGGCGTCACTCCGTGATGACGTACCACATGTCCCCCTCCCTCCGGACACCAGCAACTTACGGGCAGATGCACGGGCAAAGGGAGCTGGCAGTTAGGCATACACTGGCCCTTTAAACGTGGCTTTGCTCTCAGTCTCTCTTTGGCGTTCATATGCATATTATGGTCCTGTTTTAGATGTCCTAACGAAAGAATCCCGTTTTTAAATGTGCCAAGTTGTATATATCTTAAATCTTCCTCTCTCTTCCTCCCCCTTCCTTTGCTGTGTGGTTGTAAAGCAATATGGTAGCTCTCTCTCACAATCTCTCTCCGTGTTCCTTCCCGACGGACCAACCTTTGTCCTGATTGTACATTCTCGTTGACTATATAATCCTTATTTTACTCTTCGTTTGGAACAATAACAACAACAAAAGGGTCCATTCCATTCAAATTTAACCTGGCGATTTAAAAAAAAAAAGTTTGGGGTGGGGGCGGGGGGCAAGAGAGGGGTGGGAAAGAAGAGGAGGAGGGGGGAAAGCATATTTTATTAAAAAAAAAAGAGAAGACAAATAAGAAAATAGTTTGGAATATTTTCTTACTGTAGAGAACATTGTACAGGAGAACCCTGAGTATTAAATACTCATGCGTGTCGTAGGGGGAAAAAAAGTTTTAAAAAAATCGCATGTCTGAAAAATCTTTTGAGTCGCTCCATTTAGTTCAAAACGGGGGGGAAATCGTCATCTCAAAATGGTGTTAAACACTAAAAAAAAGAAAGAAAAAAAACCATGAGAAGTCCTTTTAAAGAAGAATAATGAAAAGCTTGCCCTGATGCGAGACACTAGCTCTGCCATTTTATCTTTCTTTCGTTGAAAGACTAAAAACAATGTTTTTTAGACAATCAAATTCTAGGTAAGTGCGAAGAATTTGTTGGTTTTGGGTTTTTTTTAAGTTTTTGGTTTTGTTTTCTTACTGGTGTAGAAAATTACTGACTTTTTAAAAAAAAATTCTGGGTGGGTGGGTGGCTTATTTTGTATTAACTGAGGAGACTGGCAGCGTTTCACCTGATCGCTGATGGAAGCCCAGGAAAATGGGGAGGGGAGGGGAAAGCACTACGTTTGTTGCAAATATAGATACGAACTCTTTTTAGTCTGCATGGGGATAGGCCGTGTGGTTGCTGAGGAGAAATGCTGCTAAGATATTTCCTTTTTACAAGAGCATATCTAAATAGACCATTGTTTTGATGTTAATCTTTGTAAATTATGTATTACCAATTTTAACATTGGATGTAATTGCATAAAAGGCCTGCATCTCAAATACTGAGAGATTCTAGTATTAAATGGAAAAAAAACATGTTTCCTATTCAATGGCTTAGGTGTTTTTCTTTTTCACTTGTTCTGCACTTTTGTACACAAACATGTATCTTCCTATACACATAAAAATGTAAGGTTGTTGTCACGTTGCAATTCACACAGCTGCCAGTAGGTGGTACATGACTCATCATGTTACATCCCTGGCCTTGTGTGGAGAAATGCCTTCTTTTTTATTTGCTAAGTGGTTTCATTAAATTACACATATCTAATTGGCACAGAGAGTCACATCTCCGAAGCTCAGATTTTATCTAAGCCTTTGTCATATCTTCGCTCCCTGGATTTTATTTTATCTTTCTTGATGTATTAAGAAATCAAACAAGCCTCTTTAATATTTTCTCAATAGGGAAACAGGTGGCACCTTTTATGGATTTTATTTTCCCAAAAGGAGAATCATAAAAGTATGTACAATAGAACTCCACAATTTTGTTGAAGGTTTTGTTTCAACATATGACCACAAGGGGGAGGTTCTGGTCTTTTGACAGTCACACATGTCAATACTGTACTTAAAAGTGCATCCAGTCTGTTCATTGAGCTTTCCATCTGGATTTGTTTGCAAGACGACGTTGACTATTCAATGCACATTCATTCTGGTTTGCCCCAAAGGTTGGGTGCTGCAACATCAAAACAAGCGTGTCGTTCCATGCTCTCCAGTGTGTTCCTGCCTGAACTTTCTTTACTGCAACAATTCCAAACTTTTGGGGAAGCTGGTTTGTTGTGCAAGAGCCTTCCTGCATGCTAGAATTGCACAACTTGGATTGGCCTTGAATCCTGCCCCTAACTAGTGACCATTCCCCTTAGCCTTCCTAGCTCACCTTTGGAAGTGGCTGTGAATACAAGATGTTTGCGTTTAGGTCTGCTAGAGCGGGGGGAATTGGGTTGATCTTTATTAAAAGGGGTGCCCAACAGCTCCAGTTATATACCTGGCAAGATGCAGGTCGCAGAAAGGAAATCTTGTAGCGTAGAAAGAATAGCCAGATGTGGCTGGGAGGTTAGCAGGCCTTGATTCACTGGGGGGGGCTTATTGGGAGGGGAGAGGGGAAAGCAAGATGGGCTGTAGCTCAGTAGTAGAGCATCTGATCTGAATGTAGAAGGTCCCAGATTCAGCTTCCTTCATCTCTAGGTAGTGCCCCCTGTCTGAAACTTGGGGGATGCTCAATGGGAGAGCATCTGTTTTGCAAATAGGTCTTGACATCCACGTAAGGCTAGGAAAGACACACACACCCCTCTGGATCCCCGGAGAGCTTCTGCCAGTCAGCGTAGGCAATAACAGAGCTACCTGGACTAAGCAGTGTTTCCCAAAGTTGGGTCTCCAGTTGTTTTTGGACTACAACTCCCATCTCTAGCTAGCAAGGATGATGGGAATTGTAATCCCAAAGCAGCTGGAAACCCTAATTTGGGAACACTGGACTAAGAGTCTGAAGTCTGCACAGTATAAGCCAGCTCCTTCCTAGGTCCGGAGTCTATTTCTATCCTGTCTAGGCGCAAAATGATCCATGCTGGATCCAACCAAAGGCCAGAATCTAGCCCCATATAGAAATGGAAAACCAGAGCATGAGAGCATCGTTTCTCGCCTGCTCTTGCTCCCCA
Organism: Podarcis muralis; assembly: GCF_964188315.1. Lineage (NCBI taxonomy): Eukaryota > Metazoa > Chordata > Lepidosauria > Squamata > Lacertidae > Podarcis > Podarcis muralis. The sequence continues at coordinate 10,230,584 of NC_135670.1, read as the reverse complement.
GCAACTGGTGGTCAGAGAAATTGTGCTCTCAAACTCTGGTTTTCCATTTCTATAAGGGACTAGAGTGGCCTTTGGTTGGATCCAGCAGAGATCATTTTGCAGGCAGGCAAATGGGAGCTGATTGAGGGCAGATCGAGGCTGCTGGGACAGTGACCCATTAACTCTTAAAGGGCTGGCCTCCTTTGAGTAGCAGCTGGGGAACTCAGAACTACAGTTCAGAAAGGTTGGGCAAAGCCAGTGTGGATTTCTGCCCACACCATATTGCAACCTGCTTGGAAACTCGTTTCAAAAGCCACTTGCCACACAGCACTGTGGGGAAGGGGTCAGGCAAAGCCGATCAGTGTTGCCCGACCCCCTGATAACAGCTAGACGCACTATTCCTTGCCTCCCACCCAGCAAATTAAAACTGCAACCCTCACCCACACTGACCGCCCATGCATCCTTTGGCCTCGCTGAATGCCAGATGCCTTGATGCAGGCTTGGGAGCAATGGCAAGGGAGTGGGGGGTGCAATGGAGTATCCTGGGAGAGGGCTGCAACATTTCATTGGGGCCCCCGCTTGCCAACCGATCTTTCTCAAGCCGCACCCTTTGGAGACGTGCAGCCTGCAGCAATTCAATCTCACACGGTGACGCCTCTTTGCTTGTCTTTTCGCACAACCTTTATTTCCCTCCCTTCTGCACAATCTCTTAATGGATGGTGCCCGTCTTCAGACAGGAGCCGTTTCTGTCGCGGTTTTGGGGCTGGGTGGATGTTCAAGAGGGGGCCCTGTAGGGACAGCCATTCCAGACGGGTCCCGATCCACTTGGCTGGTGACCTATACCGCAGGGGGTTGGACTAGATGCCCCTCAGGGGTCCCTTCCAAGTCTCCACTTCTACGATCGACATCGCTTCAGGGTGGGGAGGGGAGAGAGACGTGAGGATCGCCGGCAAGACGAAAGCAGCAGGAAAGGTGAAATATATAATATTATATATATATATATGTATGTATATCTACACAGATATATGCAATATACAGATGAGAACCATAGTTTGGCCGATAGTGTGTGTGTGTTACACGATCGTGGAAAGCAGCAAGCACAAGCGGTTAAACGTGTGATTCGGGGGGTGGGAAGAGCAGAAGGGCAGTTGGCTAAGTCAGGCGAGAGGCAGGAGAAGAGTTCGAAAGAAGGAAACGGTGAGGCGGTGGGAGCTCTGCCAACCCCCTGCGGCAGAATTTGCACCCGCAGCCGGAGGGGAGGGGGGAAGAACAGAGACATCGGTTTGGGGTTCATGAGGATAAACCAGGGTGCAATCTGGGTGAGGGGAAGTAGGCACCCTCAGGTTCTTAGTGTCCATGTCATTTTGTTGAAATTCCTTCAGCGGTGCGTTTATAAAGTGTGTTTGTGTGTAGGCAGGAGTGGGGTGATCCTCTGGTGTGCCCCACTTCCCCCCACAACAGCCGCAGCCTTGCCACCTCCCTGCGCAGTTCACAGGATGAGAGAGGTGTAGCCGACGGGGACTAGGCCTCGGCGGTCTCCGTGGCAACACTGGATCCAGTCTTCGTCCACCGTGTCCAGGACCCGCAAGACGTCGCCTTTGCGGAAGCTGAGGTGGTCGTCCCGGCTCCCGGCGTGGTCGCAGAGAGCGCGAACGGCCCTGGATGGAGTCAGAGGGACGACACAGACTGAGCGGAGGGCGACAAACGCCAAAAACACAGACGGGTCTCCTTTCAAAGTGCACATCCCTTAGGCAGCGGTTCTCAACCTGTGGGTCCCCAGATGTTGTTGGACTACAACTCCCATCATCCCTGAGCTCTGGACTTGCTAGCTAGGGGTGATGGGAGTTGTAGTTCAACAACATCTGGGGACCCACAGGTTGAGAAAGGCTGCTGGGGAAGGGGCAGGAAACACCACCATTGCATGCAGAAGGTTCAGTCCCCAATGGCACCTCCGGAGTGTAGCTAATAAATAATAATAATAATAATAATAATAATAATAATAATAAGCTTCCAACAAAACACTAAAATACAGTAACCTATTAAACATTAAAAACTTCCCTAAACAGGGCTGCCTTCAGATGTCTTCTAAAAGTTTGGTAATTATTTTTCTCTTTGACATCTGGTGTGAGGGCGTTCCACAGGGCGGGTGCCACTACCGAGAAGGCCCTGTGCCTGGTTCCCCGTAACTTGACTTCTCGTAGCGAGGGAACTGTCAGAAGGCCCTTGGTGCTGGACCTCAGTGTCCGGGCAAAACGATGGGGGTTGAAACGCTGCTTCAGGTATACTGGATGAGGCCATGGTCTGACTAGATATGCATCAAGCTTCCTGTAAGTACCGTTGCTTTAAGTACCCAATATGGCCACTCAGAAGAATTGGCAGATTCAGGGAATCTAGAGTTGGAAGGGACCCCGAGGGTCATCCAGTCCAACCCCTGCAATGCAGGAAACATTTGCCCAGCGTGGGGCTCGAACCCACGACCCTGAGGTCAAGAGTCTCATGCTCTACCACGCCAAAGTCTTTGCAGAAGTACTAAGAAATGTTTAGGAAAGGAGAGGAAAATCCTAAGGGGGACACATCTCCCTCTTCCGAGCCTAAGGAGTACTGAGCATGCTCAGTGGGCACAGAATACGGACTGAGGGGGGGGGTGGGACTGATGGAAAACCCAGAGTGGGAGGGGTAATAGAGTGGCGGGCCTGAAACCCCCAGCAGAAGCACTTCACGCTGCAACACTTTGTTGCAGCCCTGGGCACGGAGAGAGGATGGCTCACCTGTATGGCTGTTGTGGGCTTGGTGGGACGTCTTCCCATGATTCCTCTGGCCAGCTCTTCTCAGCCGGTGCCCCCTTCATCACCAGAGCCAGGATGTTCATGGTGGGCGGCAACCAGCTCGACGGGCGCCTGCTTGGATAGGAAAGAGAATATACTTGAACCACGAGAAAAACCCACTTTTTTGCCATTGGGGGTGCAATTTTAATTAGAGACGTTTAGGAAAAACTGCCTGAAAGTTGGGCACTTGGTTGGAGTATTAGGCAGGGGACAGTCCTAACTTTTGAGTCTGGAAGGCCTGGGTTCGAATCCCAGTTTTTCAGGCAGAGCGGTGTCTTTGTCCCTTCCTGCAAACCAGGAGTTCGCTGGGAAAAATTAGGGAGAACCATGCTGACCTCAGGGCACAAGTCTGTCTTACTTGGCTAATTCTGACTGCTGGCAAGGACCAAGTTCACAAGCGGGACAAGATGGCGAGAATAACTTGCCTTATATATTTCCTAGGGAGCCGCTACTTCTGACCAGATCGCTTTAAACTCAGGGGCAGAGAAGCTGTTTCCAGCCCGAGGGCCACATTCCTTTCCGGGGGCCACATGAAAGTGGGTGGGGCAGAGGCAAAAGTGGGCGGAGAAACTGATGTCAATATTTCCATTGTATGGGAGGTTAGTTCTCAAGGGATCGGAGTCCCAATTTCAGACAAGCGAAAATGCTCTAGAAGGGTGGGAAGCAGTGCTGGTGAGGGGTGTGCCCTGGAAGAAGGGGTGTGGGCTGAGGGATATAGTTCCAAGGGCCACATAGAGAGGCTCAGAGGGCCGCATTTGGCCAGCTGGCTTCAGGCATAGCTGTCAACTTTCAGATTTGAAAATAAGGGATCAGCAGCCTCACCTGTCCTGGGGACAGTCTACGGGATATCTAACAATCCGGGATAGCAGCGGGAAGCGGCTCTGGAATAAGGGAATTTCCCGCAAAAAAAAGGGAAGGTTGACAGCTATGGGCTTCAGGTCCCGTCCCCCCCGGCCATCCACTTACCTGGATTTCGACAGGTGAGAATCGGCCTCGTTGGCGCATCCTGGAGCAGCTGCTCCGAAGAGCCACCCTAGCCAGTTTCCCTTTGCAGTTCCAGCGCCCTCAAGCTTTTCGGCTGCCTCCTGGGCATCGGGCAAGCAGGTCGCCTCTGGCTTCCCTGCAGCTTCCCCTACAGGTGAGCTGCCTTCTTCGCAGGCAGCGGGTGCCTGCCTTGGGCTCTCCACTGAGCTGCTTCCTCTGGGGCTGGGCGCTTGGTTCTGCACGTCGGGGCTCACACTAGCTTCTCCAGCCCCGCTGCGGGCCGCCTCCACAGCTTCTCCCAGAGCCGCCCTCAGCTTGGTCCAGTGGGTGTGAGGGAAGCCCTCCTGCTTCGGGGGCTCGCCGTAGACCCCCGAGGCCCGGCTCAGCTGCTCCCACCAGCTTTGTTGCTTCTCTTCGCTCTCCTGGCAGCTCCCTTCAGTGCCAGCCTCCGCCTCGGGGGTTCCCTCGCCGCCTCGGAAAGTGTGGCTCAGCCGGTCGCCCCACCGCAGGAGTCTCTGGTGCAAAGGCGGCCCAGCTTGGGGCTCATGGAGCGGGCTGGATTGGGCCACGGGGCCTTCCGCCAGGCCGGCGAGAGGAGGCGGGCGTTTGGGCAAAGCGACTCGGCTCCCTCCGCGAGCCTTTTGTGTACCGGCCAGCAGCTCAGTCGGTGGGGTGGGACACCGGGGTGACGGCCGGACGTCAAGGGGCAGGTGCTGGTGCTCGAAGAGGAGGTCCAGCTGGAAGGTCAGCATGGAGAGCGGTTGGAGCAGCAGGAGGAGTTCGTCGGCCCAGCGGCGGCAGAAGCCTTGGCTGAGTACCAGGAAGGCGGTGGGCAAGTACAGCGCCGAGATCAGCTCTGTGGGGTCGGGAGACGGCATGAACAGGTCAGAAACGCATCCTTCTAAGTCAACCTTGTTGTTGGAGTTACAGATAGGTAGCCGTGTTGGTCTGCCATAGTCAAAACAAAAAAAAATCCTTCCAGTAGCACCTTAAAGACCAACTAAGTTAGTTCTTGGTATGAGCTTTCGTGTGCATCTGAAGAAGTGTGCATGCACACGAAAGCTCATACCAAGAACTAACTTAGTTGGTCTTTAAGGTGCTACTGGAATGAATTTTTTTTGTTTTGACTTGTTGTTGGACTACAACTCCCAGCATCCCCGGCTACCAGGACCAGTGGTCAGGGATGATGGGAGTTGTAGTCCAACAGCAGCTGGGGACCCCAGTTTGAGAAGGGCTGTCCATGCAGGGAGTTGGACTAGGTGATTCTTGGGGTCCCTTCCAAATGTACAGCTCTGTGATTTTCCAGGAGCACAGGGTGGGGGTGAAAGTAGAGGGTGTGACACCAGGGAGCAGAATTAATCTTCCATTTTCACTTTTTAAAAGAACCACCACCACCAAATTTCTAATTCTTGTGTATTTAAAAAAACCACAAGTGAACCTAAAAAATTTAAAGATATAAACTAAAACCAGCATTCCCTCTTCTTGCCCCCTGCAGTTCCAAATATAAAAGCTTATATTCAAATACGTGCCTGGGTTGAGATTCCTGCATTGCAGGGGGGGGTTGGACTAGATGACCCACAGGGTCCCTTCCAACTCTATGATTCTATGGTAGGCGTGCTTAAACAAAAAAGGGTTTTAGCAGGCACCGAAAAGAGTAATGCACAGGCACTTGCCTAATATCAGTACGTCGTGGAGGTGCTAATAAAAAACGTGGGGTGCCCCAAATTTACCTGAGTTCCGCTGCAGGTTGGCAAACCACTGCTCCAACTGCTTCATGCTACGGAGATAAGATAGATGAGATAAAACTTTATTCGCATTAGCCAATGGCCATAGCAACAGTAAAACATTACAGTATACGCAGAAAAGGAAATGTGATATAAGAGCACAATTTAAAGTCCTGAATCAGCCGACAGTTAGTGGCCCTTATTCTGATTGCCCCTGCTATGAACCTAGCAACCTTTGCTGTTATCTGCTCATTTTGATCTGATAGAAGAAAGGACATTGTGGCAGTGGTTGAGTGCCCTGGGATGGTTAGTACGAGTGGGGTGATGATCTGGTTCCTCAGGTCTTTGTAGAGAGTACAGGACAGGAGGACGTGTGCCGCTGTTTCGGTGCTACCATCTCCACAGGGCCAAAGGCGTTCCTCAGGCGGGATCTTCTGGAATCGACCCTCAAGTACCGCAGATGGCAAAACATCCAGTCTTGCAAGTGTAAAAGCACGTCTGTATTTTGGGATAATAAGTTTGTGCAGATAGGGGGCCAGAGAATCAAAATGGAGAGGTGGAAAATGAACATACCAAGGGCAGAATTTCCTTATAGTGGCCAGGTTGTTCTGATGCTCGATATCTTTTAGACGTTGACCAATTAGACTGCTTGCTTTAGTAGGGCCCATAGTGAGTAGGTGTTGGGGGGATAGGCCACAAGAGTGAAGTTTTTGATAGACAGTTTTAAGCCAGGCACTTTTATGGGAGTCTTGAAGTACTAGGGATAGTAAACCGGGGGGGGGGGGGGGATTTGAGTTTAGGCGGAGCCAGAAGTTAAGAGTTCTTTGCCAAGTCCGTACTTCTACTGAAGGGGAGACTTGCCTCCAGTCTCAATGATGCGTTTGGGTCATCATGCTACGGACGAACAAGCCAAGACAAAGGGTTTTAGCATCAAACGTAGCAATGCCTGAAAGCTGCCTTGTAGAATCAGACCTTTGGGTCTACCTGGCTCAATACTGACCAGCATAGCTCTCCAGGGTTTCGGGTAGGGATCCTTCCCCCCTCAGGGAGGTTGCAAAGGTTGCAGCTGAGACCTTTGGGCATGCAAAGGAAATGCTCCCTCACTGCGCTATGGGCCTTGGCCCTAAAAAGAAAGCAAGACCCTAGTCCTCATGGATTTGAGTAAAGGGCTGATTTAAGTTGCCTTGCAGGACGAATCCGCCTGCTGGACAAATTCAGAGGCTGTTAAATATAAATGAAGGATCGACACTGGAATGTTTCGTTGGAATTACCTGGATGAATTAAGGAATGCAGCACAATGTGAGATCATCACTCCCCGAACTTCAGAGCATGGGGAGTCAACCAAAGATTTATAAAAAAGTAAAGGTAAAGGGACCCCTGACCATTAGGTCCAATCGCAGACAACTCTGGGGTTGTGGCACTCATCTCGCATTATTGGCGGAGGGAGCCGGCGTACAGCTTCCGGGTCATGTGGCCAGCATGACTAAGCTGCTTCTGGCGAACCAGACCAGTGCACGGAAACGCCGTTTACCTTCCCGCCGTTTACCTATTTATCTACTTGCACTTTGAGGTGCTTTCGAACTGCTAGGTTGGCAGGAGCAGGGACCAAGCAACGGGAGCTCACCCCGTCATGGGGATTCGAACCGCTGACCTTCTGATCGGCAAGTCCTAGGCTCTGTGGTTTAACTCACAGCACCACCCGCGTTATAATTTGGCATAAAATTTGGACTGTTTGATTGCATTATAATTTGGAATGTTTCCAAAGTGGCTTTTATTGGCTTGTTAAAATGGAAAACATAATAAATATTATTCTAAAAAAAAAAAAGGAAGATTTAAGTTGCCTTGCACCGTGTGATATGCTTGGTCAATATTGTCTATACTGACTGGCAGCAGCAATCCAGGGTTTCAGGCAGGGGACATTCCCAGCCTGACCTGGAGATGCCATTGGGGACTGAACATGCTGGAACCTCCTGCATGTAAGGCAGATGAGCTACAGCCCCCCCCCCCCCCCCCGCCCATGTCTTCTACTCACTTCAGGAGGCCCAGGATGAAAGCGTGGAAGCGCTGCTGGTTGCTGCGAAGCGGAGCCAAGCGCGATACCCGCCAGTACAAGGCGTTCAGCGACCGAGCGTGGGGACCTGGGCGAGAAGCACATGGAGAAACTCCAGCAGATACCTTCACTTAGTGCCACATCACAGCTCCCCGCCCCTGCTCCAAAAGACCCACAGGAATGAATGAGCAAGCCACGGCTGCCCCAAATACGAGAGCTCACGAAATCCTTATGGATCAGGAGTGCGCCTAGGCAGAAAGAGCCTGCCTCAATCTCCCATCTCTAGTATTTCGCTGGTTCTTGAAGACACAGCCTTTGTAGACAAATGTGCATGCGCACGCACACACACACACTCCGATCTCCTGACATGAACCTCCTGCTTTCACTGTTTTAATTGCAGGGCGCTTTGTTCTATTTATTTAAAAGCATTTCTCCGCCGCTTGACGTCTCGAAAAACATCTTAGCGGTGTGCAGCTTGAAACAAACGCACGGCACAGCGTGGAAACAAGAATGCCACCCGAAAAAACCAGGAAAGCAGCTGCATAAAAACACATAAAAATAAATGAATAAGGAAATAAAACGTAAATTTCAGAAGATTCGAATGTGTACAAAGAGTAAGCTTTACGGTGCTTAAGGCTGCTTAGGTGGAGTGGTTGAACTTCAGCGTGCAACATCACTTTTCATCCCGTCCCCTGGGCCAGAAGAACCCATTCATTCATACATTCCTTAAAATTCTTATAACACATTCATTCATTCATTCATTCCTTTCTATGCTGCTTTTCACTCCCACGAGTCACAAATTGGATCACAAACAAAATATAACAATAGCATAATAAAGGTAAAGGTAAAGGGACCCCTGACCATTAGGTCCAGTCGTGGCCAACTCTGGGGTTGCACGCTCATCTCGCTTTATTGGCTGAGGGAGCCGGCGTACAGCTTCCGGGTCATGTGGCCAGCATGACTAAGCCGCTTCTAGCAAACCAGAGCAGCGCACGGAAACGCCGTTTACCTTCCCACCGGAGTGGTACCTATTTGTCTACTTGCACTTTGACATGCTTTCGAACTGCTAGGTTGGCAGGAGCAGGGACCAAGCTCATGGGAATTCGAACTGACGACCTTCTGATCAGCAAGTCCTAGGCTCTGTGGTTTAACCCACAGCGCCACCCTAGAACATCACAATTACAACATAAATAATCTAGAACAATTAACGAATCATCTGTAAAACGATAGCTCAGTTGGTCAGTGTGGTGCTGATAATGGCAAGGTTGCAGGTTCAATCCCCGTAAAGGGCAGCTGCATATTCCTACATTGCAGGGAGTTGGACTCAATGATCCTCAGGTTCCCTTCCACATTTACAATTCTACATATCAGCAATAAAACAACCACCTTCTATAAATCGCTAAATGAAAGAACTGAAAAGATAAGCTAAAGGGCACAACCGCAGCAAAAGATTCACAAAGCACTACTATAGCGCTCACAAGCCACAAAACAATATTAGCAACGTTAGAGAACTCACAACCAACCAAGCAGATTTATCCTACCGGCTTTAACCAGGAAGCTCTGCAAAATGTGGCCATTTGGGGTGCAGAATCAAGATTTTTAAAAAGGAAAACGACCACCAAACAAACCCACCTCCTGCCTCTCTGACACCTCCTTCCTACCTGGCTTAGCTGAGGCTTCCACAACGCTCCACGGGGAACTGGGTCTCTGGCCCGTGATGACATCTTTCTGAAAGGGCTTCAGGCCGTCGCCCACCAGGGCTCGCAGGGCAGGGCACAGAGTGGTCAGGACCACGTAGCCGATGTCTGGGCTGAGGCGGCTGTCTCCCAGCTGGGTCTGCGCAGGAGGGAAACGGCTGGGTGTCAGCTGCTGGCAGGCTGGGGAGAGAAAACAACCAACGCCGCCCCCCTCCCCTTGCAAATTGGTAATTAGCGCTTTCTAATTAGCCTCCCTGCACCCCCACCCACCCTCGTAAGCGCAGAGGGCTGCTCCTTTTGCAGCTCCTTGCCAGGCAGTCTTTCATACGCCCCCCAAACACCCACTTTTTATCTCTATTTTATATATATATATATATATATATATATATATACACTGTATGTTTTTTAACATATCATTTCCAACAATCATTTAACATATTTTCTTATCTAATACAATGTTTTGGACTTAAATTGACCACATCTGAAGATTTTTCAATCTTTATCACTTTGTCTACAATTCTTAATTTCTCTATTACTTTTAATCGTCCTTAACTAATAACTCTCTTCATAGTCTTCATTGCAATATTTCGCACAGCCCTCCTTACAAATCTTCTTGCAGTCCTACTAGAGTACCGTATTTTTTGCTCTATAAGACTCACTTTTTCCCCTCCTAAAAAGTAAGGGGAAATGTGTGTACGTCTTATGGAGCGAATGCAGGCTGCGCAGCTATCCCAGAAGCCAGAACAGCAAGAGGGATTGCTGCTTTCGCTGCGCAGCGATCCCTCTTGCTGTTCTGGCTTCTGAGATTCAGAATATATTTTTTCTGGTTTTCCTTCTCCAAAAACTAGGTGCGTCTTGTGGTCTGGTGCGTCTTATAGAGCGGAAAATACGGTAATCTGTTTATTACAATTGCTTTTCAAATAGTTCAAATATTTACTCCAGTCCTCTAAGAATCTCTGGTCCCGCAGGTTTCGCATCCTTCCTGTCACCTTACCTAATTCTGCATAGTCCAGCGCACTTTTGTATCTCTATGTCAGTGTGGCATAGCGGTGAGAGCGCCAGGGAGCAGGAGAAACCAGGTGTGGTGGACTGGTTGGGGTGCAGAGGAATGATGGGAGGAACCAGCTGGGGAACCCCCAAGGGAAGAAGGCTCAGGGAGTGGTGGTGGGACAATGATGAGTGGTCAGAAGGAGAACAGGAGGTGTTGGAAACTGAAGAGGCAACGGGGCTTAGTGAGCGGGGAGAGTCTGTGGCAGAGAGCAGCCCAGAATCAGAGGCAGAAGCTGAAGCTGAAGAAGGAGTGGAGGGAGACCAAGGAGCAGAGAGGATCTGGCTGGCGAATAGTCACAGGTGTCTCTCCCTCCTGCTGCGATAAGCTCCTCTCCCCCTCCCCCCTGGTCTCCCAAAACTAGGCAAGACACTAGGAAAATGGGGAAGGAGAAATTAGCATCATGCAGGTACAGTCTCAGATTGCTTGGGGGAAACCTTGGAGAGGAAGGTACTTAGGCAGCAGCAGGAAGACAAGTCTCTACAACTGCTCCATGGAGGCAAGGCCTGCTGGAGATGTTGCTGTCCACATTAGGCCTGACACCCCTATGTAGATTGTGTTTTTGCTAATACAGTGGTACCTCAGGTTACATACGCTTCAGGTTACAGACTCCGCTAACCCAGAAATAGTGCTTCAGGTTAAGAACTTTGCTTCAGGATGAGAACAGAAATCGTGCTCCGGCGGCGCGGCGGCAGCAGGAGGCCCCATTAGCTAAAGTGGTGCTTCAGGTTAAGAACAGTTTCAGGTTAAGAACGGACCTCTGGAACGAATTAAGTACTTAACACGAGGTACCACTGTACACATTTAACTCCAACTTGCAAGGCATGATTTGCTACTGGCTCGCTCCTGACACAGGGGTTCAAATCCCCACTCTGCTGCCAGCTCACCTTGGGGCAGTCGCTGCCTCTTAGCCTACCTCACAGGGTTGTTGTGGGGGTGAATTGAAGGGGGGGAAAGAACCACTATGCCACTTTGAACTCTTCAGAGGAAAGGGTGGGGTAATAAATGCAGGGTGTGTCTCTCTCCCCCTGCAGAATCTGAAACCGCAACCAGCTGCAAGGGTAGTGGCAGAGGAGCAAGAGCCCTATCTATGCTGCCTTTAGCTTATTGGAGGGAAGGGGGGGGGAGATATAAAATTAGTGGAAGCTGGTTTGTTAGGGCAAATGGGGCAGCGGCCGACCATCGCTCGGTCTGCATTCAGCCAGCCCCCACCTTCCTGCCCTCTTTTCTTAAGGCCACTCCAAGGGGTCGCCCCTGCTCTCAGCTTCCTCCTCTTCGGTCTCAGGGTTGCCCTTACAGAAATCAGCTGGGGGTGGGGAGAAAGATGGGGGGAACCAACAAGGAGTGGGGACTGCCCATCATTGGTTCTGATGCCACCTGGGCTCCCTGCCTTCCGCCCCCCCACCCGCAATGGGGCACCAGCTGCTGGCTTCATAAAATGTAACTTCAAAACAAACCTTCTGAACGAGGTTCCGGGCTGTGCTGAAATGGGCGACGATCTTGTCCACGGAGGCACTGACTGCCACGAGCAAAGCTGGGGGAAAGCCGAGAGAAGAGAGAGGATTACCGGGGGGGGGGCATTGTTTGCTTGTGCTTCGGGGGCCGCCATCCAGAAGTCCTTTCTGCTTATGATTTGGGTGTATGATGGTATCGGACGTGGGTGGCGCTGTGGGTTAAACCACAGAGCCTAGGGCTTGCTGATCAGAAGGTCGGCGGTTTGAAGCCCCGCGACGGGGTGAGCTCCCGTTGCTCGGTCCCTGCTCCTGCCAACCTAGCAGTTCGAAAGCACGTCAAAGTGCAAGTAGATAAATAGGTACCGCTCCGGCGGGAAGGTAAACAGCGTTTCCGTGCGCTGCTCTTGTTCACCAGAAGCGGCTTAGTCATGCTGGCCATATGACCCGGAAGCTGTACGCCGGCTCCCTCGGCCAATAAAGCGAGATGAGCGCCACAACCCCAGAGTCGGTCACGACTGGACCTAATGGTTAGGGGTCCCTTTACCTTTACCTGGTATCGGGGCAGTTGCGAGCGATCATGCTGCTTGCACCTGCAAACAATATCAGGGCAGACTGCCCGCTTCTTTTCCAATTACAGTGGTACCTCAGTTTTCGAACGTCTCCGTTGACGAACATTTTGGTTTTTGAACGCCGTAAACCCAGAAGAAAATGCTTCTGTTTTCAAACGCGCCTCAGAAGTCGAACTGAAAACACAGCTTCCATATTGAGTTTTCCGTATTGAGGCTTCCGTACGGAGTTTTCAGTTTTTCAAGCGTTTCGGAACTTGAACAGTCTTCCTGAACGGATTACGTTCAAAAACCGAGGTACCACTACAGTATACAGTACATATGTCATAGCTTCCTGCTGAAATACTAGCACCATCTGGGAGGCTTGCCTGACGCCATCATTATATATCTTTAGGTGCCAGGCAAAAATGTTCCTCTATAGCCAAACCTTTGGCTGATTAAATGGTCGGTTTGCTTTTATTATGTATTTTGTGTTCTTGTTTTGTATTTTTATGTTGTGAGCTGCCCTGTGGTCTTTGGATAAAGGCTGATATACACATTTAATCAGTGCATTTTTCTAAAAAAAATGTTTAGGGGTACTCTCATTTCCCTACTCATATTGAAATACTGGCCCTCAATGAGGCCAAACCAAAATTCACAAAATGTTTAGGGGTATGTGTATGCCTGCGTCCCCCCAGAAAAAAACACTGTATTTAATTAATCATCATCATCTGAGCTATACATTCAAGGTAAAGGTAAAGGGACCCCTGACCATTAGGTCCAGTCAGTGCTGACTCTGGGATTGTGGCGCTCATCTTGCTTTACTCTTCAAAGGAGCCGGCGTACAGCTGGTCATGTGGCCAGCATGACTAAGCCGCTTCTGGCGAACCAGAGCAGCGCACGGAAACACCGTTTACCTTCCTGCCGGAGTGGTACCTATTTATCTACTTGCACTTTGACGTGCGTTCGTACTGCTAGGTTGGCAGGAGCAGGGACCGAGCAACGGGAGCTCACCCCGTTGCGGGGATTCGAACTGCCGACCTTCTGATCAGCAAGTCCTAGGCTCTGTGGTTACAAATCAGGAGTGGGAGTCCTTAAGGAGGTTGGATGGCGCCTTGTACGCCTCCAGAAACTCCTGCAGCCAAGCTGGTGCCAAACGTATTGCTCTGCTTTCCTTTGGATCACATCAGCGAGGCTGAAAAGGGGCCCCAGGTCCTCCATACACACTGCACCCCAGAAAGGTCACTTTGGTGCCACTAACGGGGCAAAAACAACATGGGAGGCAGCAGTTATGATTTCCCAGACTCGGCAGCCACAGCAGGCGCTGCGATTCTCCAGCGTTTTGACGCCACCCCCAGAGACACACTCCTTTGTCTCTCAAGACAGACAGATGGCAGCAACAAAACATTCAAAGCGCTATTATACCACTCTAAGCAGCCGCGGCTTCCCCCAAGGAATCCTGGGAACTGTAGTTTGTTATGGGTGCTGAAAGTTGTGAGGAAGCCCCCTTCCCCCCCCCCCGAGCGACAATTCCCAGAGTTTCCTGGGGAAAGGAATTGATTGTTAAACAACTTGTAGCTCTGTGAGGGGAAGGAGGGGGTCTCCCAACCCCTCTCAACGCCTTTAACAAACAGTATCTCCCAGAATTCTTTGGGGGAAGCCATGACTATTTAAAGTGGTATTGCTGTGCTTTGAATGTATAGTGCGAATGGGGCCTCACTTTCGTTCTCTTTTAATTGAAAGCTGGGGATCTGGAAATTAAGTTTCATACGTTTGCCCCCCTCTCCGCTGGATGCCCATGGGGGTGCCGATGGAAAAGGAGGTGGCAGACCCTCCCTGTCTCTCTCTCTTTTCAAATCTTCCTGGGGTTTCCTGCGAATACAACACGTTTCCATGGAAATCCTCATCTCTTTGGCCTCCCTTCAGGTTTTCGAGAATTAAAGGTGCCAGGAGAGACATGGGTTGCCATGGGAACGAACAAGGCCTGAATAGGAGTTGGGAAGAGTTCCCAGATATTGAAGGTGTTTGGGTGGCTCTTTGCATCTCTCTCCCCTCGCCCGTGTTTCCCTCCTTCCTCTCCTAAGATGTCCCCCACCCCAACCTCTAAAGTTGAACACTTTTGTCTAATTTGCTAACACCATGAGGCTAGACGTTTCCTAGCACATCGCAAGCAGTAAGCTCAGTATTGTCAACAATGAAAAATCATAATTAATAACCAATTGTGATCAACAATTATTGATGATCAATAGTGATAGATGATAGATAGATAGATAATGTGTTTTAAGATTGTACCTTTCTTTTGTTCTCGAAGTTGGGCCCAGACTCGATCAGCATCGGCCCCCCACAGATGGCTGTTATTTGGGACCCCGCCAAAGGACTGGGAATGTCTGACTGGAAGAAGATGGGACAGAAAGAAGGGAAGTCAAAATATGGAGGACAAGAAGCTATCTAGCTTCTCTGTGGATGCCAGGATTTTCATTTATTTATTCCAGTTATTAGCCAAGCCCTCACAAAGTGAAACGAAGAACAAGAAATATTTTTTAAAAACACACACACACACACACACACACACACACACACAGAGAGAGAGAGAGAGAGAGAGAGAGAGAGAGAGAGAGAGTATGAAGTGTTGAGCAGATTCAGATAGTTGTGGCCTGAATTAAATCACCTAAACCATAATAATAATAATAATAATAATAATAATAATAATAATAATTTATTTGTACCCTGCCCATCTGGCAAGGTTTCCCCAGCCATTCTGCTCCCAATAGAATATTAAAAACATGACAAGACATCAAACATTAAAAACTTCCCTTTGGGAAAGGGAGAAGTGCAGGTCCTGGATCTCAGCTGAGATGAAGATTCCAGGTATTGCTGGGATCCAGCTCCCATCAGCCCCAGCCAGGATGGTCAGAGATGATATACACCTGGGCAAGTTCAACTGGTGCAACATGAGACTCTCAGTCTCAAGGACATGAGTTGAAGCCCCATGCTGGGCAAAAGATTCCTGCATTGCAGGGGATGGGAGTGCATATCCCTTGTGGTCCCTTCCAACTCTATAATTCTATGAATATATGGACCAAGGGAACCTTTCAGTGATGGAACAGCCTCAGAGCACTCATCAAACCCAGGTTGGTGCCTGTAAACCAGACCTGGCACTCAGATGTTGGGGAGCAAGAGGGTTGCTTCTACAGATGAGATCTGAGAGATCGTGCTTTGGCATGACAGCAAGGAGGGATCCACCTTACTCAGGCAGATGTGTCCCCCCCTCTCGTCCCTCTTCCTTTTCAACACATCTCCCAGCTCCCTGCTCTCCCCAAAAGCAAGATACCTAGATCATTTCACCACCAGGCCCTTGTGGAATGCCACTTAAAACCAGAGCTTAGAAAGGTTTTATGATTATTAAATGAACTTGTTCTAGTTGTAGATGTCCGCACGCACACACACACAATGGAACTACATCCCTGTTCAGGTTCATCCTTTTACAAAACAAACTAGTTCAGTTCTCAGTTCGAGTCCATTCAAGTTATCCACGTCAAAAAGAAAGAGAGAAAAATCAACATTCAGAATGTGGCAAGCTGCTATGCTACGATATAGAACATACTTTTCTTTTTGAAGAAAACATCTACATACACACATAGCAGAATGTGAATGGTTTCATTTAGTTCCACCAACAATTATGATGTTTCAGCTTAAAGGGCCAAAGAGTCTAAAGAGTAAATAATAATAATAATAATAATCCACACATGGAAGGGAATGAACTTGAAGGTGAACTACAAATCATTCTAAGTTGTACCCCAAATTGAATTGAATTCACTCAGCAATTGTGGGAACTACTTTCAGGTGTAGGTCAGAGATTTGTGGGCTAATTTGGTGAACTTACACTGAACTAGTTACTCTGAACTAGTTGGTTCCAAGCTCTGCTTGAAACAGCCTCTCCTTCTGCCTGTCTTGCCATTAAGTTGTGGTCTCTTCCAACTCTATGATTCTATGATTCTAAGTTTTTGAAGCTGGTTATATGTGCTTAAGTCAGGAATATAAGAAGCTGCCTTATGCGGAGGGCACCAAAGTCCGTCTCATTCAGTATAGTCTGATCCATTGGTCAAGCAGCGGTTACAGGCTAGGACCTGAGAGACGGGAGTTCAAATCCCCACTCAGCTCTGAAGCTCACTGGGTGAGCTTTGGCCAAGTGCCATCTCTCAGCCTCACCTCCCTCACAGGGTTGCTGTGAGGATAAAATGAGGAAGGGAGAAACCATGTATGCCAGCTTGGGCTCCTTGGAGGGATATAAATAAAATTAGAAAACAATACAATGTAAGAATAAAAGAAGCCATGAAAATACAATGAAAAATCAATGGGAACACTGAATGTGGAAACCCCGGATCCGATCAATTGCTAGATTAAGTGTCGTAATATCTTAATTTCTGTACTTTCTATACCACCCAATGGCTTCCTTCCTTTCTGTTTGGCTCAGATTCCCACATGTTGAGAATCTCATTTTATTTTAAAAACAAACCCGCAAACTTCCAGTCCTCATGGCACACACACACACACACACACACACACACACACACAGAGTATATGTGCCAATGAAGCTGTGGGCAGGAGCCATGCAAATATGGTTTCCCATCAGCAGGACGACGAACTTTAGTGGTTCCTCTGTAGCTCTTTGAATTGTACCCTCCATGGAGGAGCTCTCCCTCTGTATTTTCCTGGCAAGTCAGCCTTTAAGGTATATATCCTGACTTAGGCAACCAGTCTGGACTGGAGATGATCAGACTATTAGCCTCCTCTCAGGGTGGTTAATTTTTTTCCTAGCACAGGTGGGGGGGAAAACCTCCAGATGTTGCTGGACTACAACTCCCATCATCCCTGGCCATTATTTTCACTGGCTGGGGCTGCTGGGAGCTGGAGTCCAACCAAGTTATTTGTCAAAAGCATTTTTTACCCATCTCCTCAGCCCGAAAACACCTCTCAGAGCGGGTTGCAGTGATCAATACTAAGAGAGTCTAGAGAGCATTGGTTCCCAATGTGGGTGGTACCACCTCCTGGGGGGCAGAGTGATTACTTGTGGGGTGGGTGCTAAGAGGCAAGAGGGCGATGTAAATGACGACCAGATTTCGAAAAGCTGGTATCACTGGATGAAGTTCATCTATTTAGTTGCTTTAATTAATCTAAAAACAGGGACCAATTTGCTATGTTCTGGACATATGCAGGTCACCGGGGCCACCCTGCCCTGTTCTGCCCCTCCATACTGTTCCACCCCTTTTTGCGATGTTTTCAGGGCACTTCTGGGTTCAGCGCAATGCGCATGTGCGCAATGGCACACATATCCCCTAAAACAGTCGCTGCCTGCAAATAAGTTTTCATTGGATTCTAAATGAATGTGCAATTGGTTGTTAGAGTTTTGTATTTCACTGTGTTATTATCCCCCTTAGCGGGCCGTGCAAACCGCAGTTCTGCATCATGCTTTTTAGAGAGGTGGGCTGGGGGGCAACTGGAGCTGAGTTTATAGAACCGAGGGGCCGGTGGCACAAAAAAGTTTGAGAACCACTGGTCTAGAGGACCTCGAGTCCCCTGTCCAGTTGCACACACCTGATGCCAACAGGCAGGAGTAACCATACACACAAGAAGCTGATTGGACGAGGCCAGAACGGCAACTCGCGCAGAGTTGCAACAGGCATCCTCTGTCTCTGTGCGGACAGCTGCTTTGGCCTCACAGCCTTCAACCAAACCCCTCAAGGAGGCGCACAGTTTGGGGAACAGGTGACGGAGGCAGGGAAGGTGGGAAAATGAGGGGAGAGGCGGCTTACGTTGCTTGGGAGCTCCCGGCTCTCTGGCTTCCATACTGCCCCAGGGCACTCTCCCGAGCCCTGCTCCAGCCTGGCTGTCAAGGGGGGCGCGGCGGGCTCCAAACGGCCGCTCGGGCACCTGGCGGGGTGGGAAAGCTAAGGCGGGGAAGGTGCGGCTGCGGGGGAAGAGGGGTGAGAACAGCACAGCCAGGTCAGGGCTCCCCAGGAAAGGCAGGGCGCTCCTGGCAGGGGGGGAGTAGGCCCCGATGGGGGAGAGGCGGATGGGGAGCAGCTCCTCGGGCGAGAGAGTGCCCAAGACCTGCCCCTGCCGCCCGGCCAGGAGGCAGACCTCCTCGCAGGACAAGGTCTTGAGCCTGGGGCAGAAGGCCGGGGCAGGAGGGGCAGGGGAGCTCAGCTCCACACTCTCTAAGCCAGTGCAGAGTGAGGGGTGCAGGGGTGCCGGGCCGTCCACCACAGAGAAATGGACCAGGAGAGGTGGGTAGGGCAGATTCTGAGGCCTGGAGGAGCGGGCAAGGAGGGCGTCAGCTGCAGGCCAGAGCGAGGGCAAGGGGGCCAGGAGGTGGCGGCAGCAGCACCAAGGAGCGAAGCCAGTGCAGAGCGAGGGAAGGGTGGATTGGGGGGGGGGGAGCACGTGAGGTCGACAAACCAGTGAGAAATGCATGGAAGCCAGACAACGAGCCAGACCAGCGTGATTGATTGATTGATTGACATGGGAAGCAGGACGGGGGTGTGGGAGGGGAAGCCAGAAAGAGGTTTTGGGTGGGGGTCAAGAGCAAGGAAGGAGAGGGAGAGGAGAGAATATGAAACAAAACAAAACAAAAACAAAGTTATTTCCAGAAGTCACACAGCAGACAACGAACAAACATGGTCATGAGACACGCAACACAAAACAATCCCGATGCAAAAAACACCCAACCTCGTTTGGAGAAGCTGTGTGTCTTCAGCTGGGAAACGCAGGACCTTAATCCAGAGTTGGGGGACTCTGCCCCACTCACTCCATACACGAGATACCATTTTAAGCATTCATGGCGTCCCCCCCAAAGGATTCTGGGAGATAAAAGTTCATTAAGGGCGCTGGGAGTTGTACTACGATTCCCAAAGCGGTTTTAACAGCCAAGCCCTTTTCGTGGGGGACTCTGGGAACTGTAGCTCTGGGAGGGGAACAGAGGGTCACCCTAATAACTCTCATCACCCTTAACAAATGACAGCTCCCAGAATTATTTGGGGGAAGCCATGACTCTTTATAGTGCTTTAAATGCATGGTGTGAATATGGCCTGAGAAGCCTTATGTTTGTCGCTTGACTTCCAGCTCCCATTTTCCCTGACTGACCACTGGCCTTGTTGGCTGGGGCTGAGGAGAGTTGAGAGACGGCAAATGTCTTGAGGGTCACAAGCTTGCCCTGTCTGGTGTAGGAAAAGCTCTTTTGAATTAAGATGGCAGAACTGAATCTTTCAAAACTGCACTGATTTTAACCACAGATGTCAAAACTGTGCTGATTTGTTTGTTTATAATGCTTTCTAATCTTAATTTATTTAACAAAATTTATAGACTACTTGCTTGTAGTAAAGCCTCTCAGCGGTTTACGAGAAGATCCCATGTTCTCAAATCCCCGCATCTTCAGGTAGGATTGGGAAAATACCCCCTGCCTGAAGACCTGGTGTGTGCTGCTGCCAGTCAGTGTAGACATTACTGAGGTAGATGGAGCAGTGGTCTGATCTATAAGGTAGCTCTCCATGTTCTCCAGGTAGGACTGGCAGTAGACACTGTCTCAAAATCTGGGGAGGGCCATAGCTCAATCGAAGGTCTCTGGCTCAATTTCCAGCATCTCAGGTAGGGTTGGAAAGCGTGGAGAGCTGCTGCTGCTGCTGCCAGTCAGTGTAGACAGCACTGAGTGAGATGGACCTGTGGTCTAACTCAGCAGAAGGCAGTTTTCTATGTTCCAAAGCCCCCAATCTGGAACAGAAACTTCCCCACCCTGAAAGGTAGCAAGTTTGGTTTGAAGTCTCACAAAGTAATCCACATTACAGTGGTACCTCGGGTTAAATACGCTTCAGGTTACAGACGCCGCTAACCCAGAATTAGTACCTCGGGTTAAGAACTTTGCTTCAGGATGAGAACAGAAATCGTGCTCCGGTGGCGCGGCGGCAGCAGGAGGCCCCATTTGCTAAAGTGGTGCTTCAGGTTAAGAACAGTTTCAGGTTAAGTACGGACCTCCGGAACGAATTAAGTACTTAACCCGAGGTACCACTGTACTATCTGAAGAGAGCACACAGACCTCGATCCACAGAAGACTCTGAAGTCCAGAGTCTAAAGATTTCCTAAGTGCACCGCTGCCACGATGACGTGGGCCGTTGAAGTTACATTACCTTAAAAACAAAAACAAATGATTCTCTCCAAACCAGGAAAAGGCAGCCGATTATAGCTCCACAGTTGCCCCCACACCTTGCCCCATTTTAGGGGTGGGTGGAGTGGAAAGGGGCAAGGATCCAGTTTGCTTCCGGGGAAAGAGAAAGAAAGGGAAAGTACTGCAAAGGTTGTCAGTCCAGGAAGACAAATGCAAAGTGGTTATCTGCTTCCTGCTTCCTCTTGCTGACAGAAGTGCTTGAGTGTGTGTTGTTGAGGGAGACAGGCAGCAAGGGGAGGGAGAAGTTCCCCTAGCTCCGACTGACAACCACGTTAACCAATCAGAGCAACTCTTTTTGGTTATTTATTAATTTTAGGCCAGGTAACCAGATTCAAGGTGTGCCTTAGAGGCTGGCGAGAGAAAAAGGTGCAGGGGTGGTATTGATTTCTTCATTCTCTTAAAGCAAAACAAGAAACCAACTGAAAACTCACAATAGCAGAGCAGAGATGGAAGTGGAGAGCGAGTGTCTGTCAGACACCACTCTGAACAAAAGCACAAGATGTCCCTAAAAATGTGCTAATGTTTGTGCAAAAAAAGGACTGCATCTGTGCCGTGCAGCTTGAAGGACACCTGGGAGCTGTCGTTTGTTAAGGGTGCTAGGAAACTGCAAGATTCTTTGGGGGCGAAGTCCTCTGTTTTAACTGTGCTTTGGGTGAATCGAATGCACACAGAGTATACACTTGTTCATTTGTATACCTCGACTACTTGAGCGCATAGGTGGCGCACTCTTTTGAACGCAATAAGGGAGCGCCCCAGTCACAGGCCACATTCCTCCTTTGAAACGACCTTAAACACTCCAGGGAAAATAAATAACACATTGTTATAGGTTTGGGGGGTGGAGTGCAGTCTAGATAATACCCGTGGGTCCGTACTGTGAGGTTATAATTTATAAGAAGACATCTGCTGATCTGGTCCGACAAGTTTCTTTGTAAGAATACTTTCTTTGTAAGAATACAATCTTAAGAATACTTTCTAATGGCCTGTTAAAAGGTAAAGGTACCCCTGCCCGTACGGGCCAGTCTTGACAGACTCTAGGGTTGTGCGCCCATCTCACTCAAGAGGCCGGGGGCCAGCGCTGTCCGGAGACACCGCTACTCTGGCGAGCCAGAGCCGCACACAGAAACGCCGTTTACCTTCCCGCTTGTAAGCGGTCCCTATTTATCTACTTGCACCCGGGGGTGCTTTCGAACTGCTAGGTTGGCAGGCGCTGGGACCGAGCAACGGGAGCGCACCCCGCCGCGGGGATTCGAACCACCGACCTTTCGATCAGCAAGCCCTAGGCGCTGAGGCTTTTACCCACAGCGCCACCCGCGTCCCTTTAATGGCCTATTAAGTGCTGCTATTTACATGTCCAAAGAGGTTGCCCTGTTGCCATGGAGACAAATGGATGGCCTTTTCCCCAATTCCCCAGATGGGGAACAATAGGCCAAAGTAGGATGATACTGGAAGGTGCTTATCTTGCTCTGTGTTGGGCCCATAGTTGTGGCTTGGAGATCTCCCTGGGAATTTAATGGAGTGGGGAGATCTAATGGAGTGTTAATGCTGTGAGAACTGTGTTTCGATGGAGACTCCACACTCTGCTTCCATTCTTAATCCTAGCTTTCCATTTAGGAGAATATACATAAGTGATTGTGGGGAAACACCCCATTTTACCCCCACAAGAATCCTGTGAGGTAATTTAGGCAGAGAGAGAGTGAGAGACACACACACAGAGAAAGAGTGATTGGCCCAAGGTCACCCGCTGTGCCTCACAGGAAGAGTGGAGGATTTGAACCCACACCATACATTTAAAGTACTAATATACCACGTTAACAGTCATGGCTTCCCCCAAAGAATCCTGGGAATTGTAGTCTGTTAAGGGTGTTGAGAGTTGTTAGGAGACCTCGAGTCCCCTGCCAGAGCTACAATTCCCAAAGTGAAACACATGCAGATATGAAGCTTGAAAACAAGCACCCCGCCCCCACCCCGAAGATATATTCCCTCTCTTAGTCAACCACATCTTTTACAATCCCCATATCACACACACACAGGAAGTCATGGGGTTATATGGTATTTGGTAGGCTAAGGCTTGTTGGTTGGTGTTTTGGGGAGGGAAGCGGTTAAAAGGCACGTCAACTTCCATTTCCTGACTGAGCTCTCTTTCAAACTTTTGTGGAACCACTAATGTGCTTTAACCAGTGCCTTCCTGCCCCCATTAGCTGCCTCCCTGGGCCACATCTACACAATACTTGCAATAACCGCTGTGTGAGCAGCCCTGAAAGCTAAGGGTGGTATACAAATTTAATAAGTAAAATAATAATAAAACTGCTAGGATCTTTCCAAAGCGAAGCAGGGTCTGGTGTGATTTCAAACTAGATGGGGGGGGGGGCTGCATGTTGAGATTCCAACATTGCAGGGAGTTGGACTATACAATCCTCAGGGTCCTTTACAACTCTGAAGTCCTATGATTCACTTTAAACAGTCATGGCTTCCCGCAAAGAATACCCTGGAGACTGTAGTTTGTCTGAGGTGCTGAGTCTTTCGGAGGCCCTTGTTCCGCTCACAGAGCTACAGTTCCCAGGGTGATTTATCAAGCAATCCCTCTTCCCAGGGAATTCTGAGAACAGCAGCTCTGGGAGGGAAATGGTGTTGGGGGGGCCTCCAAACCACTCTCAGCACCCCTAACAAGCTACATTCTCCAATATTGCTTTGGGGGACGCAGCGATTGTGTAAAGTGGTGCAAAAGTGCTTTAAATGTAAGGTACAGATGTGGCTCTGTTTTCAGGCACCAGGTCCACCCGCTCTCCAAAATCTGAGCCTCCACATCTGGGGAGATCATCCGAGCCTTACCCTCCACAAAACTCCTTTCTCCTCTCTCCTCCTTCCCCGGCATCCAGGGGTCCCTCCTCCCATTGGATGGGCCCTCGGAGCTTCGATCAGACGCCTTCACCTCCATCCTTCCGTCCTCTCCTTCTTCAAAGCCTCCCTCCACAATGGGCTGCAGCCCGGGGCGCGATTTCCTCCTCCGGGGCGGGATTTCCTTCGGGGGCCTGAAGGGCCCGCTTGGTGGTGGCTCCACAACAACCTCTGGCGGAGCGCTCCCGTCGGGGACCCCCTTCCCGGGATCCACTTGCCATGGGGTTTGGGTGCCCATCTTCACGGGCGCCTGGGCCTTCTGCTTCCGGCAGCGCAATTCCTTGAACGTGGTCACCCCTCTTTGGCCGGCGAGGTTGGCTGGCGGCTCTGAGGGTGGAGTCGGGGGCCCGGGCGTCTCCCGGCAAGGGGCCATGCCACACGTCAGCTCATTCGATGGTGGCAGCTCGGTGTCAGGGGAGAAGACGATCAGCCAGTCGCTCTGGTCCTTCCTCGTCTGAGGTGGGGGCCCCACCGACGCTGCGGCCTTCTTCCTTTTCTGCGCCAACTCGTGGAAGGAAGTGATGTTCTTCCGGCTGCCCGCAGCCTGTTGGTTGCCGTGGCAGGGCGGCAGGTCTGCCGGGGCCACTGCAGGCTTCCCTGCTTCGCCTCGCCTCAACCCCTGAAGCCCCCTCTTCGTTCTGGGGGGCACCGGCGGAGGGCCGCTCGAAACACGAGGCCTCGGCGGAGCAGCCTGGTTCGAGTTGACGTCCACTAAGAGCTTTCCGGGCTCTGCTTCCCGGCTCGGGAGAGCATTGCAGTTTGAATCCAGCTCCGGGCTGATTTTGGGGGCTGGCACGGCTGGGGGAGCCCTGAAGGGACGGGTCGGGGGCTGTACAGGCAAGGGAGCCCTGCAGGAATCAGCGAGGGGCGACTTGACCGGGCTTTCTCCACACGGAGAAGACATGTCAGGCGTGGACCCCAGCGAGCTACCGCTGCACAAGCTGTCGGGGCTGTCCCAGACACGGGACGGGCGAGGCTCGCTGATCTGGGTGTTGAGGTTCAAGCTTTCGTCTTTGCGGTCAGCCAGGGGAAGGATGCCATGAGCATCTTCCAAGGGGACAATGTTGGGCTGGTTCTCAGGACTCCTTGGCTCCTCAGCAGGAAATTCTCTACAGTATACAGAAACCGGGCTCTCGTCCAGGCTGATATCTGAGGAGCTGCTAACTGATGAGGAGCCCAGCTCCGACGGGGAACCTGCCTCCTCCTCCTCTTCTTCCTCTTCTTCTTCATCCTCCTCTTCTTCCTCACGTTTCAGAGCCAGGCAGTTGGGCGAGAGCAGCTGACCCTGGAGGCCTCGCTTGAGATCCGAATGCAGCGTGTGGCCGTCGCAGCAGCGGCAGGGCAGGGACGGGTTGTTGGAGTTGGCGTCTACCAGCTCGCGGGTGTTGCCGCTGTGACCGCGGCAATCCTGGCAACCCACCCGGTCTCTCGGGGGCGCCAGCGTGTTGGCATCCTCTTGGAGCTCCGGATGGCGCGACAGGTGGAGACCCAAGGAGACATGCTGCAGGTGGACGTGGTTCAGGTTACAGATCAGGCCCTTTTTCGGAGACTGCATGGTCCCGGAACGCGAGAGGGGGGAACGGGTGGCGCTCAAGTCCGTCGGCTCTGCCTGGATGTCACCCGCCAGGGTGCCCGGGGAAGTTCCCTGTGAAAGGCAAAGCCAGCTTCTGAGTGTAGGCAAAATTTGGGAAACAGGAAAATAAGGAGAGCACATAATCATAACAGGGTTTAGCTTTATCTTAGGCCACATCTGCATGGTGCATTTGAATGGAATATTATACTACAGCAGTCCCTTGGTTTAAGAACAGCTTAGTTTATGAACAACTTGGATTAAGAACGCTGCAAACCCGGAAGTAGGTGTTTTGGTTTGTGAACTTTGCCTTGGAATAAGAACATGTTCTGCTTCCTGTTGAGTGTGTTCCATTTGTAAACTGAGTCCCCCGCTGCTATGGGAAAGCACGTCTTGGTTTCAGAATGCTTTGGTTTAAGAACGGACTTCCGGGACGGATTAAGTTCGTAAACCAAGGTACCACTGCACTTTAAGCTGTCATCGCTTCTCCCAGGGGATCCTGGAGACTGTAGTTTGTTAAGGGTGCAGAGCAATGTTAGCAGATCCTTATTCCCTTCACAGAGCTATAGTTCCCCTGGGAAGAAAGGCTGACCGTTGAACTACTCTGTAAGTTGTAGCTCTGTGAGGGGAACGGGGGGTGGGGGGAGAGTCTCCTAACAACTCTCTGCACCCTTAACAAACTACACTTCCCAGAATTCTTTGAGGGAAGCCATGATTGTTTAAAGGGGTACTATACTGTTTTAAATATACAGTGCAGATGGGGCCATATAGAATTGTCTAATTATTATTATTTCAATTTATTGCTTACCCTTCACCATAAGGCTCCAGGGCAAGTTAAAGGTAAAGGGACCCCTGACCATTAGGTCCAGTCGTGGCTGACTCTGGGGTTGCGGCGCTCATCTCGCTTTATTGGCCGAGGGAGCTGGCGTACAGCTTCCAGGTCGTGTGGCCAGCATGACTAAGCTGCTGCTGGCGAACCAGAGAAGCTCATAGAAACACCGTTTACCCGCCGGAGCAGTACCTATTTATCTACTTGCACTTTGACGTGCTTTCGAACTGCTAGGTGGGCAGGAGCAGGGACCGAGCAACGGGAGCTCATCGCGTCGCGGGGATTCGAACCGCCAACCTTCTGATCGGCAAGTCCTAGGCTCTGTGGTTTAACCCACAGCGCCACCCGCATCCCTTGGCAGGGCAAGTTAGGTGGGTTCTAATATGTATATCTCTCACCTGTCAAGGGTACTGGTTTCTCACCTGCATCTGGCTGACCACTGTTGACGGACTAGATGGGCCTTTGGCCTGTTCTAGCAGGCTATTATGATGCTTTTATTGAAGGGTAATGAGGTGGGTCTTCAGCGTACAATGGAAACTACAACATGAAGGTGGCTGGTGGGGAGGAAATTCCATGGCTGGTTGGGGGGAGCCATGGCTGTTTAAAGCGGTATGGTGCTGGTTTAAATGTGTAGTGCAGATGGTGCCAAACTCAAACATGGCTGAAGAGACCGTCAGGAGTATCAAGCAACACATTGCCACAGTCAGCTTATGGAACCCTCTGCCACAAGATGTGATGGCGCTAAAAGGTATGTGTTTTTTAATAAGGTTTTTAAGATAAATAGGGTTTTAAAAACAAGCTAAGGTGACAGAACAGCCAGAAATGTGATACGCCTTTACATTTCATAGAATTGGAAGGGACCCTGAGGATCATCTAAGTCCAACTGCCTGCAATGCAGGAATAAAAAGCTGTCCCATACGGGGATCAAACCTGCAACCTTGGAATTATCAGCACCACGCTCTTAACCAACTGAGCTATCTAGGCTGTGTGAGAAGAAGGGTCTATCAATGGGCATTAGGCATGGCAGATAAATGGAACGTCCAGATGATAGGGGGAAACAAAGGCAGGGTTTGTGAGCTTCCTGCAAGCGTGTGGTTGCCCACAGTGAGAACAGGATACTGGATGAGCATGTGGCCTGATCCAGAAGAGCTCTTCTTGTATCCTTTTGTTGCAGCGATGGGGAACCTGTGGCCCCCCAGATGTTGTGGGAGTCACAGCTCCCATAATTCCTGACCATTGGTTAGAGTCCAACAACAACATCTGGACGGCCGCAGCTTCCCTATTCTGTTTTGTTGTAATGAAACAGAGACGGGTCTGTTAGAATATAAGTGCACAGGAACCAGAACAGCATCTCCCTGTAGATCACAAATGGTTTTCAAGAGCTCCTTCCTCTCTCTCTCCCAGAGAATTCTGGGAAATGTAGTTTTTCGAGAGAGAAATCTCTTAACAGAGCATTCTCAATGCTTCCCTGGGACTGAGGAAGGGCACTTACACACAATTGCCCAGACAGGGGGGGAAACCCACCTCACTTCCCCACAGAAAGGGACAGAAAGAGGAAACCAAATGTGCATAAAATGTGCATAGGCTGTTCTATGTGTGTAGATGCAGTTCAAATTTCAAAACAAAAATTCAGCCTGGATAGCTCAGTTAGTTAGAGTGTGGTGCTGAGAACGCCAAGGTTGCAGGTTTGATCCCTGTATGGGGCAGCTGTATATTCCAGCATTGCAGGGGGGTTGGACTAGATGACCCTTGGGGTCCCTTAAAGGTAAAGGTAAAGGGACCCCTGACCATTAAGTCCAGTCATGACGACTCTGGGGTTGCAGCGCTCATCTCACTTTATTGGCCAGCATGACTAAGCCGCTTCTGGCGAACCAGCGCAGTGCATGAAAACGCTGTTTACCTTCCCACCAGAGTGGTACCTATTTATCTACTTGCACTTTGACGTGCTTTCGAACTGCTAGGTTGGCAGGAGCAGGGACCGAACAACGGGAGCTCACCCCGTCACGGGGATTCGAACCACCGACCTTCTGATCGGCAAGTCCTAGGCTCTGTGGTTTAACCCACAGCGCCACCCGCGTTGGGGTCCCTTACAACTCTACAATTCTGGGATTTTTGGTCCACAAGGTTTAAAACTTTCTCCCAACTTCCAAATTTCTGGCCAATGAGCATGAAGGCACTGGGATGAATCCGGACTGCTCTCCTGGATCTGACTGATCAAGGCTATCTTTCAGTTTCCAAAAACTGTCCCTGGGAAGCCCACAATCTGGGTGTGAAGACAACAGCCTTCCCTTGCAACTGGTATTCACAGCGAAGCATAGGAAGCCGCCTCATTATGCTCAATACTGTCTACACTGACTGGCAGCAGCTCTCGAGGGGTCTCTCTCCTAGCAGCCCTAGCTGGGGACTGAACCTGAGACTTTATGCATGCAAAAGAGAGCTATGACCTTTTCCCCCTGGGAGACCTGACTGACACTTAACAATGCTTGATGGACCAAGCCCTGTTAATGCTCTGTGGGGCTGGACCAATGGGCTGTCTGCCCCAGCACTGTGTCTCCATTTGTGGCCAATCAGATGCCTCTAAAAGGCTCCCTGACAGAGCGTGATGGAAACAGCCCACTCTGCTCTCTAAATATGAATATTCTGTTTCCCTGTTGTGGCTAAGAGATGTCAGTATGATTTTTTTTAAAAAAGGAAATAAAGTCCATGTGCTTTCAAAGCCAGCACTCCAGGAAACTGCATTGGGATGGGGGGCAAACGACCACAGACTGAGTCCAGGTCCCTTGCTGCACGGCAGACGGTAGAAAGGATGGAGGATTTGCATCGCTTCTCATCGTACGTTAACCATCAATAATTCAGAAAGAGAAATTAAGTTCTCATGACAACGGGGGCTGTCACATGGCAGGGTCTGCCCCCTCCTCACTATTCACCTTCCCCACCTGCCACCATCCCTGCCTTTTATATCATAATACCCTCCTGCAGAAAGGAAAAGGGAGAGTATTTTTTCAAAAACAAAACACCAGCTGCTCAAGGACAATGCAGGACTGTCTCTGCAGAAGCGGTAAGAAGAGCAAAACATGTATACAGTATTTTCACATCCAAACTGGATGCAGTTCTGGAGAGGTTTGGCTCGCCAACGGCATCAGTTCTCTTGCTCAAGAGACGAGGGGACAAAGAAGGAAGATAGCTCAAGGTTGGCGCAGGGAGATTTCTCACCTCCGAGTCATTGCCAGTTCCAAAAAGAGAGGTGTAATTGTTTCTGCTTGTCCAAAACATCTTTCTCTCTCATTCCAGTGCTGCATGAGGGGCCTGAAGGCACTCTGTGTAAGTTCAGAGGCACTCTTTACCAAGGAGGTTAAAACGAAAACAGGTGCTGGGGTCAAATGCCAGTCAGTTCTGGATCAGATCTGACCTATTTCTGGGAATGGGGGAGACAGCAGTCGGTTCCCCAATTTTAGGAAAATATTGGCACTCAGCCAACGGTGGAGTGTTAGGTGAGGAGACTAGAGCGTGGGTAGGCAAACTAAGGCCCGGGGGCCGGATCCAGCCCAATCGCCTTCTAAATCCGGCCCATGGACAGTCCGGGAATCAGCGTGTTTTTACATGAGTAGAATGTGTCCTTTTATTTAAAATGCATCTCTGGGTTATTTGTGGGGCATAGGAATTCATTCAATTCCCCCCCTTTCAAAATATAGTCTGGCCCCCACAAGGTCTGAGGGACAGTGGACTGGCCCCCTGCTGAAAAAGTTTGCTGACCCCTGGACTACAGCATCCAGCCTCACTTAAGTCCAGCCTCACTGAGCTATGAAAGGGACATATTGAATAGAAGCCCATTTATATTTCCCCCCTAAGTGGCTACTATCCAATACAACCCCTTCTTATTGGGATATAGGAAGCTGTCTTATACTGAGCCAAACCATTGGTCTATAGAGCTCAGCATTGTCTACTCTGATTGGCAGAGGCCCTCCAGGGTTTCAGAAGGGGGTCTTTTCAGCTACCCAGCCTGGAGCTGCTGGGGTTTGAACCCGGGGCCACGGGAAGAGATGTACCACAGTGATAGAGCACCTGCTTTACATGCAGAAGATGCCAGGTTCAATCTTTGGTGTCTCCAGGAAGCCTGAAACCCTGGAGAATCATTGCAAATTAGTCCAGACTCAGCTCAAGGGACCAGCTGCCCCCAAAATCGGGATTTTGACTCTCTCCCCAACAAGAGGAGAGCCCTGTTGGATCAGAACAAAGGGCCCATCTGGTCCAGCTTCCTGTTTTCACAGATGCCTCTGGGAACCCTGGAAGGGAGACCTGAGTCCAATAGCAACTTTCCTCACATGATTCCTAGTAATTGGTTTTTATAAGCATGGTGCTTCTGAGACCGGAAATAACATACAGCTGCCATGTCCGGTATCCTCATTATCCTCCATGAATTTGTCTAATCCCCTTTTAAAGGCCATCAAAACATCTGGTGGCAGGGAGTTCCACAGTTTATGTACAGCATGAAGACTCACATCCTTTTGTCTCCTCTGAGTCTTTCAACATTCAGTTTCATTGGATGAACCCATTGGGTTCTAGTGACAAGGTTCAGGGTTAGGTGACAACACTGACACCAGGACAGCAACCGTCTTAAGTAAATCTCACTTATTTGGACTGTATGGCCTAGTGGTTAGGGCTCAACCATGAACCTAACTGGATGCGACCTTGGGCCAGTCACTGCCTCTCACCCTACTCTACCCTATAGGGTTCTTGTGGGGATTAAAACCCTGTATGTCCTTGGAGAAAAGGGTGGGATCTGAATGCAATAAAGTATACTAATGTGGTTTTCTTATAGAGTTTGCCTAAGCTTATGTTGGGTGTAACTGAACCATACCAGAGAAACATGTGTGTGTTTCTGTGAGAGAGGACGAGGGAGAAAGAACGGGGGACAATATTACAGTAAATCACATTGGGGTGGCTAAATCATAGATTTTCAAGGAAGCCTAAAGACAATCTCCTTTAACCCTATCCCTGACAGGTGGTTGTCCAGTCTCAACTTGGGGGAAAAACATGTGTATGCAAGTGGTCTTTATATATAATCGTGGCAGCTTGAATAGTAATTGTGACTCAATGGAAAATAGCCCCAAATCTTACACTAGATGCTTAGTATCGCTCACTCTGAAATATATCAATAGTGGAGAAAATTACACATAATTTGAGATTTGGATAAGGACTGAAACCTCCAGACAGTT
Organism: Podarcis muralis; assembly: GCF_964188315.1. Lineage (NCBI taxonomy): Eukaryota > Metazoa > Chordata > Lepidosauria > Squamata > Lacertidae > Podarcis > Podarcis muralis. Next base: position 10,199,550 of record NC_135670.1, on the reverse strand, counting down.
TTTATACCATTTTCAAGACAATCCTTATCACAAGCTTGGCAAATTCTGGGTCCATACTTCTATCTAGACAGGGGTCAGCAATTCTGAAGCAGGGCATGATGGGAATATCTTGCCTAGTTATTTCACAGGTAGCATCTAAAAGGCCTTGGATATGGATGATCCTTTAGATGATATTTGCCGCCCAGCTCCCACCAGTCTCCAGCCAACATGGCTAATGGTGAGGGATGATAGGATCTGTACCAGAAACAACTAGAGGACCAGAGGATCCTCCTTTCTTATCTAAGATAGGCAGGGATTGGGGAGGGGATGCCGGGGAAACACTTTATTTATTTCCAACACACCTTTAAAGCACATGGCTCCCCACAAGGAACTCTGGGAACTGTAGTTTGTTAAGGACAGACCCATCAAGTGACCCTGTTTTCCAGGGTTAGTTCCGGTTTCTGATTTGATCCCAGAATGTCCCACTTTCTCTTAAAGGTAAAGGGACCCCTGACCATTAGGTCCAGTCATGGCCGACTCTGGGGTTGCAGTGCTCATCTCGCTTTACTGGCTGAGGGAGCCGGCGTACAGCTTCCGGGTCATGTGGCCAGCATGACTAAGCCGCTGCTGGCGAACCAGAACAGTGCACGGAAACGCCGTTTACTTTCCCGCCAGAGCGGTACCTATTTATCTACTTGCACTGCATGCTTTTGAACTGCTAGGTTGGCAGGAGCAGGGACTGAGCAACCCCGTCGCGGGGATTCGAACCGCCGACCTTCTGATTGGCAAGTCCTAGGCTCTGTGGTTTAACCCACAGCGCCACCCGCGTCCCTCCACTTTCTCTTAGGATGTCCCTATTTTCATCGGAGAAATGTTGTGGGGTATGGAGTTATGTGACCCCTGAGCCAAGGAGATAACTAACTATACAACCTTTAGAAGACACCTGAAAGCATCCCTGTGAAGAGAAGTTTCTCACTTTTTAATGTTTAATTCTGTTTTTATATATGTTGGAAGCCGCCCAGAGTGGCTGGGGGAACCCAGTAAGATGGGTGAGGTATAAACAATAAAATTTTGGAATAGAATTTCCCTATTTTCACCGGAGAAATGCTGCCTCTAGGGTATGTAAGGATATTGGAAATTGTAGCTCTATGGGTGGCAATGATAATTTCTAGAAATTTGGAGGGGAAATCATGGTGATTTAAATATATGTTATGGATCTGCCCATAGTTCACTCTTTCCTGAGGGGCTCAAGATAGGTCACAACACAAGTAAATAAATGAAAACAGCAAAAGCAGGTGAGGTTTTTTTAAAATAAAGAAAACAAAAACGTTAAAAATGGCCACCAGCCTGTCCTGAATCAACCCAGAGGCTTGACGTACACTTGTGTGGGAGGCGTGGGCAGAGCTGATGCCAGCCAGTGTAGGCAGTATTGAGTTAGATACTCAGAAGAAGGGAGCTTTCCACGCTCCCTACCCCACCCCGGATTTACCACTCGCAGGGTGGTCTTGGGCAACATATTCATGGTCCCTTAGCCCTAACCTACCATACAGGGATGTTGTAAGAGTAAAAATGAGGCAAGGTCTCACGTACACCTCTCCCCAGAGAACTGGGCCATAATTGCGAGGGATAAACGGATACAGAACGGCAGTGCTAAGATGGAATTTGCACCCAATAATTGGCTCCTGGCATCTGTTTTCAATCCAGGTTTAGACCAGGACAAGACAGAACTGAGTCTCTGAGACAGTGCAGAGTCTCAGTCTCTGAGACAGTGCAGAGTGCCTTTCCTCTGGCGAACGGCAGACAGCCCTAGGAATGCATGCAAAACCCCTGTACCCAGTCAGAGCTTTGCACCATCCACCCAGTATTGTCTGCACGGATTGGCAGAGGCTCTCCAGAGACATGATTCTTTAGGGAAGCAAAGAGCACCCCACAGACGGGAGCGAGATGGAGTATCCCACGGCTAGAGAGAAAGAGAGACGTGAGGATCTGTGCGTCTCTGTACAAACCTAGACGCTGCCCATCCCATCCTCCAGCCATCACAGCCGCCACCGGCCCAACCCTTCCTGCAGGAAGAAAGCCAAATCACTGCAGAGGCTGCGTGGGGCTCTTTGGGTGGGTGGGCGAGAGAAAGGGGCACCCCTCTATGCCAACCATCCTGTCAGCAATGCAAAGGGAGGGAGCCAAAGTGTGAGTGCATTGTGTGAGGGGGGGGGGTCACCTCTATGCCTACTGTGGTGGTAAACAAGTCAGGAAGAAAATGGGAGGGGGGAATGATGGAGGGGTACAGCGCAGACGCTGGGGCTCAGTGGTCACCCCTTGTTGGGGTGGGGGTGGGATTTCCACCGCCCACCCCCGCCACCTCCCAGGAACAAGGGGTAGAATCAAGGGTACCTTTTGAGCATCAGTACAGATGCTCAGTACACCTATTTCAATATATGTAATTGTTTCGGGTTTGTTTCCATTGTACTGCACATCGTTCGGAGAGTGTCTTGCAGGAAAGCATTTAGTGATAGTTGCAAGGAAAGCTTTTGGGCAGTGAATTTTTTTTCTTTCAAAAAAGGGACACCCTCCCTGTTGACTGGATTCAAGGCATTTCCTGGATTTAATGGAAATTCAGAAGGGTGGGTCTCCTGCAGTTCAGGTGGGCACAGGTCTCCAAAACAGCCCGGGTAAGGTGGACGGGTGGGGCAGAGGTTTGCACCCCCAAGTGCGATCGCATCCTATTATTGGGCATTGCAGGTTTCTGGAGAGGGAGGGGGCTGGAAGGATATAATAGACAGCTCTCCGTGGTCATGGGATTCGCCCCAAAACCTCCTCCCTCCCTCCTAGAGACATCCATCAACACATTTATGCTGACCGCCCCCACCCAAACGGTGCCCATCACAGCTGCATCTGCAGCGCTAAATGCACTCACCTGCCGCCTCTCTGTCTCTCCTTAGACTCTGCTGCAAGACTTGGTCCAGCTCCCAGTGCTATAACGCTGCGGCTTCGGGCAGCCTCCCTGGCTGAGCTCACCCCAGTCCGGGTAGGAGGAGCCAGCGTCCATCAATGCCTCGCCTCGCCTCTCCGCCTTAACTCTTGTCGTGCCAATGGGCTTGGGCTGGAGGGTGGCGGGGTTGCAATCCTTGGGAGGAGTCTCCAGAGGTCATCTGGCCCAACCCACCATGCCCAGTGCAGGCGTCTCGCAAAGTATGGATCTTGGGGGCAGGGCCTTGCAGAGGCAGGCAGAGGGCCGGGTCAGGTAGATAATGTGCCCCCCCTTTTTTATTTTTACCCTGGGGACAACTGAAGTCTTATGAATAAGTAAGTATATAAATAATTTTCACAAAAGTTATGCTGACAAATAATTTTTAAGGCTTGAACCATAGCTGCATATAATGACAAAATGGAAAATATAGATACAGTGGTGCCTCGCAAGACGAAATTAATTCGTTCCGCAAGTCTCTTCGTCTTGCGAGTTTTTTGTCTTGTGATGCACGGTTTCCCATAGGAATGCATTGAAAATCAATTAATGCGTTCCTAGGGAAACCGCCTTCAGACCAGGTCCGGGGACAGTCTGTCCCCCGACCTCTTCTGAAGGCTGGGGGGGGGGGGGACAAGGGCCTTTCTTCCCACCCCCAGCATTTTAAAAAACCCCGGGACAGCGGAGGACGTCTCCGCTGTCCGGGGCGATCTTAAAATGCTGGCGGGCGGCATTTTAAAATCGCCCGGGACAGCGGAGGACTTCTCCGCTGTCCGGGGCGATTTAAAAGCCCCTGGGAAGGCAGGCAGGGGGGACAAAGACTTTTGCCCCCGCCTGCCTTCAGAAGAGGTCCAGGACCTCGTTCCGATGCCGGGCGGCGGGGTGAGAGGTTCCCGCCCCACCGCCCGGCATCGGGGCATCGTTCCGATGCCCGGCGGTGGCGAGAGGAGGTGTCCCCGCCCCGCCGCCAGGCTTCGGAGGAGGTCCAAGGACAGTGGGGAAGACGCGCTGCGCTTCCCCGCTGTCCCGGAGATTTCCCTATGGGCTGTCGTCTTGCGAGGCAAGCCCATAGGGAAATTCGTTTTGCGAAGCGCCTCCAAAACGGAAAAACCCTTTCGTCTAGCGGGTTTTCCGTCTTGCGAGGCGTTCGTCTTGCGAGGTACCACTGTATATAATATAGTGGTACATCGGGTGAAGTACTTAATTCGTTCCCGAGGTCCATACTTAACCTGAAACTGTTCTTAACCTGAAGCACCACTTTAGCTAATGGGGCCTCCTGCTGCTGCCGCGCCGCCGGAGCACAATTTCTGTTCTCATCCTGAAGCAAAGTTCTTAACCTGAAGCACTATTTCTGGGTTAGCAGAATCTGTAACCTGAAGCGTATGTAACCTGAAGCGTATGTAACCCGAGGTACCACTGTAGTGCTTTTTAAAAATACATAGGAAATATATGCTGACTGAGGCCCCTTTTGGAATCGGAGGCCCGGGCCAAGTGGCCCATATGCCCCCCCTCTGTCTGGGTCTGCTTGGGGGTACTTCTGGGTCCTGTGCTGTCCTTGAGGCTCAGGTATCCCAGCTGTGCCCTTATCTGGGCAGGGATAGCCCAACGACTGATGTCTATGCAGTGGTAACCTCTAGGTTCAACAACTGCAACTTGTTATACCTAGGGCTGCCTCCGAAGACGGTTCAGAAACTTCAGCCGGCGCAGAATTCAGCAGCCGGGTTGCTCACCCGGGCAAGGCGATGTGAACATCTTACACGGATCCTGGCCCGACTGCGCTGGCTGCCAATTAGTTTCCGGGCCCAATTCAAAGTGCTTGTTTTGACCTATAAAGTCTTAAGGACCACAATACCTCAAGGACCGCCTTTCCCCATATAAACTGACCCGGACCCTGTGACCATCATTTGAGGCCCTTCTTTGTGTGCCTCCTCCATGAGAGGTCCATAGTGGCCACACGAAAATGGGCCTTTTCTGCAGTGGCTCCGTTTGTGGAATTGCCCTACCCAGGGAGGCTCACCTGGCACCTTCAATTACATATATTTAGGTACCAGGTGGGCACTTTTCTCTCTAATCGGACCTTTGGCTGATTAATGTTCTATACTATAGCCTTTTAAATGTGTTTGTGGGATTGGGGTTATTGGTTTTTTATATTATGCATTTTGCGTTCTCATTTTGTGTTTTTATGTTGTGAACTGCCCTGAGATTTAGAGATGGATGGTATATAAATTTAATAATTAAGACCTGAGAGCCTAGGGTTCAAATTCCCACTTGGCCGTGAAGTGTAGTGGGTGATTTGGGGCCATTTACTGTTTCTCAGCCTAACGTACCTCCTAGGAGGACTAAGTGAGGAGGAAAACCATACAGTGGTACCTCGGGTTACATACGCTTCAAGTTACATACGCTTCAGGTTACAGACTCCGCTAATCCATAAATAGTGCTTCAGGATAAGAACAGAAATCGTGCTCCGGTGGCAGCAGGAGGCTCCATTAGCTAAAGTGGTGCTTCAGGTTAAGAACAGTTTCAGGTAAAGAACGGACCTCCGGAACTAATTAAGTACTTAACCCGAGGTACCACTGTATATGCAATCTTAAGCTCCTTGCAGAAAAGGGACTTCTTACAAGTTGGACTTCTTTTATGTTAGTTTCTTTCCAACTCTGAATTTTATTGCTAGACTGAATGAGTATTTCATGTAGACGGCTTAGAACACAATTTCACAGGGTGGGTTGGGGGCTTTGGGCCAAAAAACTGTATGCAAGTAAAAGCGTAAACATACAACAAAGGAGTATACAAAAGTGGCTAAAATGAATATAAACAAGAGCCTGGTTTCAAAATAATTTATTGCTACAAACTCATTTTTCTCCAGCCTGTGCATTCCATTATGATAGGATGCTTGATACTACCCCCCCCCACCATTTTCACCCCTGGGTGCTGCTTCAGAGCACTGTGGGGGGTGGCAGGAGGGGGTCTTCTTCATGCCCCCCTCCCCAAAATGGGAACAGGTTTGTTTTGATCCAGGTGAATCGTTCTCCCTCCTGAGAAGCTATGTCAGGACATACAGTCAGCAACATTTACTATAGATACGCTCAGTGTGTGTGTGTGTGTGTGTGTGTGTGTGTGTGAGAGAGAGAGAGAGAGAGAGAGAGAGAGAGAGATTAAAAGCACATCACTCCGCTCTCCCCCCCCCCCCAAATATTGATAACTGTAGTTTACCCTTTCACAGAGCAACAATTCTCAGGGCCCTTAAACCACAATTCTCAGGTTGTTTATTTCTGAGGGGCGCTTTAAATGCATGGTGCGTATTGCAGAGATGATTACATTCAGCTATGGATCTTGTCTTCTTCCACAAACAAACAAAATTGTAGCAGCCTCATCCCCTTGCTTAGAAGGGGAATGGGAGAAAGAGACTGAAGGAAGAAAAATCCTTAGCCAAAAATGCTCTCCTCATCACCACAGGACAGCTCACCCTCAGGTAAAACAGTTTGCATTTAAGATGCAAAAAAAAAAACCCCACCCCCAAATTAAACCCCCCTGCGCTTCATGGAAGGATTTTAAAATTTTATTTTAAATAGGCAGCCATCAGCTTTTTCTGAGAGTTGTGGGGATAAAGACTCACCCAACAGTGTTGGGTGAAGTGGCCAGAGCACTGCAGGACATGGCGGATGCCAGCAGAACCAAAAAGGGAAATACAACATGGGAACTAGATGGGCATGTTTCTTGGGTTAAGCTGGACACTACTTGGTTTTAGCCCAGGGAACCCTGGGAATAGTCAGAAGTTTAAAGAGGGGCGAGAACACCTTGGATAGTGTGCCTCAGCCTTCCAGCCCCTTCAAACCACCACTCCCAGTGTCAGGGAGTTAAGAAATGTCTGAACTAGGTTTCAAAAACAGGTTTTAAAGCAGCTCCACTAATCAATGTCACGAAAGATGGGGAAAACCCACCCTCCCACACAAACACACATGTGACAAGTATTTATACGCTGGTTTCCTTCTTGATAGCCGAGTCTGTCATTTCTGCCTCTTGTAGATCTTCTGGGCCAGGCCAAGGAAGATCTGGCTGGGCAGACGTACAGCATGCTGGGAAATAAGGCCCGATAAGCACTGGTAGCTGCTCTCCTCATAGTCCTGGTAGATTTTCTTCAGGCCCAGCTCCTCATAGAGCTGTTTCACATGTGCAACTTTCTCCAGATCCTTTTGTCCATAGTTCTCCTAGAGGGGCAGAGATTTATTGATTTAAAAAAGGGAGTGCTGCGAGGGCAGATTGAGGCTGCGAAAACACACCATGGCTTCCCCCTGAAAGGATGCTGGGAAGTGTAGTTCACTCCTCTCAGAGCTACAATTCCCAGCACCCTTCACAAACTATGGTTCCCGGGGATCTTTAAACGTGGGACAAGAGGCCCACATTCTACTCCAGTGACAAAACTAGAAGAAAATGCATAACCAAAAAAGGTGGGTGGGAGGACACATAATTGCATACGTGTAGATGCATAGATGATAGGGACGCGGGTGGCACTGTGGGTTAAACCACAGAGCTTAGGACTTGCCGATCAGAAGGTTGGCGGTTCGAATCCCTGTGATGGGGTGAGCTCCCGTTGCTCGGTCCCTGCTCCTGCCAACCTAGCAGTTCAAAAGCACGCCCCAAAAAAGTCTAAGTAGATAAATAGGGCGGGAAGGTAAACGGCGTTTACCTTCCTGCCGGAGCGGTACCTACTTATCTACTTGCACTTTGACGTGCTTTCAAACTGCTAGGTTGGCAGGAGCAGGGACTGAGCAACAGCAGCTTACCCCGTCGCGGGGATTCAAACCGCCGACCTTCTGATCTGCAAGCCCTAGGCTCTGTGGTTTAACCCACAGCGCCACCCGCGTCCCAAAAGGTAGCTTAGAAGAATGAAAAAATAAATTGTCTAAAAAGAGGTTATTTGTCTTTACCAATTTCAATTGACTTCTGCACACCTGCCGGTGTTTCGCCGTAAGTTGCATCAGGGTGTAAACCGGATTTTTAAAAAACCCATTTTGGCACCTGATGAAAAGCAGCTAAGCTCTTTTTCGAACCGCTGCTTGGATTTCAAAGAGAGATGGAGAAATCCACAGATACCAACCAGCTTCTGGTCCCAGTGGGACCAAAAGGGATTCTGGCTCCCCTCCCTCCCACGTTAGCAGGGCATGGAATTGTGAAGCCTCTTTACCTCTAGAAGTTGTCTCTGTTCTGCAGAGGCTCGTTTCAAGCACTGCACCACCAACCAGCTGCATTTGTTATCCTGGATGTCCGTTCCAATCTTCCCGGTCATTTCAGGGTCACCAAAGCAGTCAAGGAAATCATCCTGCAGGCAGGGAGAGTGTTAGTGCTGTGGCTTGACATTACCTGCACCGCTGGGCCCAGAGAAATTGCTAGGGAAGACCAAGGCGCCAATAGCATTGTGGCAGATTCTGAAGTGCAGGGTCCCTTCATGGCCCTCACCGCCATGCCCCATCACCACCACGCCCCCTTCCACGATTACAGAACTTTATAAGATTATGCAATACAGTGGTATGTAGTGATCAGGTGGGATTGCTATGAGGAATTATAACAAATATAGAGTAAGCCATCTGTGTCAGCAATGAAAGCATTGCGTTGACTGGGTTTAAACTATTTTGATATGATTCTTGATCAATCCACACCTCTGCATCCCTGTTCCATTTCTCTTTCTTTACAAGTCACGTAAACAGGCAGGCGTCCTAGGTCATCAAAGACAGTGGGCAGTTTCTTTGATGTAGCTTTTCTGATATGTTAATCTCAGGATGTTAATCCTAGGGCCAGGAAACAGGTTTCACATAAAGGTGATAATGATCGCTGTCCTCCTGGCCATCCTTCTTATCATGTGTATTGCTTGTTTATGACCTCAGGGGTTGCCAAATGCACTCCTTTGTAGTTCTGTTTTGTTTACCCCAGAAATATGTGTGCTTAATTAGTTTTGGTAGTTTAACTTTGTCCCCACATGGGGTTTGTTGAAATGCTCAGAAGAAATCTGATTGGTTCTTACGAACACTCTGAAAAAGTTCTTTTGTGAATAAAATGACCTGGGCCGAGGGGTGGAGGCACGCAGAGATCATTATACGCACCCTTCCCAGAGTCTTGCTGGTTCAAGCCTCTGTGTGTATTCTTATTAATCAGAGTTCAATCATTCCTTTACTTTGGGAATGCCTCAGTGGTACCTCAGGTTAAGAACTTAATTCGTTCCAGAGGTCCGTTCTTAACCTGAAACTGTTCTTAACCTGAGGTACCACTTTAGCTAATGGGGCCTCCCGCTGCCGCCACGCGATTTCTGTTCTCATCCTGAAGCAAATTTCTTAACCTGAAGCACTATTTCTGGGTTAGTGGAGTCTGTAACCTGAAGCGTATGTAACCTGAAGTGTCTGTTACCCGAGGTACCACAGCACACCTAAAAACATATAGCAATAATTAGGGAGGCTTTGCAACGCTCAGTGCAGATCTCCAGATACTGTCTTTCAGATAAGATCTGCTAATCTCTCTGCATGCACATGGGCAAATGATTTGAAGTGCTCCAATACCGTCTTTTGAAACGATTTTCCACAGCATTCTGTTGTGCGCAACAGAGCTTGCTCCGTCGCCCCTCCTGCTCTCTTGCACAGGGCCCTTAGAACTGAGGGCCCCTGTGAGCAGGGAGGCGGGATCCAGCCTAGCTGGCGAGAGGGGCAGCATGTGGCAGAGCCAGCTCCTCACTGGCTAACAGATTGAGGTTGAATCCTGACAAGACAGAAGTACTGTTTTTGGGGGACAGTGGGCGGGTGGGTGTGGGGGAACTCCCTGGTCCTGAATGGGGTAACTGTACCCCTGAAGGACCTGGTGCGCAGCCTGGGAGTCATTCTGGACTCACAGCTGTCCATGGAGGCACAGGTTAATTCTGTGTCCAGGATGGCTATCTATCAGCTCCATCTGGTACGCATGCTGAGACCCTCCCTGCCCATATAACACTGGTCTTGAAAGACCTACATTAGCTCCTGATATGTTTCCGAGCACAATTCAAAGTGTTGGTGCTGATCTTTAAAGCCCTAAATGGCCTTGGTCCAGTATACTTGAAGGAGCGTCTCCACCCCCATCGTCCAGCCTGGACACTGAGGTCCAGCACCGAGGGCCTTCTGGCGGTTCCCTCATTGCGAGAAGTAAGGTTACAGGGAACCAGGCAGAGGGCCTTCTCGGTAGTGGCGCCCGCCCTGTGGAATGCCCTCCCTTCAGATGTGAAGGAAATAAACAGCTATCTTTCTTTAAAAGACATCTGAAGGCAGCCCTGTTTAGGGAAATTTTTAATACTGAAATGGGAATATTTTCTTAGGTTGGGTTACTGTGTATTTTTAACATGGGGTTTCCCCCTCGCTTTGGCAGTAGCTGTCGTGTGATTGGCTGATTCATATGAGAGAGGCATTCCATTCCGTTGTGACTGTTATTCCAGCAACTGTTGTTTTTAACTGCTTTCTGCTTCTGTCTGTCTGTGGGGAGAACGGCTGCTCTGCTGGAGACAGTGTTGTGTCAGTGTGATCTGTCTGAAGTGAAACAGACAGAGGAAGATCCCTAAACGTTAATAGGAGGAAACCTGTGCATGAACTTGTAAATATATTCTTCACACTTACAGTGGTACCTTGGGTTACATACGCTTCAGGTTACACACTAACCTAGAAATAGTGCTTCAGGTTAAGAACTTTGCTTCAGGATAAGAAGAGAAATTGGGCTTCGGCGGCGCAGCGGCAGCAGGAGGCCCCATTAGCTAAAGTGGTGCTTCAGGTTAAGAACAGTTTCAGGTTAAGTACGGACCTCCGGAATGAATTAAGCACTTAACCCGAGGTACCACTGTATATGTTTATGAAAGTAAGGTTCTGGACACTGTATAGTCTTTACAAAGAAGTTATCAGTCACCTACAAGAGTTATTTAGCTTCCTTGCTGTAATCTACTCTACTTCCCATATCACGGCCTAGGACCTTCGTATCTACAGGACCGCCTCTCCCGGTATGCCCCATGGAGAGCCTCAAGATCCATAAATAGCAACACCCTAGTGGTCCCAGGCCCTAAGGAAGTTAGATTAGCTTCAACCAGAGCCAGGGCCTTTTCAACACTGGCTCCGGTCTGGTGGAACGCTCTGCCTCATGAGACCAGGGCCCTGCAGGATCTGATTTCTTTCCGCAGGGCCTGTAAGACAGAGTTGTTCCACCTGGCCTTTGGCTTGGAGCCAATTTGATTCCCTCCCCCTCTTTCATTTTCCTTTTTCCTTTCTCCTCCTGTGATAAGGCTGCATTTTAATATTTTAATGTTTCAATATTTTAATATTGTATTTTAATCTTGTTTTTAAGTTGTATTCAATCAACTTGTTTTTATTATTGCTTGATAGCTGCCCTGAGCCCAGCCTTGGGCTGGGGAGGGTGGGGTATAAATAAAAATTAGTATTATTATTATATCAACAATTTTTTAAAATAAATATATACATATATTTATTTACACACACACACAAACATATACTGCCTTGGACATGGAATGTTTATACTCTTCCCCTGCCCTTGATCTCCAGCAACAGGTTACTCAGCCGAAGGACAAAAAAATAAAAATGCAAAGATATCAGACACTCTCAATTATGGGCATTCAACAAGGTTCCAGCAGGAAGCTGCCATAACATGGGTTCCCGGTTGCCATGACGACCAAAGCCAGCCACCCTTGAAAAGAAAATTGGCAGCAGAGAGACTGAGGAGAGGCAGAGCCTCCTAGATCGATCCCGTAGAGCAAGGATGGGAAACCTTGCGCAGACCGAGGGCCACATGTCAGTGGTAGCTGGGGCCAGAGGCAAAAGTGGGCATGTAAGCTTTGGCTTTGTGCAGTAGGCTAATTTCTACACACACGTCAGGCAAGCAAGAGGAATGAGGTTCTGCCAGGCAAAAATATTTGAGGAAGGTGGAAGGCTGAGCTGCTGTGCGGCCTGAGGAAGAGTCCTGAGGGCCAAAGAGAGAAGCCTGGAAGGTTAAAATATTTCCCCTCAAGCCTGATGTTCCCCAGATTTGAGCAGAGACCATAACTTATATGGAAACAGGGTCATGAAACGAAAGTCCCATCCACTTGATACATTTAAAGCAGTACCATACCACTTTAAACACTCATAAGTAAGGTAAAGGGACCTCTGACCATTAGGTCCAGTCGTGGACGACTCTGGGGTTGCGGCGCTCATCTCGCTTTACTGGCCGAGGGAGCCGGCGTACAGCTTCCGTGTCATGTGGCCAGCATGACTAAGCCGCTTCTGGCGAACCAGAGCAGCGCACGGAAACAGCGTTTACCTTCCCGCTGGAGTGGTACCTATTTATCTACTTGCACTTTGACGTGCTTTCGAACTGCTAGGTTGGCAGGAGCTGGGACCGAGGAACGGGAGCTCACCCCGTCGCGGGGATTCGAACCGCCGACCTTCTGATCGGTAAGTCCTAGGCTCTGTGGATTAACCCACAGCGCCACCCGCGTCTCTTAAACACTCATGGCTTCCCCCAAAGGATCCTGGGAAACTGTCTTTTGTTCAAGTTGCTGTGAGTTGTTAGGAGGAGCAGCTGCAGTTTCTCAGAGTGGCTTAACCACTGATCCCTCTTCCCAGGGAACCCCAGGATTTATAGCTTTGTAAGGGGAACAGGGGGTCTCCTAATGTCTGGACATGTCTATAAGCTCGACTCTTTCTCTAAAAAAAAAAAAAAAAATACAGCGCAGGCTCCTAGGTACCCTCACAGGTAATGATTGGTTTCTAATCTGTAACTAAAGGACCATCTTGCACTGAGGGAAGAAGAACCATTAACAGCTTTTTTTAAATAAGCAAGCTGTCTTGTGAATTATTTTTTTAAGTGATGTTTACTGTTATAATAATCTTATGTAAACTGCTTTATGATGTCTGCCCGAAAAGCAGCATGTATTACTGCGAATGAATGAATGGGGTCCAATCAGTTGGAACCAAATACAAGGATAAGATATGACTTTGAAGTTACTTTGATAAGCTATCGCCGTATTTTTCTGTGTATAAGACGCCCCATGTATAAGACACCCTCTATTTTTGGGGACTCCAAATTAAGAAAGCACCCCTCAGCACTACCCGTTTATAAGACAAGCCCCAATTTTAAACCTACTTTTTTTGGTAAAAAAAAACCCATGTCTTATACACGGAAAAATACGGTAAGTAGCTCTCTCTGACCCTGGCTTGCAAACACAGCATACACCATTTCAGTTACCCTAAGGACTGCAGTTTTAAAACTGCATTCTTCTGGGGAAAAAACCACAGTAATTTTCCTTCTTCCTATTCTTTTCCCACTTATGCAACTTTTAATAAGAGGAAGGAAGGGGGGGGAAGGGTTTTTAGGCAAAATATCAGCTAGCCTGATCTAACAAGTAGTGCAATTTTGGGTTTTACAACATTCCTGGTTCAAACCTGTTCCATGTTCCTTCAGGGTAGTAACTTGACAAACATCAACTCAGAAGTCAAGTCCAGTTGTGAGATGTAACCTTGTCTACTACTAACTTTGTCTACACAAAAGTATGTCCTGAGGTTTAGTTAGCAATGCAGCCTTGAATCATGACAGATAACCAGCAACAACAGTCTCCCTGCCTGATTTAAAATAACAGGAAAGGTGCTGGTCCTCATGGATCTACCCATTGAAAGAATGGAGAGGGAGAGAAAGAACAAAAGTATGCACAGAAAAAGGGTCCACCACAGCTTCGCTTCTGAACCCTGACCTCCTTGTTGAAACTAAATATTACATGCTCTGAGTATTTGGCAAATTAAGGCCATATCCACATGACTACTGGGAACTGATCAGAGAACTACAGTTCCCAGAGTTCTGTGGAAGAAGCATTGACTACTAAACCACTCAGAGAATTGTAGCTCCGAACAGGGAATTGAGGGGTCTCTTAACAACTTGCAGTACTCTTAAACTACAGTTCCCAGAGTTCTTTGGGGGAAGCCATGACTGCTTGTGGTACAACACTGCTTTAAATATAATAAATAAATAATACTAATTTATTATTTATACCCCGCCCATCTGGCTGCTCTGGGCGGCTCCCAACCGAATACAGTCATACCTCGGGATGAATACGCTTCAGCTTAACTATTTTTGGGTTGCACTCCGCGGCAACCCGGACGTAACGGAGTGCATTACTTCCAGGTTTTGCCGCTCGCGCATGTGCAGACGCTCAGACGTAACGCGTATGCGCGGAAGCAGTGAAACTTGACCCGCAGTCGTGTCTTACGTTCGCTTCAGGATGCGAGCGGGGCTCCGGAATGGATCCCATTCACATCCAGAGGTACCACTGAATTAAAAACGCAATGCAGCATTAAACATTAAAAGCATAAAGGTCTGCCTTTAAACTGTCTTTAAAAGTAAGATAGTTGTTTATTTCCTTGACATCTGATGGGAGGGTATTTCACAGGGCTGGCGCCACTACCAAGAAGGCCCTCTGACTGGTTCCCTGTAACTTCACTTCTCGCAGTGAGGGAACCGCCAGAAGGCCCTTGGCGCTGGACCTCAGTGTCTGGGCTGAATGATGGGGGTAGAGACGCTCCTTCAGGTATACAGGATGGTGTAGTTGTAGCCAGAGATCTCCATAAGTAAGAGAAGAAAAACACACCTGGATCTGGAAGAACTCCCCCATCTGTAATAGGATGGTCCTCGCATGAGCATGTTCCTCTTCACTGTCTATGCCAGCCTGGAAAAGAGAAGACAGACAAAACATTTAAAAGTTACGTTGGGAGCCATTTCTCCTGGGAAGCCATAACCAGAGCTCTCCCAAAAACTACATTTTCCAGAATTCTCTGGGGGCAGGGAGGCTAGAGTCATTAGTATTTCCTTCTGTAAAAAACACCCAGGCACATCAAGGCTACTTTTGAAGGCCTTGCTCCTCATTTCTTCTGTTGGAGGGGTCAGTGCAGGACAGGGGCCTTCCCATTGTCTGCAGTGAGTTTACAAGATTTGTTCTTCTATTAAGGCTGCCCTTTCTCCATTCTTTTTAGTACTTTGGCAAAGACAGTTTTGCTTCTGCAAGCATTTGGGATCCAACAAGCTATGAATAAATAATCTATTTGATGGCCGGAGGCTTCTTAGATTTTTTTTTTTTAAACTGTCATTTAAGTTTGCTTTGTTGTTTGATTACCATATCTGTTTTTTTAAATATATATATATATATATAATGTTGTTTTGTGTGCAGCTGTGTGGCTCAGTGAATACACACTATTGTTAAGACAGAGCTACCCAAGAGAATGACTTGCTCAAAGATTCAAATAAAAGATTCCAAATGCATACATTCTCCCCTTTAGGAGTGGGAACCAAACGACAACTTGGGTCCCCGCAAACCCTTCTTGTTTTTATTTATTCACTGCATTTTTGCAGACAATTGCCTAAGCGGCTCACACCAATTAAAAATGAAAACGAGGGAGAGAGACTGAGGGAGTGGGGCCCAGCTCTCAGTGTCACAAACTAAAGCACACAGCACACAAGGGAAAAAGGGAAGTCGAGGGGAAAGGTAGAGGGAAGGAGAGGAGTTCTTCCAAGAACAGAACAAAGGAGCGTCTCCACTCCCATCATCCAGCCTGGACACTGAGGTGCAGCACCGAGGGGCTTCTGGCAGTTCCCTCCCTGCAAGAAGCCAAGTTACAGGGAACCAGGCAGAGGGCCTTCTCGGTAGTGGCACCAGCCCTGTGGAACGCCCTCCCATCCGACGTCAAGGCAATAAATAACTATTTTACTTTTAAAAGACACCTGTTTAGGGAAGTTTTTAATGTCCTGACGCTGTATTGTTTTTGATATTTGGTTGGAAGCCACCCAGAGTGGCTGGGGAGACCCAGTCAGATGGGCGGGGTATAAATAAATTATTATTATTATTATTATTATTATTATTATTATTATTATTATTATTGCTAATAAGAGGGCAGTTATATCCAGTTCAGGGCAGGCTGACCTTTCCTTGCAGGTGTTTTTGTTTGGGTAGTGGTTGATAGCTCTAGGGCCAGGCTGCTCCCCCTTGCTGCTCTTACTGGGAGGGAGGGGATGCAACCTCAAAGGGCCCTTTGCCCTCTGGCTCATGGGCTGGGATCAGAGTGTCCGCTTCTGCGGAAATGACCGGCAGAATCCGAGACCAGGGAGAAGAGTCGGTGGAAGAAGATTGGAAGAAATTTAAAGACTATTTACAGAAATACTGCAAAATTAAGGAATGTTAGAATGATGTTGGATTGAAGTTAAGTGGTTTTCAGCAGTAATGTTATAAAGATGTGCAAAAATGGATTGTTAACAGGTGATAATCTAAAGTTATAATATATTAAGATTAAAGATTAGGATAAAAACAAAGAGGGAAAGGATTTGCTGAACCAACCAATTGAACTGGATACAAAAAAGGGAGGTGTGAGGAGGTCTGGGGAACAAGCAAATGAAAGATAAGATACGGAAAGATTGAATTGTTTTTAACTGTTTTTACTTTGTATTTTTTCTTTTTCTTTTTGTAACTTTTTGAAAACTTTAATAAAAATCTTTAAAAAACAACAACCAGAGTGTCCGCTTCTGTTGCTTCCAGGGAAACTAGCAGTTGGAGCTGAACGTTCTTGCTAGCAGGGAGGAGGAAGCAATCCGCAACTTGCCGCTGGTCCTTCTCTGGCTGATGGATGGGGCTGGGTTGGCAGCCCTTTGGCCTTGGTATTCCTGGAAGCCAGGGACTCTAGGACTCCTAGCTAAGGGCAGAAGCCTGAACATGCTTGGCCTTCAGCTCTCCAGCCCCAGGAAAACTTGTCTTTGCGACACCCTCCCTCCCTCCCTCCCTGCCAAGCAACATTGATACTGCAAAAGTCCGTTCGCTCACCATGTACATTGCAGCCGCCACTGGGAGGTAGAATGAGTAGAAGGCCGTCTTGTATTTGACAATCGTTTTGTACCTGCCAGAGAAGGGCATCCGCGGTTCAAGGTTAGAGTCGGTCATGACTTGAAAGGTTTCCAGCTTTGAATCATAAATATGCAACACACTAATAATAATAATAATAATAATAATAATAATAATAAATTTTTATTTATACCCCGCCCTCCCCAGCCAAGACCGGGCTCAGGGCGGCTAACAACCAATAATAAAAACAAGCTGATTAAAATACAATTTAAAAGATTAAGATACAATATTAAAACAATTAGGGAGCAATCTCATCATAGGAGGAGAAAAGAAAACGGGGGAGGAAATCAAACTGATTCTGAGCCAAAGGCCAGGTGGAACAACTCTGTCTTACAGGCCCTGCGGAAAGAGATCAGATCCCGCAGGGCCCTGGTCTCAAGAGACAGAGCGTTCCACCAGGCCGGAGCCAGTGTTGAGAAGGCCCTGGCTCTGGTTGAAGCTAATCTAACTTCCTTATGGCCCGGGACCTCTAGGGTGTTGCCCAGATAGGGGCTGCAACTCCTGCTTGCATTGCTCACCAACACAGCTGTCAACGTTTCCCTTTTTTAAAAGGAAATCCCCTTATTCCGAATAGGATTCCTCGCAAGAAAAGGGAAAAGTTGACAGCTATGCACACCAATTCTGCCTACCCTGCACCCCCTTTGCCAACCCTCAGCAGCAACAACAAAACCTCACAGCTCCCCTTTATTATAAAAAAGGGTCAGGTTGTTTTCAAATAAGTTATACACTCAGAACAGAGCCACAGAAATTAATATATCCCAGCTAGGTCATGTCCATTAACAGCAATGAGCCAACTCTGAATAGGACCAAAAATGGATGTTCTTTTTGTAGATTTAATTATCAATAATCATCATTGCGCCACTTTTTTCCTGGGCAGAGTCCAATACTATTTCCTTGTCATCTCAGTAGCTTCTCACCTCTGTTCTGTGAAGCGGTTCAGATCCACCTTGGATGGGGGAGCAGTGATAAGATCCAGGGCTTGCCCCAGTTCAGTCTGGTATGATGTCTGGGGGGTGGGGAGAGCAGGAACAGGATAAGAGCAGAAAATTAAGATTGATAAACCACCAGCTCCCTGCTATTCCTATGAAGAAATGTTGCAAAGTGTCTCATTTTCAAAAAACAGGCCCGATCAGGGTCGTCTGGTACTTCTTCACAGACCTCCCTCACCAAAGCGCAACTTAAATATATGTTAATTAAAGGAATAAAGAGAAGGCACTGATGTTATTTTCCTACCCAAAGGACACGGCTTCTCAACTAATGGCAGTAGTGGAGGATGTGATCGAGATTTCCTAATCAACTTGGTGAAGAGGAAAGATTCTAGTCCTCAAGATTAACCTTTGGATGCAGAGTGAGAGAGAATGTGCCGTCATGTCTGGGGGGGAAAGGGCTGGTTTTTTGAAAACAGCGCAAGGTTTGCAAAAGTAAACTGCAGAAGAGGGGGCTCAGGGCTTCTTTGAGGAGTTACAGGCCACAGAGTCAGACCCTCCAGTGTGCTTCTCTCACAAGAATGCTTTCTCTGTTAGCCTTAAGGCTGCTATAATGGTCAAAGGGTGAGATTAGGACCAGGGCTCAAATCCCCAACCAGCCATGCAGCTCATAGGGTGACCTTCGGCCTGTCAAGCCTAAGCAACATAACAGGGTTATGTTGTGGGGATAAAGTGGAAGGGTGGTGGGGTAGAATTAAAAAAAAAAAAAAAAAGCTTATGCTATCCCCAAAGATGGGTTTAAAATGAAAGAGAAAATATTTTCCTGCTGATTAAATCTGCAACAAGCACTCCCTCAGACCTTTCTGTGGATGTGGGAACAGGGGGTGCCGTGAAAAAGCCATGGGGGGGGTTGCAGTCTTCCTTTTGGTCAGGGAGTATATTCTCTGCAGGTCAAAATGGCCTCCGCCACACTCAAGCCCACAAATTCTCCCCTCCCCTCCATGAAGCGGAAGCAGTTTCCATGGCAACAGAAGGACCTTCCATCAGGGGCAAAGGCTTCGTCCCAGTCCCCAGCATATAGGCAGTGTTGAAAAATGACAGTGTTGAAACTACGATAACCTGTCACGGCAGGGCCTAAACCCACCTGGAGAAACAGCTCCAGCAAATTCAGGTAGTACGGCTGACCCCGGCAGTATCGCTTCAGCAGGCGGTAGATGAGGGATTCGAGCAAGAAAGCGTCGTTCACGGCATCCAGGCCGATTCCTTCCTGGGGGACAGAAAGAAAGGAAAAACAGTTCAGTGCATTAATGACTAGGCACACACTCCAGCTCACCGTGGAGGCTGCAGTCCTATGATGCTTACCAGGGAGTAAGCTCCATTGGACTCAGTGGAATTTACTTCTGAGGAGACTGGCATAGGACTGTGGTGTTAATTACTAAGGAGTCTGTAGAAGCTTTGACCCTGAGAGGGGAATGGATTATAACCCATCTAAAAATGAAAGAAGAGCCTGCAGGATCAGGCCAATGGCCATCTAGCCTAGCATCATGTTCTCATGCAGGATCCAGCCACAACACCGCTCTTTCCTCCCGCGGTTTCCGGCTGCTGATATTCAGAAGCATTACTGCCTCTGAGGCAGAGCACAGCCATTGCAGCTGGCAGGCATTATCCGCTGTGAATTTGCCTAATCCTCTTTTACAGCCGTCCAAGTTGGTGGCATTCCTGTGGCAGGGAGTTCCACAGTTTTACTACGCGCCAGTACACACCCACCTGATTGCGCATTTATGTGCACTAAAGTGGCACGGGATGGTCAGCCTGGCGATTCACACATACTGTATTGGATCTAATAATATATGTTTTTGAACGGCTGGTGGTAAGCTAGTTATCTCTCAACCAAAATGGCATCTAAAAAAATAATCAGTGGAGGATACTCTATCAGGTTATGAGAGAGGGAGCCGTAAGGCCTCTCCATCAGTTTTGCCGAAAGGCTAGCAGCTTTTAGCTCCTCTCAATTCCCCCTTCCTCATTCACTACGAGATCTCTGGGCTGCACCCAGCTAAGGTTTATTCAGTATAGTCCCATTGAAATGAATGGACATAAGCTAGTCATGACCATTCATTTCAATGGGTCTATTCCGAGTAGGACTAGCACTGAGTCCTACATTCCTCTATAGCCAAGTAATTAAGCTTGCTTTTCTCACCTTCCCTCATAGTCCCGTTTCCCTTTTGTGTTGTGTCTCTGATTTCCTTGCATCATTGATATTTGCATTTAAAATGCTAATCATAATCAACAGCACAGAGTGAATGAGCACAGCAGACAGACAACAACAGGCAACAGCGAAGTCTTGGGGCTTGCAAAGTGATGCTTGATGCAACAAACTAAAGTGTTACTCGTTTTCTATCTGCAAAATCCTGGCAAGTATGAGATGAAGGGAAAGGGTTGGGATCCAACTAAGTTCTACGTGGAGCAGACACACTGAAGAAGTGAAGAGTCATGCTTATTAATTTAAATGGGTGTGCTCTGAGAGGGACATTCAATCATCTGTCACCCAGAGCTGCTCTTGCACAAACTGGTGCCCTCCAGATATTGTTGGATTACAACTATCATCCCTTGCCACTGGCCACACTGGCTGGAGCTGATAGGAACTGGGATCCAATAACATCTGGTGGACCAGGTTTGGGAAGGCAAGGAACCTACCATCTGGTACACAGACTCAACAGAACCAGAAGACCAGGATCCAGATAAACTACCCAATTCACAAGCTGCCTGGCCAATGAGAGATTTCAGGCTGGATCCTGGAAACTGGACATCCTCCCGAGGATAAGGAGCCTGCAACCCTCCAGATGTTGATGAACAGCAAATCCCATCATCCTTGATGGCCACGCTCGCTGGGGCTGATGGGAGTTGGAGTCTTGACAGCATCCAGAGGGCCACAGGTCGCTGTTCCCTTCATTGTAATGGCCGCCCCACGTGCCACAGAGGTCAGGAAAACCCTAGAAACCGCCGTCCCTACCTTTTTGTACCAACAGGGATGGCCCCGGCGGGTCTCTGAATAGTCCATGATGTCGTCTGCCACCAGCAAAAAGGCCTGCAGCTGAAATCAAACCAAATACCACCCCCATATTATTATTGCATACTGTAATACTAGGGGTGATCACACCCGCTCGCTCCCCTAGCCAGTACCAGCTACCCCTTTGCCCATCCTCCATACCTGCCCAACCCCCTCCCTTTATTCCTCACCTATCACCCCATTCCTCCCCCATAGCTCACCTGGAGCCCCACCCCCTTTAAAGGCATGTTTAACACAGGAAGACGCTTCACACAGACTCTGCTAAATTGCTGTGTGAAAGGCAGGTTTAAAAGAGGAGGGAAGCACTTCAGAGCCTCCCCTCATGCTTTTTAAACAGCTCACTTGGGCCGGTCAGTCCGCCATTTCTCAAGCTGCAAGATGGCAGTAAGGTTGTTGCCACGGTCTTGCTGCTTGAGAAATGGCAGGCCTTCCTATATATAGGAAGATATAGGCCAGATAACAATGAGGGAACGTTTTTTTTCAAATGTGGTGGATGTGTGAAAAGCCAAAGGTTTTGGGGAAATGATACACAATGAAATGCTTTTTTAAAAAAAAGTCTAAACTGGTAATTCCCCCAAAACCTGAGGCCTTTCTTTTAGGGATAATAGGGTCAGAGACCCCCCCAGAAAGAGGATTAACTTATTTATGTATGCAACAATAGCAGCTTGAATCTTGTACGCACAGAACTGGAAAGAAGAGAAAACACCAAGGAAAGAATGGATTTTAATGCGAATGGACTATGCAGAACTGGCGGCGCTAACAGCAAAAATAAGAAGCCAACATGACAGAATAGAAGCTCTTTTTGGAATATCTGAAAATATACCACAATCAGATGTAATCGCGAGCAGGATTTGAAATATGAGCAGCGGTAGAAAAATTATAGCCTAGGCAAAATGTTTATTAGAATGCAGTATGGAAATGGGACAGGACTAAGAATAGCATGGAGGGAAAGGCAGGAACTCAAAGTTTAGAGAGAAATGTGTAACAAATTTGAAATCTGTAATTTCTATGTAAGTATTTTAAAGTCTAAGGGATGCGGGTGGCGCTGTGGGTAAAAGCCTCAGTGCCTAGGGCTTGCCGATCGAAAGGTCGGCGGTTCGAATCCCCGCGGCGGGGTGCACTCCCGTTGTTCGGTCCCAGCACCTGCCAACCTAGCAGTTCGAAAGCACCCCCGGGTGCAAGTAGATAAATAGGGACTGCTTACTGGCGGGAAGGTAAATGGCGTTTCCGTGTGCGGCTCTGGCTCGCCAGAGCAGCGATGTCATGCTGGCCACGTGACCCGGAAGTGTCTCTGGACAGTGCTGGCCCCCGGCCTCTTAAGTGAGATGGGCGCACAACCCTAGAGTCTGTCAAGACTGGCCCGTACGGGCAGGGGTACCTTTACCTTTATCTTATTTTAAAGTCTAATGAAAATTTGACACAAAAGAAGGTAACAAGAGCCCTGCTACAACAGGCGATGTAGTCCAGCAGCCTGTTCTCACTGCAGCCAATCACATGCCTATGGGAAGCCCAAAGGCAGAACCAGAGTGCAAGGGCAATTATCCCAACCTGCAATCCCCAGCCATTTCAAAAGCATGCTTCCTCCAAGATCAGGAGGTAGAGCACTGCCACTGTGACTAGTAGGTCTGCTCATCTCAGAACAAGCAGAAATTCTATTTCTCAAGCATGGGTGTCACATCCACACAAAATGAGATTAGACATAAACCCGGCCAGATATGGCAAGCCTGGGAAAACACCCTTTTATTTCCACATCACCAAATAACAGGGATACTGTGTACAAAACACCCACCAGTTCAATGCACCATCCAACAGCTAGAGCACGTTGGAAGCTTTTCGGATCTTGTTGCTCTGGCGCAGCCAGCTCCCGGAAAGCAGCTACCACCGTCAGGCCCCGGTTATATTTCCCCCCGACGGCATTGTATTCCACGACCTGCAAGGGAACAAGGAGGGATGACATTTGCGGAGACACTCACCCCCATAGTTACACACACCAGGATAGAGGAAGCTTTTTGCTACTGAAAGCAGGCTCCAGAACAGGGATGGAGGAACCTGTGGCCCCGCAGCTCCCATCAGCCCTATTAGCAGGCATGGCCAATGGTCAGAGATGGCAGACTTGGTAGTTCAGTAACATCTGGAGGGGCACTGGTTCCTGCCTCCATCTTAGACCAGTCATGTCCCAACCAGTCAGGGATCACATATTAAGTGAGGTGTAAAGCGGGTGGCGCTGTGGGTTAAATCACAGAGCCTAGGACTTGCCGATCAGAAGGTCGGCGGTTCGAATCCCTGCGACGGGGTGAGCTCCCGTTGCTCGGTCCCTGCTCCTGCCAACCTAGCAGTTCGAAAGCACATCAAAGTGCAAGTAGATAAATAGGTACCTTCCGGCAGGAAGGTAAACGGTGTTTCTGTGCGCTGCTCTGGTTCACCAGAAGCGACTTAGTCATGCTGGCCACGTGACCCGGAAGCTGTACGCCGGCTCCCTCGGCCGATAAAGAGAGATGAGCGCCGCAACCCCAGAGTCGGTCACGACTGGACCTAATGGTCAGGGGTCCCTTTACCTTTACTTAAAGTGGGGATGGGGAATACCTGTAGCCCTCCAGATGTTGACTTGAGCTCCCATCAGTCCTGGCCAGAATGGCCAATGACCAGAAGTTGTTATCCTCCCATCCTGTAAAGCAGTGTTTCTCCAGCTGTTTTTGGACTGCCCATCATCCCTAGGTAGCAAGACCAGTGGTCAGGGATGATGGGAATTGTAGTCCGAAAGCAGCTGGAGACCCAAGTTTGGGAAATACTGCTGTACGAGGATTTGCTATTAGGTTATGAAATAATATCAATTGCACACATACATTGCACACACAATTGCTAACAGCAACAACTCCCTACTTCTGATTTCAACAGACATTTAGAGGCATTCCACTTCCAATGCTGGAAATAACCTATATAGATGTAATGGCTCACAATCATTGACAGGCTTATTTGCCTAGTCCCATTTAACAGCCATCGCTAACGTATCATAGAAGCGAATTCCATAGCTTAATCAAAAGCCTTGTGAAGAAGTCCTCCTTTTTGTCTGTCCTGAATCTTCCAACATTTGGCTTCACTGAATGGCTCCTGACTTCTGCGACGAGAAAATATTTTCTATGTCCACTTTCCCCACACTTTGCACCATTTTATACGCAGCCGGCACATCCTCCCTTACTTGCTTTCCCACACACATTTAAAGCACAAATGATGCCACTTTAAACAGCCACGGCTTCCCCCAAAGTCCTCTGGGAGATGTAGTCTCTTCAGGGTGCCGAGAGCAGACCCTTAACCCCCTAACAGAGTTACAACTCCCAGAGTTCCCTGGGAAAAGTGAAACCACTCTGAGGCAGAAAGACAGGATAGGCCCCAAGCGCCATGAAGTCACCACCTTGCTGAAGTCTGGATGTGCCTAGGAGGCAAATGTACACAAATGGAACAGGGAAGAAAATGAATGTAATAAATGAGACAGAAGAACATCATGATTTGCCCTTTAGATAAGGCCCATGCCTTAAGGAGATGAAACTGCCCCAAATATACAGCACCACAGTTTAAGGCAAGGGTCACTAACTTTTATAGGCCTAAACAAAAAATTTTTTTTCCTTCCAGTAGCACCTTAAAGACCAACTAAGTTAGTTCTTGGTATGAGCTTGCGTGTGCATGCACACTTCTTCAGAGGCCTGAATGCCTGTCTTAGATCATCATGTCCCAACCAGTCAGGGATCACATAAAGATATATTTGGATTTTGGGGTTTCTGCCCTAGACAGCCCCCTTCTGGTCCCTCACCCAGAAAGAACACGAACACACACACACACACACACACACACACACACACTTTTTTTCTAATGGATGACGAAGTTGGATGAAATTGAACAAAAAGCCCATAGAGCCCAAAGAGAAAGTGGGAAAGAACATCACTCTCCCAGTTTCCTTCTTCAGCTGTTTTTCTCAAGGGGATGACCCCTCTGTATCTCATGACCAAGGGGGCAATGAGTGGGGGGCTCAGAGGCTTTGTGGACAAGCAGAGGAAGACCTGAAGAAGGCCACTGTGCCCACGAGCACCATGTTGGCAACCACCAGCTTCAAGTTTCCATTAAAAGCCTTTCCAATCAAGCTCACGCCGTCACCTGCTTCAGCCTGGCGACAACATCAGACACCTCCGCGTTGTGGAGGTCATCTTCCGTCAGATCCTTCACAACTTGGGGGAAGAACCCCACAAACTGGTCCATGTCTGTGGCCGCCGCCGCCGCCTCCACTCCATTCTGGCTCATTCTTCTATCTGGAAAAGATAAGCGCACGGCCATGGAATTACACAAGGCAAGGCACCCACACAGATTGTGATATGTCTACACACAAGGAAGCTGGCATAAATCTCTAGAGCAACAGAAGGCAGCCTACACTCAAGGCAATTGCACAACGTGGAGTGAACTTTTTTTAGGAGTCCTAAGCAAGAACCCAACCCAGGAGGTGCTGGCTCTATTCTGCTCCCTCCTATAGGAGTCTTCTTCCCCCATCCCATCCATTTGCTGTAATACAGGGGACAGAGCAACAAATTTTAATTTTAGATACACAGCAGTTTGGTGGTTCAGGTCACGGGGGTGCGTCAAAGACCCGATACTATTTCTGCATCAGAATCTCCATTTCCAGTGTCCATCCAACCAGCTTGATCAGGGAACTTTTTAGCCCCTACATGCTCCTAGGTTATTGTGGCTATTATTTATTAAATCTGTATACCAACCTTCAACTGAAGATCACAGGTCGGTTCACAACAGAAAAATGCAAAATGAGAACACAAAATACATGTAATAAAACCAAAACAAACCAATAATACGCCGCCCCCCCACAAACATATTTAAAAGGCCATAGAATATTAATCAGCCAAAGGCCTGGTTACAGAGGAATGTTTTCGTCTGGCACCTAAAGATATGTAATGAAGGAGCCAGGCAAGACTCCCTGGGGAAAGCATTCCACAAAAAAGGGGAGCCACTGCAGAAAAGGCTCTGTTCTCATGTTGCCACCCTCCGTACCTCTCATGGAGGAGGCACTTGATGAAAGGTCTCTCATGATTACCACAGAGTCCAGGTTGGTTTGCAGTCCTTGAGGTATAGTGATTC
This sequence comes from Podarcis muralis, assembly GCF_964188315.1. Taxonomy (NCBI): domain Eukaryota; kingdom Metazoa; phylum Chordata; class Lepidosauria; order Squamata; family Lacertidae; genus Podarcis; species Podarcis muralis. The sequence continues at coordinate 10,173,562 of NC_135670.1, read as the reverse complement.
TGAACAGCTTAAGGCTTTATTGATCAAAACAACAACAACAACAACAACAACAACACCAATAATAATAATAATAATAATTTATTATTTGTACCCCGCCCATCTGGCTGGGTTTCCCCAGCCACTCTGGGCGGCTTCCAACAAAGATGAAAAATAAACTAAAATGTCACATATTAAAAACTTCCCTGAACAGGGCTGCCTTCAGATGTCTTCTGAATGTCAGGTAGTTGTTTATCGCTTTGACATCTGATGGGAGGGCGTTCCACAGGGCGGGCGCCACCACCGAGAAGGCCCTCTGCCTGGTTCAAGCACTTTGAATTTGGTCCAGAAAATAATTAGCAGCCAAGGCAGTTGGGCCAGAATGAAAGTAATATGCTCAAACTGTCTTGCTTCAATTAGCAACCTGGCTGCCGAATTCTGCACCAGCTGAACTCTCTTCTGAGGCAGCCCTATATGTAACGCATCACAGTAATCTAACCTAGAGGATAGATGGCAGAAGTGAGGCTACCCCTGTCCAGACAGGGGCACAGATGGGCCACCAGCCAAAGCTGAGGATAGCCACTGTGTGCCACTGAGACCAGCCTGAGCCTCAAGTGAAAGCAAAGGCTCCAGAAGTACACCCAAGCTATGCGCTCGCTCCTTCAGAGAGAATCTCATCCATCCCATTACCGAGGTATGACAACGGTCTAGCACACCCACTGCTACAACCGCAGTTGTATACGAGAAGCAGAGCCATTAGCATATTGCCGACAACATAGTCCAAAACTCTGGATAACACCGCTCAGCTGTTTCATGTAGATGTTAAACAGCATAAGGGGATAAAACTGAACCCTGAGGAACCCCACATTGATGGCTCCACAGGACTGAAGAACACCCCCCAAAATCACCCTCTGGAAACGACCATCCAAGTAGGATGGGAACCACCGCAAAGTGGTGCCACCCTCCTCTTGTCAGGTGTGCGTACGGGAGCCGGGCCCTGTGACCAATAGGACTTTGCAGGACTGGGGCCTTCCTAAGTTTGTTCTGAAGAGGCAAGGCACGGCCCCACAGGTGATGCCAATTGGTAACTCACAGTACCTGGTGGCAAGAGCTGGGAAGGGATATAAGGTCATCATTTCCCTTCAGCTCTTTACCACAGCAACACGTTTCCTGTCTTGCTGCGTTTGGCTTCTTGCTTCCTGATCCTTGAACCTCGGCTTCTTGACTCCCTGTTTCTTGATCCTCGGACCCTTGACTTAGTGACTCCTTACTTTCAGACCCTTGGCTTCCTGGCTTCAGGACCCCCGTTCCTGCTCCCACCCCGCCATCTTGCCCCCAGTCCTGACGTCCCTTACCGGGACTTCGATCGCCCGTGAACCAGACTATGACACCTCTGAAGCCCAACTCAGATAGTCACCCCAGAAGGATACCATGGTCGATGGTTTGGAAGCCACTGAGAGGTCCTGGAGAATTAACAGGGACACATTTCCCTTGTCTATCTCCTGATAGAAGGCAGGGTGACCAAAGCAGTTTCTGTGCCAAAACCTGGCCTTAACCCCGACTGAAATGGATCTAGAAAATTTGTTTCCTTGAAGAGCCCCTGGATCTGGTCCATGGCAATCCACTCAAAACCTTGCTCAATAAGGGGAGATTGGCAACTTGCTTATAGTTACTTAGATTTTCTGTATCCAGGGAGGGTTTATTGAAAGGAGTGACTTCACCACCATGTACCTAAGCAGGCAGGGACCACCTATCTCACAAGGAGGCATTAATCACCTCAGCTGACCGATCCAAGCACATCGTTGACATCCTTGAGTTTTACCTAACTGAAACTCATCCAACACAACAGGACGAGACAGTGCTCTGGACACCCTTAAAGATTCATCTGCTGCGTAACAGCAGAGTCAAAATCCTGGTGGATGCAAGCAATTTTATCCTCAAAATTCTTTGCAAACAAGCCACAGCGAGCTATGATCGGTTTTGCCACTTCCTTCAGGCCAGGTTGTAGAAGTCCCCACACCTGGAAAAAGCTCTGTTGGATGGCACAATGAGGATGCAACGGAGGCAGCAAGGTATGACTTTTTTGCCACCTTCACTGCCACTAGGTAGGCTCGGCGATGAGTGTTCGATTGCATTCCACCGGAGATTTCCTCCACATTATGCTTGAGTCATCTTTCAGCTTGTTCCCTTGCCCTAAGCTCTGGACCATACCAGGGAGCCAAGCAGGAGTGTGTGCCCGGGGGGTGAAAGTAAAGTGTTTAGGAACACGGAGAACATGAGATCCTTCTGTTTCAAGAGAAGGGCATGCACGTTCTGTTACGTACAATGGAACTTCAAGAAAAGCACAACTTGAATCACCCTGAAAGAAGATACTGGAGCACTCCAAATCATTTCCCAAGTATGTGTACAGAAAAACTGTAAATTCTTATGAAAGGCAAAACCTGGAGATCTGCATTGATCATTGAAATGCATCCATTATTATTATTATTGCATTGTCTTAGAAGGGGCCATGGTTTTGACTATCACGAAAAGGCTTGCGAATTTGCCACCACGCTATTTCAGGTATGTGTTGGAAGGTAAGATAGCAAAACCCCTTGAGGACTAGTGACTTGCATTGTCAACAATGTCCTAACCACACTCACGTTTGCAGGGAAATCGGGAGTCCACCCCGCCCATTCCTGTTTAAGGAACCCTTTTGCCTTCTTTCCCCGCTCTTTGATGGGGTTTCCCCCCGCGTCTAGGCTGGGTAATACACACGCAGACCTCGGGTGGGTAATAAATGCAGTTTCCAGTGGGATAGCCGTGCTAGGTCTATTGCAGGTAAATCAACAAAGGAGTCTTGTGGCACCTTAAAGAACTGCTATTTTTTTAGGCTCCCTGATGATTTTATAGTATAGCATTATAAGGGAATACGAAAGAAAGCAAGATTTCTACCCCTCCCCGCCGGCTCTCACCTGATCGCGTTTCTCCAGGCTTCTCTGCACCACTGAGCCAGAGTTGCAGGCAGCTTTACTTATAGAGATTCCTATTGCGCCGCGGTGCATTCAGGGCTTTGTAGTCCTCGCGCTGTCAGAGCCCCAAGGAACCCAGCGCAGGTTTGCCGCTGGCGGACTACAACCCCCAGAGTGCACCGCGAAAGAGGGCGGCGGTTCCCTTGGTAAAAATGGACCATAGCAGCGCCACCACCTGGATTGGCTTTCTCCATCGTATGAGGACGGGCCATGGGGCGGGGAGCCAATCAGAAGGAGTGAGCAGAGGCGCTTGAACCCCACGGGAGCTTTGGATTGGCTGGCGGGGGAACAAAAGGGGTGGGAAGAGAAGGCGGGAAACAAACCAGCCCATGGTGGGAGGGAATAATGGGAGGGTGCGCTGCCGCAAAGGAGTGTTTGCTTTTAAAAGTTTCGCAAGCCTTCTGACCTCACAGGGTTCTTCGTCAGGGAAATATTGTGCCGTTAAGACTTCGGTTTTTTATCTTACTGCTTCTGAAGCGAAGCTGGTCTGGTTTAGATCTGTTGCCTGTTGGTGATAGCAGTGTTGATTTGGTTCACAAAAGGAATATATCAATCTGGGGGGAGGGAAGACTCACAGTATAACAAGCAATTTTTTCACCCTCCATAGATTCATGGTGAGACGCTTTCATTTCATTGCAGTAGAATGTGCAAACCCACCCAACAGATGACCCCCCCAAAAAAGACTGAAGGGAATGCAACCCCACAAAAATGTTTCTCACCCCCCTGAGAGGCACAGAGTTGCAAGAAACCCTACCGAGTACTGTAATGAAAAAGGTTGTGTTTAATACAAGCCGTCTAAAACTTAGCACATAAAAATACTAAGTTCTGAGGTGTGTTTTCTTTCTTTGCCTCTTCCCTTCTTCTGCAAAAAAAGGGCAAACTTTTACCAGGACACAGTCTGACCACATTTGGGTTGTTGAAACATACTTCTGCGTAACTGAAATGGGATGAAAAGAGAAAGGTCAAGGACAGCCTCACAAAGGAGGCTGAGCTGGTTTTCAATTTTACTGTGTCTGTTTCTTAAATGAAAAGCACTCTTTTTCAGTTTTACTTTTCAATTTTACTGTGTCTGTTTCTTAAATGAAAAGCACTCTTTCTGCCATTTTTCTCTTTCTCTGCTTCGGCCACTTCTCTCCCAACCTTTTCTTCTCCCTCTTTCTGTCACCCCTAGGGCCACTACCTGCCCAACCCTGGCCTAATGTCTAGCCTAATTACAGTAATCAGGTACGCCTCATTTATCGATAAATTCTTTTAAAATTAATTTAATATAACCCCTTAATAAATTAAACACTGCAACCTCATTAATAGTAATAATACTGTGCAAATATAATTTCATGTTTTCCAAACGCAGACTGCCCAAAGGCTTTGGGCTGATCATTTTAAGCCATCCACCCAAACAAGAAGCAATATATCTTTAAAAAGAAGGCGAGGATGTCAGTTCCCTGAGGGATCTTCCTCCTAAGTATACGCCTTGCTTTTTGCTTTGCATCCCCTGCAAGGAAGAAAGCGAAACAAAGGGGGAAGTTCATCTATGTCAGTGTTTCCCAACCAGTGTTCCGCGGCACACTAGTGTGCCGCGAGACGTTGCCTGGTGTGCCGTGGGAGGGAGTCGGGCGAGTCGGGCGGCGAGAGGCGGGGCGGTGGCGGCGAGGAGAGGCCGCCCAGCGCGGGGCTCTCGCCGTCTGCCTGCCTGGCTGCCTGCGTGGCGCTGACGTCACGGGGCTGTAACGTGCCCCACATAGGCACATGCGGGGCGGCGAGCGAGCTCCCTCCCACATCCCATCGCCGCTCGCTTCGGCCGGCCTACTGGGCTGTCGCAGGCGGAAGGCCTGCGCATGCGTGAGGTTTTCGCGCCTTCGGGATTCCCTTCACGCCTTCCTCCTCCCGGGTCCTTGAGAGCGCGGGAAGCGGCAGCGCGAGACCGGCGTTGAGCCTGGTAGGTATTGCGCTTGCCAAGGCAGTCATTTGGGAAATGAAAACTTGCAAAGCAAGCAACCAGTTCAATCTGAAGTACGTGTATGCTTAATATCCTGTATCTGAAACCTGTTCTGCCCCCTCCCCCACACTTGGTGCCATTTTCATCTACACATGCAGCAGAGTAAGTTGACCCAGAATAGTACCAATTCAGATGGCAGATGGGAGAATGACAGTGCTGAATGCTTTCCCATGTAGAACAGTCCCTGCAAATAAAAACCTAGCATATTTGGAAGAGGGATGCTAGCCTAACCATTACCTTCTATGCTGTTACTATTTTTTTATTTTTTTTTACATAAGTAAAAGTTTATATATAGTCAATATAGGCACAGAGTTAATTTTTTAAACATTTTCTAATGGTGGTGTGCCTCGAGATTTTTTTCATGAAACAAGTGTGCCTTTGCCCAAAAAAGGTTGGGAAACACTGATCTATGTTGCCTTGCGTAATAGCTGGCTGTAAAGGAAAGGTCTTACAAATGCCATCACCTTTGGCACAGTGCTTTCTGGAGAGCGAGATCAAGGCTGGAATAGTCAAGAGGAGGATGGCAAAACAAGGGACTCCAAAATGTAGCCCAGGACTATAGGTAAAGGTAAAGGGACCCTGACCATTAGGTCCAGTCGTGACCGCCTCTGGGGTTGTGGCGCTCATCTCGCTTTATTGGCCGAGGGAGCCGGTGTACAGCTTCCGGGTCATGTGGCCAGCATGACTAAGCCGCTTCTGGCAAACCAGAGCAGCGCACGGAAATGCTGTTTACCTTCCCACCGGAGCTGTACCTATTTATCTACTTGCACTTTGACGTGCTTTCGAACTGCTAGGTTGGCAGGAGCAGGGACCGAGCAACGGGAGCTCACCCCATCATGGGGATTCGAACTGCCAACCTTCTGATCGGCAAGTCCTAGGCTCTGTGGTTTAACCCAGGACTATACTTCCCTACAAAAGGAAAGGAAAGCGGAGAGAGAAAAGAAGGATGGGTGGTAACGCCAGGCACGCCAAATGCACATTTCAAGTGCATGACTCCCTCCAAAGAATCCTGGGAACTGTAGATTTTTTTGTTAGGTGCTGGGAATTATAGCTCTGCAAGGAGACACCAAGTGCTTTAACTGTATGGTGTGGCTCTGCTGTAAATTATTTGTTAGCCGCTATAAACAACAAAGGACGCGGGTGGCGCTGTGGGTAAAAGCCTCAGCGCCTAGGGCTTGCTGATCAGAAGGTCGGCGGTTCGAATCCCCGCGGCGGGGTGCGCTCCCGTTGTTCGGTCCCAGCGCCTGCCAACCTAGCGCTTCGAAAGCACCTCCGGGTGCAAGTAGATAAATAGGGACCGCTTACTAGCGGGAAGGTAAACGGCGTTTCCGTGTGCTGCGCTGGCTCGCCAGAGCAGCGATGTCACGCTGGCCACGTGACCCGGAAGTGTCTCCGGACAGCGCTGGCCCCCGGCCTCTTGAGTGAGATGGGCGCACAACCCTAGAGTCTGTCAAGACTGGCCCGTACGGGCAGGGGTACCTTTACCTTACCTTTATAAACAACAAACGCCTCAAAGCTACTTCATATCTAATAAAATTTATACACTGCTTGATTGCAAACAAAACAAAACACCCTATCAAAAGCAGTTTACATGAAGATAAATTCCAGCTAAGGACCTAACAGAAGCAGAAGACATCAAGAAGAGGTGGCAAGAATACACAGAGGAACTATACCAGAAAGAAATGGATGCCTCGTACACCCCAGGTAGTATGGTTGCTGACCTTGAGCCAGACATCCTGGAAAGTGAAGTCAAATGGGCCTTAGAAAGCACTGCAAATAACAAGGCCAGTGGAAGTGATGGTATTCCAGCTGAACTATTTAAAATTTTAAAAGATGATGCTGTTAAGGTGCTACACTCAATATGCCAGCAAATTTGGAAAACTCAGCAGTGGCCAGAAGATTGGAGAAGATCAGTCTACATCCCAATCCCAAAGAAGGGCAGTGCCAAAGAATGCTCCAACTACCGCACAATTGCACTCATTTCACACGCTAGCAAGGTTATGCTTAAAATTCTACAAGGAAGGCTCAAGCAGTATGTGGATCGAGAACTCCCAGAAGTGCAAGCTGGATTTAGAAGAGGCAGAGGAACCAGAGACCAAATTGCAAACATGCGCTGGATTATGGAGAAAGCTAGAGAGTTCCAGAAAGACATCTACTTCTGCTTCATTGACTATGCAAAAGCCTTTGACTGTGTCGACCACAGCAAACTATGGCAAGTTCTTAAAGAAATGGGAGTGCCTGATCACCTCATCTGTCTCCTGAGAAATCTCTATGTGGGACAAGAAGCTACAGTTAGAACTGGATATGGAACAACTGATTGGTTCAAAATTGGGAAAGGAGTACGACAAGGCTGTATTTTGTCTCCCTGCTTATTTAATTTATATGCAGAATACATCATGCGAAAGGCTGGGCTGGATGAATCCCAAGCTGGAATTAAGATTGCCGGAAGAAATATCAACAACCTCAGATATGCAGATGACACAACCTTGATGGCAGAAAGTGAGGAGGAATTAAAGAACCTTTTAATGAGGGTGAAAGAAGAGAGCGCAAAATATGGTCTGAAGCTCAATATCAAAAAAACGAAGATCATGGCCACTGGTCCCATCACCTCCTGGCAAATAGAAGGGGAAGAAATGGAGGCAGTGAGAGATTTTACTTTCTTGGGCTCCATGATCACTGCAGATGGTGACAGCAGTCACGAAATTAAAAGACGCCTGCTTCTTGGGAGAAGGGCAATGACAGGCCTAGACAGCATCTTAAAAAGCAGAGACATCACCTTGCCAACAAAGGTCCGTATAGTTAAAGCCATGGTCTTCCCAGTAGTGATGTATGGAAGTGAGAGCTGGACCATAAAGAAGGCTGATCGCCGAAGAATTGATGCTTTTGAATTATGGTGCTGGAGAAGACTCTTGAGAGTCCCATGGACGGCAAGAAGATCAAATGCATCCATTCTTAAGGAAATCAGCCCTGAGTGCTCACTGGAAGGACAGATCGTGAAGCTGAGGCTCCAGTACTTTGGCCACCTCATGAGAAGAGAAGACTCCCTGGAGAAGACACTGATGCTGGGAAAGATGGAGGGCACAAGGAGAAGGGGGCGACAGAGGACGAGATGGTTGGATAGTGTTTTCGAGGTTACCAGCATGAGTCTGACCAAACTGCGGGAAGTAGTGGAGGACAGGAGTGCCTGGCGTGCTCTGATCCATGGGGTCACGAAGAGTCGGACACGACTAAACGACTAAACAACAACAACAATTTTAGATGCCAGGCAAAACAAAACCAAACACAAAAAACTAGACTACTTTTCCACCACACTGTTAAATTATCTATGGCCTCCTTCAGTGCGTAGGATCTTTTAGGCCTCCCTTTTCATATCAATATGAATGTGTTTTTAGCGTTTACTCTGTAGGTGCTGGTTTTTGGTATGTCGCTTCTCATAAAAAATTGACTAATAAGTGCAAATCATCATCATCACCATTTTATAGTAAGGGGTGGGATTCACCTAATAAGGACCATAAGTGGAAGCCCTCCCCCCTGTGCCCCCCCAAAAAAAATTACCTCAAGGGGGTTAGGGAGCCCACCCCACCCCAGGACAGATAAGAGAGGGAAGAATTGTTCCATCTGGCAAGCAGATATGCTTGCGCAGGCAGAAGTATTGGAAGAGCGCAGCCTTGAATTCCACCCAGTAATAAAAAATAATCCATAATTTTCATTAATTTGTTAGTTTTTTTAAAAAAACTACATTGCGCAACTACATTGCGAAATTCACGACAAGGGCAAATCTTGGAAAACGACTGTGTTTTAGGTCTCACCTGGTTCCAGATATTGTGAATTTGATAGATTTGCCTTCAGATGTGAACTAAATTGCATTCCGCCCGCATCCCTACTGGGGAGACAGAATCCCACCCCACCCCAACTAGTGTTGGCATCTGTTCCGTGATGCGGCCCAGCAAATTGCAAGACCCAAAGCCTTCACTGTGTCCAGGGCCAGATACAGGTTTGATGAGGCCCTAAGCTACTGAAGGTAATGGGGCCCTTTATATGTCCACCTGTCCTTTGTCAACATCAAATTGTCACTGGTTTTTTTGTGTTGAATATATCCTATATGGTAATTTATGGACCTAATAGGTATCTAAAGCCATTTGCACATGTTGTCCTGCAACAAGTCCATGCAGAATGTAGGCACCCTATATATAGAAAGGAGCAAACCAGTGATATTTTAGGGAGCAGGCTAGCAGGCAGGGGCCATGACTCACCTCACAGGAGCCTACACAAACCAAAACACTGTTGTTGCATGTAGGTTTTATTTTATTTGTTTTTTATCTTATATTTTGTACATCCATTTTTTCCCCCTTTAATTTTTTTGGGGGCCCCCAAGAGAATGGGGTCCTAAGCTATAGCTTGTTTAGCTTATACGTAAATCCGGTACTGACTGCGTCCAAGCCCTGGAACCGATCCACATTCAGCAAATGACTACAGTGGTACCTCGGGTTAAGTACTTAATTCGTTCCGGAGGTCCGTTTTTAACCTGAAACTGTTCTTAACCTGAAGCTACTTTAGCTAATGGGGCCTCCCGCTGCTGCTGCGCCGCCAGAGCCCTATTTCTGTTCTCATCCTGAAGCAAAGTTCTTAACCTGAAGCACTATTTCTTTATTAGTGGAGTGTGTAACCTGAAGCGTATGTAACCCGAGGTACCACTGTACTTGTGAAGCCACACTGTTATTCCGTTCAGCCACCTGGTCTCAAACTGTACCACCCACGCAGAGGCTGGGTTTCTTCACAACGGAAATGGGGTCAGGATGATCTCAGACCCTTTTTCTCGAGGTTGCCGTTTCAAACGCTGGCTCAGGGCTCCTGGGCACAGCTGACGACTTTGGGGGATGCAGTTCCCGCAGTGCCTCGTTTTGATCTGCACAGGTAATGACTTATGCGTTTCATCTGAATCATTTAATTGTTATTAATCTGGGGGGTGGGGGTGGGATCAGGGTGTGTGTGTTGAATGTTCTCCCAGGATACTCTGCTGCAAGCCTGAAAGTTACCGTTCTCCAGCCAATCGGCAAATTTGATCCTATTAGTTTAGGACTCGGTTGAGACAAGGGTTCTCTCTCCCCGTGTAGCTGTTAAAGCATTTATTTATTTATTTGATTTCATAAGATTTATAACCACTTGATGGTTTTTAAAAAGCCCTCAAAGTGGTTTACAAAGAATTCTTGGAACACAGCTAGCAGAATAATGTTATCTCCTATTGCTGCTGTTGTGAAAGGTCATTCGGTTTATCTTGTATTTATTTGAGCTTTGCATCAAAAAGCAATAGACTAACTCTTCCATTTCATTACCTTTTCACCCCACTCTTCAGATTTCTCTGTTCTCATCTCCCCCTCTCCGAGTATAACACTTGATGAACTGTAGTCCACAAACCCTTTTGCCAAAAAAACCCTGTTAGTCTTGAGAAACCACAAGACATATACATTTCTTACAGTCATAGCCTATGCAGAAGAACTGCTTAAAAACGAAACAAAGCTTCTTTAAAACTTCGGACCTTAAGGTACTTGAAAAAATATTTATTTATCAGATTCTGTACTGCTTAATTAAAAGCAATATAGTTTACATAAAATTATAAATTAAGCAATGAAAATAAGCAATGAAAATAGACTTTTGAAACAGTAGGCATAATAAAATTATCAAAATATTGATAAAACCAGCAAGTGTTTTTTTTTTTAAACACACACACACATAAATGTACAAGACTGGTTTTCAATGGTTTTAGGTTGTTTTTAAGGGCATTCTGAAAACATTAACAAGAGCAGGTGGGATACAAATTTCCGAAATAAATACAACTATTGGATTTAGATCAGCCCTATTCAACCTTGCACCCCCAGGTATCATTGGACTATAACTCCCATCATCCTTGACCATTGGCTGAACTGGCTGGGGATGATGAGATCTGTAGTTCAATGTTCTCTAGGGAGCCAAGGTTGACGGATTCTGCCTAACAGTACAATCCAAACCCAAGATCCACTGGGATTAGAGATTTCGGTTTGATGGAGCTTGCAACGTTCCTTCTTTCATCATTTCCCCCCTCTCTCAGCAGTATTACCAGTCCAGTTACTCTTACTGTACCAGACGGAGCCGTTCCATTTTGTGGATACCGGGAGCCCAGCCCAACTTGAGTGCTTTTCTACAGAAAGCGTGGAAGACAAAGGCTTGTCCTTCAGCTGGTATAAAAGGAGAGAGGACAGCACACCCCTTTTAATTAAAAAATGCTCAGGGAAGGAAGATGGAGGCAGGTTTGCTTGCAAGGCAGAAGGAAAAAATCTGGTCTTGGCCATCACCCTGGTCCAAAAGGAAGATTCTGGCCTGTATATGTGCGCAAAGAGAAATCCCACCTTGACTTTCAGCAATGGCTCCTCGCTGGTTGTTGGAGGTAAGGAAGCAAATAGACTGAGCTTTGGAGTGTGAGGGGTATTGAGTCTCTTCTACCATCACGGACCTCCTTCTCAGTTCAAAGCCTATACTGTCTCCTTACTAACAGTGGGCGAACCTATCAATTTGTTTTAAGTTCACTTGCCTTGTTTGTAATTTGTTTTTATTGGAAATACAGTCGTACCTTGGATCCCGAACGCCTTGCAAGTTGAACGTTTCGGCTCCCGAATGCTGCAACCTGGAAGTGACAGTTCCGGTTTGCGAACTTTTTTTGGAAGCCAAACGACCAATGGGGCTTCTGGGGCTTCTGATTGGCTGCAGGAGCTTCCTGCAGCCAACCAGAAGCCACACTTTGGTTTCCAAACGTTTTGGAAGTTGAACAGACTTCCGGAACGGATTCCATTCGACTTCCAAGGTTCGACTGCAAATCCCAATGAGGATTCATCAGCATTTTAGTGTCTTTTTTCCCCAACACACATATTTTTGTGTGCAACTTCCCCTAAGGAAGTTAATTTTTGTACATTATTGCCTCATATTTATACATTTTTGTGCATGCTTTCACCCTCATATACACATTTTTTTACACGAATGTTTTGCTTGAAGTGCAGCACAAAATTCAAAGAAGTGTGAATTTTGGAGATTGGGGCATTTCAGTTTGCATATAGTTTTGGGGAGAGTCCCCGGAGTCCCCTTTGTAAAGGGACCGATCGCCTGGGAGAAGCGAAAAGCCTTTGCCTGATGCCTAAAACTGGATGGCACAAGTCATGCCTCCCTGGTGAGAGCCTTCCACAATGGAGTTTTTATGCTATTATCACATATAATAGCTCTACCTCTCTTTTAAATTGGAACCAGTGAAGGCGGTGAAGGTCCTGTGCGAGTGTCTGGAGGTGGTTGGAGGATGGATGGCGGCTAACAGATTAAGGTTGAATCCTGATAAGATAGAAGTACTGTTTCTGGGGGACAGGGGGCCGACGGGTGTGGGGGACTCCCTGGTCCTGAATGGGGTAACTGTGCCTCTGAAGGACCAGGTGTGCAGCCTGGGAGTCATTTTGGAATCACAGCTGTCTATAGAGGTGCAGGTCAATTTTGTATCCAGGGCAGCTGTCTACCAGCTCTATCTGGTACGCAGGCTGAGACCCTACCTGCCCGCAGATTGTCCCGCCAGAGTGGTGCATGCTCTAGTTATCTCCCGCTTGGACTACTGCAATGCGCTCTACGTGGGGCTACCTTTGAAGGTGACCCAGAAACTACAACTAATCCAGAATGCGGCAGCTAGACTGGTGACTGGGAGCGGCCGCCGAGACCACATAACACTGGTTCTGAAAGACCTACATTGGCTCCCGGTACGTTTCCGAGCACAATTCAAAGTGTTGGTGCTGAGCTTTAAAGCACTAAATGGCCTCAGTCCAGTATACCTGAAGGAGCGTCTCCACCCCCATCATTCTGCCATGACTCTGAGATCCAGCGCCGAGGGCCTTCTGGCGGTTCCCTCATTGCGAGAAGCAAAGTTACAGGGAACCAAGCAGCGGGTAGTGGCGCCCGCCCTGTGGAACTCCCTCCCATCAGAAATAAACAACTGTCTGACTTTTAGAAGACAGCTGAAGGCAGCAGAAGCCAGAACAGCAAGAGGGATTGCTGGTTTCACTGCGCAGCGATCCCTCTTGCTGTTCTGGCTTCTGAGATTCAGAATATTTTTTTTCTTGTTTTCCTCCTCCAAAAACTAGGTGCATCTTGTGGTCTGGTGCGTCTTATAGAGCGAAAAATACGGTATATGCATTTTGATGCACCCTTTCCCCAATCTCTTATAGACATAAAAAATATAAGGTTATCATCTTGCTGCAGTTGTGGCATGGCCACCAATGGCAAAATTAACAGCATCAATCAGAGGCTATTCTAATCAAAAAATTAATAAAGAAAGGGAATGCGTTAAGGAATACATGAAAAAAGTCAGTGCAAGAGCTTAAAAATTAATATGCAAAAATATAAAAGGTGCAAGTGTCAGGGAATTGGAGGCTGCGAAAGAGCTGAGGGGGAAGAGAGGCACTTACAGAGAGCCTACGCCGTTAATCAGCAGCTTCTCATCCATGTCAGAGGAGGAAGCTGGGAGGGGGGCGCCAGTGCCAGGAACCAGCCACTCACGGAGCAGAGGAAGCAAGAGGCGTAGACTCAGGAAATGGGCTTGCTGGGCATGGCGTAAAAAAACGTCAGACGATTCATCTGACTACTAGAGATGAAGTGTGCTTTTGAACTCTTGTAACTGCTTTGAAGCTTAGCAATACAGTGGTGCCTCGCAAGACGAAATTAATCCATTCCGCGAGTCTCTTCGTCTTGCGGTTTTTTCGTCTTGCGAAGCACGGCTATTAGCGGCTTAGCGGTTTAGCGGCTATTAGCGGCTTAGTGGCTATTAACGGCTTAGCGGCTTAGCGGCTATTAACGGCTTAGCGGCTTTAAGAAAAAGGAAACAAACTCCCAAGAACTCGCAAGACGTTCCGTCTTGCGAAGCAAGCCCATAGGGAAATTCGTCTTGCGGAACGACTCAAAAAACGGAAAACCCTTTCGTCTAGCGAGTTTTTCGTCTTGCGAGGCATTAATCTTGTGGGGCACCAGTGTAAATCTTTATACAGAGATGGCTGTTTGCTCAGAGCTTTATCTCAGCTAGCTTGTCAGCACAATCCTTACAGCAAGGAAATAGGATAATATTATATTAAGAATGGAATAACAAATAATAATAATAATAATAATAATAATAATAATAATAATAATAACAAAAATAATAGTAGGCAAAGAAGATCGCACACGGTTGGAGGGAAGTACTGGGTTGTGGGGAAGGGAGGCGAAGGCATTAATTGAAATTGTTAAAGACTGGTATAGGATTTAAGAGATTTAAATTTCCATAAAGATTCTATAAGGAAAGCAGAAAGCAGCAAGAAATAGCAATTAAAGGTATTGGAAAGGAGTGTAATTGAAAACATGAGACTTACAGTTTTGCTATATATGATTTTATTTTGGAGTTGTCTGTTGCAAAGAATGTATATTATGTGAAAATAATAATAATAATAATAATAATAATAATAATAATAATAATAATATGAACTGCATTGTTGCTGTTTCCTGAACTCCCTGCTTCGCTCCCCTCAACACACACAGATAGCTACACCCAGAGCACCTGGGTGACGCTTTTGCAGCCCGCTCCACGTGAAGCATCTCAAATCTTGCAGAGCAACGAAATGGCTTGCGTGGTCCACGGCACTTCCAACTTCGTCCAAGTGTCCTGGGACGTTCCTGGACATCTCCGTCCAGAGACACTGCTGATGAGAAGCAACCACAGTTCTTGGACGTTCGTCAGTGTCCTTCACGTCCCCCTGGATTTGAACACGAGTGCCACGAATTTCACCTGTGAGGTCAGGTTCAACTCCTCAGGCACCGCTGTCAGGATGAACGCCGAATTCCCTGCGGGTGAGTGGTGGTGCGGCACGTCACCCTCTGCCCTCGTTGACAAAATTAGCTAGTCATCTTCACGCGTTGGTTCTTAGGAACAGAGGAAGCTGCGTTATGCTAAGCCATAGAATCAAAGAATCGTAGAATTGCGTGGCGAGTTCCTGCCCACCCACCCAGTGGAAATAAAGACACATGACACAATTATTAAGGATGGCGCTGTGGGTTAAACCACAGAGCCTAGGACTTGCTGATTGAAGGTTGGCAGTTCGAATCCCCGTGACGGGGTGAGCTCCCGTTGTTTGGTCCCTGCTCCTGCCAACCTAGCAGTTCGAAAGCATGTCAAAGTGCAAGTAGATAAATAGGTACTGCTCTGGCGGGAAGGTAAACGGCGTTTCCGTGCGCTGCTCTGGTTCACCTGAAGTGGCTGTCATGCTGGCCACATGACCCGGAAGCTGTACACCGGCTCCCTCGGCCAATAAAGCGAGATGAGCGCCGCAACCCCAGAGTTGGTCATGACTGGACCTAATGGTCAGGGGTGCCTTTATCTTAAGGCCACAACTTTATTGGTTACAGGTGATAAGCAGTATTGGCTTAGGCATTGGTCCTAACGGACTACAGTAGTACCTCGGATTAAGTACTTAATTTGTTCTGGAGGTCTGTTCTTAACCTGAAACTGTTCTTAACCTGAAGCACCACTTTAGCTAAAGGGGCCTCCTGCTGCTGTCGCGCCGCCGAAGCACGATTTCTGTTCTCATCCTAAAGCAAAGTTCTTAACTTGAGGTACTATTTCTGGGTTAGCAGAGTCTGTAACCTGAAGCGTATTTAACCCGAGGTACCACTGTATATCCAACTTCAGCCCATCCGCTTGATGTCCGGGAAGGGTTAACCACCAGTAGGGGGAGTCCTGCTGATTCACATCAACTAGGAACTCCCCCGGGGTCACTGATAGGGGGCGTGCCTTAGGCCCTCACCTCCATAGTCTTCAGACAGGGCCATGCCCCCCAGAATCCTTTATCGGACTACCCTTCAATATGCGGGGCAGGTGATGGCACTTCCTCCCCTCTTCCAACTACAGAACAATACCTAACCACCAATACCAAGAAAGTTGTGACGATTTGCTACGAGGCAGGCGAAAACCAAGTGGCTGGTGCCAATTTGCCAAGTGGAAAAAATTCCTACCAGGCCCCTCAATGGCGACCAACCGAGGTCCAGAGCAAGGTCAAGGACAAAAACCTTAAAGGGTGGGAGGGTGGGAAAAGCAGGAACAGCTGACAGGCGGGGAAAGAGGGAGATCCCCGGCCACATCCTTCCTTAAGTAGGGCAGGCCCACGCCCCCAGAGCCAGCCGATTGGCTGGCCAGGGGATGACGCGGCCGGGAATCCCCCCAATCGTGCGGGGCTGGGCTTGTGAAGCCCGCAACTCCACCTCCTTCAAGGGCGGAAGTGGCTTTGTAGCTCTGGAAGAGACCTCAAGGGTCATGTAGGCCATATAAGAATCTTTTCCCAGTCCTACCTGGAGATGCCAGGAACTGAACTGGGGTTTTCTGTATGTGAAATAATCTACTAACTCTCATTTTGATTGTTGTTCTAGATTTCCAAAAGAGGGCAGAGAAAAATAAATGGCCTCTGTTTGCATTATTCTGCGCGATGCATCAAATTTATAGACCCGTGCACTACGCAGAGGATGCGAATAGTGGTTTCTTCCTTCTTTCCCCATAAAACTAGACACGGACAAATGTTTCAATATTGGTTTCTGACAGCTTCTTGTTATTCCAGTCATAAGTCCAGTTCCTCTCACTCATTTATTAGTTTGCATTTTTAAAAGAAATTCCTCATTGAAATTTGCCAGTGTTTTAGTGTGCATTTTTCCTTATATGCACATTTTGGGGAAGCAATTCCCTCAAAAAATGTGCTGCATTTCCTTGAGATATTTCCATGAACATATACTTCTCGTGCATGCTTTTCTCTAGCACGTATGCACATTTTCGGCAAGCCGTTTCCCCACATATATTGCCTTCTTAGGCATTGTTTCCCCAAATATATGCTTTGTATGCACACTTTTCTCCAACGTGCCTATTTTTCGGCTTGGGAACCACATTGCAAAATTCAGGAAAGTACGGATTTTGCAGAATATTTTTGCTTCTTCAGTTCAGGGAATGCAAACCCCACCCCTCCTCTAGTAACACAATGAAGCAAACTATAAATGATGGGGTTCTTCTGCTCTGTGTCAGTGACAGCAGTTGCTAAGTAATGTCTGCCTGTTCCCTCCCTCCCTCTCCCTTTCCCTTTTACAGCTTCCTCTGCAGTCGTAGACAACAAATGTCCCAGCTTCTCAGTGTCCTTGTCTGTCCTGGCTGTTCTGACACTGCTGATGCTTCTCTTAAGCTTCCTTCGGATTCGACGCAGCCGCTCCAGGCTAGGTAATATCAGCAGCCACGTCCTAAGAAATCAACAACAAGTGTTTAAATTTTATTTCAGGCTCTCTTAAAGTCAGGCATTACTTAGGAACCTTTTTTTTTAAGTTCAAGGGCCAGGTTTATTTTTATTTTGTTGTTTATTTAATTTACTGTATTTTTCGCCCCATAGGGCGCACCGGCCCATAGGGCGCACCTAGTTTTTTTTTTGGGGGGGGGAAATAAAGAAAAAAAAATTATTTCCCCCCCAGGCGCGGGGCTGGGGTGGGGGAAGCCCAAGCTTCCCCGACCCCAGCCCCCAGAACAGGCTGCTATCCGCAAGCCGTGGGAGACCGGCGGGAAGTCGCGCTGGTCTCCCCAAGCTTGCGGATATCTGTCCGAAGCCCGGGGCACACTACTCAATGTGCCCCGGGCTTTGGGATGCAGGCAACTCTCCGGAAGCCTTGGGAGACCGGCGGGAACTCCCGCGGGCTCCCAAGGCTTGCGGATAGCTTCCTGAAGCCTGGAGAGTGAGAGGGGTCAAGGCGCACCGACCCCTCTCGCTCTCCAGGCTTCAACGAAAGCCTGCATTCGCCCCATAGGACGCACACACATTTCCCCTTCTTTTTTGGAGGGGAAAAAGTGCGTCCTATAGGGCGAAAAATACGGTATTACATTGATAGACCACCTCTTCCAATGAGCTGAAGGCAGTGCTCATGACTCTCTTCCTCTTCCTGCATCCTCACAACAACCCTGTGAGGTAGGTTAGGCTAAGGGACAGTGACTGCCCCAAGGTCACAACCAGTGAGCTTCACGGCTGAATGGGAATTTGAACCCTGCTCTCCCATAGGGCGCTTTTCAGCCTGAGTGCCACATTTTTCCTGCTGGGCAATATTCCGGGGGCCACTTGCAAGCGGTGGGAGGGCCAGTGGCAAAAGTGGCTGAGCAATTAATGTACAGTGATACCTCGGGTTAAGTACTTAATTCGTTTAGGAGGTCTGTTCTTAACCTGAAACTGTCCTTAACCTGAAGCACCACTTTAGCTAATGGGGCCTCCTGCTGCCGCCGGAGCACGATTTCTGTTCTCATCCTGAAGCAAAGTTCTTAACCTGAAGCACTATTTCTGGCTTAGTGGAGTGTGTAACCTGAAGCGTATGTAACCTGAGGTACCACTGTACCATATTTTTCCGTGTATAAGACGCCCCTATTTTGGGGGACTCCAGTTTGAGAAAAAATCCCCTCTGCACTATCCGTGTATAGGGCAAGCGCCAATTTTGCACATTTTAGAGTAAAAAAACCCATAGTCTTACACACAGAAAAGTATGGTAATTCCCCCCCCCCCCTTTGCGTAGTAGATCAGTTTCTACACAAACTCACACCCCACCACCCTCCATCCAGGCATTATCAGAGTTCAAATTACACATTCCAGATAGGCAAGCACACTCAATGAGGTTGTGAAGCAAGCTGGTAAGGGGTGTGGCCTAGGGAGAGAGGGCGTGGCTAGGAGGAGAGCCCAAAAGCCAGGCAGAGAGGCCATTTTGCCCGCGTACCCGAGGTTCCCTGGACTTGAGTGTTTTAGCAGTGGATTTTCAGGCAGGAATTATGTTCCAGGGAAAAGCAGCAAGGAACCACAAATGGACTGAGCACATTTTCTGTTGGTGGGATTCTCCGTGGGATCTGTTAGGATCTGTAAGAACAGGAAGCTGCCCTAGACAGGTCTCCCATGATGCATTCTCAGCTGTTATTCTGGACTTTTCCTGAGTTCCTCCTGGGAGGTCCACATCCTCCTCCGTGGAGTCACTTGGCGGGGGCATGCCCCCTGTTTTGGGAAATCCAAATTAGGTAGGTTTAAACTGAACGGAGCTTCTTCTCTGTCCCTTTTGCAGTTGGCAAAAAATATTGGCCCTCACAGCAGCAGCTGAAGAAGAATGGCCCCTCTAGCTCTTTTATTTATTCCTAATTGTCTCCTTTTCTTTTATTCCCCAAGGATCCCAATACCAGGACTCTGAACCTCCATCTTCAGAGGTAATAAAGGTATGACTCTTTCTTTGGTGATGGCAAAGGGGGGACGCCTCCAGATTTTGAGGGTGCTTTCATATGTGATATACATTGTAGGGCCCTCACAAGGTCATGCAGGCCAGCCTACTGCTATAGCGCCCCCAACAGGTGGTGCTTTGAATTGCACCTGGACATGAACTGGAGCAAGTGCAACTGGGCTGAGGAGGAGGCAGTGCAGGGAAAGGAAAGGAGAATTTACAAATTTTTGACACTTCAGCGTAGCTTAACTTGCTTGTGAAGAGAGGTGATGATGTTCCAGAGATCAGGAGCCTCATACCTGAGGTCCAGGTGCGGCCCCCTAGACTTCTGCACCTGGTCCCCAGGACTCTTCTCAGAGTCTTACCCCTCCCGAGTCCCGCTTTGAATCCTCCTTGAGCATTTTTACCTGGCTGAAATGTGTCATTGAACCCAGACAATGGCTGGATATCGCCACATCAAGGAAGCGTTGAGAACAAGGAAGCGTTGTAAACTTTATATGAGAAATCACGTTGGCAAAAAACGGAACTCCACAGCGCCATCTGGTGTCACACTGTTATAATGCATATACGACGCATATATAACTCTTTTTTTCCTTACTAATCTAGCTGAGTCCAGTGTCTGAATAGAGAATAGAGAGGGGCATGTGTGTGTAGAAAATAAACAAAAATAAAATTTGCATTTGTGGCTCCACCCACTTTGACCTCTGACCCGCCCACTACATGCATGTGACCCTCAGAATGTTGCCCAAAAGCAGTAGAGGCGGGTATATTTGGGGAAATGAGCCCAAACGGATATGAGACAGTGTCAGTCAGGGGATTGGCCTTGGGAAAGGGGGTGTGGTCAGAGGGGAGGAGGCGTGGCCTGAGGAGATTTCTGAGGGCCGTACAGAGAGCCTTGGAGGGCCTGAAGTTGCCCGCCTGTGCTCCAAATAACAGTTTCTCCACTCTTTACGAAACAGGAAGGCGCTTGCTATGCCCAGCTAAATCTTGCTTCGAGGACCTAAGAAAAGAACGAGGCAGCGAGTATCAGAAGTGGCGGGGGGCTGGGATCAAAAGATTCTGACATGCTGCGGCAGCTTTTTGGATTCTGATCTGCGAGGCTGGGAGGATAGAAATGTCAGGATCTCCGCTCGGCCAAGCTGATAAAGCTCATCTTCCGGAATCGCCCTCCCGACGAATAATTAACAACCTGAGCCTTTGATGAGGCTCCAAGGCACATTCCCCCATACAGCAGAGTGTCCAGCAGCATGCGGAAGTGATGAGATTTATGGCTACATTGCAAAGGGTTTTATTTCTCGCTACGCAGACAGAAAATACATCCTCTCTCTGTGAAAGCAGAGAGCAACTGAAACAACAAAAGAACAAAGGAACAGGAAACCGCTAACGTCACGTCCCGCCTCCCGTGAGATTTCCAACAGCCTGGAAGGTCTCTGGAATGTAAACAGAGTCCTGTGACTCTAAGCAGCTGCTCAGTGGCAAACAGAAACTAACAAGAAACACCAGCTCAGCTTCCAGAGCCAGCAAGTGACATCAGCAAAAGGTCCCTGTTCCCCATACTTCAAGCTGGAAGAAACAGTGACCTCCTTCTCACAGGTGTTGTGGAAATGAATTGTTGCATGGCACCCCAATCTCCGAGGGGGGCGAGATTCCGCTTGCCCAGGGTCCGCCATTCCTTTGGAAACGAGGCACAGCGGAGACTGTGTTGTCTTTATGCTATATGGTTTATTGACACATATATAATATACGCACAACCTGAGCCCACGATGGAGTAGTTTACAGCAATAGCACCCCAAGAAGGCCTTGCTTCTCCCATGGACACAGTTTTGGATGCCAGCAGAAATCAGCCCTGGCTCTCTGTCCCCCTGCCCAGCTGCTCTTTACAGACTGAAAGCTTTCACCCCCAGAACACGCCACAGCCAACTGCAATGCTCAAAACTCGTCTCCTTCCAACCCTCGTCTTTGTCCTAACTCTGGCAGTTGATTTCTTTTCTTTTCTTCTTATTATTTTAACAAAGTAATAATAATAAATAAAAATAAAAATGTGCACCCCACCACCGAAAGCATTCCATTGTAACTATCCAACCTCCCAAAATTTCAGCACCTCTCGTGATGGTTTTGACCCCTTTCTGTTTTAACAGTACAAATTCTACAAATACCTTCCATATTTCCTCAAAATAATTTATCCTGCATATTCCCCATCTTACCTTAACACCACATGTTCATTTAACATTAATAGGTATATCCCACACCTCTTTATACCATTCTTCCATTTTATATTCACCTTGCCCTTTCTGCTTCCTAGCGATAATAACTCGTGCAGCTGTCAATAAATTTGTGAGCAAGTCCTTCATAGCCTGCGAACCTTCTAAAGGTAAAGGTAAAGGTACCCCTGCCCGTACGGGCCAGTCTTGCCAGACTCTGGGGTTGTGCGCTCATCTCACTCTATAGACCGGGAGCCAGCGCTGTCCGCAGACACTTCCGGGTCACGTGGCCAGCGTGACAAGCTGCATCTGGCGAGCCAGCGCAGCACACCGAACGCTGTTTACCTTCCCGCCAGTAAGCGGTCCCTATTTATCTACTTGCACCCGGAGGTGCTTTCGAACTGCTAGGTTGGCAGGCGCTGGGACCGAGCGACGGGAGCGCACCCCGCCGCGGGGATTCGAACCGCCGACCATGCGATCGGCAAGTCCTAGGCGCTGAGGTTTTACCCACAGCGCCACCCGCGTCCCTAGGCGAACCTTCTACCCCATCGTAAATTGATAACAATGCTACCTCTGGACTTTCGGTCAGTTTTAACCCAGTGATTTCTGGGTTCAACTCTCTGACTTTTAGAAGAGACATCTGAAGGCAGCCCTGTTTAGGGAAGATTTTAATATTTGATGAATTATTGTATTTCAATATTTTGCTGGAAGCCACCCAGAGTGGTTGGGGAAACCCAGCCAGATGGGCGGGGTATAAATAATTTATCATCATCATCATCACCTGCCTTCCCAAGGAACGTTGGGAATTGTAGCTCTATGAGGAGGAACAGGGGTCTCCTAACACCTCTCAGCACCCTTAGAAAATTACAGTTCTCAGGATTATTTGAGGGGAATCTGTACCAGTTCAGAGGCAGCCATAGTGAGAGGAGGCAGCAATGCAAATGGCCGTAACACCATTATCTCCTCACCCCTTTTGTAGCGACTTCTGATGAGCAGAGGGTGGCAGGAGCAGTTAACCATGGAAAATATTGTTGTCACAGACAGGAAAGCGACGTAACCAAGTTTGCTCTCGGGCAACATTCGGGCCTTGCCTTCTGCTCAGAAGTGTTTAGGCAGGTCTGAAGAGAGGCGTTTGTGGCGTCCAGCCTCAGCCAGCACTTGTGGCTCCCTTGCACAACAGAGGAAAACCACACCAAGAAAGATGTTTGGTTGTGATATTTATGCCTTTCTGAGTAACAGAGTGAGGAGAAATAAAGTATCGTTTCCTCAGTGGCCAAGTCTACCTGGTCATTCTGTAACTGGAAAATTTGACTCACTAACTGTGAGCCACTAGATTTTTTCCACATCCCAGTCGGTATCTATGTATTAGATTTGAAATGGTTTTTATATATGAAATTGTTTGTGTGTGTGTGTGTGAGTGAGTGAGTGAGTGAGTGTGTGTATATATATCAGGGGTCAGCAAACTTTTTCAGCAGGGGGTCAGTCCACTATCCCTCAGACCTTGTGGGGCCAGACTATATTTGGGGTGGGGGTGGGAAATGAATGAATTCCTAACCCCCACAGATAACCCAGAGATGTATTTTATATAAAAGGACACATTCTACTCATGTAAAAACACGCTGATTCCCAGACTGTCTGTGAGCCGGGTTTAGAAGGCAATTGGGCCGATCCGGCCCCTAGGCCTTAGTTTGCCTACCCATGCTTTAAAGCTTCGTTCAGGGCCTAGAATATTTTAAATGCTCTGTTTATATTGTCTTCCATCTTTGTCCTCATCATGAAGACACAGAGAGCATTTTTTTGGGGGGGTGAGCTGGAGCTTGAAAAGCTGTAACCACATCATTTAAAGGGGCTCAACTAGAGAAACACAGGTTGACATTTATTTGCAACCTGCCCTTTTTACTAATATTATTCTTTATCGCTTAAAAATGTATACATCTATACAAACATTATATGCTATCTCTTTACATGTGAAGAAAAAGAAAGGTAGAAAATAGAAAATTTATAAAGGAATAAAAAAGAGGAAAAGAAAGGGGGGAAATAGCAAAGATACGAAATAAAAAAATGAAAAGAGGAAAAGACAAGACAACATTATTTACACAATAAAAGTGTTAATCAACACAATCCTTCCCATCCTTCTCATTATACTGTAATATAAACATTCTTTTTAAACACAGATTTGTATTGTATAATATCCTTCCTTCCTTCCTAATAATTTCATATTAGCAGAAATTAAATGATATTTGTAAAGAAAATGATTAGAGGAATATATACAAAGCAGAAAGAAAGGCCCTTTTTACAATTTAAGAAAGGGTGCAGGAAGTCAGATATCATAGTTGTTCTTTGAAGACTAGAGTTAGACGGTGACAACCCATCTCTTAGGGTTCAACAAGCCCAAATACCTCACAGATACAGTGGTGCCTCGCAAGACGAAATTAATTCGTTCCGCGAGTTTTGTCGTCTTGCGATTTTTTTCGTCTTGTGAAGCACGGTGTCGGGAAAGTTTTGGAAAAGCTTCAAAAATCACCAAAGTCTTCAAAAACCTCAAAAAAGGCTACCACACCGCGTTCTATGAGTTGCTCCTCGAAGTCAAGTCGCAACTGTATTAACGGTGTTAAGAAAAAGGAAACAAACTTGCAAGACGTTTCCGTCTTGCGAAGCAAGCCCATAGGGAAAATTGTCTTGCGAAGCAGCTCAAAAAACAAAAAACCCTTTCGTCTAGCGAGTTTTTTGTCTTGCGAGGCATTCGTCTTGCGAGGTACCACTGTACCTGCTTCTGAACTAGCAGGCTGCTCTCTGAGTCAAATGTTTCCGTTCCTACGTCTGTATTTGCCGTGTGTTTGTTTTGTTTGAAACGGGAGTAAACAGGAAACTTTTCGAATGTTACCCTGACTTTGATTTTTCTTATAGATACCCCCATTACTTTAGTGATGAAAAGCAGGGACATGACTTGGACACCCCCGTACTCCCCACCATAAATGGAACCTGTAACAAATTGTTGCAGCGTGAAGTGCTCCTGTTTGGGATGCCTGCCAGCCATGCGCTCTGCCAAATGGCTCCATTACATCCAGGGCTGGATTTAGGTTTGATGAGGCCCTAAGCTACTGAAGGTAATGAGGCCCTTTATTTGTCCAGCTGTCCTTTGTCAACAGCAAATTGTCGCTGTTTTTTGTGTGTGTGTTGAATATATGCTATATGGTAATTTCCCAGTAGTGATGTATGGAAGTGAGGGCTGAACCATAAAGAAGGCTGATCGCCAAAGAATGGATGCTTTTGAATTATGGTGCTGGAGGAGACTCTGGAGAGTCTCATGGACTGCAAGAAGATCAAACCTCTCCATTCTGAAGGAAATCAGCCCTGAGTGCTCATTGGAAGGACAGATCCTGAAGCTGAGGCTCCAAGACTTTGGCCACCTCACGAGAAGAGAAGATTCCCTGGAAAAGACCCTGATGTTGGGAAAGATGGAGGGCACAAGGAGAAGGGGACGACAGAGGACGAGATGGTTGGATAGTGTTCTCCAAGCTACCAGCATGGGTTTGACCAAACTGAGGGAGGCAGTGGAAGACAGGAGTGCCTGGCGTGCTCTGGTCCATGGGGTCACGAAGAGTCAGACACGATTAAACAACTAAACAACAACAACAACAAATTAATTGGGGTCAAATCCCCCCCAAAACTCAACAACCTCAATCTTAAAAAAGCTCAACAACTCAACTCACGCATGTTCACTTCATCAAATTTGCACTCTTCTGAGTTTTGCAAATTCAATTGTATTCAATAATGCATACCTAAGGGCTAAATGTGCATAAAAATGCATTACGGTAATGAAAGTAATATACAAAAATGTATTATATTAGAAAAAAATGCTTTGCAGAAATGTGTATATTAGGCAAAACTGAATTTAGAAATGTGTATATGGCCTTAAATTCAGAGTTCGCAACATTTTCAGATTGCTTTTCTTTTCTTTTCAAAGATCCTCACCAAAATTCGCCAGCATTTTAGAGCGAACGTCTCCTCTCACATGCATATTTGAAAAAAGCAAGCCCCCCTAGTGTAATGCATTTTGTATGTTATTTTCGCTAATATATGGAATTTATGTGCAGGCTTTAACCTAATCTATGCCTTTCGTATGCATTCTTTGGCGGGAGAATTGCACTGCGAAACTTAGAGAAGGACGGTTGTGCTTCAGTTTGTTTGTGGTTCCTAGAGATGCTCGTAGGAAATTGCAAAGCAAACCAAATTTCTCTTCCACACCTCCTTGCGCTCAGCTAATAAGGCGGGGGTATGGGAGAGGTCTCCAGCTGTAGACTAGAAATGGTTTTGGTGGGGTGAGGGGAAGAAAGAAATCTCTTTAGGCTTCAACCACAAGAGGGAGCAGCAGTTCGCTGATGGAATTAATTTAAGGCTTACTGTGGCCACATTCACACCATACATTTAAAGCCCTATGATACCACTTTAAACAGTCATGGCTCCTCCCAGAAAAGTATTATGGGAACTGTAGTTTGTTAAGGATGCTGAGAATTGCTAGGAGGTCCTCAGTCCTCTCTCTGAGCTACAGTTCCCAAAGTGCTTTAACAATTAAAACCTCTTCCCAGGGAACTATGGGCTCAGCGAGGGGAACAGGGAGCTCAGCACCCTTAACAAACCACAACTCCCAGGATTCTTTGGGGGAAGCTGTGATTATTTAACATATTTGCATCCCCTGGCACCAACTCCTGGGTCCCGGGCACCCACAATTTTTTGTTGGTGTGGGTGCCCAACACCCACCCTGCAGAGCCTCAGACACAACTTCTGGGAGAGCGAAGGTCATGTGTGAGGCCTCACAGGGTGTGCGATGTCATGTGACATCACGTCATGTGACATGTGCCACTGGGCACCCATAATCCCCAGTTGGTGCCAGTGTTTGTATCTAATAGAGCAGGGGGTCAGCAATTTTTTTCAGCAGGGGGCTGGTCCACTGTCCCTCAGACCTTGTGGGGGGCCGGACTATATTTTGATGGGGGGGGGGGAATGAACGAATTCCTATGCCCCACAAATAACCCAGAGATGCATTTTAAATAAAAGGACACATTGTACTCATGTAGAAACATGCTGATTCCTGGACCATCTGTGGGCTGGATTTAGAAGGCGACTGGGCCGGATCCGGCCCCCGGGCCTTAGTTTGCCTACCCATGTAATAGAGGAAATTAGGGGCAGGAGGGGAATTTATGAGCCAAGAAGCTACCAACTCAGTCATATAGAATTCTGTGTGTGTGCCTTTTCCCTTCCTATTGTACTTGTCGGAGCTCTGCAGCTTTCCCAGAATAAGCATACTATGGCTTTTAAGCATTACGATGCCACTTCAAACCATCATGACTTTCCCCCAAAGGATTCTGGGAGCTGTAGTTCCAGTTCCTCTCATTTTCTCACTTTTCCAATCTCAGGTTCAGGTCTGAGGTCATTCTGCAATATTCAAAAACAAAGAATCTGAGGTCATCCTGCAATATTCAAAAACAAAGAATCTTCATGAAAGTCAACCGACAATTTAGTGCAAAATTCATCTTCATATCTTTAATGCAAATTTCCCTAATATGCTTTTTGGCAAAGCCGTTTCCTCTCATGTAATACTCCCCCTTCTATTTTCACTTACGTATGCTCTGATTTCCTTACTCCGTGTGTTATTGTACGCACTACTCTGCGAGAGAAAGGCGCTGCAAAATTCAGAGGTGTGCCGGTTGCAAACACAGGAGGAACTGTTGCAACTGCTGCCGCTGTCGTGGGGCAGCCGGGAATCTTGAGATCTAGCCCTGGGGCCAGGGAAAAAAAGCAGCCTTTCAGGAAGGATGTGAGGCCTGGTTGTTTGGCGCAGTTTCCAGCAGGGTGTGGCTGCCGGTTTTGCTGCTGGGCTGAAGGCCTCCCCACTTTGAAGGGGCTGGCCTAAAGCCGTCGCAAGCCAAACAGCCTCTCTTCCTCGTTCTCCCTGCAGCTGCGAGCAGAGGCCAGAAAATAAGCTGAAGGAGGAAACGGCAAGGAGGGTGGGTATACAACGTCTCTCCCGCCCTGCTCCGGTGCTCGGCCCTTGCGAGGCCTCACAGTCGGCCTGCAGGGGTGTTGTCCGGAGGCAGAGAATGTGCAGGAGATGCTCTTATCTCCAGAGGAGGTTGCCCCAGGCCTAGTCTACTTTTGGGGAGCTCAGTGGTTTAGAGCATGGGTAGGCAAGCTAAGGCCCGGGGGCCGAATCTGGCCCAATCGCCTTCTAAATCCGGCCCACGGATGGTCCGGGAATCAGCGTGTTCTTACATGAGTAGAATGTGTGCTTTTATTTCAAGTGCATCTCTGGGTTATTTGTGGGGCATAGGAATTCGTTCATATTTTTTTTCCAAAATATAGTCCGGCCCCCCACAAGGTCTGAGCGACAGTGGACCGGCCCCCTGCTGAAAAAGCTTTGGGGTAAAGCATCTGCTTTGCATAAAGATCTCCATCGTCGCCAGGTATGGCTTGGGAGTGTGGTGTAGTGGTTAAGAGTGGTGGACTCGTAATCTGGGGAACTGGGTTCGCTTCCCCGCTCCTCCACATGCAGCTGCTGGGTGACCTTGGGCCAGTCACACTTCTCTGAAGTCTCTCAGCCCCACTCACCTCACAGAGTGTTTGTTGTGGGGGAGGAAGGGAAAGGGGAATGTTAGCCGCTTTGGGACTCCTTAGGGTAGTGATAAAGCGGGATATCAAATCCAAACTCTTCTTCTTCCCTGCCTGAAACTCTGGACAGCCACTGCCCATCAGTGTAGCTCGTTCTGAGCTAGATAGACCAACTGAGTCTGTCTAATGTGGCTTCCTGGGATCCTGTTTAATTCAGAATCACAAGGGCAGGAAAGACCATAACTCAGTGCGGGGGAGCGCATGCTTAGCATGTACAGAATCATGGAATTTGGAAGGGACCTTGGAGATCATGGAGTCCAACCACTTGCAATGCAGGAGTCTCAGCTAAAGCATCCAGGACAGATTGCCATCTAACCACTGCTTTAGAAACCTCAGAGGAAGGACAGTCCACAACCTCCTGAGGGAGACCTTTCCCATGATCCAACAGCTCTGACTGTCAGAAAGGTTTTCCCCTCATTGCGTAGTCAGAATCTCCTTTCTTGTAACTTGAAGCCGTTGGTTCGAGTCCTGACTTCCGGAGGAGCAGGAGAGAACAAGCTTGCTCCCTCTTCCCTGCGACAGCCGAAGATATTTGAAGATTCCGGGTCCAATCTGTATCCGTAGAAGGCAGCTTAGGCCTTTAGGCAACAGCAGCTCAGGGCTGGGCCCGGGATATTTCGTGCCTGAGTCATCAGGGAGCAAATACAGTGGTACCTCAGGTTAAGAACTTAATTCGTTCTGGAGGTCCGTTCTTAACCTGAAACTGTTCTTAACCTGAGTTACCACTTTAGCTAATGGGGCCTCCCGCTGCTGCCGCACCACCGGAGCACAATTTCTGTTCTTATCCTGAAGCAAAGTTCTTAACCCGAGGTACTATTTCTGGGTTAGCGGAGTCTGTAACCTGAAGCGTCTGTAACCCGAGGTACCACTGTAGCGGCTCCCCTTTTACACAACGCACACAGGTCTAAAATGCAATGCCCTAGACCCAAGGCTGGCGAAGGTAGCTGGAAAATCCCACAGATATTTCTCTCCCTCCCTGCTGGTGAAAAAATGCAGCAATATGAAGAGAAATAGCACAGCCTTTCAGGACTAGCTGTGGGCGGGGAATTTGATTTGCACCGTAAGGCAATTCTGCATAATTAGCACTTTCTGAAAGAATCTGATATTTATTTATTTATTTCCCTGCACCGTCTGGGGCAATGTCAGTACAGTCTTACCTTGGCTCCCGAACGCCTTGGGAGTTGAACATTCCTGCTCCCGATCAATCCAAAACTGGAACTGGTTTCCGAACGTCCGAAGGGGCTTCCGCGGCTAATCAGAGGCCGCGCTTTGGTTTCCGAACGTTTCGGAAGTTGAACGGACTTCCAGAATGGATTACGTTCAACTTCCGTGGTATGACTGTGTTAGTGCATGCTGTTATTTTTCACCGCTCGCAAAAAGTCTGGGAAGGGTGGGTTTACTGCGCAAGAGCACTAAGCAGCGTTGAAAGCATGAGGGAACATAGGAAGCTGAGTCAAAGGATAGGTCCATCTAGCTCAGAGCTGTCTGCACTGACTGGCAGCAGCTCTCCAGGGTTGCAGGCAGGGAATCTCCCCCAGCCCTACCCGGAGAGGCCGGGGATGGAACCTGGAACCTTCTGAACACCAGGCAAATGCTCTACCACCAAGCTATGGGCCTTCCCTTTCATTAAGCCAATACAGTGGTACCTCAGGTTACATACGCTTCAGGTTACAGACGCTTCAGGTTACAGACTCCGCTAACCCAGAAATAGTACCTCGGGTTAAGAACTTTGCTTCAGGATGAGAACAGAAATCGGGCTCTGGTGGTGCGGCAGCAGCAGGAGGCCCCATTAGCTAAAGTGGTGCTTCAGGTTAAGAACAGTTTCAGGTTAAGAACGGACCTCCGGAATGAATTAAGTCCTTAACCCGAGGTACCACTGTATTTGATTGACCTCGCCCCCCAAAATAAGCTGCAGTCTGGAAGCACTGGATAGTAATAATAAAATAGCCTATTGTTGGCATCCGTGTGTCTCAAGAGACAATGGAGTGTGCCTCTGCGGGTGAAGTCAAACCTCTGCAATAGCAGCACTGAAGAGAGCTCTCAGGGATGGAAGCCTAGGCAGTGTGTATGGAGGTCCTGGGCTGCCCAGATGACAAAACCACCTTCTTAGCATCGCTGATGTGGTCCAAAGGAAAGCAGAGCAACACATTTGGCACCAGCTTGGCTGCAGGAGTTGCTGGAAGGAGGCTTACAAGGGGGCCATCCAACCGTCTTAGGGACTCCATTCTGGATTTCTGTAGGGTTTATTCCTGAGCCCTTTCATCTCCCAAAGACACCCCACAAGGCAGGAGAGGTTTAGGATCAGAGTTTTCCTTCTCCTAGGTGGGCTCCCATCCCAGGTTGATGATCCCCACCTTCCCTAACTCACCAAGGGTTTGAGACCCATTGGCTCCCCTCACCTGCTTTAGCCGGCCAGTCGAAGCCGTTCCCGGGGTGTGGCTCCTGTCGCATGCTGACAGCTTCTAGGAGCAGGGCTTTCCCCCCCAGCTGGAACTCACCAGAACTCAGTTCCAGCACCTCTCAGGTGGGCTGAGAGAAAGAGGGAGGTGTTTATGGTGAGTTCCGACACCTCTTTTTCTGGAGAAATAGCACTGTCTAGGAGCCACAGGCTGCCAGGCCCCATCTGCCCCTTAGTTCCCTCTAGAGCATGCACAGAAATCACCTTCTTGACTGTTGGACCCGCGATCAGTCTCCTCAGCTCAATCCGCTGGAACCTGATAATAATAGCAATAATAGTAAAAGTAAAGGGACCCCTGATCATTAGGTCCAGTCGTGACCGACTCTGGGGTTGCGGCGCCCATCTCGCTTTACTGTCCGAGGGAGCCGGCGTACAGCTTCCGGGTCATGTGGCCAGCATGACTAAGCCGCTTCTGGTGAACCAGAGCAGCACACAGAAACACTGTTTACCTTCCCACCGGAGCGGTACCTATTTATCTACTTGCACTTTGACATGCTTTCAAACTGCTAGGTGGGCAGGAGCAGGGACCGAGCAACGGGAGCTCACCCCGTGGCGGGGATTCGAACCGCCGACCTTCTGATCGGCAAGTCCTAGGCTCTGTGGTTTAACCCACAGCGCCACCCTTTAATAGCAATAATAATGGGGAGCAATTGCTGGCTTTGTACACCAACCACCGAGCGGATATTGTGGACTTAGAACCGAGCTGGTAACTCTTTAACCAGGGAGAGGGGTGGGGTGCCTGGGTGAGGGGAGGCCTGGAGGCCTGGTGGTCGGGGCAGAGTCTACCTGGGCCTGGAGCGAAGCCGGGAAGCTTTGAGAGGGAGGCGTGCGAAGATGGAGGGTGCGTCTGGGCTAGGCCTGGGGATGAAGGGATGGGTAGAAGGGGCTGCTGGCCGGGCCTCTCCAGCAGGTGGAACGGAGGTGGGTGTGGAGAGCACATCATGCTCTGACCATGAGGCCGTGCCGTGATCTGCAAGCGCTGCCGTGACGCGTCCGTCTGCCTTCCTGCCCAGAGCTTGCATTCAGGAGTGCTTCTTTCTTCCCCCACCCCCTGCACGCAGGTAAAATCTCAATTCTCCCAGACGACATGGCCAGCCTCACCCAGGAGCTGGGCACTGCTTTCTTCCAGAAGCACCAGCTGCCGGCGTCCATGGCAGATACCTTCCTGGAACACCTCTGCCTGCTGGACATTGACTCGGAGCCCATCGCCGCCCGCAGCACAGGAATCGTCTGCACCATTGGTATGATATCGCTCCATAGCTGACGTGCTTCTCTCGCCTGCCCTGCAGATGCGCTGCAGGGAATCTAGTGAATTCTAGCGAATTGTGAATATAGGACTGGGTGCACATGCACCAGGCCTGTTGAAATCTCACAAGCTCAATAAAATTTCTGTAGTACAGTGGAACCTCGGTTTTCAAACCTAATCTGTTCTGGAAGACCGTTCGACTTCCGAAACGTTCGGAAACCGAAAACTCAGTACGGAAGCCTCAATACAATAGGGACACTCCAAACAGAAGCCGTGTGGCAGGTTCGGCTTCAAAAAATCGTTTGAAAACTGAAGCAGTTACTTCCGGGTTTTCGGCGTTTGAAAGCCAAAATGTTTGACTTCTGAGGCGATCGAAAACGGAAGTCCCACTGTATTTAGTGTCAGGTTTGGTCTGCTGCATAAGGAATCATCCCTCCCAGGGATTAACAAATTTAGAAACACTTTTGCGAAATAGGAAACGGTAGGATAAATTATGCTGGAGGGATGAGAAATAAGTGTGTGTCTTGAATTTATCCAGGTTTAGAACTGATTGTTTCTTGCTGGGAAATGTGTGTTATTTTGATGCAGAATAGAGAGATAGATGGATAGATAGATGACAGACAGACAGACAGATATAGATATAGATGATAGAGATAGAGATAGAGATAGAGATAGAGATAGAGATAGAGATAGAGATAGAGATAGAGATAGAGAGAGATAGATGATAGATAGGCAGACAGATAGATAGATGATAGGTAGGTAGATGATAGATAGATAGATAGATAGATAGATAGATAGATAGATGATAGATAGATAGATATAGACAGACAGACAGATAGATATAGATAGATTAGATAGATTAGATAGATTAGATAGATGATAGATAGATAGATGATAGATAAATAGATGATAGATAGATAGATAGATAGATAGATAGATAGATAGATAGATAGATGATAGATAGATAGATAGATAGATAGATAGATAGATAGATGATAGATAGATAGATAGATGATAGATAGTTAGATAGATGATAGGTAGCAATGGCTGCTAGCCATGATGCCTATGCTCTGCCTTCTAATGCTTCTGAATACTACTTGCTGGACACTGCAGGAGGGGAGAGTGGTCTTGTGTTCGAATCCTGCTTCCAGGTTTCCCACAAGCATCTGGTTGGCCTCTGTGAGAACAGGATGCTGGACAAGATGTCTCTCTGGCCTCTTCCAACAGGCTCTTATTTTCTTATGTTATGCTCTTACGTTTTTCATTTAAGGGGAGGGGGGCAAGATTCCTTGCCATCAAAAATAAATACCTCCGCACTCAACACACCCCTAACTCCTGGAATTTACTGCCACAAACTGTGGCGGTGCTGTAAGAGAAAAATCGGACCAATTGATGATAGAAGAGGAGGCAGAAGAGGAATGCTAACCAGCACAGCAAAATGGAAAGTCCATAGCCAGAGGCAGCGAATCAGAGAATGAGAATTATTGGAGAAAGGGAAACAGGGTTCATGGAAACAGGATATTCAGCCAGAAAGGTGGTCCCTATGTACTTATGTGCACACTTAGCACCCTCACTTTCCCTGGGGCGTTTGGGGAAAATGAACGATTCCTGTTAAAGACTGAGTTAGGTCATTTGACAGGACGTAGCCACTGGCTAGGGACGCGGGTGGCGCTGTGGGTTAAACCACAGAGCCTAGGGCTTGCTGATCAGAAGGTCGGCGGTTCGAATCCCCACGATGCGGTGAGCTCCCGTTGTGCGGTCCCAGCTCCTGCCCACCTAGCAGTTTGAAAGCACACCAGTGCAAGTAAATAAATAGGTACTGCTCCAGCGGGAAGGTAAACGGCGTTTTCGTGCGCTGCTCTGGTTCGCCAGAAGTGGCTTAGTCATGCTGGCCACATGACCCGGAAGCTGTACGCCGGCTCCCTCGGCCAATAAAGCGAGATGAGTGCCTCAACCCCAGAGTCGGTCATGACTGGACCTAATGGTCAGGGGTCCCGTTACCTTTACTTTAGCTACTGGCTTGGTGACATTGGGTGCAAGAGCTGAGGGAGGATGTGTCAATATGGTTCTTTGTCCCAGTGACCCAATGCTCCCTGTCTCCTCTTTCAGGCCCTGCTTCCCGCTCGGTGGAAATGCTCCGTGAGATGATCAAGGCTGGAATGAACATTGCACGGCTGAACTTTTCGCACGGCTCGCACGAGGTATTGAGTATTAAGCCATTTCCTTCCCCAAGAGGGTGGGGTGTCATGTCCTGGTCCGATGCTGGATCCCATGGGGAAAGCTGAAGGTTTCTGAACCAATGGACAGCTCCGAGTTGAGCCACTTGTGCCAACAAATCTAGGGCATGGACTGAGGCGTTTTAGGCCTCGGCCTCCAGACTCCCTCCTTGACAGGAGCCAGCCAGCAGCAAATCACACTGAGCTAGTTGGAGTTAACTCTTTATTAGCAAAAACAGGATCTGCACTGGAGTGTCAGGCCTAATGAGCGCAGCAACTTGTCCCTGGCAGGTCTTGCCCCCATGAAGCAGTTGTAGGATGTGAAACACAAGAGCAATCAAGTACAACATTCCTAGAGTGAACATGTTTGCACATGGGGAGGAATGTTTGTCCAGCCAGCAGGAAAACTTCCTGTTTCCTCCTGGGCTGGGACAGACTTCCTCTGCATGTGACTAGAGGTGGGTGTGGCCTCACCTGTGCAGGTAACGACAAAAGCACAGGGCAGGGCAGCCATCTCTCTCTCTTTCACCACATGCATCGAAGAAACAACATCCACTAAGCCAAAGATGCCCTCTTGGCTTCCAGCCAAGAGAGGACAAAGGGACTGTCTTCTTTTGAGATAGATTACAAGTGTATGTTACTTCATTAAGCTAAGTCTGCCTTCTGGGATCTGATTGTGAACTGAATGTGAGTAAACTCTTTTTATACTTTTATAGAAGACTGTGTTGTGTCTTATCTTTTATGAGGGAATAAGGGAAAAATACCAGAACAGTTATTATAGAGGCTTTAGCGAGCCTGAGCAAAACACATCCACTGCAAATTTAAAAGAAGGGAATGTTACTCTGCTGAAATTGTGGAACTTGTTAACACAAGTTGGATAAGGATATAATCAGACAATATATCCTCTCCTGCATCCCTGAACATTCCCACAGCAGTTGCTGAGACTGAGAGTCCCCACCTCCCCACAGCTGCCTAAGCCCCCTCCTCTCCAGAGTTTTCCCCAAGCAATTGGAGACTGTGTCTGTGCAAAGCCAAACTGCCCTCCACCCTTTTCATGCCTCTTCTGGTTCTGGGAAACTGGGGGAGAGGGCTGCCCATCTGTGTGTCTTGGCCCCCCTCCTCTCCAGCTCTGAGCCCTGACTCAGATCCATCTCTACACCTTGGGCTCTGTGCTCAGGGGTTGGGTGCCACGACTCTGAAGTCAGATTCCCCCTTTTTCAGTGAATGAGGAAAGGATCCACTGACTCCCCCACCACCACCACTGTGTTCTCTTTCAGTACCATGCAGGATCCATTGTGAATATCCGGAAAGCAACGGAGAGTTTTGCCTCCAACCCGCTCTTCTACCGACCGGTGGCCATTGCCCTGGATACCAAAGGCCCAGAGATCCGCACCGGTGTGGTCAAAGGGGTAAGATTGGGAATGAGTGGTTCCATATTTGGGTACTTGCCCCATGAAATACATGTTTGCCAGTTGGTTGTCTTGGTTATAACAGACTAGGCTGTTACAGGGAACCAGGCAGAGGGCCTTCTTGGTAGTGGCACCCGCCCTGTGGAACGCCCTCCCACCAGATGTCAAAGAGAACAACAACTACCAGTCTTTTAGAAGACATCTGAAGGCAGCCCTGTTTAGGGAAGCTTTTAATGTTTGATGCATTACTGTATTTTAATATTTTGTTGGAAGCCGCCCAGTGTGGCTGGGGAAGCCCAGCCAGATGGGCAGGGTATAAATAAATTATTATTATTATTATTATTAGTAGTAGTAGTAGTAGTAGTAGTAGTAGTATTCCTGTCTGGCCTGTTGCTCAGCAACATGCAGGACTCTCCTCAGGTGGGGTGTCAGAGAGGGAGGTGAGCCAGCAGGACTGGGACTGCCTGCCTCCTCTCTCTCTGAGTCTGCGCTCACACTGAGACTCTCAGCCTCCAGCTCTGCCCCGGAAGGGCCTCCTCCTCCTGACCCCCATTCATCTCTCAAAACCTGCTCCTTCTAGCACCTCCCAGCTTGTTCCTTCCCCAGACTGTTCCCCAGTGTCCCACCACCATGACCCAGTGTCAGGGAGTCTTGATAACAAACGGGCTTACTTAATTAAGAAGAAGATTTATTGCAAAAACAGAGTTCACTGGAGCGGCCATCACAGCCGTCCACCTATAAATCAAAGATGTCCCTTCTAAGGAGGGTGTTTCTGGAGAGACCGAACTTCCTCTTGTGACGTATTCTGTCTTGAAGACCCCCCCACACACACCTAGACCAGGGGTCAGCCAACATTTTCAGCAGGGGGCCAGTCCACTGTTCCCCAGACCTTGTGGGGGGCCAGACTATATTTTTTGGGGGGGAAATGAACGAATTCCTATGGCTCGCAAATAACCCAGAGATGCATTTTAAATAAAAGGACACATTCTACTCATGTAAAAACAAGCTGATTTCCGGACCGTCCGAGGGCCGGATTTAGAAGGTGATTGGGCCGGATCTGGCCCCTGGGCCTTAGTCTGCCTACCCATGGCCTAGACCTTGGACTAAGGGGGTCAGCTCCCACCCCTTCCTCATTCTCTGAAACAGTACTTCCGTGGTCCTTCCTGCTCTCTGAGCTACTTTCATATCTAGCACCTGGATTTTGTCCTTCGCTGGTGTGCTGGCAAGCTGCCAGCTGACTCTCCACCACTCTGCTATCCGTTGACATTCCTGTCTTGCAATTAACCCTCTCTCTTCCTGGCTATTCCCTTCACTAGGAGCTGGTTGCAAACTTTCCCTGGGAGCTGGCTCATTCATGACAGCCGGTGTCTAAATCTTCTTCTTTTGTGTCCTCCCTGGGGGGCTCTTGGGAGGCAGCACCACTACTCATCCAGCCAGTCCCTGCCAATCTGCTCTGCATACAGAAAGTCCCAGGTTCAATCCCCAATGACTCCAGACAGGGCTGGAAGCATTCCCTGCCTGAATCACCGTAACAGCAGAGCAGAATCAGCTGGTTCTGAAATAAAAAATTGCAGCCCTAATCAATAGTTTAATAGTAGTAGTAGTAGTAGTAGTAGTAGTAGTAGTAGTAGTAAATTTTTATTTATACCCTGCCCTCCCTGGCTGGAGCCGGGCTCAGGGCAGCTAACACCAGTAAAATTACAATAAAATAATAATAATAAAACCAATTTAAAATACAGGTTAAAATATAATTTAAAATGCAACCTCATTTTAATAGTAGCCCAAAGATCAAAACCATAAGGGTACATAAGGGTCAGACAGAGTCCAAACCAAAGGCCAGGCGGAACAGCTTTGCCTTGCAGGCCCTGTGGAAAGATGTCAAGTCCCACAGGGCCCTAGTCTCTTGTGACAGAGCATTCCACCAAGTCGGGGTCAGTACTGAAAAGGCCCTGGCCCTAGTTGAGACCAATCTAACCACCTTGCGACTTGGGACCTCCAAAGTGTTGTCATTTGTGGACCTTAAGGTCCTCAGCGGGGCATACCAGGAGAGGCGGTCCCGTAGGTACGTGGGTCCTAGGCCGCTTTAAAAGTCAAAGGTGTTCCCTTTGTTCTTAAGAAATAACTGCTCATGTGGGTGTGGCCTCCTTCTGCAGGGCGTGGACAAAGAAGTGGAACTGGTGAAAGGATCGCGGGTGGTGGTTACCACAGACCCAGCCTTCCGGGAGTGCTGCGACCAGAACACCGTCTGGCTGGATTATGTCAACTTGCCCAAAGTCATCAAAGTCGGAGGACGGATCTTCATTGACGATGGCCTCATCTCCTTGCTGGTCAAGGAAATCCGTACGTACCCTTCTTCCCTTTCCGCGGGTTGGAAGCCCACCCTTTCGCCTCTCGCTGCTGAGGTGGGTGGTCTCCATCTTTCTTTCTTTCTCAAATAATATTTATTATTTTCAGTAAATAAACATAATAAAAAAGAAAAGATTAACAATAATAAAGACAAACAAAAAATAGGAGAAAAAGAGAAAAAAGATACATGCAACATATTACCACTTAATTAATTAAAATTAAGTGCCATCCATCTTCATAGACATAGTATTTGACTTCCTCGAATCTCTTCCATCCGAATTTCTTAGTAATTATATGTAGCAGTTTCCAATATCAGTGTTTCAAAAGACCATATCACAGTCCTAATCATATTGCATAGCTTTCCTTATCGTACATTTTCTTATTTATAAATGTAATTCCATTTTAATCCTAGGCCTAATTGTTTCTTTCAAGTGGTTACATATCTTTGGTCTCCATCTTTCTTATGCCTCAGCCTGGCACCTACTGCCCAGGAAGCCGCCAAGGAGAACAGGGCATTCGCAGATCAGAGAAAGATAGTAAACACTGGCTAACTTACAGTTAGTTTCTTTATGAGGCAAGCAGAACAGAGAACACGCAGAGACTCCTAAGGGTTGCTTCTGTGTAGATGAAGCAGTTGAGTGGACTGGCTTTCTAACTCCCCCCTCCACTCCTTATCCCTCTGTGTCAGGCCCCTTCCTCTGTTTACAGCAAGCCTGAGTAATAATAATAATAATAATAATAATAATAATAATAATAATAATTACTGAGAGCCAGCGTGGTGTAGTGGTTAAGAGCAGTGGACTCGTAATCTGGTGAACCGGGTTCGTGTCTCCGCTCCTCCACATGCAGCTGCTGGGTGACCTTGGGCCAGTCACACTTCTCTGAAGTCTCTCAGCCTCACTCACCTCCCAGAGTGTTTGTTATGGGGGAGGAAGGGAAAGGAGAATGTTAGCCGCTTTGAGACTCCTTAAAGGGAGTGAAAGGCGGGATATCAAATCCAAACTCTTCTTCTTCTTAATAATAATAATAATATTTTTTTATTTATATCCCGCCCTCCCCAGCTGAAGCCAGGCTCAGAGCGGCTAACAACAATAAAAGGAACACAGCATTCTAAAATCAATCCATTCTAAAATCAATTCAAAATCAAATTCATGACAACCATTGGGCTAGAGTTCTGTGAGGATTACCGAAGGAGGGGGTCGGACTGTGCCTTGGCCAAAGGCCTAGTGGAACAGCTCTGTCTTGCAGGCCCTGCAGAAAGATGTCAAGTCCCTCAGGGCCCTAGTCTCTTGTGACAGAGCGTTCCACCAGATCGGGGCCACAGCCGAAAAAGCCCTGGCTCTGGTCGAGGCCAGCCTTATCTCCCTGTGGGACCATCTCTGTTTCTGCCTGGCTCTCTGCTCCGTAAAGTGCAATAGACGCCTTGTTCTGGGAGTGGGGGCTTGCTGGTTGTCAGCAGAGAAGCTATCCGGGTGGCTCTGTGGTGGAGCGGCCGAGTCTGATTCCCATCTCTGCCCTGCTGGGGAACCTCCCTGTTTCCTCCTCTTCATCCTCCTCCAAACTCCCAGCCTCCAGTACTTCCTAGCTCTTCCACTGCTCTGGGGTGTGGCAGCTTTCCCATGACCAAGATCCAAATCATTTCCCTCCGAGCTTCTCCGGGGGGGGGGGGGGCTTTTCGTCAGGCAGCTTCCACCACTCCTCCTCATCCTGTATACCTGAAGGAACGTCTCCACCCCCATCATTCAGCCCGGACACTGAGATCCAGCTCCGAGGGCCTTCTGGTTGTTCCCTCATTGCAAGAAGTGAGGTTACATGGAACCAGGCAGAGGGCCTTCTTGGTAGTGGCGCCTGCCCTGTGGAATGCCCTCCCAGCAGATGTCAAAGAGAACAAACAACTACCAGACTTTTAGAAGACATCTGAAGGCAAGTTTTTAATATTTAATGCTGTATTGTTTTTAACACTCGATTGGGAGCCGCCCAGAGTGGCTGGGGAAACTCAGCCAGATGTGTGGAGTATAAATAATAAATGGTTATTATTATATTATTATCCAGCCACTCCCTGACAAGTGGGTTAGGTGGGGATAGGTACCTGGCCTCCGAGCAGCAGCATCACGGCTGCTTACCAGCAGGGGGAAGGGCGAGGCGGCAGAGAGCTTGTCTCTATGTGGTTGCACTGTTGGGAACATTGGGTTTCCTCTGCAGTTGCTTCCCTTCTCACCTCTCTCCTTCCCAGGAGGCCAGGTGTGCAGTAGCACCTGTCTCCGCTGGCCACTCCTGCTAATTCAGCACCCTGGACAGCACCCTCCCTGATAAGGCCTGGGGGCATGTCCACTGTCCGTTTCAGGGGCCTAATCTGGCCTGCTGGTCGGTTTAATCCGGCCCCTGTGGCAGTTTATTTGCTGGGGTAAAAAAACCCTCAACAACTTCAACCCTAAAAAAAAGCTCAACTTCAAACCTCAACAACTTTGATTGGTCCTTTGGTTGGCCCTCACGGCCCTTCACTTCATCAAATCTGGCCCTCTATGAAAAAAGTTTGGACACCTCCGATATAGTGGCTACTGGGCAACAGATCCTTGTTCCCAGAAACAGCAATTGAGGTGGTTGCATCAAGTTAGGGTTGCCATACTTTTGGAGTTTCCCCGTAACGTCTGGAATTCAAACAGCATCCAGGGGGAATTTCAATAAATTGGCAAAACTTCCGTTTTTGGGGCCAACAGAAGCAGGGAGTGTGTTATGGTTCTCTGTTCAGCATTGTTTTAAATAGTAGTAGTAGTAGTAGTAGTAGTAGTAGTAGTAGTAGTAGTAGTAATTTATTACTTATACCCCATCCATCTGGCCAGGCCTCCCCAGCCGCTGTGGGCCACTTCCAACAGGATATTAAAAACACAATAAAGCATCAAACATTAAAAACTTCCCTAAACAGGGATGCCTTCAGATGTCTTCTAAAAGTCAGATAGTTGTTTATTTCCTTGATATCTGATGGGAGGGTATTCCACAGGGCGGGCGCCACTACCGAGAAGGCCCTCTGCCTGGTTCCCTGTAACTTGGCTTCTCGCAGCGAGGGAACTGCCAGAAGGCCCTTGGCGCTGGACCTCAGTGTCCAGGCTGGACGATGGGGGTGGAGACGCTCCTTCAGGTATACTGGGCTGAGGCCGTTTAGGGCTTTAAATGTCAGCACCAACACTTTGAATTGTGCTTGGAAACGTACTGGGAGCCAATGTAGGTCTTCGTACCGAGTTTCTTTTGGACTACTGGTTATGGGTCATGATACAGAGAATGAGTGATTTATTCAGTCCTGGTATGAGCCTTCTCCTCCCCATGCTTTGTCTGACCCCGTCTCACAGGCCCCAACGGCTGCATCACAGAGGTGGAGAATGGTGGGGTGCTGTGCAGCCACAAGGGGGTGAATCTGCCGGGGACCGAGGTGGACCTGCCGGCGGTCTCCCAGCGGGACATCCAGGACCTGCAGTTTGGCTTGCAGCAGGGCGTCGACATCGTTTTCGCCTCCTTCATCCGCAAGGCCAGCGACGTGGCTGCCATCCGGAAGGTTCTGGGAGAGCAGGGCCGCAACATCAAGATCATCAGCAAGATCGAAAACCATGAGGGAGTCAAAAAGTAATTTCCAGCTTCTACGTTTTCCTGGCCCCGTAGACTGGAGGTGCAGCCCTCCAGGCCTCTGTATCTGGTCCTTAAGACTCTCCTCAGGCCACATCCCCTCACTTGCTCTGCTATGTTCCCTCCTTGGGTGATTTTGCCTGGCTGAAAATTGCCCTTGGACTCTGATACTGTTTCTGGCTTGCCTGGATAGAAAGTAGAAAAGGATGTGGGATTAAACATTTGTTGCTCCGCCCACTTTTGCTTCTGGCCCCGCCCACCACTGGAATGTGGCCCTAAGAAGAACACCAGGAAGGGAATGTGGCCCTTGGGCAAAAAGGGACTCCACACCCCTGCCATAGACAGTCTCATGGGTTAGATTTCTGCCTCCAAGCCAATTTTCAGCCTCCAAGCCAATTTTAGGCTAGCAGGATAAAGCCGTCTGTGGTGCGTCGGGAGAAGAGGTGATTAACCTGCTTTCTTGGATCAATCATCACTTTAAAAATACATAGCACATGGGACATTTTTGTTAAGAGGTGAAGTATTCCTTATTCTCAGGGTTTAAGCATAACAATGTAGATTTATATTCCTCTCTACAGATCCATGGGACGTGGGTGGCGCTGTGGGTTAAACCACAGAGCCTAGGACTTGCCAATCAGAAGGTCGGCGGTTCAAATCCCCGCAACGGGGTGAGTTCCCATTGCTCGGTCCCTGCTCCTGCCAACCTAGCAGTTCGAAAGCACGTCAAAGTGCAAGTAGATAAATAGGTACCACTCCGGTGGGAAGGTAAACGCCGTTTCCGTGCGCTGCTCTGGTTCACCAGAAGCGGCTTAGTCATGCTGGCCACATGACCCGGAAGCTGTACGCCGGCTCCCTCGCGAGATGAGCGCTGCAACCCCAGAGTCATCCGTGACTGGACCTAATGGTCAGGGGTCCCTTTACCTTTACCTTTACAGATCCATAAATCTATCAAACCAACACAAAGGTTGCTATCTGGTATCGCATCTGCCATCCTGTGAATTAGCAGCTTTAATTTTACATAAAGGGAGCACGTTCCTAGTCCTCATGTCCCCCTAGACTTTGTAGAAAACCTTGGGCACTTGGGCGTGCAGCACCTGCAAGCAATTTGTTTAAATGGGGATGGGGGGATCTGGGGCCTGGCATAAAAACACCCTGACATAAAACATCCCCCAGTGGTCTGAATCTGAATATTCAGGACCTACTTGATGGTGCAACTATGAGAGAAGCTAGATTTCTCCATGCAGGATGGCCCTCCTTGTATAACCCCTGCTATCGCTTCTATTTGGCCTCATTGCAACCTCTCCTGCTTCCTGGCAGGTTTGACGAGATCCTGGAAGCCAGCGATGGCATCATGGTGGCGCGTGGAGACCTGGGCATTGAGATTCCCAGCGAGAAGGTTTTCCTGGCTCAAAAGATGATGATTGGGCGATGTAACCGTGCAGGGAAGCCTGTGATCTGCGCCACTCAGGTGAGCTGCTGAGAGCAGGGGAACTGGGGGTAGACTGCCTCTGAACATGGGGTCTCCATGTCCAAATCAACTGCCTCACAAGGCAGTACCCACAGGGAGTTCAGTCAGGTACCACCCTTTCTATCCATTAGAAAAGAGCGATTTAAAGTGGACCACTTCTCACTCTGGCTCTCAATATTCTTTAAAAAAAGGGATGAGGACTAGATGGGCCATTGGCTTGATCCAGCACCATCTTTGGTCCTTACACCTCACCTCCAATGTTGGAGGCAGCATGCTGGGAATCACAAGTGGCGGAAAAGGATTCCCAAAGACATCTTGTTGGCTTTTGTGAGAACAGGATGCTGGACTAGTATTGGTTGCAAGGGAAAAATAGGGAGAAATGAGAATTCCTGGGTGTGAAATTATAGGCTGTTGGACCTCTAAAATATGCACTTGTGATTTCCAAATTCCCCACGCTTGGAAAGTTTTAAAAATGGTTTACTTACAAACTTAAAGGTCAGATTCATGTGCTTCAGAATAGGTTGCACAGGCACTAAAACGTAGCTGTTACAACACGGTTAAAGTTCCAAAATTATTGGTATAGGAAATTGAGAATGGCTTGTGAGAGCCATGTGGTCTGAGCTTGGAGCAACCAGCTCAGACCTCTTGACGCGCTGAGCTTCTCGGGTAGACTGGAGGGGAACAAAAGCTTGGTTATCTAGTTCCTCCCAAAGTTTGCTAAGTGTGCCGGGACAGCTTACTCTATGGTCTTAACCCCTACATGCATCAATTAGACTTAAGCATGCTGGTTAGATGAGGCTTGGTTATCTCACAATGGGTCATCAGCCTCATCCAACCACTTTACAAAAAAAGAGAGGATGCTGAACAATGAAATATTGGCCTAATCCTGCAGCCAGGTTCTTCTTATGTTCTTATTCATTAAAAAAATACTGATAAATGCAAAGTTGGCACAACTTTTTCAAAAATCAAAATAGAAATAAAATTAGCTATATTAGAACAAACACTTATAGTGAAAGGACCTGTGAAAAGGGACACACTTACAGTCTCCTTCCTCTCTCCCTGGCAGATGTTGGAGAGCATGATCAAGAAGCCCCGCCCCACGAGGGCAGAGACCAGCGATGTGGCCAATGCC
The DNA here is from genome assembly GCF_964188315.1 of Podarcis muralis. NCBI lineage: Eukaryota > Metazoa > Chordata > Lepidosauria > Squamata > Lacertidae > Podarcis > Podarcis muralis. The sequence continues at coordinate 10,129,533 of NC_135670.1, read as the reverse complement.
GTTTTGGATGGAGCTGACTGCATCATGCTGTCTGGGGAAACCGCCAAGGGGGCGTATCCTGTGGAAGCTGTGCGGATGCAGCATGCGGTATGTATCCGGTTCTTCCTTTCAATTACCTCTCCCCATATATATATATATGGGTGGCTGGCTGGCTGGGAGCATGACAGGACAATAAACAACACCAGAATCTACTAAGAATTAGCGGTTGTGGTAAGCAAGATCTGCAACAAAATATTGCAGTGTGGAGTGTGCTCCTGTTCAGGGTTCCAGCCAGCCAGCCAGGCCCTGCTCTGTGATTCCCCTACACTTGAACTTGGAAGGATAAACGGCCCCCACCCATTACTCTGTAGTCTGAATCAACTGCTGCCCCTTCCACGTTTGAACTTACGTCTTATAATCATCAATCTTATTTGGATATCTGTGCGGACTGATGGACTGCATATGTATGGGGGTTGTGTTCTGGGTCATCACGCATGATGGTGGAGCATGCATAAATCCATTCCATCCTGTTCCACCCTCTTTTCCGGCCACTTCCAGATCTCCGTGATGTGTGTGTGCATGTTTGGATATCAATCGGATGCACATCAATTGGCCGTTGCCTGTATGTAGTTGTGTGCATGTGTGGATTGGTGTATGATTCAGAATGTTAAGATAAGCAGATGTTGCTCATTTTTTCTTTGTTATATCTGCATAATAATAATAATAATAATAATAATAATAATAATAATAATATGTGCCTAAGGCAGCTCAAGGAGGGACGCGGGTGGCGCTGTGGGTTAAACCACAGAGCCTAGGATTTGCTGATCAGAAGGTCGGTGGTTCGAATCCCCGCGACGGGGTGAGCTCCCGTTGCTCGGTCCCTGCTCCTGCCAACCTAACAGTTCAAAAGCATATCAAAGTGCAAGTAGATAAATAGGAACCGCTCTGGCGGGAAGGTAAACAGCGTTTCCGTGTGCTGCTCTGGTTCGCCAGAAGGGGCTTAGTCATGCTGGCCACATGACCTGGAAGCTGTACGCCGGCTCCCTCGGCCAGTAAAGCGAGATGAGCGCTGCAACCCCAGAGTCGGTCACGACTGGACCTAATGGTCAGGGGTCCCTTTACCTTTACCTTTAAGGCAGCTCAAAGCAACCTGTCCATTGAGTGTTCATCCTTCTTTGTTTTCATAAACCTTGCAAGGAAGTTATGTGACACCTGATGTTGGTGCCAGCGTGGTGTAGTGGTTAAGAGCAGTAGTCTCGTAATCTGGGGAACCGGGTTTGCGTCTCTGCTCCTCCACATGCAGCTGCTGGGTGACCTTGGGCCAGTCACACTTCTCTGAAGTCTCTCAGCCCCACTCACCTCACAGGGTGTTTGTTGTGGGGGAGGAAGGGAAAGGAGAATGTTAGCCGCTTTGAGACTCCTTCGAGTAGTGATAAAGCAGGATATCAAATCCAAACTCTTCTTCTTCTTCACTATGGGGTAATAGCTCAAAGGGTAGATCACCTGCTCTGTATATGGTCTGCCAAAAGTCACAGGACCAACTTCTGGCATCTCCAGTTTTCAAAGGTAGTGAATAGGGACATGGGAGCAGTTTGGTACAGTGTGCATTTAAACCTGTACTTTTTGAAACAACATGCAAACCAGATACACAGCCATCCTTGAAAATTCACATTTCTCTGAATTTCTTGATGCGGTTCTCTCCCCCAGGCAGTGTTTACAAAAATGCATGATTTAGTGGGAGGTGTGCACCAGAGGGGAGAAACTCAGGAAAATAACATACAAGAATGCATTAGGTATGGGGAAATGGCTTGCCAAAAGGTGTGCATTAGTCAAAACTGCACAACAAAATGTGTCTGCTGATGAATTTTCATGTGGGGTGTGAAAAATAAACAAATTGCAAATTGCTGCAAAATGTATGATTGGGGGGAAAACCGAAATGAAGAGTGTTGAAATGGACAAATCCTTCCATCCCCAGCAGCGAGCGATGGGGAATATCTTCCTCTTGAGATGCTGCCTGCCAGAGCAGACAGTATTGGGCCAGCATTAATGTCAATGTCCCTCCTGCACAGATTGCTCGAGAGGCTGAGGCCGCCATGTATCACCACCAGCTCTTTCAAGAGCTGCGCCGCCTGACTCCGCTGAGCCAGGACCCCACGGAGGTGACAGCCATTGGCGCTGTGGAGGCTTCCTTCAAGTGCTGCGCAGCTGCCATTATCGTCCTCACGACATCCGGCAGGTGAGGTCAAGGGTGGGATGCTCAAAGTGGCTGGGACCCCAACCTGTTTGTTAAGCGGCCAGTTGTACAACCTGAATCCCATCGCCTTAATGCAGAGATGGGGACCTGGGTCAGATCTACACTCATGGTGTTTAACGTTAAGGAAGGGTTAAGGAATGGCTTTGATAACCATGTGGCCACATGACGTTCTGCTTTTAACATTCATAATTATGTTATTAAAATGCGACACCCAAGGCCGTTGCAGAGCACCCACAACTAGCACTAAGTAAAGTGTGTTTTGACGTAGGTAAGAAACGCTTTATTTTACAAGTCTGCCCAGTGACGTTTCAGAACGATATATCTAATATCGTTCTAATAACGTTAAACAGGCCCGTGTAGATCCAGCCCTGGTGTTCCTTCTTTGAGTAGACCTACTGAAGTTAATAGACATGGCTAAAATAGATCCACTCATGTAAATGGGTCTACTCTGTATAGACTTATGGCACATTCACACCATAAATTTAAACAGTCATGGCTTCCCCCAGAGGATTCTGGGGGCTGTACCTGAAGAGGGCTGAGTGGTGTTAGGAGATCCCCTAGTCCCTTCACAGAGCTGCAATTTCCAGAGTTTGCAGTGAAGAGGGACTGATAGTTAAAACCACCCTGTTGTTCCACCCACTTTTGCCTCTGCCCTGGCCAAATAATATAATAATTTTATTATTTATATGCCGCCCATCTTGACTGGGTTGCCCCCAGGGCCTTGCAGAGCTAGGCAGAGGCCCGGGCCAGGTAGATAATGTGCCCCCCCCATACCGCGCTCCTCTGTGGAGCCAATCGCAGGCCCCGCCCCGCCATGGACGCTGGGGAAGCTTTTCTCTTGTGCTGCCAGCCATGGCCCCAGGGAATCCACCCACTGCCGCCGCTGCCTTTGCGCCTCCGTGTTCACCCCAGTGCATCCCCTGCAATTGTGAATATGCTAATCGAGGCCCCCTTTGGAATCGGAGGCCTGGGCCAAGTGGCCCATATGGCCCCCTCTCTGTCTGGGCCTGGTTGCCCCAGCCGCTATGGGTAGCTTCTGGAAAAATATAAAAACGTAATAAAACATCAGACATTAAAAGCTTCCTGAAGAAGGGCTGCCTTCAGATGTCTTCTCGAAGTCGCGTAGTTGTTTATCTCCTTGACATTTGACGGGAGGACGTTCCACTACCCAGAAGGCCCTCTGCCTGGTTCCCTGTAACCTCACTTCTCGCCGTGAGGGAACCTCCAGAAGGCCCTTGGCGCTGGACCTTCAGGTAGGGACGGATGATAAGTTGCCCTTGAAAAGTCATCCAGAAGGCAATGTGGCCCTCAGGCTGAAAAAGGTAGCTGGTCGTAGAAGCATAACTGTGAAGACCACTCAGGAACCCTGAATGTTGGTAATGACAGATATAAGGAGTCTGCACCGTGAATACTCCCAGCTTTGCTGCCTCACCCTTCTGCCTGCTCCCTTCCTCAACTCAGGTCTGCTCAGCTGCTGTCCCGCTACCGTCCCCGGGCCCTCATCATCGCCGTGACCCGCGATGAGCAGGTCGCCCGTCAGGCCCACCTCAGCCGTGGTATCTTCCCAGTCCTGTGGCGTGGGGCCACCCAGGAGGTATGGGCAGATGATGTTGATCGCCGAGTGCAATTTGGCATCGAGATCGGTGAGTCTGCAGCACTCCATCCTGCCCAAGGATCTGCCATCTTTTCTTCTCCCTGGCTGGGCTCCTGGGCCTTTTACCTGCTCTGTTGCAGGCAGATATCCAAATGGTGCAAGCCCCTCTTGACGCTGCAACTTCTCGCCAGGAAATGTGGTGCCTGTTTAATGGTAACTTCTCATGCATGCCCCTTCGAGGGCCTCAGCGAAAGGCAGCGGCCCTAACTCACTCCTTGCTTATACAAGAAGGGTGTGTTTGAGAGGACAGCTCCTTCAGGAAGTGGTGGCAAATCTGTGGCCTGAATACAGCCCCCAGTCTAATGTCAGGGCAGTGGCGTAGCGTGGGGGGGTGCAGGGGGGGCTGGCCGCACCGGGCGCAACATCTGGGGTTAGGGCAAATCCACAGGTTAGGGGGCGCAAATCCACGGGTTAGGGGGCGCAAATTACTTGCCTTGCCCCGGGTGCTGACAACCCACGCTACACCACTGTGTCAGGGGGCCTTTGGACAGTGGCAGAGAGAGAGGGTGGCATGCACACACAATCACACAGTGCTGTGGAATCGTGCTATGGGCAAACCCACCCACTCACTTTCCATTCCATTCTTCTCCAGTATGCAATGAGACCGTCAGGAGCCAGAGTCAGGATTAGCTCAGTAACAAAACACCTGACGTCAGTGAAGTTAACTCTTTATTCAAAGAAAAAGTACAGGCCTAGTGGTCACAGCAACCCACCCCAGTAGATCTTGCCCCAATGAGGCAGTTGAGAGGACCAAAGGTCACCGTCTGCCCACTGCTCCCTAAGACTTCCCCTCTCCTGGTTCCTTCCCCAGCAGCCTAAAACTCCACTGTCTTGTCTCTCTTTGCTTCACCCTCTTCATGCTTCTTCTGGTTCTGGGAGACCAGGCAGAAAGGGAGCTGGTCACACAGCAGGAGGGGGAGACTCCCTGGCTTCTTCAGCAGCCTGGCCACCCCCTCCTCTCCAGCCTCTGCTTCTACCTCTGAGTCTGAACCGCTCTCTGCCACTGCATCTTCCTGCTCACTAAACCCCGTTCCCTCTTCATCTTCGGACACTTCCTCCTCCCAGCCTGCTCCCTCTGGCCAGTCATCGCCATCCCAGCAACACTCCTCTGGCTCTGAACCTTCTTCCCCTGGGGGTTCCCTTGGGGGGGGGGGGTTCCTCAGCTCCTCTGCATCCAGCCAGCCCAAGACAGCAACCCTGTTAGATCACCCTCTCCCCTAGAGTGTGGAACCTTTGGGTCGAAAAACAACAAACACACATCCCAGCTCTGTCTCACAGGAACATCCAGCGCTCACATGATCTGGAAGGGGATGACTGCCTTGCCTTCCCCACAGTTTCGCAACAGGACTTCTGTCTCTCCTTACCCCCTTCTTCCTTTTCCTGATCCCGTTTTCCGCTCTCCCTTCCCAGGCCGGGTGCGAGGCTTCCTGCGGTCCGAGGACTTGGTCATCGTGGTTACGGGCTGGCGGCCTGGAGCAGGTTATACCAACATCATGAGGGTGCAGCAAGTTCCGTAAGCACAACAAGAGGCATACACCCCCCAAAAAAATCCAATGCCCTACGCCATTTCACAGCTGAAAAACGGGGACATGCCTATAAAGTCCCTGTGCTTCTGGCAAGGGTTACTTGCAGGTCATACCAGCTGCCTCTTGCTTTCCTATATATGAGCGATGTCTGTTCTCTGCCTGCTGTTTCGGCTGACTGTGCACCAACCCTCTGCTCCTCTAAAAGCCAAGTGGGTGCTTCATCTTCAGTTAAAGATCTATTTGGGGAAATGCTATTGTCCTTCAGTCTGTTGTCGACTGTTCCTAAGATGTAGAGACCTCGGCGGATGAGGCACCTCTAAGAAATACTTGGCTGCAAGCGCTGCAGGTGTCTTAGTATTTAAGCCACTTAGTGGTCGCAGAACCTCAGGCCTGGGTGGCAGAGGGCATGCGGCCCTCCAGCCCTCTCTACCTGGCCCTTGTAAGCGTCCACAGGTCACACCCCTCACTGGCCTTACATTACACCCCGAGTGCTTTTGCCTGCCTGAAATGGGAACTCGGATCGTGCCTTTTGCTTCTCCATATGGAAGCTGAGGAGAAGCAGGTGTTGGGGTAGGGAGAAGCCCGATTCAGTTCACATTTGAAGGCAAATCTACTAAACGCACACTTTCTGAAACAATGCACAAAGCGGAACACACAGCAGCCATCTTTCGAAATTTGCACCCCTCTGAACTTTGCGCTCGGAGTTTTGTGCTCAGATTTGCACCCCTCTGAATTTTGCACTCTGCCTTTTGCACTCCTGTTAAGCAAAAAAATATAAATGTTGGAGGAAAATGTGCTGTGTATTATGCAAAATGGTCTGTTAGGATAAAGTCGTACGGAAATCCTCTTCGAGGCCAACCTGGCAAACATACACCCATAAATAAACAAACAAACACCCACCCTCTTCCAGCCCCTCATGGGCAAGCATTCTCTCCTCTTTCAAGAGATGCTTCGCCTGATCTTTCTGCACACGGAAGCAGGAGACAAAGTCTCTCCCCCCCCCCCCGCCCTTCCTTCCCTGATTGCCAATCTGTCCCTGATCTGCCATGATCCCGTAATCCCATCTAAACCTTCTTTAATCAATCCCAGAAGCGCACCCATTAATCCTTCCCTCCAACCAGTGGTGGCCTCCCAGTGTTTGGCTGGGACTACCACCAACTCCAGGCCTCTCTCTGTGTCTGTGTGAGCTTGTGCAGATGGAAAAAGCATTGTTGGCTCCCACTCAGAAAAGGAGGGGCGTTGTGCTCCGTTACAAGTCCCTGGGATAGCTCAGTCGGTAGAGCCACGAGACTCTTAATCTCAGGGTCGTGGGTTTGAGACCCAGGCTGGGCGAAAGATTGCGGCATTGTACTAGAAGATGCGGGGTTGTCCTAGAAGATCCTCGTGGTCCTTTCCAACTACAGTTCTGTGATCTGAGTCCACGCAAATGCATGCAAGAGCAGGAGAACAGTGGCAGCTATTGCCCATCTGAACTGGTAGGGCAAAAGGCAGGGAGCCAACAGCAGGTGATGCCAGAGCCAATGACAATAATAATAATAACAACAACAATAATTTATTATTTATACCCCGCCCATCAGCCTGGGCTTCCCCAGCCACTCTGGGCGGCTTCCCAAAAAATATTAAAATACTGTAATACATCAAACATTAAAAGCTTCCCTAAACAGGGTTGCCCTCAGATGTCTTCTAAAAGTCTGGTAGTTGTTGTTCTCTTTGACATCTGGTGGGAGGGCGTTCCACAGGGCGGGTGCCACTACCGAGAAGGCCCTCCGCCTGGTTCCCTGTAACTTGGCTTCTCGCAGTGAGGGAACAGCCAGAAGGCCCTCGGTGCTGGACCTCAGTGTCCGGGTAGAACGATGGGGGTGGAGACGCTTCTTCAGATATACTGGACTGAGGCCATTTAGGGCTTTGAGCTAGACAAGGGACAAAGGAAAGGTAGACCCCAGTCATTTTTTAGAACTGCAACCTCAGGAGTTGCTTTGGGTGGAGTGTGTTCCCTGATTGGCTGCGCTCCCTTTGCTCTTTTTGTTTTTTGAGAGCTGCAAGCTCATGGGTGACTTGGGGAAGGTTGGTCAGCCTAGCCTGGCCCTCCCTGCCCCGCGGCCCCCCCCCCCCGCCCCTCATCATCAGCTCAGATTCTCTGTTAATCTGACCTAATCAAATTAAAAAGAAGCCCTTTAATCGCTGCTGATCCCTGCACAAATAAACAGAGCCACACCAAGCAGGCCTGGTGCCAGGAGAGCCTTGGGAATTCTGCAGCCACGGCTAGCAAATACCCCACTCTCTCCATGCACCCCAGGCCCAGCTTGTATCTCATACAACTTCACATACCTGGAGGGTCAAATTCCTTTTAATAAATGGGACCTGGCAGGAGCTGCTCAGTTTGTAAACAGCTCCCTCAGGCGTCCAGCCACTGAACTGTAGGCCACGCTCTTCTTGGCGAAATACCTTTGGGCCCAGGAATGACTCTACCCATTGAGGATGACTATTGGCTACTTCTGGGCAGGAAGGTGTATGAAAGGCTGCCTGTTGCAGCCGAGTCTGGCCTGAGCAACGTGGTCTTCTTGAGTGCTGGCCAACTCCACCGTCCTGGTTTGTCCTGCCTTCCAGCTTGGCCTTCAAGCCCCGCTTCCTTGTATGACATTAAGAAGGCTGGTTCATTGGCATAGCAATCCGGGCCTATTGCATCTGGTAGGGCAGAAGGCAAGGAGCCCAACAGCAGGTGGCGCCAGAGCCAAATAATGCTGATTTTGCCCCCACTTTCCTCCCTGCTGAGTTCTACACAAAGCAACACTCAGGAGAAGAAGGAGAAAGCAGGCAGGCAAGAGCCCTTCTTCGACTGGATACAAGTCAGGAGGCAGGCGGGTGGGAGCTGGCCGAGTGCCCCACTTGCCCTAATGGACCTTCTAACCACTGGCAGGAGTCTAGAACGGGCCAGGAAGTTAGGGCTGGTGAGCAAGACCAGACACCAGAGCAAACTGTCCCTGAGACAAGAAGCCTTCTTAAATTACCATATTTTTTTTCAAGGAATCCGGGACACTTTTTTTTTTGAAGCTGAATAGCAACAGGGAGTCAGTAGCGGGGATGGTGAGGCAAAAGACCCTGGACCCAAGCAGACATGCATATTGTATAAAGGTGCAAAGCCCTTCCTTCACACCCTGTGAAACATAAAAGTGCAGTTTTTAAAAAACTGGGCAACGGCGCGCCATGCGCTTGTGACTCCCGAGCCTCCCCCGATCTCCTGCCCGCTCCCCCCTTTGTTTTGACAGATCGGGGGAAGCTCAGGAGTTGGGGGTGGGCGGCTGTTGCCCAGGAGGGGCGCAAGGCGCACGGTTTCTCTGCCAGGCAAGGCGCAAAGCCCTTCTTTTGCACCCTGTGAAACATAAATGCGCAGAGTTCTTTTAAAACTGGGCAACAGCTGCCCACCTGCAACTCCAGAGCCTCCCCCAATCAGTCAAAACAAAGGGGGAAGGGGGCAGGAGATCTGTACTGCCGGACACCCCCTGTTCCCCTTCGGCAGTGGCGACAGCTCCGGCTGGCTTCAGGAGCTGCTCGCTGCCGTGGCGCCCGCCATTTTTCCTCACTGGAAGTTCCGACAAGAAAAAATGGTGGGCAGCGGGCAGCGAGCAGCTCCTGAAGCCATCCAGAGCCAACTGCACTACTACCAGGCTGGCTCCGGGCTGCTGAGGCTGCCGCTCCCATGTTTCCTGGGGGCAGATTTGCAAATCTGGGGACATTCCGGGGACGGAATTTGACTGCGGACAGATTTGCAAATCTGGGGACTGTCCCCGGGAACATCTGGTAACCCTATTCTTAACGCTCCTTCCTAACAGCCCATGGCCAGTGCAGAGGAGCGGAGTCAGTCCAGAATGTTATTTCCTGAGAAGCTGCAGTGTCACAGCTTGCCATATGGGGCAGTGGTCAACAGCGAATAAGAAGGCAGGCGGGTGGAGGCAGATTGAGGTTGGTGGGGCAGTTCTCCCATTCACCCTGATGGACTAGCCACCACTGGTTTCCCTCCCTCTCATGCAAGCTACTGATCGCATCGTCTGCTCTGGATTTTGGAGGGCCTTTGGGCGGAGATGCCATTGGTTGGTCTTCTCCCATAGCTGGCAACTTACAGATTTGAAAATAAGGGAGCAGCAGCCTCGGAAATAAGGGATCAGCAGCCAAAATAAGGGATTTTCAGAGCACAGGTATGTTCAGCTTCTGAGCCCCTCCGAGCCAAAGGCAGAAAGCCCAGCCAGCAGCCAAACAAAACCTCAAACGATGGTTCCCACAGCGCAGCAACCCGGCAAAAGGGATGCAGCAAGGAAAACCACCGCCACCTCTCCGCTGGGAAGCGCTGAGCAAAGGCGAGTCCCCAGGCAACGTGGCCGATTTGATCGGCACAAGGCATGCAAGCTCCACCCCGCCAGTCATTCTTAGACTCCTTATTGGGTGAGCAACGCAGCCAAGCAACACAGTTGGAGCCCCCCCTCCACCGTGGCCGGCAGGGACGGAGAGAGAGAAGAGCTGCTTCCTTTGAAACCCGGGAAATTTAAGGGACATCATCAATAAGGGACAGCAGCGGGACACGGCACTGGGATAAGGGACTTTCCCGCCAAATAAGGGACGGTTGACAGCTATGTCTTCTCCTTATGCTCTCTCTCTCTATCTCTGGGCCCAATCAGTTCACTGCCCAGAAAGAGCAAGTCGAGTCTACTTGTTGCTGCTCGGGGAGGAGAAGCAAAGCCAAGTGATGGCTGGTGTTCATTGAGTCTGGTAGGGCAGAAAGCAGGGAGGTCTAGGGATGGGCGGAGCCAGAGCCAATGACAGGCAGATCGAGAGCCAATAACAGGCCAGCCTGCTGGCTTTCCAGTACAGTGCCACCTAGTGGAGATTACTAATATTTATGTAAATGAATTGAACAGCAGAGAGGAGGTGTATCGTATTTTTCGCTCTATAAGACGCACCAGACCACAAGACGCACCTAGTTTTTGGAGGAGGAAAACAAGAAAAAAAATAATTCTGACTCTCAGAAGCCAAAACAGCAAGAGGGATCGCTGCGCAGTGAAACCAGCAATCCCTCTTGCTGTTCTGGTTTCTGTGATAGCTGAGCAGCCTGCATTCGCTCCATAAGACGCACACACATTTCCCCTTACTTTTTATGAGGGAAAAAGTGAGTCTTATAGAGCAAAAAATACAGTATTTACCGCTGGTGGCTGGTAGGGCAGAAGGCGAGGAGTCCAACAGTAGGGGGAGCCAGAGCCCACGATAGACGAAGTCATCGAATGCCAGTTTTTCCATCATCTGCTTCTTTTGCTGAGTTCTCCGAGGGGAAACGTTGCAACTAAGGCGGCAGCGGAGGAGGCTGACAACTGGTGCCACTCCTGAACTGGTTGCAAGTACAAGCGAGGGCAGTTGGGGGCAACTTATGGGGCAGCAGGCTGGGGGTCAGCAGTGGGCCCCTTGCTCAGGTGTGGGACCCAGGAGATACCTGAAGATACTGAGCCCTGATCCTTGAAAATGAGGGTGTGGGGGGGCTGTTAGCTGACCTCAAGCTTGCTGTCCTCTTTCTCCATTTCCCCGACCTTGATTTATAATCTACTTAAAGCTGGAAGTCCAAACCTTAATCAGGAAAGATTGCCACGTCCGCAACCACATCACTATTTAGCCCTGGATAGAGAGAGAGAGAGAGAGAGAGAGAGAGAGGAATACAATATGGATTTAAAATGATAATCCAGCGAGGAGAAAGCAGAGAGACCCGGTTTGCTTGTGTGACCAACAGAAGGGGGGAAAGGCACAGAGAACGATGTTTTGCATTCTCATTTGCAAACCGGAGTCTCTTTGTTGCGGCCTTCTCTTAGTTTGGACTTTGGGAGGATTTCCCACCCTTCTGTTCCTCCATAATTCTTAGAGATCTGCTGGATCAGGCCAAAGGCCCGCCTGATCCAGGATCCTGCTCTCACAGGGGCCAACCAGATGCCTGTGAAGAAGAAGAAGAGTTTGGATTTGATATCCCGCTTTATCAAAGGAGTCTCAAAGCTCCTCCCCCACAACAAACACTCTGTGAGGTGAGTGGGGCTGAGAGACTTCAGAGAAGTGTGACTGGCCCAAGGTCACCCAGCAGCTGCATGTGGAGGAGCGGGGAATCGAACCCGGTTCACCAGATTACGAGACTACCGCTCTTAACCACTACACCACACTGGCTCTCACTGGCTCCACACTGTGAGAAACGGGCCAGCAGGACTTGAGTGCAAGGAGCCCTCTCAACTTCCTGTGGTCCCCAGAAACTGGTATTTATAAGCATTCCCACTTCTGGGCATGGAGGCAGAGCAGAGCAGAACCATTGTGGCCAGCAATGACTGATAGCCTTGAGAGACTCCTGCCACTGATCTTCAGCTGGCGGGACAGGCCCGCTAGTGGGTCACGACCTGGTCCGAGGTGGGTCGTAACAGGAGCACCGCCACCCAGCAAATATGTGATAAAAGATTAAGAAGTGGGTCCCCAAATCGCATTTGGATTACAAGTGGGTCCTGGGTCTAAAAAGGTTGAGGAGAATTGGTGTAGAGTAGACAATACAGTGGTACCTCGGGTTACATACACTTCAGGTTACATACGCTTCAGGTTACAGACTCCGCTTACCCAGAAATAGTGCTTCAGGTTAAGAAATTTGCTGCAGGATAAGAACAGAAATCGTGCTCCGGCGGCGCGGCGGCAGCAGGAGGCCCCAATAGCTAAAGTGGTGCTTCAGGTTAAGAACAGTTTCAGGTTAAGAATGGACCTCCAGAACGAATTAAGTATTTAACCTGAGGTACCACTGTACAAAGGGACGCGGGTGGCGCTGTGGGTTAAACCACAGAGCCTAGGGCTTGCCGATCAGAAGGTCGGTGGTTCGAACCCCTGCGACGGGGTGAGCTCCTGTTTCTCGGTCCCAGCTCCTGCCAACCTAGCAGTTCGAAAGCACCTCAAAGTGCAAGTAGATAAATAGGTACCGCTCCTGCGGGAAGGTAAATGGCGTTTCCGTGCGCTGCTCTGGTTCGCCAGAAGCGGCTCAGTCATGCTGGCCACATGACCCGGAAGCTGTACCCCGGCTCCCTTGGCCAATAAAGTGAGATGAGTGCCGCAACCCCCAAGTCGGCCACGACTGGACCTAATGGTCAGGGGTCCCTTTACCTTTACCTTACCACTATACAGGTGAATTGTCAGGTTCTGTACAAGGCAACTTCCTATGTTGTTATGTAACTGAATTTAATTACTCCTCCTCCTCCAAAGGCCCATTCCCTATCATGTAGGAATTGCGCCTTTAATGTGGTGGCCTCTTCCCTTTGGAACTCCTTCTTGTCAGATGGGCACCAACGATTGTCTTTTTGTTGCCTGTTAAACAGCTTCCTCTTTCGACATGCCTTTTATCCCTAGCTGTATCTGTACTGGATTTGAGATCACTTAAATGGCTGACTTTTTAAAAAACAACTGTTTGCTTTGGGATATTTTCATGGGAAGCAATTAACAAAGAAATAAAATTAATATGTGAATAACCCTCCAAGTTCGCAACAAACCCACAGCGCAGCCCACCGTTCCATTAGGTCCATATGGCTGGGCAATTGGCCCCAGCCATTGCTATTACCAAATGACAAAACCAGCTCCAAGTCTCTCTTTATTACCGAAATCCGTTAGGTACAATGTCCGAAACGAAACAAAATTAATTTTTTTTATTTTTATTTTACAAAAAGAAAAAGAGAGCACAGCTTTTTAAAATCGCCCCCCGTGATATGAAATCTACAAGCGCCGTACACTGAGCAACGCCAAGTGCAAAGGTGATGGTTCATGGTCTTTGGTGACTAGATTTGCACATACGTTCACACCTGCTTGTATGCACACACACACACACACACACTACAGAGACTCTTTCACACATGCGCACACACAACCACGCTTGTAGGGGTGTCCTACTGGCTGTGTCTTGACACTGGGATCCCTATATTCTGGATCTCTCCAGAGACGCTAGCGTGTTCCTAGGGTAGGAAGATCTCCTTTTGATATGTGTTTGCGCGTACACACACACACCAGCACAGAGGGAGTATAGAGACCCCGCTGAGAAGAATCTGTGCATGTGTGTATGCATGAACTCCCATGGATCTTCCGATGCAACAAATCTGCAGTGTCAATGAGCACGCCTGCCTTCTCCACCAATCATAACACTGCCTAAAATCTCCTGCCCCCGAAAGATAGTCTTTGCGCTTGGCAGTGGGGCTAGAAACAATAGGAGAAGCAGGCCCCAGTGAGGACACAGCCATGGCTCGGCCACACAGGGGCCACTGGGAGGAAAGGGGGTGGGGGTGGAGAATACCTCCCTCCCTTTCTCTCTCCCCCCCCCCAGCTTCATGGCTATGAGAACAGCAGCTCTACGGATGGCTCTAACCCAATTCGAGTGTAAACAAGAAGAAATTCTGGAATGTTTTTGAACCTACGTGATCAGACCAGGTGGCTCCTGCCAGAGGGGGCCGTTGTGGGATGGGAGGCAGGAAAGGAGAGCAAGATCAAGAAGGCAGTACTGGTTGTTCCCTCTGACAAGCTTCTCGTGGGGATGTCCTGTAAGGGACTAAGCTGGTCAGGGGTGTAAGGAGGCATAATTGCCTGTGCTGCCCTGTATTTGCTGCACGCAGCGCTCTTTCCATTCCACTGCAGTTCACCTTCCTCCATAGCTGTCAATTTACAGATTTGAAAATAAGGGGCCAGCAACCTTGGAAATAAGGGATCAGCAGCCAAAATAAGGGATTTTCAGAGCACAGGTATGTTCGACTTCTGAGCCCCTCCGAGCCAAAGGCAGAAAGCCCAGCCAGCAGCCAAACGAAGCCTCAAGCGGTGGTTCCCACAGTGCAGCAACCCGGCAAAGGGGATGCAGCAAGGAAAACCACCGTCACCTCTCTGCTGGCAAGCACTGAGCAAAGGCCAGTCCCCTTTGATCGGCACAAGGCATGCAAGCTCCACCCCCCAGTCGTTCTTAGACTCCTTACTGGGTGAGCAATGCAGCCAAGCAACACAGTTGGAGCCTCCCTCCTCCCTGGCCGGCAGGGAGGGAGGGAGAGGAGCTGCTTCCTTTGAAACCCGGGAAATTTAAGGGACATCATCAATAAGGGACAGCAGCGGGACACGGCGCTGGGATAAGGGATTTTCCCGCCGAATAAGGGACAGTTGACAGCTATGCCTTCCTCCAAAACAACATTCTCTGCCTTGCTATGGTGAAGTTATGTAACTTACGTAATTTGCTATGTAAATTATGTCATCGTTGCATTATTCCATCCCACTCATTGTAATGCAAAGGAAACACAACGCGGGCGGGGCGGGGGAGACGTAATCAACCCTGCGTCTTTTTGTGGACAGAAAGTAACATCAGCAAGTGTGAATCCTATGCGCTGGTTTGATTTCTATTCCGGGCATAGGATGAATAAAGCGATAACTGGCTTCCCATTTCCATTGGAACCCTCTGCCATCCTTTAAGATAGCCTACCTACTCCCCCAACATCTTAACCTAGTGTGGTCTGCCCAATACAGTGGTGCCCCGCAAGACGAATGCCTCGCAAGACAAAAAACTCGCTAGACGAAAGGGTTTTCCGTTTTTTGAGTCGTTCCGCAAGACGAATTTCCCTATGGGCTTGCTTCGCAAGACGAAACATCTTGCGAGTTCTTGCGAGTTTGTTTCCTTTTTCTTAAAGCTGCTAAGCCGTTAATAGCCATGCTTCGCAAGCCGCTAAGCCGCTAATAGCCACTGAGCCGCTAATAGCCGTGCTTCGCAAGACGAAAAAACCGCAAGACAAAGAGACTTGCGGAACGGATTAATTTCGTCTTGCGAGGCACCACTGTACGTTTTGATGCATGTAGCAAAGGACATGGCGGCCCCTCCCACAGCGAATTCCACATGTAGAATCCTGAATCGAGAACCAGCAATCTGCAGGCATCAGAGTAGCTGAGAGGGCACTGATCAAGCCGTCTGCAGCGCACACAATACTGTCCGATGCTTTGCTGCTGCTCCCTAGTACCTGCCGCCTGAGGCTGCCATCTCACGTTGCCCAATGGTAGGGCCCCCTCCACAATTCAGTAGGAGGAACAATGGAACAGCCAAGGGTTTCTTGCCCTGGGCCTAGTACCTTTATGGTGTAAGCTTCTAGTCTAGCAGCAAGCGGGCGGCGAGCGGTTTGGTCCTGTTGAAGATTGCATCAGAGATCACCCTCCCTCTAATTTTTCCCTCCTGGGAAAGATAATTGAGCGACACTGATCCCCTACCCCATTCCTGCTCTAGAAAAGCGTTTGACAGCACAGCGGCAGAACTGGTTGAGGATGTAGGGCAGGTCAGGAGGGAGAAATCTACAAGGCTCCTGAGGGGCTACTCTACCCTGAATTGATAACATGGCTGGATCTGAAAGCAACACCTTTTCACGTACTGATTGCACGTCACAGATTACTGGTTCCTGGAGAGAGAGACTGTGGGCTTACTGGCCCTCACACAAGAAGGAATAAATGTGGGTGGTACCCAGGCAGTTCTAGAAGGATGGAAGGCTGCCTTGGACCCAAGCAGAGCTCCTTTCCACCCCTGGCAGTGTTTAGGCACAAGGAGGGGGTGAGACAAAGAAAGGGTGCTCTGCTACCCTGTTATGACCCTTCATCGCTGGTGATGGGCATTTCAAATAGGGAACATGTGGAACATCCATCTGTCCAGCACATTCCCTCTGCACACTCCTCAGAACCTGTGGGGCGTGGGTTAGGGCACAGAGGTGTAAATATTTATCCCTCGTCCTTCAATGGCCTGCCATGCACAAAGGCAGGGGGAGGAGGAATCATCATCATCATCATCTATTATTTATACCCCTCCCATCTGGCTGGGTCTCCCCAGCCACTCTGGGCAGCTCCCAACAGTATATTAAAATTAGAACGAAACATTAAAAACTTCCCTAAACAGGGCTGCCTTCAGATGTCTCCTAAAAGTTAGATGGTTGTTTATTTCCTTGACATCTGATGGGAGGGCATTCCACAGGGCGGGTGCCACTACTGAGAAGGCCCTCTGCCTGGTTCCCTGTAACTTCACTTCTCGCAGTGAGGGAACCACCAGAAGGCCCTCAGGGCTGGACCTCAGTGTCCGGGCTGAACGATGGGGGTGGAGACGTTCCTTCAGGTATTCTGGGCCGAGGCCGTTTAGGGCTTTAAAGGTCAGCACCAAATCCAACTCCTGATAGACATTCCCACTACAAACTGCTCCCAAGAAAACAGCAGGGGGCATGGCAGTGAGTAGTGGAAGGAGGGAATTCCCCCTCCAAAAAATTAATAATAATCCTAGCCAATGCCCTGTTGGTTAATCTGCATTTTTTTAAAACCCCAAACCAAACATTCTCTTGTGACTCTGGCTATGTGACTTGAAGGAGAGCTGTAACCATCACTTCCTGCAAGAGTCCAAAGCGGGGACTGTTATCACATAAAGAAGAAACCAGAAGGATATACCACCTTAGTCTTTTGCTCACTTAATCCAGGATTAACTCCTTCCCTTTTGCTCTGTATCCTCAATTGTTAGTTGCTTTTTGATAATTGCACAATGCCCGTAAACATGAACTAAAGGGGGAGCAGATCCTGACTCCATAGCTGCTCTTCCTGACAAGGTGTACAAAACAAGGATTCAAGTGTGTTAAGAGGCCAGTCGTGTACATTTAGGTTGTCTTGATTACGTGCCCCCAAAGGATGCAGGCACGAGATCACTAACTGAAGATAAAATGCCCCTTAACACACTTTAATTGCACCTCTGTACTCACAATTCATTATCGGTATACATGCATGTGAAAACACACTCACACACATGGTATTAATCAATTAAAATATTTCGATCAACTGAATTAATTGATCAGCTGCATATAAAAAAAAATAGGCTGCAATCCTATACACGCATACCTGGGAGTAAGTCCCAATCAACTCAATAAAGCTTGCTTCTGAGTGGACCTAGAGTAGAATTGCACTGTAAATGATATTTCGATGCAAATTTTGCAGCTGGAAAGCACAATCTTCTTCTAGGAAAGCGACTGCAACAAATGCATGTGTCATAAAAACAAAACAAAGCAGGGTTGTGTGTTTGTTTCATGAAATTCTATTTTGTTATTCGGGTTATATGAGTAAAATTCAATTAAAAAATACTTTTTAAAATAACCAAAAGGAAAACAAAGTAGGGCTGTCACTTGATTAAAGAAATAGCAAAAATCCATCAAATCTGCACAAATCAATTAAATCTGCACAAATCTGCCTCTTTAACACAATAGCTTTGAATAGTAAAAGCTTACTTTGTTTGCTAGAGGGTGGGTTCTTCTTAGAGAAGACCCAACTGAAAACCGATGGACGAAAGTGAATCGCCCTGTATGGGTCTACTGTGAGTAGGTGTAAAGTTGGATACAGTGCCTGTACTGGTCACAGAAGTTGGCTTTTTAGAAGAGGTATTCCCTCCTGACATGAAGAGTAAAAGGGGAGTGCCTCTTTTAAGATAATATTAATATGAGTATGAGTGTAGAATGGGAATGCCTGTATTGAAATGGAATTAGAATCTTTACTCAGTCCGAAACGTTTAAATCATTTCATCCGATTAATCCAGAGATCAGGAATGTATGTGGTCCTCCACAGCAGCATAGCTAGTCACTCGGGTGCCTGGTGTGGGGGCGTGTCCTGCCCATGGGGGCGGGGCGATCCACCCAGGGGGCGGGGCAAGCCTCTCTGACGCTTGGCGCCTCTCCGCCGCCTCCACCTCAGCTGTAGGGCAGCTGAGGCAGAGGCGGTAGGCAGACGTAAGCCCCATGCTGCCGTTTCAGGCAGCACGGAACCTACAGGCGCCTAAGCCACCACGTCACTCCTAAAAAGTTCCATGAGCCCAATTTATTATTATTTTTAAAATTCATTTTGTCACACACACCCCAGTGATGACACCCAGGGCGGACCACACCCCCGCACCCCCTTCCTCAGCCACTGGCCCTCCAAATATTATAGGACTCCAGCTCCCATCAGCTCCAGACAGCATGGCCAACGCTCAGGGATTGTGGGAGTTGGAGTCCAGCAACACCAGGAGGGCAGGGCAGGTTCTCCAGCCCCGGATTAACAGATTGGAGTTTGAGACAAATTCTAATTCATGCTCCTTCTATTAGCACAAAGATTTGCACTTGTGCAACAGAACTCTCCCCATGGTTCTTCCCCACTGTGTGTGACCCATGCTATCCCCACATCTATTCCAGAGGGTTGGGTTAACGTTAACCCCATAGAACAGATTTGTGGTGGGAGGCATGGGGGGAGAATGTTCTGTTGCACTGACAGAACTTTGGAGAGAACTGTATACTGTGCGCATATGTATATGTATGTATATATGAATGATTTTTTTCCTTGTTGATATGCAGGCAATGTGTGCAGATTTTGTTGATTAATTTACCGGTGAATCATCTAAATCAGATAGGCAAAAGTGCCTTCAATCGAGTGACAGAGCTACAGTAAAGGCAACCAGGGAGAAGTAAATAAGTTTCTGGGGCCCTCCCTACAGCCGCTGAATGTGGATCATCAGCTTCCTGGACCCCCATTCATGCTCCGTCGTCGGTTCTCCTCCAAATCACACTTCCCCCTCCCTGAATCGGGATTTTGAAGGAAGGGAAAGTGTGATTTGAAGGAGAGCATCATACAGACGACAGAGAATGGACGGAGGCACAAGAAACTGCCTATATACATTACAACATGGCCGTCTGTCGTGGATGCTTTCGTTGAGATTCCTGCATTGCAGGGGGTTGGACTAGATGACCCTCGGGGTCCCTTCCAATTCTACATTTCTATGATTCTAACATTAGTATGGATGAACCTGTAGTTAATCGGAAGCAGAGGGGGCAGGTGCTTTCTAAGGCCACCCTCCCCAGATGGAACTGGGATCAAAATGCCAAGCAGACTCCTCTGAGGAAGTCTGCAGTGCAGCCCTACCAGGTAGGCCTCGATGCACCTTCAAGTGAGTGGTCCCTGAACCAGTTCGGTTGGGAAGAAGAGACAGGGGGTTCATAGGTGTGTATAAGGGGGGGGGGCTCCCTATTGCCTGGCCCAGCTGCTAAATTTATGGCAGTAGTAGCAAGATCAGAATCGGATTTCCAACCCATTGTCTCCGGCACAGAAGAGACGGACAGATGTGGGGGGCAAAGGACTTGGACGGGTGTCCTTCCTCCCCTCTCCCATGGAACCGGGGGTTTCTACAGCTACACACACTCTCACAAGACACCTTGAGATCTCATATTGCACAAATTGAGAACGGGCTTGGGGAGGTTGGGGAAGAGAAGTAGGACCAGATAAAATATCTCCTTCTTAAAAATACCCCTCAAGGGAGGGGGGGAGAGAGGGTACAAGGGGGCATGGCACTCATCCAGGAGTGTCCACAATGTTGTCACCACCCAGCGCTGGACGTCGGAGGCAGATTTTGTGTGGCCGGAGACTTCTGGGACTGTCGTTCGGCCTCCTCCGCACCTCTTCCTTCACGTTCAAAAAGACAGGCTGTGCTGAGGGAACGGGGCGCCCAGACTTTATTGAAAGCGAATCCCTTCTGCTGCCTCTCCTCGCCCCACTGGCCCTGTGGGGGTTTCGATATGGGGCAAAGCCCACACAACCCACCGTCAAGGGCAGGCCTGGAAATGGGGTGTGTGGAGGCACTAATAGGTCCAAAGGGGGCAGGGCAGAAATGAGGCCCAAGGACAAGTGTCCCCAACCAAAGGGTGGCTGAGGGGGTTTGTGGCCTGGCTTTCTGCCCCCTGCGGGTGCGGCACGGGGCTCGGCGGGTGCCTTTTGGCAAGGAGCTAAGATGGCGGCAGTGGGGACGTTGGGCTTTCCTCGAGGGAACAGCTCCCTCCCTCCTTCTCCAGTCAGTCATGGCTCAGAGACCCATCAGGCCGACGTTCGAGGCAGACAGCCTGCCCCGAGATGGTGGCAAATTGCCCAAGTACCCGTTTCCTTATCTCTGGACGGGCCTCCTGGCCCCCGCACCTGCCCAGGCCTGCCTTTCCTACAGGCTGACCTTCCGACATCAGAAAGTGCAGCCCTGGACTCTTGCGGCCTCACATATTGGACGTGAGCTTCGCTTTCCCAGTGTCCACGTCGGGGCTGAATGCCACAGAACCTTTGCGGGACGGGGCGGCCGTGTGGCGGGGTGTGGTGGCAGGCGACTGAGGGGTGCTGGGCCCGCTCCCGGACCGGCTGGACCCCGAAGCGGCCTGCTGGGGAGAAACAGGACGCCTGGCAGCGCTGGGGGCCGGCTTGGCTAGAAGCCCGGGGACCGAAGGAGACGACCGGTATGTCAGGTTCCCGGCCGACTTCCGGGCTTGCTGAGGGGGGCCCATGTCCGCCGGCTGGGTGAGCCGGTTCGGCAAGGAAGGCTGGGAGGCCGAGAGTGGCCTAACATCCTGGGTGAGGCGGCCCGCCGACAGGCCCTGTGTGCTGCGGTGTTTGACCAGCTGCTGTGGCTGCAGAAACAAGGAGATGTGGGAGCCTGTGGCCCGCGAGAGGCTGTAGTGGAGAGTCCGTCCGGGCGGGATGGCCGCAATGCTCGCCGGCTGCTGCAGGAGCGAGGTGGAGACAGAGGCGCCGCGGGACTTGGAGAGCTGAGGCTGGCTTGAGGCAGCTTCCGCTTTCTGTATGGGCTGCGGGATGGGGGGTCCGAGAGGAACGCCACGGGGGCCGGTGCTTTCCAAGGGCGACGGGCACTGGACCATAGGGGAGGACGGAGACCCGACCGCCGGCGTCTGTAAGTGGGACTGCGCCCCCGAAGCGGGAGAGCTGACCGAAGAAGGGCGCGAGCCGCCCAAGCTGGGCTGGGAGCGCCGGGGCTGGCGAGGGTATAGCGTGGCGTCGGGGGATAGAGGGCTGGTTACAGAAGAAGGGGGCAGGAAGATGTGAGCCGCGAGGCTCTGCTGGTGCGTCAAGGCAATGGCGACGTTTGTGGTGGCGGCGGCGGTCTGCAGCGGAGCGTGCACCAGGGGCTCCCAGATCACGGCTTTGCCGCTGAGCTCGCGCCCGGCCACCACCGGCTGCAGCTCTTGGATGTTGTGCGCCATGTCCTGGTCGTGCTTGACGATTTGCTGGATGATCTCTTGGTTGACGGAGCTGGAGCTGTGTTCGGCCCGCTTGCGCAACAGGATGGAGTTCTTCTTACCTGGAGAGACACCGGAGGATGAGCAAAGGGCATTATTTATCATCATCATCATCATGTCTACGCACAGCAGCGGAAGGGCTTCCACGCTAGGCCTTAAGCAAACACAGCCTCTTTTCACAGTGCCAGAGGCTTGGTCAAGCTACCTTGGGGTGAATTCCGTGCTGGTGGGCAAAGGGCAGGGGGACGAGGGAAGGAGAGGGTGGCAGAAATCGAAGGCTGCCTCTTGTTTAGAGTAGGCCCGTTAGTGGACCAAAGTTAGGTTCATTAGTTTCAATGGGACTGCTCAGAGTTGGGCCTAGGACCCTCGTACCTACGGGACCGCCTCTCCTGGTATGCCCCACAGAGGAACTTACGATCTTCAAACAATAACATCCTGAAGGTCCCAGGCCACAGAGAGGTTAGGCTGACCTCAACCAGAGCCAGGACTTTTTCAGCTGTGGCTCCGATCTGGTGGAACGCTCTGTCCCAAGAGACTAGGGCCCTGCGGGACTTGACATCTTTCCGCAGGGCCTGCAAGACAGAGCTGTTCCACCAGGCCTTTGGCCAGGGCACAGCCTGACTCCCTCCTTTGGCAATCTTCACAGAACTCTAGCCTCATGGTTGCCATCAATTTGATTTGAATTAATTTTATAATGAAATGATTTTAGAATGTTGTATTATTTTATTGTTGTTAGCCGCCCTGAGCCCGGCTTCGGCTGGGGAGGGCGGGATATAAATAAAAAATTATTATTATTATTATTATTATTATTATTATTATTATTATTATTATTAGCTGTATGCAACCCAGAGAGGGTATAACAAACTTAGCTGGTCTCTAAGGAGCTACTGGAAGGAATTTTTTTATTTTGTCTCAACTACGGTAGACCAACACGGCTACCTACCTGTAACTGCAACCCAGAGAGTAAGAGAGAAGGGGCGAAAAGAGAGTGAGAGCGAAGCGAGCAGCAGAGAGAGAGAAGGAGATGGCAAAAAGAGAGGAATTGAGAGAGAGGTGTGGAAGAAAGAGGCATATCCTTCAACTATCCCAGAAAAAAACTGGGACATCTGTTTTTTTCTTGCGGGAGCATGGCAGCTCTTTGGGGTACCATGATCTCTTGTATGATTTTGTGCCGCGATTGCCCCCCCCAATCTTTTTGGGGGCTGCGATCTTGCACTGTGCCTGAAAAAAGCGCTTTTATCGGGGGGGGGGGGCGAAATTGTGGCACAAAATCGTTCAAAATCACAGTGCCCCAAATGGCTGCTGTGCTTTCATGAATAAAAATGGGAAGGTGGCATCAGATTTTTTTCCTTTGAGGTGTTGGAGGGGATGAAGAGGGAGTGTGTATTTGTGTGTGCGTGTGAGAGAGGGGGGGGAGCAGAAAAAGGGAGAGATAAGCAGGGGGCTTGGTTTTTTTTGCTTCATAATCAGTGCCTCTGACTTCCCCCCAGAGTCCCCTGCCCCCAGGCCAGGAGTGGAGAACCTCAGGCTGAATGCTGGTCTCTAGGGCTCTCTGGAGCTGGGCTGGTGTGGGGGGTCTTCCCAGGCCACCCCCCCCACACACACCAGCCCAGCTCCACACCCTCTGTGAGTGTTTCCCCCTGACTGGGATGTGCCTGTGAGCTCTGGTCTTGCTTCTTGCTGGTCTGGATGCAGGAGAGAGGCCTTTTGTGAGTGTCTGTAGAAACCAACTGTGGCGTTTGCCTCCTAGCTGGGTCATAAGGAAAGGGTTAAAATGAGTGTGATGTGATTGGCCAGTGGAAACTGATAGGAGGAGTTAGGGTTAGAGGGGGTGTTGTGTGAAAGTCAGTTGAGAGTTGGGTGTTGGAGAAGGAAGAGGGAGGAAGAGTTTGTGGGTTGGTTGAGTTGTGTGGTGAGAGAGTGAGAGAAATTGTTAGGTGGAGTCAGATACAGTGGTGCCCCGCAAAACGAATGCCTCGCAAGACGAAAAACCTGCTAGACGAAAGGGTTTTCCGTTTTTGAGCTGCTTCGCAAGACGAATTTCCCTATGGGCTTGCTTCGCAAGACAAAAACGTCTTGCGAGTCTTGCAATTTTTTCGCTTTCCCCCCCTTTTTCTAAGCCGCTAATAGCCTTTTAGCCGCTAAGCCTTTAATAGCCGCTAAGCGGCTAAACCACTAATAGTGCTAATCCGCTAATAGGGTTGCTTCGCAAGACGAAAAAACTGCTAGACGAAGAGACTCGCGGAATGGATTATTTTCGTCTTGCGAGGCACCACTGTAGTTAGTTGGGATAATCAGTTTGAAGTTGTTAGGAACGAATAGGACAGTTAAGGAACTAAGATTAAGAAACTGCCAAGAAAAATTAACTGTAACCATAAGCTTGTTCATGCCTATAAAATAAACTTGATTATTTGTTAATGTTAACAACTGACTGGACTCCATGTGTACCTGTGGGAAACGGGTTGGTGGCAGCGAAGAACGCAAGTACAGTGGTGGCACAGGGTCAATAGACCTCCGAACGTCCGGGGACCCTGTGTGATTGCCACACCAACCTACTATACAAATGGCAGAATTTACTTCTGTTACTCTGCCTGCTTCTTCCCCTGGTCCCAGCCTCCACCGGCATGTGTCCTCCAGAAGGCTGCCCAGAAGGGAGTGAGGCCCCACCCCTGCCCTAGCCAGTGCGTTGGTCCAAGTGACCAATAGCCTCCAGCCACACGTCTCACCTATGCGGTCCAGTCGGTCCATGGCGACGGTTTCGAAGGCCCGGCGCATCATGGGATATTCCTCCAAGACTTCATTGAAGTTGTCCACCGAGAGCGAGTAGAGGCGGCAGTAGGTGTCGGCACGCACGCTGGCCGTACGCCGGCCGCGGGTCAGGAGGCAGATCTCTGCAGGGACCAATCGAGGGGATGGGGATCAGGAACAGTTTCAGGTGTTTGCCAGGAGAGGTTTGCACCCTGTTGCTTGATCACCTATGGCAAGCAAGGGTTGCCTCCAGGATAACTCTGGGAGAGGCAGTTTAGGGAGGAAAGCTTGTGCATCTATCTTAGGCCCGAACTGTTCTCATACTCCTCTACAAAAGGGAATTACTGGAGCTGACACAAATAGCATGTGTGTGTGTGTGTTTTTTTGGGGGGGGACCTGACCCCTTTCAAGCCAACCTGCTCACCCAAACTTTTTCCCTATTTCCTTTTCGGCACTCATTCAGGTAGGCTGCAAAATGGGACCCAAAAAAGAGAGTCCTAACCATTCAGAGCGAGGTCAGAAAGCATTTACCTCTCTCTGATTTGGCTTGGTGATGTTCTCACCTAGCCAAACCTGATTGGTTATTTGGTGCCGTGATGTCATTATGTTGGCTACATGATTCCCGATTAGCTGGATTAAAGAGCACGTAGAACCTATCAACAGCAACAACATCAAATTTGCCGCACAGCGGCTGCCAATAATGGTAGAAAACAGGAGCAAAATGGATTAAAACAGCGTGGCTGTTCTTGGTTGGGCTACAAAATTATTGGCACTCACACCTTGAAGAATCATACATTGCGAGAATGCTGGTTATTGCCTCCACAATTCAGCAACCCCGGTTCGCCAGCCATCTTTAAGCTTGAATTTTGAAAGTGTAAATAAATTTGAAAAACACAAAGCCATGTTTGGGAGCTTGCTGATTGCTCCCCCCCCCAACACCCCTCTTCTCTAACACCTACCCCCAAAGTAGGAACCATCTGAGAGCTTCATCTCTTTGGAGCCTCGAGTCAGGATGCTGACCACGCCGTGTTGGATGAAGAACATCTTTTTGCCCACGGTGCCTTCCCTGATGATGAAGTCCCCCGGCTGGAAGACCTCAAAGCGCAGCTTGGTCAACATGGCCGTCACAAAGTTGGGGTCAGCGTTGGCAAACAGCGGCATGTTGGCCACCAGGTTGCGGCAGTTGAAGTTGATGATTTCCTAAAAGGGGGCGGCAGGGCAGGTCATAAATCAGAAAGGAATAAAACCTGCGCATGTGAGAATCGTGTGAGTGAGTTTTTGGAGCGCTGCTGGAAGTGGAAGGCATAGGGACATGTCTTGCTCTGTGCTGGGCTTTGGGGGCACCCTGCCCCCCTGGAAACCCAATGTGGAAGCAAGATCTACAAGAGCGTCAGTGCTGTGAGCCCCTCCAACCTATGCTCAGGTTATATATATGTGTAGAAAAAAAGGAATATCCTAAAGACCCCACAGTCTCTGTTGACTTTATTCCAAGGAAACAGTGTTGTGTATCTCACTTGTCAAAGATTAGGTAAAAGGTAAAGGTAAAGGTAAATGGACGCGGGTGGCGCTGTGGTCCAAACCACTGAGCCTAGGGCTTGCAGATCAGAAGGTTGGCGGTTTGACTTCCCGCGACGGGGTGAGCTCCCGTTGCTCGGTCTCTGCTCCTGCCAACCTAGCAGTTCGAAAGTACGTCAAAGTGCAAGTAGATAAATAGGTACCGCTCCAGCGGGAAGGTAAACGGCGTTTCCGTGCGCTGCTCTGGTTCGCCAGAAGCGGCTTAGTCATGCTGGCCACATGACCCGGAAGCTGTATGCCTGCTTCCTCGGCCAGTAAAGCGAGATGAGCGCCGCAACCCCAGAGTCGTCCGCAACTGGACCTAATGGTCAGGGGTCCCTTTACCTTTACCTAAAGCTAAAGGACTCCTGGATCGGTTAAGTCCCGTCAAAGGCGACTACGGGGTTGCGGCACTCATCTCACTTTCAGGCCAAGGAAGCCGGCGTTTGTCCACAGACAGCTTTCCGGGTCATATGGCCAGCCTGACTAAACCGCTTCTGGCGCAATGGGACACCGTGATGGAAACCAGAACGCTTGGAAACGCCGCTTACCTTCCCACCACAGTGGTACCTATTTATCTACTTGCACTGGTGTGATTTCAAACTGCTAGGTTGGCAGGAGCTGGGACAGAGCAACGGGAGCTCACCTTGTCACAGGGATTCGAACCACTGACCTTCTGATCGGCAAGCCCAAGAGGCTCAGTGGTTTAGACCACAGCACCACCCGCGTCCCACTGCCAGATACTGAGGCACGTCCAACAACATGAGTTTGTTCAACTAAGACTTTCCCCCCTTAGCTTATATGAGTGCTGTTTTGCAGTGAAGAGCTTTGGATTCCCTTTTCCCTATCCCTGTTCCCCAACCTTGACTACCCCTCCCTCTCCAGATATGGGTGCTGCCCAGGTACGTACCTCTTTGAGAGGCTCGCTCAGCTCCCCCAGGATGTTCTCCTCGTCAAACATCTTGCCTTGGTAACGGTGTTCGTAGTACTCATGGATCCGCTGCCGTGTGTCTCCCGGAAGCTTGTGGAAGGACATGTATTGCTCCACTTGCTTGTACTAGGAGGAGAGACGAGGGGAGAAGAAAATCAGAAGAGCGCAGCTGGATCAGGCCAGAGGCCCAACTTGTGGGAGCAGAACATTGTTCAGGAAGGCAGGAGAGGATATATTGTTGTTGTTGTTGTTGTTGTTATGTTATTATTATTATTTATACCCCGCCCATCTGGCTGACTTTCCCCAGCCACTCTGGGCGGCTCCCAATCAAGTGTTAAAAACAGTACAGCGTTAAATATTAAAAACTTCCCTGAACAGGGCTGCCTTCAGATGTCTTTTAAAGATAAGATAGCTGCTTATTTCCTTCACATCTGAGGGGAGGGCGTTCCACAGGGTGGGCGCCACTACCAAGAAGGCCCTCTGCCTGGTTATTAATATCCTTCCTAACTTGCACTAGCAAGTTCCTTTACTTAGCAGAGTTTTACATTCCACTTTTAAACTCACAGTGGGTAGCTGGCTGCAGGCTTGTGTAAGCCTTTCACTATTACACAATTCAGTACTGAATTGTATATTCCTAGTAAGTTCCTTATTATCTATCTTAAAAAATAAACACGCCACAATCTTGTTTAAAGTATATAAAAAGTAGTTTACTCACATTCAGTTCACAGCTGGATCCCTGAAGGCAGACTTAGTTACAAACTATATACATGTAGATCTATCCCATATGGGGATAATCCCAGTGTCCTCTGTTGGCTGGAAGCATAGGAGCATGGGAAGTAGTCTTGGACTGAGTCAGACCCCTTGCTCCAACTAGCTCAGACCAGTCTACGCTGACTATTCCTGCATTGTGTGGCAACTCTCAGCTTCCAGCCTGCTTTGAAACTGACCGGCAAGGTGAGCCTGCAAGAGCTCAGCTTTCCCACAAGGCACATTGCAAGACACCAGGTCCTCCACAAGCAAAACCGGGCGACCCTGCAGCTCACCTTCTCCTGGTACTGGCGGCGAGAGGAGTCCAGTGACTGGATGAGGGCGGTGGCATGGCCGATGAACATGGCGTAGCAGGTGGCCCCCACGATCATGCTCAGCATCGTGAGCCAAACGTCCGTCATGCCCTCAGGAGCCTGCTGCCCGTACCCGATGCACAACATGTGGCTCATGGCCTTGAAGAGGGCGTGAGAGTACTGCTTGCCCCACGAGTCATTCTGTGGGGCAGAGAAAGAAGCGGGCTTCAGCGCAGGCCGGTCGTCGGTGTGCACATTTGTGGAGGTGGGAGCAGTCTCACCTGCACAGGTCCATTGAAACAGCCGTTTCTGGTCAGTATGGTTACCTAGGGTGACCACAGAGATCACCTCCAAGTGACCTTATTTTATTTTTTAAACCCACTTCTTTTCATTGTTCTAGAACAGGCTTTCCTAAACTTGGACCCCCAACTGTTGTCGGACTACAATTCCCATCATCCCGGACCACTGGTCCTGCTAGCTAGGAATTGTTGTCAAAAAACAGCTGTTCTAGAATTATGGGCTCAAAGGAAAGTTAAAATTTGGAAGGGTGATGTGGCCAGAGGTGTTTTGACCATATATCAACTAGAACAGTGTCTCCCAAACTGGAGTCCCCAGCTGTTTGGGGACTGCAATTCCCATCATCCCTGACCACTAGCCTTGCTAGCTATGGATGATGGGAGTTGTAGTCAGCTTGGAAAACCAAGTTTGGGAAACCTTTTCTAGAATTATGGGCTGGTTTAAGGGCTGGTTTAAATAGGAAGCAACCTTACGCTGATACGATACGATAATCTTTATTGTCATTGTCCCATACAGAACAACGAAATTGAAAATCTACATCAGACATTCATAAACCAACAAGTCTGCTATCCCAGCTATCCCAGCCTGGTATGCCCCCTAAATACCCCATCATTAAATACAATATACTCCCATAGAGACTACCTTAAAAGTAAAGGGACCCCTGACCATTAGGTCCAGTCGTGACCAACTCTGGGGTTGTGGTGCTCATCTCACTTTATTGGCCGAGGGAGCCGGCGTACAGCTTCCGGGTCATGTGGCCAGCATGACCAAGCCGCTTCTGGCGAACCAGAGCAGCGCACGGAAACGCCGTTTACCTTCCCGCCGGAGCGGTACCTATTTATCTACTTGCACTTTGACGTGCTTTCGAACTGCTAGGTTGGCAGGAGCAGGGACCGAGCAACGGGAGCTCACCCCGTCGCGGGGATTCGAACCACCGACCTTCTGATCGGCAAGCCCTAGGCTCTGTGGTTTAACCCACAGCGCCACCCGGGTACCTATAGAGAGACTACCTTACACTGCGTTTAAAACCAAAATTGCATTTGAATAGAAACTGTTTCTCAGTCGTAGTCTTTATAACCCTGTACCTTCTTCCAGAAGGCAAAAGCTGAAAGAGATCATTTCCGGGGTGCGCACTATCCTGCGCTATCTCTGCAGCTTTCTTATGGCACCTGGAAGCATAGATTTGATCCACAGTAGGGCCTCTACCTGTCTTAAGCTGGCTCTGCCTGTTTATAGGAATGCTGTGGAGAGGCCCTTACCACCATGTGGTTGATGGAGACCCAGCAGTCCTCAGGGAAGTCCTGCAGCATGGGGACCAGGAACTGGAGACAGCCGTCCCAATGGCAGAGGAGGAGCATCATCCCAATGAGGTTGACGATCCGCACGACCGCGCTCGCCAGGTCATAGGTCATGTGGAAGATCTGGACAAGAGGAGAGAAAGCCGGGACAGACCGTGAGAGGAGAGACAGTAGCTGCCTGGGGTGCCTTTCGGCTGCATGACCCTAAGTGGCCTGGGCCCAGTATACCTGAAGGAGCGTCTCCACCCCTATGGTTCTGCCCGGACGCTGAGGTCCAGCTCTGAGGGCCTTCTGGCAATTCCCTCACTGTGAGAAGCAAAGCTACAGGGAACCAGGCAGAGGGCCTTCTCGGAAGTGGC
Source organism: Podarcis muralis (assembly GCF_964188315.1). Lineage (NCBI taxonomy): Eukaryota > Metazoa > Chordata > Lepidosauria > Squamata > Lacertidae > Podarcis > Podarcis muralis. The sequence continues at coordinate 10,099,769 of NC_135670.1, read as the reverse complement.
ACCGCCCTGTGGAATGCCCTCCCACCAGATGTCAAAGAGATAAACAACTACCTGACATGTAGAAGACATCTGAAGGCAGCCCTCTTCAGGGAAGTTTTTAATGTGTGACATTTTGATGTATTTTTAATCTTTGTTGGAAGCCTCCCAGAGTGGCTGGGGAAACCCAGCCAGATTGGCGGGGTACAAATAATAAATTATTATTATTATTATTATTATTATTATTATTATTACCATGAGAGTGGACCACTTATTTAGGTTTTGGACTCACTTTAAATACGCTCGTTGTTTTTAATTATCTGATGTGTGAATAACCTTGAGACAGTGGTTTAGAAGGCAATTAACAAATTAATTGTAACCACCACAGCAATAATAATACACATCTGTGGAGGTTCATGGAACAGACCTCTAGGGGAGTTCGGGCTTGGGTGAGCTCACAAAACTGCGATATTTCCCTTAGGATATGAGAAAGATGCTTCATGCCAGGTCTAATCTTGATTTTATCTTTTCTTTTTTGGAAAGTTTAGTTGTTTCTAACTGTTTGTTTTTATTAATGACTATTTAATTGCCTTATTCCTTTTGCAAACTGTTCTGAGCTTTTATTACAATCAAGTGGTATGCAAATCTTGTGATGGGCGGTGGGGGAATCTTGATTATTTTATTTAATTAATTCAGGGCGCCAGAGGCTTGTGCAAATCATAGTCCAGCAATAACCAGAGCGCACTATTATTATTATTGATTGAGTTTATACCTGGAGGTCGCAGGGCAGTTCACAGAAAAGATCACAACATATATAATCAGAAAAACAACAACCCAATAACAGCCCCCCCCCCCCGAAAAGAGCCACATTTTAAAAGGGTATAGGATGTCAAACAGATCAACCAAAAACCTGGTTAAAAAGGAACATTTTTGCCTGGTGCCTAAAGGTGTGTAATGAAGGTGCCAGGTGAACTTCCCTGGGGAAAGCATTCCACAGGCGGGGGGCCACTGCAGAGAAGGCCCTGTTCTCGTGTTGCCACCCTCCAGACCTCTCAAGGAGGAGGCACACGAAGGAGGGCCTCAGAAGATGATCTCAGGGTCTGGGTAGGTTCATACAGAAAGAGGCGGTCCTTGAGGTATTGCGATGTTTAAGGCTTTATAGGTCAAAACCAGCACTTTGAACTGGGCCCGGAATCTAATTGGTAGCCAGTACAGTCATACCTCGGGATAAATACACTTCAGGATAAGTATTTTCGGGTTGCACTCCGAGGCGACCTGGAAGTAACGGAATGCGTTACTTCCAGGTTTCGCAGCTCACGCATGCACCGACAGTCAAAATGACGTCACGCGCATGTACGGAAGCGGCAAAACGCGACCCGCGCATGCGCAGTTGTGTCTTATGTTCTGTTCAGGATGCGAATGGGGCTCCAGAACAGATCCGGTTTGCATCCCGAGGTACCACTGTACACGAACGGCCTTGGTCCTGTATACCTGAAGGAGCGTCTCCACCCCCATCGTTCAGCCCGGACACTGAGATCCAGTGCCGAGGGCCTTCTGGCGGTTCCCTCATTGCGAGAAGTGAGGTTACAGGGAACCAGGCAGAGGGCCTTCTTGGTAGTGGTGCCCATCCTGTGGAACGCCCTCCCATCAGATGTGAAGGAAATAAGCAACTATCCTATCTTTAAAAGACATCTGAAGGCAGCCCTGTTCAGGGAAGTTTTTAATATTTAACGCTGTACTGTTTTTACACTTGATTGGGAGGAAACTCAGCCAGATGGGCAGGGTATAAATATTAAATTATTATTATTATTATTATTATTATTATTAAACCAAAGGCAGCCCGATCAGGCTACATACAGACGGCCATGGGTTGTTGGTAAAGTGGGAGGCCTATCAAGCCCAACCTGGTGGGCCACCGTACTTTTGCATCTACCTTGGCTGGAGTCACATGGTGCAGTGGTCCTGATGTTGACTCACCTCCTCCCACTGGTGGATGTAACGGATGAGGCGGGAGAGGCGCAGGAGGCGCAGGAGGCTAAGGATCTTGGTGAAGCGGACGATGCGCAGCGCCCTCGCCGTCTTGTAGACGTCGGAGTCCACCTGGGTCTCCAGGTCCACGATGAGGAAGATGTAGTCGACGGGGATGGAGGAGACAAAGTCCACCAGGAACCAGGTCTTAAGGTACTTCATCTTGATGGTGTGAGGGTCCAGGATGATCTCGGTGTTGTCTTCCACCACGATGCCCGTGCGGAAGTTCAGGACCAGGTCGGCCAGGAAGAAGGTGTCCGAGAGGACGTTGAAGACGATCCACGGAGGGGTGTTCTCATCCTTGAAAAACGTGATGCCCACGGGCAAGATGATGAGGTTGCCAACCATGAGGAGCAACATGATCAAGTCCCAGTAGAACCTGCAAAGGGAGTAGAAGCAAGCGCACTTCGTCACAGCAAGGAGGGAAAGAGGGTCTGCCAGAAATTTCTTGGAGGGTTTTGGGTAAATTACATACACAGACACTCCAAGTGTCCCTATTTTCCAGGGACAGTCCCAGATTTACTGAAGCCATCCTGGTTTATGATTTAATCCTGGAATGCCCCGCTTTTCCTTTGGACGTCCCTATTTTCATTGGAGGAATGTTGGAGAGGACGGTGGGATGTCCTTATTTTCATCGGAGAAATGGCGGAGGGTATGGAATAGGACTTTTTTCAGCCAGAACTCAGTTCCGGCGCCTCTCAGGGGGGTGCTATTCTTCGGTGTAGCCAGGATTTTTGTTGGGGGGCAGGCTTTTGTGGGGGGGGCAGAACCTCAGTTAGCTTTGAATTTTTATCAATTTTTATTGCTTGGGGGGCAGCTGCCCCCTCTTGACTACACCCATGGCGCACCAGAAGCATTTTTACTTTGTATTATAGGTGAATATATTAATAGGCAAGATGTTAAATTGTTTTTATATGCAACAACAGCAGCAAGAGTACTGTTAGCCCAGAAATGGAAGCAAGAAGGAATCCCAATGAAAGAAGAATGGCAGACAAAATTAATGGACTACGCAGAATTGGACAAAATGACAGGAAGGATTCGAAACCTGCGGGACCAGAGATTTACAGAAGATTGGAAGAAATATACGAACTCTTTGAAGAGCAACTGTAATCCACAAATTACGCTAGTAGGACTACAAGAAGTTTCGTAAGGAGAAATGTATGAAGCATTGCAAAGTAGAGAAAGAATAGAGATATTAGTTACAAGTTAAATGTAATTGTGGAAGTAAGAAATGTATAATTGGTGATTAGATTGGAAAATTTTCAGGTGTGATTGATGGAAGTCAAAAAAAAAAGATGATATAAGATAGGAAAGTATGTTTAGTTACTGTTGAAAATGATATGTAGAAAAACTAATAAAAAAGTTTATATAAAGGACTACACCCATGGTGCTATTGCCATTCTAAGAGAACGAGGGAGGTGTTCGTGGTGAGTTCCAGCACCTCTTTTTCTCAAAAAGTAGCACTGGACGTCCCTATGTTCATCGGAGAGATGTTGGAGGGTATGCGTACATGGCAGTGTCAGAAACTCAGATACATAAGCTGGTTGACAAATAGCGCCTTAAAACCTAGTTTACAGTCACCACAATGGAATATCTCGTTGCCCTTTTTTTTTTACACTGCAATTTATCGTTGTTATTAATTTCATTTCTATACTGCCTCTGCACTGGCACAGCCTATTTACGATTGGTGTGTACTGGCACCTATTTCATTTCCAAAAAAACCCCACTGGTACTAGTAGTAGCGATAACAACAACAATAACAGCAGGTTCAAATTTGCTTTATTTCTATGTAGTTCCGAAAAGCCACCTTCCAAGCACAAGGGAGGGGTATCAACAGGTCTGGGGGAACCCCAAGGTTTACCAAAGGACCCCTCAATAAAGTGGGGTGAGCGTAAAAGAGGAGGGGACTCAAATCTGCCCAAATGTGGACTGAGCATGCTCAGTGGTCACAAATTGTGGCCTCTACCACAGGTGGAGTGGAAAGCAGGAGGGAGAAAGGAACGGAGTATGTGGGAAAGGGTATGGCTGGCTAAAACCCTGAACAGGAGCACTCCATCCCTTTTGCTGCAGGTAGTTTCTAAGCTCCTGATTCCTTTTCTGCGAGAGAGCGTGCTCCCTCTCCCCAAATTGGGATGCTAGGAGGGTAGTGATTATGCAGTGGAGTGGCAAATGCACTCTGGACGTGCTCAGAGGCACCCTACCTAACCTTATAGTTGTTTCATAGGTTTCTGGTGCTCTGCCCAAGCACTGAAGCTGCATTTGCAGGGCTCTGGCGTTCCTGCTCTAGTGAGATTTTTCTCCAGCCTTATCATCTTCTTTCTTAACTCTTTTGAGTCACAAGGATTGGATGGGATGGGTGAGCAGAGGGCAATCAAAGGGATAACATATCCCTGTACCTTCACTGCTCTTCATCAAGAGCATAAATCAGGGGTCAGCAAACTTTTTCAGCAGGGGGCCAGTCCACTGTCCCTCAGACCTTGTGGGGGGGACGGACTATATTTTTGGGGGGGGGGAATGAACGAATTCCTATGCCCCACAAATAACCCAGAGATGCATTTTAAATAAAAGGACACATTCTACTCCCCAACACGCTGATTCCCAGACCGTCCATGGGCCGGATTGAGAAGGTGATTGGGCCAGATCTGGACCCCGGGCCTTAGTTTGCCTAGCCATGGTGTAAATCAATCAGTCAGCCTATAGATCACATAAATAAAAAGAAAGAAAGGCTTGTCATTCACAGCCGTTTATCCAGGGGAGCTTTCTTTGTGAATTACAATCTCCATCTGCCAGTTGGCTTTTCGTTTTTTGTTAAGGGCTCAAAGAATTAATACATAGAGAAGCCATGTGTTTATTGACCAAAGATCATTACGCGATCAACAACGCTTAATCCTATTTCATGTCTCATCCTAAGGAGAAGGTCAAAAGCCTTTGCCCTGTAACATACCATCTGTCGAAGATCGATGAACAAGGCCTGGAGACAATGAGAATTCCTCTACGCTGAGCGGAGTGAGCAAAGGATTATGGGAGTCAAGCCAAGCCTTTCTGTCCATTGCTCTTATAACGTCAAGGTTCTCCTAGTGGCTGATAAGACCTGATCTAACTTAGAAACTGATAAAAGAGGAATTTTCCGTGGCGCTATGGGTTAAACCACTGAGCCTAGGACTTGTGATCAGAAGGTCGGCGGTTCGAATCCCCGCAACAGGGTGATCTCTCGTTGCTTGGTCCCTGCTCCTGCCAACCTAGCAGTTCGAAAGCATGTCAAAGTGCAAGTAGATAAATAGGTACAGCTCCAGCGGGAAGGTAAACGGCGTTTCCGTGAGCTGCTCTGGTTCGCCAGAAGCGGCTTGGTCATGCTGGTGACATGACCCGGAAGCTGTACCCCGGCTCTCTTGGCCAATAAAGTGAGATGAGCGCCGCAACCCCAGAGTCGGTCACGACTGGACCTAATGGTCAGGGGTCCCTTTACCTTTACCTCTCCTAGTGGGTGACAAGACCTGATCTAACTTAGCAACTGATAAATAAGGAATTTTCCCTTAATATTGTCCGATTCCCAGAAACCCTCAGGGGAAGCGTTTCCCAGCAAGTAGGGTGCACTGTTGGAAGAAGTTTCTCCTGTCAAATATCTCCTGTTAAAAGCAGAGAACCTTTTCACCATCTCAGGACACCCCTGACTTATTCTGGGAGGGTAGAAATCCACACTGAAAAACAACCCCAAGATTGTGCAGCCAGATTTCTTTTTTTTTGTTTGTTTCTTTTATTTCTTCTGTATGACCTTTATATTTCTGTTTGAGTATTTGAAAATGTAATAAAAAATATTTTTTTTTTAAAAAAAAGATTGTGCAGCCAGAAAGTTGCCTTATAAAAATAAAGAGCAGAAATGATTGTGTGTGTGTGTTGTTAGGATTCTTGCTCCATGCTTGCAGTCATGAGATTGTTGTCTATCACACGACAGTGTATGTTTTCATTCCACCGTGTGGGAAGTGATGGAGACAGGATGTTTTGGTATTACTGTGTTCCGTGATGTGGGACCATTGTCCTTTGTTCTTTCCCTTTGCTGTCTGATGAGAAAGAGGAAGGAGCTAAGTCAGAATGCTCCAGGTGTGTTATATGTAAATAAACGTAATTTAGCCAAAATGCTGTGCTACTGAGTCTGAGTCGCAAATTGCTAACACTCTGCAGGATCCTAAAGCATGCTAATGCCTTGTGGTATCAGTCGCTGTGATGTTTGGGCTGGAGAAAGCTTTTGAAGTTCCCGACAGACCAGGAGAGAGAACATGCCAGTCAGGCATGGGTCTCTACCAGGGTCCTACACACGAGTAGAACAGTGTGTGTGTGTGTGTGTGTGTGTGTGTGTGTGTGTGACAAAGAGAAAGTTATTTTTTTGGTGACAATCAGTGCTATTTTTCTAGAAAAAGAGGTGCTGGAGTTCACCATGAACTTCTCCCTTGTTTTCTTAGAATGGCAATGGCGCCCACTTGATAGCTGCCAGAGCTGAGCTCCAGTGAGCTCTGGCTGAAATAAATAAATAAAAGCGCCCTGGTCACAATGGAAATGGTTTGGTTATTAACGGGGAAAGTAATTTAGATTTCCTTTTAAATATTACACACTGCAACAAAATGGTGCTGTCTAGAGCGAAGCTCTTCAAGGCCCCAGTCACCCGGTTCCGTTCTCTCTCACCAACTTTCTGCCGCAACCTTCTGGCAAATACAAGGAACTGCACTCAGCACTTCAACATTGGAATCAGAGAGATGGAGGTACCCACCCAAAAGTTCCAAGGTGACCCGAAGGTCACCTTCTGCAGTTGAGCTGAGGTGAGTGGACCAAGGAACAGAGCTAGGAAAATGCTGGGAATAGTCCATGCAGATTGGAAGCCATCCCCAGCCTTCTGGTGAAGGATGAGCTCGTTTTCGCAGGCCCTAGAATTTTCCGCTCAGCTGACTTTTTCGCAGGTTCCCTTTTACAGGGTTGCCTTGAGCTGGCAGACTGAGACTGCTGCCATGGGATTCCCTTCTCTGTGCCAACTAAATCCCCAGTTCCCTTTTGGCAATTCCCAGGTTCCTGCTGCACCAGATGCCAAGGAGGCAAGTGTCTCTTACTGGTACCCTGGGCGTACGTTGCTCAGATAGGAGACTGACTCTTTGGTGCAAATTCCAAAGAGCACCGTAACCCCAGAGTCAGTCACAACTGGACCTAATGGTCAGGGGTCCCTTTACCTACTTGCTATTATATATATATAAAACTTGCTTGTTTCTTCTTTTTCATCCCCAACTATTTTGCCCCAAAAGGCAACTCACATTGACTCTGGTTTGTGAGAAATCGCTGTGTGTGTGAATTGGTTCCTGATCTCTATTGACATGTGAACACATCTGTTGCTCAGGGTGTGCCAAATACGGAAATCTTCAAGCTGTTAAATACAGAGAGCAGCGAGGAGACCGAGGGAAGCAGGCCGCATGTATTTCCACATGGCCACAGATTTGTTATGCAAACACAAGATGGGCAATCATTCTGGTGCGAAACCTGGCAGCCCGACAATTGCATCGCCTTCCTGTTTTCAAACCACCAACATTCTAGCCCTCAGGCTTTTGGAGTCAAACTTTGAAAGAGATTTCAACTTCTCCTCCACTGCTGACCAAGCCTCTTCTCTGTTGTAGCCTGTGGCCCTCCAGAAATTGTTGGACTCCAATTCCCATCAGACCCAGCCAGTGCAGCCTAGGATCAGGGATGATGGAAGCTGTAGTCCAAAGACAGCTGGTGAGCTAGAGGTACCCATGCAGCATTAGAGAATCAATCCTGTGCCTTTAGCCTTTTAAAAGGGGAGGGTCATATTCCCTTCTGGGTGTCATGGACTAGCTAGAGGCACCAGCTGGGGTACCCGCAAGGGAAGAAGACTCAGAGCCAGGGGGTTGGTGGCAGGATGGGGGTGAGTCAGAAGGAGAGGACTGGGAGCAGGAGGTGTGGGAAGCTGAACAGGCAACAGGGTTTAGTGAGCAGGAAGAGTCTGTGTCAGAGAGCAGTTCAGAACCAGAGGCAGAAGCGGAGACTGGAGAGGAGGGGGGCCAAGAGGCAGAGATCAGACAGGCTGCCGAAGAAGCCAGGGAGTCTCCTCTTCCTGCGAAGGGCAGCTTCCCTCCCTCCCCAGTCTCCCAGAACTGACTGGCAGCAGTTCTCCGGGGTTTAGACAGACAACATCCCCAGCCCTATAGGAGATGCTAGGGGTTTAATCTGAGGCTATCTACGCGCAGAGAGAGTGCTCTGCTATAGAGCTATCCCTCCACAGCATCATCCTTGACTGTTCGTTTGCTGGGCACTCTCCATGCTACCCCGTACCTCCAAGGTGCAGAATTTGTGGCCCTCCATATGTTGCTGGCAGGGCTGGATTTAGGTTTGATGAGGCCCTAAGCTACTGAAGGTAATGGGGCCCTTTATATGTCCAGCTGTCCTTTCTCAACGACAAATTGTCGCTGTTTTTTTGTGTTGAATATATGCTATATGGTAATTTATGGACCTAATAGGTATCTAAAGCCATTTGCACAGAACAAAATATGTATTTTTTTAAAGTAATTGTTGAACTGAAATCCGGAATGGATTAAGTTTGAGAACCAAGGTACCATTGTATATAGAAATGAGCAAACCAGTGATATTTTAGGGAGCAGGCTAGCAGGCAGGGCCCATTATTTACAACTCCTAACACCCATGACCATTGGACATGTTGGCTGGGGCAGATGGGAGTTGGAGTCCAGCAATGTCTTGAATGCAACAGGTTCCCCTAACTACCGTATTTTTTGCTCTATAAGACTTACTTTTTCCTTCCTAAAAAGTAAGGGGAAATGTGTGTGCGTCTTATGGCGCAAATGCAGGCTGCGCAGCTATCCCAGAAGCCAGAACAGCAAGAGGGATTGCTGCTTTCACTGTGCAGCGATCACTCTTGTTGTTCTGGCTTCTGAGATCCAGAATATTTTTTTTCTTGTTTTCCTCCTCCAAAAACTAGGTGTGTCTTATGGTCTGGTGCGTCTTACAGAGCGAAAAATACGGTACATGCAAAGTTTAATTTTTTTAAAACTCTTTACAACCTTCCTCTAAGACAGGGTTTTCCAAACTTGCATCTCCAGCTGATTTTGGACTACAACTCCCATCAGCCCTGGCTAGCAAGACCAGTCATCAGGGATGATGGGAACTGTAGTCCAAAAAAAAGCTGGAGACCCAAGTTTGGGAAACTCTGCTCTATGAGCTCATAGTAGCCAGCAGGACACACACACACACCCCGTTTCACCTTCAGAGTAAGCCTGTGAGGTAGGCCAAATTGAGAGATTGTGATTGGCCTGAGGCCACCCAATGGGCTTCACAAGTTAAGCAGGCATTTGAACCCGGTACCTGTCCAGAAAAGGGAGGCTGGTCCATGAGGGCAAAGCGGGAAGTGTCACACCAAGCTCAGTTTGCCCTTAGCCAGTGCCCCACCTGTGGCCTCCTTACCTATATCCAGTTAATAATAATAATAATAATAATAATAATAATTTATTTATACCCCACCCTCCCCAGCCAAGACCAGGCTCAGGGCGGCTAACACCAGGTATAAAAACAATTGATTAAAATACAACTTAAAAACAAGATTAAAATACATTAAAATGCAGCCTCATTTCAGCAGAAACTCAAATCGAAAACTTTTTGGGGATGAAAACGTCAAATCTTCACCAAGGCCCACTATCCAGACTGGTCCTACGTGGGCCAGAAAAAAGCCAGGGAAGTCCCCAAATAGGAGTTCCATCACAGAAGGAGAAAGGAAAAAAGAAAGAGGGGAAGGGAATCAAATTGACTCCAAGCCAAAGGCCAGGCGGAACAACTCTGTCTTACAGGCCCTGCGGAAAGAAATCAGATCCTACAGGGCCCTGGTCTCATGAGGCAGAGTGTTCCACCAGGCAGGAGCCAGTGTTGAAAAGGCCCTGGCTCTGGTTGAGGCTAATCTGACTTCCTTAGGGCCTGGGACCTCTAGGGTGTTGCTATTTATGGACCTTGAGGTCCTCCGCGGTCCCATAGGTAAGAGAGTCCTAGGCCGTGGTCCTAGTCCTAGGTCCATGGGGGTGGTTCTGCCTGTCAGCTTCCTCTACCTTCTTAGTCTCGTGTTGCTCCTTGTAGGGGGGAAGAGGAGGAGGGTGGGACAAAACTAGAATCTAGAATTAGTTGGCTCCTCTGCCTGCCACCGGCTCTGGCGCCACCTACTGTTCAGCTCCCTGCCTTCCACTCCACCAGCTGAAAGGGGCCTCAGCCACCACTGGCTCTAACCTTCTGAGAAGTTAAAAGGAGATTGCATGTTCTGGTAAGTAGGAAAGAGACTGGCACTCAGCCACAAAATGTAAGTTAATTACAAAGATGTTAGTCACTTCACAATAGTCACCCCTCCATCCCCACATAAACACTGTGCTCCTAGCCAGTGGCTTGTTTTTGTCATCAGCCAAACCTGGGACCGGTGAACATTTTCCTTGGCAAGGTCCGTATTGGCTCACAGTAAAGCTTCTGGTGGGACTGCATGGCAGACAAAAGCACTCGAGGGGTATATGAAGCAGGGCTGCTGAGAGGCGTGGCCTAGGAAGAGGGGTGTGGCTTGGGGATACAGAGAGAGCCCAAGGGGCCAGACAGAGAAGCTGCATTGGGGCTGGAGGTGGGTGTGGCCTGGGACAAAAGTGGGCAGGGCAATGGAGGTGTCAATTTGCTTTTGTACAATATGGTTTCGCCGAAGAATTGATGCTTTTGAATTATGGTGCTGGAGGAGACTCTTGCAAGAAGATCAAACTTATCCATTCTTAAGGAAATCAGCCCTGAGTGCTCACTGGAAGGACAGATCCTGAAGCTGAGGCTCCAAGACTTTGGCCACCTCATGAGAAGAGAAGACTCCCTGGAAAAGACCCTGATGTTGGGAAAAATGAAGGGCACAAGGAGAAGGGGACGACAGAGGACGAGATGGTTGGACAGTGTTCTCGAAGCTACCAGCATGAGTTTGACCAAACTGCAGGAGGCAGTGGAAGACAGGAGTGCCTGGCGTGCTCTGGTCCATGGGGTCATGAAGAGTCGGACACGACTAAACGACTAAACAACAACAACAACAACAACACCACAACATGGTTTGAATTTCCTTAGATAAATGGCCCTTTGATCACACCTAACCTGGACACAGGTGTTTTCATATAAACTGCGGATGAGAAGCAGTAATCGTCTATCTATGTTTGAGGAACTTAGTTTCCCCCAAAATCTGTCTCGTGATATCAAATCAAAAGCAGATTTAAAATTTATAAAGGCTGCATAAAGGGATCCTCCTTTTTTTGAGGTACATTTTTCCACAAGGTGTTGGAGTACTAGACCTTGATGTATGATTGACCAATATGCCCTGAAACCAGCTTGTGCTTCTGTAAGCACATGTTCTTGCTCCATCCAATCCAAATATTTAGCCACTCAGAGGTCAGAAGCTTACTTACACACACACACACACACACGCACACACACACACACACACTTTTTTCTTTCTCTCCTCCAACATCCACCCATGCAAGCAAGAAACACTGGCCTACTTCAAGGTTCGATCCAGCCAGGCCAAAATATTTGAGGAGGGTGTTTGACAGCATAGCTGAGAGGCATGGCTTAGGGACAGGGTCCAGGGGCTACATAGAGAGGCCTGGAGGGCTGCATTTGGCTCCTGAGCCTGAGGTTTTCCACACCTGGCCTGGGCTCTTCAAGGACAGTCCTGCAACCCTTTAAAATGAGGAAGATGCCTTATAACAAGGCAGATTGTTGCTCTATCTAGCTCAATGCTATCAGTACTAACTAGTAGGCATTCTCTAAGATACCTGAAGGATCATCTCCACCCCATTGTCCAGCCTGGACACTGAAGTCCTGCTCTGAGGGCCTCCTGGAGATTCCCTCCCTGCGGGAAATGAAGTTGCAGGGAAGCAGGGAGAGGGCCTTCTGTGGAGCAGCCTCCCACCAGGTGTCAAGGAGATAAACAACTACCGTATTGGCCTGAATATAAGCCTCACTTTCCCCCCAAAATCTGACCATGAAAGGTTAAAGTTAAATTCACAACCTTACAAAAATTGGCTTCTATGATACCGCCGCTGAAACAGACATATGGTAAAATGGAACCGAATTTTAAGGGAGCGGTTTACATCTGGGTTTTGTCTTTTTTTTATTCCCCCCCCCCCTGAATTTTAAAGGTGTGGCTTATTTGTGGGTGTGGCTTATATGTGGGCCAATACGGTACAGTATATGACCTGCAGACATCCGAAGATAGCCCTGTATTGGAAACTTTCAACGTCTGGTTTATTATGTGTTCTTTTATAATCTGTTGGAAGTCGCCCAGAGTGGCTGGGAAACCAAGTCAGATGGGCGGGGTACAAGTCATTGTTGTTGTCTTAACTTGGGACCTTTTACATGCAAAGTATGCCAAACAGCCTTGGCCCTGTATACCTGAAGAAGGGCTTTCACCCACATTGTTCACCTTGAACACTGAGATCTAGCTCTGAGCATCTTCTGACTGTTTCCGCACTGCGAGAAGTAAAGTCACAGGTAACCAGGCAGAGGGCCTTCTCCGTAGTGGCACCCACCCTGTGGAACGCCCTCTTGTCAGATGTCAAGGACTATCCTGTCAGATGTCAAGTAACTATTCAACCTTTAGAAGACATCTATAGGCAGCCCTGTATAGGGAAGTTTTCAACGTTTAATGCTTTATTATGTTTTTGTATGTACTGGAAGCTGCCCAGAGTGGCTGGGGTGACCCAGTCAGATGGGCAGGGTACAGATAATGAAATTATTATCCTTAAAGGATGTGTTTTACCACCGAGCTATGATCCTTCCGCCTGAAGGATTCCTCTGCCTAGGGACCCATGACAGACAGGCGGGAGGACATAGGAATGTGCCTTACACTGAGTCAGACCATTGGTCCATGTACCTCAGTGCTGTCTACACTGACTGGCAGTGCCTCTCCAAGATTTCAGACAGGACTACCTGGAGATGCTGCCAGAGACCTTTTGCAGGCAAGGCAGATGCTCTGACCACAGAACTACAGTCTCTGTTTGCAGGCTCCCCTCACAGCCCCCTTAACCTTCAATTTACATCCACAGCAAGAGCTGGGGTCCATATTTGCATTTACCAAGGGCCAACACAGATTGGTTAATTGGGACGCATGGCATGAGCAAGGCCCAGGTGGCACACACAGACCGGTCAAGGAGGAATTTAAGACCTTTGCTTTCCTGCAGGCAGGATGTGAAATGAGAGCACCTGGTCTGGTGGATCAGGGATGACTCACTCCCCCCCGTCCCCCCCCCCTCGCTCCTCCCGCCTTTTTAATAGTGGGGATAATTCGGAATCTGTCCTGGGAGTTTTACTGTAAACTGAATGGCAGGAGATATAAATAGAACGAATAAATGAATAAGTAAACAACGGGGAGACGTGGGCCAAATAGCCCTGGGAAGGAGGGCTGGCCCTGTTGTTTCAAGAATATATGTCTCTCTCTCCTTCCCCCGCCCCCTTTTCGCCTTGCAAGGAGAGGGGGGGTGCTAAAGAGAAGTTGGTGAGGGTAATGTTGTGGAAGAGGCCGATGACGCCATGAATGCGCCCAGCGCTTTATTTTAAGAGCAGCTCGCCAAAAGCCCCCGCCCCGAGGACAGCCCAAAGCAAACCACCACCGTCTGGCCCTTCAGACGGCCTGGGCGAGTGCAGCTTGCAAGCGAGAGAGATTCAGCACCTCGGACAGCGCCGCGCGCCCCGCGCTCTGATTTCCCACGACCCGGTTGGTGGGTCCTTCTTTCAGGGCGCACCCACCTCCACCCCCGCTGAGAAGTGGGTCCCTGGGGTGGGGGTGCCCGAAGCCCACCCCCTCCGGCGCGCTCACCTGAAATCGCTGTAGGGATGGATGATCCAGTACCCGACGGACTTGACCCTCTGCTGCTCGATCTCCACCGCCTTGTGGCTGCCGAACATGCGGAGCGAGAACTTGTTGACGGCCGGCTGCAGCATGGCGCCCAGCTGCCGCTGCACGAAGGTGCCCTCGGGGCCGTCGGGGCTGGCGGTGGCGGCAGCCGCGGACGCGATGTCGGCGGCCACGATCTGCTCGGCCACGGTGGCCGGCGCCATCTCCGCTTTGCTGGGGGCCGCCGAGCCTTTCCGGGTGGGGGGCTCCGACCTGCCGTCGGGGGGCTGGCAGCCCGACCTGGATCCGCCCGGGGGCCTCCCCGCGGCCTCGCCGTCCATCACGGGCGGCGGCGGCGGCGCCTTAGGACGAGGGTCGGGGGGCCCCTGGAGCGGCCGGCGCGCCCCCTCGTGGGGCTCGGCGGCGTCCATGGCGCTCGTCGTCGTCATCGTCCCTTTAGGCGGCCGCCTTTCCTTCAGATGCCCTTGCCCGGGCGGCCCCGCTGCCCTCTCTCCGAGGGCGCATCCCCTCGCCCGCCCCGCTCGGGCCCGGCTCCAGCGGGGAGGAGGGCGCGCACAGCCTGGACGGGCGGGCGGCTGGGTGGGGCGCGCGGAGAGGCGGCAGGCAGGCCAGGGGGCCCCGGGGCGCGCATCAAGGGCGAGGCTGGCGTCCAGCAGCCTCAGCTGGGTCCGGGGATCGAGGGGGTACCTCGCATGGCCTGCCCCGGACGGGCGAGGGCACCGCCGGTGCCAGAAAGCCTGTTGCGCGCGTGCGTCCGCGCCCAAAGGAGCGGCAGCGGAGGAGAAGGAGGTGGAGGGTCGTCAGCCGGGCTGTCGGAGAGGGCGAGCCGGAGGAGCCATCCTCGTAGGAGCGGGCAGGGAAGTGGCGGCGGCGGCGGCGGCGGCACCAGGGCGCGCAACAAACCCAGTGAGCGCCGCCGCGCGCAGGGGCGGCTCTAAGGAACGGGCAGCCGGAGGGGTGCTAACTCGGCGAGGGGAAGGTGCCATCTAGCGTCGGCCCGCAGATCGCCACCGGCTGGGGCGGTGCCGAGGGTGGGGGGCGGAAAGGCACGAGCCTCGGAGGTGCCCACCCCTTGGAGATGGGCGGGGGGAGGGAATCTCCTCTGTGGGTTAATGACGCCTGTTTACCTGGGGAGGTAAATTGCATTGCTGCCATGGCGATGGTGATGGTGGTGGCGACCGCTGTCATTCTTTCCGGGGCTTGGACTCTTGATTATTTACGACCTCTTTTTCTTTTTTTCTTTTTTCTTTTTTTTTGCGTGGGCAGGTTGTCTTAATCTAGTTTTTCTTCTTTTTCTACTTCATTGAAAAATGAAAAATAAAAATGGCAAGTGCGCCGAGTAAGATGAGACACGAAAGAAGAAGAAATCTAGTTGTTGTTGGGTTTTTTTTAAGAGACTTGCTTTTTAAAATGCTGGTTTTAATGTATGTATTTCATAGGAGCCAAGTCCTAGGGTCCGAGGTCTTTTCAGCCCCTTAATAAAATATTAGAGGGGGCCGAGACACCCCTCCCCCAAGTTGATGACCACTGGCATTCAATATGGTGTGTGTGTTGGGATTATGTGCGGTGGCGCTTACCTCCCCCCCCCCCAACATTTTATTCAAGTTAGCACCCTGTGTTTGTTTGCTTGCTTAAATAATGTAAGTTGCATTGGATTCCTGTGGCCCCTAAGAAAGCGACTGATACATTTAATATTGCAAATAAATATCATATTGTAATCTTATCTTACGCGGGTGGCGCTGTGGGTTAAAGCCTCAGCGCCTAGGGCTTGCCGATCGAAAGGTCGGCGGTTCGAATCCCCGCGGCGGGGTGCGCTCCCGTTGCTCAGTCCCAGCGCCTGCCAACCTAGCAGTTCGAAAGCACCCCCGGGTGCAAGTAGATAAATAGGGACCGCTTACCAGTGGGAAGGTAAACGGCGTTCCGTGTGCTGCGCTGGCGCTGGCTCGCCGGAGCAGCGATGTAACGCTGGCCACGTGACCCGGAAGTGTCTCCGGACAGCGCTGGCCCCCGGCCTCTTGAGTGAGATGGGCGCACAACCCCAGAGTCTGGCAAGACTGGCCCGTACGGGCAGGGGTACCTTTACCTTTTTTTAATCTTATCTTGTGAACGGCCCTGAGATCTACGAGTATAGGGCGTATACACATTTAATAAAAAAATAAAAATGAATAACAATAGTAGTGGAATTCTGCTCAGAGTAAACCTGTTGGAACGAATGACCCTAAGTTAGTTTAGGCTATTCACATCAATGGGTGAATATGAATTAATTCACCCATTTTTATTAATTAATCAGTCAATTAATTAATCACATCTGTAGCCCAACTTTTTCTTCCAAAGGGGCGCAATGTGTCCAACATATTTCTACCCCTCCCCAATTAATCCCCACAATAACAACCCTAGGATGTAGGTTAGGCAGTGGCTGGCTGAATGTCACCCAATGAACTTCAATGTCAGGTGGGGATTTGAACCCAGATCCCAGTCACTTGGATGGGTTTGCTCTTCTGATGATGATGATGATTTCGTTTCTATGCCGCTTTATATTTTAAAGAAAATCTCAAAGCAGTTTACTGCATATTAAACATCAACAAAACAATGCAGACTCAAACATTTCTGAAGAAAGTCAAATATAAAGTACACAGTCAAAGCAACACAATTGACAGGAAACCAAAATACCACCTCAAAGATTTCAGAATAAAACATTACAAAGGAGGTCAAATAATGAAAACATATTTAACACAAAAAAGTTAACAAAAACAAAATCTGAAAGATTTCAAAAGAAAGAATTGCTAAGTGAAGTCAAATATAAAATGCACATTTAAAACAGCATAATTAACAAGAAAATAAAATATTTTAAGCATGACACGGCTGTTTGGCAGGCACAAAAAGATGGGGCAAAAGAATCCAATAATTAGCATTGGATACATGGAGGGACACGGGTGGCGCTGTGGGTTAAACCACAGAGCCTAGAATTTGCTGATCAGAAGGTTGGCGGTTCGAATCCCTGCGAAGGGGTGAGCTCCCGTTGCTCAGTCCCTGCTCCTGCCAACCTAGCAGTTCAAAAGCACGTCAAAGTGCAAGTAGATAAATAGGTACCACTCAGGTGGGAAGGTAAACAGCGTTTCCATGCGCTGCTCTGGTTCACCAGAAGTGGCTTAGTCATGCTGGCCACATGACCCAGAAGCTGTACGCCGGCTCCCTCGGCCAATAAAGAGAGATGAGGGCCGCAACCCCAGAGTCGCCGCGACTGGACCTAATGGTCAGGGGTCCCTTTCCTTTTACATGGAGAAAGCACACTTGGCTCCTGGGTCCATCATTATCACTTGAGGCCCAGGTGGACGTCGTGGGTAGGAGAGATGATTTCCAGCTCAGCCTGGTTTGGCAGCTTCAGCCTCCTTTGGGACAGAAAGGACTTGGCCCCCATCCCCTATGCTTTCGTATAAAGTTCATATTGGCTTGTTTCAGTGCCCTCAAAGACAACTGGGAACCATCAACTGGTCCAAAACAGAGTGGCCGGACCTTTGTAAGTCATATAGCCCTAGTCTCAAATAGCTGCCAGTTCATTTGTGGGCCTAATTAAAGGGGATCTAAAATCCAGTATTAAAAACAGATTAAACGGACTGCAGCCACAGGAATAGGGCGGGCCCTGAAAACACACATCTCCGGTGTCAAAGGCCAGCTTTGTCTTCAGCACTGGGGGAAGCTGCACAGTGAAGGGGCCAAACACACCTCTTTGGGGAAGGAGTTCCCAACTTAGGGACTGCCACAAGTACGGTAAGTCCTCTCCTGAGGCCTTCCAACAAACTTCAGAGGGTAGCAAACCCTCCCAGGCAGCTCTGTAGGGAAAGAGGCGGTCTTTCTTTCTTTTTTTCCAATTTTTAAAATTAATTTTCCAAAAAGTTTTTTAAACAAACAAACAAACAAACAAACAAACATAAATCTTCACCGTATTAATTCAAACTTAATTACATTGTTAAGTGACTTCCTCGTGTCTCCCTGGTTGAATTTCAATGTATATCATTTTAAGAGTTTTCCCAATCCTAAATTATTTTTTAAAAATTAACTTAATCCCTTAACCTCTTTCTTTCTTTCCGGTTCGACATTAAACATATTAATTCATCACGTTACAAATTTAAATCCTAAGCCTATCTGGTATTTGCAAGCTTTTCCACTTAATTTAACTTAACATATTTAACTAAATAGTCTTTAAATTTCATCCGTTCTTCCTGGTACTCCTCCTCCTCCTGGTCGCAGACTCTTCCAGTCAGGTTGGCTAGCTCCAAAAAATCCATCACCTTCATCTGCCAGTCTTCCACCGTTGGTATTTCTTGTGTTTTCCAGTTCTTAGCTAATAAAATTCGAGCAGCAGTTGTGGCATACAAAAATAATTTAACATCTTTCTTGAGCCATTCCAAACTTAGTATTCCAAGAAGAAAGGCCTCTGGTTTCTTAATAAATATATATTTCAACATTTCCCCCCATTAATTATAAATCTTCTCCCAGAAGTCTTTCACCCTGGGGCAAGTCCACCACATATGATAGAAAGTACCCTCTTCTTCTTTACATTTCCAGCATAGATTATCACTGTTATGGTAAATTTTTGCTAGTTTTACAGGAGTCAAATACCATCTATACATCATTTTCATCATATTTTCCTTTAACACTGTACATGCAGTGAACTTGACCCCTTCCACAGTCTTTCCCAATCTTCAAACATTATGTTGTGGCCCACATCTCTTGCCCAAGAGGCGGTCTTTCAGCTATAGGTTTTGTGGACTGGTGCCGCAATCAAATGCATGAAGTAGCGTAATCAATGTGACTTTCAGAAACCAATTATCCTTAGCTGGCTGACATCATATATGCCTGCATGGTTTAGTGGCATTCCATCCCTGAGCTGTCTGGCAGCGCTCACTGAACCATCGTTATCGTTTGAGGCACAAATGGTTGCCTCCATTTATTTATTACTGCATTTGCATCTCACATTTTATCCAGGGAACTCAAGGCGCCATACATTTCCCCCCCTCTCCCCATTTATCCTTATGACAATCCTGTGAGGTAGGTTAGGCTGCAAGACAGTGATTGACTCAAGGTCGTGCCTGAGAGGAAATTTGAACCCTGATCTCCCAGGTCTTAGTCTGACACACTAACCACTACACCACACTGCCTCTCTTTGGCATGGAGCATCCATTACCACCTTAGGCTGGTGTGGCTTCAGTAATCTACTAGTAGGTAAAGGAACCCTGGACGGTTAAGTCCAGTCATCAAAGGTGACTATGGGGTTGCGTCACTCATCTCACTTTCAGGCTGAGGGAGCCAGCGTTTGTCCACAGACAGCTTTCCGGGTCGTGTGGCCAGCATGACTTAACCACTTCTGGTGCAATGGGACACCGTGACAGAAACCAGAGCGCACGGAAACACCATTTACCTTCCTGCCGCAGCGGTACCTATTTATCTACTTACACTGGCGTGCTTTCGAACTGCTAGTTAGGCAGGAGCTGGGACAGAGCAACAGGAGCTCACTCCGTCGCAGGGATTCAAACTGCCGACCACAGAGCCATTTGCATCCCTATTCCTATTCCTGCTGAAGGGCCAGCTTTGAATTGAATAATAATAATATTAATAATAATAATAATAAATGCAGACATAGGATTAAAGGGCACACATCCAATGAAGATTTATTCAGTGTTAAAAGCTGTGGAGTCCAGAGGGGCTTTAATTACTCCCTAGCAGGTGTATTTTTTGGGGACGCGGGTGGCGCTGTGGGTTAAACCACAGAGCCTAGGACGTGCCGATCAGAAGGTTGGCGGTTCAAATCCCCAAGACAGGGTGAGCTCCCATTGCTGTGCAAGTAGATAAATAGGTACCACTCCAGCGGGAAGGTAAACAGCGTTTCCATGCGCTGCTCTGGTTCGCCAGAAGCGGCTTAGTCATGCTGGCCACATGACCCGGAAGCTGTACGCCGGCTCCCTCGGCCAATAAAACGAGATGAGCGCCGCAACTCCAGAGTCGGCCACGACTGGACCTAATGGTCAGGGATTCCTTTACCTTTACCTAGCAGGTGTATTTAGGATTATGATCTTACACAGTCTGATTCTTGACATGTTTTAAGTAAATGGAACTGAAATAATTACCTAAATGCAATAAGTAAATACTTCTCCTCCCTTTACCTCACCTGCATTTTATTGCCTTTCCCTTGCTTCCTCTCTTTCCAGATTGAAAGCCCCGTTTATTTATTGCAGGGGTCAGCAACCTTTTTCAGCCGGGGGCCGGTCCACTGTCCCTCAGACCATGTGGGGGGCCGGACTATTTTTTTTTGGGGGGGGGGTTGAATGAATTCCTATGAATGAATTACGTAGTGCATAATTTTCTATGGGTGTCAATGGCTCTCCTCCCCACCCCAAACAAAGCTTGAGGTCAAAAGAGCACACCTGAAGCACATTTGCCATCCTTTAAAGAATTCTGGGTACTGTAGTTTATTAAGAGTTGCTGGTAATTCTGTGACACACGTTTACTAGTCTTTAAGGCAGGGGATGGGAGGAACACTATGCTGCAAGGCTCCAGTTCCCACCATCACTAACCACCGGCCATGTCACCTGGGGCTGATGGAGATCCGAGCATCATCAGCCTCATTTATATCCAGGACTCAAGGCAGCTTACAAAACCTACAACACGCATACCATATAAACCACAAAAAGCTGGAAATATACAAAAGAGAATAGTCAAAAAGTAATTGCACTGTAACAGAATTAAAACAATTTTTTAAAAAAAAAACCAGAAAGATGTAAAAACAGCACAGAAGTAGTAATAAAAACAGAGGTTGTGCTCGAACACAGCTCAAGCAAAGGCTCGCTCCTCCATGAATACAAGGCACTACGCTTACATGCAATACACTTTGCTGGGGATACACAACCCTCTAAAGCAGGGCTGGAAGAATTGCAGATGAAGATGATGGATTTTTCGGAGCTAGCCGACCTAACCAGAAGAGTCCGCGACCAGAAGGAGGAGGAGTATCAGGAAGAGTGGATTAAATTTAATGATTACTTAATTAAATATGTTAAGTTAAATTAACTGAAAACAGCTTGCAGACACTTAATTGTCTTAGAATTTTATCTATGTTAAGTGATGAATTAATATGTTTAATTTCATAATGTGAAGATCTAAGGATGTTAATGTTTAAGTTAAATTTTACAAGAACTGTGATTTGAAAACCGTTAAAAGGATATGCAATGAAATTCAACCAAGGAGAAGCGAGGAAGTCACTTAGCAATGTTAATAAGTGTAATTTTCAATAAGGCTATGATTTATGTTTGTTTGTCTTATGTGTTTGTTTGTTTATAATGTTGTGAAAACCAATAATAATAATTATTTTTTTAAAAAAAAAAGCAGGGCTGGAGGAACCTGCCTGGCCTTCCAGCCGCTGCAGAACTCCAACTCCCAGCAACCCCAGCAGCCACCAACGCCCAAAAGGTCGAGGAGGGCATGACGGGAGTTGTAGTCCAGCAACTCGCAAGGCAAACCACGTTACCCTCCTTTCCAGGTGGGCGCGCGCCTCTTCCTCATTCCTATCTCTGCGGCTCCATTACGCCTCGCCCAACCCACCGCACGTCCGGCGGCGCCAGCACACGGCGCGTTCTTACGTCGCCTTCCGTCCCTCCCTCCCTCCCTCCCCCATACGTGCCGTACGTGGCGTGCGTATGTGCGTATGCTGGGCGCGCGTCGATCGCGAGCGCAACGGCGACGGCGACGCATGCGCGCCGCCACTCGCCCGTTCGCTCGGAGCAGCTGGTTTTGTCCCTCAGTTCGGGGAAGTGGGGAGACGAGGAGCCGCCGCCGCCGCCGCCAAGACGGACTTCTTGTGGGACAAGCGCACCGGGCTGGCGGCCAAGAGGGTGCGGGAAAGAGCGGGGGGAGGGCTGTTCTGGACGGGGTGGGGCGAGGGGAGCTCGCCCTCCGCCCCTCCCCCCGCTGTGGGGGTGGGGGGCATCTATGGGGCAGGACGGGGAGGGGCTCATGAGGGGCAGACCAGGCCCAGGGGGTGGCTGTGGGAGGGGGGTGACCTGGGGCAGCTCTTCCCTCGGTTCTCTTTCATTATTATTATTACTCTTAGTATTATTATTATTAATCACCTCTCATTAATTACCTTTCAGTTAATTACATCACAATAATGGGGGTCGTGAACAGTTATTGCATTATTATGTGCAGTTATTTCGTGAACAGTTATTACATTCTTATTATTACTATTACTATTATTATTAATCATCTCTCATTAATTACCTTTCAGTTAATTACATCACAATAATGGGGGGTCGTGAACAGTCGCCCCCACAACCACACTTCGGCCTTGGGAACAGCCAGGCGACCCCAGCAGGGTGGGCCTCTGAGAGAGCCCTGCTGGCAGCCTTATTTAGTTTCCTGTATAGGCCGCTCGATTGTAAACACAGGCACCCCTCGGAGTGGCTGGGGGAAAAGACTGGAAAGCAGCGAATAGCTCCGTTGGTAGAGCATAAGGCTCTTAATGCCAGGGTCGGATGGGCAGAAGGTTGTGGGGGGGGGTCTAGATGACCCTCGTGGTCCCTTCCAACTCTGCAAGTCTGTTATTACGTGAAATTGTCCTCCTGCTGCTGCAGTTGTTGTGGGTCAGGAGGGGCAGCTCTTCACTTGGCTCTCTCTTTGCTCTTGTTGTCGTTTATCGTATTTGTATTCCACCTTTTCTTCTGAGGAGCTGAAGGTGTTATTGCTGGCTTGTGCTCTCTCTCTCTCTCTCCCACCATTAATCACCTTCCCTAGCACTACATCATCACCCATTGTTGTTGTAGGGGTGGTGATTAACAGCAACCACAACCACACTTAGGCATTGTTTACAGCACAGTCCTAATGCAAGCAACACCAGGATGTGTGGATTGCATTGGGCTAAGAGCCCAACTTCGGGGTGTTATTTGTTTCATGTAATTTATTATCTGCAGCTTGATAGTAAAAACCAAATAAACCTCAAAAGGGTTTACAAAAAGAGTAAAGCGGTGAAATTATCAGTAAAGAAACCTCAGCTATTTAAAACAAAAAACCAGAACCAGATTAAAATGCATGCCAGCATTCTGCGTATCTGGATATGCTTGCCTAAGCAAGAAAATGTTTTTAGCAGGTGCTGAAAAAAGTACAGCGAAGTTGTGTAGACTTGCTGGAATTGGGAACTGTGTCTGTTAGGACTCACCCTCTTTTGACTATTTTAAATACTGAATTTTAAACAGAAGAGCCTAAGATAGGGCCTGTCTAATCCAGCATCCTGTTCTTAACAGCAATCAGATTTTCACGTTCCTGTGAGAAACCTGCAAATTATTTTAAATTGTTGTAACTCTGTCCTGGGACCTGCAGGCGAAAGGCAGGCAATACCAATAATAACAATAATATTTGAAACATTTGTATACCACTTAATTATTTGCATTTCTATGTGGTACCTATAAATGACAATCCACCGAAAACAGGACAACAAGCAAATTTATCATAAAATCAGACGTTTTATTTATTAGTTGCTTGTTACCGAGGGTGGTTTTCATATACATTCAGAGATTGAGAGAGAGAGAGAGGCTAACTTAAAATCTGTTGACTTCTGTGGATTTACTCTTGAGTAGGACTTAGTTGGATAAAATTCCATCACTCTAGGGGAGATGGGCAGCTCCTTTGGGGTGGCTTTTCATTGCAATAATAATGACAACGTCACTGTTATTTCTTTATTACATGTATATCCCACCATAGCTCAAGGTGGCATAAATGGGTCTCCCCCTCCCCATTTTTATCTTCACAAGAACCCTGTGAGGTAGGTTAGGTTAAGAGACAGCAGCTAGCCCAGGATCACTCACAGCTGAGCGGGGAATTGGACCCAGGTCTCCCAGAGTTCTAGCTCACCGCTTGAACTATTATGTGCCACACTGGCACACTAACATGGTTAGCAGCAGTGGTTTTATTTTTTAGGGGGGAAAGGTTCGATACTCACCATGAGATAAAGGCATTTGAAAGCAGGCCTGTATCAGGAAGTTTTTAATGCTTGATGTTTTATTATATTTTTATATTTTGCTGGAAGCTGCCCAGAGTGGCTGAGGAAACCCAGCCAGATTTGGGTGGGGGTATAAATAATAAAATTACTAAAGTTATTATTAACATCATGCCCTTTATATACCCAACACCAGCATTGTAGGGTGACTACTATAGCTTTTCAGGGGAGGAGGCTGACTTTCTTTTCATTAGCATGATTTTGTCATTGAATATGAAGAGTAATGACATTGTTGAGTAATGTGTCTGTAACAGATGCAGCACAATTGTGTGTGAAATGTGTTACAGTGACAGCAGGGTAAGAGGCTGGCTCCTGCTAGCATTATTTATTAGTAGTATATCAGTAGTAGTAATAGTAGTAATGACTTAACAACAGTAGCATTGTTAATAGTGTATTTGCAGTATTTTCAACACCATAATTGTATCTGAGGTGGGTGACGAGAGTAGTTTTTCAGTGCAAGTGTTGTTGTTGTTGAATTTAATAATGATGCTTATATTATTCAACCCTGTAGTTCGTAATATACGTAGCACCGTCACTGATGGTGGATAGGAAGGACAGATTTTCAAGGGACAGGTTCTGTTTTTAAAATTAGTTTCATTAATATTAATGATAAATTAACAGCAGCTTTGTTAACCGTGTGTGCCCCCCCATGGGTGGTCCGGAGGCTGACAAGAGAGCATTGCCTTTTCAGAGGTGGCCCCTGCTTGTGGAATGCTCTTCCCAGGAAGGCTCACCTGGCACAATCTTTATTTCTAGTTGCTAGGGAAATACCCTCCTCTTCACCTGCGATTTTGGCCCTTAATTTGAAGGGTTTCAGGCATTTCTGGCCTCTTTGAGTGGGGCATGATCTGTGAGCACTGGTGGAGGAAGGGGAGTGCGGAGGGAAAGCACCATGAAGCTCCGCCACTGTCTGTGAGACCCATCTTTTCAAGATGTGGTTTTAAGCCTTTTACCCGATTTGTTTTAATGAGGTCGCTCTAGATCACTTTTGTGAGGAAAGTGACTAACAAATATAAATAATATTATTTTTATAATATGTCATCATTTGTTGGCAAGGCACCTAATAAATGTGTTCTAGGTGCTGTAAAAAAAAAAGGTGTGGTGTGGATGTGGCCTAAGAAACTGATTTAGATACAGACTAAGAAATAGGTGTAGATAAATAATTCTGGACACTATTTGTATATTGAATTATTTTTTATCCTACTGGGTTGTTTTTTTAAGTCTGTAATGAATCCTGCTACCTATGTGCGTCCTGGCTGTCTTATTCTGCTCCTTTTACAGTTCCTTGTTTTTTTAAAGTTTGCTTTGTAAATTATTAGTCTGAACTGAAAAATGGAGCTGCATTTTGTGTGTGTCCTTGTTCTTTGTCTCCAGCTCAGCTTTGAGTTTGTTTGTTGTTGGTGCCATTTTCTTTTCTTTTCCTGCAGGGTTTCTAAAATGGTTTTCTTTGTGGTTCTTTTAGCTCTTTCGCATGCTGCTTTGAGTGTGTGGAAAGGTAGTGTGTTGCATAGATTTATGAGTCTCAAGCTCTTCTTGGCATGCTTAAACTCTGGAATGTGCTCCCACCTGAGCAGGTACTGAGGGCCACCTACCTGGATGGCTTCAAGTTTAAAAGAGGATTAGGCAAGGTCATGGAAGAGAAACTTGCACAGCTTCCTGTGTATCAATGAACACAAGGACCTCATAGAGGTGGGCAGAAAGACTGGGGGGGGGGGCGGATTTGTGATAGATTGGCAAGGATTTCTGATTCTCAGCTGTTTTAACAAGAGCAGTAACGAAAGCTCCCCTCCCACAATGGTGCATTCCATGACATCTTTTATTTGGGTGTAAGTCCCAGAGTGGCAGTTGGAATTTCCTCCCCAGGTTACAATTGCTGTGAATTCAAAGCAAAGGCGTGGGCAAGTGCATGCTTGGAGGCACTGGTCAGGAATGGAGGGAACTGTAGCCCTGCAAGATCTGGAAAGATACAGGCTCCTCCATCCCTGGGGGATAGGAAGAGCTATTTTAAGAGCAATTTGGAAACTCTGTATGGTCTTTTAAATAGCTCTTGTAAATGGCTCTTGATTGGATGTAACAGCATAATGGCAGGGCTTTTTTAATTAATGAAAAGCTTGTATAGATTAGTTTGTGTCAAAACACTATTTTGTTGACTGCTGGGGAAAACCCTTTGTTTCATTTTTTTGCAATTCAAAACAGGCTCCTCTCCCCCATTAACGTTTTAATTGCTGCTCACCTGGTGGCCAGTTTAGGTAGCCCCATTTAACCCTTCCCTCTTTTCCTTGCAGATGCCTCATTCCAGAAGGTTCCGCTCTTCAGAACGCAGCAGCCGGGGCAGCTTCCACGAGCGTTACAGAAGCCGCAAGCACAAGAGGAGGCGGAGTCGCTCGCGGTCGAGCAGCAGCGAGCGGCGCCACCGCAGAGAAGACAGCTATCATGTCCGTTCCCGCAGGTGAGCATGTGAGCAGAAGGTACCAAGAGCCAGCGCTGGCTGTGGCACCTGGAACAGGACCCTAGAAAAGAGTGGCTCTGGGTGAATGGCCCAACCTTCCCCAGCCTGGTGCCCTCTAGATCAGCCCTCTAGATTCAAACGAAGTAGGTTGCAAAGCCTATGCAAAGTCATTCGTAATTGTATTTGTATGCCGCTTTTATGCACCAAAATAATCATGCGCCAAGTGGCTTAAAACAAAGAAGACCAGAACAAACGCATTTCAAAATCAATTTCGTAAGAACACAATAAAGCAATAGCAAATATAAGGTAAAGGTAAAGGTACCCCTGCCCGTACGGGCCAGTCTTGCCAGACTCTAGGGTTGTGCGCTCATCTCACTCTATAGGCCGGGAGCCAGCGCTGTCCGCAGACACTTCCAGGTCACGTGGCCAGCGTGACAATCTGCATCTGGCGAGCCAGCGCAGCACACGGAAACGCCGTTTACCTTCCCGCTGGTAAGCGGTCCCTATTTATCTACTTGCACCCGGGGGTGCTTTCAAACTGCTAGGTTGGCAGGCGCTGGGACCGACCTTTCGATCGGCAAGTCCTAGGCACTGAGGCTTTTACCCACAGCGCCACCCGCGTCCCTAATAGCAAATATAACAACATACAAAAAGCAACATTTCAGTACTGTAACTTTAACAAGGTTACCTTAATAGCATTCTAAAGTAAAAATAGGAAGGGAGCTTGAAAGTTTCACCTTGGTCCTAGAAACAAGCCTCCCGTTATGTTGTTGCAAGTTTTATAAGCAAACCCCAAATCTTTAAGTGGTCTTTTTTATTTTGTTGGCAACTTACGATGCTGTGTTGTCAATTGTGGCAATAAATTAGTTAGTCACCATTCCAAGATGCTTTAGACTTGCAGGTTGCCATGCCAAAAACATTGGGATCCGCTGTTCTAGATGACGTTAGACTCCAGCTCCCATCATCCCTGACCATTGGCTGTGCCTGCTGGGGCTGAAGGGAGTTGGAGTCTGGAAGGCATCAGTTCAGGGAAGGCTGAAGGTTCCTGAGGCTTCTGTCTATATGGTGCGTGTGTGTGTTTGCACTGCCCATTCTTCCATGTTTTTGAGATGTACACTTGGGGGGAAAGAAACATGGTAAGCTCGCTGATGAGGCCTATTTTGTTTGTTTGTGTATATGCATAGCTGTCAACTTTTCCCTTTTCTTGCGAGGAATCCTATTCGGAATAAGGAAATTTCCCTTAAAAAAGGGAAACGTTGACAGCTATGGTGTGTGTGTGTGTATATATGTGTGTGTGTGTGTGTGTGTGTGTGTGTGTGTATATATATAATTCCAGAGGGGTAGTTGTGTATGATGTAGCGTACATAAAGGAAAGTACTTCTTCACACAGTGTACTGTTAAACTATGTAACTCACTTCCACAGGGGCCGGGCTGGCCACCAGCTTGGATGCTTTTAAAAGAGGATTAGAACAGTTCATGGAGGATGAGGCTATCAGTGGCTAATGGCACAATGGCTATGCTCTACATCTACTGTCAGAGGCAGCAGGCCCCTCGATACCAGGAACTGGGAACCGCACATGGATTGAGTTGCTGCTGCCCTGAGGTCCTGCTTGCAGGCTTCCCATTGGGGCATCTAGTTGACCCCAGTGAGAACAGGATGCTGGACTAAATAGGCCACTGGCCTGATACAGCAGGGCTCTTCTTGTGTTCTTGCATAAAGAGGGCCTCCTCTGATACTTTTATAAAAACTGTTTGGTGCACAATGAGTGGCTGAGAAGAGTGAGAACAGTGGCTGAGAACAGATGCATGCACAGCACAAAGGACGGTTGTAAACAGGGGCTGGGGACAACTGTTGATTAAATGCGAGGGGTATTGCTTGTCACTGAGATGCAACAACTTTGCATGCCGCAGCTCTTACATGTCATAGCAACTGGGTCCAGGGCGGCTGGGCAGGCAACAGGCACAAGCTGCAGGTCGGGGGGCAAGCCTGGTCCAGGCGGCACTGTGAACCAGCCTTGCCCAACACCCTTTGCCTCTGCTCCTGGATGCTGGCTGAACTGTGCCATGTTTCTCCCCCGCTGCCCTTCTCCCAGCTACGATGACCACTCCTCCGACCGGCGCGCCTACGACCGGCGCTACTGCGACGGCTATCGGCGAGACGGGTACAGCCGCGAGCGGGGCGACGCCTACTACGAGCCTGACTACCACCACTCCTACGAGTATCAGCGTTCCCGGGACGGCAGCTACCGCAGTTGCAAAAGCAGCCGCCGGAAGCGACGGCGGAGACGCCGCCGCAGCCGCTCCTTCAGCCGCTCCTCATCGGTGAGTAGTTGTCGCGGTCTCCAAGCCTCCAGAGGCAGCCAGAGTTCTTCCGCGAGAAACACGACTGCGCGGTGGATGCTTTCGAGGCCCTGGTATTAGTCCCAAGCCCCCTTCCGTTCCAGAAATGTCCACGCTGCTTGGAGGCTTGTCCTGCTCTGTGGAGAGTCCTAGATTGCTCCCACCCTTGTCTTTTGGTAAGGATGGTTACTAGCTATAATGGCTATGCTCTGCCTCCACAGTTGGAGGCAGTAATGCTTCCGAATACCATTCACAAGAGGGAGAGCGCTGTTTTGCTCAGGCTCAGGGTGCTGGACTGGATGGACCATTAGCCTGATCTGGCAGGGCTCTGCTTGTGCTCTTACGATGGACTGCAAATGCTGCTGCATTAGGGAAGTAAAAAGAGTCCAGTCTCCCCAGTGGCCAAGCTGGTCTTCCTGTGATGCCATCAATCGGAGCATGATGGTAATAGTCCTCTCCCTGGCTACTGTTCTCTAGGGGGCAGGCTGCCCCGATCTCAGAGGTAGCTCATAGCCATCATGACAACCAGCCATTGATGTCCTTCCCCACCTCATGAATTTGCCTGCATCCCCTTTTAAGGTCACCTGAGGTGCTCTCAGAGGGCTCAGGCCAGCCAGTGTCGAGGGTGGACTAATGCGTCCCCATCTGAGAGTTTTCAGACTGCTCTAGACGCACAGGCAAGGCCTGTGATTTTGTGCTAAGAAGAAGATTCACAGTTTGACTTCTTGCGACAACAGCCTCACCACGGGTGGGTGTGAATGATTTCAGCCTATCCCTTGCGGTGGGCCTCCTCAGCTTGTTTGCTCCCAGGTGGCTTTCTTCACCTCTACAAGTAGGGAGTAGAGGCCTCTGGAACCCTGCTGGCTCCATAGTCTAAATTTCAGGACCATGGTCCATCTAGCTCAGTATTCCCTACACTGACTGGCAGAGGCTCTCCTGGATTTCAGACAGGGGGTCTCTCCCTGTCCTACCTGAAGATGCAGCATCAGCAAAGCAGGTGCTGTGCCCCTGTCTTTCTCCCCACCCTGTTGTAAGCCCAACAGGGATGCCAGACTGGCAACCTGTGAGAGTATGAAATAGGAAACCAACTTTGTATTCCATCTATCTAGCCCAGTCTTTACATAGCCTGACCGGCAGTATCTCTCTAAAGTTTCTTTGGGGCAGAGGACCTTTCCCAGCCCTACAAGGAGATGCCAGCAACTGAGCAGGGGACCTTTTTCGCTTGCAAAGGATGTAGTTCGTTGAATTCTCTGCATATGAAGCTACTGAATACTGAGTCAGACAGCTGGTTCATTTTGCCCAAGACCAGCTCGCTTGATAGAGTTTGAAGAGGTTTTTAAAGTGATCAAGCTCTGTGTTATAGGAAGAAAACAGGTAGACCTTTTGTATACTCCCAGAACAGTGGGTGCCTGCCAGCTTTTTAACAGTTCTCATGGGGAATCTGTGGCTTTCCTGATACTGCTGGACTACAGCACGACCAGTGATTATGGGAGCTGTTGCCCAGCAACTTCTGGAGGTCGATAGGTTCTCTGTCGCTTCCCAGGGCAGGCATGGGCTTTATTGTAGAATTGGTGTGTCCCCAACTTCTGATAGCTGACACACATACCTTTCCCCGAACTAACAAATGAGGATGTTAAAAATTGAGGACACAATTCCTTCTTGCACCTAAAAACATGTTGCCTTTGAGGTTCTGTAAGAGTATGAACCAACAACTCCTTTGTTTTCTGTCGTGTGTCTGCTTCTCCTGGTCATACCTCTCGACTGGAAGGCCAGAGCAGTGACTTAGTCCAGAGATGCAGCAGGCAGCTTCGTACAAGAGCTCTTGCCTCTATGTGTCGGAAGGAATTGAAATCACCCCATCACACACTGTGCAAACATGCTGCAAAATTATCTTCTCCCCTGAAAGCAGAGGCTGTTCAAAAGGAGGCATGGCCAGAGCGCCAAATGGTGCAGAGAAAGAACAGTCAGGCTCTTCCACTCATGAGTCCTCTGGACTTTTGGGAGCCTTGAACCAGGAAATGTTCTGGTACACGGCGTAGGTACATAACTGACCCAACTTTTTTGGTTAGTGGATAGAGCTCAGCCAAAGTTCCACCTTACGGGGAGCTGTGTGCTTCAACCTAATTTCTCTCCTCGTGGTAACTGGGGAAAATGCGCCCTGAGGTTATAGCTTCTGGGAACATGGGGGATCTTCCTTAGACCAGTTCAGGCCTTTTGCCCATCTAGCCCAGTAGATTCTGACTGTCAGTGCTTCTCCTTGACCTCGGGCAGAGAAAGGTCTTGCCCATCACCAGCTGCCTGGAGTTGCCAGGGACTTTACCCTGGGCCTTCAGTCTACAGAGCATGTGCTCAGCCATCAAAGATCAGTTCCTTCCCTTCTCTGCATGTTGGGGGTAAGCAAGTCTAGGAGGCTGGAAAGGATGGGGTCGACCATGGAGGATTTCCACCCCTTGCCACTGATCGTCTGGTGGGGTCTGCTTCAAGCAAACCCCATCCCTTTCCTGTGGTTGCTGAGCTTCTGGCTGGTGAGCCACGCTCTGTGTGCTCTTCCAGCATGTAGACCCTATCATGCGAGGACCCAACTTTTCTCTCTGCCCTGTCCTTTTTTACTGCCTTGGGTGGGTCTGTTTTGTGGAAGACTTTCTCCATATATATATATTTATATATTTTACTACTACTTCTTTGATTATACATTTTATTTTTATTTTTTTAAAAGAGAGATTTCCTAAGCTAGTGTGTGTGTTATCTTGACTTTTTTTTCCCTTGCAATATCCCTTATCGTTTATATATATATGCGCCTCTGCGCCGTATGAATTGGCCTGGGAATCGTCCCTCCTTCCTTCCTCAAATCTGCCAACGGGCCTACCTACCATTTCCATGGGTGACGCTTGGCTGGCTGGCTTGCCCCTGCGCTGGTTTGAAAACGCCCCGAATTGGCCGGGTGAATGAATGAATGAAAACACGAAAACCCTCCCCTCCTCCGCCTGTGCCTGCGTTTTTGGGGACCCCCCCGCAGCGGAGTCAGCAAAGCGGCCGGAGAGCCAAGAGCGTGGAAGACGACGACGAAGGCCACCTCGTCTATCGCATCGGCGACTGGCTTCAAGAAAGATGTACAGCCAAATCGTAACATAATCTAGTCTCTAGTTAAGCTCCCGTTGCAGTCGCGCAGTTGCTCTCTTAGCTCCCCCCTCCCTCCCTGTTCCTTTTTTATTTTTCTTCGCAGTATTAATTGTTGTTGTTATTTTTTTTAAGGGAAAAAAAAAAAGCCCAGCCCTTCTTCTGTTTCCTTTTCTTTAAAGAGTCTCCCTTCCCAACTCCTTTCTCTGTTATCTTTTCATATTGTTACCCAAAGTGTCAGGGATTGAATTAGTTTGCAGGGGCCTCCCTGTCTTGGCTCTTTGAGCTGGCAAAGGCAGCCTTTGTGATGGTGTGTTATGCGCTGTGACCAGACACTGCTTATTCTCTTACATTCTCTTTCTCTCTTTCTCTTTCTCTGTCTCTCTCTCCTTTCTCAGACGAGATTATTAGCACCCTCGGAGAGGGCACTTTTGGCCGGGTGGTACAGTGTGTGGATCACCGCAGGTGAGTGAGCAGAAGGTGGCAGAAGGAAGCAGCATTTGGGATTCTTGTCTAAGCGGCAGCTGTGCTGGCCACTTGCAGCAAACATAGCAAATGTGTTCTGCTTAAAGGTTTATGGGGCTGAATCTTGCATTGTGGGTTGGAATTGCTTTTCTGTGAGGAACAGCAAAAGCACCTGGGCATCCTCCAGCTTAGAAAAAAGGGGTAACTCAAGGGTTGTGAGGGACGCGGGTGGCAATGTGGGTAAAACCTCAGTGCCTAGGACTTGCTGATCGTAAGGTCGGCGGTTCGAATCCCCGCGGCGGGGTGAGCTCCCGCCGTTCGGTCCCAGCTCCTGCCCACCTAGCAGTTCGAAAGCACCTCTAAGTGCAAGTAGATAAATAGGGACCGCTTACCTAGCGGGAAGGTAAACGGCGTTTCCGTGTGCGGCGCTGGTGCTGGCTCGCCAGCGCAGCTTAGTCACGCTGACCACGTGACCTGGAAGTGTCTTTGGACAGCGCCGGCTCCTGGCCTCTAGAGCGAGATGAGCGTGCAACTCCAGAGTCGGTCACGACTGGCCCATACGGGCAGGGGTACCTTTACCTTTACAAGGGTTGTGGGGAAGGGTCCTAGCTCACTGCTAGAGCATCTGCTTTACATGCCGGAGGTCCCAGCCTCAGTCCCCAGCATCTCCAGGTAGGGCTGGGGAAAAGGCTCCTGTCTGAAATCCAGGAAAGTCAGCATAGCCTGTACTGAACAGAGGAGACCCAATGGTCTGACTCAGTAGAAGGCAGGTTCCTAGAGTGTCTCTGTAATATTTGCTTGATACAGCGGTAGGTCAGTTGGCCATAGGTCAGTTGTAGAGCATCTGATTTGCATACAGGAAGTCCCAGGTTCAAGCTGAAGCATCTCCAGGTAGGGCTGGAAATGTCCCCTGCTTGAAACCCCAGGGAACCTGTGCCGGTCAGTGTAGACAGTAGTGAGCTAGATGTTCTAATGGTCTGACTAGTACAGGGGTCAGTAATAACCACTTCTGGAGGGCTCCACAGGTTCTCTATAGTCAGAAGTTGAGATGATGAATAGCATTTCAAGCATCTCTCCCCGCCTTCTTCCACCCAAATACCTTGATTCTGAGATACTTCTCCTGCATTCCTCCCAAGGGGCAATACACGGGTGGCTCTAAAAATTATCAAGAATGTGGAAAAGTACAAAGAGGCAGCTCGGCTGGAGATCAACGTGCTGGAGAAAATTAACGAGAAGGATCCGGAGAACAAGAAGTGAGTAGCGCTAACACATCTGGAAATAGGTGTGTGCACCCTCTGCAAAATCTCTTGTCACGGAGAAGAACTCTGGCCCAGCCTTTCCCCCCCTGGTTTGCCTTCCTAGACCAGGTCCAGGAACTCCTGGCTTTCTCCTACAGTGCCACCTAGTGGAGATTACTTATATATCTGTAAAAGAACTCAAGGGCAGTGTAGAAATGTCTTTACCTTTGGTAGCTGGTGGTCATTGGGTTAGGCAGGTTAGACTGAGAGAAGTAGCAGCCAGCCTATGGCCCACCTAGTAAGCAGAGTTGTTGCAACAGCCAAGGGGGGAGCTGAGCATCGCTGTTCTCCGAGCACAATTCAAAGTGTGTGTGCTGACCTTTAAAGCCCTAAACAGCCTCAGTCCAGTATACCTGAAGGAATGTCTCCACCCCCACTGAGGTCCAGCACCGACGGCCTTCTGGCGGTTCCCTCGCTGCGAGAAGCCATGTTACAGGGAACCAGGCAGAGGGCCTTCTTGGTGGTGGCACCCGCCCTGTGCAACGCCCTCCCATCAGATGTCAAAGAGAAAA
Source organism: Podarcis muralis (assembly GCF_964188315.1). Lineage (NCBI taxonomy): Eukaryota > Metazoa > Chordata > Lepidosauria > Squamata > Lacertidae > Podarcis > Podarcis muralis. The sequence goes on along the minus strand of NC_135670.1, from coordinate 10,065,631 downwards.
ATAACTACCAGACTTTTAGAAGACATCTGAAGGCAGGGAAGTTCAGGGAAGCTTTTAATGTTTAAACCAGCCAGATGGGCGGAGTATAAATATATCATCATCATCATCATCATCATCATTTATTATTTTTTCAGGGGAGGCAGTGGAGAGGCCTTGACTGCCCTTCTCTCTCCTGCTTTAACCTGATAAAACGGCTGCAGCTAGTTGAGGGGGGGCGGGTTTTTGAAAAGAATAATCTTTTGTTGGATTGTTATATATAATAGCAATTATATATAACACCCCCACCCCCATAACAGGTATCAGGTTGCACATTAACATGAACAATTCTTATAAATATCTACAAGTTATCTTAATGTCCGGCATGTAACGTTCTGGAGACAGCACAAAAATTGTGCTATCTCTCTCTGTCATTCCCAAGGAAGAAATATAGTTCAAGCCGTCCTCTTCAGGAGAGTAAAACAAGCAAAGATGCTTTGTGGAGAGTTTTATCTTCAAGACCAGTTTCATTCATATATGGAGTAAATGGCCACCATATTGCAAATCCCCCCTCCTTTATAACTTCTGAGTTATTTTCTCAGTAGTGGCCAATTACCAGACATTTCTGTAGCCCGAGTCGTGGGATAGTCCTTGTGTGAGGCCCTCAGGGTTTCAGCCATAACTAGCCGAGTGGCCACTAAAAGAATAGGCAATAAATATTTGCGAGTCCCATCACTCTCCTCCTCATGTAGCCTGATAAAACAACTGCAGTGAGTTGCAGGGAGGAATCTTCAACTGCCTGTGCCTTTCTCTGTCCTCCAGCCTGTGCGTGCAGATGTACGATTGGTTCGACTATCACGGTCACATGTGCATTTCCTTCGAGCTGCTGGGACTCAGCACCTTTGACTTCCTGAAGGACAACAATTACCTGCCTTACCCCCTCCACCAGATAAGGCACATGGCCTATCAAGTGTGCCTGGCTGTCAAATGTGAGTGCCAAGGGCAGACACGGGCTGGGGTGGGAGGGCAAGTGGGGACAAGAGGCTGCAGGAAGACGCAGGCCTCCTGGATCTGGACGGTTTAATGCATTTGTTTATTTAGGCCATTTCCGTTTAAAAAAAAAAATAGCCTGCAGCTCTCGAGTTGCAGCTTTTGGTAGTTTAGAGAAAAGCTGAACAAGAGGTGACGTGAAGTTTGTAAAACATTTCGTGGCCTGGAGAAAGTACACAAGAGCCCAGCAGGATCAGGCCAGTGGCCCGTCTAGTCCAGCATCCTGTTCTCATAGAAGAAGAAGAAGAGTTTGGATTTGATATCCCGCTTTATCACTACCCTAGGGAGTCTCAAAGCGGCTAACATTCTCCTTTCCCTTCCTCCCCCACAACAAACACTCTGTGAGGTGAGCGGAGCTGAGAGACTTCAGAGAAGTGTGACTGGCCCAGGGTCACCCAGCAGCTGCATGTGGAGGAGCGGGGAATCGAACCCAGTTCCCCATATTATGAGACTACCACTCTTAACCACTACACCACACTGGCTCTCATAGCGGCCACCAGATGCCTGTGGGAAGCAGCACCCAAGCAGAAAAATGCAGTTCCCTCTTGCATTTTTCAGCAGCTGGTATACTGCAGTATTACTATAAACTTGCCTCATAGGGGAGTTGCAGGGACAGACCCGGAACATGACGTCTTCCCCCTTCCTGGACTCTAGAACCTGAAACAGGTTCTTACATTTTGCGTACCCGGAAGGCAGCCACCTGCACAAAGTCGAGAGGTTTTTGCGTCTTTGCAGACACCCCTGCCCCACTCTGTCCTCCATCCTGGCAAGCCAGAGTGATGGTTGCAGTTCAAGGACATGTTCCAGCCACACAAATCCGCTTCAGGAGGAGACAGAGCAGGGCTGCTGAAAGGTGTAGTCTGTTGAGCCTCGCAGAGACTCAGTGGAGAGGTACCGGAGGCCACATTTGGTCTTCAGTTCCTCACTCACCTCTGCCATAGATCCCTGGAAGGCCGGGCTTGCTTTGCACGAAAAATGTCCACGCTCAAACTTTGAAATCTCCAGTTAAAATAATCCCAGGCAGAAAAGCCAGACAACACTCTGTGCGCCCTTCGATGAGACATTACTCTCCAGCAGTCTCTCTTTGTAGAAAGCAACTTGGTTATGTTCAGCTGCAGCCAGGAGGGAAGTGGATGTGTTAATCCTGGAAAGATGAAAATGTTGTCTTTAAAAGGTTTCAGAGGAGAGGGCTTGGATGGGAGGGCTGCTGACCTGTGGCCTGGTTCACGTGGAGAACTTTTAGAGCTGTGCAGGATGAACGAGTACAGCTTTTCCTTGGCGAGTTTTAACATCCTACCTTGTACCCACCTCTCGTGTCAAAATCTGACGTGGTTTCATTTCCTCCCTTCCCCTACAGTTTTGCATGAAAACAAGCTCACGCATACGGACCTCAAGCCCGAAAACATCCTCTTTGTCAACTCTGATTATGAGATGACCTACAACCTGGAAAAGGTGAGTCTGTGCGTTGGATAAATCCGTATGCAACAAACAGGCCAGACCGGGGGTGGCCAAAGCTCCCTTTGCGTATCGCAGTCTTTGCAGCATTGGCTTCAGAGAGGAAAGAGTGACAAGCAGGGCTGCTTGGCAGGATATAGGAAGCTGAAAGGCACAGAATCAAGACCGTTGGGCCATCTAGCTCAGTATTGTCTACACTGACTGGCAGCACCTCTTCAGGGTTTCAGGCAGGGAGTCTCTACCCACCCTACCTGGAGGTGCCAGAGAATGAACCAGGAATCATCTGCATGTAAAGCTGCGTCCTTTCCCCATCCTTGCCTGGGACATCAATCAAGGTGTGGTGAACCTTTTTCAGCCTGAGGGCCACATCCCCTCTTGGGCAATCTTCCAGGGGCCAGAGGCAAAGTGCACAGAGCAACAAACATCAAGTTTCCCCAGTGTACAGTAGGCTAGTTTCAGTGTTTCCCAAACTTGAGTCTCCAACTGTTTCTGGACTACAATTCCCATCATCCCTGACCATTGGTCCTGCTAGCTGGAGATGATGGGAGTTGTAATCCAAAAACAGCTGGAGACCCAAGTTTGGGAAACACTGCTACCCACATTCTAACCCCCCTTCTTGATCTTCCAAGCAAGAGGCATTATGGGAGTCCCAGGGCATATTCCAGCCAAGCAAAAAATGCTCAGAAGCCAGGGTGGGAGGTGAAGCAGAGCTGCTGGGGGATGTGGCCTGGGGAAGTGGGGTGCAGCCAGATATAGAGGCCCCCAAGCCTGACGCCCCCCCTCCAGCCTGCATTAAGTGCCCCTTCCCCTTCTTTTCTTCCCTTGTCTCCCCCTCCCCACAAGAAGCGAGACGAGCGGAGCGTCAAGAACACGGCCGTCCGGGTGGTCGATTTCGGCAGCGCCACCTTCGACCACGAGCACCACAGCACCATCGTTTCCACGCGGCACTACCGGGCCCCGGAAGTCATCCTGGGTCAGTGTCTTGGCGCTCACTTGATTTGGGGGTTGCTAGTGAGTTTGTGCAGGTGGGCAGGAAGATCTGCACAAGACTGGGCTGGTGAGGAGAGGTGGGGCTGGGCAACCTGCTGAAATTCTTTCTCGGTATGACAGAGCTCGGTTGGACCCAGCCCTGCGACGTCTGGAGCATCGGCTGCATCATCTTCGAGTACTACATGGGCTTCACTTTGTTCCAGGTGAGCATCTCACAAGGTCTGTAGCACAAATTGCCTGTAGCGTCGGTTCTCAAAACTCCGTCCCCAGCACAAAGACCTCACTACAACACTGGCAACCAACTGTCAGGGGCTGGACTGAGGAGGAATGGTGGGAGCCGCTGCTGCCGCTCACCTCTCTCTGCAGCTTCCTGGGGAGAGGAGGACAGTGTAGATTTAGAACAGTGGTTTGCCGAAAGGCATAGTTCAGAGGCTGACGGGGAAAACGGGGGTATACTGGGGAGCAGCAGGAAGGAGCAGCATCGGGGGAGAGACATTTAACAGACTCAGTGTCTCTTGAAAGCATTCCTGATCCTCCCTCTCCCAAAACCAGACGGGCTGTGTGAGCAGCAGAACAGAAATCTCAGAGGCAGAAAGCACTGGCCAGCCGGCACAGGGGTGATGTATATTAGGAGGGACTGAAGGGGTGGGACTTTACTTAGAACAACACCATTATTGTAAAGACAGTGTTCCTTTGTCTCTCTCTGTGAATACAATCATACCTCGGATTAAAGTTGCTTCAGGTTGAGTGTTTTCGGGTTGCGCTCTGTGGTGACCCGGAAGTAACGGAATGCGTTACTTCTGGGTTTCGCTGCTCGCGCATGCGCAGAAGCGGCGAATCACGACGTGCAGAAGCGGGGTGCGTTCTCTTCAGGATGTGAACGGGGCTCCGGAATGGATCCCGTTCACATCCAGAGGTACCACTGTACTGAAAAAATTATGTGGTAAGAACTCTTTATGTGGTAAGAAGCGGACAAGGAGCAATGGATCCAAACTACAAGAAAGAAGATTCCACCTAAACATTAGGAAGAACTTCCTGACAGTAAGAGCTGTTCGACAGTGGAATTTGTTGCCAAGGAGTGTGGTGGAGTCTCCTTCTTTGGAGGTCTTTAAGCAGAGGCTTGACAACCATATGTCAGGAGTGCTCTGATGGTGTTTCCTGCTTGGCAGGGGGTTGGACTCGATGGCCCTTGTGGTCTCTTCCAACTCTATGATTCTATGGTTATCTGCCTTTTGACTGCCACCAAGGGAGGGATCGTAATTCCCTGAAGCCTTGATAGAGCTTTGACACCAACTTCAAAACGAAATGTTATTTTGGCATGTGTCTCCAGCAGGGAGACAGCCAGTCACGTTGCCCACCAGCTGCCTCTGGGCTAAAGCTCCCAGCATGGTGCTTCATTCTCTCCCCCCCCCCCAAAAAACCATTTTTCAATCCCAAGCTGTTTTTCTTTCAGACCCATGATAACAGAGAGCATCTGGCAATGATGGAGCGAATCCTGGGTCCCCTTCCATCGAGGATGACCAGGAAGACCAGGTGGGGCCTTTTTGGTGCTCATGTGTGAGATGGGATGGGAAAATCTGAAACGCTTCCTTCCTTTGGGGTTGTTGGGTGGGTGGCTGCTCCCTAACCCCTCCACTCACCTGGCTTTGTGTACTCTGGACCTCACCTGGCCGTTCCTCGTTCACTGCAGGAAGCAGAAATACTTCTACCACGGCCGCCTGGACTGGGACGAGAACACCTCTGCTGGGCGCTATGTTCGAGAGAACTGCAAGCCGCTGAGGGTAAGGCTGCTTTGTGATGGGAGATCTGGAGGGATGTCACAGGGTCTGGGAGAAGGGTTGGGCAAGGCGGGTTGGCTGGCACCAGCGGAAACTCTGGGTAGGAGCAAAGAGCAGCTTTCACCTACGAAGTGAAATATAACGAGACATAAGGAGAGCCTGCTGGATCAGGCCAGTGGCCCATCTAGTCCAGCATCCTATACAGTGACTGGCCAGGTGCCCCAATGTGGAACCCTCAAGCAAGTCCTGAACACAAGAGCAAGCTCCCCTCTGGCCTCTGGCCATGGAATAGCCAATTGGTAGCCTCACCCTCCCCAAATTTCCCCAATCCTCTTTTAAAGCCATCCAAGCTGTTGGCCGTCATTGCCCCCTGCGGGAGCAAGTTGCATAGTTCAGCTGTGTGCTGCGTGAAGAAGTCCCGTGTTTTATTTGTCCTGAATCTTCCAGCTTTCATATTCCTTAGATGCCCCCAAGTTATAGTGTTTCTGAGTGACGGGGGGATTCTTTTCCCTCTCCACTTTCTCCAGGCCATACGTCTCTGTCATCCCACCTGTTACTCACTTTTTTTCTAAACCAGTAATAAAAGATATATAAGCTAGGTGCCAAATGGCTTCTTAAACCCAGGGTTGCAGTCTCCAAAACAATGCCTCAGTTGCCATTTGGGGGCCAGGCAGCTCAAAGGTCACGTTTTTCAGTACGACTTCTTGGTTCCTGAAATTTGTTCTGATTGCGCAGATAAAATATGATGGATAGAATTCTACAGGTTGGGGTCTTAATGTGTGAAAACAATCCAGATCCAAGGATCCCCCGGCATTCATCTCCAGATGGTGGAGACGTCAGGCGCCATCCTGGCACCCTGGCATCTTCACTTGGTCGCATGTGGCCAATAGCCAGGTGCAAAATGTGCCTGGCAAATTTCGAACGTTGCCCTAAACCTAAGAATTGCCTTTCCTCGTGAGGGGGTTGCTGCATCCCCTTAATCATTTCGCTTACCCTTTGGGGAACTTTTCCCAGCTAAAGGTAAAGGGACCCCTGACCATTAGGTCCAGTCGTGGCCAACTCTGAGGTTGTAGCACTTATCTCGCTTTATTGGCCGAGGGAGCTGGCGTACAGCTTCCGGGTCATGTGGCGAGCATGACTAAGCCGTTTCTGGGGAACCAGAGCAGCTCACGGAAACGCCGTTTACCTTCCCGCCAGAGCGGTACCTATTGATCTACTTGCACTTTGAGGTGCTTTCGAACTGCTAGGTTGGCAGCAGCAAGGACCAAGCAACAGGAGCTCACCCCGTCACGGGGATTCGAACCGCCAACCTTCTGATCGGCAAGTCCTAGGCTCTGTGGTTTAACCCACAGCGCCACCCGCGCCCCAGCTCTACAATACAGTGGTACCTCGGGTTAAGTACTTAATTCGTTCTGGAGGTCCGTACTTAACCTGAAACTGTTCTTAACCTGAAGCACCACTTTAGCTAATGGGGCCTCCTGCTGCTGCCACGCCGCCGGAGCATGATTTCTGTTCTCATCCTGAAGCAAAGTTCTTAACCTGAAGCATGTGTAAGCTGAAGCGTATGTAACCCGAGGTACCACTGTATCCCTTTTGTGGTGAGGCTACCAGAACGGCACACAGCATCCCCCTAGGTTTGCCTCCAGCAGCCGGTCTTTCCTTGCGTTCTGACAGCCGCCTTCTCTCCACAGAGGTACCTGGCCTCCGAGGCCGAAGAACACCACCAGCTCTTCGACCTCATCGAGGGCATGCTGGAATACGAGCCGGCCAAGCGGCTGACACTGGCCGAGGCCCTGAAGCACCCCTTCTTTGACTCCCTGAAGCTGCAGCCTGGCCCCAAAGCCTGGGACTCCAGCCGTGACATCAGCCGGTGACCAGCATAGTTCCTCATCCTTGACTCATCCCACCCCCCCGATACCTTCCCGCACATTCGGCCCCTGTGGAGGCTCGTGCAGGTTACGCTCATGCATTTTGGTGCTTTAAAAATAATAATAACAGGGACGACGATAATACAGACTGCGTCCTGATTCACCACAGGCTCCCTTTTTTGTTATCATGTAAAGCTTGTTAATATGTGAGATAGTGTGTGTATATATATAAATATAAATATATATATATATATATATAAACATGCAGGAAATCTTGTGGCATTTCCCACCTGCCCCCATTCCTGTAAATAATGTGACTCCCCCTCTGAATACGGTGCCCTCTTCTCCTCTCCTGCTCCTGCTGTACATAATTCCAGCCCCCTCTCTCCCCTCTGCAGAGTGTTCTCCACGTCCCCATGTAAGTTATAAGGCTGGTGGGATCCCCTTTGGGGAATTATTTTTGGATACTAAACCATAGCCCATTCCAATGCCAGGATTTTATATGGATTTTGTACAGTCTTTGTGGGAAAATGAAATAAAATATGACATGAATTAATGCTTATAAGGGCTGCTGTTTGGGATGCTGCTTGTACCTGTCTCCTTCCTTCTCTGTTTCGTTTGCCCACCTCAGTCCTGACAATGGTTAATAGGATTCCAATGGGAAGTGGAATGTCTTAATAGTCCGCTGCCCCAACTATCATTTAAAGTTTGGTAAACTTAAAATGGGTGGTATAGTGGTTGGAGCAGGGGGCTAGCACCTGGGAGACCAGGTTTCAAATCCTCACTCAGCCGTGTTGAGATTCCTGCATTACAGAGGGCTGGACTAGATGACTCTCGAGGTCCCTTCCAACTCTACAATTCTATGAAGCTCTCGCTGCGTAGCCTCAGGCCAGTCGCTGCCTCAAAAGACACACAACACCACCAATTTGTGGAGGGCAGGGTTGCGTCCCAAGTCAATCATAAAGTAGACCCATTGGAAATTAACCAGGCAGCGCTAGGCATGTCCATTCAGAGTGGAAACAAGAGGAGATACCGACGATAGAAGAATGGAGACTAAAACTGATAGACTATGCGGAACTAGACAAATTAACTGGAAAAATCAGATATACTAAAGACCAAAAGTTCATCGAGGACTGGGGAAAATTGGTGGATTATCTGAAAAACATATGTGGTATAAACACAACGTTAGTGGGTTTTCAAGAGGCACTGTAAAAAATCAAATAAGTATTGTTTATTAAAAATAATGGGATTAAGGAGGAATAATGGCAATATAAAAAAAAGGGAATGCGTATTAAAGATATAAAAATGGATGACTCTCAGAGACGCTGAAGGAAGTTCAAAACAGACACAATTTGTTGTATTCAGGTTAAAATGCATAACTGGATGAAAATTAATAAAAATTTATTGGGAAAAAAGGCATGTCCATTCAGGTCACTGGGTCTAATTTGAGTAGTTCCACTACCCCTCAAGCTTGGGTGGTGGCAGCCCAGGACAGGGCCTTCTCGGTGGCAGCCCCTCAGTTGTGGACTTCCCTCCCACAGAGGTCCACCTGGTACCTTCGCTAGACAACTTTTGGTGAATACTCAAGATGCACCTCTTTGCCCTGGGCTTTGACACCTGAGATGTCTGTTTTCAGGGCTCGCACCCTTGTTCCTGTGACTAATCTGTTTTAACTTTTTAAAATTTTAAATAGTTGTTGGACCCTGCCTTGGGACCTGCGGATTGGGCAATAAATTTAATGATGATACAGAGATTTGTATTTAAATAGGTCCCCGTAAGATTTCCTACCACCAACTTTTCCTATAAGGTCCTCAAAATTACAATAATATACCGTTACAAAAAATGGCGAGGAAAATGTTTTAGCAACTATAAAATGAGTAAACCCAGTCGAAGTGGAACAGAGCAGTATAAATTCATTAAAACAAAATGCCTTTAGTTGTCAAATGCCAGGCTGAAGTGTCACATGTTCATTATATGGAAGGGAGTGTCGCAATTTGGGGCCACTGCTGAGAAACGTAAGCATTTCTAAGCACATTTTACCCTAAAATGGGCGTCTTTTTACTCACCTGGGTATGTTGTGCTGAAAAATACATTGCCTAATCTGGAGACAAGCAAGCACCGATGGGTAATTACAGGGTTTATCCGAAATGGAAACAGGAACAAGTACCAACATTGGAGGAGTGGAGAATGAAGCTGATGGACTATGCAGAACTTGATAAACTGACAGGGAAGATCAGATATCTACGAGATCAAAAGTTCATCGAGGACTGGGGAAAGCTAGTGGAGTATTGGGAATGTATAAGTGATAATGAAATAACGTTAGTGGCATTTAAAGAAGCTCTGTAAAAACCTAAGAAATATTGTAAGAAAGAAAAACAAGTGTGGAAGGGTATGTTAAAAGGCAATAGAAAATTTAGGAAATGTGTAATTAAAAAGTCTAATTCGGATGATTGTCAGAGAGGCTGAAGGAAGTCCAAAAATGAGAAAATTTGTTAAAGTTGTAATGTGGTGCGATATGTATTTTTCTTGATGAAAATTAATAAAAATATTACCAAAATAAAAATAAAAATTACAGGGTTTATCCAGTGTTAGTCCTACTCAAAGTAGACTCATTAAAATGGTTTTGTTTATTACTTTCGGTAGGTCTACTAATGCTGGGGAAAACCCCAATGTTCTGATCTGTGCACTACATCAGGTGACACGAATTAGGTCAGAGGCGGATCGTGGTGTTGGCGTCACGGTGAGTTTTGAGTTCTTTTTTTAAAAGCATGTGTCCAGGGAGCTGGAATCCTTCCAGCTTTGCAAGTCAGTGGGGCTGGGCCATCCCTGCAGGCTTAAATGACAAAGTCACGAGGGCTGACCCATGGCAGATCCCCGTTGGCTGTTCTTGCTCTTGATCCCTCTCCTGGATCCGTTCTAGAGGGCTAGTGTGTTAATCTGTTAAAACAAGTGCAAAGTCTTAATCAAAGTACAAACAACCGTTAAAGGTAAAGGTAAAGGTACCCCTGCCCGTACGGGCCAGTCTTGACAGACTCTAGGGTTGTGCGCCCATCTCACTCAAGAGGCTGGGGGCCAGCGCTGTCCGGAGACACTTCTGGGTCATGTTGCCAGCGTGACAAGCTGCATCTGGCGAGCCAGCGCAGCACACGGAAACGCCATTTACCTTCCCGCTAGAAAGCGGTCCCTATTTATCTACTTGCACCCGAGGGTGCTTTCGAACTGCTAGGTTGGCAGGCGCTGGGACCGAGCAGCGGGAGCGCACCCCGCCGCAGGGATTCGAACCGCCGACCTTTCGATCGGCAAGCCCTAGGCGCTGAGGCTTTTACCCACAGCGCCACCCGCGTCCCTACAAACAACCCTTAAACCTACTTTAATGTAAACTGCAAAAATAGACATATGACTTTCTGGGGGTGGGTATTAAAATGCCCCACAGCAAGCCATGTGTGTGTTGGAAGATGGGGGTTTAGTTCTGCTTCCCTGAATCAGGTTTTTCATGGGATGGGGTCCCAGTACTTCTCACTGACTTGTGTAAAATGTGTGTGCGTGTGTAGTTAGGAGTTTTTTGGGGGGGTGTTCAGTCTGGATGGCGGTCCAGATGGGTTGGGGGGGGATTAGCCTAGGTCCCCTTCCAGAACCTGTCATCTTGTATCTGTGAGGTTAGAATGTATAAGGGGAATCTTGCCAAACCAGTTCCTATGTTAAGGTAATGCCTTTGTTTGGCTAGTCCAGGGGTAGGCAACCTAAGGCTCCGGGGGCCGGATGCGGCCCAATGACCTTCTCAATCCAGCCTGCAGACAGTCAGGGAATCAGCGTGTTTTTACATGAGTAGAATGTGTCCTTTTATTTAAAATGCACCTCTGGGTTATTTGTGGGGCCTGCCTGGTGTTTTTACATGAGTAGAATGTGTGCTTTTATTTAAAACGCATCTCTGGGTTATTTGTGGGGCATAGGAATTGGTTCATCCCCCCCCCCCAAAAAAAAAATATAGTCCGGCCCCCCACGTGGTCTGAGGGACGGTGGACCGGCCCACAGCTGGAAAAGGTTGCTGACCCCTGGGCTAGTCCAAAGAGGTTGCCGTAGAAACAAATGGATAGGCCTTTCCTCATGGCCTGTTGAGCCTCTTCAATCCATGCTAGGGTTATATATATTTATAACTAGGACTTCCAGATGAAGATGGCGACAAGTAAGGCTGCTTGTCCTTGAGCTCTGTGGTCTGTTCTAGTTTTGTGTATATATATATATAGATATAGATATAGAAACACATACAAAAAATACAGTAAAAGCAATAAGTGTGACCCATCAAATGCATACAAAGATGAAATGAAAATACAATGAAAGCAACTGAGGATCTCATATATATATATATATATATATATATATATATATATATATATGGGGTGAGTCAATTCGGTTCTTGACAAAGCCTCTTCACATGTTTATCTATAGTACAGGGGATTTAGTGGGCCTAGTTTTTATCCTGAATAGTTTTACAATCGGTTGGTTCAGCAGTTCATGCTAATTGCTACATACAGGCAAGGGACATACCCGTTTTATTTCTATGTGGGCTCAAAAGCCATATATTTTAACTGGAGGATAGGAGCTGGGAGAGCACCTGTTTTGGCTTGGCATTCTTAACTGATACGAAAGGCTTAGAAGACCATCTTGACCGAAGGATTCTCTGCAGTTTTAACGTGGCTTCAGTTAAAGCGCCCAGAACTCCATTGCTAAATTTAGCCCAGAAATCTATGCTGGACTATTGTGACTCAGCCAAGGGAAAGCTAACTGCAAAGCAGTATGTAATTAATATGTCTTGCAGCCTTTGCCCTTTACATGTCGAGTGTCCAAGTACTGCGGCTAGAGATACTTTATTCCAAGTAAGAGGTATTGCCACGTATTCCTCTGATGGAAGTATAGGTCAATTGATCTGGGCTTGTTAGGGAGCCGGTATATACATAGGCTCCCAGGCAACCTCAGCTTCCTCCATATAACAAAACCTCAACTAGGCATGATAACAATCTTGGCATAATAGACTCTGCCACAACAAAAGACTGCAGCTCCCTTGGCGTGGGAAATTTTGCATGATCAATGTCTCCTCTCTATAAACGAACAGCAGAGGGAATCTTTAGCAGAACTGATGCACAGGGAAAGGAAGTTGAAATGTTGGAGGGTACGTCTCCGGGACATAGGAAATGTCCTCCTGCTACTGATGTGGGTCGCGTGCCCCCCGTATTCTCTGCCCACAGCCTGGCACAGCCTGGCTCCCAAGTCGACGCATTTGCTGTAGGCTTTCCTGTCTAAAGCAATCCATCAAGCGAGGAGCTTCAGAGCAGATTGACGCACCAGTTGGGTTTTAGGCCGCGCTAAACAGATTGCAGCGCGATGAGCTGGGGGACTCTCCGGCCAAGGACAAGCCCTGGCAGGTGGCAGGACCCAGACCTGGGTTATACTTAAGCGGCTTAGAGAAAAAGGAGAGAAGGGGAGATGTCTGAGTAACCTGGGCGGGAAGGGGGTATCATGCGATTCACTTGGCCTAATACAGAAACACGGAGGTATTTCTGCCTGGAAGTGGGTGATGGGAGCCCAAACTGTCCATTGGTGCAGAATTGAGAGCTCTACAAATTGCAGCTCTCTTAAAAACAAAAAGTTCCTTGGTCTCTTGCAAAAGAAAAGCTTGTGAAGTCTTCTTGTGGTCGCATGGGATTTGCAGTCCCACGTCTCTGGAGGGCACCGGGTTGGCAAAGAGCGTAAGGCACAGGAGAGTCATCAGCAATATGCAATGGTTGAGATGCGACTCAGAGGCAATGATCCTGCGCATTGGCGTCAAGGCATTTGCAAGCCGAGTCCCTGTTAGCCTTGTCCATGAGACATTCAAGGCTAATATATTAGGAATAAATAATGCAATCCGTATGGATAGGTTTGATCATGGATAGAAGAACGTTTTCCTTGGAAACTGATTTTATTCTTGTTGTTGACAATTTCTGTATATTGCCCAATAACTGATATTCTCCAGTTTAAACAGCATTGTTTAAAAGCCATAGATAGTTCGTTTTGTGACATTGTACAAGACAGTTTTCAGTCCACACTCCTCGATCTTAGAATTGTCGTGGGGGGAAATTAAAAACCTGGTACTTTATGAACCAGGGAGCACCTTGAAAGCCAGTTAAAAGTTGTGTTTCTAAAAGCCCTGTTTTTAAAAATACATTTCACCCAATAAAGCCTTAATGCTAGCACCATTCCTTCATTTAACACTTTGAAATATACATTTTTTATATTGAAAAAGGTATAAAAAGGTGGTACTTCTTTTTTAATCAGGCGAAGATACTTCCTGCAGGTTTTCCTCGACCCACCAGTCCACAACAGGTGAAAGACAGTAAGATGCCTTCTTGATATGGGAGTTGAGGGATAGCTCATTTGGTAGAGCATGGGACAAACTGAGGGCCGTGGGTTTCAGCCCCACATTGGGCAAAAGACCCCTGCATTGCAGGGGGTTGGAATAGATTACCCTTGTGGTCTCTCCCAACTCTACAAGTCTGTGAATCTGTGAATTCTTGAATAAAGGTAAAGGTACCCCTGCCCGTACGGGCCAGTCTTGCCAGACTCTAGGGTTGTGCGCTCATCTCACTCTAGAGGCTGGGAGCCAGCGCTGTCCGCAGACACTTGCGGGTCACGTGGCCAGCGTGACAAGCTGCATCTGGTGAGCCAGCGCAGCACACGGAACGCCGTTTACCTTCCCTATTTATCTACTTGCACCCAGAGGTGCTTTCGAACTGCTAGGTTGGCAGGCGCTGGGACCGAACGACGGGAGCGCACCCCGCCGCGGGGATTCGAACCGCTGACCATGCGATCAGCAAGTCCTAGGCACTGAGGTTTTACCCACAGCGCCACCCGCGTCCCTGTGAATTCTTGAATAATACAATTCAATTACTGAAGTGACATTCAAGCAAACAAATAAAAAAAAGGAAAGTTAAAATTCGGAAGAGTGATGTGGCCAGATGTGTTTTGACCATATATAAACTAGAACAGTGTCTCCCAAACTTGGGTCTCCATCTGTTTTCGGATTACAATTCCCATCATCCCTGACCTTGCTAGCTATGGCTGATGGGAGCTGTAGTCCAAAAACAGCTGGAGACCCAAGTTTGAGAAACACTGAACTAGAAATACAAATGTGCCGGGTTTGTACTGATATCAGTCCTTGGCAATCGCTTTGTTTTCCTCTTTTGGAGCAAGCAATGAGGACTAGGAACTTGCAATTTGGAAAACAAAACAAAAATGAAGCTAATTCCTCTATCCCCCAGCAAGCTGTTTGAGATACCTTGGAAATGGAGCAGTGTGTCGCAGGCTGCCAGCACGTGCCGGGTGTCCCACACGGCAAGCCAGCGGACGTTTTGCTCAAGGTGCCATCTGGATGGCCTGACTGTCACCCAGGTGGATCAGAGACAGCTTGGCGTCAGCCGGAGTCTTTGCGTCGCTTCTGATCCCTGTTTAAATAGCTTGAGCTGCCCACAAATTCTAATCTTCTTTCTGGGGCACTTGGAGAGAGAAGACCAGAAAGCTACCTATGCCTGACAGAAGCACAAAAGACTCCCAGGTTCCCAGGTGAGTTTACGGAATGGGGCAATATTCAGGTGAGAAGATGCCAGTAGGAGCTGGGATGTGCCTGTACGTTTCTGGCTTCCAGAGGCTGAGTCCTTGGGTTTTGTCCGTACTTTCCTGAGAGTCAAGCCTGCACAAAAACCAGACCCTCCAAGTGTCCCTATTTTCCAGCGACGGTCACCAATTTATAGAAGCCATCCCGGTTTCTGATTTGATCCTGTAATGTCCCGCTTTACCTTAGGTCAGGACATCCCTGTTTTCATTGGAGAAATGTTGGGGGGTCTGGAGTTATGTGATAAGGAGATACGTAATCAGTGCTTTTTTTTTAAAATGTTCTTGAGTCATTTTGCCCCAGTGAAATCACCATTTTATAGTTCAAATCAGGGAAAATAAATACAGTAAATGGACAAAAGTAGACAGATTCAAAAAATGTTTAGGGGTATGCATACCCCCAGAAAAAAGCACTGTAAGTAACTATACAACATTTACAAGACAGCTGAAGGTAGCCCTGTATTTTTTAAATCACGCGTAGGCAAACTAAGGCCCGGCCCAATCGCCTTCTAAATCCGGCCCGCAGACAGTTCGGGAATCAGCGTGTTTTTACATGAGTAGAATGTGTGCTTTTATTTAGAATGCATCTCTGGGTTATTTGTGGGGCATAGGAATTTGCTCATTATTATTTTTCAAAAGATAGTCCACCCCCCCCCCCCCAAGATCTGAGGGACAGTGGACCAGCCCCCCCGCTGAAAAAGTTTGCTGACCCCTGTTTTAAATGTTTCATGTTTTATTATGTTGTTATATATGTTGGAAGCCGCTCAGAGTAGCTGGAACAACTCAGTCAAATGGGCGAGGTATAAGTAATAAAATTATTATTATGGAATAGGACGTCCCTATTTTCATCGGAGAAATGCTGGAGGATATGAAAGACTGAGAATTCTTAATATGTGGTGAAATTTGAAGCAGGGTGATCTTCATCCCAGATTAGTTGTCCTGGAATATTTTTGCATCTCTGGCTCCAGCGATAATTGGGTCTGACTTGCTCCCAGCATGAGGCCCTTAAAAGATTCTTCCTGAGGGAATGCGGCCCTCGATGGGGAAAAAGTAGCCCACTTAGGGCTTGGGTGAGAGCATGCCAGAAGATCCTTGCTGGATTGGGAAGCCCAGCGTCTACTGGGTGAGATCTGGTGAAGCCATACTCCAAGCAGGCTCCTAGAAATCAGTGGATTTCAACTGATTTCAATGGGTCTCCTCTAAGTATGGATCTCACAGCTGGATACAGTAATGATTCTGAGTCCCCATTGCTGGGAACCGCAAGTGAGGAGAGTCGCTCTTGTGTTCGAATCCTGCTTGAGGGTTTACCTCAGGCATCTGGTGGGCCACTGTGAGAACAGAATGCTGGACTTGATGGGCCACTGGCCTGATCCAGCAATCAGGTGGGTCTTATGTTCTTCTAGGGACCTGCGAATGCCTCCTCACTGCAGAGAACTGGCAGCTTCATGGTTCCTCCTCCTCTGCCTTCTGTGAGGGGATATGTGTCTTGATCTTCAAACAGGATTTGGACCAGAAGGATCTTCAAAGAGAGCGGTCTTGGCTTATTCATATGATTTGGGCTACGGAATATGTCAGAGACTATTCCATGGGGAAACTGCCTGGCCCCCCCACTTCATATTACAAATAACATTCTTAATTTCTTCCACCTGTGAAGGTTTTGCAAGAGTTTCCTTTTTGCTGCAAATATCGCTGTGAGGAAACTAACTGGGATAGATTCTCACACACACACACACCCCGCAGATTCTCAGCCCAAAGGGCCCTTTATTCTCCTAAAGGTAAAGATAAAGGACCCCTGACAGTTAAGTCTAGTCACAAACGACTCTGGGGTTGCGGCGCTCATCTCGCTTTACTGGCCGAGGGAGCTGGTGTTTGTCCACAGACAGTTTTTCTGGGTCATGTGGCCAGCATGACTAAGCCGCTTCTGGAAAAACCAGAGCAGCGCACGGAAACGCTGTTTACCTTCCCGCTGGAGTGGTACCTATTTATCTACTTGCACTTTGATGGGCTTTCGAACTGCTAGGTTGGCAGGAGCAGGGACCGAGCAACAGGAGCTCACCCCGTTGCGGGGATTTGAACCGCTGACCTTCCAATCGGCAAGCCCAAGAGGCTCAGTGGTTTACCACAGAGCCACCCGCGTCCCCTTATATAGCTTCAAATAATATTTCTGAAACTCTGTGTGAGTGGGGCACTGGTTCTCTCTCCTTGTACTACGATGGAGAGCTTATACAGATAAAATAGCTGCTCTTGTCCTGCAGACAACAAATTGCACTCCCGAGGACTGGGCGATATCTGGTTTTCAACATCGTGATATATGACCAGCTAAACATTGTGATATACCGATATATCATGATGTCTGAAATAAGGATGGAGTTACATGTAAGTAGAGGCATTGGACGACTTCACGGGTTTTCCTGCATCATGATTTTTGCATAGCACACACACACACACACACACACACACACACACACACACACACTGACCCCACGATTCACAATATATTGCCATGTCAGAAATTATGAAACCGTTATCACGATATGGACTTCAAACCAGTTTGGGATGATAGATCGATAAATCGCCCAGCCTTAGCACCCACAAAAACCTTGATCCTAAACTGCATTCGTGGCAGAGAGTGGAATGGAATCAAGGACTTTATCCAGGGCGCTTAATCTGAAATAAACTGGAATCGTCATTAAAACACATTTTTTCCTTTTAAATACAGTGGTACCTTGGGTTAAGAACTTAATTCGTTCTGGAGCTCCGTTCTTAACCTGAAACTGTTCTTAACCTGAGGTAACACTTTAGCTAATGGGGCCTCCCGCTGCCGCTGCGCTGCGATTTCTGTTCTCATCCTGAGGTAAAGTTCTTAACCTGAGGTACTATTTCTGGGTTAGCGGAGTCTGTAACCTGAAGCGTCTGTAACCTGAAGCGTCTGTAACCCGAGGTACCGCTGTATTGTTTTAGTCATCTGGCAAAGGAATTCTGACAGGTTCCCCGCAAAATGCTCATTTTTAAAAAAAATTTCACATTGTGAGGTGCCATGTTTATCCTTGCTCCCTCCCTTTTCTCTGCCCTGCATTCCAGCAGTCCTCCCTATGGAGTCCGCAGTGAAATCGGCGTTTGGAGTGCCGGCCAGACAGCTGCTGTGCTGTGTCTCGGCCGACTTCCCCAGGGAGAAGGGCATCAGCTCCCAAAGGTGCCACAGCAAGAATCGAGCGCAGCCTCCGGCTCTGAAGAAGCCGATCAGCGAAAAGCACAAGTAAGAGTCCCTCTACTCCTTTCCTGACCGAGTATCTCAAAACCCTAAGCCAGGAGGTTCAACTTGAGGGCCACATTCGCTTCTGGGCAACCTCTCGGGGGCCACATGCAGTGGTGGGTGGGGCCAGAGGCAAAAGTAGGCGGGGCAACGGATGTAAATTTCACTTTGTGCTAGTTTCCACACACACGCACAAATGGCCCTCTCTGTCCTCCAGCCAGGCATGGTCAGAGGTCAGGGACATATTCCAGCACCCTAGGAGGGTGAAAAGTAAGACTGCTGAGGGGTGTGGCCCAGAGGTGCTCATCTGAATAAAATATTCGGGGGCAGGTAAGCCCCGCCCTGCATAATTTATCACAATACACGGTACTCACCCACCATTGGAATGGCAATGCCCATCAACTTGGGTGGGTGGGGGGCTTGCCCCCTCAAATATTTTATGGGGGGCGCGCGAAGGGACCTCAGCCCCTAGGAATTTGCCTATCCTTTCATCCATAAGGACTAGAAACCCGTTTTTTAAAAATGAAGATGATGCTAAGATTTCTCAAGATTTCCCTATTACCCAATTTTGTGTGTGCTAATTCTGCGCTTGACTGCAATGATGGAAAACACACGGATGAAGTCTAGCACCCACACAAAAACACCTGCAGTTGCTCGTCCAAACTTTTGACAAATTCCACAAAGGAGGCGAGCCCACCTCCTCCAGAAGCATCTCATTCGTGTGCTTGAGTGGCTCATCTTGATTCTCTTTTTCCTCCAGGAGCAAACGGGACGCAGCCTTTGCTCAACAGAAGGCTGAGCGGGCCACCATGAGGGCCCACCTCCGGCAGAAATACCAGCTGCCCAAGGTAAGATTTGCCTTCTCCCTGACACATCTTGCCCTGTCTGTCTCTAACGGGGCCTTCCTTGGTCCCCATATCCGGAGATTAAACAACTGGCTGCAGGGGAAGGGACTTCTTGGTGGTGGTGTCCTAACTGTGGCATTCCAAACTCCATTTCCCCATAGTTAGTGACCTAAACCAGGGTTTGCTAAACCAGTTTGCTGAACCACAGTTTGCTGAACCATGGTTTGCTAAACCACAGTTTAGTGTTATATGTGAGCCCAGCTCCCCAGCTAACTACTGTTTACTGACTATGGCTAACAGTCTCTTGTAGACCAAGGTTTGCCGTTGCTTCCTTCCTACACCTCAGTTAATGTTAACCATAGTATTATGCGCAAACCTGGATGCCCTCCTTAAGAACGGTTAAGGAGTCATCGCTGCCGAACAGCTACAGATCCACAAAACTATCAAAACCACTCTGAAGGCTCAGCTGCTCCTGCTGGTGCATTTAACTAGCCTGTGACACAAGAAACCAAGGTTTAAGCGATTGTCAGGTGCTTCTACATTAACTGTGGTTAGCATTAGCTATGGTTGAGCATTACACGTGAATCAAGACAATGCATCTTAAGTGGAAAGGGTCCCTCCTCCTTAGTCTCAGCGTTGTCCTTGTAGAAGTCAACAGAGAGGGGAGGGTGGCGAGAAAGCCATCATTAGCCAGCTCTGCCTGCCACTGGCGCCATCTACTGTTGGGCTCCTTGCCTTCCATCCTACCAGTCCCAAAGGGTGACAGCCATGGTCCAGCATTAATTTCACCCTGCACCCCTTTCTTCCTCTCCCAGAACCGGACAGATAAGAAGCAGCTGGAAGCGGTTGGGAACAAGACGAAACTCCCCCAGGACCTCCTGGCTATTGTGAAGCCCAAAGCTACCACAGATCCCAGCTCCATCTTCTCCAGCTTGGGTGGTCTGGATTTCAGCGCCTTGCGGGTGACGGCAGCGAGCGCCGTGCAGTCCCTGCAGCGCCCGGTGCAGTGCCCCATCATGTGAGTGAGCCCCGCTTCCAAGGACCCTCACTCCAGCGGACACAGGAGTTATTATTCACCGGGATGCGCGACTGTGGATCGCTGGACCTCAAAGCCCCTCCACGGTCTTGACATGGGCCCAGCGTCCACCAAACTCAAGGCTGTCTTGGTTCTGTAGCCCAGGACTTGTGGGTTGGATGGGGGTGTCCTGGTGGGTCTCGTGAAGCCCGTAAGACAGAGCTTCCCTGCCGTTGCTGTAGGAGACTCTCTGGCTTTCTGATGGGACAAGTGGTTGGGCCCCATCAAGGATGATGCCACCTGGAACCGGCTGCATGGCCACTGTTTACGTTCTTCTGGGAGGTTCCCTAAGATGGCTCCTTCCACACAGCCTGGTTGCCCTTGCCAGTGTTAGGTCCTTCAAGATCTTTGTATCAAAAGTCTATTGAAGAAGAAAATCCGTGGTACCACCATGAACGCGGCTGCTCTAAAGCGGCCACAAGTAGAACTCAGCTGGCCAGTGGCAGAGGACATCAGCGCTGTGCACAAGGCCCACGGTTCAGTCCTCCAGTGTCTTTGGGTGCTGGGATTTTGGGCAGTGTGGGAGGAGAAGGATCTGTGCTTGGGGCTTTGGGGAGCGGCCACCAGCCAGGTTGGGTGATCCTGGGCAAGATGGTCCATCTCCTGACAGTCCACGTTCCTGCTGTCTTTGGGGTGATGTTGTGGGTTCAGAGTCCCTTGTCTCAATAAAACAGTTGATCTTTTGCTCTTGTTGTCATTCTTGCATATTCTTGGTAGCAATAAGAATTATGATCTGAAGAGGGGCTCTTGTTAATTCTCCATTACAAGGAGATTTGGCCCAGGCTGTTGTTCATTCTTGCAGCTTCATAAAGCTTGTGGGGATAATCAGAAACGTGGAGGGTGGAGCTGTAGGAGAGAGGCAGCTGGGAGGAAACAGGGCAGGAAGGAGAGAGAGAGAAAGAGAGAGTCAGAGGTGAATTGTTTGAAAAGGGAGCACATTCCCTGAGCCCTACCCAGTAAGCTGACAGCACCAGACTGCAGCTCAAAAGCAAGACCGGGAATGCTTCCAGACTCCTGCTATTTTGCTGGGGTATGGATTGATTCCATTGAATGCCTGCAAATTCAGGTTGCTCACTTAAAGTAGATCTGGTGCTCTTACAGGACAACACTCCCTACAACACACAGACATATACGTGCACCAGACTTTGTGCAATAAAATTAATACTTAATAAGCAGCTGGCATTGTACAGTTGCCCTACAAAAAATAGTGCAAGAAATCAGAATGAACGCTCAACAAACTGGTCACCTGGAGGCCATCACTGATCTAAGTAGCCATTTCTGGAAACGTAGGCTGCGCCTATGTCATACATTTAAAGCACACGGCTTCCCCTGGAAAAACCTGGGAACTGCAGTTCCCAGAGCTACAATTCCCAGCATCCTCAACAAACTACAATTCCCAGGATTTTGTGGAAGAGCCATGTGCTTAGCAACGTGTGTAGGGCACAGAATCTGTTGCTGGACTCCAACTCCCACCAGCCCCAACAAGCACAGCCAATGGCTACGGACGATGGGAGTTGTAATCCAGAAACTACAACTCCCATGATGCCTAGCCGCCGGCCATTCTGGCTGGGTTCTGATGGGAGTTGGAGTCCATCAGCTCCATGTTGCCTAACCCCTGGTGCGGAGCAAGACTGATACCCTTTTCGTTGCACTTCAGCAGCTTTCCCCCGTACCCTATATGGGACTACAGCCCCCAGCATGCCCTGCGCCCAGTCCCCTCTTAAGCTCAAGCTCTGTAGAGAACTACATCTCCCATCATCCTCCGCGAGCGCGACACCTCCCTTTGGGCGTCACGGCTCCACTTCCTCCGTTTCCTCTCAGTCACGTGCGTAGGAATCCCCTCCCTCTCTGCGGGTGACGCGCAGAACCTCGGCAGCCAATGGGCCTTGAGCATCGCAGGCGAGGCGACGCAGTCGAACGCTCGGCGGAGGGAGGGCAGGACGGGCAGGCATGGCCCTGAACGGCGGGGGAAACCCCTTCGAGGGGGAGACGGGGAATCCCTTCCAGGTGCGTCTGGCGGGGGGGGGGCGGGGGGGCCTCGCGGTTTCTCCTCCCCTCCCCCGGGGTGGTGATGCCCATTCCGGGGTAAAAGGGGCTCTTTACCCGGATACGGACCGGGGACTCGGGGAGGGAGCAGGATTTCCCCTGGGGCGTTGAACTCCTTGACCCCCTGCCCGTTGTCTTGAGGGGGGGGGTCCTCGTAGCTTACCTGCCCCCAGTCCCTCCGAGGGGTGAGCAGAGGGGTTTTCACCTCCCACTACCCTCCCGTGGTAAGTCCGAAGTTGGAAGTCGGCCGTCTTCTCGGCTCTCTGCTGTTGGGTTTGCTTTTGCCCCTGGTACAGTGGTACCTCGGGTTACAGACGCCTCAGGTTACAGACTCTGCTAACCCAGAAATAGTACCTCGGTTTAAGAACGTTGCTTCAGGATGAGACCAGAAATCGTGCTCTGGCGGTGCAGCGGCAGCAGGAGGCCCCATTAGCTAAAGTGGTGCTTCAGGTTAAGAACAGTTTCAGGTTAAGAACAGACCTCCGGAACGAATTAAGTACTTAACCCGAGGTACCACTGTACTGCCATTGCGGGGTGCTGGTCTCTCTGCCATCCCCAACCCCCCCCCCCACTTTTAATAAACCAACTTGAATATAATATTGGAGGGGCAGGTAAGCCCCTCCCCACATAATCGATCCCAAGACGCGGCCCACGCATACTATTTGAATGGCAGTGCCCATCAGATATTTTAATGGGGAGAGGCCTGAGGGACCTCGGGCCCCTAGGAGTTGGCTCCTAGGAACCACCAACTGCTGCTTCCCCCATCCCGACCCTTCAGAAGCGACTCTTCCTTCTGGCGACTGCTGGCAGAGCAAGAGCGAGATGTCAGTCAATTGTTGTTGTCGTTTGCTGCTGCTTTGAATATGGTGGTCAATGGATCCTTTGTAGCCGAGCCTGTAGGGCAGGCTTAATTTTTTAAAATTACCCTTTATTAGTGGAATGAGGGCCTCTCTCCACTCCTGTCTCATCAGTTGGGGTAAGAAACACTTGATCTGGCTAGATTTGGCTTCCTTTGCTGTCCCCATCTCTGTTTAGTCAACCCTACTATTCTAGAACGCTGCAGTGTTTGTGCCTGCCCTGCCTTAAAAATAAATTTAAAATCCTCAGGAATAACTGGAGGCTGCCTGTTACGAGCCCTAGAATAACTGAGGGGCTTTACACATACAGCTACTTCTTCAAATGGTATTTCCCGTGGTGCCTTCGTTTATCTCCACCTCCTGAGAATTGCTGCATTCTGTCCTGTCTCTGGATTAAATAAACCTAGTTGCTTGCCCAGCCCAGATCTCTTTGGATAATTGGCCGCTTGGCTTCATTCTAATTGCCTCTTCCGCCTTTCAACTCCAAGGCTGTGAAACTCTTAAGGTTTGGCCCTGGCCCACTGCATCACTTATCTCTCCTAGAGATAACTAGGATCTGAGGTGGGGTAAACTATTGTCAACACGATAAGGTAATTAACCTTGGGATTTTATCGTATGAGACCCCAAGCACGTGGTTCCTTCAAAGCTGTAGGCCTGTTGTTGACTATCTTTTCAAGTGTGGTCGTTTTTTATTGTCAAATAGGGTCTTCTCCGGACTGGGAAATATTTCTGAGACGTTGGTCATCTTGCACGTTGTCTTCCTGTCCCTTCTACTGCTATGTGGGCCCAACCTAACTTTTGTAAGCAAAATGGGTTGCCTAACCTCCATAGGCAATGAGTAACTGCCTGGGTCAATATTGATCCTTTGGTCAAAAGAGAGAGCTGTGAACAGTGCTTGGAGGTCTTGCTTTCCACAAGCCTTTTTCTTTAGGGAAGTTTTTAATGTCTGATGTTTTGTTGTATTTTTTATATTTTCTTGGAAGCTGCCCAGAGTGGCTGGGGAAACCCAGCCAGATGAGTGGGGTATAAATTATTAATCATCATCCTCATCATCAAGCCTCTGTGTGTGTGCTATCTGTGGGTGCTCAGAGGTACTCTTGGCCAGTGTTAGAAATTCAGATATATACAGTGGTACCTTGGGTTACATACGCTTCAGGTGACAGACTCCGCTAACCCAGAAATAGTACCTCGGGTTAAGTGCTTTGCTTCAGGATGAGAACAGAAATCGTGCTCTGGCGGCAGCAGGAGGCCCCATTAGCTAAAGTGGTATTCGGGTTAAGAACAGTTTCAGGTTAAGAATGGACCTCCGGAACGAATTAAGTACTTAACCCGAGGTACCACTGTAAGCTAAGTGCCAAATGGCTCCTTAAACCAAAGGTACAGTCACCAAAACAGAAGGTCTAGTTGCCATTTTGGGGCAAGACTGCTCTCAAGTCTTATTTTTCAAATAATGGACTGACTGTGATTGATTCTCAGTTAAACATCTGGCTAGTTCAGATGGCAACTTTGAGCTCGGTTAAGAAGAACTGAAAGAAGCAAAGTCACTTGACCCAGGGACAGTCCACATGTATATTGGCTTATCTTGACCTCTTTTTCTTAATGGCGACACGGGCCATTCATAACGC
Organism: Podarcis muralis; assembly: GCF_964188315.1. Lineage (NCBI taxonomy): Eukaryota > Metazoa > Chordata > Lepidosauria > Squamata > Lacertidae > Podarcis > Podarcis muralis. The sequence goes on along the minus strand of NC_135670.1, from coordinate 10,041,169 downwards.
CGGGATATTCTTCACAACCGTGATCAGGGCAGCCATGTGGGCTAAGTGAAGACCAGCGACAACAATTCACTAGAATGCCATTCGCAGTTCCTGCTCAGACTGGCACAGAAAAAAAGCATTTTGGTTCCAGAAATGCTTTCCGGTTGTGCAGGAAAAAATATAACTGACAGAATTCTACAGGATGGGGTATTAGTGTGTGGAAACGGTCCAGATCCAATGATTCCCAGATGGTGGAGATGTCAGGCCCCCTCCTAGCCCCCAGGCATCCTCACTTGGTCGCAAGTGGCCAATAGCTGGGTGCAAAATGTGCCTGGCTCATTTTGAACACTGCGCACTAGCAGAGGTCTACCGCACTAAGGGCCTGCTAGTATATGTCCCAGAAGGCAACTGGTTGTAGAATCATAGAATTGGGAAGAGGCCTCAAGGGACCTCTGTGTGCTGGGCCTGGGGGTAACCCGTGAAACGCGGTCAAGGACCAGTCCATAATCCAAAGGTTCCACTGGGAGTCAGTCCAACAGGGCCAAGGCAGGAAACCAGGCAAGGACAGGTATGGGATCTCAGGCACACAGCAATGTTGCTCCCGCAACCTGGGGCGGGGTCCGACAGCCTTTTATCTTTGTCGGGGTATCGGCTGGTCCTGATCCCCCGGCGACTCACCTCCCTGTCTCGCCCGAAGGTGAACACTCCTCCTGCAAGTACTCAGGTCTCTCCTTCTCTCAGACCTTAGTCTCTGCAGCTCGGGAGATGTCGGTGGGTTACTAGACCCAGAGGCCGCCTCAGCCTCTCCTGACCCAACTGGTAGTGGAGCAGCTGTAAGTGATGGCCCAGCTGAAGGCAACGAGGGAATCCCTGCATCTGGAGTCAGGGCAGGCTCAGGCCCCTGACTCGGCCCAGCTGGTGCTTGTTGCAGGGGAACCTGTGCAGACTGGGACTCTTCAGGATCGGGCCCCAGACTTGGTTCAGCTGCCGCCTGTCTGTCATAAATTTTTTATTGTTTTTTTCACAATTAAACACAAACAATACACAATACAGACATACAAACATAAAAACAAACATGTATACTTTCACAACCTTTCCCCCCCCTTAAACCTTACTTCACCGACTTCCCCATACCTCCCCTTTCTGCATTCCAATTCCCAGATTTATTTCAGCAAATCCTTCCCCTTAATCTTATCTAATTTTCCCTTATTCTTTTCTTTTACTTAATCTTTTACAGCTGTAATCCCCTATTCTCTATAACCTCGACGTTTTAGCACTCATTAATTTTACAATATTTCTTAAGATAAATTTTAAATTTCTTCCAATCTTCTTCCACCGTCTCTTTCCCCTGGTCTCGGATTCTGCCAGTCATTTCAGCCAGTCCCATATAGTCCATCACCTTCATCTGCCACTCTTCCAAGGTGGGTAGATCTTGTGTCTTCCAATACTTTGCAATGAGTATTCTTGCTGCTGTTGTAGCGTACATAAAGAATGTTCTATCTTTCTTTGGCACCAATTGGCATTGTCGGCTTGGTTCAGCTGCCGCCTGAGGCAAAGGATCCGGTGCAGACTGAGACTCCTCTGGTTCCAAGCCCGAGTCCCAGGCCATCACACTCTAGTCCTGCAATGCAAGGAATCACAGCTAAAGGATCCCTGCAAGATGGCCAGCTGAGCTCTGTTTACAAACCTCCAATGAAGGGGTGTCTGTCCCACTGGTTGGCCTCTGTGAGAATAGGATGTTGGACTTAGACGAGCCATTAGGCTCAATCTGGCGACACTGTTGACAGAGGCAGGGAGTTCAAGCATTCTCCACATCCTGCCCATCGCAGGAAGCCATGCGAGAGCTGAGCCGCCCTTTTCATACAGGCTCCGAAGGCAAGCTTCAAATCAAAACATGTAGCTTTAGAGCGCTCCATTTCAATGCTCCTTTCCCACAAGGTTTTTTTTGTGTGCAGAGTTACAATAACAGCGGCTGGCCAGCATATAAGCGATTAAAACACAGGGCCAGCTTTGCGAAATCAGACCCCAAAGCCCATCTGCTTCAACATCCTGTTTCCAACAACAGCTGGCCGGAAGCTTCCAGAAAGCTGACAAGCAGGGGGGGGGGGGGGAGCACACCCTCCCTTCCCTGCCCTCCCAGCACACAGAGTATTCGGAGGTAGACTTCTCCAGAAGATGGGGGCTCCATTCAGCTGCTACCACACCAAACAGCAAAAAGATATTAGGACTGAAAGTGCTGGCGTATTTTGTTCCTAAAAGTTTTTGCAAACCACAAAAGAGACATACGAAGCCATCGTACAAGGGAATCCTTAAAGCATCACAAACGTTTAAGATTATGAAATTCAGAATGAATGAATCATATTAATTCTCACTGGGTGAAGCGGAAATGTTTTTTGCAGAATTGCAGGAGCCCCTCTGCTTTCAACAGGAAAAAGCCTTTCAGAGAACTGACACGAAAAGCTTGAATTCATGTAGGCACTACTAGATGAATACGACTTAACTGTGCAGAGGTCAGGTGGTTTCTTAGGATGATCTCAAGTGATGATATCCATGCCACACATTCATTTGCCGCACTTAATTCATCCCGGGGGGCTGTACTTACCCTGAAAAGTCTGTTTCCTGAGGTGCTGCTTCTGCGCACGCACGCAGCGCAATAGAGCACTTCTGCGCATGTTGCTGCAAAACCCAGAAGTATTTGCCACGTTCGTAAGTTGAAATTACGTTACCTGAAGGTACTGTAACCTTGGCTTACAGACGCTTCAGGTTACAGACGCTTCAGGTTACAGACTCCACTAACCCAGAAATATTACCTCGGGTTAAGAACTTTGCTTCAAGATGAGAACAGAAATCGTGCTCCGGCGGCGTGGCACCAGCGAGAGGCCCCATTAGCTAAAGTGGTGCTTCAGGTTAAGAACAGTTTCAGGTTAAGAACGGACCTCTGGAACGAATTAAGTTCTTAACCCAAGGTACCACTGTATTATTATTATTATTATTATTATTATTATTATTATTATTATTATTATTATTTATTAAGAGTAGGAGCCACTGAGAGCCATTTCCCAACTTCGGGTCATCAGGTGTTGTTGGACTACAGTTTCCATCATGGCGCAGTGACCAGGGATTATGGGAATTGTAGTCCACCAATATCTGGGGATCCAAAGTCAGGGAAGGCTAGCCTGCCACATCAGAGACTGCTTCCGGAGGCAGCGGCCATCGCATATCTACACCAGTTCTCGAATCTAAACGCAACTTCTTTTGTCTTCTCAGGACCCCGCCATCGTACAGCACAGGCCGACGGCGGATTACGCCACCTTGGATGTCTACAACCCCTTTGACAACACAGCGGTAGGAGGGCTCTTCTTTTATTACACCAGTTTCGCTGTTGCTTCTTTTTACAGGGTGAGGGAAGGTCTCCGAGGCCCAGTTTGCAGCTAGGCTGAGATTGCACTCTGCGTATGGGGTGTTGAGGGGAAACTCTCTAGAACTGGTGTGCCTGTGAGAGAAATTGCCGTGTCTCTCTTTACACGGGTGCATGGTGGCCAGGGTTCTTTCGAGGCTGGCAGGGCAGCATGTAGGGAGCCCAGAAGCATGTTAAACTATGGAACTCCCTGCCACAGGAAACTGTGATGGCCGCCATCTTGGATGGCTTTGAAAGAGGATGAGGCAGTTTTTAGCTAATTGCTAATAAATGGAAAAAAGAAACTGTGCCAACAAAAATGGAACGGCAAGACAAACAGTTAAGAGTATATTCAACTGGCTATTAGAGGCAATTAGAGATCACACTAAGGGACGCGGGTGGCGCTGTGGGTTAAACCACAAAGCCTAGGACTTGCTGATCAGAAGGTCGGTGGTTCGAATCCCCACGACGGGATGAGCTCCCGTTGCTCGGTCCCTGCTCCTGCCAACCTAGCAGTTCGAAAGCACCTCAAAATGCAAGTAGATAAATAGGTACTGCTCTGGCGGGAAGGTAAACGGCGTTTCCGTGCGCTGCTCTGGTTCTCCAGAAGCGGCTTAGTCATGCTGGCCACATGACCCGGAAGCTGTACGCCGGCTCCCTCGGCCAATAAAGCGAGATGAGCGCCGCAACCCCAGAGTCGGTCACGACTGGACCTAATGGTCGGGGGTCCCTTTACCTTTAGAGATCACACTAGGCAAGAGTTTCAAAAAGCATGGGGGAAATGCAGAGAATCCTTCACAAAACAGTGCCCTAAAATACATATCTGGACTTGTTTCGATTACTGTCTGCAGGAGACTTTGTGGATATTTAAGTTATAATTAGAAAAATGTTAATAATTATTCATAAAGGAAATAGCTTATAAGAAGTAAATAAGCAGTCCAGATACAGGATAAAGGAAGTCTTTTATTTGGTTGTTTGTATTGTTGTATGTTATGCTCACTGTATGTTATGTTCATGTTTAATGAGGGTGGATTTCTGTATTGGGGGGTGGGGGTTTATGTTATTTATGTTGTAAATAAAATTTCCAATAAAAATTTTAAAAAATAAATAAAAGAGGATGAGGATGAGGGGAAGGCTGCCAGTAGCCTAACTAGCCATGGCGGCTATTCTCTGCCTCAACAGTTGGAGGCAGGAATGCTTTTGAATCCCAGTTGCTACGAACTGCAGGCGGGAAAAGGGTCTTGTGTTCGAATCCTGCTTGAGAGTTTTCCATTGGGGCATCTGGTTGGCCACTGTGAGAACAGGATGCTGGACTAAGTGGGTCATTGGCCTGATCCAGCGATCAGGCACGTCTTACGTTCTTACGTTCTCCCCTCTGCAGCAGCTGCCCCCTCCGTACGCTGCCCCTCCCTCGGCTTCACCGGCCCCCCTTGCGGCACCGCCAGCTCCTGCCTTGCAGCCCGCCAAGAAGCCAAGCCCCACCGAGCCCAAGAATTACGGCTCCTATGGCACTCAGGTAAGGGGGAAGCGCCTGCGTTTAAAGGCTCCTGGGTTCGAGACTATAAATCCAGGACGGTCGCTTTTTATTTTACGTTCTTATTTCCGTTTCTTAACTCCTCCAAAACGGCTTCTGTTTTCTGCACGAGTTCGGACAAATCGGTTTGTTTCCTCGCTGCGTTGCTTTTGTGACGGAAGTCACAAAAGAGGAATTTAAATACAGTGGTACCTCGGGTTACATACGCTTCAGGTTACAGACTCCGCTAACCCAGAAATAGTGCTTCAGGTTAAGAACTTTGCTTCAGGATGAGAACAGAAATCGTGCTCCGGCGGCGCGGTGGCAGCGGGAGGCCCCATTAGCTAAAGTGGTGCTTCAGGTTAAGAACAGTTTCAGGTTAAGTACAGACCGACATGGACTCAGCGTTAGTCATCTGAGGCCATTATTTGTGCTCTTCCTCCATGAGAGGTCTGGCGTGGGGGCAACATGCAAAAGGGCCTTTTCTGTGGTGGCTCCGTGTTTGTGGAATGCTCTCCCCAGGCAGGTTTGCCTGGTGCCTTCATTATATATTTTTAAGTGTCAGGCAAAAGCATCCCTCCTCTCTCAGGCCTCTAAACAATCTATGGCCTTTTAAACTGTGTGTGTGTGTGGGGGGGGTATTTTTGTTTTGTTATTATGTTATGTATTTTTGCGTTTTTATATAATAGTAAACTGCCCCGTGATCTTTGAAGGCTGGTATAGTAATAATAATAATAATAATAATAATAACGAAGAAATGGTGGTGAAACTTGCACTCTTTGATTCCTCAAGAATGCTGCTCATCTGCTCTTTTCAGCTTGTATTCCTTCAAGCCAGTCTTCAGGACTAGCAACTTGCCATTGTGTGGTTTTTTTTAAAAAAATGAAACTGGTATTTTTTTAAAAAATGAAACTTATATTCTTATATGCTTTCTGAGGCCATTGCCACTTTCTGTGATTACGTGATGTTGCGCCGGCCAAGGCTTTCTTAACCAGAACGATGGTTCTCCGCAGCTTGGCTTCTTCTTTTTAAACAAAGATCTATTTTGATTCACTGGCAAACTTGGTTTACGTCAAGCTGAAGGCTGCTTTTTACAAACTGTAAAGAAAAAAGGAAATGAACGAGTGGGGAAAAAGAAACCCAGTTGCTTTCACTTCTCAGAAGACTCATCGAGTGGGAGTTAACTCTGAGAGATATCAGACCTCTCTCCCTGTGACACTCCCAAACCACTTCTCTTAAAGAAACAGCGCACCGTTTCCATAGAGGGGTGACAGTGCACCTGATTCGGCCGATTAGGGACCTTCTGATGTACTACAGGCAGGAATAGTTTTCTCCTTTACTTATGTACAGTGGTGCCTCGCAAGACGAAATTAATTCGTTCTGCAAGTTTTTTCTTCTTGCGAGTTTTTCGTCTTGCGAAGCACGGTTTCCCATAGGAATGCATTGAAAATCAATCAATGCGTTCCTATGGAAACCGCCTTCAGACCAGGTCCGGGGACAGTCTGTCCCCCAACCTCTTCTGAAGGCTGGGGGGGGGCAAGGGCTTTTCTTCCCACCCCCAGCATTTTAAAAAACCCCGGGACAGCGGAGGACTTCTCCGCTGTCCCGGGGCGATTTAAAAGCCCCCGGGAAGGCAGGCAGGGGGGAGCAAAGATTTTGCCCCCCGCCAGCCTTCAGAAGAGGTCTCTTCTGAAGGCCGGCAGGGGGCCAAAGTCTTTGCTCCCCCCCCTGCCTTCAAAAGCCGTCCGGGATAGCGGAGAAACGAAGGCTGGCGGTGGGAGGAGGTCTCTCCGCCCCGCCGCCAGCCTTCGGAGGAGGTCCGAGGACAGTGGGGAAGACGCGCTGCGCTTCCCCGCTGTCCCGGAGATTTCCCTATGGGCTTTCGTCTTGCGAGGTGTTCGTCTTGCGGGGCACCACTATATTTATTTTCAATGCAAAATTACAACAAAAATGACAAACATAAAATCCAAAAACAAACAAACAAACAAAAAACAAAGCAAAACAAACAGGAACCAAAAATGAAAAAAAAAACAAAACCACACCTACAAAGAAAACTATGCCATCATAATAATCTTCATGTATGTAGGCAGGAATAGTTTTCTCATTTTCCCTTTGGAGCAATAGTTTAAGGCTCTTTTCCCAGGGCTGTTAAACAAGACTGCCTTTCTGTGCGTGGATGCTCTGCAGTTAGAGTGGGACCTTGGTTCTCAAACTTAATCCGTTCCGGAAGTCTGTTCCAAAACCAAGGCATGCTTTCCCATAGAAAGTAATGCAAAACGGATTAATCCGTTCCAGACTTTTAAAAACAAGCCCTAAAACAGCAATTTAACATGAATTTTGCTACCTAATGAGACCATTGATCCAGGAAATGAAAGCAATAATCAATGTACTGTACTATAAAATAAATAAAACAGTATTGTAGATGATAAATTTTTTTAAAAAAAATTTAACCTGCGCTGATGTTAGTCATTGTTTGGATGGGGGGCTTTTATCCATTTACGCAGTCACACAATCAATCGATCAGTAGCTGAACTGGGATTCACACAGTCACAAAAACAAATTAACTGAAAAAGTCTCAGAACAAAAATCGCAAAATAAATAGCAAAAACAAAAGCACCAAATATAAGCTCCAAATATCACCTTAAAACACTGCAATCTGAAATGGAAGACTTGAATTACAATGGGGGGACTCAAATTAGCATTGCAGCAGTTCTGAAAAACAGTTCGCAAACCGGAACACTTACTTCCGGGTTTGCAGTGTTTGGGTTCCAAGGTGTTTGAGTACCAAGGTGTTTGAGAACCAAGGTACCACTGTATTGATACGCATTTTACGTATCAATTGTGAGCTGCTTTGAGCATATTCAGATGGAAAAGTGGCATAGACATTTAAATAATAATAATAAATCAATTGGATGAAAAATACACATGGGGAAGGACTGTCCCTCCTCTTTCATTCCTGCTGATTTTTCTCTCGCTTTCCCCCCAGGAGTCGACTGCGGCAGCCACGGCGGAGCTGTTGAAACGGCAAGAGGAGCTGAACCGCAAAGCTGAGGAGCTGGACCGGCGGGAGCGAGAACTGCAGAACGCTGCTCTGAGTGGCGGAGCAGGTATAGCCCACCCTGGCAGTAAGAAAAACCCTGACCTCACTCTGGGGATGGAGTGATCTGGGGCCGCGGGGAGGCGGTGCCAAAGACTACGACTGTTTCCTGCAGCAGGGTCTGTTGCAGAGTTGCCCAATCAGCACGAAAGGGGAGCTTATTAGCCACATGCTCCGGTTGGAGCCAATCAGAGTGAAAGGAGGGGAGTCGGCCTCTGAGGATGGGCTCCTGGGCTCAGTCTGGAGAAAAAAGAGGAGGTTGTTTTGCAGGCTGCAAAGCGAAGTGTCTAGGAACACCAAAACCACCAGGTGCTTCAGTTTCAAGAGAACAACATGTGAGTTCTGTTACGTACAGTGGTACCCCTGGTTGCGAACGGGATCCATTCCGGAGGCCCGTTCGCAACATGAAAAGAACGCAACCTGCAGCGGCGCGTCCGCGCGCGCACAGGTTGCTTTTCGCCGCTTTTGCGCATGCATGTGACATCATTTTGCGTGCATGCACGAGCGGCGAAACCTGGAAGTAACCCTTTCCGGTACTTCCGGGTCGCCGCGGGACGTAACCTGAAAGAACGTAACATGAAGCGGACGTAACGTGAGGTGTGACTGTACAATGGAAAAGTCTACTTTTTCGTGGGACCAAGACAGCCGATCGCGCGCACATCGACGGAGCGACCAATCATCTGAACGCTCGCCGACAACAAACGGCAATTGCCCGCCCAATTGCCACAGCAGCCAATAGCCTGTGGAACTTGCCGCAACCAGAAATCACCCGCCAAAACGCCGCTGACAATCTCCGGCTCACGGCAGCCACCAATCGCCTGTCCAGCCACATCACTATCCATGTATAAGACGACCCCAATTTTTAAGCTTAGTTTTTGAAGAAGAAAAAACCTATAAATGGAAAAATACAATAAGTTACTCTGAAAAAAAGATATTGGAGTGCTCCAAATAATTTCCCCTCATGTAGGTGCGCAGAAAATAGTAGATCTAGTTGATCTGCATGGTGGAGATCTGCATGGATCATTGCAATGTATTATTAGAGTATTATTATATAATCTTAGAGGGGGCTTGGCTGTGAGTATCGTGAAAGGACCCTGAATTTGCCACTTTTTAAAAAAAGATATTTATTAAAGTTTTCAAAAATTTATATGACATAGAAACAACAAAAAACAGAAAAGACAAAAATACATGCAAAAAACATACAGCCACAAGTATAACTTCATTCCCTTATATTCATAAAACTTACTTTCCCGACCTCCTCATACCTCCCCTTTCTGCATTCCAATCTCTAATCAATTCTCTTCAGCAAATCCTTCCCCTAATTTCTATTTAAATTTTCACCTTTCTTTTCTTATTTCCATAATCATTACAGCTAACAACCACTTAATTTCTGAATCGACATCGTTTTAACATTCAGCAATTTTGCAATATTTCTTAAGATAGTCCTTAAATTTCTTCCAATCTTCTTCCGCCGTCTCTTTTCCCTGGTCTCGGATTCTGCCGGTCATCTCTGCCAGTCCCATATAATCTATAACTTTCATCTGCCATTCTTCCACGGTGGGTAGTTCTTCTGTCTTTCAATACTTTGTGATGAGTATTCTTGCTGCTGTTGTAGCATACATGAAAAATGTTCTATCCATCTTTGGCACCAATTGGCTGACCATGTCCAGGAGAAAGGCCTCTGGTTTCTTCAGGAAGGTATATTTAAATACCCTTTTCATTTCATTATAAATCATTTCCCAGAAAGCCTTAATCCTTGGGCATGTCCACCAAAGGTGAAAGAATGTACCTTCAGTCTCTTTACATTTCCAGCACTTAGAATTTGCCACTTGCCTCACTCTTGTTTTTCTGCTTTTGGATTCGCAGCCCATCAGAACAACTGGCCTCCGTTGCCTTCCTTCTGTCCGGTGAAGCCGTGTTTCTATCAGGATATCCCTGTGGAGATTCCCGTGGAATCACAGAAAACGGTCACGACCATGTACTACCTCTGGATGGGTAAGTCCTTGAAGCACAGCACAGCGGCAGAGGAGCCCATGTCTTGCAGGCAGAAGGTTGAGTCCCCAGCAGCCACAGGGAGAATTTAGAGCAGATGTGGTCTTAATCCTGCTGGATCAAGTCAAAGGCCCATCATTGTTCAGCGTCCTCTTTCTCACAGCGGCCAGCCAGGTGTTTAGGGGCAGCCCAGGAGGGGGACCTGAGGGCAACAACAACTGTAAATTTCAAACCTTTATAGGCCATTGAGACAGAGTTGAACATAAGGATCGAAAGGTCTGAAATAGAGGATGTAAAGTGCGACACAAAGATTTGAAAATTAAAAACCGGTTGAAGGAATGGAGGGAAGTCACGAGCTCAGTAGAGTAAAGAATTTATTTGTTTTGTTATTGGTATGCTGAAATATTGTGTTGAAAAAGAAATTAATGAAAATCATATTAATAACAAACAACTCTCCCCACTTGAGGTTCGTGGCAACTGGTCATTCAGAGGCATGCTGCCTCTGACAGCCCAGGGAGAACGTAGATAAACTAGCCAAAGGCCACTGTGTCAAGGGGGATCCTCCTCATATGCTTTAGTTAATTTGCAGGTTCAAAACAGGAAACAAACAGCCACCTGAAGAAGCGTTCTGTGTGCCCTGCAAGCTTGCACACACACACTCACGGCATAAGTACAAATTGCCGTATTTTTTGCTCTATGAGACTCACTTTTTCCCTCCTAAAAAGTAAGGGGAAATGTGTGTGCGTCTTATGTGGCGAATGCAGGCTGCGCAGCTATCCCAGAAGCCAGAACAGCATGAGAGATCACTGCTTTCGCTGCACAGCGATCCTCTCTTGCTGTTCTGGCTTCTGAGATTGAGATTTTTTTTTCTTGTTTTCCTCCTCCAAAAACTAGGTGCGTCTTATGGTCTGGTGCGTCTTATAGAGTGAAAAATACGGTAGCTAGGAAACACAAGCCATATCAATTTGTGTGTGTGTGTGCTTTTAAACGCTTTTTGGTGTTTTCACTGAATAGGGGGTACTGATTTGTTTTTTAAAATATTTATATTTATTGTGGGGTGCTTTTTGTTTCGTTGTTGTATCTTTTCAAATTTATCCTCTGTGCTGCCTTGGGTTCTGCACTGTGGGAGAAAGGCAGGATAGTAAACGAACCCAAGCCACAAATAAATAAACGAGCCACCATTGAGAGCAGATTGCACAGCTGAATTAAAAAGAATGGTTAGCCTTAACTCTGTACAGGGCAGAGAGAGGGGTCACAGCTGCATCCCAACAGAGGGCTTTAGCCACCCCGTGGCTGCAGTTTGTGGGGGCTGCCTTTGCCTCTCTCCCCAGCTCACAACTCCCATGCCCCCAACTCAGCTAACCCACGCCCCCTTTCTCGTCCCCACAGCCGGCATCGTGACCCTCTTCTTCAACTTCCTGGCTTCCCTGGCCTTTTTCTGCGTGGATTCTGGGGGCGGCTCAGGCTTTGGCCTCTCAATTCTCTGGGCCTTGATTTTCACACCCTGCTCCTTCCTCTGCTGGTATCGGCCCATGTACAAGGCCTTCAGGTACGGTGGGAAAATGGGTGTGTGGCTGTGAGGCCTGATGCTGCCATGGAGCGGGGTAACTTGACGGCAGGCAAATTGGGCAGGGATATTTGGGGAGTTGGTTTCCGCCGCCTAAGGAATGAGGGAACCTTTGGCCCCACCCAAATGTTAACTGGGCTCACAACTCCCTTCAGTCGCAGGCAGGCTAGTCAGGGGAACGCCACATTTTGAAGAGCAAAAACGAGGATGCTATGACGACTCTCATTTTTAAATAGCTCTACTATATGTAGAAGGGACGCAGGTGGTGCTGTGGGTTAAACCACAGAGCCTAGGACTTGCCGATCAGAAGGTCGGCGGTTCGAATCCCCGCGACGGGGTGAGCTCCCGTTGCTCGGTCCCTGCTCCTGCCAACCTAGCAGTTCGAAAGCACGTCAAAGTGCAAGTAGATAAATAGGTACCACTCCGGCGGGAAGGTAAACGGCGTTTCCGTGCGCTGCTCTGATTCGCCAGGAGCGGCTTAGTCATGCTGGCCACATGACCCGGAAGCTGTACGCTGGCTCCCTCAGCCAATAAAGCGAGATGAGCGCCGCAACCCCAGAGTTGGTCATGATTGGACCTAATGGTCAGGGGTCCCTTTACCTTTACCTTTACCTTTACTATATGTAGGCTATAGAAGCTGAGATCTGTTGCTGAGGGGAGGCAGGAGAAAAGAAGAAAGCAAGCCTTCAACCACCAGTTATGTCTATGTATCATCCAAAAGTCATAGCCAGAGACAATTTGGCAAATATTTAAAAAATCCACCTAGACAGAATTTTTACCCCTGTAAAAGAGGATGTGTCCTGGAAAAAGGGGACACATGGCAACCCTGCTCAGCAACATTTGAAGGGTCACCGATTCCCCATTCTTGTGGACAGAGTTTTATATGGATATTTTCTACTGTCTGGTTTTATGTATGACTATTGTGAACCACTCTGACATTTATTTCAATGGAACAGCAGTATCTAAATATTCTTATAAACAGACACAACCCTGTTACAGCAATAAGATCCTAATGATTCCTTTCTCTCCTTCTCTTTCAGGAGTGACAGCTCTTTCAACTTCTTTGTCTTCTTCTTCATTTTCTTTGCGCAAGATGTGGTGTACGTTCTCCAGGCCATTGGCATCCCAGGCTGGGGGTTCAGGTAAGGGCGCCCTGTTCTTCGCTGTCTCTGTGGCCTGCAGTCTTGTGACTTTAATTTATTAGCTGCCCATCGCCATAAGGTCCCAGGGCAAGCTAAAACAATGGAAACACCTAGGTTGAAAACAGTTTAAATCAACTGGCGATCTCAGTAATGAGGCGGATCCTAGAAATATGTGTCTCGGGCGTCAAAAGTCCAGGGATATAAAGGAGGCACACATTCAGCACTCGCCCAAAGCTGTATAATGAAGGTGCCGGGTTGCGTCTCTGCGGGGAGGGAACTTCACAGCTTAGGGGCAGGGCCACAGGTTCGCCCACAGCCAAAGAGGGAGCCTTGAGTTCGTTAGACTCCTGAAACATTTCAAAAACCAAGGCGCAGCTTCCAATTGGCTGCGCTCAATCGGAAGCTGCGTCAGAGATTCGGCTTCCAAAAAACATTCTCAAACTGGAACACTCGCTTCTGGCCGGGTTTGCTGCGTTTGGGAGCCAAAACATCCCAGTACCAAGGCGTTTGACAACCAAAGTACGACTGTATAACGTAAAATTATAAATATATCTGTGTGTCCCTTGGTTACCATTTTATCTTAATCTTCACACATACAGAGAGCTGAATTCTCCCATCTGGTAGAGCTTCCCTTTCCTCCACCTCCCACCCTGAGAAAACCCACTCTGACCGGCCTCTCATACAGGCCCCATCCTCGTCTTTCTGTCAGCTCAGAAGGGCGCCTTCTCAAAGCCTGGTTGAGCCGGCTTCGGGAAGGAGGCACGAGGGCCCTGACAGGGTCCTGTCTCCTTCCCAAAAGCGGACAACCATTTTCCGGGCTTTGGGAAGGAGTTACGGCATGGGTAGGCGAACTAAGGCCCAGGGGCCAGATCCGGCCCAATCGCCTTCTAAATCCGGCCCGCGGACAGTCCGGAAATCTGTGTTTTTACGTGAATAGAATGTGTCCTTTTATTTAAAATGCACCTCTGGGTTATTTGTGGGGCCTGCCTGGTGTTTTCACATGAGTAGAATGTGTGCTTTTATTTAAAATGCATCTCTGGGTTATTTGTGGGGCATAGGAATTCGATCATTCCCCCCCCCCCCAAAAAAAAATATAGTCCAGTCCCCCACAAGGTCTGACGCTCAGTGGAGCAGCTCCCTGTTGAAAAAGTTTGCTGACCCCGATCTAAAGCATGGGTAGGCAAACTAAGGCCCGGACACCGGATCTGGCCCAATCGCCTTCTAAATCCGGCCCGCGGACAGTCCGGAAATCAGTGTGTTTTTACATGAGTAGAATGTGTGCTTCTATTTAAAATGCATCTCTGGGTTATTTGTGGGGCACAGGAATTCGTTCACCCCCCCCCCCCAATATAGTCCGGCCCCCCACAAGGTCTGAGGGACAGTGGACCGGCCCCCTGCTGAAAAAGTTGGCGGACCCCTGAATTACAGGGGCTCTAGGACCCTGCTATAGCCGTGCAACTCCTTCCCAAAGCCCCATTTTAAGCCGGGCTGTGGGGAGGGCGTCAAATGTTGGCCTCACGCAGGGCGGCCATATTACCATGGTCCGCCCCTGCCGCCACAGAGAAGGCCCTCTCCTGGGCTGCTGCCACCACCCAAGCTTCTGAGGGCAGCGGGAGAAGCAAGAGGGTCCCTTGTGCTGATCTTAACACCCAAGGGGCTCTGTAGGGAAGGAGGCGGCTTTTCAGGCAGGGCGGGTTTTTTAAAGCCGGAACTTGCCAGAACTCTGTTCCAGCCATTGGGCGCTGTTGCCATTCTGAGGGGACGAGGGAAGGCACCTCTTTTTCTAGAAAAATAGCACAGCTTTCGGGGATTTGGGAACCCCAAGCTTTGCATCAGAATGAAATGTGGATGGGGGGGACCCTAATGGATTTGGGGAACAACAGCCCAGCAGCAAGGGATGAGGAAACTCTAGGCACCATAATTCTGACTTGAACGGGGAGCGAGCACATAAGTGGGTGAGGCAGGGAATGGGGTTGCTCAATCAATCAAATGTATAATTACAGTCAACTGACCATGGAAGATTTGCAGACGTTTAAAAAAGGGAGGAAAAAATATACCACAGCCTTCAAAGAGCGAAGGTGACAAATTAGGAGCTAACTGTCTCAGTGGGTGTAAAATAAGTTACACCCCTCTGATCTATTGCTACCTGTTTTATAGTAGATAATAGATTAGAGCCTCTCAAGGAAGGAGTTCAATAGTGTCTTTAGGGATGGACCAGGAAACTGGCTCCTAAGGGGGTGAATTTAGCGTTCTCTAACCCTTTCATAATGTGTACAATAGGGAAAACCCGTGAGGGACTGTTTCAAGCTCTTAAGTATATGCAAAGGCAGCACTGATCTTTGAAGGGAAGTTTAGCAAATCTGCCATCTGAGAAAGTGTTAAAAATGTGCCAGCCAAGCAGAATTTGTGGAATGGAAGCAGTCCATGCTTTCCTGGGGTGGTTTTTATTTATTTAGACATTTCATATACAGTGGTACCTCGGGTTAAGTACTTAATTCGTTCCGGAGGTCCATTCTTAACCTGAAACTGTTCTTAACCTGAAGCACCACTTTAGCTAATGGGGCCTCCCGTTGCTGCCGCCGCATGATTTCTGTTCTCATCCTGAAGCAAAGTTCTTAACCACAGAGCCTAGGACTTGCTGATCAGAAGGTTGGCGGTTCGAATCCCCGCGACGGGGTGAGCTCCCATTGCTCGGTCCCTGCTCCTGCCAACCTAGCAGTTCGAAAGCACATCAAAGTGCAAGTAGATAAATAGGTACCGCTCCAGCGGGAAGGTAAACTGCTTTTCTGTGTGCTGCTCTGGTTCGCCAGAAGCGGCTTAGTCCTGCTGGCCACATGACCCGGAAGCTGTACGCCGGCTCCCTCGGCCAATAAAGCGAGATGAGCGCCACAACCCCAGAGTCGGGTCCCTTTACCTTTACCTTTTACTATTTCTGGGTTAGCGGAGTCTGTAACCTGAAGCGTATGTAACCTGAAGCGTCGGTAACACAAAGTACCACTGTACTGCTTAATTGCAGAGTTCTCTTAAGCAATGTACAAGGAACGCAATACAACAAAAGCAAAAATCGGTCCAAACTGTAAAACTGGAATTCAATTAAAATGTCTGCTGGATTATTTATAAAAAAAAACAAAAAATGATTGATTGATTGATTGATTGATTGACTGCATTTGTATACTACCTCTATCTTCCAAGGATCTCAAGCTAGTATATGTGGTCCTCCTTCTCTTCCCTCTTTCATCCTCACAACGACCCTATGAGGTAGGGTTAGGCTAAGAGATGGTGACTGGCCATCTTTAAACTCTTATTCTTTGTTTTTAAAATGGTTTGCAAGTTGCTTTGTGCGAGGGGGCGAAATCCAGGGATGTAGGTAATAATTACGCTTTGTGGCTGCTTTTAGGGGAGATTTTCTTTATGCCAAAAATTGCTGGGTTGCACACAGTTATCAATTGCCGCCCCCTTGCTCACGGGCACTGATCCCTCTTTCCCCCCTCTCAACTGCAGTGGTTGGATCGTCAGCCTCACAGCGCTGAAGCTGAACACTGGGGTGGCCATTCTCATGATGCTGGTGGCCACACTCTTCACTGTCGTCGCTGGACTCGGCATCATCATGCTGAAGCGAGTGAGTATGGCAGCTGCAGGTTGCTGAGTTCCCAGTCTGTTTTTCCTTCCTTCCTTCCTTCCTTCCTTCCTTCCTTCCTTCCTTCCTTCCTTCCTTCCTTCCTTCCTTGAATGAATTTATTATTTCAGTCACAGACCAGTTCCAGCCCACATCCAGTATCAAGGAAGTCATAAAACACAATAGGGATACATTTGAATTTGCAATTAGATATAACAGGGCCGGGACGCGGGTGGCGCTGTGGGTAAAAGCCTCAGCGCCTAGGACTTGCCGATCGAAAGGTCGGCGGTTCGAATCCCCGCGGCGGGGTGAGCTCCCGTTGCTCGGTCCCAGCGCCTGCCAACCTACCAGTTCGAAAGCACCCCCGGGTGCAAGTAGATAAATAGGGACCGCTTACCAGCGGGAAGGTCAACGGCGTTCCATGTGCTGTGCTGGCTCGCCAGATGCAGCTTGTCACGCTGGCCACATGACCCGGAAGTGTCTTCAGACAGCGCTGGCTCCCGGCCTATAGAGTGAGATGAGCGCACAACCCTAGAGTCTGGCAAGACTGGCCCGTACGGGCAGGGGTACCTTTACCTTTTATAATAGGGACAATACAGATATAGCAACAGTTACAAAATATATAAATTAAAACTTAGTCATTAACATAGAACCTAAAATTATCATTTAAAACCTTAATCATTATGTTAGCACAGCTTGTTCCCTAAGTTCCTTCCTTCCTTCCTTCCTTCCTTCCTTCCGTGGCAACTGGCCATAGATTTCTTGTGGTTTTGTGGCCACATTTGCACCACATTACAGGACACCAATACCTCAAGGACCGCCTCCTTCCATATGAACCTACCTGGACCCTGAGATCATCATCTCAGGCCCTTCTCTGTGTGCCTCCTCCTCGAGAGGTCTGGAGGGTGGCAACATGAGAACGGGGCCTTCTCTGCAGTGGCTCCCAGCCTGTGGAATGCTCTCCTCAGAGAAGTTCGCCTTCATTATATACCTTTAGGCACCAGGCAAAAACGTTCCTTTTTAACCAGGCCTTTGGTGGATCTGAGTTACATCCTATGCCCTTTTAAAATGTGTTTCTTTGTGGGGAGGAGCCTATTGGCTTGTTGTTTTTATTTTTATTATGTATTTTGTGGTTTTAAATGTTGATTTTATTCTGTGACCCGCCCTGAGACCCCCGGGTATAGGGCAGTATATCAATTCAATAAATAGTAATACCTGAGGATCTTGGCACCTGTGCAGGTAGAATGGTAGAGTTGGAAAGGGACCCTGAGGGACATCTAGTCCAACCCCCTGCAATGCGGGGATCCTGTCCGCAGCCATCTGTGGGTGGGCTCGAACCACCAACCTTCTGGTGGCGTGGAGGGGGATAATGTCCGTCACCTGGCCGACACCATCTAGGGCAGGCACAGGCAAATTCCAGCCCTCCAGATGTTTGGGACTACAATTCCCATCATCCCTGACCACTGGTCCTGTTAGCTAGGGATGATGGGAATTGTAGTACCAAACAATCTGGAGGGCCGGAGTTTTGCCTATGCCTGATCTATGGCTTTTATAGGACACAGCCAGCACTTTGAACAACCATCTCCGGTCAATCTCTCCCCACAGATCCACTCTCTCTACCGCCGCACGGGCGCCAGCTTCCAGAAAGCCCAGGAGGAGTTTGCCGCCGGCGTCTTCTCCAACCAAGCGGTGCGCACGGCGGCCGCCAACGCAGCGACTGGGGCGGCGAGCAACGCTTTCCGGCCTTCGTAAAGGCGTGCGTGTGTGTGTGTGCGCGCGCATGTGTTAGAAATCTGCCGCTGCTCTTCCTCTTCCGGCCCCCTTCCCAACCGGGGTGGGGGCAGCTTCGACCGACAAGCCGAGTTGCACTTTCTCTCTCCTTCTCTCCCTCGTCGGAAGTCCTTCCTGTGTGTGCTGATTTTAGAAGGCTGTGCTCTCCCTGCCCGCCCGCCCCCCCTCCTTTCACTCCCACGCCCACCGCACCACCACCCAGCATGGAATCGGCAACTGCGCCTCATCTCCTGCAACCGCAACCGTTCTGCGAGAAGTTTTGAACCTCTTCGCCTCGGCGCCGGAGATTGCAGCAGGGGACCTCTCTGCCTTTTCTCCCGAGGCCGCGTGGAGGATGGAGGCCTTGCTAGGAGCGAATCTTCATCTGCTGGAACCTCTTCACGTGCCCCCACCCCTCCTTCAGCTTAGCCCAGGTGGGGTGAGGCGGGGGCACTTCCCTGAATTCCCCAAATTTCTTCCTTTGAGCTGCAACCATGAGCTGCTGAATCCTCACATCTCCCACAATTCTCTCTGCCTCCCTTGCTTCCTGATTGGTTGCCCGCTTTGGTTAAATGGCAAGGCGCTCTGATGCCTCGAACATCTTCCCTGCTGGTGGAAAACAGAGCAGGGAGAACTACACTGGCAGAATAAGGGGTCCTCCTCCTCCTGTTTGGTGCAGAGAGGTGCTTCCTGGACCCTTGCATGTGTGTGTTTGTGGCCCCCTCTGCACTATGCATTTAAAGCAGGATCACACCGCTTTATAAACAGCCACGGCTTCCCCCCCCCCAAAGGATCCTGGGAAACTAGTCTGTCAACGGTGCCGAGACCTGTTAGCAGGCCTTCTTTCCCCTCACACAGTTATTAGAGGGGTTTAGCAATCGGTCCCTTTTCCCAGGGAACTCTGGGAATTGTAGTCCTCTAATGTGTCCTAGTAGCTCCTGGTACGCTTAACAGACTACAGCTCCCAGGATTCCTTGGGGGAAGCCAAAGTAGCTGCTTAAAGCGGTATGACACAAATGTCAAATGTATATAGTGCAGATTGGGGGCCTGTGATTGTGGGTCTGTCTGTGGGAGAAGAGGCACTTGGCTCTTCCTGCTGTGCCCTCTTTATTAGCTAACTGCTGCGCTCAGAGCGGCCATTGCTGCTGCTGCTGCGCTCCCTTTCTAGGCTCTCTCCTCCACCAAGTTTATAGGGCTTTTTCTTGCCGGTGCTGGCCACTGGAGGGTGGTGTTGGCCTACATCTGTTTCATTTTAGTAAATGAACAGTACTGGGTTATTCCCCCCCCCCCTTGTTGTTGTTGAGCTGAACCCTTGTGGGTGAAGCCACATAATTTCATCTCCATGCCTCCCGCCTTCCCCACATGGCCTGTGGGTGGGGAGCTCTGTGCCCCAAATCTTTGCACCCCAACTCTCCCTAGGTTTTTCATCCATTACAGCCCTGCCTTATCTTTGATGTTGTGCGTCTTCATTTTTTAAAGTGGGGGTGAGGGACTGATATAAATAGGTATCTGTTTTGGGTTTGGCACCCTTTTAGAGGTTCCCCCGTTCCTTCTCTGCCTCCAGATCTGAGGGGGGAGCCTGCACCCCACTATCCGAATTCCGCTTAAACCGGTCTATTCCTTCTTTCCGTCCCCATCTGCACTCGCCTTATTCTTCTGAACCATGGCTTAAGGAAAGGAAACAGGTGAGGGTTGGGGGCCTGAGGCCCAGCCACGTCCCCTTCCTCTCCCTGTGCCTCGAAGGCCTGCTTTTGTGCCCTGGGATGCTCTGAATAGCAAAGAGGACCTGCCGATTCTTCTCCCCCTGGTCTCGGTTTCACACCTGTGCTCTTTCTGTCTCTCTTTCTCTCAGCTCCAGGTCTCAGCCCAGAGGCTTTAGATCCTCTCTTCTGTGGCTCATTCCGTTTGTTTGACCCCTGAAGGCCGACTGCCCTTCTCCTTTCCCCTGCGTCTGAAATTACCGGGTCTGTGCCGCGTAGCCAATGTTTCCCTGACTCACTCGATGCCCTTCCTCTCCCCCCATGTTTTGGACTTTCTTGTCCGTGCGTGCGTGGTTCTTCCTCCACCCCGACTTTTTTATTATTTATTTTGCTGTGCCAAATGCAAGATGACTTAACGGAACTTTATTTAAGGAATAAACTACATTTTAACTCGCTGGTCTCCTGGACTGATGTATAAGGGGCTTTGGGGGGCGGGGGACCATATTGAGAGCCAGTGTGGTATAGTGGTTAGAGCAGTGGACTCGTAATCTGGTGAACCGGGTTCGCTTCCCCGCTCCTCCACATGCAGCTGCTGGGTGACCTTGGGCCAGTCACACGTCTTTGAAGTCTCAGCCCCACTCACCTCACAGAGTGTTTGTTGTGGGGGAGGAAGGGAAAGGAGAGTGTGAGCCACTACCTTAGGGTAGTGATAAAGTGGGATATCAAATCCAAACTCCTCTTCCATATTGCATTAGCTTTCCTGATTGTAACGCCAGTGCTTCTGTCCCGCCACCCCTAACAACAACACTGACAACAACAACAACAATTTTATTATTTATACCCCACCCATCTGCCTGGGTTTTCCCAGCTGGGTGGCTTACCGTACAGCAAGTTGTTTCTCCGCAGAAACCCAAGAAGCCATTTTTATCTGTCTGTTCTCTTAAGCATCCTTTGTTTGCTAAGACGCCAAATGCACATTCAGCAAGTTTTCAGTTTCAACAACTTGAGTTCATCTGATAAACAATCTTCTGAGTACGTGAGCCCACCTAGAGATCTGCACTGATCCGTTGCAGTACAGTGGTACCTCGGGTTAAGTACTTAATTCGTTCTGGAGGTCCGTTCTTAACCTGAAACTGCTCTTAACCTGAAGCACCACTTTAGCTAATGGGGTCTCCCGCTACTGCCGTGCTGCTGCTGCTGCTGCAAGATTTCTGTTCCATAGCTGTCAACCTTCCCTGTTTTTGCGGGAAATTCCCTTATTCCAGCGCTGTTTCCTGCTGCTATCCCGGATTGTTAGATATCCCGTAGACTGTCCCCGGACATGTGAGGCTGCTGATCCCTTATTTTCAAATCTGAAAGTTGACAGCTATGTTCTGTTATCCTGAAGCAAAATTCTTAACCCGAGGCACTATTCTCTGGGTTAGTGGAATCTGTAACCTGAAGCGTCTGTAACCCGAGGTACCACTGTACACCCCTGGCGACTTATTATTGCATAATTATAAGATTTAATGTGTAATCTTGGAAGGTTGCAGAATCTTAAGAAGAGGCTGTGACTTAACCACGAAGGAGGGGCCCTGCCCTGCCTTTGCTAGCTAGCCCACCGCTGCTTCAGAGAATCCCCACGCATCCGAAAACCCCAGAGAAGACCTTCCTGGTCACGCAGGGTGTTGATGTTGTTGTCAGGCAGATCTGAGCCCTGCTGGCATCGATTTCAATAAATAAGACACATGGGGGGGGGGGAGGCTAATGGCTCTCGCTTTGCTCGTAAGCCTGGGAGCCCCGGCTGGTCTTTTCATGAAAAGACTTCTTGGCACCTCTTGCCACCACCTGCCTGGCCGTTTCCCACTGGTGCCAGGGAACGGGGGAGGCAGTTGGGGGGTGGCGGATGAGCAGGGAGCCACCGGGCCTGGCCCATTTGGGGTTTCCGCCAGCTCCGGCGAGCTGCACTTAGCGTAGGGCGGGGAAGGAGCTGGGCTGCGGCTGGTGGTGGAGGAGCATCCATTAAGCAGCAACGGAGGGCCTCTGGGGAGATGCCTTGATGGCAGGAGAGGAGAGCTAAAAGCTGGAGCTGCTGGGCTTTCGCCGCCTCTTCCTTCCCGCAGAACAAACCTCTCAGAACGGCTGCAGCATTTGTGGACCAGGCCATGTTGCATATTATATTTCCCCAAGTAGCATCCTCTGGAACCTCGCAAGCAGGGCATGTGTAGACGGCGGCCTTCCTCTGGTTGCCTCTCTAGGATTTGGAGGTATAGTGTTGCTGGAGCTGGAGGTTCTACTTGGCTACCAAAGCCAATAGCCCCCTTGCTCGCCCAGGGTAGCTGGTTCTGACCTGGGCACCGCTTAAATTTAAATAATCATGTTATTCCTTCCTCCCCCCCCCCCAAAGAATCACGGGAACTGTAGCTTGGTAAGGGTGCTGAGAATTGCAGCTCTGTGTGGGGAAAACTCCCAGGATTCTTTGGGGGAAATAATATCCTTTTTATTATTATTATTTCTTAATTTTTATTGATACAACAAGAAAAAACCCCCACAAATACCAAATTACACACAGGAATAACCATAGACACATCATTTTCTTAACAAACAATAAAACATATATTGGTCTTAACACTAAAGACCCAACCTCCTGTCTATTCCATATTTCAATTTCATATTACTTATTGCCAATACACACTTTTATCATAATTAAATTTATTCTTAATAAACCTAATTTCTTCTATCTACCTTGCAACTATTACTGAAGTTCCTGAAATGCTGCAACAGAATTGGAAATAATATGTTTTAAATGTGTATTTTTTGCGTAGTGTGCACAGCGCAAGTAACTCAGCATGTTTGCCCACAGAAGTTTCAGTCTCTGGTTAAAAGGGGGCAGATACCTAGTAATGGGAAAGAGAGCCTTCCATGCTTGAGACTTTGGGGTGTTGATGCCAGTCAGAGCCAAAATACTGAATCAGGTGCTGGGAACTGGTACTGCGACAGCTGCTGCTTATCCCGTATTTGTAAGAAATTTATCCTCTAGTGTGGCAGCACCCAACCTTCGGAACTCCCTGCCTATTGACATCAGGCAGTTGCCTTCTCTCTGCTCTTTTCAATGCCTGCTAAAAACATTTTTGCTTACACAAGCGTTACGCAAGTTGCTCCCAGTTTCTGGGACCTTCTCCCCAGGGAGAGTGGCCTGGCATCTTCATTGTACACCTTTAGGCGCCAGGAAAAGATGTTCCCCTTCAACCAGGCCTTTTATATAATTATTATATATATATATATATATATATACACACACACACACACACACACACACACACACACACACACTCACACATACATACATACATACCCCTCCCATCTGACTGGGTTTCCCCAGCCGCTCTGGGCGTCTCCCAACAAAATATTAAAAACACGATAAAACATCAAACATTAAAAACTTCCCTAAACAGGGATGCCTTCAGATGTCTTCTAAAAGTCAGATAGCTGTTTATTTCCTTCACATTAGATGGGAGGGCATTCCGCAAGGCAGGTGCAACTGCTGATAAGGCCCTCTGCCTGGTTTTAAATATGTTGTGGAAGTGGGGGGAGTTATTGGGTTCTCTTTGTTCTTATTTTAGTTATGTGATTTGTGTTTTTTTAATTGTAATTTTCTGTAGTGAACCGCCTCGAGAGCTTTACAGGTATACGGCAATACACACATTTAATGAACAACAACAACCCAGTCAGATGGGCAGGGTATTAAAAAAATAAAAATATTATTATTATTAAATAGGACACCCTTATTTTCATCGGAGAAATATTGGAGGATGTGATATCTTTGGACCGTACATAATACGGCACCAAGCGCTTTGCAAATGCTCCCTTTAGCTGGAAGAACAAACACCCACATGGCTTTTAAATCGGTGGAGAAGCTAGCGCAGAGAGAGTAAACAAATAATGGGAGACTCAGCAATGTGCAATTTCAGGCCCTGATGAGAAGAGGGAGGGAGTTGAACTGTAAGATGCTCGTATGAGAACAAGCATTTTACAAAGAGGTCCTCTCTCAGAGAAAAATAATAATCTGTGAAATGGACAAATGGATGCAGAACGGCCATTTCCAGAGCATAAAAGGGGCCCTGGCGGATCAGGCCAAATGCCCCATTTAGCCCCAGCATCCTGTTCTCGTGTAGCCAACTCAGTGCCTCTTGGGAAACTCGCAAGCAGTAACTGATTGCAACAGCAATTCTCCCCAGCTGCGATTCCCAGCAATTGGCTTTCAAAGACATTCTGCCCATGACAGTGGAAGCAGCATGTGGCTAATAATAATAATAATAATAATAATAATAATTTTTATTTATACCCCGCCCTCCCCAGCCAGATCCGGGCTCAGGGCGGCTAACACTAATAAAATTTCAGTACAGTGGTGCCTCGCAAGACGAAATTAATTCGTTTCGCAAGTCTTTTCGTCTTGCGATGTTTTTCGTCTTGCGAAGCACGGTCCGTCGCAACTGCGCCTCTTCAAGCGGCTTTCAGAAAAAAGGAACAAACTCGATTTTCCCTATGGGAAAACGTCTTGCGAAGCATCTCAAAAAACGAAAAACCCTTTCGTCTTGCGAGGCATTCGTCTTGCGAGGTACCACTGTAAAAGCATAATAAGAAAAAAGAAAAAGAAAAAAACAACTTAAAATACAGTGGTACCTTGCAAGACGAATGCCTCGCAAGACGAAAAATGCGCAAGACGAAAGGGTTTTTCGTTTTTTGCGATGCTTCACAAGATGATTTTCCCTATGGGCTTGCTTCACAAGACGGAAACGTCTTGCGAGTTTGTTTCCTTTTTTCTTAAAGCCGCTTGAAGAGGGGCAGTTCTGACGGACCGTGCTTCGCAAGACGAAAAACATCGCAAGACGAAAAGCCTCACGAAATGAATTAATTTCGTCTTGCGAGG
Source organism: Podarcis muralis (assembly GCF_964188315.1). Lineage (NCBI taxonomy): Eukaryota > Metazoa > Chordata > Lepidosauria > Squamata > Lacertidae > Podarcis > Podarcis muralis. The sequence goes on along the minus strand of NC_135670.1, from coordinate 10,016,487 downwards.
CACCACTGTAGAGCTTAAAATGCACCAACAGCCTTTTCCTCCATGAATTTCATAGAATCGTAGAGTTGGAATGACCCTGAGGGTCATCTAGTCCAACCCTCCTGCAATGCAGGGATAAGCAGCTGTCCCATACGGGGATCAAACCTGCAACCTTGGCGTTATTTGGCCAATCCTCTTTTAGAGGGATAGTCACTTTAGTCTGCTGCAGCAAAAACAGAAAAAAATCCAACTTTAGGACACCTTAAAAGTGAACAAATTTGTATTTCTGTGCATGTATGGAAGTGTAAATGCATTAAACCAAGAGTGATTAGTTGCTTATATGATGGCAAAAACCACCCAAAATAAACACCCCCAAAACCTACTGCGGATAGGGATGGCCATTGGTGTGGGTTGGAACCTGCACCTTGAATAATCCTCAAATAAAAACATATCATCAAGACCATGGGTAGGCAAACTAAGGCCCGGGGGCCGGATCCGGCCCAATCACCTTCTAAATCCGGCCCGTTGATGGTCCAGGAATCAGCGTGTTTTTATGAGTAGAATGTGTCCTTTTATTTAAAATGCATCTCTGGGTTATTTGTGGGGCATAGGAATTCGTTCATATTTCCCCCCCAAAAAATATAGTCCGGCCCCCCACAAGGTCTGAGGGACAGTGGACCGGCCCCCTGCTGGAAAAGTATGCTGACCCCTGATCAAGACCCTTTCCAAATGGTCATTGGAACAACATTGATTTCCCCCATTCCCCGAAGTGAGCTGACTGGCTGTATTTATTCAAAAGAAGAGGCACTCTGTGCATGCTCAGATGCAGACACACACACACCAATGATGAAGCACCTTTGGTGTCAGGTTAAAATTCCAGCTCCTCTTTCTCAGCATAAGGGTTGTGAACAGAAGCAGATTTAAGGGAGCGCAACCGGTTCACTAAGGGACGCGGGTGGCTCTGTGGGTAAAACTTCAGTGCCTAGGACTTGCCGATCAGAAGGTCGGCGGTTCGAATCCCCGCCACGGGGTGAGCTCCCGTCGTTCGGTCCCAGCTCCTGCCAACCTAGCAGTTTGAAAGCACGTCAAAGTGCAAGTAGATAAATAGGGACCGCTTTATAGCGGGAAGGTAAACGGGGTTTCCGTGTGCTGCGCTGGTGCTGGCTCGCCAGATGCAGCTTCGTCACGCTGGCCACGTGACCCGGAAGTGTCTGCGGACAGCGCTGGCCCCCGGCCTCTTGAGCGAGATGAGCGCGCAACCCTAGAGTTGGTCACGACTGGCCCTGTCTGGCAGGGGTACCTTTACCTTTACCTTTACCTTTAACCAGTTCACTCCCACTGAGCTGAGAGGGTGCTGCTGAGGGTGCTACAACAATGACTTAGAATGGAAGCTGAACGACAGAGGGCGGGGGGTGAATTTTGGCGTTGCGCAGGGTGCTGCTGAAATCTGAAAGCCCAAATTACTGCTTGTAAATTTGGACAGGCCAGATGATACGATTTTATGGGACAGCTGAAGCCTAATGCAGACCTTGAATTTATTGCCCTGTTTTGGAAGCAGAGGATGACTGAACAGATTTCTCCTTAAATACAGGAGCTATGCATTATTATTATTATTATTATTATTATTATTATTAAAAAGTATGTATGCAGTTATGCCAGGATTAGCACACGAGTCGAGTTCTCAATCAAAACAATACAAAACCAAAAAACCCAGCACTGGTCCTGTTAAAGTGGGCAAGCTGCTACCAACAATACCTAGCTCATTCCTGAAATAATTTTCCCTGTTCTTCTTATGTCCCTTTGCCCCTTGCCATCCAAACAGGAAAACTCTGGAAACACAATTCCCCACACCCACCCTGCCCAAGCTGGGCTCCGTGTACCCTTCCCCTGGCAAGGCAAAAGCACAGGATCCTAGTCCTTGGCTGATTAACTACAACTCCCAAGATGCATCACGGCAGGGCGTGCCCTTCCTCCTTGCAGCATCAGGACCAGCCGAGCATCCTCCAGAGAGAGGGATGCAGGCGCCTGGCAGGGGGAGGTGGCTCCTGGAACATCCCTGGCCAAGAGCTGCCCTGCAGCTGGGCAGGCAGACTCCTCCCATGCCTGGTAAGTCTGCAGCTGTGTTTAGCTCCTGTTTTTTTTTGGGGGGGTGAGGAAGAAAGATGAGATGGGGGGGGCAAAGGGGAGCAGGGTGGGGTGAGGTGGAGGGTGTAGAAGAATCTGTAGCAAGCCAGGCAGGCTGATGGCTGGTCTCTTTCTTTTAGAAGCAGTTTAGATGGAGGGATTTGGGTGTTTTGCAAAGTTGGGGGCTTCCCAGTAGACCTCTGGGGTGGGGTGGGGCAGACCAAAGTTTATAGGGAGAAGCTGAGGGAGGTGAGCCTCCTGCCCACACTGTGATAGGGAAGCCAAGGTGCCCAGCTTTTAACCAAGACGGTTTATTTTATCCTGTGGCAATTCTGTTTTTCAGACGGCTCGGAGTTTTGTGGCCTCTTTAAGAGCTGACGCCTTCTGTCTGCACGGCGCAGAAGAACAATCCTCTCTCCCCACGGCTGGGACCCTCTCCCCACCCACCCCCCAAAAAACTTTTCCTGGGTAATGCTTGAACTCTGGCAATTGCCAGCCTCTGTTCCGGATGAGACTGGTGCCTTCTGCCGTACCAAGCCGAGCTGCCACCATCTCCTGCTCAGGGTGGTTACCGCAGCGTCAGGTCGGTTTGCCAGCGGTTCAGTGAGAATCCTCTTGGGTTTTGGAGCTGACTCCGGACATCTTTTCCTGATCCATCTGCCAACGCTGGGCTGAGGGGAGGAGGGAGGAGGCAAGCCGCGTGGATGGCAGCGGTGGTGCCAGGCCGCCTGTCAGAGGAGCAGCGGTCGGCTGAGAATCCATCGCACGTCCGGGAACCGCTTTGTGTTTCTCATCCATCGGAAACAGCATCAACCGCTTGCTGCTGCTGTTGCGATTCTGTCTCCTCCTTGGGAGCAAACTCCTGTCCGGATAAACAACCACCCCATGGCTGCCGTGCGAGGGTCCCCTTTGGGCCATGATGATCTAGGAAAGATGGATCTTTTGAGGACCCCGGCTGTGGAAAAAGTCAGAAAGCCCCTTCTTTGCGTAACAATCTCTCTGCATCCAGTCCTTCATCTCCTGGTGGCCTGGAGGCCTTCTTCCAAAGGGAGAGCGCAAAGGCCTACAGATTCAAAACTGCACAGTTCATTTTAACCACAGCTGGGCTGAGAAAAAGGGCTAACTTTCCCCATTCGACTCCCAAGTGATGTGGGTAGATGCTGTTCACATGGGACCTGGAGGATTCACATTCTGCTGGACCGATTCACGGGGAGGACGGGAGGGTTGGGTTGGTGGCTGTGTCTCTGCAACCTCTGGGCTTTTGAGGTTGGGATGATCCCTATCCTGAAGCTAAGCTCTGATGTTCCTTCTCCTGGGCAGTAGCTTTCTTGGGCGGGGGGAGATCTGGAAGTTGGCATCTGCATCTCCCCGGAGGTGGCGTACAGCTAAAAGCGAAAGTGTGCCAGGGCCAAACTCTCCTCGACACCCCTCGTCTCCTGTCCTGGAATCCCTCTCCCGTCGGATGCATTTATGTGCGTGTTTGCTCAGGGCAGAGGCCCTCCACGCATGCTCAGAGGCACCCTTTCCCCGTTGAGACATCTTCTAGGGCGGTGCCCTGGTGAAGCCGTGTTGCTGCCTTGGAATTATACACCAGCATCCGCCCGCCTTTTCGTTGGTTTCTTCTCACATGTACAGAGCCCGGAGAGTCAAGTGGATTTGGGGTCAGCCAACGAGAAACTGCTTCTTGGAAAGCTGAGAGTCAACCATAAAAAGCTTGCCTCCTTTGAAAAGCGGATCCTGTGCCTTACGCAGGAGGGTTCGAGGCCTAGCCTTTGAGGACCAGGGTCGCTTCTGTTTACGGCTGCTTCTGGGGTCCCTCCGGAAGCAGCCCTCCTTTGGGCCAGAGTCATGCCCTCCCGGAGCGATTCCAGCTACTCGCTGACGGCCCGCACCACGTCCCGCAGCTTCACGCACCTCCGCGTCCGGCGGGCCTGGCTCCAGATTATCCTCCTTCTCGGCTTCGTTCAGATGATCCTGGGCGTCCTGATCGTGACGCTGAGCCTTCTGGTAACTACCAACATGCCCTCGCAGAGCCACATCCGGAACGCGTGTCCCATCTGGGCTGGTTTTCCGGTGAGTGCATCTTGCAAAAACACAGCTGGGTGAAACCTCAGGCTTTCCCCAGATCCATTTTTGGATCCATTATTGATAGATATTGGGCTTCCCCCACCTTCCCCATCCAGCACACATTGATTAAAATGTTTCTAGCCACTTGCAGATGATGTTTTAAAAGAAGATGAAGGGGGGAAAGGCAAAAAAGCCTGATGTTATTTCCTTATTTAACAGATTTCTGGGATGCCATCCATCAGCCAACACTTCCAAGAAATATTTTTTTTAAAAAATCAAACAAACTACCCGCACTGAAATCAGCAGCAAAAATGAAAGCAAGTTGATAAGTAGCAATCATAATTAAAATATACAGCAGAAAATCCAGTGAAAGCCCAGGGAAATCAAAAACATATAAGCTGGATCTGGAGAGACAAACAAAATAGATACCAGCTAACTGTCCCAAGGCTAAGAATTATACAGTTAGGGAGCCACCACTAAAAAGGCCCTGTCTGATTTCACCGCCCACCTCACCTCTGGCAGAAGTGCCTGATGCAGATTGCCATTAATAGGCAATAGGTTCACAAGACAGCACTGAGAGCAAGTAGTCATTCCAGTTCATTAATTACTCATTAATTACTCAATAAAAGAGAATAAACTACTCTGCAGACACAGTGTGTGTTTCGCCAGAGGGATTCCGAATTCAAACAACAACAACAACTTAATTATTTACAGACACATTTCTAAATACCGCCATATTGTAAAATATCAAGGCGATGTTGTGTAACAAGCCCTTGAACTGGAATATCCCCCCCCCCCCATGAATGGGAAGTCAATTGGGGGCCACAGGTAATGGTGGGGTGGACCCACAGCCAAAAGACCATGTTGGACCTCTGAGGATGGCACCCAAGAGGGTCTCAAGGGAAAGAGCCAGCCTTTCAGTCCTTTAGAGCTTTAAACTAGTGTGAACACCTTAAATTATGCCCAAAAAGCAACCGGCAGCCAATACATCTGCTTTAGAACACGGTTTTATGAGTTCCGCCTGGCCTTTGGGCTGGACTCAGTCTAACCCCCATCTATCTATCTATCTATCTATCTATCTATCTATCTATCTATCTAATCTATCTATCTATCATCTATCTATCTATCTATCTATCTATCTATCTATCATCTATCTATCTATCTATCATCTATCTATCTATCTATCTATCTATCATCTATCTATCTATCATCTATCTATCTATCATCTATCTATCTATCTATCATCTATCTATCTATATCTATCTATCTATCTATCTATCTATCTATCTATCTATCTATCTATCATCTATTTATCTATCATCTATCTATCTATCTATCTATCTATCATCTATCTATCTATCTATCTATCTATCTATCTATCATCTATCTATCTATCTATCTATCTATCTATCTATCTAATCTCTATCTATCTATCTATCTTATCTATCTAATCTATCTATCACATATGTATCTATCTATCTATCTATCTATCTATCTATCTATCTATCTATCTATCATCTATCTATCTATCTATCTATCTATCTATCTATCATCTATCTATCTATCATCTATCTATCTATCATCTATCTATCTATCTATCATCTATCTATCTATCATCTATCTATCTATCTATCTATCTATCATCATCTATCTATCTATCATCTATCTATCATCTATCTATCATCTATCTATCTATCTATCTATCATCTATCTATCTATCATCTATCTATCTATCATCTATCTATCTATCTATCATCTATCATCTATCTATCTATCATCTATCTATCTATTATCTATCATCTATCTATCTATCTATCTATCTATCTATCTATCTATCTATCTATCATCTATCTATCTATCATCTATCTATCTATCTATCTATCTATCTATCTATCTATATCTATCTATCTATCTATCATCTATCTATCATCTATCTATCTATCATCTATCTATCTATCTATCTATCTATCATCTATCTATCTATCTATCTATCTATCTATCTATCTATCTATCTATCTATCATCTATCTATCTATCTATTTATTATTAGATGGAACCCCTTATATGGGATTTGTATATAATTTTTCCCTTGGCTCTTTTTTCTGGCCCATGTAGGACCACCATGGATAGTTGTCCCCGGTAAATATTTGATGTTTTCTCCCCTTATGGCTTTGATCTATGGGCCACCACTAAAACGAGGCTGCATTTTAAGCTGTGTTTTAAACTGTATTCTAACTTATATTTTAATCAACTGTTGTTGTTTATTGTTTTGTTTTAATGTTTCTACTGTATTTATATTCAGTGTTAGCCGCCCTGAGCCCTGTCTTGGCCGGGGAGGGTGGGGTATAAATAAAAAATTATTATTATTATTATTATTATTATTATTATTATTATTATTATTATGGCAACCCCAACCAGTAATCTGGCTGCTGCCATCTTGCACCAAACTGAGTCGTCTTCTAGGGCAGCCCCACGTACAGCGCATGGCAGTCCTCTAGCACCCAATCTCTAAATATCTCTGAGAGGAGGGCCTGGAACCTCAAACGACACAAAGATACTTGGCTCCCGCCCCCTTCTAAGCATTGTTTACACTGAGATCCAACGAAATCCTGCTCAGAATAGACCCATTGCAGAGAGTTGGCCTCAGTTAACCCTTGAGCATTAATATCAGTGGGTCTCCTCGGAGCAGCACTTAGCTTTAGGCACCAATCCTGCGTTTCCTCAGCTCGAGGGAGGCAGTTTCTGCCGGCTGTGTTTTCAATCACATCGCCTATAAAAAAAAATGTAATCATGAATAATTTAGAGCAAATGAACTCCATTATAAAATAATAATAATAAGATCCACAGCCTACTGAGAAATGCTGCATCCCTCCTCTGCTATCAGAGGCAACTCGGCTGCCAGCAGCCATGGGAAAGAACGCTGAGCTTTGCAGCCTCTCTCCTCTGTTTAATCCGGGACAGAGATGTGCCGACTTATTCCAGGAGGTCCTTCCTAGCAGCTGCTAAAAAAAACCTCTGTGATTTGGTCACGCTTTCTGCAACTGTATTCCAGCTGAAACAGCTTCGAAACCGGCGCTTCTCCAGATTTTTTTGTTTGTGGCGCAGTTCTGCAGCTGAGCAACGTGCATGAAAATGCATGCGCTGAGGAAAAGCGTGCCTAAAAATGCGTATGCTAAAGAAAAGAGCAGGCCAAAATGCATTGCGTGTGGGGAAATGTAAATGTGAGGGGAATACGCTTTGCAAAAATGTGTATTTTAGGCAAAGCTGCATAGAAAAGCGTGCCCGTTAGGAGGTTTGCACTAAAATGCTGGCAATTTATTGTGAAGAAATGGTTGTTTTTTTAAACAAACTGTACAGTGATGTGAAAATAGGGGAGAACTGAGCTTAAGATTTGAAAATTATTATTATTATTTATTAAATTTGTATGCCAACTTTTAGCCGTAGATCTCAGAGCCGTTGACAAGATAAAACTGCAATATAAAAAACACAAAATACAATATAAAGAACAACAACAAACCAGTAACGCAGCCCCTACCATATAATTAAAAGGGCATTGGATGTCAGCTCAGGGCCTGGTTAAATAGGAAATCTTTCTCCTGGTGCCTAAAAGTTTATAATGAGGGTGCCAGGCGAGCCTCCCTGGGGAGGGCATTCCACAATGGGGAGCCACCACAGAAAAGGCCTGTTTTCGTGTTATCGCCATCCAGACCTCTCGTGGAGGAGGCACTCAATGAAGGGCCTTGTAAGATGATCTCAGGGTCCGGGTAGGTTCATATGGAAAGAGGTGGTGCTTGAGGTATTGCGGTCCTGAGCTGTTTAAGGCTTTATAGATCAAAAACAGCACTTTGAATTGGGCGTGGAAACTACAGTGGTACCTCGCAAGACGAATGCCTCGCAAGACAAAAAACTCGCTAGACGAAAGGGTTTTTTGTTTTTTGAGCTGCTTCGCAAATCGATTTTCCCTATGGGCTTGCTTCGCAAGACGGAAACGTCTTGCAAGTTTCTTTCCTTTTTCTTAACACCGTTAATACAGCTGCGACTTGACTTCGAGGAGCAACTCATAGAACGCGGCGTGGTAGCCTTTTTTTGAGGTTTTTAAAGACTTTGGTGATTTTTGAAGCTTTTCCAAAACTTTCCCGACACCGTGCTTCGCAAGACGAAAAGAATCGCAAGACGAAAAAACTCGCGGAACGAATTAATTTCGTCTTGCGAGGCACCACTGTAATTGGCAGCCATTGCAGTCGGACCAGGATTGGTGTGATATGCTCACATCGCCGTGCCCTGGTGAGCAACCTGTCCGCTGAATTCTGCACTAGCTGAAGTTTCTGAACCATCTTCAGAGGCAGCCCTTTGGAAAAATGAGAAAAGCTTCAATTAATGGGAGCGAAAGCTTCCAGTTTGAGGAGACATATTTCTTCTTTTAAAAACAAAATGGGCCACCCCACCCCTGGCCAAGCTCTCAGCAGCTTCCTTCTCACCTAGAGAGAACCAGCTGTGGTCACACAAAGCCACTGGTAGATCTTTGGCAATCAAGGCAACCTCTCTTCTCTGTGTGTCTTGATCTCTAGTTGGCATTCTCCGGAGTGGTTGGCATCGTCTCCTGGAGGCGCCCGTTCACCCCGGTGGTAAGTATTGACGCTTCGTTTGTGTTTGGAATGAACTAGTCTAGCGTGGTGTAGTGGTTAAGAGCGGTAGACTCGTAATCTGGTGAACCGGGTTCGCTTCCCTGCTCCTCCACATGCAGCTGCTGGGTGACCTTGGGCCAGTCACACTTCTCTGAAGTCTCTCAGCCCCACTCACCTCACAGAGTGTTTGTTGTGGGGGAGGAAGGGAAAGGAGAATGTTGGCCGCTTTGAGACTCCTTCGGGTAGTGATAAAGTGGGATATCAAATCCAAACTCTTCTTCTTCTTAACTGAATTAGTTCAGAAATCTCTGGGCTGCGCCTGAAAGTCATTCCCGTAACGGCCATGTTAAATGAACACAAAGAAAGTTCTTTTGGCGGTGGAAGTTTGGAAGGTTTCTAGTTCATCTTCAAGTTAATTTGCTTTTTTAAAAAAATAAGCTTTGGACTTTTCGGGCCATTAAAGTAGATAATTGATGAGGGAAATACATGAAAAAAAACCATTCACATGTCACCGTGTGTTTTGATGTTTTATTCGTCTTCTTTAAGTATACAATGGTACCTTGGGTTACGAACTTAATTTGTTCCAAAGGTCCGTTTTTAACCCCAAACCGTTCTTAACCTGAGGCGCATTTTCGCTAATGGGGCCTCCTGCTGCTGCCACTCCGTTGCCGCGTGATTTCTGTTCTCATCTTGGGGCAAAGTTCTCAACCTGAGGTATTATTTCCGGGTTAGCGGAGTCTGTAACCCGAAGTGTTTGTAACCCGAGGTACCACTGTATTCTATACTTCAGCAGCTTGAAACTGTCTGAATATTGAGGATCATTCGGACAAAGAATCGAACTCTGGCCTGAACGAGTTTGCTTTGTAAAGGGACGGTATTTTGCCAGAATTTGTTCTTCTTTGGACATCTTGAACTTGAACCAAAACGAGTTCCGTTTCAGAACGAACTTCCGAAGCTCTGAAAAGCAAATGTTCTTAGGAAACACAAAGGGGGAAAGGGTTGCTGTGCCGAAGGAAGGCTAAGCAGGCATAAATGGAAACAAATTGTCAAGAAGCGCATTTATACTTAGGATTCCTTCCAGCTGAGGTTGTGCCAAAGGCTTTATGGAAAAGGTGGGTTCTGAGGAGGCCTCTGAATGGAAGGCAGGTGGAGAGAGGCATTATCGTTCCAAATGTGGAGCATCAAGAGAGGGAGATTAAAAAGAGAGAGAGAGAGATGAGTTGTCTTAGAAGGAAACCAAACGACAGGTGAGAGGGACATGATTAGGGCTGGGCAATATATTAATATATTGTCCAAAACTGGTTTGAAGTCCCTATCATGATACCGGCTTCATAATTTTTGACCTAGCAATATATCACAAATCGTAATGTGTGTGTGCGTTTGTGTGCTATGCAAAAGTCACAAGGCATGAAAAACCGTGAACCAGCCGAGCTCCATCCTTATTTCAGACATTGTGATATATCAGTATATTGCGATGTTGGCGATATATCACGAAGTTGAAAACCAGATATCGCCCAGCCCTAGATAGGTAAAGGGTAAAGGGACCCCTGACCATTAGGTCCAGTCGTGGCCAACTCTGGGGTTGCGGCCCTCATCTCGCTTTACTGGCCGAGGGAGCCGGCGTACAGCTTCCGGGTCAACCAGAGCAGCGCACGGAAACGCCGTTTACCTTCCCGCCGGAGCGGTACCTATTTATCGACTTTCACTTTGACGTACTTTCGAACTGCTAGGTTGGCAGGAGCAGGGACCGAGCAACGGGAGCTCACCCCGTTGCGGGGATTTGAACCGCCAACCTTCTGATCGGCAGGTGCTAGGCTCTGTGGTTTAACCCACAGCACCACCCGCGTCTAGACATGATAGATATGCTTAAAATGCTGCAAGTGGACAAGAGGAAAGTTTCTCTCTCTCTTTCCTGTAACGCTGGAATTTGAGGACGTCAGATGAAGTCAATTGAGGGGAAGATTTGGGTGTCAGACAAAAGAGTCGTTTTTTCCACATGGCACCTACTGTGGAATTCACTCCTGCAAGAATTTGCAACAGCCACTAACCTGGACGGCCGTAAAAGAGAATTTTGTGGAGGATAAGGTTGTCAAAATTCTACTAGCCTTAATGAAATTTGTTCTCCCTCTACTTTGTGCTGTTGTAGAAGTCCTCCTTTCCCAGCTCTACTCTGTAGGGTATAACCCTACTGGTAGCATCTTCCACTGCGTGGCAAGTTCCCGCCCCCCCCCCCGGTGGAAATAAAGACACATGACACAAATATTTAGGTTAATGGGCAAAAAATGGCCACAACTTTATTGGTTACAGGAATGAGTGGTATTGGCTTAGGCAATGGTCTTAACCAACTATCCGGCTTCAGCCCGGTTCTTGAAGACCGGGAAGGGTTAACCACCAGTAGGGGGAGTTCTGCTGATGCACATCAACTAGGAACTCCCCTGGGGTCACCGCTCGGGGGCCTGCCTTGGGCCCTCAGCTCCTTAGGCTTCGGACAGGGCAACGCCCCCCGGAATCCTTTACCGGAATACCCTTCGATATTCAGGGGAGGTGATGGCGCTTCCTCCCCCGCTTCATCTACACGACAATACCCCTACCAATGCCTAACCGCCTGTGACAATTTGCTATGAGGTAGGCGAAAAACCAAGTGGCTGGTGCCAATTTGCCAAGTGGAAAAAATTCCTACCAGGCCCCTTAACGGCGACCAACCGAGGTCCAGAGCAAGGTCAAAACGAAAACCTAAAGGGTGGGAGGGTGGGAAACCGGAGCAGCTGGAGGCGTCAAAAGAGGGAGATCCCTGGCCGCGCCTGTGTGATATCGCGCCAGCCATGCCCCCCCCTAGGCCAGCCGATTGGCTGGCCAGGGGATGACGTGGCCAGGGATCCCCTCAATCGCGCAGTGGCAGAGAGCCAGCCCCCGCGCACGTGGAGAGGGCGTGAAGCACGCAAGTCCACCTCCTCTTGAGTTCGGAAGTGGTTTTGTGCACACTTAATCACACTTAATCATTAGGGACGCGGGTAGCACTGTGGGTTAAACCACAGAGCCTAGGACTTGCTGATCAGAAGGTCGGCGGTTCGAATCCCCGCGACGGGGTGAGCTCCCATTGCTCGGTCCCTGCTCCTGCCAACCTAGCAGTTTGAAAGCACGTCAAAGTGCAAGTAGATAAATAGGTACCGCTCTGGCGGGAAGGTAAATGGTGTTTCCGTGCGCTGCTCTGGTTCGCCAGAAGCAGCTTAGTCATGCTGGCCACGTGACCCGGAAGCTGTACGCCAGCTCCCTCGGCCAATAAAGTGAGATGAGCGCCGCAACCCCAGAGTCGGCCACGACTGGACCTAATGGTCAGGGGCCCCTTTACCCTTTACCTTTAATCAGCCTGGGGTGGAAGGAAATCTGCTGTCTGAAGATATTCCTCGCTGTGAATGTTTTGGGATGGGCCGTAGCTCAGGGGGCACAGTATCTGCTTTCCATGCAGAAGGTCCTGGGTTCAGTCCTCAGCATCTCCAGGTAGGGCTGGGAGGGAGAGAGACCCCTGCCGGAAACCCTGGAGAGCTTCTGCCAACCTGTGTGGACCACAACCTGTGCAGCCTAGGACCCACGTACCTACGGGACCGCCTCTCCTGGTATGCCCCGCGGAGGACCTTAAGGTCCACAAATAACAACACTTTGGAGGTCCCGAGCCTCAAGGAGGTTAGATTGGTTTCAACTAGGGCCAGGGCCTTTTCAGCACTGGCCCCGACGTGGTGGAACGCTCTGTCACAAGAGACTAGGGCCCTGCGGGACTTGACATCTTTCCGCAGGGCCTGCAAGACAGAGCTGTTCCACCTGGCCTTTGGCTTGGACTCGGTCTGACCCTTATGTTTCCCTCCCCTTATGGTCTTGATTTATCAGCTACTTTAAAATGAAGCTGCATTTTAAATTGCATTTTAACCTGTATTTTAAATTGGTTCCCCCCCCCTTTTCCTTCGCCCCCCTCTCTTTCCCCCCTATTATGTTTTTACTGTGATTTTATTGGTGTTAGCCGCCCTGAGCCCGGCTCTGGCTGGGGAGGGCGGGGTATAAAGAAATTATTATTATTATTATTATTATTATTATTATTATTATTATTATTATTATTATTACTGAGCTAGATGGGACAGCGTTCTGGCTCTGTGCAACGCACCTTCTTCCTCTGTTTGCTGTGTGTGTGTCTCTTCCCTCCTCGTCTTCCTTAGGGATTTAACGGCCTTCTTTCTCCCCGCCACCCCCCAGATTACCTTCTTCACGCTCCTCTCAGTGCTCGGAGTCATGCTTACCTTGGCTGGCTCCATCCTCTCCTGCCAAAATGCCCAGCAGCAGGTGAAGTCCCTGGAGGCTTGCGAGCCGGTAAGACAACGGGACCGTTATGCGGTCTGGAAGGAGCAGGGGATACGGAGCCTGGACTTCGAGGTGGGGTTTGACGTAGAGCAGAGCTAATACGTTACGTTCTTCCTCCAGCGCAGCCTTCCACAACCGAGTGCTCTCCAGGCATCGCCAAGCTCCCAGCAGCCCCCTGGCAGCTGGCACGGCTAATGCTGAGGGATGATGGGAGTTGTAGTTCAGCCGTGTTCTTGGACTCCCGCTCCCATCAGCCTTGGTCAGCCTGGCCAGTGGTCATGTATGATGGGGGTTGCAGTTCAACAATGTTATTGGGTTTCTAGCTCCCATCAGCCTCAGCTAACACAGCCAATGGTTATGGATGATGGGAGTTGTAGTTCAGCCATGTTCTTGGACTCCTGCTCCCATCAGCCTTGGTCAGCCTGGCCAGTGGTCATGTATGATGGGGGTTGCAGTTCAACAATGTTATTGGGTTTCTAGCTCCCATCAGCCTCAGCTAACACAGCCAACGGTTACGGATGATGGGAGTTGTAGTTCAGCTGTGTTCTTGGACTCCTGCTCCCATCAGCCTCGGCCAGCCTGGCCAATGGTCATGGATGATGGAGGTTGCAGTTCACCAATGTTATTGGGTTTCTAGCTCCCATCAGCCTCAGCTAATACAGCCAATGGCTATGGACGATGGGAGTTGTAGTTCAACAATGTTATTGGGTTTCCAGCTCCCGTCAGCCTCAGCTAACACAGCCAGTGGTTATGGACGATGGGAGTTGTAGTTCAACAATGGTCTTGGACGATGGGAGTTGTAGTTCAGAAATGTTCTTGGGCTCCAGTTCTCATCATTCTCAAGCGGCGTGGCCAGTGATCAGGGAGAATGACTCCAGCAACATCTGGAGGGCACCAGGTTGGGGAAGGTGGCTTCAAAGGGGGGGAAAGCAGCTTTCAAAGGGGGCTCTTTGGAGAAGAGGGATTGGGGAGGAGGGCCCACTTAACTCTTTCTCTGCCAGCTGCCCCCCCAAACGCCCAACTGCATCCCTCTTCCCTCCTCTCCATGCATGTACCATTTTATATTAGAGTATTTCTTTGCGTATTTATAGCAATGGGAATATGAATTGTTTTAGTTACCGCGTAGTTCGGTTTAGTCACCACAGGGCTGTGGGGACTTGCATGGTTGTGCGCCAAACACTTTGTGGAAAAGGTGGGTGTCGAAAGAAGTAAGAGGGGAGGCTTACAAAAGTTGTTTTGGGGTGGGGGCAAGTCCAAGGATAAAGGGGCAACAGGGGAGGAAGGGAGGAGACTACGAGGCCCATGGTGCTGTGCAACTGCGGGCAGGCCCAGAAACCTTGCCTCGGGTTAAAGTAGAGCATTCGCCAGCAGCACACTTATGAACTTTTCCTGCCTCCCCAGCAGGGCACCTCTCCATCTCAGCTGTGCCCTTGCTGCCAGCTCGGAAGCTGCGGAAGTAACGCAGAACTGGATCCAAATTGCTCCAAGGTCCGCCTGGTCCTCAAGGTGAGTACACAAGGACACTCCGGATCGCAGATGGATCTATTGGCAGTTTTTGATGAAGGTTACATGCTGCATCCGACATTTTATGGGGGGGGGTGAATGAGAGAAAGAAGGAGATTAGGCTTCTGAGATTTAAGTGGGTCTTTCCTCCGTGACATTGTGTTCTAGAATAAATGGAGCCCGAGGCCAGCGGCTTTCAAATTTCAGCCGTGCCCTGTTGGACGCCAAAATTTGGCACCCCTCTGCCTCTCACTGCATTACAGTGGTGCCCCGCAAGACGAATGCCTCGCAAGACGAAAAACTCGCTAGACGAAAGGGTTTTCTGTTTTTTGAGTCGTTCCGCAAGACAAATTTCCCTATGGGCTCGCTTCGCAAGACGAAACGTCTTGCGAGTTCTTGCGAGTTTGTTTCCTTTTTCTTAAAGCTGCTAAGCCGTTAATAGCCGCTAAGCCGCTAATAGCCGTGCTTCACAAGACGAAAAAACCGCAAGACGAAGAGACTCGCGGAACAGATTAATTTCGTCTTGCAAGGCACCACTGTACATCATTGTGGTGGCGCCCTCTGGGCTCGGCACTCAGTGTGGGCGAACCAGCCACACTCCCCGAAATCTGCCTCTGCTGAGGCCGCTTTTACACCATGCATTTAAAGTACCACAATACCACTCTAAACAGAATCCAGGGACCTGTAGTTTGTTTAGGGTGCCGAGAGTTGTTGATGTTTTATTGCGTTTTTAATATTCTGTTGGGAGCCGCCCAGGATGAAAAGCAGAGTGTTTAGTGTTAAGTTGTGGGTGAACATATCAGACGACACAGCGATTCTTCAAACAGCTCTTGTTTATTCACAGGCCAGGACAGAACTGAGCTGAAGGGCTCAGTCAGCCTGCTTATATAGAGCTCCAGTACCACGTTAATTTAACAACTTTCTAAAACTATCCAATCACTGAACGTCACTTTCGATCCTTCATTTGCATAACTATCTACAGTATCCCCCTGCTGGCCCAGGGTGAGAACTTCAGTACATAACATTTAGGGTCTGTAACAAGCTCTTCCGGGTCAAGGAAAGCTACCTTTGTGTGCCACAAACGGGTTAGCGTCTAGGCAGCCAGACTTATCAAACGTTCCTTTGCAACCGCAGTGACAACGATCTGTTTTGACACCCCCCACCTCCCCACTTCCCTGCCCCTTCAGGACCTCCTCTTCAGTGTGTGTGGCCTGACTGTCTTCGCCATCGTGGTGTGCACCCTCTCTGCCATTATGTGTTGCATCCAAATCTTCTCTTTCGACATCCTCTATGCGGTGAGTTCCAGAGACCTGCTCCCAGCTTGCCTCAGATTCACTTGGGAACAATCTGAGCGCTTTCAAAACCTCTCCTTGTCCTCTCAAAATCTCTCAAAATCTCGCCTTTCACACTCCCATTTACTGCATACTCACTGCCAGTTTAAAAACAATAATTTAAATTTATTTTTTAAAACAAAAAATTAGATTAACATTAAAAAAATTTAAGTTAAAATGGTAAAGAATTTAAATTTAAAAATTTCAAAAAATTAAAATTATCAATTTACCCCACCTTTTTGCCTGACAGCTTACAGGTAAAATCTTCATGCAAACTGCACACGCATCCTGTATTTTGTTATGAAATACAGTGGTGCCCCGCAAGACGAACGCCTCGCAAGACGGAAAACCCGCTAGACAAAAGGGTTTTCCGTCGCGGAGGCGCTTCGCAAGACGAAGTTCCCTATGGGGTTGCTTCGCAAGACGAAAAAATCTTGCGCGTCCCCGCGGGTTTTTTCCGCT
This sequence comes from Podarcis muralis, assembly GCF_964188315.1. Taxonomy (NCBI): domain Eukaryota; kingdom Metazoa; phylum Chordata; class Lepidosauria; order Squamata; family Lacertidae; genus Podarcis; species Podarcis muralis. The sequence continues at coordinate 10,000,050 of NC_135670.1, read as the reverse complement.
CCCCCCCCCTTTTCCTAAGCTGCTAAGCCGCCTATCAGCTGTTCCGCTGATAACCCGCTTAACAGCTGATCGCGAAAAGCCGCTAGACAGCTGTAGCGCTAATCCGCTAAGCTGTCAATAGGCTTGCTTCGCAAGACGAAAAAACCGCTAGACGAAGAGAATCGCGGAACGGATTCTTTTCGTCTTGCGAGGCACCACTGTACTGCTCTAATAACTTTTCTCAAACCAGCTCCACGCAAATTAGGAGTATTTAAGCTTCTCCTAACTCGTCTCTAGCTGAGGTGTGAATGCCTTTACGTAGGGTAATGATGCCCCGGTTCTGCTGTGTAGCCAAACAGAAACAAATCTGACACTAATGAAGTTGTGCTGATGTGAACAGCTGGAATGGGGGGAGGTGGGCCTGTGAAAAGCACCAGATGTGTGTTGGGGAGAAAAACAACTTCACAGCTGATAGCGGATCAGAACGTTTGCTATCCCTGCCATTCTTGTATGCTAAGACAGCGCCCTCCCGGCCAATCTTTAAACCCCCACCCTCCTAAAAAAAAAACCCCCACCCCTCACTCACCACTTCCCTTTCGAGCAGTGGGGTTGCAAGGAGAGTGTTGAAGTTTCGCCCTCCCCTTCGATCTCCTCCTTCGAAGTGGTAGCATCTACGTTATACATTTCTTTCTTTTCTTTCTTTTTAAAAAGTTCATATCCTGCTTTTTACCATCTAGGTCTCAAAGCGTCTTATCAGAATAGAAATCGAAGCATACCGTGTTTTTCACTCCATAAGACGCACTTTTTCCCTCCTAAAAAGTAAGGGGAAATACAGTGGTACCTCGCAAGACGAATGCCTCGCAAGACAAAAAACTCGCTAGACGAAAGGGTTTTTTGTTTTTTGAGCTGCTTCGCAAGACGATTTTCCCTATGGGCTTGCTTCGCAAGACGGAAACGTCTTGCAAGTTTGTTTCCTTTTTCTTAACACCGTTAATACAGTTGCGACTTGACTTCGAGGAGCAACTCATAGAACGCGGTGTGGTAGCCTTTTTTGAGGTTTTTAAAGACTTTGGTGATTTTTGAAGCTTTCCCAAAACTTTCCCGACACCGTGCTTCGCAAGACGAAAAAAATCGCAAGACGACAAAACTCGCGGAACGAATTAATTTCGTCTTGCGAGGCACCACTGTATGTGTGCGTCTTATGGATGCAGGCGGGAGGCTCTGCTCAGCGCTCCCTTTAAAGAGCTGCACGGAGCGTGTGTGCAGCTTTGGGGGGCTTTTCCCCGAGGAGGGAGAAGGGACTGACGGGCTGCCCTCTGTCTCTTCCCACCCCTCCCGGAAAAGCCAGCAAGAGCCGCTACCAGGCTCTGCTCAACGCTCCCTTGTAAGGGCTCCCTTTCGTCCCTCATCCGGCTTTGCTGGGAAGCCAGCAGTACAAGAGGCGCTGCGCAGCTATTGCTCTTGCTCTGCTGGCTTCTCAGCGAAGCGGGAGGAGGGACGGAAGGGTTTAAAGCAAGAAAAGCGAGAGCCGCTTACATGCTCTGCGCAGAATATTTTTTTTCTTGCTTTCCCCCTCTAAAAACTAGGTGTGTCTTATGGTCAGGTGTGTCTTATGGTGCGAAAAATACGGTAATTTAAACCTCAGAAAAGCAATTTCAACAAACAGCACCAGAAAATGTAAACCCTCAGAGAAGCATTCGTGGTGCAAAGGTTCTCCTGAAATAAAATGGTTTTAATTAGGTGTCTGAAACTCACCAGGGATGGCAGCGCCTGTCTGACTTCTTGTGGGAGGGAGTTCCACAGAGATGCACCCGCAACACTGGAGGCACAATTCCTTGTCGATGTGTCGTGATTCTGGTCACATGGAAAGCCCATGGCGTCTTCCAAAGAATCCTGGGAACTGTAGTTGACCCCTTAAGAAGCAACAATTCCCAGCACCCTCAGCAAACTACGGTTCTTAGGATTCTTCATTTGGATGTGACTCTTAGACAGGCCGTAAAGTTTCCCAGGTTCTGATAAATCCCATTTCTGGGCTTCTTTTGAACTGATGGGTTGCAAATTATGCCCAGGAAACCGACTTAACCCCAGGGCTGCATACCCACCATACATTTAAAGCACACACCCGCTTAAAGAAACCTGGGAACCATAGTTTGTTAAGTGTGGTGGGAACCGTAGTGTGGCGAGGGATAGACTAAAAGTTCCCAGGATCCTTTGAGGGATGTTGTGTGCTTTAGACACACGGTGTGTATCCAGCCTATGTCAACAAGAGAAAGGGCTCCTCAGAACATCAGGCGCCTTGCAGATCTTGCCCAGCCCCTTCACTTACCCTGTTTTCTGTCTCCTTCCACAGCTGTCCCCTCCACGTTCCAGCTCCGTGACGCTGGATTGCACATCACCCCCGGACACGTTCTTGCAGCATATGTTGGACCTGGAAGAGTTTGTTCCCCCAGTGCCACCTCCGCCCTATTACCCTCCAGAGTACACCTGCAGTTCAGAGACGGATGCCCAAAGGTGTGGGAGATAAGAGGGGGAGCCTGGGGGCGGTTTGGGGGACAAAGAGGCTGAGGATGGAAAGAAGTCTTCCTTGTTTTTAAATACAGCGGTACCTTGGTTCTTGAACAGCTTAGTTGTCGAACAAATCGTCTCCCAAACGCCGCAAACCCAGAAGTAAGTGTTCTGGTCTGTGAAAGTTTTTCGGAACCCAAACATTTGACGCTGCTTCCGCGCCAATCGGAAGCCACGTCTTGGTTTTCGAATGGTTTCGGGAGTCGAACAGACACCCGGAATGGATAAAGTTCGAGAACCAAGGTACAGTGGATGCTCGGGTCGTGAACGTGATCCATGCGGGATGCACGTTCGCAACCCGCAGTGGTGCGTCTGCACACGCGTGGGTTGCGATTCGGTGCTTCTGCGCAAAGCGCAATTTAGCGCTTCTGCACATGTGCGATCGCTGAAACCCGCAAGTAACCTGTTCCGGTACTTCTGGGTTTTGGCGGGTGCGTAACCCGAAAAAACACAACCTGTAACCCGAGGTATGACTCTACCACTATATGCAGGTTCCTAGTCCTTATTGATGCAAAATACAGACTTGAAACTGTGTGGGTTGTGTGTCTCTCACAGGTGGAGAGTTGCAAGACGGGCTTCAGAGAATCTCGTCTCTTCCTTTTTCACTGCATGCCATTGTGACCTCCTTGGGGGAAAGAGTGAGATATAAATGCATAACCAAGAAGGAAAGTGTGTCATGGACAATGAGGTTATTATTTCTCCTCCTGACAGCATAACCTACAATGGCTCAATGGACAGCCCGGTTCCTCTCTACCCCACCGACTTCCCTCCCAGTTATGAGGCCGTCATGGGACTCCACGGAGACAGCCAGGTATTCAATGGGTACAATTCAAGGCAAGAAAGTCTTCCTTTGGACTAGTTTTTGGAGCCCTGAAGCCTGAAGTGTCATGGGGATCCCTTTGCAACCAGCAACGAGGTCTGGGTAGCCCCTGCTACCTGGTTACAAGGGGGTTGTTCCATGACAGATTACCACACCTTTACAATATCTGGGCTATATATATCAATATATTCCAGGTTCTTTCCCTGGAGGGAAACCAATGTCTTCCTAGAGGAAGTAAAGGAGACTTGAAATAATAATAATAATAATAATAATAATAATAATAATAATAATAATAATAATATGCCGCCCATCTGACTGGCTTGCTCCAGACACCCTAGGCAGCTCCCAACAGAAAATAGTAAAAGCACAACAAAACATCAAACATTAAAAACTTCCTGATACAGGGCTACCTTCAGTTGTCTTCTAAAAGTCAGAGACAGTTTTACCTCAGTTTTCAAACTCGAACACCGTAAACCCGGAAGTAAATGCTTCAGTTTTCGAATGTGCCTCAGAAGTCGAACTGTAAACGCGGCTTCCATATTGAGTTTTTCATATTGAGATTTCCATTTTTAGGCTTCTGTTTTGAGTTTTCAGTTTTCGAACGTTTCGGAACTCGAACGGTCTTCCAGAAGGGATTACGTTCGAAAACTGAGGTACCACTGTAGTTGTTTATTTCCTTGACATCTGATGGGCAGGTGCCACTACTGAGAAGTCCCTCTGCCTGGTTCCCTGTAGCTTTGCTTCTCGCAGCGAGGGAACCGCCAGAAGGCCCTCAGAGCTTGACCTCAGTGTCCAGGCTGGACGATGGGGGTGGAGACGCTCCTTCAGGTATACTGGACCGAGGCTGTTTAGGGCTTTAAAGGTCAGCACCAACACTTTGAATTGTGCTCGGAAACGTACTAGGAGCCAATGCAGGTCTTGGGACCGGTCGTAAGCTAGTTTCCATCGCCTAGCCAGGCAAGTGAGAGGCGTGGCTGCAATGTGATGGGACGCATTTCAGCCAGGCAAGAACCCGAGAGGAAGGCTTGAAGCAGGGCCCAGTAGGGGGTGTGGCTTTGGGAAGAGTCATGAGGGCCAGAAAGAGAGGCTTGGAGGGGCCACATTCAGCCCCCAGGGGCGAGGTGTTCCTGACTTTGCTGCGCACCAACATTTTCTGCCTTTGCTCTGCAGGTGACTCTGTTTGACTCGCAGTTTACAGATACCTCACATGGTCCTTGTTCCTGCAACCGGGTCCCTTCTGTTGTCCTCAGTGGTGAAGGTAAGGATCTTTGTAGGCAAGCATCCCTAACGATAGCACTGGGTCTGGGTGGACCGGATCTCTGACAGGTACAGTGAGGGGGGAAAGCATTTGATCCCCTGCTAAATTTGCTCGTTTGCCCTCTGACGAAGAAATGACCAGTCCATAATTTTAATGGTAGGTTTATTGTAGCTGTGAGAGACAGAATAACAACAGGAAAACCCCCAGAAACCCAGAAGACAAAAGTCAGAAATTGATGTGCATTATAACGTGTGAAATAAGTATTTGATCCACTATCAACCAGGCTACCTGGTATCTTCACTGTATGTAACGAGCTGAGATTAGAAGCACCTGCTGTAAGGGAGAGGCCTTACCTGTAATCCCAGCTCGTTACAGTACCTGTACAAAAGACACCTGTCGACAGAAGCAATCAATCCAGCAGATTCCAAAGTAGCCACCAGGACCAAGACCAAAGAGCTGTCCAAGGATGTCAGGGACAAGATTGTAGCATGTACAATCTGGAATATTTACTTTGCTGCCCCCTCCCCCACCCAAAAAATTCCTGTGGACGCCTGTACTTGGTTGCCCTACTCTAGGCGGGGGAGAAATTTGATTTCACTCTGCATTCAAAGACCTAATTGGTACTTTGCGGAACTATACGTGAATCCACACTTCAGAATCCACACTTTTCCGGGTTTTGCAGTTCATTTCTCCAGTGAAGTAATGTGTGGAAGAATATGAGCACCAGATGACTGTTTTGATAGTAGAATGTGATTCACCCTATTGCGTTTGGGTTTTTTTTTTTTGCTTTCTAAACTATGTGCAAAATGAGAAAAGAGTATTTTTAACAAAATAAAACACGCATGCACTAAGGCAAAATGTCCGTAAAAGGCATACCCCCGTGAAAAGAACACACCCAAAAATGCATTATATATGGGGAAATTGCTTTCCCAAAAGGCACATGATAGGGGAAATTGCATATAAAAATGTGCACACAGGGATAAATTTGTGCTAGAATGCGGATGAGTTTTAATGAGGACTTCACTTTCTTTTTCTTTTTGGTAATAATTTTTATTTGGTTTTGCATATTTTTATACCACCACACGTCCGAAGTTACAAGATTCTCCCAAATCTCTGGACCTCCCACCTTCCCCTTGATGGGTTCTGTTATTAAACCTTTCCTACTGCATCTTTTTAAAACAAACCAAGTTGTGTGTGTTTTTTAAATAACTCCATTGTATCCATAGTTCTTGTTACAAGTGTTATTGCAATCCTGCTAAAGTTTTCAGCTGCTTACAGTGGCCTTTAAGGTAAATTGTAAATTTCCCCCACTCCTTATTAAATTTTTGGTCTTCCTGGTTCCGGAGCTTTCCGGTCAATTTTGCCATTCCGGCATAGTCCAACAGCTTCATTTGTCATTCTTCTCTGGAAGGGACTTAATCTTCCTCCATAAGGACTTAAAAGACGGCAACGATAAAAATCCCAAACTGGTGTGGAAGAACGGGACCTGAGATGGGGAAAATGCAAAACGGAGAGGGCTGCAAATGGACACAATAATAATAATAATAATAATAATAATAATAATAATAATAATAATAATAATAATAATAATAATAATAATAATAATAATAAAAATTTATTTATACCCCGCTGTGGAGATCACACAGGGCCCCCGGACGTTTCATGGTCTATTGACCCTGTGCCACCACTGCGGTTGCTTTCTTCGCTGCCACCACCCCACTTCTCACGGGACACACGGAGTCCAGTCAGTTGTTCGCATAAACAAATAATCAAGTTTATTTTTACATGCAGGAACAAGCGTATGGTTTCGGTTTATTTTTCTCTTGTCAGTTTCTTAAATCTTAGTTCCTAACAACTTCAAACTGATTATTCCAACTAACTATCTGACTCAACCTAACAATTCCTCTCACTCTCTCACCACACAGCTCGACCAACCCACACCTATTCCACCCTCTTTCTTCTCCAACACCCAAGTCTCAACTCCCAACTGACAAACCTCAACTGACTTTCAAAACCTCCCACTCTATCTTTTACTCCCCCCTTGCATTCTCACTGGCCAATTACATCACACCCATTTTAGCCCTTTCCTTGACCCATCCTAGGAGGCAAATGCCACACCCGCCCATCTGGCTGGGTCCCCCCAGCCACTCTGGGCAGCTTCCAACAAAACATTAAAATATAATAACCTATTAAACATTAAAAGCTTCCCTAAACAGGGCTGCCTTTAGAGGTCTTCTAAAAGTTTGGTAGTTATTTTTCTCTTTGACATCTCGTGGGAGGGCGTTCCACAGGGCGGGTGCCACTACCGAGAAGGCCCTCTGCCTGGTTCCCTGTAACTTGGCTTCTCACAGTGAGGGAACCGCCAGAAGGCCCTCGGTGCTGGACCTCAGTGTCCGGGCAGAATGATGGAGGTGGAGACGCTCCTTCAGGTATACTGGACCGAGGCCATTTAGGACTTTAAAGGTCAGCACCAACACTCTGAATTGTGCTCGGAAACGTACTGGGAGCCAGTGTAGGTCTTTCAAGACTGGTGTTATGTGGTCTCGGCGGCCGCTCCCAGTCACCAGTCTAGCTGCTGCATTCTGGTTTAATTGTAGTTTCCGGGTCGCCTTCAAAGGTAGCCCCACGTAGAGCGCATTGCAGTAGTCCAAGCGAGAGATAACCAGAGCATGCACCACTCTGCGAGACAGTCCGCGGGCAGGGAGGGTCTCAGCCTGCGTACCAGATGGAGCTGATAAACAGCTGCCCTGGACACAGAATTGACCTGTGCCTCCATGGACAGCTGTGAGTCCAAAATGACACCCAGGCTGCGCACCTGGTCCTTCAGAGGCACAGTTACCCCATTCAGGACCAGGGAGTCCCCCACACCTGCCCGCCTCCTGTCCCCCCAAAACAGTACTTCTGTCTTGAGGATTCAGCCTCAATCTGTTAGCCGCCATCCATCCTCCAACCGTTTCCTTTGATGCTGGAAGCGTGCCATTTTTACTAAAATGGCTCTCTCTCGCTCTCTCCCCTGCAGCGGTTTCCATGGACAGCGGCTCCCTGATTATGTCGGAGATTGTGGACATTCCTGGCGACAGCAGCCCATCCGAGGACTCCTGCCTGCTGGACGCCAGCGGTTCGGTCTGCTCGGTGGATTACGTCTTGTTCCGCTCCATCCAGCGCAGCCGGGCTGACTACTGCTTGAGCGTGGACTGCGGGCAGTGCGGCCTCCACCCTCAGAGCCCCACCCTGCAGGGCCCTTTTGAGGAGACGCCCCAGGCGCGCCTGCGCGGGGAGCGCTCATACTCCTGCTCCACGCCCGGCTCCACGGGCTACGAGGGCTTGCGGGAGGCGGGCAGTGCCCATACGCACAGCTGCCAGCGCCTGGAGAGCTTAGGCCAAAGCGCCGGGCCTTGCTTCCCCGAGGTGCGGGTCAAGCCCAAGGCCTCGCTGCCAGGACGCAAAGGCGCCGGGCGGCAGCGACGGAGCAGCGAGGCCTCGTACCGCCTGCCTTCTGTCCGGGGTCCTCTGCTGAGGTCTCACAGCGATCCGGGGATTGTCACGACCTGCGAGAATGGTGAGTAGACCGAGCTGAAGGAAGCTGGATGGCGGAGAACATGACGTGGGTGTGTTTTGTTGCGATGTGGACAGATGCTAGGAAAGGATATACAATGGTACAGACGCTTCAGGTTACATACGCTTCAGGTTACAGACTCCGCTAACCCAGAAATAGTACCTCGGGTTAAGAACTTTGCTTCAGGATGAGAACAGAAATCGTGCAGCGGGAGGCCCCATTTGCTAAAGTGGTTCTTCAGGTTAAGAACAGTTTCAGGTTAAGAACGGACCTCCGGAACAAATTAAGTACTTAACCCGAGGTCCCACTGTATTTATTAGATATTATCAGTGCTGTTTTTTCTAGAAAAAGATGTCCATTAAACTTTAATTAGTTTAATGTTTCTGTGAAGCTGCTGCTGCTGCTGCTTTGTCTCCTGCAGACGCGTCTGCAGCTGCCTGTAAAGGCGGTGCTTCAGTACAACTCCACAACTCTTTTGCTTGCAACCAAACCCTTACTCTAGCCTTCCAATCTTGCCAATTTTTTCCCATTGAGTCGCGTAAATGGGACAGCAAAACTTTCCTGGGACTCTGCCATCCTCCCTGGGGCTTAGGAACGATACTCACACACCTGTAGACCGTCTCCCAGCTGCTGAGGTGGCTCCTTGAGGAATAAGACGTCTTCCAGCGAGTACAAACTGTGCAGTGCCTGTTTAAAACCTTTTCTAGGCACGTTGCAGGACTCAAGCTGCTTTGAAGGCTTTCGTTGTTGGCAACCGCTTCTGTCTTCACTCCAATCCTTTCATAAATCACTCTGAACTGCACTCCTTATCTCCTTCTTGACGTACAAACAGCCATAACCTGTCCATTAAACTTTAATTAGTTTAATGTTAAGTAGACGTCCAGTGCGCTTCCAACGCCATAAATCTTATCTCAGCAGAGAATTTCGTGCAGCGGTTGAAGAAGGCAGGAGAGTCAGTACCTTTCAATGAAGAATCCTGGAGCAAGCACTTTGGAACTCAGGAAAAACTTTATTTACAAAAAAAAAAAAAAACCCTGGCGATAAAGCACACATGCTTTTATCTCCGGCATAAAGAAAACTTTACTCTAAACTTAACTCATATCAGCAAACATGCCCATGGCCACAAACTGAGTCTGCGAGTCAGATCAAAGGAGGGAAGAGGGAGAACACACGGGTGAACTGACTATTTATACAAACTAACTCACATTCCTGGATGCTTAATGACTTCCAGCTGCTCAGTGATTAGAGCGACTTGTTACCTCTTAACCCTTTAGTACCAACAAAAGAGGTACTGGAATTCACCATGAGCGCCTCCCTCGTTCTCTTATCATGGCAATGGTGCCAGTGGCGGAGGAAGGGGGTGTGGGCTGCCCTGGGTGGCATCACAGATGGGGGGTGTGACGAAATGACAAAAATATGAGTAAAAAAAAAATTGGGCTCATGAAACTTTTTAGTTCAGTCAACAAACGTAATGAAACGCAGCAGGCACTGGGAGACTGGCATGTTCCCTCCCTCCTGGTCGATCGTTTGGGAGCTTCAAAAGCTTTCTTCAGCCCGAACACCACAGCGACCGATGCCAAGAGACATCCACACACTTAGGGATCTGCAGAGTCTGCGCAGCTTGCGTAACAGACCTCAGCATTTTGGCTAATCTACTTTATTTACATATAAACACACATGGAGCAGTGCAACATGGCTCCCTCTCTCTCTAGCATCAGACAGCAAAGAGAGAGAGAACAAAGGACAATAGTCCCACTTCACGGCACACAGTAACACAAACATCCTGTCTCCGTCACTTCCCACTCTGTGGAGTCAAAACATACACCGTCATGTGAAGGACAACAGTCCCATGACTGCAACCACGGAGCAGGAATTCTAACACTTACCGCACGGCCTGCAGCGTGCCCGAGCCACGTGTCTCTCCTGGGAGTGACGTGTGGTGGCTTGGGCACCTGCAAGTTCCACACGGCCTGAAACGGCAGCATGGGGCTTGCGCCTGCGTACTGCCTCTCCCTCAGCCGCCCTACAGCTGAGGGGGAGGCGGCGGAGAGGCTCCACGCAGCGCCCCCCGCCCCCATGGGTGGCTCACCCATGCAGCACGAGCGTGCCGCACCGGGCACCCCAGCAGCTAGCTATGCCACTGAATGGCGCCCACCTGGGAAAAAAACCAACCCCTGGATATTATCCTTCCTTCCTCAAGTTTGATTTCAGCAGAATTCCATCCTTTTGCAGCTACAAAGGAAACTTGGCCTAGTTTTAGCCTTTTGGTTTGAGTAATCCAGGATGCTTTAAGGCAGACTGGATTTTCCTGGCATTTCTCCCCTTCAAATGACAAGCACACAGTCTCGTAAAAGGTAAAATTAACATTCACTTTCTCGGAATACTTGTTGAAGAGTAACCGGTACAGCAGCTTTGCTCAGGCAGGCGTCAATTGGTAATTCAGCTACAAAGGCATACTTAAATGGTAAAGGGACCCCTGACCATTAGGTCCAGTCGTGGCCGACTCTGGGGTTGCGGCGCTCATCTCGCTTTATTGGCCGAGGGAGCTGGCGTACAGCTTCCGGGCCATGTGGCCATCATGACTAAGCCACTTCTGGTGAACCAGAGCAGTGCATGGAAATGCCGTTTACCTTCCCACCGGAGCGGTACCTATTTATCTACTTGCACTTTGACGTGCTTTTGAACTGCTAGGTTGGCAGAAGCAGGGACCGAGCAACGGAAGCTCACCCCGTCTTGGGGATTCGAACCGCCGACCTTCTGATCGGCAAGTCCTAGGCTCTGTGGTTTAACCCACAGCGCCACCCGCATCCCCAAGGCATACTTAAGTCTGTCTTAAAATGTAGTCTGAACTTGGAGCTCAAATATGGCAGATGTCGTCACGTTGCTGGCACAGCGGAAAGAGATGGAAAGAGGGAGAGGACGTGCCCAGGCAGGTAGGAGAATATATAGCTATGCCCACCCCCAGTGTCAGGGCACAGTAGGCTTGTCTCTCACCAAATTCTCTCCAGCAGGTTTGCAGGAAAACTCTGTGAGCTTCAGCTCCTTTTATGTACCTATCTAGCAAAACACAAATTGTTGGTTTGTCTGCATCTTAAATATCCCATACGTGCTGTTTTCAAGACCGTGCTTTCTCACAAGAGCATGTGCTACGTATTATTGCGCCCTCCCCAGCATTTTTTGGGGTGAGATCTCAGTGCGAAATCACACAAGATCACAGCACTCAAAGTGGCCAGCATGTTCGCACACAGAAAAATGGGATTTCCCGGTTTTTCCCCCACGGGACACTTGCAAGTTATGTACCACAAGATGCTGGGGATTGAATCTGGGATCTGCATGCAAAAGGTGTTCTCTGCTTCTGAGCTACCAAAACGCCCCATTTAAAACCATTTCTTTCCCGCCTTTCATTTCCTCACTCCCCACCAGAAGCGGACTTCCAGGAGGTATTCTGCGCCAAGGCGTCGGAGGAGGATGGGCCCAACTCCTCAGCAGATACAGGTGAGGGAAGTGGCTTGCTTTGGTAGCCATCTTTGGACCTGGCTGTTTGTGATCAGGCAGATCCAGCCAAAGGTGCTGGCTGCTGAAGCTGAGTGAAGTTGCCATCTTTGAACCTGGCAAATAATGAGCCAGCGGATACAGGTTGAGGTCAGCGACTGCTTGAATCATGAGGACTGCCACCTTGGAATCCAGACAGTTCCCACCCACCTGTTCCTCCGTGCAGATAAAACATGTCAGGAGTTCAAGGAGCTAATTGCCCTCGCAGGATGTCTTGTCCCTACTTACATCGTTTTACTTTTAAGACACAAAGCAGATGATTAATGACAAATTGCCTTGAGTATTATTACTAACAGTTTTTGGCATCATTGTTCTTATGAAAGTGTAATACGCTGTGTACTCATTCTTACTACAGTGCAGCCTAAAACATTGTGAACATGCTCAAAGACCTCTCCTCCTTGCATGGCAACTGTGATCCTCAAAATGGCCACCGCTGAGAGTAACCACCTGCCCCAGCGGTGTCTTTAGCCTGCACTAGAAACTGGACTTTTAGTGTTGCAGCTTCAGCCCTCTGTAATCAATTAACAGTTGAAATGAGACAGGTGTCTAGCCATAGCTGTCAACCGTCCCTTATTTGGCGGGAAAGTCCCTTATCCCAGCGCCGTGTCCCGCTGCTGTCCCTTATTGATGATGTCCCTTAAATTTCCTGGGTTTCAAAGGAAGCAGCTCCTCTCCCTCCCTCCCTGCCGGCCAGGGAGGAGGGAGGCTCCAACTGTGTTGCTTGGCTGCGTTGCTCACCCAATAAGGAGTCTAAGAACGACTGGGGGGTGGTGGAGCTTGCATGCCTTGTGCCGATCAAATCGGCTGCGTTGCCTGGGGACTTGCCTTTGCTCAGCGCTTCCCAGCGGAGAGGTGATGATGGTTTCTCTTGCTGCACCTCCTTTGCCGGGTTGCTGCGCTGTGGGAACCACCGCTTGAGGCTTCGTTTGGCTGCTGGCTGGGCTTTCTTCCTTTGGTTTGGAGGGGCTCAGAAGTTGAACATACCTGTGCTTGGAAAATCCCTTATTTTGGCTGCTGATCCCTTATTTTTGAGGCTGCTGGTCCCTTATTTTCAAATCTGTAAGTTGACAGCTATGTGTCTAGCGCCTTGAAATTGAGGTGGCTATTGTAAACACTGTATGTTTAAGAAGTATTTCCTGCTCCTGTGACTCAGGGTCCTTCCACACCTCCTCCTTATTGTCTCTCCATAGCTATTTGTGCTCATTATGGTGTCAGGAAGGTTATACAGATGACTCCTCACGTGTGAGCGATCTACTTGTGTGTGACAGAGCTGGGAACCTGGAAGTGGAACCTGGAAGTGGAGAGCACCCTGGAGAATCCTTGTGGCTCGTAAGGAGACCCTCCCCAGGCTCTGGGGGAGGGTCTTCTCACGAACCACGGTGTTCCCCGTTTTCATGCGTTCCACTTATGCGTGCAGAGCCCCTGAATATAACTCCCGCATAAGTGGGGAGTTGCCTGTGCACAATCCCACTTCCAATATTGTTTTTGCATACAGAAGTTTCAGGGCGGACGTAGTGCTTATTTTCCAGTTGGTTCGTGTCCCATCACTGGTGGAAGAAGAGGAGTGCGGAGGGAACGCACCGCCCCCGGCAGCGCAATCCCAGTGGGGTGCCATCGCGGCTGCCCCCCTGCCTGCGCCGGGTGCCACGCCCCCAGAATGTGTGCCATGCCCCTACGGGCAGCACACCTGCCCCCAGGACGTGCGCCAGCCCCGTCCCCACCTGCTCTCCGCGCCCCCGGTGCTGGAGCATGAAGCTCCGCCACTGTGTCCCATAGCATCCTGTAGAAATCACGCAACTTCTGATCCCCCTGTGTCCTGTACCCCACCAGCAATTGTGATGTTCAGGGGTAGAGCGCCTCTGAAGATGCAGGCTATTTTAAAGGTAAAGGTAAAGGGACCCCTGACCATTAGGTCCAGTCGTGACCGACTCTGGGGTTGCGGCGCTTATCTCGCTTTATTGGCCGAGGGAGCCGGCGTACAGCTTCCGGGTCATGTGGCCAGCATGACTAAGCCGCTTCTGGCGAACCAGAGCAGCGCACGGAAACGCCGTTTACCTTCCCGCCGGAGCGGTACCTATTTATCTACTTGCACTTTGACGTGCTTTCGAACTGCTAGGTTGGCAGGAGCAGGGACAGAGCAACGGGAGCTCACCCCATCGCAGGGATTCGAACCGCCGACCTTCTGATCAGCAAGTCCCGGAGGCTCTTATTACCTGCCATTAATACCTTGCCTCCCTCTCTTCCTTCCTTCCTCTCTCCCTCCCTTCCCAGGGCCCTGCTCGGAAGCTTGCCTTTTGCACCCGTCGCTCTGCGAACTGCCCCTGCGGGCTCGCTTGGCAGGGAAGGCCAAGCTGGAGGTGCCACGGAAAGCGCCGCTGCAGCACCTGTCCAAGACTGGCACGCGCTCCCTGGGGGACCTGAAGGTGTGCCGTGGGACGCGTGGGCTCGTGGCCCGTTTCCTGCACAGGTCCAAGCGCAACCTGGCTCTGGCGGGAGCAGAAATGGCAGGGCGAAGCAGCAGTCCGGGGCGCAAGCAGGTACGGAGGGCAAAACAAGTTTTCACCAGCTGGTGGAATTTCCTATTTATTTTCCTGTTTATTTTTTGTTTTGCGTGAAATGGAGTTCTTATCAGCTCAGCAGTCGCGGTGGCTGGTGGGACGGAAGGCAAGTAAGTGAAGATGATGATAATTAATTTATTACTTATACCCCACCCTTCTGACTGAGTTGTACCAGCCACTCTTGTCAGCTCCCAACAGCAGAATACAGTGGCACCTTGCTTTATGAACTTAATCCGTTCTGGAAGTCCGTTCTTAAACCAAAGCATTCTTAAACCAAGGCGTGCTTTCCCATAGCAGCGGGGGACTCAATTTACAAATGGAACACACTCAACAGGAAGCGGAACATGTTCTGCTTCCAAGGCAAAGTTCACAAACCAAAACACCTACTTCCGGGTTTGCAGTGTTCTTAATCCAAGTTGTTCATAAACTAAGCTGTTCTTAAACCAAGGTACCACTGTATAAGAAACACAGCAAGACACCAGACATTAAAAACTCCCCGAGTTGGTAGAGCACGAGACTTTAATCTCGGGGTTGTGGGTTCAAGTCCCATGCTGGGCAAAAAGATTCCTGCCTTGCAAGGGGTTGGACTAGATGACCCTTGTGGTCCCTCCCAGTTCTACAATTTTTTGTTCCTTTTTGTTCTCTTCATTTGGACAATAATTCTTTTGTTTTGTTTTAGGAAAGCCCTTTTCCTCTAATAGTAGGGCGGGAGGTGGGGGTGGAATTAACATCTGGCAACCCATGCGCCACTTTGGTTTCAGATACTACATGGGTAAAAGGTAAAGGGACCCCTGACCGTTAGGTCCAGTCGTGACCGACTCTGGGGTTTTGCGCTCATCTTGCTTTATTGGCCGAGGGAGCCGGCATACAGCTTCCTGGTCATGTGGCCAGCATGACTAAGCCGCTTCTGGCGAAACCAGAGCAGCGCACGGAAACGCCGTTTACCTTCCCGCTGGAGTGGTACCTATTTATCTACTTGCACTTTGATGTGCTTTCAAACTGCTAGGTTGGCAGGAGCAGGGACCGAGCAACGGGAGCTCACCCCGTGGCGGGGATTCGAACCACCGACCTTCTGATCAGCAAGCCCTAGGCTCTGTGGTTTAACCCACAGCACCACCCGCATCCCTACTACATGGGTAGACAAGTCTAAAAAGGCCTGGGGCACAAATTGTCACGGCCCTCTAGCAGCTAATTTACCAGAAGTAATGTATTTAGCATTAACTCTGGAAAAGTATACTCGATTCTGACCAAACTTAGCCTCTGGAGCTACTTGTAAGCTGCCTGTGTGCTATCCCCCCCCCAAAAAAACCTCCCCCCCTCAAACAACAAATATAATAAATTTAAATTCACCCACGGCGGATGGAAACAGGAAAGAACCCAGGAGGAAGGACTCCATGATTAGGAAAGCAAAGGCAAAAATATAACCCCCCCACCCCCAGTTTTGAAAGCCCAGGAAACCCCCATATGATGTGGGCCACTTCAGGTATTTAAGGAGGCAAATTAATTGTGCTGACTAATTAGGGGGTTAAACATCATAATTGCCCGAGGCTTAGGGAACGGCTCTTGAAAGAAGGCGACAAAGGAACTGAACCAGCTCCTGTTTAGGTTTCACAATGAATTCTTCCTTGATTAAATCCCGGGCGTGTGGGAGGCTGCTTCAGAAATTGAACACCCCTTCTGACTTTTCCCTGAGAGTAAGCCCAGGTATCCCCTTCATGGATCACTGCCTTGCCGTGACGAAGGGGCTTGAAGAACTCAGAGAAGCTATGAACTACGCCAGGGGTGTCAAATTCAAATTCATCGGGGGCCGCATCAGCAGTTTGGTCACCCTCAAAGGGCCGGTTCGAGTTCGAGTGTCTTCAAAGCCCATGACACCTTTAACAGCTGGATTAAGTAATGCAGAGCTTCTGGCTCATGGAACACTACACCTTGATTTCATTTGAATACATATATGAATATAAAAATTGTTTCCTGTTTGGCTTGGTGTTTAAGTTACACAAGATGTGCAGGTTTTAATTTTTCTCATTCCCCAAATTTTATTCGAGCATTTGTTTGGATTTTTTCCCCTTTGCTACCTACCCTACACCTTTGAGGAGGGCGGGAACTGATGGCCGGACCCTGTAATAACATTGAGGAAAAAATTGCATGAAATAAACCAATTCCTTATCAGCTTTTCCCCCATATATAAACCAATATAAACCAATTCCTTATCAGCTTTTTCCCCATATATAAACCAATATAAACCAATTCCTTATCAGCTTTTTCCCCATATATAAACCAATATAAACCAATTCCTTATCAGCTTTTTTTCCATATATAAATTTTTGCAACACGCACCCTGCAGAAGCCACGCCTGACGTTATTTACGTATCAAATTTGCTTTTGAATCGCGAATCCCCAGAGGCAGAGGATGCTGTTCATTGGGCAGCGCGGAAACGCACCTAAAGAAATAAATAAAGAAAAGAAAAGCAAAAGCACGCTGCCCCAAGTATTCACAGGGCGCGCTCCTGAAACACAAGCGTGCTCTCAGTCTCCCTCTCTCCAACGCGCGCGAAGCCGGCTCTGCCCTTCTCCACGTTCCACCTCGCGCAGGCGCGCTGCGCTCCCGCCGGGACTTATTTCACCCCGGCGAGCCCGAAAAGAAGTTGAGAGCAGCAGCGGCAGCCTCCCATATCCAACCCCGCCCTCGCTGTGTCAAGTCTCGGCTAGGTAGCTGGAGGAGGGGGA
This sequence comes from Podarcis muralis, assembly GCF_964188315.1. NCBI lineage: Eukaryota > Metazoa > Chordata > Lepidosauria > Squamata > Lacertidae > Podarcis > Podarcis muralis. The sequence goes on along the minus strand of NC_135670.1, from coordinate 9,983,035 downwards.
GGCCTGCGCCTGCGCAGAAGGGACCCGAGGCGCCCTGCGCGCGTGCCGCAGCCCAAGCTTCCCTCACAGATATATATAGACCAGGCTACACGGGCCACATGACGAGGTCTCGCGGGCCAGATTCGGCCAGCAGGCCTTGTGTCTGACACCCGTGAACTACGCCGAGCAGGGCACACAAGATGAACAGGTCATAGTGGAGAGTTTTGACCAAACGTGATCTACCTGGAGGAGGAACCGGCAAGCCACTCCAGTATCCTTGCCAAGAAAACTCCATGGACAAAGACAACAGGCATATAAAAGTTATGACGCTGGAAGATGAGCCCCTCAGGTCGGAAGGCGTCTAACATGCTGTCAGAGACTGCCTCCAGGTCCCAGCTCACAGAAGACCAACGCTAGCCAGCAGAACTGTACAAAAGTCTTTATTGAAGTTTAGTTCCCATTTTCAAACCCTAGCGTGCGTCTCTACGTCTAGACCCTAGACCAGCGAAGCCTCGTCTGAGTCTCCGCCCCCTGTACACCAGTTTAAGACTCTAGCCTTACTCCACCTTCTGCGTTTCTCCTTCCGCCTCTGGGTCCTACTACCCCCCGGGGTGCCTTCCTTCCTGGACGCCTCGGATGCGGACCCCTCGGACTCCTCCCCCTCTCTTCGGCGGGCTTTGGGACCCGGCTCCCTCTCCGGGCTGCTCATTGCGCCACCCTCTTGTACATTTGAACTTGGCGCGCGCGCGCTGCCCCTGACCTTCCTTTTGACCGTTTCCTCGCTCTCTGATGCAGGCGTGGCTAACCCTGACTCATGTCCTTCCGCTGACGGAAAGCTGCCTGCTGCCGATGCCTGGGGCTCCTCCCCTCTACTGCTCTCCGGTGGGGAAGCTGGTCCCGATTTCCAGCTGCTGCTCTCTGAGTCCCCTCTGGCCCCTCCTTCCTGAGGTGTTCCCTCTGGCAACCCCCTAGCTCTGATCACGGGAGCCCCTTTCTGTGAATCCTCTGATTCGCTGGAGAGACTTAGAGACCTCGGACGGCTATCATCGCTGACCTCTCCCTCGGATTCCTCTCCCTCGGTCTCTAATTCCTCCCTTTCCTGTCCCTCTGCTCCTGAACCCCTGACATCCATCCCCCCCTCGAAGCCCCCCCTTCCCCCCTCCCCTCCTTCCGGTGTGGGTACTGGGTGCTCCGTCGTAGCGGGGGTGCGTGCAGGATACAGTTCGTCCCCCATGTACTCGTCTACGTCGCTCTCCTCTGCTTCCATCTCTCTGTCTCCGTGCTCGAACCCCACGTCTTCCCCCAACACGTCCATGTCCGTCTCGCCCCCCTCCCCCTCTTCGGGTGGTCCCAGCCAAGGACCCCTCAGCCACTTCCTGCGCCACTGCTCCTCTTGTCGATCGTCCCACCAATAAGAGCTGTCTGAGGCAGACCCCGGTGGCGAACCCACCTGGGAGCTCGTGACTGGGGCCTGTTCCTCGTCCGAGGCGAACCCCTGGAATGTGCTGGCTGAAAGAGTGGGTGTGAAGAGCCAGTCGTCGAAATACTCGGCTGGCATGGGCCTGTGTGGGAAGAGGGCATGAAACTCCTCTTTGAGCAGAGGCTCCTCCAAAGCATAGTCCGGTACCCAGCTGTTGGCACTGGCCGGGGTACCCTCTCTGGCTAGGAGATATTCTACTCCCTCTTCCCCCCATCTCGAGTCTAAAATCTCTGTGACCTCGTTGATGTGCCCCCTCCTTGGCGACCCCCCCTTCCTGGGCCCTTCTCTGAGCGGGTCTGGTGCTGTGTCTGGCTCCTGAAATCTATGAGGTGCTTTGTAGGGCGTGAGCACCGATCTATGGAACACCGGATGCATTCTGGAACCCTCCGGAAGAGCCAACCGGAAGGCCACTGGATTGACCTGTGCCTGGACTTGGTAAGGTCCTAGCTGCTTATGTCCTAGCTTCTTCTTCGCTAACGATCTGGTCGGCACTGCTTGCGCTGCTAACCAGACCCAGTCTCCCACCTGTATGTCTTCCCCAACTCTTCTGTGTCTGTCGGCCTGCACTTTGTATGCGTGTTTTGCTAGTTCTAACTGCCTCCTGAGTTGTTCGTGGACTTCCTGCAACTCCGACGCTAAGGCTTCCGCTGCCTGTGGCTCCCCCTCCCCCACTCTCTCTAAACTCGGGAAGGTTCTGGGATGCCTCCCGTTGTTGGCGAAGAACGGCGTCACCCCCGTCGACACGTGCTTCGTATTGTTGTAAGCGAACTCGGCGAGTGGCAGGTAGTCCACCCATGTCGTGGGCTGCTGATTGGCGTAGCATCTCAGGTACTGCTGCATGATGGCGTTGACCCTCTCCGCTTGCCCGTTGGTCTGTGGGTGTCTCGCCGACGCCAAATTGACTTTGACGTTCAGAATGCCCATCAGCTTCTGCCAGAAGTTCGAGATGAACTGTCGCCCCCGGTCGGAGAGAATAGACCGTGGCAGACCGTGGACTTTGAACACGTGGTCTATGAACAGTTTGGCGGTCTGCTCTGCCGTGGCTACCTTCGCACACGGAATGAAGTGTGCCATTTTAGTAAACATGTCCACCACCACTAGCACTGCTGTCTTTCCCCTCGAACTGGGCAGATCCGTGACGAAGTCCAGGGCCACCCTCTCCCACGGTTCAGACGGTGTCTGCAGCGGTTCCAGCAGTCCCGCCGGCGGTTTGTGAACTGACTTGGCCCTTTGGCAGGTGTCACATCTCGAGACGTAATCCGCTACTTCCCCCCGCATCTTGGGCCACCAAAAGTCTCTGGCTACTAGTTCGACAGTCTTTTCTTTGCCAAAGTGCCCGGCGGTGGGAGCGTCGTGTAGCTGCTGCAGGACCCTTGCGCGGAGGTCGTCTCCCGGCACGTAGAGTGCTCCCTTGTGGAGGAGCAACCCATCTCGTATCTGGAACTCGTCGGCCTTCGCTGTGCCCTTGTGCACCTCCTCCATCTTGGCTTGTGCGAAGGGGTCTTCCCGCAGCGCGCGACGTACGGCGTCCAGGTCCACGGTTGCCGACGCGCATGCCCACGCTTCCGGTGCGAAAATGTGCTTGGCCGCCGACGGTGCCGCCTCCTCAAGGTATTGCGGCTTTCTGGACAATGCATCCGCCATCACGTTGTTGTCGCCTGGGATGTACTCTATCTTGAAGTCGAAATCCGCGAAGAACTCTGCCCATCTAATGTGTCTCTGGTTGAGGAACCTAGCCGTGCGCCAGTACTCCAGATTCTTGTGGTCCGTGTGGACCTGCACTGTGTGTCTGGCTCCGATAAGGAAGTGCCGCCATGCCTTGAACGCTGCATGGATGACTAGCAACTCCCTGTCCCAGATGGTATAATTCTGCTCCGACTTGCTGAGCTTCCTCGAGTAGAAGGCGCACGGCCTCCAGTCCCCCTGCTGGTCTTGTTGCAACAGGACGGCTCCCACGGCTCTGTCTGAGGCGTCTGTCTCCACCCTCATGGGTCTGCTGGGATTCACATGCAGCAGCTGCTCTTCGGACGCGAAGAGACGCTTGAGTTTCTGAAAGGACTGCTCCGCTTGCTCCGTCCAGATGAATTTCTTCTTCTTGGAGCTGAGCGTGTCGGTGATGGCCGCTGTCTGCATGGCAAATCCCTTGATGAACTTGCGGTAAAAGTTGGCAAAGCCGACAAACCGCTGGACTTCCTTCCGATTGCGTGGGCTCTTCCAGTCTAAAACTGCGCGAACCTTGGCGCTGTCCATGGCGAGCCCCGTGTCCGACAACTTGTATCCCAGGAAATCCACCTCCGTCATGTCGAACTGGCACTTCTCCAGCTTGGCGTACAGCCTGTGCTCCTTCAGTCTCTGCAGAACTTCCCTGACATCCCTCTCGTGCGCCTCTCGCAATTCTGAAAAAATCAGGATGTCGTCCAGGAAGCATACGCACTTCTTGTAAAGGAGCCCCGCCAGCACATGATGCATAAATGCTTGGAAACAGTGAGAGCCATTTTGTAATCCGAAGGGCATAACTCTGTATTCGTAGGTGCCCAGTGGCGTGAACATGGCCGTCTTCCACTCGTCGCCTTCGCGCATGCGAATCAGGTTGTACGCCCCACGTAGATCCAACTTGGTGAAAACGCGTCCTTTCCGCACCGTCGCGAGCAGGTCGTCTATCTTGGGCATGGGGAAGGCTGAGGGCTTGGTTTTCGAGTTTAAAATTCGATAGTCCACGACCAGCCTCCTTTGGGGCGTGTCCCGCTTCTTCACAAAGAATACTGGACTGCCTCCCACCGCTTTTGACTCCCGGATGAACCCACGCTTCAAATTGTGATCTATGAACTCCCTGAGTTCCTGCAGTTCATCCTCAGACATGGAGTACAGTTTCCCAGTTGGCAGCGTCGCCCCCGGCAGGAGGTCAATCTTGCAGTCATAGGGCCTGTGAGGAGGTAGCTTGTCCGCCTCCTTCTCGCAGAATACCTCCAAAAACTCCGCATACTTGAGGGGTACTGCTTGCAGCGTGCCCAACTGTAACTGCGGGTCTTCCTCTTCCCCTTCTGGGCTGGGTATAATGCAGTGTTCCGCACAGTAGGAGGAGCCAAAAGTCAGTTGGCGCTGGTACCAAGCCAATGCTGGGCTGTGCCTGTGCAGCCAACTCATGCCTAATACTACAGGCGTGTCTGACAGTTGGGTGACATTGAAGCTGATGACCTCCCGGTGATTCCCAATTTGCATCACCATCGGCGGCGTCTGCTGTACCACTTGCCCCCCTAGCAGTTCCCTGCCATCCACCGTGACAACCTTCAGGGGCAGCGTAGCTGGCAGTAACGCTACGTTGTGTTGTTGGATGAACTCCAGTCCTATAAAGTCTGCATTACTGCCAGAGTCAATTGTAATAGGCACTTCTAAGGTGAGTCCATTGGGCAGCTGGAGCGATGCGGTGAGCTGCACCACTGGTTTGGGTGGGAGGGGGTCTGTGGGCTGCAAAATCTCTGGGGACTTCCTCACTGACTCGTCTGGCTGGGCCCCAGTGCCTCCGTTTCCAGCCAGACTCCGTCGTTTCCCTGCTGTGGTTCTCTCTCCTGAGTTTTTTCCAGTACTGTCACTGAAGCTGCAGTGTGCTTGTGGAGCCTCTGGGGACACTCTTTCGCCATGTGCTGTCCACTATCACATATATAGCACTTCCTGTTCCCTCTAGGCAGCTTCGGTTTGACTGCTCCCGGTGTTAAGGCTCTGGTAGCTGAGTGAGCCCTAGCACCGCCAATCTCCATCTGCTCTTCTCCCCCTCCCTGTGGAGGCGTGGACTGCGCACGCGCTGCATCTCTGGGCAAGAGGGGGGGCACTCTCGCTGGTGTGTGTCCCCAACGCCCTTCCTCTTTGCTCCATGGGCGTTCTTCCTGCCTCACCCCAATCGATAGCGCTCTTTCAACCACTTGCTGAGTGGTTGTGGGTCTCTCTCCCCGTGCCATCTCATCCTTGATCTGTGGGCTCAATCCCTCCAAAAAAAGGTCTCTAACTGGCGGAGAATCCTTATCCCAATTCAGCGCGTTGACCAATGCAAAAAACCGGGAATGATACTGCCTGACGCTGGCTTTCCCTTGTCTTAGCCCAAATATGTCTTTCCGGGCAATTTCAACGTCTATGTTTGATAAGAAACAGGAATCCATTGCCTTAATGAATGCATTTGCGCTTTGGAGCGCTGGATCCTTATCCCTCCACAGATTGCGCATGCATGCTTTCGCGTCCCCATGCAAATGGGATAAGATGAACCCCACTTTCTCTTGCTCATCTCTAAAGTCTCTATCCAACAGCTGCAGCGCAAACAGCACGTCTGCTCGGAAATTGGGGTACTGCTGCAAATTCCCATCAAAATGAGATACAATGCTGCCTCCTCTCTTCCCCAACCCAATCCCCTCGGATCTGGGTCCCGGTAGCCCCTGCTTCGCAAGCCCTTCCAACCTGGCTTGAAGATCTCTGCAGGCAGCCGCCGCTTCTTCCTCTCTCTTCCTGGATGCGATTATTTCAGCGCTGAGTTGTGTCACCGCTTCTTGCAGGGAAGCTATTTTCTGTTCTGTAGTCATCTCGCCTGACTTTTGTGAGCTCGCAAGGCACCAGTCTTCTGCCCTCCCTGCCTCGCTCCCGTAGCGATGCTTGAGGCGAAGAAAACCGACGAAATGTTGAGACGAGGCTTACTGTCAGAGACTGCCTCCAGGTCCCAGCTCACAGAAGACCAACGCTAGCCAGCAGAACTGTACAAAAGTCTTTATTGAAGTTTAGTTCCCATTTTCAAACCCTAGCGTGCGTCTCTACGTCTAGACCCTAGACCAGCGAAGCCTCGTCTGAGTCTCCGCCCCCTGTACACCAGTTTAAGACTCTAGCCTTACTCCACCTTCTGCGTTTCTCCTTCCGCCTCTGGGTCCTACTACCCCCCGGGGTGCCTTCCTTCCTGGACGCCTCGGATGCGGACCCCTCGGACTCCTCCCCCTCTCTTCGGCGGGCTTTGGGACCCGGCTCCCTCTCCGGGCTGCTCATTGCGCCACCCTCTTGTACATTTGAACTTGGCGCGCGCGCGCTGCCCCTGACCTTCCTTTTGACCGTTTCCTCGCTCTCTGATGCAGGCGTGGCTAACCCTGACTCATGTCCTTCCGCTGACGGAAAGCTGCCTGCTGCCGATGCCTGGGGCTCCTCCCCTCTACTGCTCTCCGGTGGGGAAGCTGGTCCCGATTTCCAGCTGCTGCTCTCTGAGTCCCCTCTGGCCCCTCCTTCCTGAGGTGTTCCCTCTGGCAACCCCCTAGCTCTGACCACGGGAGCCCCTTTCTGTGAATCCTCTGATTCGCTGGAGAGACTTAGAGACCTCGGACGGCTATCATCGCTGACCTCTCCCTCGGATTCCTCTCCCTCGGTCTCTAATTCCTCCCTTTCCTGTCCCTCTGCTCCTGAACCCCTGACACATGCTACTGGGGAAGAGCGGAGGGCAAGTACAAGTAGATCCAGAGCTGATGAAGCGGCTGGGCCAAAGCCGAAAGGACGCTCAGTTGCGGATATGCCTGGAAGCGAAAGGAAAGTCCAATGCTGTAAAGAAAAATATTGCATAAGAACCTGGAATGTACGAACCATGAACCTGGGTAAGTTGGAGGTGGTCAAAAATGAGATGGCAATAATTAATATTGACATCCTGGGCATCAGTGAACTAAAATGGATGGGAATGGGCGAATTCAGTTCGGATGACCACCACATCTACTACTGTGGGCAAGAAACCCGTAAAAGAAATGGAGTGGCCCTCATAGTCAACAAAAGAGTGGCGAAAGCTGTACTGGGATGCAATCTCAAAAATGATAGAATGATCTCGATACGAATCCAAGGCAGACCTTTTAACATCACAGTAATCCAAGTTTATGCCCCAACTACTGGTGCTGAAGAAACTGAAATTGAGCAATTCTATGAAGACTTACAACACCTTATAGAAGTGACACCAAAGAAGGATGTTCTTCTCATTATAGGGGATTGGAATGCTAAAGTAGGGAGGCAAGAGATAAAAGGAACAACTGGCAAGTTTGGCCTTGGAGATCAAAACGAAGCAGGGCAAAGGCTAATAGAGTTCTGTCAAGAGAACAAGCTGGTCATCACAAACACGCTTTTCCAACACAAGAGACGACTCTACACATGGACATCACCAGATGGGCAGCATCGAAATCAGATTGATTATATTCTCTGCAGCCAAAGATGGAGAAGCTCTATCAGTCAGCAAAAACAAGACCTGGAGCTGACTGTGGCTCAGATCATCAGCTTCTTATAGCAAAATTCAAGCTTAAACTGAAGAAAGTAGGAAAAACCACTGGGCCGGTAAGATACAATCTAAGTCAAATCCCTTATGAATACACAGTGGAAGTGAGGAACAGGTTTAAGGATTTAGATTTGGTGGACAGAGTGCCTGAAGAACTATGGATGGAGGCTCGTAACATTGTACAGGAGGCAGCAACGAAAACCATCCCAATGAAAAGGAAATGCAAGAAAGCAAAGTGGCTGTCCAACGAGGCCCTACAAATAGCGGAGGAGAGAAGGCAAGCAAAATGCGAGGGAGATAGTGAAAGATACAGGAAATTGAATGCAGATTTCCAAAGAATAGCAAGGAGAGACAAGAAGGCCTTCTTAAACGAGCAATGCAAACAAATAGAGGAAAACAACAGAATGGGAAGAACCAGATATCTGTTCAAGAAAATTGGAGATATGAAAGGAACATTTCGTACAAAGATTACCATAATAAAGGACAAAAGTGGTAAGGACCTAACAGAAGCAGAAGACATCAAGAAGAGGTGGCAAGAATACACAGAGGAATTATACCAGAAAGATATGGATGTCTCGTACACCCCAGGTAGTGTGGTTGCTGACCTTGAGCCAGACATCCTGGAAAGTGAAGTCAAATGGGCCTTAGAAAGCACTGCAAATAACAAGGCCAGTGGAAGTGATGGTATTCCAGCTGAACTATTTAAAATTTTAAAAAGATGATGCTGTTAAGGTGCTACACTCAATATTCCAGCAAATTTGGAAAACTCAGCAGTGGCCAGAAGATTGGAGAAGATCAGTCTACATCCCAATCCCAAAGAAGGGCAGTGCCAAAGAATGCTCCAACTACCACACAATTGCACTCATTTCACATGCTAGCAAGGTTATGCTTAAAATTCTACAAGGAAGGCTCAAGCAGTATGTGGATCGAGAACTCCTAGAAGTGCAAGCTGGATTTAGAAGAGGCAGAGGAACCAGAGACCAAATTGCAAACATGCGCTGGATTATGGAGAAAGCTAGAGAGTTCCAGAAAGACATCTACTTCTGCTTCATTGACTATGCAAAAGCCTTTGTGTCGACCACAGCAAACTATGGCAAGTTCTTAAAGAAATGGGAGTGCCTGATCACCTCATCTGTCTCCTGAGAAATCTCTATGTGGGACAAGAAGCTACAGTTAGAACTGGATATGGAACAACTGATTGGTTCAAAATTGGGAAAGGAGTACGACAAGGCTGTATTTTGTCTCCCTGCTTATTTAATATATATGCAGAATACATCATGCGAAAGGCTGGGCTGGATGAATCCCAAACTGTAATTAAGATTGCTGGAAGAAATATCAACAACCTCAGATATGCAGATGACACAACCTTGATGGCAGAAAGTGAGGAGGAATTAAAGAACCTTTTAATGAGGGTGAAAGAGGAGAGCGCAAAATATGGTCTGAAGCTCAACATCAAAAAAAACGAAGATCATGGCCACTGGTCCCATCACCTCCTGGCAAATAGAAGGGGAAGAAATGGAGGTAGTGAGAGATTTTACTTTCTTGGGCTCTATGATCACTGCAGATGGTGACAGCAGCCACGAAATTAAAAGACGCCTGCTTCTTGGGAGAAGGGCAATGACAGGCCTAGACAGCATCTTGAGAAGTAGAGACGTCACCTTGCCAACAAAGGTCCGTATAGTTAAAGCCATGGTTTTCCCAGTAGTGATGTATGGAAGTGAGAGTTGGACCATAAAGAAGGCTGATCGCCGAAGAATTGATGCTTTTGAATTCTGGTGCTGGAGAAGACTCTTGAGAGTCCCATGGACTGCAAGAAGATGAAACCTATCCATTCTGAAGGAAATCAGCCCTGAGTGCTCACTGGAAGGACAGATCGTGAAGCTGAGGCTCCAGTACTTTGGCCACCTCATGAGAAGAGAAGACTCCCTGGAGAAGACACTGATGCTGGGAAAGATGGAGGGCACAAGGAGAAGGGGGCGACAGAGGACGAGATGGTTGGATAGTGTTCTCGAAGCTACCAGCATGAGTTTGACCAAACTGCAGGAAGTAGTGGAGGACAGAGGTGCCTGGCGTGCTCTGGTCCATGGGGTCACGAAGAGTCGGACACGACTAAACGACTAAACAACAACAACAACAAAGCCCAAGTATAAAGTCTACCCTCATCAATACTCCCTGATCTCTTGGCGCCGATTGTGGAGGTTAGTTTGACGATGCCCTGCCTTTGCGGAGCGTTCCTTCAGATTGGATTGCAGGGCAGTTATATAAGAACAAACACTGCACCGTGTTCACATGCCTCCCTGTTAATCTTTCATGTCTTCCTGTTAAACACGCTTTAGCTCATTTCGCCATCCTTAATCAGAATGTTAAATGTCTGGTGTTGTTTTTGCAAATGGATTTGTTGTGGTCGGTGACAGAATAAGCCCATCCTCTTTAGTTGCGCAAACCTAAATTTCGGATAAGTGCTTTAACCCCTCCCACAAAATCCCAAGAGACTGTGCCTATGCTGTACATTTAAAGCACATTTCCCCACCCACAAAGCATCATGGGAACCGTAGTTCGCCCCACACTGGTGTGCAATGCCCAGTACCCTGAACAAACTACAGTTCCCAGGATTCTTTGGAGGGAAACAAATACAGTGGTACTTCGGGTTACAGACGCTTCAGGTTACATACTCCGCTAACCCAGAAATAGTACCTCGGGTTAAAAACTTTGCTTCAGGATGAGAACAGAAATCGCACGGCAGTGGGAGGCCCCATTAGCTAAAGTGGTGCTTCAGGTTAAGAACAGTTTCAGGTTAAGAACGGACCTCCGGAACGAATTAAGTACTTAACCCGGGATACCACTGTAATGTGTGCACAGCCATGATGTGGAAGTGGCTTAAAATACGCGTTGCTCTTTTTATCCCTCTACAACACCAAAGCAGGAATAGAGACAAAGCAGGAAAAGCATTGGCCACAGACAGAGCAGGCTTCCCAGAGTTGTGCCATCTTGGCTAAGATGGCTCCTTTCTTGACCCTTGCTGCCAGATGAAACTTGTTGTTTCTGCCCAACTCATAGACCTGAGTGATACATAGGCAAGGCAAGGGTTAAAGGCACAGCAATTGCATTGCATGGTTTAAGCCAGGGGTCAGCAAACTATTTCAGCAGGGGGCCGGTCCACTGACCCTCAGACCTTGTGGGGGCTGGACTATAATTTTTGGAGGGGAATGAACGAATTCCTATGTCCCACAAATAACCCAGAGATACATTTTAAATAAAAGGACACATTTTATTCATGTAAAAACACGCTGATTCCCGGACCGTCCGCGGGCCGGATTTACCGTATTTTTCGCTCTATAAGACGCACCAGACCACAAGACGTACCTAGTTTTTGGAGGAGGAAAACAAGAAAAAAAATATTCTGAATCTCAGAAGCCAGAACAGCAAGAGGGATCGCTGCGCAGTGAAAGCAGCAATCCCTCTTGCTGTTCTGGCTTCTGGGAATAGCCGCGCAGCCTGCATTCGCTCCATAAGACGCACACACATTTCCCCTTACTTTTTAGGAGGGAAAAAGTGAGTCTTACAGAGCAAAAAATATGGTAGAAGGCAATTGGGCCTGATCCGGCCCTCAGGCCTTAGTTTGCCTACTCATGGCTTAGTGTGAGCTGAGATGTTGAGCCAGCAAGTGGCACCTTGGTGAAGTATACCTGAAGGAGCGTCTCCACCCCCATCGTCCAGCCTGGACACTGAGGTCCAGCGCCAAGGGCCTTCTGGCGGTTCCCTCACTGCGAGAGGCCAAGTTACAGGGAACAAGGCAGAGGGCCTTCTCGGTAGTGGCGCCCGCCCTGTGGAACGCCCTCCCATCAGATGTTAAGGAAATAAACAACTACCAGACTTTTAGAAGATGCCTGAAGGGAAGTTTTTAATGTTTGATGTTTTATCGTGTTTTAATATTCTGTTGGGAGCCGCCCCAAGTAGCTGGGCAAACCCAGCCAGATGGACAGGGTATAAATAATAAATTATCATCACCATCATCACCATCATTATTATTATTATTATTATTATTATTATTATTATTATTATTATTATTATTTTGCAGAGTGGGGTGGGCACAGCAAACAACACACACATATATTAAAATTGCTTTGCAAAAGCATTATTAGTGAAAATAATATAGAAAAAAGCTATATATGTGTGTGGGTGGGTGCGTGTCTATTTTCTACGTTATTTTCATCTGTATTTATTTTATTAAATTTCTATACCGCCCTTCATCCAAGGGTGGTTTACAGTACAAAGACACATAGCATAGCAACGAACAAGAAAACAACTGTGACATAGGTATCTCTGTACCCATTAATTAGCTGGAGAACTGCGTTGCAAAATTCGGAGAACTGTGAATTTGGAGGGACGGCTCCATGTATTGCTTCAGAAGGTATTTGCTAGGTTCGCCTTTGAATGCAGACTGAACTGGACCCCTCCCTCCTGTTAACAACGCAGTATCTGAAAATGCAACGCAGCCGGCTTAGCTTCAGGCTTGTGGAGGGTGGGGAGGCGAGCAACCACCAGTATAACCTCTTGTGCAACAGCTGCTAAGTCTGCATTTTTGCAGCAGGAGGATGGAAAAAAAGAAGTATCTCTGGAGAAATATGTCAAACAGCCTGTGGGGATGTGAGCAGCTCTCTCCATGGGCCCCTAAGACAATTTTTTACTTTTCTGCCTCGCCCTCCTAAAAAGAAGAGCTGAACTTCTGCGGCGAACCTCTCTGAAACAAGTCTGGCTCAATAATAATAATAATAATAATAATAATAATAATAATAATAATAATAATTTATTATTTATACCCCGCCCATCTGGCCGGGCTTCCCCAGCCACTCTGGGTGGCTTCCCCAAAAATATTAAAATACTGCAATACATTTAGCTGCTAGAATCCGTGATTCCTGTTTTGAAAGCGCCGCTTGCCAATCTCTCTGTGTGGTCAGAGCTGCTCTCCTTTTAGTACGATTTCTCTTTAAAAAATAAATAAATTATTAATTTTATTGAGTACAAATTAGAAAAAAATACAAATATACATTTTATACATTTTTTAAATATTTTTTTAGTACGATTTCTTAAGCTGCAGCGCCAAACCTTAGCACTACTAACAGTTTTCGAGGGCAGGGAAGAAAATTGCAGCTCTGGCATAATGTTCCTTTACAGGCTGTCATTTTGTTTTTCTCTCAGGTGCCCAGGCAGAGGCTGGAGCGGAGCTCTCCGGAAGGGATTCACCTGCAGAGCTGCGGGGACCTGAGCTCTACCTCCTCCTTGCGGCGCTTGCTCTCTGGCCGCCGGCTGGAGCGAAGGCGCCCCCACAGCCTTAGCGGACTCGTCCGAGAGAGCAACCTGTAAGAGGGCGTTTAATGTGCGTCTTCCCGATGCCGACCATTGTGGCTGCTTCGTGACTCGGGCCTTGGATCAGGAAGCCCGGGGCTAGATTTCTGGAGGAACTGGATTGGGGCTCCTATAGCAAAAGCAAGCAAAACAACACCCACCCACCCACCTCAGTCAAGAAGACGGAAGGAAGGAATGCAGGAGTTCCGCCCTGCGGAGATGGTGCAATGACCAGGTGTTGATTGAAGCATCGCTCTCGTTCGCTCTGCAACCTCCTCCAGGTTGTGTGGCGTGGGAAGGAGCACTCGCTCTCCAGTGACTCCTGAGGGCTTGTACGATGGGGAGCGCTGGCAAACGCTGCGGCCGCCAGCACTCTTGGCTCCCGCAAATTGACTTGTATGTATCCAAGGAAATGTTGACTGCCTGCCAGCCAGCTGCGGCACGCAGCGGCAGAGGCGGATGCCTTGCACAGGGCAGTGGCTCGCTTCCCCACGTCCTGATGCTTCACGGCGTTGTGTGGCGGGGTGGGTGTGTGCATGGCAGCCGCTGTCCCGTCTGAAGAGATGCGTGCCCAGGAATCCCGCTTGACCTGGCAAAGGTTTCCTTGGCACGAGAAGAGGGGTGGGGTGGGAATGACCCCAGCTCTTCTATGCACATTTAATTGACATCACCAGGGATTTCCCTGCATGGCCACCTGAGAGGTACCCTACCTGGACATCTCACCTCCAGCTGCTGCTCCCCCTCCCACGGCCCCCCGTGCACACACACCATGCCCAGGAACTCAGCTGCCCTAGCGTATATGTAACATCAAACCCTTTGCCTACTACTGATACCTCACTTTTAGCTGTGCCTTTGATTGATTGGTTGGTTGGTTGGTTGGTTGGTTGGTTGGTTGGTTGGTTGCTTCCTCTCTCTACCCAGGTGCTGGGACAGGGCCCGATGAATTCTCTGGAATCACTTTGGAGAGAAAGAAAGCTTCCCACTAGGGTTGCCGGGTCTCCCAAGACTCGTAAAGACCAAAGCTGGCTCATCTGCCCCAAAGCTGCCTCTTTCTCACAGTGGCCCCAAACAGAGATACCTTTGGGATGCCCAGAAAGCAGGGAATGAGGGCAAGAGCTGTCCCTCTGCTGCCTCACTTCTGTCCTGCAAAAATAGACTGCCTCTAAGCCTGGAGGTTCCATTGATAGCCACCTCCTCCTTCCCTAACCTTTTAAAGCCATCCAATGACGCAGAAGGAGCCGAGCATAGGAGCTTAAAGGGTGAGGCCTGGCCACTGATGGGGCAAGATGGGGCTTAGCACCGCGCGGTGTGGGGTGGAGCAGGTCTGGCTCCAGATCTGAGGCGAGCCCCAGCCTACCCCAGTCTCCTGTCATGAGTGTCTTTTTCCCAGAATGCCCCTCCAACGACCCTGCCGTGGGGCATTGTGGGAATTCTGTTTCAGCAGGCGGCAGGCAGCTACCAAACCACCACAGGGTTTCTGGCAAGAGTGGTCAACCCTGTGTGGACATGCAGGGGCCTCAGCGACTGCCCTCGGGTGCTGAGTGCTGGCACCAGCCCTGGGCAAAGGATGGCACATCTCAGGCGGCAGAGGGGTGGGTGTCGAGTTACACCTGCTGCCTCTGCGCAAGAGGAGTCAGAGCGAAGAACAAAATGTTCTCAAGTCAAGCAGCGACTTCCCCCACTCCCTTCTCTTGACCCCTTCTCATACTGATCTATTTTACTCCTCACCTCCCGTTAATAATTTGGATTAATCGTCTACTGTCACAATCAATAGGAAGAGTTGAGCAGACAAATAAATGCTATCTACATTGTTAACAAGGGACACAGGTGGCGCTGTGGGTTAAACCACAGAGCCTAGGACTTGCCGATCAAAAGGTTGGCGGTTCGAATCCCCGCGACGGGGTGAGCTCCTGTTGCTCGGTCCCTACTCCTGCCAACCTAGCAGTTTGAAAGCACGCCAAAGTGCAAGTAGATAAATAGGTACCGCTCCGGCGGGAAGGTAAACGGCGTTTCCGTGCACTGCTCTGGTTCGCCAGAAGCGGCTTAGTCCTGCTGGCCACATGACCCGGAAGCAGTACGCCGGCTCCCTCGGCCAATAAAGCGAGATGAGCGCCGCAACCCCAGAGTCGGTCATGACTGGACCTAACGGCCAGGGGTCCCTTTACCTTTAGATTGTTAGCAGTTTCGGTTAACAAGCATTCTTCCTTGCAGGGTCCAGGGGTCCCTTACTCTGTCCCAACCCAAAATTTACAACTCCTGCCCCTCCCCCACGGCACCCGCTCTAGCCTTCTTCACTTGAAGACTCTGAAAAGGGAGGCTTTTTAGCCCCTGGCAACCTCAGGTCAAACTCCCCAAGACCCGGCAACCCTATTTCCTGTTGGAGGAGGAAGTCTGCATGTACACCAATGCCACACACAGCCCCCAACCGGTTTGGTTCCACACTTTCCTCTGTCGTGTGTCCTCCCACTCTTACCTCGCTCTTTTGCAACACAGGTGCGCACATCTGTAAGATGACAGGGCTCCCTTTTCTCTCTCTCCTTTTTGCAGAGCTGAGGGGAGTACGTGGCGGGGGGCGAGGGCAGGGTGGAGAGACTCTCCCTTCCTTGCAATGATGCCTATCTTCCCTTTAGCAGTTGCATGCGTCAAGGAGGGGGAATTTGGCCTGCGAAATGCGGCGATGCAGGTGTTGCCAAATTTCCAACCGTGGCTGCTAAGAGGCAAAGGAGCTAAGTGGAGTTGGGAAAGCTGGCGCCCTGGGAGACGCTCACCACTGTCAGTCTGAGTTGCACAAATACTTATCTGAGACAAACCAAATAAAGCCATATCTATCTAATCTGTAGCTGCTGGTTTTTGTAAGAGGACTTCATTAAAAAACACCTACACACAGCTAAGATCTCTCGCAGACCTTGTTTAACATTTGATTTGGTTGCGCTACGCTGATGTAGGAATTAGGCAATGCTTTGTCTTTAGTAGAACATCATGCGATTGTTGTTGACATGTCTTCCCATTATACAGCACATTGAACCCACACATTTCACAGCCTTTCCTTATCACTTTCTAGGTTGAATCTCCACGAGGTCTTATCACTTCTCACCTCCCAGACTGGCTCTGGTGTAATTAGCAATTGCTTGACACCTGTCGTTCAGCAAGTGAAGCCTTTTCTCCTGTTGCTGCATGCCCTGTATTGGGGAAGAAGCTCCTTTTGCCTGTCTGCTAATTTAAAAGCGCAGGAGCCAAGCCAGATGGAAAATGGTGGCTACCCAGCTTGTCACAGAGTCCTGACAATCAAATTGTCGGATGTCCAATGAAGACTGGAGATGAAACTAAAAGCATAAAGAAGTCAGGAGGGGATGGAGGGCTGATGGGGTGGGGTAGGGAACCGATTCTACTCATTTGAATGTGGCAAAATGTGAATTATTTGCAGACGCTGTTCAAAACCATGGAAGCCTCTTCAGTGCAAACTCTCATTAACTGTAGGACAACCTTTCAGTGGGCATGGGTGCTGTGTTCACCCCAAGAAGTTAGAATTTTTAGGGGTGTTCTACTTAGCTGGGGTTGCTTTCCTTTGAAAAAAATGTCACCGGACGATTATTGGGGTGTGTGTGTTCTTTTTTAAAAATCGTGATTATTTACAAATATACAGGTCTGTCAATATATGGCAGTGATGGGGAGCTGTTTTCAGACTGAGGGCCACATTCTCTTCTGAGCTACCTTTCAGGGGCCACCTGCCAGGGGAAGGTGGGGCTGGAGGGGAACAAGGAGTGCGAATTTTACCTCAGTACAGGAGGCTAGTTTCCGCACACACTCGCTATTGCTGATATTAATATTGTGCAGCATGAAGTGTTTGGATGCATAAGAACCGGCTTCTTTTGGAAAGAAAGCATTGTCCAGACCCATAAAAATATTATTCAAAGTTTACTTGCAGAACTCATCAAAAACGCAACAAAAAAAAAACAGGAAATGATACACCCAAAATATCCATTAAATCTTGTGCAATGACCAGCACAGGCTCAGCATCTTCTTAGAAACAAAAGATAATTTTTTAAAAATCCAAACTGTGTCTCTTCCCCCAAAGCCTGCATTCCAGCACCCACCGGCCTAAGGCTATGCAGCTTTTGAAGAGCCATTTGCATCCTTTTGTTCTCTGTCGGGTTCAGAGAAACACTGAAGCCACCAACCAACCTTTCAAGATGGCGGTTTTGGAATCCCAAACCTTCATCGCCTGATCTAAGGTTACAATACTCACCTGTTATGCTGGCAGGAAACAACCATTAGTTAATTTATCAACTCAGCGGAAGCTCAGAGAGAGCTTGCCATTCCATTCCCTCCCAACATTTCTCCAATGAAAATAGGGACGTCCTGTTCCATAATAATACATAATAGTTTTATTATTTATACCCCGCCCACCTGACTGGGTTACCCCAGCCACTCTGGACGGCTTCCAACATATAAAAATAATATCAAAACATTAAAAAATAATACTACAGGGCTGCCTTCAGATGTCTTCTAAAGGTTGTAGCGTTACTTATCTCCTTTGCTTGTGAGTGGCATAACTCTATACCCTCCAACTTTTCTCAGATGAAAATAAGGAAAAGCAGGACATTCAGGGATCAACTCAGAAACCGGGATGGCTTCTGTAAATCCGGGACTGTTCCCTGGAAAACAGGGACACTTGGAAGGTCTGCTGTTCTTTAGCTTCAGTGGAATCTCCCCTTGTTAAACCTTTTCACCAGTACACAGACATTCCTATTTCGGTGTCAATTCAGCCAAGACCTAACACTCACACAACCCTCTCTGCCCACCATCCAGGACTGTGGAGAGTCTGGAAAGCCAGAGGGGGAGGCATAGACAGCCGCATTTGACCCCCAACACTTCACTCTGAGCGCTGCCCCCCAGTCCTGGTTTGCAATAGACCCTGCTAACACACACACACACACACACAGAGAGAGAGAGAGAGAGAGAGCGCTCTGTCTTTATTTTTTTGAATGAAATGAATTAAGCAATTGGATTCGAATTCCAAGCGAAAGAATAGGGCAAACGTGTGTGTCAGGGAACTGCCATCAGTGCCGGAGGGAGAGAGCGAGCTCCAGAGGGATCCCAGAGAGCGTCCCGGGATTGGGAGAGGCAGCCCATCTTCTGGGGAAGGGAATCAGCTCAGCTCCAGTGGAGAAGGGGGGCAGATGGGGGAATCAGAGAGGGGGGTCACATGACTCCTTGCCGGGGACCAGCGGGGGGAGGAAGGGTCCTCCGCTGCCTACGCCCTCCTTGCGCAGAAGGCTTCCGTGCAGGGAGAGTAGGAGGAGACTGGGTGTGAAAGAACTTCTTTGCTGGAAGAAGTTTAAGAAATGCCCACTGACGGATTCTGCCAGCGATTGAGACAGCCACGGGTGAGTGGCTGTCCGGACAGTAAAGGTTCACTCAGGCAACCCAGCCAGGTGTTGGCACAGGCTTACGCACGAGCAACCCCTAGAATCATTACAGTGTGGCTCACAGTGTAATCAGCAGCGGCTGATAAGATGCCACTAGAATGAGGTGATCAACATTGTAAGGACGTTGGAGGAGAGATAATTGTTTTCATTAATGAGATTTCTGTGCCAAGTATTTGTTGAGGCCGAGTCACACCAAGGGTGCAATTTGTTTATGGATTTGACACGGTGCCAACTGTTTACAGCAAGGGTGCATAACTAGGGCACTCCAATGTTTCCCCCCCCCTAGACTACAGATCCCATCATCGCTGACCATAGGCCATGCTGGCCACCGTGTCTGATGGGAGTCCAGCCACATCTGGAGGGCCACAGCTCCCCACCCCTGTTCCACAGAGCACAGTAGATTTGTAAATCAGCAGCTTCAGACTGGAATCCCCGTTTGAAACTATTTTGGGGGTTCAGGGGAATGTGGCATTATACATTCCTTCATCCTAAAAAACGCATCGGCACTATGCCTTTAAAGCGCTGTGATACCATTTTAAACAGTCATGGCTTCCCCCAAAGAACCCTGGGAACTGTAGTTTGTTACAGGTGCTGAAAGTTGTTAGAATAAATACACCCCTTCCCCTCACCGAAGTACAATTCCCAGAGTTCCCTGGGCAGAGGGGTTGATTGTTAAACCACTCTGGGAATTGTAGTTCTGTCAGAGGAATAGGGGGTCTCCTAACAACTCCCACCACCTGTAACAAACTACAGTTCCCAGGAGTCTGGGAGGGGGGAGGTCATGATTGCTTAAAGTGGTATAAGGTAAAGGTAAAGGTACCCCTGCCCGTACGGGCCAGTCTTGACAGACTCTAGGGTTGTGTGCCCATCTCACTCAAGAGGCCGGGGGCCAGCGCTGTCCAAAGACACTTCCGGGTCACGTGGCCAGCGTGACATTGCTGCTCTGGCGAGCCAGAGCCGCACACGGAAACGCCGTTTACCTTCCCGCTAGTAAGCGGTCCCTATTTATCTACTTGCACCCGGGGGTGCTTTCGAACTGCTAGGTTGGCAGGCGCTGGGACTGAACAACGGGAGCGCACCCCGCCGCGGGGATTCGAACTGCCAACCTTTCGATCGGCAAGCCCTAGGCGCTGTGCTTTTACCCACAGCGCCACCCGTGTCCCAAAAAAAGTGGTATAAACAATTTTTAATGTCTACCCACAGATAGGGTCTAAGCGTCCATTAGACTCTCTCTGTTGTTTTTGCCGCAACGAAAATGAAGATGACAGCTACCTTTCTGGAATTTCACAGATTTAGGAATTTGAGATTTGAGGGATGTCAAAATCTATTTAAAATGGCATGTTGGTACATCGACTAGGATAGGTTATGGAAAACCCATTGATGGGTTAAAAAGATGCCCTGGCTGGTGCTGGAAAAGATTTAAAAAATGAAAGACAGTAAATGTAACTATGATTAATAAATAATGTTTGCAAAAAACACCGCCTCGGTGGCTGGCGCCATCTCATTCCTTCCTCCCTCCCACATGGAAGATGACAGTGGCCAAAATATGTGATGACTTCCCTTGCCATACTGTACTTGAATGATGATCTGTCCCACAGGAAAGAGGAATTCAGTTGAGGGTTGACTCTACCCTACTACCCGCAACAGGATCATGTGCCAAAGACACGTAAGGCCAACATTTTTGGGCCGGTAGGAACATAAGGAACATGCCCTCCAACATTTTTCTGATGAAATAGGAGCGGTTTTGTAATTTATTCTCTGTCTACCTGACTGGTTTCCCCAGCCACTCTGGGCTGCTTCCAACATATACAAACACACACACACAAATTAAACTTTTTTAAAACAAACCTTCTCTGTATAGAGCTACCTTCAGATGTCTTCTTAAGGTTTTATAGTTACTTATATCCTTGGCCTGGGGGTCGCATAACTCCATAAGGTAAAGGTAAAGAGACCCCTGACCATTAGGTCCAGTCATGGCCGACTCTGGGGTTGCGGCGCTCATCTCGCTTTATTGGCTGAGGGAGCCGGAGTACAGCTTCTGGGTCATGTGGCCAGCATGACTAAGCCTCTTCTGGCGAACCAGAGCAGTGCACGGAAATGCCGTTTACCTTCCCGCTGAAGCGGTACCTATTTATCTAATTGCACTTTGAGGTGCTTTTGAACTGCTAGGTTGGCAGGAGCAGGGACTGAGCAATGGGAGCTCACCCCATCGCGGGGATTCGAACCGCCGACCTTCTGATCGGCAAGCCCAAAAAGCTCAGTGGTTTAGACCACAGCGCCACCCGCGTCCCATGCACAACTCCATACCCTCCAACATTTCTTTGATGAAAACAGAGACGTCCTAGGGGAAAGTGGGACATTCCGGGATCAAAATGATGACGACGACGATGAAATAGGACATCCTTATTTTCATCGGATAAATGTTGGAGGGTATGGGCTCATTCGCCTAAGAATGCCCCTGGTTCTGGCAATAGACATAAGGATATGTACAACTGGAGCCTGGTTCCCAAGCTCTTCGTCCTCTTCTTTCTATGCCAAGACGGCAAAAAACTGTGCTAACTCAGCATGCTTGGGTATCAGTACTTGCACTGAATTTATGGAGAAGCTCAGACTCTTGTCGTGGCATTTCTGAGGGAGGTTCCAGGCCTGGGGAGAGAATAGACATTAATCCACCCTTCCCCACCCTGTTTAATAGGCCAAGTGTACACTTAATTAAGTGCTTAAGAAGTCAGACAT
This sequence comes from Podarcis muralis, assembly GCF_964188315.1. Taxonomy (NCBI): domain Eukaryota; kingdom Metazoa; phylum Chordata; class Lepidosauria; order Squamata; family Lacertidae; genus Podarcis; species Podarcis muralis. Next base: position 9,961,797 of record NC_135670.1, on the reverse strand, counting down.
CAGAAGAGCCGTGGCAGACTTGGGTGCCTTCAATTTCAGAGGTCCACTGCCCGACAACTTTCACGACCGGCCTTGATGATCAAGAGCCCTGCTGGATCACACCAGTGGATCATCTATTCCCATATCCTGTTCTCACAGTGGCCAACCAGAAGCCTATGGGAGGAGGCCGTGTGAGCTGGATCTGAGCACAAGAACACCTGCCTGGGAGTGGGCCTAAGCCAATAGAATGGCTGGGGCAGGTTCCACAGGAGGGAATGTATTGGGGCACCCGATCTCAGTGATCACGGGCCGGAGGAGGAGTTACGCTAAGACCAGACCATGTCATTACCGAGGAGGCAGGTTTAGTCATTGTCTGAGGACTATCCCTGCCTCCAGGTCTGGTCCTGACCGGAAGGATACTGGAATCAGCAAGGGAAACCCACATGACCTGAAAGTGTTGCTGTGCAATGCCAGGTCAATGATGAATAAAACCACTGCCATCCATGACCTGATTGTGGATGGAGGATTTGACCTGGCATGTGTGACAGAGACCTGGTTGGATGAGGCAGATGGGCCTGTCCTTGCTGCTGCTTGCCCACCAGGTTTCTCTTATGCACAGCAACCCAGGTCATGTGGGCGGGGAGGGGGGGTTGCAGTGATTTTTAGGAAGTCATTAGTCTGCACCAGGCATCCTATTGGGAAGACCCAATTTTCTGAGTGCATGTTCTGGAAGTTGGGCAATAGGGGCAGTACAGGATTCCTATTGGTGTACCGACCTCCCCGCTGCACCAAGGATTCCCTGCCCGAGCTGCTTCAGGTCGTGGCGGATATGCTCCTGGAGACACCTAGCTTGGTTGTCCTGGGGGATTTTAACATCCATGCCGACACGACCTTACAAGGGGCTGCTCGGGACTTCATGGAAAGCATGGCCTCCATGGGGCTGTCCCTGAATAAGTTTGGCCCAACTCATAGCCGCGGACATGCCTTAGACTTGGTGGTTACCTCTACGGATGTTGGTGATCTGACATTAACTAAAAGCAAAACAAAAGAAGTGCCATGGTCAGATCACTTCCTGGTGCAACTGGACTTCTCTGTGACCCTTCCCCTCTGCAGGGAGGTGGGACCGATTCAGATGGTCCACCCCTGCCACTTAATGGATCCAATTGGCTTCCAGAGAGTGGTAGGGGATGTTTTATCCCATGTTGATGGCCTTTCAGCTGATTCCCTGGTGGCCCGCTGGAATGCGGAGTTAACCAGGGCTATTGACTGTCTGGCTCCGAAGCGCCCTCTCGGATTACATGGAGCACGGACAGCCCCGTGGTTTTCCCCGGAGCTGAGGGTGATGAAACAATCGTTGAGACGGCTAGAGCGCCGGTGGCGGAAAACTCATTCTGAATCAGACCGGACACGGGCTAGAGCTCAACGTCGAGCCTACCAAGTGGCAATGGCGATGGCGAAGAGGGCCTTCTTCACCGCCTCCATTGCATCTGCAGAAAACAGCAGCAGGAGACTTTTTCAGGTGGTTCGCAATCTATCGGAACCACCTGCACCACCGGGGCCTGGTAGGGACCCCAAGATCTCTTGCAATGCTTTTGCAAGGTTTTTTGCAGATAAAGTCGCTCAGATTCAGAAGGAGGTAGACTCCACCGTGGGAGCAGGGCGAGGGTGGGAGAGTGCTAGAGTTCTGTCTAGTCCTGTTACATGGGATCAGTTCCAATCTGTTACCTCCGAGGATGTGGACAGGCTGCTTGGACAAGTGAAACCGACCACCTGTCTCCTTGATCGTTGCCCATCCTGGCTGATAAAACCGAGCCGGGAAGGGCTGGGCGATGGGCTCTGCGGGGTGGTGAATGCTTCCCTCTGTGAGGGAGCCTTCCCAGTGTAAGCACCTCGGGGCAGGAAGCTTATTCTGATTTTTTGTTTATAAGGTAAAGGGTAAAGGGACCTTTGACCATTAGGTCCAGTCATGATCGACTCTGGGCTTGTGGTGCTCATCTCGCTTTATTGGCCGAGGGAGCCGGCTTACAGCTTCCGGGTCATGTGGCCAGCATGACTAAGCCGCTTCTGGCGAACCAGAGCAGCGCACGGAAACGCCGTTTATCTTCCCGCCAGAGCGGTACCTATTTATCTACTTGCACTTTGAGGTGCTTTCGAACTGCTAGGTTGGCAGGAGCAGGGACCAAGCAACGGGAGCTCTCCCCGTTGCGGGGATTTGAACCGCTGACCTTCTGATCGGCAAGTCCTAGGCTCTGTGGTTTAACCCACAGCGCCATCAGCTAATCAGCAATTTAGTCACTGCCCCAGTCAGCAGGTTTTAACAATTCTTTCTTTGTGTTTTGCCCTCTTAATGGTCTTACAACACACCTCTTTTAATCGCTTGACTTTTTAGCCTCGCCTGGTAAGGAAAAAATGTTCCAGTGCGGAATGTTCTCTATTTCAGCCAGGTGCGCCCTCTTCTAGGGGACACCATTCCGTTTTAAGAAACTGCACATTCTGTCAGAGGGAGGGTCTGTGTTCCCTTGAGAATCAAGACGTGGCCGACCTGTTGACCTGGGTATTGTTTCTTAATGTCCTAGGCTAGCTCAGGAATTCCTCTGAGGCTTGTATTTCTCTTTTCCCATCCCAAATACAGTGGTACCTTGGTTCTCGAACGGCTTGGCTCCCGGACGGCTTGGCTCCCAAACACCGCAAACCTGGAAGTAAGTGTTCCGGTTCGCGAATGTTTTTCAGAAGCTGAAGGTCCGACGCGACTTCCGCTTGAGTGCAGGAAGCTCCTGCAACCAATCGGAAGCCACGCCTTGATTTTTGAACGGTTCCGGGACTTCGGGAACAGATTACGTTCGAGAACCAAGATACCACTATAATCAAAATCCCACCGTTTATTTATAACTATACAGTCACACCTCGGGTTACAGATGCTTCAGGTTGCGTTTTTTCAGGTTACAGACACTCTGAAACCTGGAAGTACCGGAATGGGTTCCTTCCAGATTTCGGAGGTTGCGCATTAGCACTAAATCATGCTTTGCGCATGCGCAGAGACGCCAAATCGCAACCCACGGTGCACAGACACGCCGCTGCAGGTTGTGAATGCTGTGGGTTGCAAACGTGCATCCCGCACGGATTATGTCCGCAACCCAAGCGTCCACTGTACCCAACTTGCCCATGGGCAGAGGGACATCCTAAGGGGAAGCAGGGCATTTCGGGATCAAATCAGAAACCAGTACGACTTCTGTAAATCCGGGACTGTCCCTGGGAAACAGGGACACTTGGAAGGTCTGGATTGTGTCCTTGAGCTCTTGACTTGCTTTGCGGGTGAATTGAGTCTGTGTAGAAACCAGCCTTCTGGACAAAAACAGAGGGGCTGTTTCCAACTCATTCCTGCTCAGAGTAGGCCTGTTGAATATAATAGGCCCGAGTTCACCATGCCCACTGGTTTTAGTTTGTCCACTTTGAGCAGAACCAACGCTGATGCAACCCCATAACAGCCCTGTTCCCTTTTGCCTCTGGCCGCTCTCGCCCCCAGAAGAGAATGCAGCCCCCAAGCTGTACATTCAATTTTACCCTGTGTCAATTTTATCACATGCGTATCACAACTTTGTCCTCACAAGGAGCCTGCGAGGGAAGTTAGGTTGATTACCTATGAGATTTATGACTGCCTTCCATGTTCCTCATTTGAACCACAATGCCACATCTGGCTTGTCAGGACTGCAATCCCAGTTTATGATAACATTATGTGCTTTTAAAATTAAAAACTAGACAGCATCTTAAAACTAGACAGCATCCTAAAAAGCAGAGATATCACCTTGCCAACAAAGGTCCGTATAGTGAAAGCTATGGTTTTCCCAGTAGTGATGTGTGGAAGTGAGAGCTGGACCATAAAGAAGGCTGATCGCCGAAGAATTGATGCTTTTGAATTCTGGTGCTGGAGGAGACTCTTGAGAGTCCCATGGACTGCAAGAAGATCAAACCTCTCCATTCTGAAGGAAATCAGCCCTGAGTGCTCACTGGAAGGACAGATCCTGAAGCTGAGGCTCCAATACTTTGGCCACCTCATGAGAAGAGAAGACTCCCTGGAAAAGACGCTGATGTTGGGAAGGATGGATGGCACAAGGAGAAGGGGACGACAGAGGACGAGATGGTTGGATACTGTTCTTGAAGCTACGAACATGAGTTTGACCAAACTGTGGAAGGCAGTGGAAGACAGGAGTGCCTGGCGTGCTCTGGTCCATGGGGTCACGAAGAGTCGGACACGACTAAACGATTAAACAACAACAAAATTAAAAATGGTGGAGAGCAAGCCTGATGAGAGTGAAGCCTTTCCCTGAAGGCCTTAAACCATGGGTAGGCAAACTAAGGCTTGGGGGCCGGATCCAGCCCAATCGTCTTCTAAATCTGACCCATGGACAGTCCGGGAATCAGCGTATTTTTACATGAGTAGAATGTGTGATTTTATTTAAAATGCATCTCTGGGTTATTTGTGGAGCATAGGAATTCGTTCATTTTTGTTTTCAAGATATAGTCTGGCCCCTCACAAGGTATGAGAGACAGTGGACTGGTCCCCTGCTGAAAAAGTTTGAGGACCCCTGGATTAAACTAATCTAGTCGGAGGACACAGTGTACCTGATTAGTGGCAGGTCACCATCTTGCCTGAACATAATCACAAGAGTGTTTACTCGTCACAAGATTTATTCGTGACTTTGGTATCCTTGGCAGATGGTCAAGTAGATTTAAAAAGGTGCAGGCAATTAGATTTCAAAACCTGTTAGTGGGGAGGCAGGGCGAGGAGGAGAAGGGAAGTTCTATGTAAAAGAATCGAAATAATGTATTTATTGACATTATCTAACGGGTTTGTCCTCACCGGAGCAAAATGTGGATTTGCACCTGCCTGTCTCTCAATTAAATTCAGGGGCATCCATGCGAGGTCCTCCCCTTCCAAGAGCTGCCTCTTGGAATATTCTGATCATTTATTCTTTTAGTTAAGTATTTTTATTTATTTACTTATTTTGGCGAGGCAACAGGCCCCGTGCCCCCTGGCTATGCCCATGCTCCCCACCCAGCCGCCAATCCTATGAAAGTCCAAAATGGCCAGAAGTAAAAAAAACTCCATATTAAAAGAGTGTGAGAGGTCCGGAACCACACAGAGACGGTGAGGACATCATGTGGACCCCTTGCTTTAACCGGGAGACAGGGAGGTGCAAATGCATTTAAGCCAGATACCATAGCTGTCAACCTTCCCTTTTTTTGCGGGAAATTCCCTTATTCCAGCGCCGTTTCCCGCGGCTATCCCGGATTGTTAGATGTCCCGTAGACTGTCCCTGGGACAGGTGAGGCTGCTGATCCCTTATTTTCAAATCTGAAAGTTGACAGCTATGCACATACATTTAAGCCACATCCAATAGCACATTTCAAACACATTACTTGCATCACAGAATCCTGGGAACTCTCTCTCTCTCTCTCTCTCTCACACACACACACACACACACGGCGCTACCATTCCCAGCATCCTTAAACTACAGTTCCCAGGATTATTATTTTTTGGGGGGTGGTTCATGTGTTTTACACATGCATTGATTAAATGTATGGCGTAGTAGATCTACCCATATTATCAGTTACAGATAGGTAGCCGTGCTGGTCTGCCGTAGTCAAAACAAAAAAAATTCCTTCCAGTAGCACCTTAAAGACCAACTAAGTTAGTTCTTGGTATGAGCTTTCGTGTGCATGCATCTGAAGAAGTGTGCATGCACACGAAAGCTCATACCAAGAACTACCCATATTATATTCACCATGGAGACAGCGAGATGTATTTTTACAGATGGCGTTTCTGTATATGATGGAAGCTGTTAAAGAGTGGCTGGGGCGACCCAGTCAGATGGGCGGCAGTACAAATAATAAAATAATAATAATAATAAAAATAAATAATAAAAATAATTAAAAAAACACTTTTTCGGGCTTATATTTTTTTTGGGGGGGGGGAGCGGAGCGATGAAAGGAGGCTGTTGCTGGGGGAGGCCACGACAGCAGATGACTGATCACGATTTACCAATTATTATGAATCACTATTAATTCCAGGGGGGGAGTGACAACGGGAGTCTCCGCTGCAGCCACGAAAACTGCGTCGAGCCTTTGGCAACCCAACAGATCGATTGGGGAGAGGAAGCAAAAATCTTCCCACGCCGGGAGAAATGTCCTTGTTTCAAGTTTCTTTGCAGGGCGGATCCGACCCTGCGGCATCTTTTTTGCTCCGAAGCAAGCAACTGCCTCCCTCCATCCCAGGCAGCACGCTTGCTCCCAAGTAAACGGGCCCCCTCTGCTCCCAGGGGGTTAATTGCTCGGCGGATGCCCGGTGCCGGCAGAGCGAACCCCCACCCGCCTGCAACACAGGTGTCATGTGACCGCAGATCATATGATCAGCTCGCCTTGGGCTGGCTGTAAAAGTCCGGCTGTTTCCTGGTGGCTGCTGGAAGGGGAAAAGGACACCGACTCTCGTCTTGCTGGGTAAGCGGGTCTCTTTATATTTTTTTATCTTATTCCTCATGCTGGGGAGGGATTCTTCTGACCCTCCCCACTTTGCTTCCTGGCACCAACTCTTTTATGAGCTGGCTTAAAATAAGGTTACCAGATTTTTTTCAATGAATCCGGGGACACTTTAAATAAATTGAATAAAATAAAATAAAAACTACACGTGCGGGACGTTGATGCTGCAGCGATGGCGGTGGCAGAGGGGCAGCCTCCGCCTTGACCTCAACCGCCACCTTTCGCCTTCCTCCGAGGCTTCTGTCTCCTTCCTCCATGAGCCTGGGCATCCCCTGACTTGTTGGTTCTTCGGTGATGGTGGGGAAGCGGTGTGCTTTGGGTCAGGCATGGAAGGCAGAGAAGGAGGGCGGAGAGCGGCCCCAATCCCATTCCTACTTGCGTGCAAGCAGGAGGGGGTGGGGTTCACATTGCCTTTCGGCGTAGCTGTCAGCCTTCCCTTTTTTTTGCGGGAAATTCCCTTATTTCAGCACTGTTTCCCGCTGCTATCCCCGATAGTTAGATATCCCGTAGACCAGGGGTGTCTAACTCAAATTCATCGGGGGCCGCATCAGCAGTTTGGTCACCCTCAAAGGGCCGGTTGTATCTGTAGGACTTACAGTACAGGAGAGAAGGGTTCAGGCAGCCGTGGGATCTGTCACATCACAGGATGGCATGCGCTCAATATAAAAACAAGTGGAGGTTTCCGGAATGCATGTAAAGTGGAGGTTTCCTGTGTAGAACGGCCGGCGCTGCTAGAGGGCAGACGTTCTCTGGCTTGTAGGCTGAGGCGGCTTTCTTGTGTCAAAAAAAAAAAAAGCAAGAATAAAAGGTGAAGGCTGGCGGCTGGCGGCGGCTACACGGGCCACATGACGAGGTCCGGCGGGCCGGATTCGGCCCGCGGACCTTGTGTTTGACACCCGTGCCGTAGACTGTCTCACAGGTGAGGCTGCTGATCCCTTATTTTCAAATCTGAAAGTTGACAGCAATGCCTTTCGGAGCAGCCCCATCCCAACTCCTACATGTGTGCAAGCAGGAGGGGGCAGGGATCTCTCAGGCAGCGCGATGCCTCCCTTCCCATCGGAGCAGCCCCAATCCCGTTCCTACTTGCCTGCAAGCAGGAGGGGGTGGGGATCCCTCAGCTGGGAAGGGAGGCTTCCCGTTGCCTAACTGAGAGATCCCTGCCCCGATTCCTCTTGCATGCAAGTAGGAGTTGGGATCAGGGTTGCTCCGATAGGCAGCATGAAGCCTCCCTTCACAGCTTAGTCACTGGGGTCAAAAAAAGGTGGAGGCAGCCCGGAAGCTGCATCTTAGAGCCCCTGCACCACCATCATATGGGGACTTCCGAGCAGCTCCTGAAGCCAGACAGAGCCAACTGCTCCGGGCTGCTGAGAAGAAGAAGAGGAGTTTGGATTTGATATCCCGCTTTATCACTACCCGAAGGAGTCTCAAAGCAGCTAACATTCTCCTTTCCCTTCCTCCACCACAACAAACACTCTGTGAGGTGAGTGGGGCTGAGAGACTTCAGAGAAGTGTGACTAGCCCAAGGTCACCCAGTAGCTGCATGTGGAGGAGCAGAGACGTGAACCCGGTTCCCCAGATTACGAATCTACCGCTCTTAACCACTACACCACACTGGCTCTCCAGACTGCCGCTGCTGCGTTTCCCGGGGGACGTTAGATGAAATCTGGGGACGTTCCAGGGATGGAATTTGTCCGGGGACTTATTCGCAAATCTGGGGACTGTCCCCAGGAAACGGGGATGTCTGGTGACCCTATCTGAAAACTAACGTCAAGCCACTTCACCTCCTACCTTTAAGTAATTATCGTTAGGGTGGCCATATTCCAAAGGTTCCTGTGCATTGTATCTATTGTGTATAGAAAAGGGGATTCCGGCTTCTCTGGTGAAATCCAGCTGCTTAAAGACCCCTGCCCCCCTATTATTATTATTATTATTATTCGCCTTCTCTTAAAATGCTTGTCAGTTCGTTAATAGAAGGCGGGAGGTCTCTGCCCCTAGATGCTTACAGTCAAAAAATCGCTGCAGAAGAGAGAACACCCGAGGGAATGGAGTGGGAAGGAGGCTTAGGTGGATGATTTAGATTTCATAGCGTTAGGCTTAGTTACTGTAGGTGCAGGAAAAGGAGAGATTTGGAGGGAGGGAGAGTCCCCGCTGCTATATGTACATGCTGTGTGATTTATAGGAGGTTTGTTGCAGTTTTCTACTGCGGACCGGACGGTCACCTCAGCAGCATATATTCAAAGCACTAGGCCAGCCTTTCTCAACCTGTGGATCCCCAGATGTCGTTGAACTACAACTCCCATCACCCCTAGCTAGCAAGGCCAGAGCTCAGGGATGATGGGAGTTGTAGTCCAACAACAGGGTTGGGGGCATCAGGCTCAGGGGCCATGTGCAGCCCCAAGGCCTCTATATCTGGCTGCACCCCACTTCCCCAGGCCACGTCCCTCAGCAGCTCTGCTTCACCTCCCACCCTGGCTTCTGAGCATTTTTTGCTTGGCGGGAATATGCCCTGGGACTCCCATAATGCCTCTTGCTTGGAAGATCAGGAAGGGGGGGGGTTTGAATGTGGGTAGCAGTGTTTCCCAAACTTGGGTCTCCAGCTGTTTTTGGACTACAACTCCCATCACCCCTAGCTAGCAAGGCCAGAGCTCAGGGATGATGGGAGTTGTAGTCCAACAACATCTGGGGACCCACAGGTTGAGAACCGCTGCACTAGACAATCACAGTTTGTCCCCCCCAAAGAATTCTGGGAATTGTAGTTGGTTCAGAGAGTTGTGGGGAGGCCCCTATTTCCCCATATGGTTCCAGTTAAATGGAGCATCCCTCTTCCCGGGGAATTTCCCCCTTTGTGAGTGGGCAAGGTGCAGAGTGGGTGGAACCGGTTCGGCTTCTTCGGGCGTGCTGGGACTGGGCCAACAAACCAAATCCTGTCAAGCCAGATGTCAAACCTGGTGACAAAGTACAGGAACATAGCATTGTAGAGTTGGAAGGGGACTCCTGCGGTCATCTAGTCCAACCCCCTGCAATGCAGGAATCCTTCACCCAATGTGGGACTCGAACCCCCAACCCTGAGATTAAGAGTCCCATGCTTTGCCAGGTTTCAGACCCGGGGCCGCTTTTAACCCAAACAGGGCTGCTGTCAAGGTTACTGAGGCACAGAGATGCTTAAGGTCTTCTGCTGAGGCTCTTTTCTGTGGACCTAACTCAGTGTTGTCTACACTGACTGGCAGCAGCCCTTCAGGCAAGGGTTTCCACCTGCAACCCCACTTGGAAATGCTGGGGATTTTGTTTGGGACTTTCTGCATGCATAGGAGATGTTCGGCCATCGAGTTTATGGCCCTTCTATTCTGCATGGGGATTTGCAAACTGCTTGGCTGTGCCTTTAAGAGCAGCCTAGGGTGTGGGAATTCAAGCAGTGATGCTTCTCTTGTTATGGAGATAAAAATGCAGATAAAATCCTGGGCTGGAAATGAAGTGACTGGGAGGCGGGGCGAGATCACTTCAAGTGCGGGATTTCTGTCTAGCGTGTTGTATTATGTAAAAAAAACCCCCACATACTGTAGAGCATGGGTAGGCAAACTAAGGCCTGGGGGCTGGATGCGGCCCAATCACCTTCTCAGTCCGGCCCGCGGATGTTCCGAGAATCAGTATGTTTTTACATGAGTAGAATGTGTCCTTTTATTTAAAATTTATCTGGGTTATTTGTGGGGCCTGCCTGGTGTTTTTACATGAGTCGAATGTGTGCTTTTATTTAAAATGCATCTCTGGGTTATTTGTGAGGCATAGGGATTTGTTCATATTTTTTCCCAAAATAAAGTCCAGCCCCCCACAAGGTCTGAGGGACAGTGGACCAACCCCCTGCTGAAAAAGTTTGCTGACCCCTGCTGTAGAGGAAGGGTAATGTTCTGTCTAGGGGACGCGGGTGGCGCTGTGGGTAAAAGCCTCAGCGCCTAGGGCTTGCCGATCGCATGGTCGGCGGTTCGAATCCCCGCGGTGGGGTGCGCTCCCGTTGCTAGGTCCCAGCGCCTGCCAACCTAGCAGTTCGAAAGCACCTCCGAGTGCAAGTAGATAAATAGGGACCGCTTACTAGCGGGAAGGTAAACGGCGTTTCTGTGTGCGGCTCTGGCTCGCCAGAGCAGCGATGTCACGCTGGCCACGTGACCCGGAAGTGTCTCCGGACAGCGCTGGCCCCCGGCCTCTTGAGTGAGATGGGAGCACAACCCTAGAGTCTGTCAAGACTGGCCCGTACGGGCAGGGGTACCTTTACCTTTTAATGTTCTGTCTGAGGCAGTTTATCCACCCTTGGTTCTCATCTTGCACTCAGCTCTCACCTGTGGCTCCTGGTAGCTGTCAGCATGTGACAGCAGCCATACCCTGGGAATGGCTTTGAGTGAGGGGAGCCGATGGGTCTCAAACCCTCGGTGAGTGAGGGGCTTCCCCCGCATGCAAAGACAGGCTCTGGCGGATGGAGCGGACAAGACCAGGATTGGGTCAAGAAGGGGGTTTCTTCACATGCTGCCGAGGGAAGTGAGGGGTAGATGGGGCTCGTCCACCTGGGAAGGGAGCCCATCTCAGAGAAGGAAACCTCCGATCCTAAACCGCCGCTGCCTTGTGGGATATTTTCAGGAGACAAAAAGGCTCAGGAGTAAACCCTACACAAATCCAGAATAGAGTCCCTAAGATGGGAAAGGAAATTGTAAGTTATATTTGTGGGTCGAGGTACGAAGTCCGGGTCACGAAAAAGACCCCTAATAACAGTGGGTCACCATTCTGCCAATAGGTCTGAAGATGGCTCACCTTCCTCCTCCGCTGCCTCTTGCGCACACCCCGGATGTGTAGTGTCATAAATTGAGTGAAACATCTGGGTTCCCTATCTGTACGGGACATCTATGATAACAATAATGTATTATTTATATCCCGCCAGTCTGGTTGGGTTTCCCCAGCAACTCTGGGCGGCTTCCACCAGAATCGTAAAATACAATAACCTATTAAACATTAAGAGCTTCCCTAAACAGGGCTGCCTTCAGAATTCTTCTAAAAGCCTGGCAGTTGTTTTTCTCTTTGACATCTGGTGGGAGGGCGTTCCACAGGGCATGTGCCACTACTGAGAAGGCCCTGTGCCTGGTTCCCTGTAACTTGGCTTCTCGCAGTGAGGGAACCCCCAGAAGGCCCTTGGCACTGGCCTTAGCTGTGGCCTTATCTTGCCTAGGCTGGGGTGTGGCCTACCTTACGTGGAAACAACCAACAATTTGGGACACACATTGCCAGGAGGAAGGGCTGTGGACCTACTTCCAGACTACGTGTTCGCTGATTGGTGTGCAGGGAGCGTAGAGGATGTTGGCTGCTTAATGTGCGTCCATAATTCCCGCAAATAGGGACTCCCTGTTTAAGCCAGAGCTTTCCAAGCCGTGTGTCGCGACATGTTAGTGTGTCGGCTGCAGTGTGCAGTTGTGTCGTGTGAACGTTCGCCCCACTCCTCCCGGGGCTGGAAAGGGGCTAGTTTAACCCCTGGTTTGCTAGTAAAACTGGATGACCACATTGTGCAACGATGCATGTCAAAAAATTGGGTTGCCAATGTGAAAAGTTTGGAAAGCTCTGCTTTAAACCGGAAGGGGAATAAGGGGTGTCTCCTGACAGCTCTCAGCACCCTTAACAAACTGTGTCTCCCAGAATTCCTTGGGGAAGCCATGAATCATAGAATCATAGAGTTGGAATAGACCACAAGGGCCATGGAGTCCAACCCCCTGCCAAGCAGGAAACACCATCAGAGCACTCCTGACATATGGTTGTCAAGCCTCTGCTTAAAGACCTCCAAAGAAGGAGACTCCACCACACTCCTTGGCAGCAAATTCCACTGTCGAACAGCTCTTACTGTCAGGAAGTTCTTCCTAATGTTTAGGTGGAATCTTCTTTCTTGTAGTTTGGATCCATTGCTCCGTGTCCGCTTCTCTGGAGCAGCAGAAAAAAACCTTTCTCCCTCCTCTATATGACATCCTTTTATATATTTGAACATGGCTATCATATCACCCCTTAACCTCCTCTTCTCCAGGCTAAACATGCCCAGCTCCCTTAGCCGTTCCTCAGAAGGCATAGTTTCCAGGCCTTTGACCATTTTGGTTGCCCTCCTCTGGACACGTTCCAGTTTGTCAGTGTCCTCCTTGAACTGTGGTGCCCAGAACTGGACACAGTACTCCAGGTGAGGTCTGACCAGAGCAGAATAAAGTGGCACTATTACTTCCCTTGATCTAGATGCTATACTCCTATTGATGCAGCCCAGAATTGCATTGGCTTTTTTAGCTGCCGCGTCACACTGTTGGCTCATGTCAAGTTTGTGGTCAACCAAGACTCCTAGATCCTTTTCACATGTACTGCTCTCAAGCCAGGTGTCACCCATCTTGTATTTGTGCCTCTCATTTTTTTTGCCCAAGTGCAATACTTTACATTTCTCCCTGTTAAAGTTCATCCTGTTTGTTTTGGCCCAGTTCTCTAATCTGACAAGGTCGTTTTGAAGTGTGATCCTGTCGTATGGGGTGTTAGCCACCCCTCCCAGTTTGGTGTCATCTGCAAATTTGATCAGGATGCCCTTGAGTCCATCATCCAAGTCGTTGATAAAGATGTTGAATAAGACCGGGCCCAAGACAGAACCCTGTGGCACCCCACTAGTCACTCTTCTCCAGGATGAAGAGGAACCATTGATGAGCACCCTTTGGGTTCGGTCAGTCAGACAGTTACAAATCCACTGAGTGGTAGCATAGTCAAGACCGCATTTTACCAGCTTCTTTACAAGAATATCATGGGGCACCTTGTCAAATGCCTTGCTGAAATCAAGGTAGGCTACATCCACTGCGTTCCCTTCATCTACCAGGCTTGTAATTCTGTCAAAAAACGAGATCAGGTTAGTCTGACATGACTTATTTTTCAGAAATCCATGCTGACTATTGGTGATCACAGCATTCCTTTCTAGGTGCTCACAGACTGTTTGCTTAATGATCTGCTCCAGAATCTTCCCTGGTATTGATGTCAGACTGACTGGGCGGTAATTATTTGGGTCCTCTCTTTTCCCCTTTTTGAAAATAGGGACAACATTTGCCCTCCTCCAGTCTGCCGGGACTTCGCCTGTTCTCCAGGAATTCTCAAAGATGACTGCCAGTGGTTCTGAGATCACATCTGCCAGTTCTTTTAATACTCTTGGATGCAGTTCATCTGGCCCTGGAGACTTGAATACATCTAAACTAGCCAAGTATTCTTGTACTATCTCCTTAGTTATTCTGGGCTGTGTTTCCTCTGCTGAATCATTTGCTCCAAATTTTTCAGGTCGGGCATTGTTTTCTTTATCGGAGAAGACTGAGGCAACTGTCTACAGTTCTAATACATTCGTACCTCGGAAGCCAAACGCCTTGCGATTTGGGACGTTTTGACTCCTGAACGCCGCAAACCTGGAAGCGAGTGTTCCGGTTTGCGAACGTTCTTTGGAACCCGAACGTCCGACGTGGCTTCTAATTGGCTGCAGGAGCTTCTTGCAGCCAATCAGTAGCCACGCCTTGACTTCCGAACGTTTTCCGTTCAACGGATTCCAGCAGAGGTTATATTTTCTGAGAATCCTCCGGAAAAACAATCTCTCAAAGGACCTGTTGATGGCATTTTACCATTGTACTGTGGAGAGCATATTAACTGGTGGTCTGTGTGTGTGGTTTGGGAGCTGCACGATCGGGGAGAAAACAATGCTGTCCAGGGTTGTAAAGACTGCGGAGAGAATAATTGGGTACACTCTTCCCACCTCGGATCAAATCTATGCTTTCAGGTGCCATAAGAAAGCTGCAGAGATAGCGCAGGATAGTGCACACCCCGGAAATGATCTCTTTCAGCTTCTGCCTTCTGGAAGAAGGTACAGGCTTATAAAGACTAGGACTAGCTGCCTGAGAAACAGTTTCTATCCAAATGCGATTTTGGTTTTAAACGCAGTGTAAGGAGTCTCTGTTTGGGACACGGGTGGCGCTGTGGGTAAAACCTCAGTGCCTAGGACTTGCCGATCGCATGGTCGGCGGTTTGAATCCCCGCGGCGGGGTGCGCTCCCGTTGCTCGGTCCCAGCGCCTGCCAACCTAGCAGTTCGAAAGCACCCCCTGGTGCAAGTAGATAAATAGGGACTGCTTACTAGCGGGAAGGTAAACGGCGTTTCCGTGTGCGGCTCTGGCTCGCCAGAGCAGCTTCGTCACGCTAGCCACGTGACCTGGAAGTGTCTGCGGACAGCGCTGGCTCCCGGCCTCTAGAGTGAGATGAGCGCACAACCCTAGAGTCTGTCAAGACTGGCCCGTACGGGCAGGGGTACCTTTACCTTTACCTTTTTAAGGAGTCTCTATGGGAGTATATTGTATTTAAAAACGGGGTATCAGAGTATTTAGAGGGCTAACCAGGTTGGGATAGCTGGGAATGTTTTATGTAGTTTTGTAGTAGTTTTATGTAGTTTTTCAATTTCATTGTTCTGCATGGGACAATGACAATAAAGATATCGTACAGTGGTACCTCGCAAGACGAAATTAATTCGTTCCGCAAGTTTTTTCTTCTTGCGAGTTTTTTGTCTTGCGAAGCACGGTTTCCCATAGGAATGCATTGAAAATCAATCAATGCGTTCCTAGGGAAACCGCCTTCAGACCAGGTCCGGGGACAGTCTGTCCCCCGACCTCTTCTGAAGGCTGGGGGGGGGGGGGGGACGACAAGGGCTTTTCTTCCCACTGCCAGCCTTCAGAAGGCTGTTCTGAAGGCTGGCGGTAGGAAGAAAAGCCCTTCTCCCCACCTCCCGCCCCGCAAGCTACGGGGACAGGAGGGCTTTGCTGCCGACCGCCAGCATTTTAAAAGCCCCCGGGACAGCGGAGACTTCTCCGCTGTCCCGGGGCGATTTTAAAATGCTGGCGGGCGGCAGCGAAGGCTTCGCTGCCGCCCGCCAGCATTTTAAGGACCTCTTCTGAAGGCCGGCGGTGGGCGAAAGTCTTTGCTCCCGACCGCCAGCATTTTAAAAGAGGTCCCCGGAGATTTCCCTATGGGCTTTCTTCTTGCGAAGCAAGCCCATAGGGAAATTTGTCTGGCGAAGCACCTCGAAAAACGGAAAACTCTTTCTTCTTGCGAGTTTTCCGTCTTGCGAGGCATTCGTCTTGCGAGGTACCACTGTATATCGTATCGTATAGTAGGCTTGTTGGTTTTTGAATGTCTTATGTAGATTTTTCAATTTCGTTGTTCTGTATGGGACAATGACAATAAAGATTATTGTACCGTACCATATCGTATATGCCTTAATTGGCCACAGCCCTCTCAGCTGGAGGGTGGGAGCTCTGTATTCTGCCACAGCCCTTGGAGCCAATGATGGGTGCTGCCTTGTCTCTCAAGGACCAGCTAATCTTGGTCCCATCTGCCAGCCACCTCACACCCTGCAAAAAAGAGGAGACAGATGTAACAGTTAGTTGCCCCGGAGATGTGGAAGCAATGGGGAATTACAGTCTGGAACCAGTTCCCCGTATCAGTCTGTGGTTTGGATGTGACTCCAGATCTCTGGAATCCCAAGATTGCTCTGTGGCCAGAGGTTTAATTGTACTTTATTTGCTATTACAAATGCCTTGCCTTCCAAGGAGTACACAGTTCTTCCTATTACAGTGGTACCTCGGTTCTCGAAAGCCTCTGTTTCAGAACCCGAACGCCAAAAACCTGGAAGTAAATGCTTTCCGTTTTCGAATGCGCCTCAGAAGTTCCGCTGCATGTTTTTGAATTTTCTCAACGGAATTTGCAGACGGCCCTTTGCGCCTCGGTTTTCGAACGTTTCAGAACTCGAACGGTCTTCTGCAACGGATTACGTTTGAGAACCGAGGTACCACTGTATATCCTCACTACAGCCCCGTGAGGTAGGTTAGGCTGAGTGACAGTGACAACAATGACAACAAAAGCCAAAGTACCTTAAATAAAAATGGAGGGGGGAGCAGGAGGCCTTAGCCAAGGAGGTTTCTGAATGCCATGCTGCCACGGGGCGCTTGAGTGCTGACCTAAGAAAACAAAGAAAGCATTAGCTTTAGCCTTTCCTCATTAAGGTGTTTCAACCCCGTGATTGTTTTTTGAAGCCTAAATTACACCCGGTTTTCCAAATGCCCCTTAGAAATCGATTCTTCAGCTCAGGAGGCTCATTTTTAAAAAGGAACCTGTTCCAAGTTCCAAGTGTCCCTAAGGAACTAATTCCAGCACATGTCTTTCCCTTACCACATGAGCCAGTTTGGTGATAAAGTTAGTTCAATCCATCTTGATAATAATTTTGATTAGTTTTCAGTTACATCCAATAATAGCCTCATTATAACAATACCAATTTATAAGTCAATTATTAATACTAATACAGTGGTACCTCAGGTTACATACGCTTCAGGTTACACACTCCGCTAAGCCAGAAATAGTGCTTCAGGATAAAAACTTTGCTTCAGGATGAGAACAAAAATCGTGCTCCGGCGGCGCAGCAGCAGCGGGAGGCCCCATTAGCTAAAGTGGTACCTCAGGTTAAGAACAGTTTCAGGTTAAGAACAGACCTCTGGAACGAATTAAGTCCTTAACCTGAGGTACCACTGTAGTTCAAATACCGAATTATATACAGTGGTACCTCTGGTTGTATGGGACGCGGGTGGCGCTGTGGGTAAAAGCCTCAGCACCTAGGGCTTGCCGATCGAAAGGTCGGCGGTTCGAATCCCCGCGGCGGGGTGCACTCCCGCTGCTCGGTCCCAGCGCCTGCCAACCTAGCAGTTCGAAAGCACCCCCGGGTGCAAGTAGATAAATAGGGACCGCTTACTGGCGGGAAGGTAAACGGCGTTTCCATGTGCTGCGCTGGCTCACCAGATGCAGCTTTGTCACGCTGGCCACGTGACCCGGAAGTGTCTCCGGACAGCGCTGGCCCCTGGCCTCTTAAGTGAGATGGGCGCACAACCCCAGAGTCTGTCAAGACTGGCCCGTACTGGCAGGGGTACCTTTACCTTTACCTCTGGTTGTGGACAGGATCCGTTCTGGAGCTCTGGTCAGATTCTGAGGTTTCCACAACTGGAGGCACCGCTTCTGCGCATGCGCATGCAGCAAAAACCCAGAAATATACATCTGGGTTTGCCACTTATGTATCCTGAAGTTTACCTAACCAGAAGGATAAGTAAGCGGAAGTAGGACTGTAATTTAGATAAGGTGCTAGAATTGATGGCTTAATTATTTGCTTTATTTCTGCGTTCCAACATCTTATTAATTTCTATTCCATTGCAGTCATAATAATAATAATCCCTTCTACCAGGGGTGGCCAACTCCCAAGAGACTGTGATCTACTCACAGAATTAAAAACTGCCAGTGATCTACTGCCAGTGATCAAAGCCCTATTTTTTTTGGAGATCCGTCTTTCGTTCTGCAGATCATGCAACAATGGAGGGCGGGGCCGGATTTTCAATTACAAATCGATTTAGAATGGAAAGGGACCCAGTGATCGACCGAGATCTACCAATACCTCCCAGGCGTCTACCAGTAGATCGCGACTGACCTGTTGGATGTCCCTGCTTATACAACAACTTCAGTATTCACAACTTCTATTCGTGTTCACACATTAAATGATTGATGAAACTACAGGTGGAGCACTCAAACTATATTCTTGTTCTTCCTGTGTGTGGCAATTATTCTCTCCGTGGTGTTTCTTTCTGTCCTTGTAAAATTTTATGTCTATCGTTTCCCAGTTTGTGCTGTTCTCCATCATGCCTTGGGCAGAGCTGATATCCCACTGTTGTTTCAGAAATTTCTCGCTCCCTCTGTCCTTCGTTGTTTTGCAACTTTAAGAACAACTGCAAAAACCACTCATTCCCAATAAATATCCTGTTTTCGTCATTTTTCCTCTCAGCCTGGGAAGAAGAGTGGTCTGTCAAACTGCAGAGGACTCAATAATGAACCTTATCAGTTCCTTGGCAAGTTCGCAGGCTCCTTTCATTCTTCCGTCTGACTGAAGATAAATGAGCAGTTATACTTCCAATTACCATAATTTAAATTCCAAGTCGTCTTAGCATTATTGTTATTCAGAGTCAGCTCAAGTTTCCATTGTAAACCTTTTGCAAAATAGAGCTTCCCCTCCCCTTTCCCCCTTTTTTACACACACAGTTCCCTTTAATGTTATATTACATATCTATAATCCAATTCCTTCCATCCTCACTTGTCCAGATATAATTTGAACTAAATATTCAGTGTGTTTCCTTGGGAAGGGTGATATAAATGTGTCAAACTAATAAGTAAAATCGGACACGTCTAAATCACCTGATAAAATCATTGAATACAATTCCATGCGTCATACGTAATTTGGACTCTTAGAGATCTCAACCATCAGTGGTAGTATAAATATCGTAGATCCTAGGCCTAGGGCCTTTCCTTCCTTTCTGACAAATTGCAAAAGGCTGGGATAGGGCAGACATTCTGTGCATGTTCTACCTCCTCTGTCAGAGGCAGTGAATGCCCGTTGCTAGGAATCACAAGAGGGGAGAGTTGCTGTCGCACTCAGAACCTGCTCGTGAGCTTCCCATCGGGGCAGCTCCTGTGAGAACAGATAACACCGGTCCTAAGGGATCTGTATTGGCTCCCAGTATGTTTCCGACCCCAATTCAAAGTGTTGGTGCTGACCTTTAAAGCCCTAAACAGCTTTGGCCCCGTATATGTGAAGGGCCTTCTCGGTGGTGGCACCCTACCTATGGAATGCCCTCCCATCAGATGTCAAGGAGATAAACAACTCTTTGACTTTTAGAAGATATTTGAAGGCAGCCCTGTATAGGGAAGTTTTTAATGTTTGATGTTTTATTGTGTTTTTGATATTTTGTCGGGAGCTGCCCAAAGTGTCTGGGGAACCCAGTCAGATGGGCGGCATATACCGTATTTTTCACACTATAACACGCACCCGACCATAACACGCACATAGTTTTTAGAGAAGGAAAACAAGAAAAAAAAAATTCTAAACGAAACAGTGGATGTATGATTTTTGTGGTTCATGCTGTGGCCACAGACATGTGACCTGACGGCGAGTTTGGGGTAGCCCAATGCAAAAATCCTGAGGATCCATGTGGATCCATGCTTTGTAACCACGTTTTTGCACCACTGCGGCCCCAGGCAACAGTGGGTGCGTGATTTTTTTGGTGCAAGCTGTAGCCATGGACATGCTATGTGATCTGATGCTGAATTTGGGTTGACCCAGTGCAAAAATCCTGAGGATCCATGTGGATCCGTGCTTTGTAACCACGTTTTAAGTGGGGAGGGAAGGAAAAGCACTCAAGGGACAAGGAGCACACGTGGGGTGTGTGGAGAAGGATGCTGCTAATAATGCAGGTGAGGGTTTTAAGGGGAGAAGGAACACGCGTCGGGTGGGTGGAGAAGGATGCTGCTAATAATGCAGAAGAGGGGTATAAGAGGAGAAGGCTACTCTCCTCTCCCGCTTTGCTCCTTTAAAGCAAGCAGGCTCTGCTTCTCTCCCACCTCCCCGGCTTAGCGAGGAGTGAGCCACGGAGGAGGGAAGGAAGGGGAACCATGGATCCTCTGCTCACGACTGCAGCAGATCCCCTCCGCCACCCGCAGGCATTCGCTCCATAACACGCATAGACATTTCCCCTTACTTTCTAGGAGAAAAAAAGTGAGTGTTATGGAGCAAAAAAAACGGTAAATAATAAAATCATTATTATTATTATTATTATTATTATTATTATTATTATTATTATTACTGGAGAGCCAGTGTGGTGTAGTGGTTAAGAGAGGTAGACTCGTAATCTGGTGAACCGGGTTCGCTTCCCCGTTCCTCCACATGCAGCTGCTGGGTGACCCTGGGCTAGTCACACTTCTCTGAAGTCTCTCAGCCCCACTCACCCCACAGAGTGTTTGTTGTGGGGGAGGAAGGGAAAGGAGAATGTTAGCCGCTTTGAGACTCCTTAGGGAAGTGATAAAGCGGGATATCAAATCCAAACTCTTCTTCTTCTTCTCTGTTGCTGTTGTTATTGGCCTTTGGCCTCATCCAACAGAGCTCTTCTTAGATTCTTACCTCTAAAAAGGATAAAAATACCGCAAGTAAATAAATAGATAATGGGAAAGTTTAACTTAACAAATTGTGTGGTTGCTCCAGTGAACGAGATGTTTCACTCAATTTATGACACTACACATCCGGGGTGTGGGCAAGAGACATCAGAGGAAGAAGGTGAGCCATCTTCAGACCTAGTGGCAGAATGGTGATCCGCTGTTATTAGGCAGAAGGCAGCAAAAACCCCAATTCCAGGTGATGTGGTGCCCCGTTATGGACTCTTCAGCAGGTTGGGCAACATAGCTGTCAAGTGTCCCTTATTTGAAGGGACAGTCCCTTATTCCAGCGCCATGTCCCGCTGCTGTCCCTTATTGATGGATGTCCCTTAAATGATGTCCCTTAAATTTCAAGGGAAGCAGCTCCTCTCCCTCCCTCCCTGCTGGCCACGGAGGAGGGAGGCGCCAACTGTGTTGCTTGGCTGTGTTGCTCACCCAATAAGAAGTCTAAGAACGACTGGGGGGTGGAGCTTGCATGCCTTGTGTGTGGCTAGTTAATGCAAGCTGAGGGGGTTTTTGAATGCTGGACGCCATTTTGGTGCATGTACTGCTGCAAACTTTGCAGTGCAAAGCCAGGCCGGGGAGCCATCTTAAGCTGAGGCTGCATAGGCCTTGTGGTGCATGTGATTCTGATTCTGTTCAGTTGAACCTCTGGTTACAAAGTTGGTTGGACAGTGTTCTCGAAGCTACCAGCATGAGTTTGACCAGACTGCAGGAGGACAGGAAGACTGGAGTGCCTGGAGCAGGTTGGGCAAAACAAAACAATATTAACTTTTGCTTGCTTTGTTCTGAAATATTCGTTGACATTTGATTAGTCGGATGCTAGGGAAAGGATAATGCAGATGTACAGCAGAGAAGTTAGAGAGCAGATGTTTGGGAGTCTGTGGCCTTCCAGATTCTGGACTCTAGCTCCCATCAGCCCCAGCCAGCATTGCCAGTGGTCAGGGATGATGGGAGTCGGAGTCCAGAAACATCGGGGTGGCCTCAACCCTCTCCTTGACACGTGTCCTAATCAATCAGGGTCACATAACAGAGGTGTAAGGCAAGGATGGAGGAACCCGGTGCCTTCTAGATGGCGTTGGTGCCATTGGCTAATCGTGAGGGGGTGAGGGGAGGGCACCAGGTTGGGGAAGGGTGTTGAAGGACACCAGGTGCTATTTAGTGTGTGTGTTTGTTTAGCTTTTAGGGAGAGAAAACAGGTAAGTTGGTGCATATCTCGCTAAATATTGTTTACTCCAGGAGTAATTATTGTTTACTTCAAAATGATACACCCCAGAAGTAATGGGGTAGCCAGCCCCACATTGCAGGGCTGGTGGGAAGGGAGGGTGGCAGTTGTGGTCCAGCAACTTCTGGAGGGCCACAGCTGCATCATTGCTGTCCCAGACACATGTCCCAACCAGTCAGGGACCACATAATCACAGTCACAGGGATGTGGAGGAGGGAAGAACAGTGTGTGGCTCTCTGTAGACAGATGCCATCTGGCCTCGAAGCCGGAATATGACTGATCGTCACCTCCTGCAAGAAGTCAGGCGAGATCTTTGCAGAGATTAGATTTTGGAACGTTCTCAAATCTTTATTGCCACTGTAGTGTTGCGGGCCCCTTGATTTCATATGGGTACAGGGTGTCTTGACCTAGAAAGGGAAGCCAGGGGGAGGCCCATTGCCTGCAGAAGGGGTGTGGCAAGAGTGGGTGAGTCAGCGGTGCAAATAAAACTGCCGAGGGTTGGCATGGAGGTAGGCAGGTGGCGGATGAATGGCACGGAGGGCACAGCTGCTAATCTGAAGCAGAGAGAGCGAAGCTTGACGGGTAGGTTAAAGAGCCATGTGGCGCAACGATTTAAACCAGAGAGGGAGAGCTTTTCGCTCTGTGGATGTTGACGGACTACAACTCCCATCGTCCCTGACCGTCGATTGTGCTGGCAGCTGAGAGCTGGAATCGAGCACATCTCGAGGGACGCAGGTTTCCCAGCGTCGCTTGGAAAAGTGGGGGTCTGCGTGAGTTTTTGCCAGTGGGGGCGAGTAAGATGAAAGAGGGGGAGCAGGCTAATTTCTTGCGGAAAAAATAAGAGCAGGGCCTGTAACTTTTCATTTCATATCTCAGGTTCTACCAGTGCTAGAATCTCTCTCTCTCTCTCTCTCTCTCTCTCTCTCTCTCTCTCTCTCTCTCTCTCTTTTTTTTAATGCAAGATGGGGATTTGGGGCTTCTGGTTCATTTGGTTCAGGGGGGCTTGGCCTGCGCCTTTTTGCCCCTCCCTCGTGACACCCATGAGGGTGAGCTGTGAGTCAAGATGCTCTAGGTTCAGAGGCCGTCCTGGCTGTAAACTCACTAAGGACGCGATCCCTGCGGCTGTTTCACGGTGTCGGTTGTCTTAGGTCAAGACACCCCCTTATAGACTGGGATGCCCTTGCGGAATACTAAGAGTAATAATGCATTTTTGACAGTAATGTGGTTTATAAGAGTGATAATTATCAATACAGTGGTGCCTCGCAAGACGAAAATAATCCGTTCCGCGAGTCTCTTCGTCTAGCGGTTTTTTCGTCTTGCGAAGCAACCCTATTAGCGGCTTAGCGGCTTAGCGGCTATTAAAGGCTTAGCGGCTTAGCGGCTAAAAGGCTATTAGCGGCTTAGCGGCTTAGAAAAAGGGGGGGGGGCGAAAAAAATCGCAAGACTCGCAAGACGTTTTCGTCTTGCGAAGGAAGCCCATAGGGAAAATCATCTTGCGAAGCAACTCAAAAACGGAAAACCCTTTCGTCTAGCAGGGCACCACTGTAGTTGTAAGTCAGCTAAGTTCTGGCTAGTATAGACCAGGTATGTCCAACAGGTAGATTGTGATCTAGTAGATCACTGGACTGTGGTAGATCAATGGCTCTCCCCAAAGAAGCTCAAGAACATAGGCCTGATCCCCCCAAAACAGGGCCTTCCTTCTTAAAAAAAACCTCAATCCTGAATCCCTAAAAAACGGGGGTAGATCACTGCGATCTACTCACTGTTTTTAACTGTGAGTAGATCGCAGTTTCTTGGGAGTTGGCCACCCCTGGTAGAGACCCACTGAAATGCATGGCTCCACGGACTTGTGCTGACAGATTTCAGAACGTGTGCTTTGAGTAGAATTAACACAAGCTCAAGGGCAGGACTATTCACTGAAATAATTGGCAGGCTCATTCAATTCTGGAACACATAGTGCTTTCCTTAACACATAGGGAACACAGCCCAAGGAGAGCAATTAACATAATCTTTTCATGTTCAGGTAGCCTCAGTGGCATGAAGAACATTGTTTGGGTTGAGGCTGGTGCACAGACAGTGAGCAGCTGCAGTTATCCATGGCCTGGGAACTTCAGCGCTTGATTACTGCAATGTGTGTTACGTGGGGCTGCCCTTGAAGACAGATGGGGAACTGTAGCTAGCCCAGAATAAGCATGCTATATTGCTAACTGGATCTGGAGAGGAGAGCCTCTCTTGCTGGTATTGAATCACATGTTCTAAAAGGAAGGAGGGCTTTCCCCCTTCAGGAAGATGCTTTTATGCTCAGGCAAATGCATGCAAATTAAGCTGACCAATCCACGGATCGGCTCAACGCATGCAATTAATCCAGATGATATTTCTCTTGGCTGGATTATGACTCAGTTGTTTTTGTTCTTGCAGTTATCAATTCATATTGACTAGTTGAATTTTTTTGCGCCAAAAATTGACCCAAAGCGGTAAAGATAGAAATAGCAAGGTCATTGAAATTAGATATAATAACAGTCACAGAAATATCCATCTGAAGCAGGGTGGATTCGATTTAAATCGGACTTGGAGGCTGAACCTGAGGGATCCCAGCCTGCACAGGAGTCCCCGCCTCCAGAACCAGCTGAGCTGGGGCTGGGGCCTGAGCCTGAAGGGTCCTCACCTGTGCTGGATCCTCAGGTGTAGGCACCAGCTGAGTCTGCTCTGGCCCCTGAGGTGATGGAGGACCCATTGCCTGCAGGTGCTCCACTCTCAGTCCCGTCAGGGGAAGCTGAGGTTGCCTCTGGGTCCGGTAACCCTCCAGCCTCTCCTGAGCTGCAGAGGCTCAGGGCAGAGAGGCGGAGGGGACTAAGTTCCCGCAGGAGGAGTGCTCGCCTCCAGGCCAGGAGAGGCGAGTCACCTGTGGACCGGGACCGCCCTATACCTCAGGGCAGATAAAAGCCAGCCAGCCCTAGTCCCAAGCTGCCGGAGCAACGTTGTTGGTAGCCAGTTCCTGCCTGCACCCTGCCCTGCCAGATCTCCTGACCTCACCCGACTCCCTGCCTTGGACCCAGCTTCAGCTTTGACGGACGGCCTCAATACTGCACCCTTGACCTCGGTCTGGACTCGAACCTCGCCTCACAGAAACCCATGGGACCAGCACAGGGGCAAAAGTGGAATCAGCTGCGTATGGCGCCACCTACTGTTGGCTCCCTGCCTTCCGCTCTCCTAGTCCTAAAGGGCGCTAGCAGCCACCGTGGCGCAATACATATCATGCAGTTTTTGATCTTTGTCTATAATGTCTTCGTACACGTTACCTGACCGGAGAACGGCATTGCGAAATTCACAGAGGCATGCCCTGGCTATGTTTCGGCTCGCCTGCGGTTTTCAAAAGTGCAGATTAGGAAAGGCTGCCTTTAATCGCGAGCTGGGGTGGATTTCTACGCCACCCGCCTTCCCGCCGCTGGCTCGGAAGGGGTGCGGATCAAGCTGGTATCTGAAGAAATACCACAGGAAGCAACTTTAGACCGAGTCAAGCTGCTGTTTTTGTTGTCATGCCGGTTTCCTTTCCATTTCATCACCCACCCTTCACCCCAAGGACACAGTTATAATAATATAATAATTTATTATTTATATCCCACCCACCTGGCTGGGTCCCCCCAGCCACTCTGGGCGGCTTCCAACAAAACACTAAAATACAATGACCTATTAAACATTAAAAGCTTCCCTAAACAGGGTTGCCTTTAGATGTCTTCTAAAAGTTTGGTAGTTCTTTTTCTCTTTGACATCTGGTGGGAGGGCGTTCCACAGGGCGGGTGCCACTACCGAGAAGGCCCTCTGCCTGGTTCCCTGTAACCTCACTTCTCGCAGTGAGGGAACCACCAGAAGGCCCTCAGCGCTGGACCTCAGTGTCCGGGCAGTTGCAGCAATTATAAAAATGCATTAAAAATTAGTTTAAAACAAATTAGAACAAGATGTGACCTACCGTATTTTTCGCCCTATAGGACGCACTTTTCCCCCTCCAAAAATGAAGGGGAAATGTGCGTGCGTCCTATGGGGCGAATGCAGGCTTTCGCTGAAGCCTGGAGAGCGAGAGGGGTCGGTGCGCACCGACCCCTCTCGCTCTCCAGGCTTCAGGAGAGCCCCAGCGCCAGCCCCACAAGGTCGGGGGACAGAGGGAGGCGGAACGCCGCCATCCCGCTGTCTCCCGAAGTGGTTTGGAGGCTGACGGCGGGGAGACCCCGCCGCCAGTCCCGCAAGCTCCGGGGACAGCTGGGAGGCGCAGCGCGTCTTTCCGCTGTCCCCGGACCTGATCTGAAGGCGGGCGGCAGGGAGAAGAGCGCTTCTCCCTGCTGCCTGCCCCGCAAGCTCCGGGGACAGCTGGGAGGTGCAGCGTGTCTCCCCACTGTCCCCGGACCTGATCTCAAGGCGGGCGGCGGGGAGAAGAGCGCTTCTCCCCGCTGCCTGCCCCACAAGCTCCGGGGACAGCTGGGAGACGCAGCGCGTCTTCCTGCTGTCCCCGGACCTGATCTGAAGGCGGGCGGCGGGGAGAAGAGCGCTTCTCCCTGCTGCCTGCACGGCAAGCTCCGGGGACAGCGGGGAGGCGCAGCGCGTCTCCCCGCTGTCCCCGGACCTGATCTCAAGGCGGGCGGCAGGGAGAAGAGCGCTTCTTCCCGCTGCCGGCCCCACAAGCGCCTGGAGGGGAAATAATTTTTTTTCCTTTATTTCCCCCCCAAAAAACTTGATGCGTCCTATGGGCCGGTGCGTCCTATGGGGCGAAAAATACGGTAATCTGTGCTTTCTTCCTAGAAGAAAAGGTGCTGAAACTCCCCTCGAATGAACCTTTATTCTAGTACATGGGACTCCCCATTTACAGAGGTTCTGTTTCAGGCACCTGCGCACATACATGATATTGCGTGTGGTGATGAGCGGGGAAGCTCCTTCCTTATTCCCCAGCCCTGCCTCTCCAGCTCCAAGCAGAAAGGACCAGGACGGCTTTCCCATGTGTCAGCTGTAAGCCGAGAGGCTGTACTGCCCAGCTGAGGGGTGGCAGTGCTGTGCTCTGGCAAGCTCCAGCTAAAAAACACCCCCCCCCCCCGATTCTAACATTTGAGCATTTATCTCAGTTGTCAAAGCCCGGGGTAAAGGGGCGCACCTGCAGCATTTATCATCCTACATCGCCCTGCTGCAAATGCAGAAGAGCCCAGACTCGCTGGAACCAACTCTGGGTTTGGGGCAACTGTCTAAAATGCTTTTAAAGGTTTTAAGTCCCTTCTTCTTGTGTGCAGATGCGAAGAGACATCGCGGTGGGCCTCGTTCTCCCGGGTCCATCCTCGTCTGGCCTTGACACCGTTTGGACTCCAGTGCCACGATGGGGTTCTGCCGAGCCAGACTTCTGGGTTTGCTTTTGCTGCACGTAGCAGTTGGAGTGATGGGTGAGTAAGACGCTGGTGAAGCTGTTTGCGCACTGGGGAGAAAATCACCAAGGACTTGTGTAGAGTTTGTTATTTGGAGATATTCCCTAAGTTCTGAGAAGTCGGTCAGTTGACAGCCTGAACCAAGAGCCTAGTTGCTGCTGCACAATTTTGACCCTGGAGGCTCTGAAGAGTAAAGCTGTTTCTCATTCCTCTAGTCCAGCGATTCTCAACCTGTGGGTCCTCAGATGTTGGACTACAACTCCCATCATCCTTGAGCTCTGGCCTTGCTAGCTAGGGGTGATGGGAGTTGTAGTTCAACAACATCTGGGGACCCACAGGTTGAGAAAGGCTGCTCTCGTCTGTTCATGGGCCCAGAATCATTACCTCATGTCCGAAGTGCAGAATGAGGTGTACCTAGAACCAGCTGGGAGCAGTTTTCTGGATGCGCAGCTCAAAACAGCTAGATGCTAAGGCCACATTCATTTAAAGCACTTTATCACTTTAAACAGTCCTGGCTCCCCCCCCCCCCCCCCGAATTATGGGAGCTGTAGTTTGTCAAGGGTGCTGAGAGTTATTAGGATACACCCATATTCTCCTCCCAGAACTAGAATTCCCAGAGATCTTTGGGAAGAGGTATTGATGGAGAAACCACTCTGGAATTTGTGAGGCCTCCTGCTGCATTTCCTCACCAATGGCAGAGGCCAAAGTGGGCTTGCCTCTGATTCTGTGGTTCCAGGGCACTATGCCATTTTTTAGAATTAAATACTCTGCAGGAATACAGGCAGAGGGCCTTCTCGGTAGTCGTGCCTGCCCTGTGGAACGTCTTCCTGTCAGATGTAAAGGAAATACAGTGGTGCCTCGCAAGACGAAAAGAATCCGTTCCGCGATTCTCTCTCTTCGTCTAGCGGTTTTTTCGTCTTGCGAAGCAACCCTATTAGCGGCTAAGCGGATTAGCGCTATTAGCGGTTTAGCGGCTTAGCGGCTATTAAAGGATTAGCGGCTAAGCTGCTAAAAGGCTATTAGCGGCTTAGAAAAAGGGGGGGGGAGCGAAAAAAAATCGCAAGACTAGCAAGACGTTTCGTCTTGCGAAGCAAGCCCATAGGGAAAATCGTCTTGCGAAGCAACTCAGAAACGGAAAACCCTTTCGTCTAGCGGGTTTTCCGTCTTGCGAGGCATTCGTCTTGCAGGGCACCACTGTAAACAAGTATCTGACTTTTAGAAGACACCTGAAGGCAGCCCTGTATGGGGAACTTTTTGATGTTGGATTTTTACTGCGGTTTTATAATTGTTGAGAAACCCAGTCAGATGGGCGGCATCTAAATTATTGTTGTTCTTGTCATTATGCTTTTTCTGATTCACACTGCTGACAGGCGCAGTCTGTGTAGTCATTATATTTATAGAATTCTCTTGACTATTTTGGGACTGCATTGCCCGGAGCAGAGCAGAGGAACTATTTCAGGTCAACTGTTTCAGAGGACCGGGAACATCAGTATACAACAAGTGGGACCTGCAACTGTATGATGCAGTGTAAACAGGGCCATTCCTAAAGGCGTGCAGAGCCCCAGGGGTCAGTCACACTGTTTGGGGGTAGCGGCCCGGTATAACGTGTGTACCGTATTTTTCGCTCCATAAGACACACTTTTTTCTTCCTAAAAAGTAAGGGGGAATGTCTGTGCGTCTTAAGGAGCAAATGCATGGTCCCTGGAGCCGAATTGCCCAGGGGCAAAAAGCAGATCATGCTTTTTTTTTTTTTTGAAAGAGGGAAATGGGTGTTGAAACAAAGCCGCTGATTGTTTGCCGATCGGGAGGGAGATAAGGGACGCTAGCAATAAAGGAGGCTGCCTGGGAGGGGGGAGGTAAAGACAGCAAACTTGCAAGGAGAGGAGACAGGAAGACTAAAGCAATGAGGAGAGAAATTAGAAGAAAAGGAGGAGCAAAAAACTGCTCCAGCTAAGGAAAAGACACTAAGGCAAACAAGAGGGAAGGGAGTGTTGAAAGGAAGCAGCTGATCAGTATGGGATCGGGAGAGAGATAAGGGAGGCTAGCGATAAAGGAGGCTGCCTGAGAGCGGGGAGGTAAAAGCTCATGGCTCCTCAGGATTTTTACATTGGGTCACCCCAAATTCACCATCAGATCACATAGCATGTCTATGGCTACAGCCTGCACCAAAAAAATCACGCATCCACTGTTTCGTGGGGCTGCAATGGTGCAAAAACGTGGTTACAAAGCACCGATCCACATGGATCCTCAGGATTTTTGCGTTGGGTCACCCCAAATTCACCATCAGATCACATAGCATGACCAATACGATATATCATTTGGGGGTTTTTTTCCATGCTGAGTCCCCTTATAAGGGCTGCCTCTTCTCCTTCCACGTCTGTCTTTCCTGGAGGGCCTCGGAGTGAAGATGTGAGTCTTGCTCTGCCCCACCCAACAACTGACCTCTTCCTTATCCCATCCAGGTAGCCGGCCCTGCATCCCAAAGTTCTTTGGCCGGGACTCGATGGTTTGCGTCTGCAACAGCACCTATTGCGACACGCAGGACCCTGTCTCCCTCCCGCCGGCCGGCTACTTCGTCAAGTACGAAAGCAGCAAGTCCACTAGCCGGATGGAGCGCAGCGAAGGGAAATTCCAGGGGAAAACGACCACCCCAGGTACCCCTTTTTGTTTGTTTGTTTGTTTTTCTTTCTCATTTATTGCTTCCCATAAAACTTTACTATTAAAATACATAAAAATAATTACACAAATCTAGAGGGGGAAATGCCTGTTGTCTTTGTCTATGGAATTTTCTTGGCAGGGATACTGGAGTGGCTTGCCGGTTCCTGCTCCAGGTGGATCACGTTTGGTCAAAACTCTCCACTATGACCTGTCCATCTTGGGTGGCCCTGCATGGCATAGCTCATAGCTTCTCTGAGTTATTCAAGCCCCTTCACCACGGCAAGGCAGTGATCCATGAAGGGGTTTATGGAAGTGATGTATGGAAGTGAGAGCTGGACCATAAAGAAGGCTGATCGCCGAAGAATTGATGCTTTTGAATTCTGGTGCTGGAGGAGACTCTTGAGAGTCCCATGGACTGCAAGAAGATCAAACCTATCCATTCTGAAGGAAATCAGCCCTGAGTGCTCAGTGGAAGGACAGATCCTGAAGCTGAGGCTCCGATACTTTGGCCACCTCATGAGAAGAGAAGACTCCCTGGAAAAGACCCTGATGTTGGGAAAGATGGAGGGCACAAGGAGAAGGGGACGACAGAGGACAAGATGGTTGGATAGTGTTCTTGAAGCTACCAGCATGAGTTTGACCAAACTGCGGGAGGCAGTGGAAGACAGGAGTGCCTGGCGTGCTCTGGTCCATGGGGTCACGAAGAGTCGGACACGACTAAACGAATAAACAACAAAGAGGAGAAAATCTAAAATATTCTATCCTATTTCCCCCCCTGCATTATTAAATCTCTCTGTATAGTGATTTGTCTTCCCCCAAATTAAGATGACATTGACATGAAGATGACACTGGCCCACTTTGCATACAGCCTTGAATATTTGCTTTATGAACAACAGCTGCACTTTCACATGAACAAGCAGCATTCGTTGGAACTTCCTGGAGAAATGAGCCTGGCTCCCTCCTTTTGGCCGGCAGGTCAAGGCTTCCTTGACCCAAGAGGCTTTGGGGAAGTGACGGCTTTGCATGAAAGCGCTGGTGACTTTTTGGAGTCCTCTGGGTGTGAGAGAATCAGAGAGTTGGGATAGTTTGTAAGCTAGGGTGGGGGAATGCTATCAATAAGTCAGAAATTAAGTAGTCATAACAAAAGAAAAAGAAAAACCCTATGTAAAAACCACATGGAAAAATTTTCTGCTCTCTGGTGCCATCTGCTGTTGCATGTTTATGACGCATTCAAAGCGTTGTTTCTTGACTTATGGAGCTGAGTCCAGAGAGTAGATAGGATAAAGGTAAAGGTAAAGGTACCCCTGCCCGTACGGGCCAGTCTTGCCAGACTCTGGGGTTGTGCGCCCATCTCACTCAAGAGGCCGGGGGCCAGCGCTGTCCGGAGACACTTCCGGGTCACGTGGCCAGCGTGACGAAGCTGCATCTGGCGAGCCAGCGCAGCACACGGAAACGCCGTTTACCTTCCCGCTAGTAAGCGGTCCCTATTTATCTACTTGCACCCGGGGGTGCTTTCGAACTGCTAGGTTGGCAGGCGCTGGGACCGAGCAACGGGAGCGCACCCCGCTGCGGGGATTCGAACCGCCGACCTTTCGATCGGCAAGCCCTAGGTGCTGAGGCTTTTACCCACAGCGCCACCCGCGTCCCTAGTAGATAGGATAGCCATCTTCAAATATCTAAAGGGCTGCCGCGTGGAAGATGAAGCAGGCTTGTTTTCTCCTGCTCAGAAGGGTAGCACTCAAACCAATGACTTCAGGTTACAAGAAAGGAGATTTCGAGTAAACATCAGGAAGAACTTTCTGACAGCAAGAGCTGTTTGACAGTGGAACAGACTCCCTCGGGAGGTGATGGACTCTCCTTCCTTGGAGGTTTTCAAGCAGAGGTTAGATAGCCATCTGTCATAGATGCTTTAGTTGAGATTTCTGCATTGGACTAGATTTCCCTTGGGGTTTCCTTCCTAATCTACAATTCTATAAGCCTGGCTAAGCACGAATGTTTTCAAATTCCCTTGGAAAGGTAATCATGATGGCATGCCAGGGAGCCAACACTGAAAAGGCCCTGGTGGATGTCTCACTCCTGCTGAAAGCACACCCTTCTCTCCTTCTGTATTTCTGCTGCTCAGCCCTGGTCCTGGTTCTGGAGGTGGCCCAGCGGTACCAAATCATCAAAGGCTTTGGGGGCTCCATCACTGACTCGGTTGGCATAAATGTCTACTCTCTGACACCAGAAACCCAGGACAATCTGCTACGTTCCTACTTCTCAGATGAAGGTAAGGGCTCAGGGACTGGTGGGTGGAGTGGGTTGGGGCAATCAGCCCTTGGGGAGACCAGGGAAAGGGCTGGATCCATCTAGCAGTGACCAGGTCTTTGGGTCTGCGGCTACATTGTCAACAGCTAAGGATCCAGACCTGATTCCTGGCTCTGAGCTGGGGGGATCAGAGGGGCCGTGGAGCCCAGGATGGTGGGCAGAAGTCCATTGAACCAGAGTCAGCAGCAACAATTCCCTTAGAACAGGGGTCTGCAACCCGTGGCTCCGGAGCCGCATGTGGCTCTTTTACATCTTTGCCGCGGCTCCGGGGCGGATACTAGCGAGGGGAGGAGGCGCATTGTGCGCCCCGACACTCCTCACTGTGGCGGGCGCTGTACTGGCTGTGACGTCGCATGGGGGCGGTGCGTGCGTTAGTCACGCACCGTCCCGACGTCACCTTCCCGCCTGCTGTCAGATCGCGGCTCCGGAGATATATTTGTTTTAAATGTCGCAATGGTTTTGCGGCTCCCAGTTGTTGTTTTTTCTTCAGAAACGGGTCCAAGTGGCTCTTTTTGTCTTAAAGGTTGCAGACCCCTGCCTTAGAACTAGAAGTAGGAACCTCACGCTTTATATTTTTAATAAAAATCTCAAAGCGGTTTACAGCATATTAAATAAATCAAGCAATAAGACAATAGCTGGGTGATGTTTCCCCGGCCTCATGAGGAGCCTCTTCCGTAGGGCTGGTGAGTCTGGGCCTCGCCCCCTAGACCAGGTGGAAAAGACCTTGCAGGGAGTGGCCTTCACAGCCAGGCAATGTTCCTCCGGCCTCATGAATTAAGACCTTTAAAGGCCCCAAGCTCTTCAAAGCTTTTGGTGCCTTCCATATATATCTAACTCAAAATATAGACAACAATAAATTGTAGTATAGGGTTTTTTTTATTTTTCAAAACAAAACAGACAGTAAGATGGGGAATAATTTTTTTTATACTTCCACTTTATATTCTTTAAAAATTCTGCTTTTTATAATTGCAAAGTCTTTGATCGATCCTAATGTAACACATCTGCTTCTATACTTAGTATAGAGGCATCCAGCCTGTCTTGTTGCATAGTAGTTCTGCTGGAATTTTTTGGTGCGCTCCAGCTGAGAAAATGAATGCTCAGCAGTGCAATCTGTGACCGTTAATGTTAATGGAAAATTTACGTGGTGCCCCCTTTCCCTCGATGCCCTAAGCATGTGCCTATTTTGCTTAATCCAGCCCCAGAGATCAGAGGCTCTGCATGCAGAAGGCTGAGTCCCCAGCATTTCTACTTGGGTAGAAGGGCTGAGAGAGATCCTGGAAGAGTGGCTGCTGATTGGAGTAGACCAGGGAAGCTGTGGTCCTCCAGATGTTGCAGAACTACAACTCCCATCAGCCCTGCCCATTGGCCATGCTGGCTGGGGGTTGGTGAGAGCTGGAGTCCAGCAGCTTCCAGCAGACCCTCAGTCAAAAAGAAAAAGAAAATATACTGGATTGATACAAAAAACTTAAAACATGTATATTATCAAGACATTGCCTACTCTAAACAGAGCTTTAAAAGTACCTTAATATACATGTTAAGACATTAAACAATAAAATTTATAAGCTAAAATTATCACATGACCACTAATATATTAAAAATAATGTTAATTAATACAATATGCAATTATATTTGGAGTTTGGTGATAAAGATAGAATATACAGGTGAAACTCGGAAAATTAGAATATCGTGGAAAAGTTCATTTATTTCAGTAATTCAACTTAAAAGGTGAAACTAATATGTGAGATATACTCATGACATGCAAAGGGAGATATGTCAAGCCTTTATTTGTTATAATTGATCATGGCGTACAGCTGATGAAAACCCCAAATTAACAATCTCAGAAAATTAGAATATTAAATGAAATCAGCAAAACAAGGATTGCAAATAGACCAATATTGGACCTCGCTTTGCATGTCATGAGTCTATCTCATATATTAGTTTCACCTTTTAAGTTGAATTACTGAAATAAAGCTCACTGGAAGGACAGATCCTGAAGCTGAGGCTCCAATACTTTGGCCACCTCATGAGAAGAGAAGTCTCCCTGAGAAAGACCCTGATGTTGGGAAAGATGGAGGGCACAAGGAGAAGCGGACGACAGAGGACGAGAAGGTTTGATAGTGTTCTCGAAGCTACTAGCAAGAGTTTGACCAAACTGTGGGAGGCAGTGGAAGACAGAAGTGCCTGGCGTGCTCTGGTCCATGGGGTCACGAAGAGTCGGACACGACTAAACAACAACAATAACTGAAATAAATGAACTTTTCCACGCTATTCTAATTTTCTGAGTTTTACCTGTAGCTTGATGCAGCACTCAGCTCGATGGATCGGTGCTCTGACTTGGTATAAGGTGGTCTTCTCTCCCTCCACACCTGCAGGAATCGAGTACAACCTGTTGCGCATGCCCATGGCAAGCTGCGACTTCTCCGTGCGCCCTTACTCTTATGCCGACTCGCCGTACGACTTTGAGCTGAAGAACTTCAGCTTGGTTCACGAGGACATCAAACTGAAAGTGAGTGGGGCGGCCGCGGAGGTGGCGGGGGGGTGGCAGGCAGGGGGTGGCGGCTGCAGCCTTCCTCCCTTGTGGGCAGAGGCCTGTGTCGTTTATCTTGCTTAATTTATATTCTTCTTTGGCGATCCCTTGTAGCCGAGTAAGATTGTCTTCCATAAACACGGTTTTAACAGTGAGTCCGCAAGTGACTGTGGAGGCCAGTTCTGGATCCACACGTCCTTCCACAGTGGGGACATAGGTTCCCGGGCGGGAGTTGATCATGGTGAGGGTTTGCCAAGCGTGCCTTCCTCTTAGCACATTTCTCCTTTTCGTCCTGAGTTTGAGCGTCTTCAGAACCTACAACACCATTGGCAAAGGCTGTTCTCCAACTGGAGCACTCGCAGGCCAGTGTTTCCCAGTTGTTGGTGTTTATTTAATTTATATCAGGTGTGGGGAACATCTTTGGCCTTCCAGGTGTTGCTGAAATTCAGCTCGTATTGTCCCTGGGTGTGAGGTCCAGTGGGCCACCATCTCCCTCGATGACCTTTATTTTTCAGATACGGCGGCCAATGTTGATAAAATCAATTCCCTGCTGCCTAGTTTAAACAAACCGGTTATGTTTAACACAGCGAAGTTTGCAGTAAATGCTTCTCAACTCAGGAAAACCCAAGAGTCCTGTCTGGTGCCCTAAGTTTTCTGCCATTTGTGGATTATAATGTTTGCATCATATGTGCTATCTTATGTTTTTGAGACCCGGCGTTTCTTTCTTTCTTTGTTTTTCGCTATAACCTGTATTTGGTTTGAGCAGTAGAACTTGATGATGATGGTGATTATATGGCAACATCCCGAAAAATGGTTTTGAAAGGATTTGCTCTAGAATATGCAGAGGCGTCCTTCCGGCCTTGAGCTGTAATCAAACGAGTTGCACCTTTTGAAGGAATAACCGGAGCTTCAGCTCCTTTTGTCTGAAATCTTCCTCACCGGCTCCTTGCTCTCTTTCTCCCCACAGATCCCCCTCGTTCACCGTGCCAAGGCTATGTCTAAGAAACCCTTATCCCTTATGGCCAGCCCCTGGTCCTCTCCGCTTTGGATGAAAACCAGCAATGCGTGGAAAGGGAAGGGGTCCCTCAAAGGGCAGGCGGGAGACCGCTACCACAAGGCGTGGGCCAACTATTTTGTCAGGTAAAATCGGTATTAGCGGAGGGAAGGGACCGAAGATGAGAGAGAGAGCGTGGACAGCGGCGTAGCTAGCCGATCGGGTGCCTGGTGCGGGGATGTGTCCTGCCGCCGGTGGCAGGGCGATCCGTGCCCATGCGGACAGGGCGAGCCTCTCCGCCGCCTCCACCTCAGCTGTAGGGCGGCTGAGGGAGAGGCGGTAGGCAGACGCAAGTCCCTCGCTGCCTTTTCAGGAAGCGCAGAACCTGCAGGCGCCTAAGCCACCACGTCACTCCTACAAAGTTTCATGAGCCCAATTTTTTAAAAACTCATTTTGTTGTCGTCCCCCCCCCCCCCCAGTGATGACACCCGGGGCGGGCTGCACCCCCCCTTCCTCCACCACTGAGTGTGGATTCATGGTGCTGGACTCTGGGAGACCAGGATTCACATCCCCACTGGGAAGGCTTGGCCCAGTCGCTGAGTCTCTCAGTCTGACCGACCTTGTTGTGAGGATGAATGTACGAAGCTGCCTCGTGCTAAGCCAAAGCCCTTGGCTATCTAGTCCGGAGGCTGCCAGCCATGGCATGTGTGCGAGGGCCTTCATTGGCCAGGGGCTGTGAGCTTTCATTTAAACACACACACACACACAGAGTAGTCGCTAGGCCTGGTAGAAAGAAAGAAAGAAAGAAAGAAAGAAAGAAAGAAAGAAAGAAAGAAAGAAAGAAAGAAGAAAGAACAGCCACGTACTACCCATCTACGTGGACGTGGGTGGCGCTGTGGGTTAAACCACAGAGCCTAGGACTTGTGATCAGAAAGTTGGTAGTTCGAATCCCCATGATTGGGTGAGCTCCCGTTGCTCGGTCCCTGCTCCTGCCAACCTAGCAGTTTGAAAGCACGTCAAAGTGCAAGTAGATAAATAGGTACCGCTCTGGTGGGAAGGTAAACGGTGTTTCCGTGCGCTGCTCTGGTTCGCCAGAAGCGGCTTAGTCATGCTGGCCACATGACCTGGAAAAACTGTTTGCGGACAAACGCCGGCTCCCTTGGCCTGTAAAGCAAGATGAGCGCCGCAACCCCAGAGTCGGCCACGACTGGACCTAATGGTCAGGGATCCCTTTACCTTTACCTTACCCATCTATGTAGTTTTTGTGAGTTGGGCCAGCCTGGCTGTTGCCTCCTGTCAGCAATCTTAGCCATTGTGGCTGCTGGCCATTTGCAGCCTTCTTGAATTGACCTAATCCTCTTTTAAAGCCATCTAGGTTGGTGGCCGGTCACTGCCTGGTGTACGAGCAAGCTCCATCATTTGCCCTGCGTGAATAAGTCCTTTTATTTATCTCTCCTCAAACCTCCAGCTTTCAACCTTCATTGAACGTCCACAAGTTCTTCTGATAGGAAGGAGGGAGAAAAGCTTTTCTCTGCCCACTTACCCCATGCCAGGTGTAAATAAACTTCTGTCTTTTCTCCAAACGAAAAGGTCC
This sequence comes from Podarcis muralis, assembly GCF_964188315.1. Taxonomy (NCBI): domain Eukaryota; kingdom Metazoa; phylum Chordata; class Lepidosauria; order Squamata; family Lacertidae; genus Podarcis; species Podarcis muralis. The sequence continues at coordinate 9,924,500 of NC_135670.1, read as the reverse complement.
CAAACAATTGCTTCATCCTCGTTTCCGTTACCCATTCCCCCCCCCCCCGAACCTTTTCCAACCCTACAGTATTGTTTCTGAGGCGACCAGAACCGAACACGGCATTCCAAAGGCAGCCACACCACAGATTTATATCTTAGTATGGTTGCTTAGAATCGAAGGTTTCAAGGCAGTCCTGCTTAAAGCAACAGGTATATTCCCCCCCGTCCCCCTGCCAGGTTCCTGGAGGAGTACGCCAAGCGGAATGTGACCTTCTGGGCGGTGACGGCGGAAAATGAACCTAGCGCGGGGCTTCTGGAAAACTACCCCTTCCAGTGCCTGGGCTTCACAGCTGAGCAGCAGCGGGACTTTATTGCTTTGGATCTGGGCCCTGCCCTGGCAAACAGCTCCTACAAGGATATCCGGCTCATAATCCTGGATGACAACCGCATACATTTGCCTAGCTGGGCCAAAGTGGTGAGTACCGCACGGTGTTTTATTTGAAAAAAGGAGGTGCCAGTAAGCTCCCTCCCCCATAGCTGTCAACTTACAGATTTGAAAATAAGGGACCAGCAGCCTCGAAAATAAGGGATCAGCAGCCAAAATAAGGGATTTTCAGAGCACAGGTATGTTCAGCTTCTGAGCCCCTCCAAGCCAAAGGCAGAAAGCCCAGCCAGCAGCCAAGCGAAGCCTCAAGCGGTGGTTCCCACAGCGCAGCAACCCGGCAAAGGGGATGCAGCAAGGTAAACCACCGTCAACTCTCCGCTGGGAAGCGCTGAGCAAAGGCGAGTCCCCAGGCAACGCGGCTGATTTAATTGGCACAAGGCATGCAAGCTCCACCCCCCAGTCGTTCTTAGGCTCCTTATTGGGTGAACAACGCAGCCAAGCAACACAGTTGGAGCCTCCCTCCTCCCTGGCCGGCAGGGAGGGAGGGAGAGGGGCTGCTTCCTTTGAAACCCGGGAAATTTAAGGGACATCATCAATAAGGGACAGCAGCGGGACATGGCGCTGGGATAAGGGACTGTCCCGCCATATAAGGGACGCTTGACAGCTATGCCCTCCCCTGCCTGCCCCCCCCCCCCGCCACTGCTGCTTTCGGCCCACTGGAGGCGTTTTGGTGTGAAAGTGGCACTGCTAGAGCTACCGGACTTGATCTCCTTCCGCAGGGCCTGTAAGACAGAGCTATTCCGCCTGGACTTCAATTTGAATTAGCCTGATCCTCCGTTCCCTTTTCCCTTTCCTTTTTTTTATGAAGAAACCCTTCTGGGACCCCACATTTAAACTGTTCCCTGGTCTCCTTGCTGGCCCTAGTAGGACCAACTTGGCCAGTTAGCCCTGGTGATCATTTGATGTTTACTGACTGGGTTCCCCCCCCCAAAAAAAAATTACCCTGAAATTTTGAATTTTATTGACTGCATTATGTGTTTTTATGTTGTTTTTAAGTCGCATTTTAATCATTGTTTTATATTTGCTGTTAGCCGCCCTGAGCCCGGTTTTGAAACCGGGAAGGGCGGGGTATAAATAAAATATAATAATAATAATAATAATAATAATAATAATAATAATAATTGTTGTTGTTTTCCCTTATTTCCTTGCCGTGTGAGCCGCTCTAGCCAGGCCACTTTGTTGTAGACTTGCATTGGTGGATCACACCAAAGCGCCACCTTGTGGTAGAGGAGGACAGCTTTGCTCGACCACAAAGCAGCGCGGTTAGAGCGGCCGGCACGTCAAGCAAAGGAAGAAAAAGAAGAGCCAGCTGCTCTAGCCGTGCCACTTTGTGGTAGAGCAAAGCAGTCCTCCTCTACCACAATGTGGCGGGGCTAGAGCGGCCCACACGTTAAGGAAAGGGGGGGGGGGAGATATGTACCGTATTGGCCTGAATATAAGCCACATTTTCCCCACCCTCCCTCCCAAATTCTGACTGTGAAAAGTTAAAGTGCGGCTTATATTCGCAACCTTATGTTGCCAGCAAAGCTCCCCCAGGAAGCAGCCCGGGTATTATTTTCTTTTTCATTTCTCCCCTTCAATTTTGAAGGTGCGGCTTATTTGTGGGTGCGGCTTATATTTGGGCCAATACGGTACTTGAACATGTTTTTGAATGTGATTCTCCCTTGCATAATAATAATAATAATAATAATAATAATAATAATAATAATTTATATGTTTTTAAATGATTTTTTCCCCTGCAGGATTTTTTAAAAAAATTGAATTAATATGCTGCCCTTCTTCCCCTACAAAGGTTGGCAGTAATCAGAGGCGCCAACGGAAATTGCGGGTTGCCGGACGTGACGTCCTGACGTTACTGTTCCCTTTCTTTCCCCCTGATGCTTCTTTCTCTTCTTCTGCTAGGTGCTAAGCGGAGACAGCCCGGCTCACCGTTACGTCCACGGCATTGGCGTCCACTGGTACCTGGACTTCATTGCGCCCATCGCCAGCACAGTAGGAATCACCCAGAAGCTCTTCCCGGATTACTTCATTATCTCCACCGAAGCCTGCGCTGGGTCACACTTTTGGGAGAGGGACGTGGTCCTCGGCTCCTGGGATCGGGGGAACCAGTACAGCCGCAACATCTTGGCGGTAGGACCTGTGGTGGCCGGGGTGGGGGGTGGGGTGGTTTGGGCCTCCCTGGCTCCTTCTCTCCTCTCCCCTCCAGTTGGCAGTGCATGAGACTCTTGATCTAAGGGTTGTGAGTTCCAGCCTCACGTGGGGCAAAAGATTCCTGCATTGCAGCGGTTTGGCTTAGATAATACAGTGGTGCCTCGCAAGACAAAATTAATCCGTTCCGCGAGTCTCTTCGTCTTGCGGTTTTTTCGTCTTGCGAAGCATGGCTATTAGCGGCTTAGCGGCTATTAGCGGCTTAGCGGCTATTAACGGCTTAGCGGCTTTAAAAAAAAGGAAACAAACTCGCAAGAACTCGCAAGACGTTTCATCTTGCGAAGCAAGCCCATAGGGAAATTCGTCTTGCGGAACGACTCAAAAAACGGAAAACCCTTTCGTCTAGCGAGTTTTTCGTCTTGCAAGGCATTCATCTTGCGAGGCATCACTGTAATAATAATAATAATAATAATAATAATAAATTTTATTTATATCCCGCCCTCCCCAGCTGAAGCCGGGCTCAGGGCGGCTAACAACAATAAAAAAACAACATTCTAAAATCATTTCATTCTAAAATCAATTCAAATCAAATTGATGGCAACCATTGGGCTAGAGTTCTGTGAAGATTACCAAAGGAGGGAGTCAGGCTGTGCCCTGGCCAAAGGCCTGGTGCAACAGCTCTGTCTTGCAGGCCCTGCGGGAAGATGTCAAGTCCCGCAGGGCCCTAGTCTCTTTGTGACAGAGCGTTCCACCAGATCGGAGCCACAGATGACCCTTCTGACTCTTTGCAGTTAAAACCTAGCAGCTTCTCCTTACAGAACCTTAACCAACACGTCACGGGCTGGATCGACTGGAACCTGGCCTTGGATCTGGAAGGCGGACCCAACTGGGTCAAGAACTTTGTGGACAGCCCCATCATCGTGGATGCGGGCAACGATATTTTCTATAAGCAGCCGATGTTCTACCACATGGGTCACTTCAGGTAAGATGATGAGGCCTGGAGCTGGTGTGTTTGCTGCCCCTGTGGTGTACTGGTTAGAGGCCTGGCCTGGGTCCTGGGTTCAAATCACCCAACCAGCGCTTACTGGATTACCTATCAGACTATCATTCTTATACAAAATCACGTGCAGGCTTTGAGATAGGAGCAACAGAAGAACGTAGAGAATGGACTTTGGGAGCTTAGAAAATAAATATAGATGTGTTTGAATGCAGCTACTAAGGGGGTATAATAAAAAATTACCAGGGAAGGGGCGACAGGAAGTCAAGAAGAAAATGTGTAACAACAACAAAATGATACCGTATTGGCTCGATTACAAGCCGCACCCGCAAATAAGCCGCGTCTTTAAAATTCAAGGGCGGGGGGAGAGAAAAAGACAATACCTGAATATAAGCTGCTCCCTTAAAATTGGAGAGGAAAAGAAAAGAAAATTAAATTCAGGGAATAAAATAGCGGTTTTATTTTACCATATGCCATATATCTAGTACAGTGGTACCTCGGGTTACATATGCTCCAGGTTACATACGCTTCAGGTTACAGGCTCCGCTAACCCAGAAATAGTGCTTCAGATTAAGAACTTTGCTTCAGGATGAGAACAGAAATCGTGCTCCGGCGGCACAGTGGCAGCGGGAGGCCCCATTAGCTAAAGTGGTGCTTCAGGTTAAGAACAGTTTCAGGTTACGTACGGACCTCCGGAACGAATTAAGTACTTAACCCGAGGTACCACTGTATTTGGAAAACAGTAGCTAAAACCGCAAATTGCTATTCCGCAGGCACTCACACCTGCAAATGGCAAATGTAGAAGAGAATCCTCCGGTTGCTAGAGAGGACCCACCAGTGGGTTAAACACCTGTACGTAGCACCATAAATGCAAATAAAAAATCAATACTGCACTGTAAAATATGGGGAAAGCAATGGATGACATTAGAATTAATTGCACAACAGTCTCAAGCTCGCAAATTGGCAATAAAACATTTCTTTGTTCCATATTACTTTATGTCTGTTTTAGCAGCCATATCGTAAAAGCCACTTTTTGTAAGGTCGCGAATTTAAGCCACACTTTAAATTTTCACGGTTGGAATTTTTTTTTGGGGGGGGGAAGTTCGGCTTATATTCAGGCCAAGACGGTATGTATGATTGGAATTATGAATTATTACATAATCTGGAAGGTTTAATAAAAGATTTAATAAAAAAATCATTACCAAAATAATAATAATAATAAATCCCCAACGCTTACCACAAGGCCAGGCTTTCCTGATCTTGCTCTGATGAGGAACTCCCTGGCTGAGACCTGGCAGTTATCAGACTCTCTGTCTCCTCTCTCTTTCTCTCTGCACAGCAAATTTATTCCGGAAGGCTCCCAGCGCATCGGGCTGAGTGTGGTGCAGAAAGGCATCGGGTGCAGCCTGGAGCACGTGGCTGTACTTCGCCCTGACGGAGCTGCCGTGGTTGTTGTTCTTAACCGGTGAGTGTTGGGCACTTGGGTTGAAGGCACAGGGCAGATCTTGCAAGCAGGGAACTGAGAGAGGGAGACAAGCCAGTGGAAGAGTACAGTCATACCTCGGGTTATAGCCGCTTCAGGTTGCGTTTTTTCAGGTTGCGGACCGCTGAAACCTGGAAATACCGGAATGGGTTACTTCCTGGTTTCGGCAGTTGTTCATGCGTAGAAGCGCTAAATCACACTTTGCGCATGCGTAGAAGTGCCGAATCACAACCCAGTCGTGCGCAGATGCAGGTTGCGAACGCTGCGGGTTGCGAAAATGCAACCCACACGGATCACTTTTGCAACCCGCAGCGTCCACTATAAAAGCAAAGAGAGAAACGGCACAGTGGTGTAGCAGTCTGGCACCGCAGGGGAGTCTAGCCTGATAGGTGAGCTGTTCAGAAAGCACAGTTGACCATATCATGTCAATCCAAGCTTTTTTAAAAAGATAGGTCAGCCATATTCTTCCAGAGCAGTCTTGTTTTTCAGCACGTGCTACTAATGAACACTCATTCTGATCTGTATGCAGGGAGAAGAAACGTAATCAAAGTTACAAAACATAGGAGCAGTACAGAGACTGTTTCCCCCCTGCCCCCCCCAAAATAGAGATTAGATAATGCAGAAAAGTAAAAACATTTTTTAAAAAACCAGTCAAATCCTCTTAAGCTAATTTCAAGGCTTCTGAGAGCAGTCTATTTCAGCCATGAAATGTTCGGGGGAATGTGTTGTTGTTGTTGTTGTTTAAAAAAATCCTCCTCAATGTTAATAATGAGAGGGAGGGAGACCCATCTCACCAGGGAGATTCCACTTAGAGGGAGCCACCACCTAGAAGGCCCTGTCATTGTTCAAGACCAACCCATGCAGTCCTGTTACGAAGTATTGTTTATTCCTCCTCTCACGTTCTGAATTTGCTTCCTTCCCCCTACTCAGCTCCGGGTTCAATGTCCCCTTTGCCATTTCCGACCTGAACGGCCTTATTCTGACCGAAATCCCCGCCAACTCCATCCAGACTTATCTGTGGAAGCGCCAGTGAGCCCAGCGCTCAGGATTTCACCCCCCCCCCAGACTCGGAAAACTGTGAGCTTCTTCAGCACGATGCACAATGATACCCAGGCCTGGTTTGAGGCCTGCCTTGCTTCCTCTCAGATCCAAGTGGGCCTTCTTGGTGGATCTACTACTGACCGGGCCTGGTTCGGGATCTACCTCATTAACTTGCACTTAAAGCGGATTTAAGTGGCGACGCTTTTGTTTCTGCCGCACATTTGAAATGAGCCAGACTGCTGGGAGGCCTGAAGGAAACGACCGGAAATTTGTTCTTTTGCTCAGCGCAAGAAGAGAAAGCACTCTGAGCATGAGCGCACCCAGATTGAATAAAATAGAATAAAATGAAATGAAGAAGGCCCCGCTGGATGGGTGCCCAGATTTGAAAGGGGAACAACGTGTTCTCTTTGCCTGCTGCTTAGGAGCCTGTTGTTGTTGTTGTTGTTGTGTTATGTGTGATTCTTTTTCTCGTCGGGCTTCCGGCATTAAAAGAGATCCCACTTGGGTGGCATGCATATCTGTGGTATGATAAGGTCAAAGCACATAAAGCATTTAAAAACCATATTGTCAGGAAAGCATTGTTTAATGTCTGGATGAGATATAAGGATTTACTTGAAAATAAAACCCCAAGGTGGTTGTCACCGATGGAAGCGAAGGCTCAGAAAAAGCTCAATATGGAGGCCAAATGGCCGAAATATTGGGAAATTCTGGAACAAGAGGGAGATAAATTGAAATTGCAGAGCTTTGAAAAACTAAAAAATAAAGTGCGAGATTGGTTTCATTATTATCAAATAATGGAGGCATACAATGCGGATAAGAAAATTGGCTTCCAGGTGGAAAAATCAAAATTGGAAACAGAACTGTTAGATCCCAAAACTAAGACTTTGTCAAAGATGTATAACTTGCTGTTGAAATGGAATACTCAGGATGAAACGGTGAAATCTGCTATGATTAAGTGGGCACAAGATGTTGGACATAACATTATGATGGCTGACTGGGAATAGTTATGGACCACAGGTATGAAGTTCACGGCATGTAATGCCTTAAGAGAGAATATTATGAAAATGATATGACATGACACCATGTACATGACACCAGTCAAGCTTGCAAAAATCTATCATTTGCCCGATAATAAGTGTTGGAAATGTAAAGAAACTGAAGGTACATTCTTTCACCTTTGGTGGACGTGCCCAAGGATTAAGGCTTTCTGGGAGATGATCTATAACGAAATGAAAAAGGTATTTAAATATACCTTCCTGAAGAAACCAGAGGCCTTTCTCCTGGGCATCGTCAGCCAATTGGTGCCAAAGAAGGATAGAACTTTCTTTATGTATGCTACAACAGCAGCAAGAATACTTATTGCAAAGTATTGGAAGACACAAGATTTACCCACACTGGAAGAATGGCAGATGAAGGTGATATGGAACTGGCGGAAATGACTGGCAGAATCCGAGACCAGGGAGAAGAGTCGGTGGAAGAAGATTGGAAGAAATTCAAAGACTATCTACAGAAATACTGCAAAATTAATGAATGTTAGAATGATGTTGGAATGAAGTTAAGTGGTTTTAGCAGCAATGTTATAAAGCTGTATGTAAAAATGGATTGTTAATAGATGTGAATTTTAAGTAATAATATATTAAGATAAAGGATTAAGATAAAAACAAAGAGGGAAAGGATTTGCTGAATTAACTAACTGAACTGGAATGCAAAAAAGGGAGGTGTGAGGAGGTCAGGGAAACAAGTAAATGAAAGACAAGATATGGAAAGACTGATTTGTTTTTAATTGTTATTCTATTTTTTCTGCTTTTTGTATTTTCTTTTTTCTTTTTCTTATCTTTTTCGTATTATTGTAATTTTGTTTGAAACTTTAATAAATATTATCTTTAAAAAAAAGAGAGAGATCCCACTTGGCCACGTTGCCTGCTCTGTGTTTCTTCCTCATATCCACAAGGCACCCCCAAGTGTACCTATATCCTCGGGGATCCCCCAGTTAGACTCATTGGAAGGGATCCTAAGGGTCATCTCATTAGAAGGGATCCTAAGGGTCATCTAGTCCAACCCCGCCCTATCGCGACACACGGTCCCCCATCCAATTGGAAACCATACCAGTCCCTGCTTAGCTTTGAAAATGTGCTCGCAGTTTTAGCACTGCACCACTTTGGGTCTGTTTTAACCTCTGTGGGTACTTCCAGGCATTAGACAGTTCGGTAGCACTCAGCCATTGCTGTTCTGCTTCCACCACAAGTGGAATCGCAACTCTGCTTTCGGGTTTCTGAAATCCCAAGTTAAGTTTCTGGTCACTTCCACACCCGTGCATTTAAAGCACAACACTCCCCACACCCTTTTCTACAACTCCCAGATTCTTTCAGGGAATCCATGGCTATAAATGTGCTTTAAATATATGGTGAGGATGTGCCCCAGCCTTTTCCTCAGACCCGAACGTTGACATAAGGGGGCATGATTTTCATTGGGACCAAAAGCGGCCTAGGACCCACGTATCTACGGGACCGCTTCTCCTGGTATGCCCCACAGAGGACCTTAAGATCCACAAATGACAACATTTTGGAGGTCCCAAGTCGCAAGGTGGTTAGATTGGTCTCAACTATAGGGCCAGGGCCTTTTCAGTACTGGCCCCGACTTGGTGGAACGCTCTGTCACAAGAGACTAGGGCCCTGCGGGACCTGACATCTTTCCGCAGGGTCTGCAAGACAGAGCTGTTCCGCCTGGCCTTTGGTTTGGACTCAGTCTGACTGTTATGTTTCCCTCCCCTTATTGTTATGATCTATGGGCTACTATTAAAAGGAGGCTGCATTTTAAATTGTATTTTAACCTGTATTTTAAATTGGTTCCCCCCCCCCCATTATGTTTTTACTGTAATTGTACCAGTGTTAGCTGCCCTGAGCCCGCCTCTGGCCGGGGAGGGCGGGGTATAAGTAAAATGTATTATTATTATTATTATTATTATTATTATTATTATTATTAGTGGGTGTGTTTAAGGTGGAAGGTGGTGGACTCTCCTTTATTTGATGGCTTTAAGCAGAAGTCAGATGGCCAACTGCCTGGGCTTCTTCAGCTGTGATTTGTGCATTGCAGGGGGTTGGACTAGATGACCCTTGGGGTCCCATCCACGCCTATGATTCTATGAAATACTTCTCCTCACTTGATGCACTCTCAGTCATTAGTCCTGCCCCTCCACTGCAGTTTAGAGGGGGTGGTGTTGTGGTCTAAACCACTCAGCCTCTTGGGCTTGCCGATCAGAATTTCGGCCGTTCGAATCCCTGCGACGGGGTGAGCTCCCGTTCCTCGGTCCCAGCTCCTGCCAACCTAGCAGTTTGAAAGCACACCAGTGCAAGTAGATAAATAGGTACCACTCCGGTGGGAAGGTAAATGGCGTTTCCGTGCACTGCTCTGGTTTTGCCAGAAACGGCTTAGTCATGCTGGCCACATGACCCGGAAAAACTTGTCTGCAGAAAAACGCTGGCTCTCTCGGCCTGTAAAGCGAGATGAGCGCTGCAATCCCAGAGTCGTTCGCGACTGGACTTAACCATCAGGTTTACCTTTAAGAAAAGAAATGGATATAACGACAATGCTGTTTTGGAAGGGGTTAAAGTCACAGAGTAATAATAATAAATAATAATATGATCAAAGTATGACTCCACAATAATTGCCCAGTGTGGAAGCAGTCTCCCTCATCTTTCCTAAATATAAAAATTGCCTAGTTTACTCACTAGATGGGGCTGGAATTTGTCATAGTGCTGGGAGTTTTTCTCTCTGTACCTGTCTTGCTGGATAGAGACAACTAAGTCTTGCGTTACTTCTGGACAGACATGTACAGTGGTACCTCGGGTTAAGAACTTAATTCGTTCCAGAGGTCCGTTCTTAACCTGAAACTGTTCTTAACCTGAAGCACCACTTTAACTAATGGGGTCTCTCGCTGCTGCTGCGTGATTTCTGTTCTCATCCTGAAGCAAAGTTTTTAACCCGAGGTACTATTTCTGGGTTAGCGGAGTCTGTAACCTGAAGTGTCTGTAACTGGAGGTACCACTGTACTCTGAGCCTTTCATGACATCCCTCATTTCCATCTCTCAGTTTGCATCCTTTGGCCTGCATTAAAAAACAAACAAACGAAACATTCAAACCTCGGTTTTCAAACGTCTCAGCTGCCGAACGTTTTGGAAGCCAAATGCCGAAAACCCGGAAGTGAATGCTTACTTTTTTACTTTTTTTTATTATTTTACAACAAGAGAACTTGACAGGCATTACTTTAATCAGGATGTAGCCTTTAACCAGTTCATCACCAGAAAATAAAAGAACAAATGCATGTGTATTGTTTAAAAGAAGTGAATGCTTACGTTTTCGAATGCACCTTGGAAGTTGAACGGCTTTCAAGGTGTGTTTTTCATTATTTTCCCATTCACTTTGCAGCCAGCCCTTTGATCCTCGGTTTTCGAGCGTTTCGGAAGTCAAACGGACTTCTAGAACGGATTACATTCGAAAACCGAGGTTCCGCTGTACTCTGTAATTTTAATTAGTTCAATTTCTTCTGGTTCTGCTCATTGGAAGGAGGCACGCAGTCACCCTTCTGAGATTACAGCAAGCATTGTCCCCAAACCTTTAAGCAGTCCTTTTTTCTGGGAGTACACAGGGGTACGCATACCCCTAAAGGTTGTGTGAATCTTTGTACTTTTGTCCATTTACTGTATTTATCTTTCCCGATTTGAACTATAAAATGGTGATTTTCTTGAGTCAAAATGAGAGTACCCCTAAACATTTTTTAAAGAAGAAAAGCACTGCCTTTGAAGCATTCCATCGCAACCATAATGACTAGAAACTTTTTTTAAAAGAAAGAAAGAAAGAAAAACAACCCGACTTCTCCACCAGTAGCACATTTTGTGTCTTTCCTTTGCTCCCGTGGAATTGTGATGTACACGCAGCTAAACCGACTAAAACTCAGCTATTACCTGATCTGTTGTGATGTCATGCGATTTTCACAAACACTGAAACTGCTGCACTGAGGAAGTTTTGTTTGTTTACTTCCTAATAATATTCACATTGGCTGGGCGATGGAGGAAAATTGTCTCCAGTTTCCTCCCTGCCCATCAGGCAGGAAGGCGGAACAGAGGGGAAACTGGGAAACTGGCCAGGAAGTCAAACCAGGAAGTCAAGCCCAGGTGAATTGCACCGCACCGTAGTTTTGGAACACACAGCTGTAATCTCTTACCCAGCCCTATTTTAATACATCACATATGATGCATATGCAGTGAGAACGCCACTTCCGCTCGCTTTTCCTACGCAATCAGCAACCTTATGCAGGCGGACAACAAACTGAGAAAACGTGGTGGGAATTAAAATAATGACGTGGGGACACGGGTGGCGCTGTGGGTAAAAGCCTCAGCGCCTAGGGCTTGCCGATCGAAAGGTCGGCGGTTCAAATCCCCGCGGCGGGGTGCGCTCCCGCTGCTCGGTCCCAGCGCCTGCCAACCTAGCAGTTCGAAAGCACCTCCGGGTGCAAGTAGATAAATAGGGACCGCTTACTAGTGGGAAGGTAAACGGCGTTTCCGTGTGAGGCTCTGGCTTGCCAGAGCAGCGATGTCACGCTGGCCACGTGACCTGGAAGTGTCTCCGGACAGCGCTGGCCCCCGGCCTCTTGAGTGAGATGGGCGCACAACCCTAGAGTCTGTCAAGACTGGCCCGTACAGGCAGGGGTACCTTTACCTTACTAGGAAAACAACAGAAGGTTGCCAGAGAGTGGGGAAACCACAGTTGGCTATCCCATCCACCATTACACTCGCCCTGGGAGACTGTTCAGGCGTCGTCGGAGAGCTGGAGCCAGAGCTTTAAAGTTGCAGAGTTTAAAACTGCACTGGAAACCATAGCCCAGGGGTCAGCAAACTTTTTCAGCAAGGGGCCGGTCCACTGTTCCTCAGACCTTGTGGGGGCTTGAACTATTATTTTGAAAAATATACATGAGCAAATTCCTATGCCCCACAAATAACCCAGAGATGCATTTTAAATAAAAGCACACATTCTTCTCACGTAAAAACACACTTGATTCCCGGACCGTCCGCTGGCCGGATTTAGAAGGCGATTGGGCTGGATCCGGCCCCTGGGCCTTAGTTTGCCTACTCATGCCATAGCCTGTGAGTACTCAGTGTGTCGGGATTTGGATGTGGGAAGCTAGTTTCAAAATACACAGTAATTTTCTGTCATCCAACAGTCATGAGTATATAGTCTGTCAAGTTGTGCTGTTGGCAACTGTAGTGAGAATCTCAGTTTGAAAAGCCGACTCATTGATTTGAGCAAGCTACCCAGGAGGTTATAAGGTTCATTTTAATTTTGATTGCATTTTAAACAGAGAATATGTTTATGCATGGTTCTATGTCTGGGCTAATAGGCATTCTGCCCTATTTACAATGGCCTCTGGCTAAAAGCAATAAATGTTTATCGGGTAGCAAATGATTCATGCAGCCTCTCGGCCTAGTCGACCTCACAGCCTTGTTGTGACTATAAAACTGAACAAGTCTTATACAGTGGTGCCCCGCAAGACGAATGCCTCGCAAGACGGAAAACCCGCTAGACGAAAGGGTTTTCCGTTTTGGAGGTGCTTCGCAAAACGAATTTCCTATGGGCTTGCTTCACAAGACGAAAATGTCTTGCGAGTTCCTGCAGGGTTCCCCCCCCCCTTTCCCCAAGCCGCTAAGCCGCTTATCAGCTGATCCGCTAAGCCGCTTAACAGCTGATCGCTAAGCCACTTATCAGCTGATCCGCTAAGCCGCTTAACAGCTGATCCGCTAAGCTGCTAATGGGCTTGCTTCGCAAGACGAAAAAACCGCAAGATGAAGAGAATTGTGGAACGGATTCTTTTCGTCTTGCGAGGCACCACTGTAGAGCAAATAAATATTAAATGTCCAGCTGCCCGAATTCTACTATTCAGGGACTTCAACGCCTGAATTGGGGATGGCTCAGAAGGAAGCCTAACATCACAAGGAATAGATCTGGATGACATTTTCCCCTTTACTTGCACTTCCATGGATAAGAAAGTTAATCCTCAAGGACTGAAGCTTCTAGAATGGGCTTTTCTGCATGATTTTCTAATGTTAAATGGATGCCCAGCTGACGCCTCTAAGGGCCAACTTACCTTTTTACACAGTAGGGGAGGAAGTGCCATAGACTACGATCACCTCCAGGTTTGACTACTGTAATTCGCTCTACGCGGGGCTGCCCTTGAAACTGTCCCAGAAACTCCAGCGGGTGCAGAATGCCCGCTCCCCGCATAAAATGGGGGGGCGCCCTTTGCGTGGACGCGCGCAGCCCCTGGATCTGGAGTGGCTCCATCAGTATAGGCTTGGCTTTGCCTTCCCTCAGGTGGGATACCTGGAGGTCTCCGCCTACCTCAGTCAGTTGTCCAATCCCACCTGGGGGAAGCATTGCCAAGGAGACCAGGCCAGGTAGGGGGAGGGATTACCTGCCCACACAATAGAGGGAGGATCTTACCTGGGAATCCTCACTTGGCTCCAGAGCTTCTCCCACCCTACCCACCCTCAGTTAATGTCTTATTTTGCAGGTTAACTTTTCTTCACAGAAAAGGTTTTGCAGGTTAACTTTTCTTCACAGGTGCAGAATGCTGCAGCGAGGCTCCTCATGGGGTCCCTGCCATGGGAGCATATTCACCCAGTGCTTTACCAGTTGCACTGGCTCCCGGTGGAGTACAGGGTCAGGTTCAAGGTGCTGGTCTTAACCTTTAAAGCCCTTTGTGGCTTAGGGCCCTCGTATCTACAGGACCACCACTCCTGGGCCCCGAGGAAGTCAGACTATCCTCCACCAGGGCCAGGGCCTTTTTAGTGATGGCTTCGACCTGGTGGAATGCTCTGTCCCATGAGACTAGGGCCCTGCAGGATTTAACCTTCTTCTGCAGGGCCTGTAAGACAGAGCTATTCCGCCTGGCCTTTAATTTGAATTCAACCTGATCTTTTATTCCCCTTCCTTCCTTCCCCCTCCCCTTTTATGAAGATTACTCACTCTGAGACCCCACAGCTAATTCTCCCCTGGCCTCTTCGCTGGCCCAAGTAGGACTAATTCAGCCAGCTAGCCCTCGGGATTATCTAATGCTTATTAGATGGATCTCCCCTAAATTGATTTCTGAACTTTGAATTTTATTGTTATTCATGTTTTTATACTGTATTTTAAGCTGCTTTTACAATTGTGTTTTAAATTTGTTGTTAGCCTCCCTGAGCCCTGTTTTTAAGCCCAGGGAATTATTATAATTTCACCACCACTTTTTAGCCTGGTGAAAACAGTAGATGTGTTGGTAAGAATCGAAAGCGATCATTTCCCGCTTTTAGTTACTTTAGCTCCTTTCCTGGATTGTCCGCTCCCTGCAGAGACAACATGTTCAGTTGGCGAATCTTCGGGCACGTCAAGAGTGAAATGGTCTTTAAAGGTGAAAGATGAAATACATAGGATCTTGGAGAGTGATTTAATGAAGAGCCTACAACACTGCCTCATAAACACCTCAACAAATCCAGTTACGGATTTCCTACAAATCAGCACACTCTTCAGACCCTACTTAGCTAAGCCCAAGGCCACAAATTGTATACAGGGAAATCAGAGAGGCTGGTTTGACGAGCAATGCAAGGAAGGAAAGAAAGATCTGCTAAGTGCTATTAGAATCTATCGGGGGATTTTATCATATGTGGTGGGAATGTAAAAAGGTGAAAAGCTTCTGGGAAACGATATATAATGAGTTGGAAAAAATGTTGAGATATACATTTACAAAGAAGCCAGAAGCATTTGTATTGGGAATGGTGGGAAGTGACATATATCAATCAATATCAATAGACTTTATTTGCATAGCCGACAGGCCATAGCATCAAAGGACAAACACCAACAAAAATACATTACAAATATAGTTACCATAAAATCTTATGACCTATTAAAACCCTAGGTAGAAGCTGGATTATCATTCATCAATGACCCTCTGTCCCATGGGCGGCGGCCTTTTCTCTGGTAGATTGTTCCAGGTCGGTTAAGTAAATAGACCAGCCAAATTGAAAGATTATAAATATAAATATAACCTCGGAGGGATGGTCAGGACAGAGAGAAAGATAATAGTAACCAGATGCAGATAAATTAATAATCTCAGTACTTAAAACTTGGCAGAGGTAATAAAATAATAATAATAAAACATAATGATAATAATAATAAGATCCTAGGCGAGGAATCCGGGTGACGACACTGATGTCATTCAGATAGCAGCTCTCAGTCTCATTGCTCTCTCGATAAATTTGGCAACCTTCTCTGTTGTCGAGCTTTTCTGGTCGGCTAGGAGTGAGAACAATTTGGAAGTGACATATATAGAAAAGAATGTAGGCTTTTTTTATATGCAGTAACAGCAGCTAGAATATTAATGGCCCAAAAATGGAAGCAAGAAGAGTTGTTGACGATTGAAGAATGGAGGATGAAGTTAATGGACTATGCAGAATTAGACAAACTAACAGGAAGGATCCGAAACCGACGTGACCAGAAATTTACCGAAGACTGGAGTAAATTTACCAGTTATATGAAAAGTATTTGTGATGATCAGATGACGTTTGTAGGTTTGCAAAAAGTTCTGTGAGGAGTATTATGGGAAGTATTGTAAAAATGAAGAAGGGGAGAGGATAGGTTAAGAAAGGTAAAGACAATACAAAATTAAGTAATGCATAAGAAGGGTTTAAGACAGAAGATCATCAGAGGTGCTGATGGAAGTCCAATAAGATTGTATTTGTAATAATTTGTGTGGTATGTTTTATAATTTGTATGTTAAAATCAATAAAAAATTATTATTATTTTTTTTAAAAATAGAATCTATTGGGGAAAACCTTCCAAAACCAATAAGGGAAATCTGGGAAGGAGCAGAGTAGCATATAAGAAAATCCTCAAGAACAAGAAAGCAAGATTTGTGAGAAGCCAGTGGCAAGAACTAGCGCTGGCAGTGGCTGAGCAAAGAGGGAAGTTTTGGCTTCTGGTATCTCAGGGCATGAATGAATCAAGATCAACACTAGACCCACCATATCAGTACAACATTGGGTGGATTACTACGCTGAACATTTTGGAGAACAGAATCATAGAATCATAGAGTTGGAATAGACCACAAGGGCCATTGAGTCCAACCCCCTGCCAAGCAGGAAACACCATCAGAGCACTCCTGACATATGGTTGTCAAGCCTCTGCTTAAAGACCTCCAAAGAAGGAGACTCCACCACACTCCTTGGCAGCAAATTCCACTGTCGAACAGCTCTTACTGTCAGGAAGTTCTTCCTAATGTTTAGGTGGAATCTTCTTTCTTGTAGTTTGATCCATTGCTCCGTGTCCGCTTCTCTGGAGCAGCAGAAAACAACCTTTCTCCCTCCTCTATATGACATCCTTTTATATATTTGAACATGGCTATCATATCACCCCTTAACCTCCTCTTCTCCAGGCTAAACATGCCCAGCTCCCTTAGCCGTTCCTCATAAGGCATCGTTTCCAGACCTTTGACCATTTTGGTTGCAGACAGGGCAATCGCCCGATGCCGAGGTGATGATCGATCAGTCAAATTTACCAGAGTGGCAAGCGGTGACCCCTACAGAGATAAAATATCTGATAGAGAGTTTAAAACGAAACAAAGTTCCAGGTGAAGACATGATGCCTCAGCAAAATCGAAAGCAGCACAATGGCCAGAAACAATTACAGGGTAGAAAACTTTATGGAATAGATTAATTATTTAAATTAAAATTAAGAAATATGGGGAGAATTTGCTGAAATAACGAACTAAACTAGAATACAAAAAGGGAGGTGTGAGGAGGTTCAAGAATTAGGCAAATGAAAAACTGTAATTTGAGATTTGTATCTTTTCTTTTTTCTTTTTCTATTTTCTCTGTTTTCCTTTTTGGGTTAGGGTTGGGGTTTTTTATGTGTATTCATGAAACTCTGAATAAATATTATTTGGGGGGGGGGGAGAGAAAACTTTATGGAATAATGCAAAACATCAAAACTACCAAACTGAAGTCTCTGAAAGTCCTTGAATAAGTCACGGTGCCAGACTTTACCTTGCAGAGATCAAGCTTGTAAAGGTTTGTATAATCGGCAAATGCCCAGTTCTGATGTCCAGCTCTGAACTCTGATGAACAGTGTTTCCGGATAGCAACTACTGTTTCGTTCAGTTCTTCATCAGCCAGTTAGTGCAACAAACACTCGTAAGATGTGTAATTTCTTCATTAACCAATCATTTTTCAAATTGATATAATAGCCCTGAGAATGAAAAATACTCTGGAACAGTGACTACATAATCACATGAGCAGTGTTCCAGGGTATTTTTCATTCTCATGGATGTGTCTGTTAGTTTCTGTTTTGCCACTGTGCAGCTGCTTAGAGTCACAAGGCTCTGTTTACATTCCAGAGACAGTCCAGACTGTTGGAAGTCTCACGGAAGACAGGAGACGGATGTGATGTTTACTGATTTCCTGTTCCTTTGTTCCTTTGTTTTCAGTTGCTCTCTGCTTTCATAGAGAGAAGATGATTATTTCTTTGCTGTCTGCGTAGTAAGAAATAAAGCATAGCGATGTAGCCATAAATCTCATCACTTCCCTGTGCTGGAAACTCTGCTGAACGGGAATGTGCCTGAGGCCTCATCAAAGGCTCAGGTCATTAATTATCGTTGGAGGACTCGGCCGGAGGAAAATGAGCTTTATCAGCTTGGCCGAGCGGAGATCCCGACAGTGTCCAGATCAAGGGAAGTCATAGTACTGCTCTGTTCTGCCTTCCTCAGACCACACCAGGAGTACCGCGTCCAGTTCTGGGCGCCATGATTTAAGGAGGAGATTGATAAGCTGGTAGGTGTGCAGAGGAGGGCGACCAAGATGATCAAGGGTCTGGAAACCACGCCAGATGAGGAATGGTTGAAGGAGCTGGGTACGTTTAGCCTGGTAAAGAGGAGACTGAGAGGAGATATGAGAGCCATCTCTTCAAAAATCTAAAGGGCTGTCCCATGGAAGATGGAGCAAGCTTGTTTTCTCCTGCTCCAAAGACTAGGACCTGAAGCAATGGCTTCAAGTTACAAGAAAGGAGATTCCAACTAAATATCAGGAAGAACTTTCTGACAGGAAGAGCTGTTCAACAGTGGAATGGTCTTCCTCAGAAGGTGGTGGATTCTCCTCCCTTGGAGGTTTTTAAGAAGAGGTCAGATGGCCATCTGTCATGGATGCTTTAGCTGAGATTCCTGCATTGCAGGGGGTCGGACTAGATGACCCTCGGGGTCCCTTCCAACTCTACAATTCTTTGATTTTATTATTCTAAACTCTGCTCTAAGCTCTGGCTTTTGTCCTTCTCACTATCTGCCAGCTGAGGGAGCAAGGAGCCCTACCCATTTTTAATTTATCTCTGATTTTTTAAATAGTTGCTTTTAATAGTTTTTGCCATTAGCTTTATTGCTTTGCTCTTTGTAGCAAAAAGGAACCTCAAAACAGTTCAGAAAATCATGTGGTGTATAAATTTTTGTGTGAAATAAGTAAATGAAACAAACCTTTTCATCTTTGAGATGTACCTTAAGCCATTTGGCTAGATTTGTTTTAAGCATTTTAAATACTGCGTAGACTGAGTGTTTAGATTGCTGCAACGTGCCCTGAGATCTCGTGAAGAAGGGCGGGTAAGAAATATAATGAATGAGTAAACGGCTAAACAACAAAATAATAAACCTTTCTTCCTAGGAGGGTTTTTGTGTGTATGACAACTTGAGGATGGGCAGAAATTCAGCAGGTGCAGCTTTCCACTGTGTTGGAGGGAGAAAGCTTCACCTGTTGGCTTGTTTTCTTTTCATGCACCTGTTAAAAGACAAAAGAGTCACTGCAGGAGCACACAAGTTGCTATGTATGCATTTAATTTATTAGTTCCTTCCTACATTCCCTTAATATAGAATCATAGAATCACGGGATTGGAGTTGAAAAGGACCCTGACATTTTGCCACCTCAAAGGTACACAAATCTGCCCTCAAGGCAGGCAAACTAATGATACCACTTGAATTAATGAAGCCACGGATGTAAAACTGCTCAAACCACACAATTAAAATTCCTCCCATGTATTTTCATTCTTAACCCACAACGAAGATTCATATCCTTCTGGAGGGAGCAAGCAAAGATTTGTTCAGTCTGCTTCCTCTTCTTCGTTTTGTTTTATTGTTGTTACTGTTTATTAAATTTGTGTACCGCTCACCATCTGTAGATCTCAGGGCGGCAAAATGACAATATAAAAAAACGCAAAACACATAATAAAAATAAGAACAACCACAAAGCAATCACCCCACGTTATTGTTGTTGGCATCTACATTTTGAAACGGGCCTAACCAACTTTCCGTCCCTGGTCTTATAGCTCAGAGTCCTTCAACCTGTGATTCCCTTGTGTTGCTGGACTACAACTCCCATCATCCCTGGCCAGCTTAGCCAATTGTGAAAGATGCTGGGAGTTGTAGTCCAACAACATCTGGGGACTCAACGTTGAAGAACACTATTATAGCTAATCGCTCAGATGGTACATTTCTCTGAATTTTAACAATGCAAATTTGATGCCAGGAAATTGCACAAAAATTGATACTTAATGGGAAATGCGTGATGAGAAGCATACAAAGAATGTTTATACTGTTCAGTGGTACCTTGGTTCTCGAACTTAATCCATACCGGGAGTCCATATGACTCCCGAAACCGTTTGAAAACCAAGGCACGGCTTCCGATCGGCTGCAGGAACTTCCTGCACTCGTTCGGAAACCGCGGAAGCCACGCCAGACGTTCAGCTTCTGAAAAACGTTCACAAACCGGAACACTCACTTCTGGGTTTGCGGTGTTCAGGAACCGATTTGTTCAGGAGCCAAGCCATTCAAGTACCAAGGTACCACTGTATTAGGGAAAGACTGTGAACAAAATGTATACAATTTACTTGCAAGTGTGTGTTTGCGGTTTTTTTTAAAACTCATATAAAGCACGGTGAAACAGACATTTTTTAAAAAAATAATTTATATTAGTTTTCAATTACAGTCTAATAATAGCCTCATTGAAGACAGGAGAGCCTGGTGTGCTCTGGTCCATGAGGTCACGAAGAGTCAGACACGACTAAACAACAACAACAACAAATAGCCTCATTATAACAATACCGATTTATAATACAATTACGAATACCAATCATTCAAATACCGAGTTATATAATTTTGGTCGCGCCCCCCCCCCCCCCCCGCATTCTAGAATGAATGGTTTGATGATTTTATTTCTGCGTTCCAAAATCTTATTAATTTCAATTACATTCCATCATAATATTACTCCCTCATACAACAACTGCAATATTAATAACTCTTATTCGTGTTGACACATTAAATGATGTATAAAGCTAAAAGTAAGGCACTCAAATTATATCCTTGTTCTTCCTGTATGTGACAATTATTCTGTCCACTGTGTAGGGCAGAGTAGAATACACAAAAGCATCACAGAATAGAAATTGGCTTCCGGTTTCAGAATATTACCTAATGTGCAAATGTATCTACGTGTAAGCTGCAGATTAATCCATGATCACCATAAACATACATATTTAATCGGATTAAATTATTTAATTGGATGGAAGCTCTAATGTGTGCAGGGTTATCTGGGGCCGTGGTGCTGTGGTCTAAACCACGCAGCCTCTTGGGCTGGCTGATCAGAATGTCGGCGGTTCGAATCCTCACGATGGGGTGAGCTCCCATTGCTCCTGCCAACCTAGCAGTTCGAAAGCACATCAAAGTGCAAGTAGATAAATAGGTACCACTCTGGCCAGAAGCAGTTTGGTCATACTGGCCACATGACCCGAAAAAACGCGGATTGCGTTCGCTTCTGGATGCCACCGGGCTCCGGAATGGATCCCGTTCGCATCCAGAGGTACCACTGTACCTTTTTAGGAATAAAAAAACCCTAAACGATAACCTCCAGTTTTCCTCATATACCATATGGGGAATATTTATCCCTTTATTTATTGCATTCATGTCCTGCCATTTTCCTCCCAGGAGCTCCAGGTGGCCTAAATGTTCTCCCCCCTCCTCCTTTAATCTCCACAACCAACTTGCGAGGTAGTTTAGGTTGAGAAATAGCGGCTTGCCCAAAGTCACATCCTGCAAGCTACATGGCCAAGTGGGGAATTGATCCTATTCTCTTCCACATCCCAGTCTGACATTCTAAGCAGCTCCCCTCATGGGCTCTGAACAGGATATGTTTGTGTAGATCAGACCCTCAAAATGCCCGTATTTTCCAGGGACAGTCCCAAATTTACAGAAGCCATCCAGGTTTCTGATTTGACCCCAAATGTCCCGCTTTTCCTTAAAGGTAAAGGAACCCCTGACCATTAGGTCCAGTCGTGGCTGACTCTGGGGTTGCGGCGCTCATCTCGCTTTATTGGCCGAGGGAACCGGCGTACAGCTTCCGGGTCATGTGGCCAGCATAACTAAGCCGCTTCTGGCGAACCAGAGCAGTGCACGGAAACATCGTTTACCTTCCCACCGGAGCAATACCTATTTATCTACTTGTACTTTGAGGTGCTTTCGAACTGCTAGGTTGGCAGGAGCAGGGACCGAGCAACAGGAGCTCACCCCGTCGCGGGGATTCGAACCGCCGACCTTCTGATCGGCAAGTCCTAGGCCCTGTGACGCCCCTATTTTCATCGGAGAAATGTGGGAGGGTATGGAGTTATGCAACCCCCGAGCCAAGGAGGTAAGTAACTATGCAACCTTTAGAAGACATCTGAAGGCAGCCCTGCTGAGGGAAGTTTTTTAATGTTTAATGTTTTTCTATGTGTTGAATGCCGCCCAGAGTGGTGGGGACAACCCAGTCAGATGGGTAGGGTACAAATAATAAAAACTATTGTTATCAACACCATTGTCATTATTGTTATTGTCATTATTATCATTGAATAGGACGTCCCTATTTTCACCAGATAAACTTTGGACGGTATGGTACCTTGTCAGTGGATGAGCTAAATTTTGGGATCCCCTGAAGTTTCAGCTGTTTATGGGGATGCCTTCACAACCAGCAACGAGGTCTGGGTAACCACTGTTATCTTTTTCAAGGGGTTTATTTCATGACAGATCGCCCCAAATTTCCCATCAGATTGAGTTTTGAGTACAGTGGACACTCGGGTTGCGAACGTGATCTGTGCAGGATGCACGTTCGCAACCCACAGCGTTCGCAACCTGTGTCTGTGCGTCTGTGCACACGTGGGTTGCGATTCAGCGCTGCTGCGCATGCGCAAAGCGCAATTTAGCGCTTCTGCGTATGCAAGACCACCAAAACCCAGAAGTAACCCGTTCCGGTACTTTCAGGTTTCAGAAACTCCAGCGGGTGCAGAATGCCGCGGCAAGACTCCTTATGGGGTCCTCGCCACGGGATCACATTCACCTAGTGCTATACCAGCTGCACTGGCTCCTGGTGGAGTACAGGATCAGGTTTAAGGTCTGGTTTTAACCTTTAAAGCCCTATACGGCCTAGGACCCTCGTACCTACGAGACCGCCTCTCCTGGTATGTCCCACAGAGGACCTTACGGTCTGCAAACAAAAACATCTTGGAGGTCCCGGGCCACAGAGAGGTTAGGCTGGCCTCAACCAGAGCCAGGGCCTTTTCGGCCGTGGCCCCGATCTGGTGGAACGCTCTGTCACAAGAGACTAGAGCCCTGCAGGACTTGACATCTTTCCGCAGGGCCTGCAAGACAGAGCTGTTCCACCAGGCCTTTGGCCAAGGCACAATCCTCACAGAACTCTAGCCCAATGGTTGCCATTAATCTGATTTGAATTGATTTTATAATGAAATGATTTTAGAATGTTGTATCCATAGCTGTCAACTTACAGATTTGAAAATAAGGGATCAGCAGCCTCGAAAATAAGGGATCAGCAGCCAAAATAAGGGATTTTCCGGGCACAGGTATGTTCAACTTCTGAGCCCTTCCAAGCCAAAGGCAGAAAGCCCAGCCAGCAGCCAAACGAAGCCTCATCAATAAGGGACAGCAGCGGGACATGGCGCTGGGATAAGAGACTGTCCCGCCAAATAAGGAACGCTTGACAGCTATGGTTGTATCATTTTGATGTTGTTAGCCGCTCTGAGCCCGGCTTCGGCTGGGGAGGGCGGGATATAAATAAATTATTATTATTATTATTATTATTATTATTATTATTATTATTATTATCAGATCGCGTCACCCATATTACATGTGACGTGTCTGAGCCACAGGGACCACGGATGACAACAACAGAATTGCAATTAGAAGGTTATGAAACATTCCTGGAATCATCTCCTCGCTCTGTCTCACATTAATTCAGTTCTGGGGATCCTCCTCTTTAACTGTAGATGCCACCTGGCTTGAAGAGCCTGAATTTCCATCTCAGTTCCTACTGGCTCCAATGACATCCCTATAAAGATACAGCCTTCAGAGCCTTTGGTCTTCCGTGAGCAAAGAGGTGTGAGTAGCACCTGCCACCCAAGAGCAGCATCTTCTCAATTTGAGCTTCTTGCATGGCCACCAGGGCCCCAGGGACAAGCTTCCTGCTGAATCGTCGCAGGGGAAAATTGCCGGGCGGAACAGCTCTGGGGTGAGTACACTGGGGTTTCTGGAACTGAAACAAGGTGCAAACAAGAACTGATAATACCGTATTTCCCCATATATAAGCCACACTCCTCCCACCCCCCATTCCGACCATGAAAAGTTAAAAGAGCAGCTTAAATTTGTGACTTTACGAAAAAATGGCATTTACGATGTTGCTGCTGAAACAGACATACGGTAAAACGGAGCGGGTGTGAGTGCCTGTGGGATTTTAAGGGAGCGGGTTATATTCGGGGGTGTTTTTTTTTCCCCTCCCTGAATTTTAAAGGTGCGGCTTATTTGTGGGTGCGGCTTATATTTGGGCCAATACAGTATTTTTTATTATTAATTTTCAGTTACAATCCAATAATAGCCTCATTATAACAATACCAATTTATAATACAATTACTAATACCAATAGTTCAAATACCGGATTATATAATTTAGATAAAGTGCCCCCCCCCCTGTATGCTAGAACTGATGGTTTGATTATTTTCTTTATTGCTGCGTTCCAAAATCTTATTAATTTCAGTTACATTCTGGTCAAAATAAGAATGCCTTATACAACAGCTGCAATATTCTTAACTATTTGTGTTGACACATGAAATGATTTATGGAACTACAAGTGAGGCACTCAAACTATATCCTTGTTCTTCCTGTGTGTGGCAATTATTCTTTCCGTCCTTGTAAAATGTTATGTCTGTTTTCGCCCCGGTTGTTGCTATTATCCATCATGCCTTGGGTGGAGCTGATTGTTGTTCCAGAAATTTCTCCCTCCCTCTGTCCCATACTTCGTTGTTTTGAAACTTTAACAGCTGCAAAAATCACTCTGTCCCAATGAATATCCTGTTTTCGCCATTTTTCCTCTCAGTCTGGGAAGAAGAGTGGTCTGTCAAACTGCAGATGACTCAATAACTGTCAAACTGCAGATGACTCAGTTCCTTGGCAAGTTTGCAGACTCCTGTCATCCTTCCGTCCAACTGAATTAAATTCTAAGTCCACTTAGCGTTATTCAGTTCACTCCATAAATAATAAAGGATGGGGACGAGTCGGCTCTAAGTTTCCATCGTAAACTTTTCGCAAAATTGAGCTTCCCTCCCTTTTTCCTTTTTTTTACACACGCAGTTTTGTTTAATGCTATATTCCATATCTATAATCCAATTACTTCCCTCCTCGCTTGTACAGTGGTGCCTTGGTTCTCGAACTTAATCCATTCCGGGAGTCCATTCAAATCCTGAAACCATTCGAAAACCAAGATGCAGCTTCCGATTGGCTGCAGGAGCTTCCTGCACTCAAGCGGAAGCCGCGTCGGATGTTCAGCTTCTGAAAAATGTTTGCAATCCGGAACACTTACTTCCGGGTTTGCAGTGTTCAGAAGCTGATTTGTTCAACGACTAAGCCATTCAAGAACCAAGGTACCACTGTACAAATATAATTTGAACTAATGTTCAAAGGAGGGTTGCCGAATCATAAACATAGAGAAGAAAACTTAACATAAAGAAACTGTAGCCTCCCCTCCCCGGACACAGTCTTTTGCACCTAATGAAGTCTGATCTCAAGTTCAAACCGTAAAGTCCTTGCAGTTGGTTCTGTTCCGCAGTTTATGATCTCATCTCTTCTAGCACATGCCCGTACTTTAGTCCAAATTAAGCTCCAATTAACAGGAGAACCTCTGCTTCTTAATGGCGGCGTTGGAGGGTTTTTGGCAGGCAAAGTGCTTTTGCAATCAGCGCCTCCCTGCCCCACGCATTCCATGCCAGAGTGAGAGCCAGGTACCGAGACAAACTGCAAGTGAAGCCCATCCCCCTGTCCTGGGGGGGGGGGGGAACTTGCAAGGATAATTATCCTCAATCATCCTTGTTTTTTCTTTGCCAAGGATCTCCCGCTGTCATGGGAGCTGCCTCCATTAAGGCAGACCGGAACCAGAAGCCATGTCTAGGAGAATTGGCCAGGCTTCCAAACAGAGTACAGGTTGTTTCGATATCCTAGAACGCCATGAGATGCAATACACCTGCCAACTGCAAAATGGTCACACTTTGGAGAATGGGTCGGGACAGGGAGAGCCGGAAACTTGGCTTTTGATCCCTATTTGGTCACGATGCTCCGCTCAGCTCACCCTTCCTCACAGGATTGTTGTGAAGCTAAAACGCAGGAAGGGGAAAGAGACTTGTGTAGGCTGACCTGAGCCTGCTGCTGGGATAAAAATACAATAACTTATGAATGAAATGAAGAGTGCAAATGACCTTGCTAGGTCCTGCTGTGGTTAGACAGAAATCCCTAGCAAGTTGGATAGTGAAGGGTGGTTTTTAAAAAAATATTATTTAATGCTGCAATGTTGTTGTTTCAATGATCTTAAACATATTGTATTTTAGCGTTTATTTTTAAACATACAGTGGTACCTCGGGTTAAGTACAGTGGTACCTCAGGTTAAGTACTTAATTCGTTCTGGAGGTCTGTTCTTATCCTGAAACTGTACTTAACCTGAAGCACCACTTTAGCTATTGGGGCCTCCTGCTGCTGCCGTGCCACCAGAGCACGATTTCTGTTCTCATCCTGAAGCAAAGTTCTTAACCTGAGGTACTATTTCTGGGTTATCGGAGTCTGTAACCTGAAGCGTATGTAACCTGAAGCGTATGTAACCCTGTATTGCATTTTAGCATTTTATGTTTCTCAACTACAGCTGATATACCGTATTTTTTGCTCTATAAGACTCACTTTTTCCCTCCTAAAAAGTAAGGGAAAATGTGTGTGCATCTTACAGAGTGAATGCAGGCTGCGCAGCTATCACAGAAACCAGAACAGCAAGAGGGATTGCTGCTTTCACTGCGCAGCTATCCCTCTTGCTGTTCTGGCTTCTGAGATTCAGAATATTTTTTTTTCTTGTTTTCCTCCTCCAAAAACTAGGCGCGTCTTGTGGTCTGGTGCGTCTTATAGAGCAAAAAATACGGTAAGTAGGGAGAGGAGTGAATGGGAGGGAAGATTGTATTGCATGGAGGTCATATTTACCTGTGCCAGATTTGTCCTTGCAGACAGGACTTTGTGATGGATAGAGCAAGGAATGTGAGAGCCAATGTGGCGCTGTTTCTAGAATGTTGGACTGGAACGTGGGTTCAAATCCCCACTCAGCCATAAAACTCAGTTGGTGACTTTGGGCAGTCTCTCAGCTTACAGGGGGTTTTTTTTGGGGGGGGGGGAATAAAACAGGGAGAAAGATAACAATGCATGCCATCTTGAACTCCTTGCAGGAAAAGTGGAATACAGATCTATTAATAATACCACCAGTTAAGGTAAAGGTAAAGGAACCCCGGGCCATTAGGTCCAGTCGTGGCCGACTCTGGGGTTGCGGCGCTCATCTCGCTTTATTGGCCAAGGGTCATGTGGCCAGCATGACTAAGCCGCTTCTGGCAAACCAGAGCAGCACACAGAAACACTGTTTACCTTCCCACCGGAGCAGTACCTATTTATCTACTTGCACTTTGACATGCTTTTGAACCGCTAGGTTGGCAGGAGCAGGGACCAAGCAACGGGAGCTCACCCCGTCGCGGGGATTCGAACCGCCAACCTTCTGATCAGCAAGTCCTAGGCTCTGTGGTTTAACCCACAGTACCACCAGTTAGCCTTTCCCAAATGGGCTGCTCTCCATAGAAATTAAGTAGTGAGTGGACATAGCAGACAACACAGAGATTTCTCCAAGTAGTTCTTTATAAGTATGCTGGAACTGAACTGAACTGAACAGCTCAGCCGGTCTGCTTTTATAGGCAGCCGGCTGTCAACATTGTAACAACAACACCCCAGGGTTTCCTACCTAAATTAACTGACGTGGACCCGAGTGAAAACTATATGCACAATACCCCTGGTGGCCAGGGTGAGAACTTCAATACATAACACTCCTCCCCACCGAGATAAGGCATTAGTTACTCATATTAGTTCCATTACATACAGCAAAATCCTTATTGGTTTCAGTAAGGTGCATAACAGCATCTTAAAAAGCAGAGACATCACCTTGCCAACAAAGGTCCATATATTTAAAGCTATGGTTTTCCCAGTAGTGATGTATGGAAGTGAGAGCTGGCCCACAAAGACGGCTGATCGCCGAAGAATGGATGCTTTTGAATTATGGTGCTGGAGGAGACTCTTGAGAGTCCCATGGACTGCAAGAAGATCAAACCTCTCCATTCTGAAGGAAATCAGCCCTGAGTGCTCACTGGAAGGACAGATCCTGAAACTGAGGCTCCGATACTTTGGCCACCTCATGAGAAGAGAAGACTCCCTGGAAAAGACCCTGATGTTGGGAAAGATGGAGGGCGCAAGGAGAAGGGGACGACAGAGGACGAGATGGTTGGACAGTGTTCTCGAAGCTACCAACATGAGTTTGACCAAACTGTGGCAGGCAGTGGAAGACAGGAGTGCCTGGCGTGCTCTGGTCCAGGGGGTCACAAAGAGTCGGACACGACTAAACGACTCAACAACAACAAGGCACATAAGCATATTGATTCCAATTTTACAAGTTCGCAGGCATAGCTTGTTCACTGTTAACAATATCGCCCGTAAGACTCACCATCACATATTAATTGACCCTATTCACCATACAGCTTTACATGTGCAGTTTGTCCGGTGAACATTGTAACAACAACAACCCAGGGTTTCCCACCTAAATCAGCTGACGTGGACCCGAGCGAAAACTATATACACAATATCCCTGGTGGCCAGGGTGAGAACTTCAACACATAACAATGGATGATGTTGGATTTCCAACCCCAGCCTCTCTGGTCAGGGATGACGTGAGCTACAGTTCAACCACATGTGTGGAAAACACCAGGTTGAGTGAAGTTGTTGTGAGTAAGTAAATAGTCACCGCCTTTATAAATGGAGGTTCCCCTCCTGGCTGTTTGGAAAGAGAAGGCGAGTCCTCCAGGACTGGACCACAGCCCCCTCTGGCCTGGTATCCAGTGGTTCTCCTGAGAAGCCCTGTAGCAGGTGGCAATGGTTGCTTTTCTGGGTGGCGGCTATTGTGGCTGTTAGCTGAGCAATTGTGGCTAGTAGCCTTAACATCATGAACATAGGAAAGGCCTTGTTGGGTCCTGAGATTCGCCCAGACCTGCAGAAACCAACCCGGTACTGCTAGCCGGTGCTTTTTTCCAAGGAAAATAGGTGCCGGAACTCACCACAAAGTTGTTACCATTAGTTGCCGGGCGACTCCGGGCAGCCCTGAACAGAGGCCGGTTTGGCAACAGCCGCATCCATCGCCCACAGAGGTACAAGCTGTCTCCCTAGCTGGTTTCGGGGCCGGCCCTGGTTCTGGTACCGGTCAAATAAATGTACCCTCATTCTCTGAGATTCAGGTAGACGGCTAGGGCAGCTCAGAAGGACCCTCGTGGAAACATGTCCACGTGCAACGCTAGAGGCCTGTCTGGAAAGCTTAAAGCCTACTGCTGCTATACGGGAGATGGTCTGAAGAAATAATAATTGGCCCCAGTCCATAGCTCAATTGTGGCTAGGAACAGCTAGGACCTAGGTGGAGTCATAGTAAACAAGTGCAGACTCACACATGCTGGCCAGCTTCCATTTTGACTCAAGATGTTTGTTTTGGGCTTCTCAGAAGTACGTAAAGGCAAGTAGCAGGCAGAGGAAGTGCCAGCCTGCAATTGTGCCCACCTGAGAGGGGCTGGAACTACGCTCCGGCTGAATAAAAAGCACTGCTGGTAGTTACTGTATTTTTCCGTGTCTAAGACAATGCTTTTTGCTAAAAAGAAAAAATTAGGCAAAAATTGGGTGTCGTCTTATACACTGATAGTGAATGCAAAGGGGGGACGTGCGATTAATGGCAGCACCAAGCAGGAGAATGGCAGCGGCGATTGGGCAGGCAATTGGTGGCTGTGGCAAGTGGGTGGGCGGGCATTTCGTGGCATGCAGACAATTGGTGGCTGCGGCAAGGTGTGTGATCGGCAGTGGCTGTGGCAAGCGATCGGCAGTGGCGGGCAGGTGGGTGAGCGATTGGTGGAAGTGACCTCCCCCACCCTCCAAAAAAGCTAAACAACTTAATTTCTTAATTTTGGATTTTTAAAAAAGTGGGTCGTCTTCAACATGGGGGCATCTTAGACATGGAAAAATATAGTATCCACACACCGATCACGGTCTCTGCGCTTCATTTGCTCTAAAAGCTTCCAGAGTACAGTGGTACCTCTGCATGCGAACGGGATCCATTCCGGAGCCCCGTTCGCATCCTGAAGCGAACACAACCTGCGTCTGCGCGTGTGCGGGGTCGCGATTTGCCGCTTCTGCGCATGCGCGTGACATCATTTTGAGCGTCTGCGCATGCGCGAGCGGCAAAACCCAGAAGTAACGCGAAGCTACTTCAACCCGCGGTATGACTGTATATGTTATCCATCTGTTGGCTTGGCCCGAGCAGAGCAGGTTGTGGCAGGACAACACTGTCTAATAAAACTGAAATATTTAGAGTGCCTATTAAAGTTCCATCATGGAGATTTAAAGTTCTGTCATGGAGATTAATGGCTTCCTTTTGTGTCCTGTTTCTGGGCCGGGCCTGAGCTTTAAAGCTCTGACACACCTCTGACACATTTTGTTTTTGCCCTCGTGCTTCCCCCACAAAACTCATTCTTTACTGCTGAATCGGAGCAAACGACAACGCATGGAAACTCCAAGTTGCTGTTTGTCTTGATTCAGCATTAAAGAACAAGTTTTCCAGGAGAAAGCAGCAGAGAGAGAGAGAGAAGAGGAAGGAAAGAGGTTGGATAGGGAGCTTTAAAGCACAGACCTAGAATCATAGAGTTGTGAAGGACCCTGAGGACAATCTAGTCTAACCCCAGGAATATGCAGCTGTCTCTTACGGGGATCGAACCTGCAACCTTGGCGTAATCAGCACCACACTTTAACCAACCGAGCCATCTAGCCTGTGTTTAGAAAGCACAGGGCAATAGGTAAGTTTGGGTGAACCCTTAAACAATAGCCTGTCGCTGCTTCATCCCAACTGTTAAAGAATCCCGGACTGAAAGGAATAGGACTGAACTTTTAAGACTTGGACGAACCAACAGGAAAGGTGCTATTATTCCCCCGGCAGCTGAGCCCAAATCTTCACAGCATGGGGAGTGTATAAAGGTGAGGGAGGAAATGTTTGTCTGGGGCCATAGGCGTAGCTGGGGGGGGGGGGGCGGGCAGGGAGGGGCAGCTGCAGAAATGGATTGATTATACCTTTCTTTTATTAGAAACCACATCCAAATTCACTGCAAGCGGGTCACACCCAGCAGCTCAGCTTGAAAAGTGTTTAAGGAAGGCAAAGAAGGATCAGGCTTTTGTGGGTTCAGTTTTCTCTGAAGTTGGCATACTTACAGGACAGGGAATACATAAATCTTATGGGGCAGGCAAGTTGGAAGTGCATTTTAAGCCTTTAACCAGACATCTTCTGGTAGCAGCAATACTAATAGTGGCCGGTTCACTAGTCGGATTGCATATTCTGATTCCTCCGATCCCAAGTTTCTTTCCCTTTTAAATATATGCTTAGTTGTAGAGGGTTTGAGGCTTGTGGGGTGTATTGCCCGGCTGCCAGACATTTAGCAGGCTGCCATGAGGGGGAAAATGGGATCTTCTTAGAGAAAGAACATCCATGCTCAGTGGCAGCCTACCTCTGAGTGCTTGGTGCTGAGGGACACAAGCGAGTGAAGGTCTGTTGACTCCTGTGCTCTATTTATGGGGCTTTCCCAAAAGCATATACCTCTCCTGGGGGGCACTGAAATGATCGGGGAGGGGGTGTAGCCTTGGGTGCAATTGGGGGGGGCATTAAATAAAAATAAGGGGGTGGCAAAAGCATAGAGAAAAAAGGGAAGAATAATTTGAGAAAGCGTTTGTACGTGTTTGATGTGTTGCGTAATGGCGCCCAATGTAACATGGAGTTAAAGTCGTAGTGATTATTTTCCACACAGACACTCAAAATGCAAGTTAACTATATGTGTGTGTGTGTGTACCTCGGGTTAAGAACTTAATTCGTTCCGGAGGTCCGTTCTTAACCTGAAATTGTTATTAACCTGAAGCACCACTTTAGCTAATGGGGCCTCCCGCTGCTGCCGCTGCGCCGCCACCACACGATTTCTGTTCTCATCCTGAGGTAAAGTTCTTAACCCAAGGTATTATTTCTGGGTGAGCGGAGTCTGTAACCTGAAGCGTCTGTAACCCGAGGTACCACTGTGTGTGTGTGTGTGTACACCGATTGTAAACAGCTAATTTCGGTGATTGAAGAATGCTGCTGACAAAAATACAATGCAAATTTGCCACTGCATCTTTCTGTTTGTTTGCTTAAAGAAAGTAGATATCTGGGGGGGTGGGGGCGGACAGAGGCTGGGTAATTTTTTTTCTGAAAAGGGGGCTGTAGGCCAAATAAGTTTGGGACCCTCTGCACTCGATGGAGACCCCTTTGGGTCTTCTATGCCACCCACCTGCTCTCTGGCATTTGGGGTAAATGGGAGCACCACATGGCCCACGCAAAGCCCCCATTTCTGTGCAAACAAAGTGATTAATTAAGCCAGTGATGGCCAAACCCGCCCCTCCAGCTGTTTTGGGACTACAGTTCCCATCATCCCTGACCCCTGGTCCTGTTAGCTAGGGATGATGGGAGTTGTAGTCCCAAAACAGCTGGAGGGCCAAGTTTGGCCATCACTGAATTAAGCAATCTGGCCTGTTGCAAAATATCGCAATGTGGAGAGGTAATTAGTTAATGCCTGTTGCAGCTGCTGAGTCAGAAGGCAGAGAACCCATCGTTTTGTCCCCGTTTGCCCTCTCCTTCCTGAGTTCAGCAGGAGAGGCAGTGCCTCTGAACTGGTTGCAAGCAAGAAGGGTTGGTGGAGCAAGGGCCCCATTAGTCCTAATGGACTGCCGAGCTCATGTTCTCGATTCCAGCCGGTCATGCCCTTTCCCATGATACTCCATTCCATTTCCACACCCACACCAAACGCTCCATGTGGGAGGCAGCCTGCCTTTTGAACCTAGGAAAGGAGGAACAGGTAAAGCCGAGGCAAGCCTGAGGAAAACATGACCCACGCTCATTTCAAAGTTTGATTCAGACTCCCTGGCCCCAAAAGCAAGGAGTGGCTGTCCTCAAACTCCCCCTAAGGCAGGCTGTAGGAGTGCAAATTTTCAGAGTGTGGGGTCAGGTGGGATTACTATGAGGAATTATAAAATATGCATCAAGCCATTGTGTCCACGATGAATGCATTGTGTTGACTGGGTTTGATACATTGACAATAATTTCTGATCAAATCCCACAACCCTCTGCATCTCTGGCCATTTCGTCTACTGCCCATCTCTCTCTTCATAAGTCACGCACGCAGCCCAGGCAGGCATCTTGGGTCATCAAAGATAGTGGACAAGTTTCTTTGATGTAGCTTTCTGATATGTTAATCCCAGGATGTTAATCTTAGGGCGGGAAACAGATCTCACATGAAGGTGATAATGATCGCTGTCCTCCTGGCCATCCTTCTTATCATATATATTGTTTGTTGTTGTTTTTTTAATAATATTTATTACTTTTGCAACAATTTAAACACTTACAAAAAAAACAAAGAAAAAACAATACATTACAATACAAAGACACTACATAACTAACAAAACAAAACAAAAACAATTTAAAAACACATCAAAGAAGAAAAAGAGAAAAAGAGAAAAAAAAAAAAAATCAATATCTTATCTTTCTTTCACATATTTCCACGACCTCCTCATGCCTCCCTTTTTGTATTCCACTTCTATTAATTATTTCAGCAATTCCTTTCCATCTTCCCGTTTTCTGTCCTATAATTATCTTAACACATTTTAACCTTATTTTTCCATTAATACTCTATTAATCTATTTGTACTTAATTCCTTATAACCTTTCTACTGAAGCCATATCACTTCATTCCAACGTTCTTCTAACATTCATTAATTTTACAATATTTCTGTAAATAGTCTTTAAACTTTTTCCAATCTTCTTCCACCGACTCCTCTCCCTGGTCTCGGATTCTGCCAGTCATTTCCGCCAGTTCCATATAGTCCATCAACTTCATCTGCCATTCTTCCCTGGTGGGTAAATCTTGTGTCTTCCAATACTTCGCGATGAGTATTCTTGCTGCTGTTGTTGCATACATAAAAAAAGTTCTATCCTTCTTTGACACCAATTGGCCGACCATGCCCAGGAGAAAGGCCTCTGGTTTCTTCAGAAAGGTATATTTAAATACCTTTTTCATTTCATTATAAATCATCTCCCAGAATGTCTTAATCCTTGGGCATGTCCACCAAAGGTGAAAGAATGTACCTTCAGTCTCCTTACATTTCCAACATTTATTATCGGGCAAGTGGTAGATTTTTTCAAGCTTAACTGGTGTCATGTACCACCTATAAATCATTTTCATTAAATTTTCTCTTAGGGCATTACATGCCGTGAATTTCATACCTGTGGTCCATAACTGTTCCCAGTCAGCCATCATTATGTTATGTCCAACATCTTGTGCTCATTTAATCATAGCTGATTTCACCGTTTCATCCTGAGTGTTCCATCTCAACAGCAAGTTATACATTCTTGACAAGTTCTTAGTTTTTGGATCTAACAATTCTGTTTCCAATTTTGATTTTTCCACCTGGAAACCAACTTTTTTGTCCAATTTATATGCCTCCATTATTTGGTAATAATGGAGCCAATCTCGCACTTTATTTTTCAATTTTTCAAAGCTCTGCAATTTTATTCTGTCTCCATCTTGTTCCAGAATTTCCCAATATTTCGGCCATTTGGCCTCCATATTGAGTTTTTTCTGTGCCTTCGCTTCCATTGGTGACAACCATCTTGGGGTTTTCTTTTCTAGCAAATCCTTATATCTTATCCAAACATTAAACAATGCTTTCCTAACAATATGATTTTTAAACGCTTTATGTACTTTTACCTTATCGTACCACAGATATGCATGCCAACCAAATACATTATTGAAACCTTCTAAATCCAACACTTCAGTGTTTTCGAGAAGCAGCCATTCTCTCAGCCAGCAAAAAGCAGCTGATTCATAATAAAGTTTGAGGTCTGGCAGGGCAAATCCACCTCTTTCTCATATATATTGTTTGTTTATCACCTCCGGGGTTGCCAAATGCTCTCCTTTGTAGTTCTGTTCTTTTTTTACCCCGTGCTTAATTAGTTTTGGTAGTTTAACTTTGTTCCCACTGGGGTTTGTGGAAATGCTCAGAAGAAATCTGATTGGTTCTTACGAACACCCTGTAAAAAGTTCTTTTGTGAATAAAACGACCTGGGCCAAGAGGGAGGGAGGGAGGGAGGGAGGGAGAGAGAGAGAGAGAGAGAGAGAGAGAGAGAGAGAGAGATTATTATATGCACCCTTCCCAGAGTCTTGCTGGTTCAAGCCTCTGTGTGTATTCTTATTAATCAGAGTTCAATCCTTCCTTTACTTTGAGAACGCCTCACAGGCAGGCAATGGCTAGAACAGGGGAAGACGGAGAGATGAGATGCACAACCTCTGGGTGTGTTCGTGTGTTGTTGTTGTGGTTGTGATGTAGCCGTTCCATGCTGCATCAGGAGCAGATCATGGAGATGAAAATGAGCGAAGGCTGCTGGATCAGGCAAATGGTCCATCTTAGTCACGCGCCTTGCTCTCACAGTGGCCTGCCTGGTGGCTGTGGGAAGCCAGCAAACAGTATCTGAGCATAAGAGCAACTCCTGGACCCTCAGGGTCTGTTAGTTTCTGTTTTGCCACTGAGCAGCTGAGTCACAAGGCTCTGTTTACATTCCACATATTCCATACTGTTGGAAGTCTCACGGGAGACAGATGTGATGTACTGGTTTCCTGTTCCTTTGTTGTTCAGTTCCTCTCTGCTTTCATAGAGAGAGGATGAATTTTTCTTTGCTGTCTGCGTACCGAGAAAGAAAACTCTTTAGCCATGTAGCCATAAATTTCATCACTTCCCTGTGAAGAAGAGAAGAAGAAGAGTTTGGATTTGATATCCCGCCTTTCACTCCCTTTAAGGAGTCTCAAAGCGGCTAACATTCTCCTTTCCCTTCCTCCCCCACAACAAACACTCTGTGGGGTGAGTGGGGCTGAGAGACTTCAGAGAAGTGTGACTAGCCCAAGGTCACCCAGCAGCTGCATGTGGAGGAACGGGGAAGCGAACCCGGTTCACCAGCTTACAAGTCCACCGCTCTGAACCACTACACCACACTGGCTCTGGAAACTTCTCTGAACGGGAATGTGCCTGAGGCCTCATGAAAGGCTCAGGTCATTAATTATCGTCGGGAGGCAATTCCGAAGGACTCGGCTGGAGGAAAATGAGCTTTATCAGCTTGGCCGAGCGGAGATCCAGACATTTTTGGTTTCGGGCCCAGAAGAACGGCAGAAGAATGGAATGCAGGTTATCTTCTCTGTGTGTCATCTCCAACTCTGCAATGCTACTGTTATAAAAGTCATGTTCTGCCCTCCCTCTCTGCAAGTCCAGGGGGTTCCAGACACGCTCCCAGGGTCTGTCGTGGGTGGCGCTGTGGTCTAAACCAATGGGCCTCTTGACCTTTCAAATCTCCAGTCTTTGGTCACACCTGGGATAAGAAGTTGTGGACAACCCTTGATGGCTCTCTATTGTAATGCTAGCAGCTCTGCTTTCCCTCAGCCAGCCAGCCAGGTTTGCGTAAGGCAGCCCAGGAATCGCCCAGACTGGGCTACCCAGTCAGATGGGTGGGGTGAATAATAATAATAATCGCTCCTTCACCTCACCCTTCCCTGCAGAGGTCCCTTCTCCAAGCACCTCCCATACCTGGTCTGAGTACTCAAAGAAGGAATTGTAGGTGGGACGCGGTTAGCGCTGTGGGTTAAACCACAGAGCCTAGGACTTGCCAATCAGAAGGTCGGCGGTTCGAATCCCCACGACGGGGTGAGCTCCCATTGCTTGGTCCCTGCTCCTGCCAACCTAGCAGTTCGAAAACACGTCAAAGTGCAAGTAGATAAATAGGTACCGCTCCGGCAGGAAGGTAAACGGCGTTTCCGTGCGCTGCTCTGGTTCGCCAGAAGAGGCTTAGTCATGATGGCCACATGTACGCCGGCTCCCTCGGCCAATAAAGCGAGATGAGCGCCGCAACCCCAGAGTCGGTCATGACTTTACCTAATGGTCAGGGGTCCCTTTACCTTTACCTTAAAGGAGGCAGTAGGGATGTGCGTGGCACTGTGGTCTAAACCACTGAGTCTCTTGGACTTGCCAATCAGAAGGTCAGCGGTTCGATTCCCCGTGATGGCGTGAGCTCCTGTTGCTCGGTCCCAGCTCCTGCCAACCTAGCAGTTTTAAAGGAAGCCAGTGCAATTTGATAAATAGGTACCGTTCCGGCCGGAAGGTAAATGGCGTTTCCATGCGCTACTCTGGTTTCGCCAGAAACGGCTTAGTCATGCTGGCTACATGACCCAGAAAAACTGTCTGCGGGCAAACGTCGGCTCCCTTGGCCAGTAAAGCGAGACAAGCACCTCAACCCCAGAGTCGTTTGCGACTGGACTTAACCGTCAGGACTCCTTTACCTTTACCTTTAAAGGAGGCAGTGGAAGACAGGACTGCCTGGCGTGCTCTGGTCCATGGGGTCATGAAGAGTCGGACACGACTAAATGACTAAACAACAACAACAACAACAAACTACACCTCCCAGGCTTCTTTGGGGGAAGCATCACACATGAGCAGTTCCAAAGGCAGCAATTATGGTTAATGCGCAACAGCGCATTTTAAAATTACACCCCACCCTCGCATGGCCAGCTTGTGCGTTCCCTCTTCATTTCTAATCTTATGAATAATGTGCAAATTAGTAACAGCACAGAAACAAGCCTTGGGCACCAAACAGAACTAGTTTAGGAAGTCTAACCTCCTGGTTGAGGCCAAGAGGAATCAAGTGAATCAGCAGCTTATCTCTCAAGCTCGGAGACAGAAGGATCCCACAACAGGAAACAGTGGAACTCTTCTATTCCCAGGGAACAGCTTGTAGGTCACCAGGTATCTCTCTAGATGGTTGTGGGGCTTCCAGAAAACCATAATTGCAGCTGTCTCACTCTTCAACGCATGGCACAGGGTTGAAAGATTTCCACACACATGCACTCATGAGGGCTAGTAACTTTTTTAAAAAAAATAATTTTTATTAACAGGCCAATTACATCACATTATCCATATCACATTAATTCCAAATTATACAGCCAAATTTTAAATTTTGTTGGGGGTACCCATACATTAAGCTCCGCTCGAGTCCAAAACAGCATCACTTATCTTACTGCTTTAATTAGACAGTTTTGTCCAGTTTGATCCAGATAGTCCTTTATTACTTCCTTTCTCTTCTTGTTGTTATCATAAATTCCTTTCTTTGCGATCTCTGATGATTTTCACAAGCAGGTTAAAAGCTGGCATTCTATGTGGATTTTGTACTCTTCCAAAAATCATATCGATCAGGGACAGCCTCTGTACAACACTTCCATAAACAAATTAATCTCCGATCTGTCCTTTATTTTTCTCAGGCTTACCAAATAAATCAAATGAGTCTGGGGGCTCTGTCAGGCCAGACTCACATTCCAACATTCCTTCTCGTTCGAACAATCTTGATTCTCCTCCCCCAGTCCTTCTTCCTCCGGCAAGCCTGAGGGCTAGTAACTTTTAGTGTATGTGTTCTTAGATCAAAACTTATCTCTTTGGGACAGCAAGAAGAGGCCTCTTTAGCAGAAGCAAAAGTATATGAAGGTCTAGAAAGGCTTGTTCTCACCACGTACGGGCAGCTTCCCTGCTCGTTTTTGTCTCAGATATGTGGCTTTGTCCTGTGGCCAATGTCAACATGATGATCACAAGATGCTTATGATAGCCCCTCAGGCAGATGGGTTTAAGGGGTGTGGGGCAGAGGACGAGACAAAAATGTGGAGGTAGAATAATCTACCAAGAGGTAGTAGCCATGAGGTATAGCTCAGTGGACCTTTCATGTTCAAAGGCTGTGTACCTCTGAAGTGACAGACTGAAGGCCTATTGCAGATATTAATATTGTGTGGTTTGAAGCAACTGGGTGGTGCATAAGAACAGGCTCCTTTTGGAAGTAATCATTGTCCAGATCCATACAAGTTTTATTCAAACTTTACTTGCAGAACCCTTCAAAAAACAGTAAATACAGCAAATGCAAAATACAGTATACATCCCAAATATCAAAAGGTCTTGTGCAATGTCCAGCACAGGCTCAGCGTCTTAGAAATAAAAGATCGCTCCAGAAATCAAAACAGTGTCTCCCTCTCTCCCATTCCAATCCGCTTTAGGCTGCCTAAGGCTATGTCCCTCTTGGAGAGCCATTATTATCACATCCTTTTGTTCTCTGTGGCTTTCAGAGAATGACAAACAGCCACCACCCTTTCAAGATGAGGATTTGCAACTCCTTGCCTTAGTCACATGATCAAAGGTTACATTCAGTTTAGAGTAACAGAAAACCATCAACAGGTAATCATTTAGGAGCTTAGAGTCCCTTAGAAAACTAGTGTAGGGGGGGGAAACCCATGTTAGCAATACAGTGGTACCTCGGGTTAAGTACTTAATTCGTTCCGGAGGTCCGTACTTAACCTGAAACTGTTCTTAACCTGAAGCACCACTTTAGTTAATGGGCCCTCCTGTTGCTGCCGCGCCCCCGGAGCACGATTTCTGTTCTCATCCTGAAGCAAAGTTCTTAATCTGAAGCACTATTTCTGGGTTAGCGGAGTCTGTAACCTGAAGTGTATGTAAATTGAATGTCTGTGTAGTGGAATGAAGGTTTAACACTGAGAATGGCTAAATACGTGTTGGACCATGATGGGCCATTGGCACAATCCAATAGGCTCTGAAATGCTGATAGATTTCCATGAGGATTTTTTTAAATATAAAAGTTGCAAATGGCTGCAGAATGTGTGTTGCTGGCATCTGTCTGTATCGAAAAATCATGGAATGTACCTTCGGGGGTGAAGTAATACTGCTGGAGAATCACAGCTCCTGCTGTGACCGCAGAGACTGGTAACTCCTAACTGCTGCCTCCTGTGCTGTTTTTGCTGCGTTTGTTGTTGTTTAGTCGTTTAGTCATGTCCGACTCTTCATGACCCCATGGAACAGATCACGCCAGGCACTCCTGTCTTCCACTGCCTCCCGCAGTTTGGTCAAACTCATGCTGGTAGCTTCGAGAACACTGTCCAACCATCTCGTCCACTGTCGTCCCCTTCTCCTT
The DNA here is from genome assembly GCF_964188315.1 of Podarcis muralis. NCBI lineage: Eukaryota > Metazoa > Chordata > Lepidosauria > Squamata > Lacertidae > Podarcis > Podarcis muralis. The sequence continues at coordinate 9,884,600 of NC_135670.1, read as the reverse complement.
GTGCCCTCCATCTTTCCCAACATCAGGGTCTTTTCCAGGGAGTCTTCTCTTCTCATGAGGTGGCTAAAGTATTGGAGCCTCAGCTTCAGGATCTGTCCTTCCAGTGAGCACTCAGGGCTGATTTCCTTCAGAATGGAGAGGTTTGATCTTCTTGCAGCCCATGGGACTCTCCAGAGTCTCCTCCAGCACCAGAATTCAAAAGCATCCATTCTTCGGCGATCAGCCTTCTTTATGGTCCAGCTCTCACTTCCATACATCACTACCGGGAAAACCATGGCTTTAACTATACGGACCTTTGTTGGCAAGGTGATGTCTCTGGTTTTTTTTTGCTGCGTTAGCAGGCACCTAAATAACCTCTCCAGGGAGCAGTCCTGGCCAGTGTGTATGGAGGTCCTGGGCTGCCCAGAGGGCAATATCCCCCTCTTGACTTTGCTGACGTGGTCCAAAGGAAAGCAGAGCAATAAGTTTGGTACCAGCTTGGCTGCAGGAGTCGCCAGAAGGAGGTGTACAAGGCGCCATCCAACCGTCTTAGGGACTCCACTCCAGATTTGTGTAGGGTTATCCCAAAAATGCAAAATGTGGGGAACTGGGAAAATGAGAAACGGAGTTAATGCAAAGGTCTAGCCAAGTCTGGTGCAAAAGGCAGGGCAGGCTGAGATGGCACTGGGCATCAGGAAGGAAGCTAGTTTGGGCCTCTAAAATTCCAGGGAGTTGAACGATCATGGTGTTGTAAACAAAAATTGCCCTTTTCCCTTATGGGGTATCCAAGAGCCCATATAGAGTCCTTACATAGGTTCCCTATTGGTAGGAGAAAATAACAGAGGCCAACCAGAGAATATTGAGAAGCAAAGCAGCTGGTAAGCTTGATCTTTATTGATCTGTTGCAACAGGGTGCTCCCCTCACCCGCAGGAAAGGAGGAGGACCAGAAAAATGGTGTGCAAGGCCTATGGGCTTGCTTCGCAAGACGAAACGTCTTGCGAGTTCTTGCGAGTTTGTTTCCTTTTTCTTAAAGCCGCTAAGCCGCTAATAGCCGTGCTTCGCAAGACGAAAAAACTTTTCCTTTGGCACCGCACACCACTGGCACACGACCCCTGGAAGGTTTTGCAGAAGGCAACTTGGCACATATGTTGGGAAACGCTCCCTATCTTGCGCTGGGTCTTGTCACATTGCAAGGCAGTTGTTGGGTTACGTCAAAGTGTGTGTGATTTCCTGATAAGCAGGTCTCAATCCTTCTGCACATAGGTGTGACTTCTCTCAAGATTTGCTGGAAGCATCATGAGGACTGTGGGGGCCATCCTTTTCCTCCTCTTCTTCCTCCTTCAGGTGGTCGCAGATGCCACAGGTAAGTGGAAAGGGCCACTGTACTGTGAGGGAGGGGAGACATAAGGATTTAAGAGCGCTGCTGGGCTGGGTCACCTAAGGGCAGCTCTAGAGAAAACAGCCCTCTGTTTCAGGGAGAGAGGAAACTGGTGCTCTCCAGTTGCTGCTGAAGCTCATGGGAGTCGGAGTCCAAGGACACTGCTGAACTACAACTCCCATCATCCCTGCCCATTGGCCATTCCGACCAAGGCTGATGGGAGCTGGAGTATCAGGCGGCAGAGGAACCAACCCCCAAGGCAGGTTGCCAGGAATGGATAAGACAAGGAAAAGTCATTTGTTGTTGTTGTTGTTTAGTCATTTAGTCGTGTCCAACTCTTCGTGACCCCCTGGACCAGAGCACGCCAGGCACTCCTGTCTTCCACTGCCTCCCGCAGTTTGGTCAGACTTGTGCTGGTAGCTTCGAGAACACTGTCCAACCATCTCGTCCTCTGTCCTCCCCTTCTCCTTGTGCCCTCCATCTTTCTCAACATCAGGCTCTTTTCCAGGGAGTCTTCTCTTCTCATGAGGTGGCCAAAGTATTGGAGCCTCAGCTTCAGGATCTGTCCTTCCAGTGAGCATTCAGGGCTGATTTCCTTCAGAATGGAGAGGTTTGATCTTCTTGCAGTCCATGGGACTCTCAAGAGTCTCCTCCAGCACCAGAATTCAAAAGCATCAATTCTTCGGCGATCAGCCTTCTTGATGGTCCAGCTCTCACTTACCACCTGCTTTTATCCAATATTTACAGCGAGAGAGAATGTTTCGAAGATTATACGTTAAAGTCTTGTTCTAAGAAAGATATGCTAATATGCTTAGGATAAGAATGTAAAGTATATGTACGAGCTGGAAAAGAAAAGAGATGAAAGAAGTACAAACAATGATATATTTGGAGAATGCAAGGATAAATGTGGAGATAGAGATTTAAAGAAGTCGAATTGTGGCGGAGGGAAGCTGCGGGTGGGTGGGGAGTGCTATGCAACAAGTGTATTTGTTTTCAGTGTTTTTGAACTGTGTTTCTTTGTTCTTTTTTAAATTTCATTCCCCCCCTTTCTGTTGATGTTCTGTTTTTGCTGTATTATTTAAATAAATAATAAAATAAAATAAGGGACGCGGGTGGCGCTGTGGGTAAAAGCCTCAGCGCCTAGGGCTTGCCGATCGAAAGGTCGGCGGTTCGAATCCCCGCGGCGGGGTGCGCTCCCGCTGCTTGGTCCCAGCGCCTGCCAACCTAGCAGTTCGAAAGCACCCCCGGGTGCAAGTAGATAAATAGGGACTGCTTACTGGCGGGAAGGTAAACGGCGTTTCCGTGTGCTGCACTGGCTAGCCAGATGCAGCTTTGTCACGCTGGCCACGTGACCCGGAAAGTGTCTCCGGACAGCGCTGGCCCTCGGCCTCTTAAGTGAGATGGGCGCACAACCCCAGAGTCAAGCAAGACTGGCCCATACGGGCAGGGGTACCTTTACATTTTTAAAATAAAATAAAATAAAATAAAATAAAATAAAATAAAATAAAATAAAAAATAAAAAAATATTGGAGGGTTGGAAATGCAGCCTCTTGGAATAGTGGCGCTGCCCGGAGTAAATTTCCCTTCCCCTTCTCTTCCACATCCTAATTCGTCGTCCCTTCTACGGGTGGCGCTGAGGCCCCTTTGCTTCTGAGCTTTGCTCTCCTACTTTTAAGGCTCTCCGGGTTCTGGGAGATGGTGGGTCTGGAATGCTTTCCAGTGATAACGTGTCAGCCAGCCGCTCTGCCTGCTGCCTCCTCCTCCTCTCCCATTATTTCCCAAATTTCCCCCCTCATCTTCCTCTGAGCTGTGACCTCCCTCAAACCCCTGTTGTAATTCTGAGCTGCCTCCTCCTTCTCTGGAAGAGTCAGGCTGGGGAAGCAGTCTCCCCCATTCCCTGCCCTTGCACCCGGCCCTTACTTGCAGTCTTCCCATGAAGGCATAAGGTTGGGCCCTGTGAGAAGAGGGCTCTGGATTAGATGGGGGCCCTTGGCTTGATCCAGTTTGAACAGCGCCGGCGAAGAGCCCCAAAGAGCCCCAACTTACAGGGAACCAGGCAGAGGGCCTTCTCAGTAGTGGCACCCGCCCTGTGGAACGCCCTCCCTTCAGATGTCAAAGAGAAAAATAACTACCAGACTTTTAGAAGACATCTGAAGGCAGCCCCTGTTTAGGGAAGCTTTTAATGTTTAATAGGTTATTGTATTTTAGTGTTTTGTTGGAAGCCGCCCAGAGTGGCTGGGGAAATAAATAAATTATTATTATTATTATTATTATTATTATTATTATTATTATTATTAAATGTACATAGCGCTGAGGGCCTTCTGGTGGTTCCCTCATTGCAAGAAGTGAGGTTACAAGGAACCAGGCAGGGGGCCTTCTCAGTAGTGGCGCTCACCCTGTGGAACGCCCTCCCATCAGATGTCAAAGAGATAAATAATTACCTGACATTCAGAATACATCTGAAGGCAGCCCTGTTTAGGGAAGTTTTTAATATTTAATGCTGTATTGTTTTTAACACTTGATTGGGAGCCGCCCAGAGTGGCTGGGGAAACTCAGCCAGATGGGCGGGGCATAAATAAATTATTATTATTATTATTATTATTATTATTATTATTATTATTATTTTGCTCATCTCTAGAGCAGAGGGGGAGGGCTCAGTTGGAAGGGTATGAGACTCTTAATCTCAAAGACATGGGTTCGAGCCCACCTTGGGCACAAGATTCCAACAGGGGGTTGGAATAGATGACCCTCATGGTCCCTTTCAACTTTTCTATTATTATATTATCATTATTATTAACAATAGCATCCTGCCTTTCCGCCTGTATTAACGTCAATTCAGGAAATAACAGACCCTCCAAGTGTCCTGATTTCCCAGGGACAGTCCTGGAATTACAGAAGTCCCAGTTTCTGATTTGATCCCAGACTGTTACGCTTGTCGTTTTTGAACGATGTCCCTATTTTCATCGGAGAAATGTTGGAGGGGGTGCAAGCTAAGGGACACTGGTGCTGTCCTCAAGGTTGAGGCCTTGTAGTGTTAATGTTTCCAGTGTGTACAACCAGAATTTCTCCTTCTTTTTGTTTTTATACTAATGTTGAGGGATCTGTGGGCGTCCCTACAGCAGTTATAGCAATTAACTGCAATAGCAATTAACTAATTTATGATTAGCTGCACCCTTCCCAAACCCAGATGTGGTGAGCTGAATTTAAGATTGGAAAAAAGAGAAACCGCAATTATTATTTTGTAATTTGTTGAAATAATACCTCGCCTTTCCTCCCCAAGGGAGCCCAGGGCACAATTTAAAAGCACAAACACAACAGAAGCATCTTAAAACAGTTAAAACATTCCAAAAGCAATTTATGTTAAAATAAAATAAAATACAAACATTCTAAAAGCAGTTACGGCTAAAAGCAGTCTTCCATGCAGGTATCTTGAGTTGCCTGGAACAGTAGCCTTCAGTCAGCAAATGCCCTGGCTAAACACATAACCTCCAACATTTCTCCCATGAAAATAGGGATGTCCAAGGGGACGCGGGTGGCCCTGTGGGTTAAACCACAGAGCCTAGGGCTTGCTGATCAGAAGGTCGGCGGTTCGAATCCCCGCGACGGGGTGAGCTCCCGTTGCTCGGTCCCTGCTCCTGCCAACCTAGCAGTTCGAAAGCATGTCAAAGTGCAAGTAGATAAATAGGTACCGCTCGGGCGGGAAGGTAAACGCCGTTTCCGTGCGCTGCTCTGGTTTGCCAGAAGCGGCTTAGTCATGCTGGTCACATGACCCGGAAGCTGTATGCTGGCTCCCTCGGCCAATAAAGCGAGATGAGCGCTGCAACCCCAGAGTCGGCCACGGCTGGACCTAATGGTCAGGGGTCCCTTTACCTAAGGAAAAGGGGGACATTCCGGGATCAAAACAGAAATGGACGGCTTCTGTACATACAGGTCTGTCCCTGGAAAATAGGGACACTTGGAGGGTCTGAAAACAGTTATTGGATGTTAAATTTGAACAACAACAACAACAACAACAACAACAACAACAACAACAACAACAAATATGTTAGGGAAGGCCACCTCAGAGCATGTGCAGAGCACCCCCTCTGAAAGGAGCCATTTTCCTCCTGCTGCTCAGCTTTGTGTCTTTTCCATCTCTCGCCTAGCGACCTCCCCTTGCGCGCCCAAGCATGTCGGCCCTGGTGCCATGGTGTGCGTCTGCAACGCAACTTACTGCGACATGATGGGCCCCCTCTCCCTCCCGCCCGAGGGCACCTTCGTCAAGTACCTGAGCAGCAAGGCTGGCAAGCGCCTGGAGCGAAGCCAAGGGAAGCTTTTGGCAAACAGGAAACGCTCAGGTAAGGAGGGCCTTCTCTAAACAGGTGGGTTGGAGGAAGAAACATGACACTCCATCAGGCTTTCTCTTCCTCCGCTGTTGCCTGGGAGTAGCTGTGCCACCAGACTGCCTCAGCGAGAGAGATGGGAAGTGAGGCTCATCAGCCATCCCCAAAGCCCAGCTCCATCAGAAGAAGAAGAAGAGTTTGGATTTGATATCCCGCCTTTCACTCCCTTTTAAGGAGTCCCAAAGCGGCTAACATTCTCCTTTCCCTTCCTCCCCCATAACAAACACTCTGTGAGGTGAGTGGGGCTGAGAGACTTCAAAGAAGTGTGACTGGCCCAGGGTCACCCAGCAGCTGCATGTGGAGGAGCAGAGACACGAACCCGGTGTCCCAGATTACGAGATTACCGCTCTTAACCACTACACCACACTGGTACTTCTTGTCCCTGAGCTGTGCCAGTTGGTCATTATAACTGCCTAATAACTGGTGCCCGATTTAATTTCCTACTTTCTTCCCTTCTTGTCCCGTCTCCCTTGCATGTCATGTTTTCTTAGACTGTAAGCCTGCAGACAAGGACTGCAATGCTTTAATTTCTTGCATCTTTTTATTTAAATTGCATTCAATTTCTTCATGCATAGGGACGCGGGTGGCACTGTGGGTTAAACCACAGAGCCTAAGGCTTGCCGATCAAAACGTCCGCGGTTTGAATCCCTGCGATGGGGTGAGCTCCAGTTGCTTGGTCCCTGCTCCTGCCAACCTAGCAGTTTGAAAGGGACGCCAGTGCAAGTAGATAAATAGGTACCGCTCTGCCGGGAAGGTAAACGGCGTTTCCGTGTGCTGCTCTGGTTCGCCAGAAGCGGCTTAGTCATGCTGGCCACATGACCCGGAAGCTGTACGCCGGCTCCCTTGGCCAATAAAGCGAGATGAGCGCTGCAACCCCAGAGTCGTCCACGACTGGACCTAATGGTCAGGAGTCCCTTTACCTTTACACCTTTTTTTTTGAGCAGGGTAGAAACGCTCTCAATAAATATAGATCGATATAAGAAGAATTTGGGGTTGGCTTTGACAGACGAACTCTTTAAGTTCATTATTGGTCAGAGGAGAATGAGTGGAGGCAGGAACCAGTCAAAGCAAGGAAGATGTTTATTTTTCTGTTGCAACAGAGTCGCCCCCACCTTGCAAGAGGGTGAGGGGAGCCAGAACAAAGATGTGTGACCATTTTTAAGGACTTCAGAAATTGCCCAGCCCCTTAGCCAAAGACCACCTACAAGCACGTCTACAACAGAGAGTGTGTGGCTTGTTTCCTGTTTGTCAAGATACCTGATAATTCTTTCTGACTGTCCCATCTTGGCCAGTTTGGGCCACTGTTTTGAAATGGTAAATACAGCTTAGTTCTTGAATTGTCCCAGAGCTCCTCTATTCATGTGAGAAGTCCATCCACGCTCAGGAACTTGGAAGGATATTGCAAGTGAAAAGAACCATTGGGAAATGTTTTTCCTTCTACTGCAGAGAAAATAATCTGGGGTCATTTTTTAAGAGAGCCAAGATGGCTTTGGGATTAAAAGGTAAAGGGACCCCTGACCATTAGGTCTAGTCGTGACCAATTCTGGGGTTGCGGCGCTCATCTCGCTTTATTGGCCAAGGGAGCCGGCATACAGCTTCCGGGTCATGTGGCCAGCATGACTAAGCCGCTTCTGGTGAACCAGAGCAGCACACGGAAACGCTGTTTACCTTCCCGCCGGAGCGGTACCTATTTATCTACTTGCACTTTGAGGTGCTTTCGAACTGCTAGGTTGGCAGGAGCTGGGACCGAGTAACGGGAGCTCACCCTGTCGTGGGGATTCAAACCGCCGGCCTTCTAATTGGCAAGTCCTAGGCTCTGTGGTTTAACCCACAGCACCACCTGCGTCCTGGCTTTGGGATTGCTCTCCTGCAATACCTCAGACATGCGGTTTATGAGCATAAGCATGCGCGTTTACCTTGTGCACTTAGGAACATTGATTTTATTCGTGACGCTTTAGAATTTTAATAGCACAATAAAGGACTGCGTACCACATTTGGCCAAATCCTGAGCCACATCAGGCCAATTTGCGGGCCAAGGACGATTGATTCCACGTTGCTCCCAGAATACCTGCGTCAGGGCGGGCCTCCTATGTCGATCCCTAACATGCTAGTGAAACAAAACCTGGCAGGAGTCAACAGAGCCGTCTTTAGCATAAGCGCCGCCAGGGTGCAGAGATCCGCCCAGCACCCCCAATTTTAGTTTACCCCCCATGAATTTCTAATTACTCCAAAATGTGTTTCTCGCTTAGCATTTGTTGCAAAATGAAGAAAAAATGCAGCTTGCGGAATTCATAGTGTGTGTGGGCTCTAGGTGCGTTTTTGCGGAAATTGAAAACTAAAATCGATTGCTGAAATGCATGTGAAGTAGAGCCCTAAGTACTAAGTAGTTAGTCAAAGAAAATGCCGACAATTAGCGAAAATAAACATTATTTTTATAACGAATTCTCTAAGCGAATTTGAACTGTAAGTGATGAAATTAAAACACAGTTTGCAATGTTTCACTCGGGGTCAGCGGCACCTTTGGCACGACTGATCTCGGCAGCGTGAGATCAGTCATGTCAAAGGTGCAGCTGACCCCACTGCTGCTGCTGGGCGCCCCCCAGAATTCGGTGCCCAGATGCCCTGCACCCCTTTTTACCCTTTTAAAGACGGCCCTGGGAGTCAACCCTCCTGCTCTCAGTCAGGGCGGAGGAAGAAGAAGCAGAGACTCTTTCTTACCTCACCCCACCGCAATGGACTCGGGGTAATTCTGGGCTGGGTTAGAGGCAATTGGGGGATGAGATTGGGAAGGAGGCTATGAGCAGCTCTAGTAACCTCTTCTTCTCCCAGACCTAACTCACTTCCTCCATCTCTACCTCCTCTGAAGGGCTCCAGTATTCCTACAATCCCTGCGTTCACTACCAGTGCATTAAAGGTTTCGGTGGCTCCCACACAGACTCATCCTCAATTAATATCCTGCAGTTGTCTCCACCAGCCCAAGAGCACCTCCTCCGGTCCTACTTCTCCAAAGACGGTAAGCAAATCCAGAGGTTTGTATTTTGTATTTATTTAATCCATAAATCGATTCACTTAAAGTCCCCTGTTTCCCTCCCCATCTCGCTGCCAGGCATCGAGTACAACCTTTTGCGCTTGCCCATTGGCTGTTCGGACTTCTCCACTCGCCCGTACTCTTACGACGACGACTGCCCCGACGACTTTGAGCTGAAATGTTTCAGCCTAGTGCAGGAGGACACCAAGTTAAAAGTGAGTGGAGCCGGCTTGAAAGGGGAGCCCTCTGCTCCCCTCCTGTGGTTCTCCCAGATACCAATAGCAGACTCCCTTCTCCAGGGGACTCCCTAAGAACTCTCAGCACCCTTAACAAAACTGCAGTTCAGGGCAGTTCAGGCTTGTTTTACAACAACAAAGAGGTAAAGTTACAACGAGAAATTCTGTTTTAAAAACTGAAATGTAGCTGTGTGGAACAGCCGCAGGACAGTTCGTGAAAATTCACCAGTGTTTTAAGATGCACTTTCCCCCTAAAGTACAGTCGTACCTTGGATCCTGAACGCCTTGCGAGTCGAACGTTTTCGGCTCCCGAACATTGCAAACCTAGAAGTGAGCATTTCGGTTTGCGAATGCTCTTTTGGAAGCCAAACGCCCGATTTGGCTTTCGTGGCTTCCGAACATTTTGGAAGTCAAACGGATTTCCGGAATGGAATCTGTTTGACTTCCGAGGTACCACTGTACACATTTCTGCAAGTAGATTTCCCTAACATAATGCATTTCTGTATCTTATTTTCATGAATGTATACATATTCATATAATATACATATGCATATGTACATATAGGGGACGCGTGTGGCGATGTGGGTAAAAGCCTCAGCGCCTAGGGCTTGCCGATCGAAAGGTCGGCGGTTCGAATCCCCGCGGCGGGGTGCGCTTCCGTTGTTCGGTCCCAGCGCCTGCCAACCTAGCAGTTCGAAAGCACCCCCAAGTGCAAGTAGATAAATAGGTACCGCTCCGCCGGGAAGGTAAATGGCGTTCCGTGTGCTGCGCTGGCTTGCCAGATGCAGCTTCGTCACGCTGGCCACGTGACCCAGAAGTGTCTCCGGACAGCGCTGGCCCCAGGCCTCTTGAGTGAGATGGGCGCACAACCCCAGAGTCTGTCAAGACTGGCCCGTACGGGCAGGGCTACCTTTACCTTTACCTTATGTACATATATATATGTATATACAGTACCTCAGGTTACAGCCGCTTCAGGCTGCATTTTTTCGGGTTACGGACCTCCAAAACCCGGAAGTACAGGAACTGGTTACTTCTGGGTTTTGGCGGTCACGCATGCGCAGAAGCACCGAATCACAACCCGCGTGTGCGTAGACACAGGTTGCGAACGTGCATCCCGCACAGATCATGTTCGCAACCCAAGCATCCACTGTATATACATATGTATACAATATGCATTTCCCACCCCAACATTTCCCCCTAATAGACACGTTTTGATAAACGTTATTTGGTTTATTGCAAATTTCAGAGAAGTGCCCTTTCCGACAGATATTTCTCTGCCTCAGCCCATGCGAATTAGTGCGTGTTGTGCTGAAACACAAAAACCAAACTGGATTTCGCCTCCATCCCTACACACACCCTAAAACTACAAACCCCCTCAGTCCCCAGGGGCTTATGCAATTCCTCCAGAGGCTACTCAGGAGAGGAGAGCCTGGCCAATGGGGTGACTTTTTGTGGGGCTGTGGATGTCGCCAGACCCCCAAACCCAACTTGGAAGTCTATAGGGATTTTCCTGCTCGCCCCCACCCCCCCAGGTGGATGAGAGCACAATCTCCACCCGGCCTCCCTAACCAGCTTAAGAAGGAAGGTTCCTCTCCCTTCGCTGGACCTTTAGCAAAGGTTTGCCTTCATTTCCATCCAGCGATGTAAATTCCTCGTTTGTTTAGACCAGGGTTCCTCAACCTCGGCCCTCCAGATGTTTTTGGCCTACAACTCCCATGATCCCTAGCTAGCGGGGCCAGTGGTCAGGGATGATGGGAACTGTAGTCTCAAAACATCTGGAGGGCCGAGGCTGAGGAAGCCTGGTTTAGACACTGCGTTTTAAATTTGAATGCCATGCCCCCAGGGACTGCGCTCCGTGCTTAACCTGCCCCGCTCGATGACGTCCCTGGGGCTGGCCCCCTAGGCCTCAGGTACGGGACCTAATATTGAAGCACGTGAAAATATAGCGGTACCCGCTTAGGGCGGAACAAGGACCAGACAGACACAGCTTTGGAGAAAAAGAAGGTGGGGGTTTATTGCTGAGCAATAATGGACCCAGTCCAAAAGACTGGGACCCCGAAGCATACAAATCCTGAGGTTATATACCTGAGCAAATCACAGATCATGAGACAGTCACGCACGCCAGCGAAAAATAACCAATTAGCGCTTCTTGCCATGCCCCTGGCCGTGCGCAGAGTTCACTCCCAACTTCTGCTTTCCATTGTCTCCACAATGATGCACAGGCTGACCTATTCCCTAGTTCTGACAGTACGGGGAAATGAGACTCAGGGAGGGAATCTCCTGGCGCTACCTGCCCCTATGCATTCTGCCTCATGTAGGGAGATTTTGTGGTTTGGCCCTTCCTGTTTCATGGACCATTTTAGCCTGGATTTGAGGGGGGGATTTGTACCAGTGCCTTCTGATTCATGGCTTCCCTTTCCTCTAGGTGCAAGGATGTTTCTAGGTAAAAGGTCGGTTCTGGACTTGCGGTTCCAAACAGTTTGCAGTTAGCTTAGGCAAAAGCTTTTCTTGATCCAAATGGATTATAAAATCACTGTAAGCCCTGTTATGTGCGAGCATATATGAATATATTGATTACTGATAACTGATTATATGAATAGCATAAGGGTAGCCCCCCTTTTCTTGCTTCAATATCTCTGGGATGCTCCTGGATCTGCTCACTGGATCCCCATCACCTCTCCCCGTAGATCCCTCTCCTTCAACGCATCCTGGCCTTATCTCAGCGACCCCTCTCCCTTATTGCCAGTCCATGGTCTAGCCCAAGTTGGATGAGAGTCAACGGCAAAGTGGAGGGCAAATCGAGGCTGAAGGGGAAAGCCGGAGACATGTACCACAAAACGTGGGCCCGCTACTTCGTCAGGTAACACCCGCTGGTCCGCCGGCGCACATGCACACACACGTTCCTTGGAGAAAGGGAGGATGGGATGAGTCGTGCCACAGAGACCCGTGGCTTGGCGCTGCCTCAAACAGCCCAATGCTGCTGGCGCCCTGACCCTGAATTGAGACGTGGGGGAACCCGAGACGCAGGCCAAGCGGTTAATGCAATTTCACATGCAATCCCAAATTACCCCAACAAGAACTTGGGGGGGGGGGAGGGCAAATGCTCCACTCAGCAGTAGGAGAGGTCCCCCCAGAATAACGAGGCTGGCTTATTGCAATTTGAGCATCTCATGCTGTTGTTTATGTGGTAATTCTACTTTACAGAGTTGTGTGGAATTCGTTTGACCCTGTTTAGCCGTACTGTTTTTCTCTCGGGGGGAAAGGCTGTGCGAGGTACTTGGCTTAGAGCCCCACAGGAGGGCAATTTGATTTGGGGAGGGGGCAATTTGAGAATGAGTTATTAACAGTGAATGGCGTTTAAGGCTTCCTCCACATGAATAGTTCACTTTTTTAAGAATAAAAATTATATGTCACGGGTGTGTGTGTGTGTGTCAGGATATTATTATTAATAATAATTATTAATTATTAATAATTATATTATTAATAATAATAATAATACCCCACTCATCTAGCTAGGTTTTCCCAGCCTCTCTGGGTGGCTTCCAACAGGATATTAAAAACACAATAAAACATCCAACATTAAAAACTTCCCTAAACTGGGCTGACTTCAGATACCTTATAAAGGTTAGAATTAGATAGTTGTTTATTTCCTTGACATCTGCTTAGGTGGGGCATGGCCAAACAAAAAAAAAAAGGTTGGGAACCACTGGTTTAGAGTTTAAAAGAACACTCGGCATACTTGTCCTTGTCAGATTGAATGTACAAGGCAGGTAGTTAATAACTTGTGTCTCTGAAACATGTTTACTTGAATTCGTATCTGAGACTGGCTAATATTTGCAGACTGACTCTGAGGCACATGGCCGCATGCAAACCGCACGCCTGCTGCTCTCACAGTTAAAACTCACTCAGCAGTTGACAGTTGAGCTAACTGAAAAAACTGCCTTCTGTGGTGAGACATCCTTATGCTACAGAATTAACCCTTTGCGTAGTATTTTGGATGCACCATTCGCACAGTTTAAAGCCCTGAACAAACACAGTCGGAGGCAGTGCCGTGGGAGGTGATTTTCGTTTCAAATACAGTGGTGCCTCGCAAGACGAAAATAATCCGTTCCGCGAGTCTCTTCGTCTAGCGGAACTTTTTCGTCTTGCAAAGCAACCCTATTAGCGGCTTAGCGGATTAGCGCTATTAGCGGTTTAGCGGCTTAGTGGCTATTAAAGGCTTAGCGGCTTAGCGGCTAAAAGGCTATTAGCGGCTTAGAAAAAAGGGGGGGAGCAAAAAAAATCGCAAGGCTCGCAAGACGGAAATCGTCTTGCGAAGCGCATCAAAAAACGGAAAACCCTTTCGTCTAGCGGGTTTTTCGTCTTGCGAGGCATTCGTCTTGCGGGGCACCACTGTAGCTCAACAACTTTGCCCAAAAAAAGAGAGCCGGATTTTCACTGTTGGGAATATGGCAACCCTTGCAGGTGGCAGCCTGGGAGAGGGCCTTCTCTGTGGCAGCCCCTAAATTGTGGAAGTTCCTGCCCACAGAGATCCAACTGGCACCTTCATTATGCAGCTTCTGTCAAATGCCGAAGACGCATCTCTTTGCCCTGGCTTTTGATACCTGAGCTGTATACCGCATTTTTTGCTCTATAAGACTCACTTTTTCCCTCCTAAAAAGTAAGGGGAAATGTGTGTGCGTCTTATGGAGCGAATGCAGGCTGCGCAGCTATCACAGAAGCCAGAACAGCAAGAGGGATTGCTGCTTTCACTACGCAGCGATCCCTCTTGCTGTTCTGGCTTCTGAGATTCAGAATATTTTTTTTATTGTTTTCCTCCTCCAAAAACTAGGTGCGTCTTGTGGTCTGGTGCGTCTTATAGAGCGAAAAATACGGTATTTTTTTAGGGCCCACCTTTTTTCAAGTTTTTTCAAACTGTTTTTAATATTGTGTTGTAACCCACCCTGGGAACTTAGGGCAAAGGCTAGTTAAAATAATAATAATAATAATAATAATAATAATAATAATAATAATAATAATACCCTCCCCATCTGACTGGGTTTCTCCAGCCACTCTGGGTGGCTTACAGCATATATAAAAACATAGTAAAATGTTGTTAATATATGCACAATATGGTGTATATTTGATGATGGGATATATTAGCTGATGTGAAATATTCAAGTGGTCAGATCACAGTGCAGCATTCTGCCTCCTGGTGGAAAAAACATACACAAATAAACTGCACTTTAAATGTACATCACGACCTCTAGTGGCATCATCTATTAGTTTCAAAGTAAATAACACTGCAAAAGTCCAACTTGTGCATTTGCATCATCAGTGCACAGCAAGATCTGGTTAAAAGAAATGAACCAGAGTAATAGACATATTTCCGATTTCAGCAGCTTCCGCACTGTAAAAGTGCCTGGGAAAGTGGAAGATGTAACATTAGCAGCAGGGGGAATAGGTCCATTGTAGCTGAAGGCAATGGGATGCGGGTGGCGCTGTGGTTTAAGCCACAGAGCCTAGGACTTGCTGATCAGAAGGTTGGCGGTTCGAATCCCTGCAACGGGGTGAGCTCCCGTCGTTCGGTCCCTGCTCCTGCCAACCTAGCAGTTCGAAAGCACGTCCAAGTGCAAGGAGATAAATAGGTACCGCTCCAGCGGGAAGGTAAACGGCGTTTCCGTGTGCTGCTCTGGTTCACTAGAAGCAGCTTAGTCATGCTGGCCACATGACCCAGAAGCTGTACGCCGGCTCCCTCGGCCAATAAAGCGAGATGAGCGCCGCAACCCCAGAGTCGGCCACGACTGGACCTAATGGTCAGGGGTCCCTTTACCTTTACCTAGCTGAAGGCAACTTCAGTTCCATTCATAGGAATTAATGCAATGCGGGACTTAAATGTAAGACATATATTAAGAGCTTTTGTCCTCCGTTGCCAACAGACTGAAATTTCTCAGGTCCTGCCAACACTTTTACCAGAATCCCCTTCATGGAGAACAGAGTAGTAGCAGCAGTAGCAGCAGCAACAACAACAACAAGAACAAATAATAATAATAATAATAATAATAATAATAATAATAATAATAATAATAATCTGCAGTAAAGAGGGTTCTATGCCCATTACCAACAAAACTTTAAATTCTAAAGGATGAAGGCCTGCATTGGGACTTTTAACCCCAAAGTCCAGGATTACTCAACTGCTCCACTGCCTCTTTGTAAGCAAAAGGAACAGAAACTTTAATTTAAATTTAAAGCTGAACATTTGGGGATGGGGTAGAAAATCCCTGAGACCCTCGCAGCCTCCTCCCAAAGCATAGCTCTGGCCCTTTTCATGTACTGAGCGCCGGGGCTAACATCCCCTCTTTCCTCCATCTGTTGGGGTCCAGGTTCCTGGATGAATACGCCAGACACAACATCACCTTCTGGGCGGTGACACCCCAGAACGAGCCCAACAGTGCTGTCCTCTCGCCCAGTGGCGACTTCCCCGTCAACCGCCAGACGGCCGAAGAGGCGCGAGACTTCATCATCCTAGACCTGGGCCCTGAACTGGCCAACAGCTCCCACAAAGATGTCCTGCTCATCATGTATGATGACCAGAGGTCCGAAATCCTCGACTGGGCCAAGTTGGTAGGTCCCCAGTTCACTATCCCCCATCAAAGCGGTGCCATAGTGCCTGAAAAGCATGTGGGGGTGTGGCCTTGCATTTGTTGGCCCCACCTAAAATTGGCTCTGGGTCCGCCTGCCGTTTGGCTCCCTGGCGTCCACCTCCACCAGATCCCAATGGGCAGGCAGGCCGCATGGCGATCTGAAAAGCCAGTTTGCCATCCAAACTGACCCCACCAATGTGACCCGGTGTGATGGCCTGGGAATCTGACTCAGAGTCTGAACCTGAAGAATCCCAGCCTGCACAGGGGTCCCCGCCTCCAGGGCTGGCTGAGCCGGGGCAGGGGCTTGAACCTGAAGGGCCCCCACCTGTGCTGGATCCTCAGGTGCAGGCACCAGCTGAGTCTGCTCTGGCTCCTGAGGTGATGGAGGACCCATTGCCTGCAGGTGCTCCACTCTCAGTCCCGTCAGGGGAAGCTGAGGTTGCCTCTGGGTCCGGTAACCCTCCAGCCTCTCCTGAGCTGCAGAGGCTCAGGGCAGAGAGGCGGAGGGAACTAAGTTCTCGCAGGAGGAGTGCTCGCCTCCAGGCCAGGAGAGGCGAGTCACCTGTGGACCGGGGCCGCCCTATGCCTCAGAGGAGATAAAGGCCAGCTGGCCAGTCCCAGGTTGCGGGAGCAACATCGTTGGTTACCTGTTCCTGCCGGCACCTTGTCCTGCTTTCTGCCAGAGTTCCTGACCACGCCAGACACCCTGTCTTGGACCCCGCTTCAGCCTCGGACCACGCCGCACGGTAACCCCCCGGGACCAGCACACCCACATTTTAATCTGAGGAATTCAAGGTGTTACTGGCTGGGGGAAAGTGAAGGTCGCAGAAATACTCTGTACATGTTCAGAGGGGCTACTGCCACCTCTTCATTCCCTTGCACGTTACCGAGCAGGAGTCTAAGTGCTGGGGACCAACCCTCCTTCCCTTTCCTCCTGCCCTCCTCTCACCCACCACGGCCGCTGGCTCCAATCTGCACCGTGGCCCTTTTAAACCCATGCCCTTCTGTATCACTCTATCTCTCTTTTCGTCTTGCGAAGCACGGCTATTAGCGGCTTAGCGGCTATTAATGGCTTAGCGGCTTTAAGAAAAAGGAAACAAACTCGCAAGCATTTACATTGGAGGCCCTGCCTAGCCTCTGCGATCGGCAACCACCACCTCTCTCTCCCTCGCAGCGATTTCAAGTCAGAAGTCGTGATGGCTTTACGAATTCCAGGACCTCCCCAGCCAAACCGGGGCAGTTGAGGGGTGTCCAATCATTTTGGAACGCTGCTTTTGACTCGGCACTCCATCTTCTCTTTGCCTGAGCAAGGAGACACACATCAGCCTGCCATTAACTTTAAGGTGGGGTGGGAGACAATATTTTTAAATTGCCCCCGCCCACTGCACAAGCCAAGGGATAGGCAAAGCACCCTCGAATTCCTTCCTCCCTGGTGCAAATAAGAATGAAAGCTTTGGCCCTCCCCCCCCCCTTTGGCAGATCCTTGGAAACAGCAGTTCCGCCAGGTACATTGCAGGCATTGGAATCCACTGGTACTACGATCCCACAACCCTCCCGAGCCTGACTTTGGATCCCACACACTCCCTCTTCCCCAATTACTTCCTGCTCTACACGGAATCTTGTAACGGTTATCCGCCGAATATCGTGAGAGTGGACCTCGGGAGCTGGGACCGGGGCGTCAAGTATAGCCAGAATATCTTAGAGGTAAGGTACTGCTACCCATGGCCCACTGTGGCAGCAACTTGAGAAGAGGGAGCTTTCCGGAAATCTTCATCTGAGGGGTGGGGGTGAGCGAACGCGCTGCGGTGCCCACGCAGGTTAGGGCTGGATCTACACTCATGCTCTTTAACGTTAAAGGTAAAGGGACCACTGACCATTAGGTCCAGTCGTGACCGACTCTGGGGTTGCAGCGCTCATCTCGCTTTATTGGCCGAGGGAGCCGGCGTACAGCTTCCGGGTCATGTGGCCAGCATGACTAAGCCACTTCTGGCAAACCAGAGCAGCGCACGGAAACGCCGTTTACCTTCCCACCAGAGCGGCGCCTACTTATCTACTTGCGCTGGTGTGATTTCGAACTCCTAGGTTGGCAGGAGCTGGGACCGAGCAACGGGAGCTCACCCCGTCGCGGGGATTCGAATCGCTGACCTTCTGATCGGCAAGCCCTAGGCTCTGTGGTTTAACCCACAGCGCCACCCACGTCCCTTCTTTAACGTTAAGGGAGGGTTAATGAATGGTTTTGGCAACATAGATGGACATACGGCATCCTACATCTTTACCTTGACGGGAAAAAGCCAAGGTAAAAAACATTTTAATGAACGCGTGTGCTCTGTGATGTTTTAGGACGACATACAGTGGAACCTCGGTTTTCGAACCTAATCCGTTCTGGAAGACCGTTCAACTTCCGAAACGCTCGAAAACCGAGGAGCGATGGGCAGTTGGCAAAAGCCATTGAGGAAAGAAAGAAAAACACGCAGCGGAAATTCAAAAACGGAAGCAATCACTTCCGGGTTTGGGCCATTCAGCTTCCGAAATACTTGAAAACCGAGGTTCCGCTGTATCTAATATCATTATAATAGCGGGAAATAACGCTAAACAGGTCAGTGTAGATCCAGCCCTGGAGGGAAGTGGTTGCGGGGGGGGGGGGGGGGAATCAGTCAGAAGTCTTTTCCCAGAGATGGGGTCCCTGGGACCTCTTGCGGGCTCTGCCGTGGAGCCCCCTGCCCCTTCCCCTTGGTGGGCCACCCCCTCCTCCCTCCCACCTCCCTGGCTGACCTATGCCCTTTGAGCCCTTGCAGAACATCCGCAACCATATTGTGGGTTGGATCGACTGGAACGTGGCCCTGGATATGCGCGGGGGACCCAACTTCGTTGACAACTTTGTGGACAGCCCAATCATCGTGAACGCTGCAAAAGACGAGTTCTACAAGCAACCCATGTTCTACCACTTAGCTCATTTCAGGTAAGGCTTAAGAGGGTGACTTTGGCTGTAACTGCCCACCAAGGATGCCCCTGAGGGTAATCAAAGAAGCTCCGTGGCACCGGCATAATGCACCTTTTCACGTAGCTATCTTGGTTCTGGTAATCATGACTGTTAAGTTGTGGGCGAACATAGCAGACGACACAGCCATTTCTCCAGAGCAGCTCTTTATTTGTAAGCTGGAACAGAACTGAACAGCAAACAGCTCAGCCGGCCTGCTTTTATAGGCAGCCGGCTGTCAACATTGTAGCAACAACAACCCAGGGTTTCCCGCCTAAAATAACTGACGTGGACCTGAGTGAAAACTACATACACAATACTCCTGGTGGCCAGGGTGAGAACTTCAATACATAACAATGACAATTAAAGCTTAATTAAAAATGCTAATTGTCATAATTATCTTGGGCTGTTAATGTTGTGCGCGGCTCCGCTGTAGGCTCGAGTAACTATATATATGTAAACAAACCATATATCAGCCTCCCTCATTCCCAAAAAGAAACACAAACCTGGGTGAGCTCCCCTTGGAGAATGGGGTGGCATGGAACAATACACACATTCATACAGACAGAAAGGTCAGTTTGCATTCTGTAGTGCAGAAAGTATTGATCTGATGTGTAGAGAGCTTTCCTATTCTGCTTAATTCGAGAGGGTTCTGGAAGCTTCTCCGTGTGAAAGAAACAAGCAGATGGTTCCTGATGTTTGGGTTATTCCTTCAGAGAAGCTGAGTACAGCTGGCTTAAACTGGTTCTCTTATCTCTTTCTGTCAAGCTCATGCTGACTATAAAAATAGACCGCAAGGAGCCTGGGTTTGACTTTCCATCTCTTTTCCTTCCGGTGTGGTGTTCTGTACATAGTATGCTATAGTGTTAAGGTTCAGACTTATTATAAGTTAAAGTCTGCTGCAACTGGATTTCTTACGAACAGTGCCAATCCTGAATGTCTTGGATTTGTGACCATTATGCTCATTTGCAAAGGGACGCGGGTGGCGCTGTGGGTTAAACCACAGAGCCTAGGACTCGCCGATCAGAAGGTCGCGGTTCGAATCCCCGCGACGGGGTGAGCTCCCGTTGCTCGGTCCCTGCTCCTGCCAACCTAGCAGTTCGAAAGCACGTCAAAGTGCAAGTAGATAAATAGGTACCACTCCGGTGGGAAGGTAAACGGCATTTCCGTGCACTGCTCTGGTTCGCCAGAAGCGGCTTAGTCATGCTGGCCACATGACGCGGAAGCTGTACACCGGCTCCCTCGGCCAATAAAGCGAGATGAGCGCCGCAACCCCAGAGTCGGCCACGACTGGACCTAACGGTCAGGGGTCCCTTTACCTTTATGCTCATTTGCCTTCAGTAGAAGTAAAGCTCTGCTGGATGAAATATTAATTGCCTCTGGCCTATTTTGGGGGAATCCTGCAACGTGTTTCAGTTGTTACTCTGCTAATTATACATCTGAGTTCTGCTCTGGATCAATACTGAGTAGTATTTCAAAGACAAGATATACTGGGGGTTGCCTCTCCTGGTCGCTACTGCCTACCCCTTGTCCCTTCTCCTACCCCTGACCAACCCCCTCCCTTCACCCCCTTTGACTCCCCCTGCCCCTCGCACCCCAGTTGTACTTTTTTATGCAGATGCGAAGATATACCGATGGCACGGGTTTGCCGTATAGAGCACAGCGTCGATCCTCTTTCCCCGCCACCCTCCTCCTAATTTCTCTTTTCTCTCCCCAGCAAGTTCATCCCGGAAGGCTCCGTCCGAGTCTACCTGGCTTGCAACAGCCTCCTGGGCAAGTGCCAACTACAGACCGAGGGCTTCCTACGCCCAGATGGCGTGGCAGTGGTGGTTGTGCTTAACAAGTGAGTGCACAGCCTTGGGGAAGGAAGAGCAGGTTGCCCGGCCGTCAGCATGTCTTTGGGGGCCCCGGGAGAACTTTGGGGCTGGAGCACGCCGCACGTTCCAGCAAAACTGCTCAGTCGGTAGAGCATGAGGCTCTATTTATAATCTCAAGGTCTTGGGTTCGAGACTGTGGGAATGTTGAGGAACGTAGGCGAGGACATATTGATTAAATATTATCCCTCCTCACTCACGGCAGTGAGCAAGAAGCAGAACACATTCCCTTGCACATTGTTAGAAGCAAGTTGATGGATTTGTTAGAATCATATAATAATAATAATAATAATAATAATAATAATAATAATAATAATACATTTTATTTATATCCCGCCCTCCCCAGCCGAAGCTGGGCTCAGAGCGGCTAACAACAGTAAAATAATACAGCATTCTAAAATCAATTCATTATAAAATCAGTTTAAATTAAAGTTTAATGGCAACCATTGGGCTAGAGTTCTGTGAGGATCACCAAAGGCTGTGCCTTGGCCAAAGTCCTGGTGGAACAGCTCAGTCTTGCAGGCCCTGCGGAAAGATGTCAAATCACGCAGGGCCCTAGTCTCTTGTGACAGAGCGTTCCACCAGATTGGAGCCACAGCTGAAAAAGCCCTGGCTCTGGTTGAGCCCAGCCTAACCTCCCTGTGGCCTGGGACCTCCAGGATGTTTTTGTTTGAAGACCATAAGGTCCTCCGTGGGACATACCAGGAGAGGCGGTCCCGTAGGTACGAGGGTCCTAGGCCGTATAGGGCTTTAAAGGTTAAAACCAGCACCTTAAACCTGATCCTGTACTCCACCGGGAGCTAGTGCAGCTGGTATAGCACTGGGTGAATGTGATCTCGCAGTGAGGACCCCGTAAGGAGTCTCGCTGCAGCATTCTGCACCCGCTGGAGTTTCTGGGTCAGTCTCAAGGGCAGCCCCACGTAGAGCGAGTTACAATAATCCAGTCTGGAGGTGACCGTTGCGTGGATCACAGTGGCTAGGTCAGGGCGAGAGAGGTAAGGACGTAAATTGAGCAATGCAGTCTGGGTTGTCCAGATTGGATTGTTCCTGGTAAATTCCCCTTTTCCCACCTCTTAAAAATAACAGCAACACAACAGCCTTCTTTAAAAGTAATGGTAAAGTTTACTTACATTCAGTTCACAGTAGTCTCCTGAAGGCAGGCTTTAATCTTGTGGTTCCAGTTACGTTTTTCTACCTTGTGGCTTCCATCCTCTGTAAGGATGAGCCTTGTGCTGCTAGCTAAGAGCCAGCAGAGAGGAAGATGGCAAAAGAGAAAATGGGAAAAGGCAAAAAGAGGAAGACGGCTGCGTGATTAGCTCTTTTATAGGGTCTACCAGGGTCACGCCCATCTACACAGGGGGAGGCGGCTCCAGAACAGGTATGGCAGGAAGTCCTCCCTGTCTGGAGCAACATTCCCCTGTGTGTCCACTCTAGGAAACAGGAAATGTTGTATTTGATTGCTACAGTGATGATACATTCCACAAAGCCCTACGTTGGGCTAAGGATTCCTGCATTGTAGGGGGTTGGGATGGATGACCTTCGTGGTCCCTTCCCGCTCTACAATTCTACAACGGTAATCTATGACCCAGGTGATCCGGGGGAAGCCATGCTACAGCTTGAGGCTAGCTGCTGCTGGGCTGCGGCTTTCAGCTGCATGCACAGTCTTCTGAATACAGTGGTGCCCTGCAAGACGAATGCCTCGCAAGACGGAAAACCCGCTAGATGAAAGGGTTTTCCATTTTGGAGGTGCTTCGCAAAACGAATTTCCTATGGGCTTGCTTCGCAAGACGAAAATGTCTTGCGAGTTCCTGCAGGGTTTTTTTCCTCCCCCCCCCTTTTTCCCAAGCCGCTAAGCTGCTTATCAGCTGATCCGCTAAGCCGCTAAGCCGCTTAACAGCTGATCCGCTAAGCCGCTAAACAGCTGATCCGCTAAGCCGCTATGCCGCTTAACAGCTGATCCGCTAAGCCGCTTAACAGCTGATCCGCTAAGCCGCTTAACAGCTGATCCGCTAAGCCGCTTAACAGCTGATCCACTAAGCCCGCTAAGCTGCTAATAGCGCTAATCCGCTAAACCGCTAATGGGCTTGCTTCACAAGACGAAAAAACCGCAAGACGAAGAGACTCGCGGAACAGATTCTTTTCGTCTTGCGAGGCACCACTGTAGTAATACACAAATATTGGGTGCTCTGACTCAGATGGAGACTCAAGCTTCATCCTGGCTCTCGAGAACAGGCCAGACAAACTTGAAGGCTTCGGTTCCGCCCTGGAGATCTGGCAACCCTACCTCTTGTTGAAAGCAAGGCAGTTTTCATCTCCCCATCAGCTGCCTACCTTTTGACTGCTGGCTTGTCAGATACACCGTATTTTTCGCTCCATAAGACGCACCTGACCATAAGATGCACCTAGTTTTTAGAGGAGGAAAGAGGGGAAAGCCCCTTTTTTGGGGGGGGGGGATCCGCTCACAGTTGTGCAGCTTCTTTTGCAAAGCGGAAAAGCTCTATTTTTTTGAAGATCAGCTCAAAGTTTTGCAGCTTCTTCTGCAAAGAGGGAAAGCCCCCTTTTTTTGAGGATCAGCTCGAAGTTGTTGAGCTTACTTTGCAAAGGGGGAAAATCCTGCTTTTATGGGTTCAACTCACAGTTCTGCAGCTTCTTTAGGAAAGGAAAGGGAGCCGTTTCTACAGTTTCCAGACAGATAATCTAATTGGCCAGTCACATGTCGCTGGGAAACAAACAGCCTCCATCTGCAGAACATTGAACAATGGAAGCCTGGGCAAGGGAGAAGGGCCGGAAAGGGAGCCAGCGATCGACCACACATTTGCTCCATAAGACGCACAGACATTTCCCCTTACTTTTTAGGAGGGGAAAAGTGCGTCTTATGGAGCGAAAAATACGGTACTTTTTTTCTGCCTGCCCCCCACCTTGCCACCTGAGCTCATCACCTGGTGCATAGACCATGGGTTCACCTAGCTCAGAACTGTCTGCGGGGACTGGCAGTGGCTTTCTAGGGCATTCAAAGAGGGAGTCTTTCCTAGCCCTGCCTGGAGATGCCAGGGATTATACTAGGGCACCCCTTGTATGCCCAATCTGCCCACTTCCCAGTAGTGCAGAAATTCACCAGGAAGCCTGGGGCAACCCAGCCAGATGGGTGGGTTATAAATAATGAAATTATTAAAAAATATATAAAGTATTTCTAGGGGTGCCCCTACCTTTTCCTGGCAACCCTGGTGGGGATAGGGGTGGTTCTGTGCCCTGCACCATCCCAACCCCTGACCCAGACCTTTCCTCTGTCCCTCAGGTGTATCTGGAATGTGCCTTTCAGCATCTCAGATGGTCAGCTTGGCTACATTGAGGATGTGGCTCCGGCCAACTCCATCCAGACTTACCTGTGGAAGACGTCCACTACCTGCCTCGGAGGAAAGGGGCAAGGGAAATGCCTTCTCCCCACAAAGTGACCCGGATGCATGGAAGCAGCCTCAATCTTCCCCCTGCCTCACCCTGGAAACCTCAAGATCGTGGATAGAGCCTGATTTTTGTCAGGCTTTCGGGAAATCAGATCCCTTCCCCGGTGCCAGTAAATAAGCAGATCAAACTAAAGGAGCGTTCTTACCAGTTAGTTCTTTAATAATCACAGCGAGAGACAAAGGAATGCATATCTCTCTAGAAATGGCGGTGCTCCCAGTAAAGGTTTTCCCCTGCTCTGTCCCCATTAATCTGCGCCACTCCTACGTCGGGTAACCTGAGCTTGTTGCCGCTGCACTCTCTGTTCTATCACTCTTGGAGCCCGTCTAGTCCTAGGCGAAGGGGGGTCAGGAATGCTGTCCAAGGACACTGAATCTGCCAGATGTCTCCCTCCTGGTGTTTCCTCTTCTAGCTGTTCCTCACCCAGTATTTCCCAGCTTCCCCCCGCTGGACTATGCCCTTCTGCAAACCACTGTTCTAACTCAATACTGTCCTCCTGCCCTTGGGAAGCTTCAGGAGAAGGGGGCAGCGACTCCCACCATTCCTCCTCAGTCCAGCAGCCCCTGGCAATTGTTGGGACAATGTGGAAAGGAGGTGAGACTCTGCCCAGACCTGGAATAGGGAGGCTAGGAGATGCCTGCTTACAGATTCCTGCGTCCCTTCCGCCACCCCACCAAAAGGCATACATAAATTCTCTCCCTTTTCCCCAGGGCTATAATCAGACACTCATTTTTCAAGCATTAAATGTGATTTGAACCCTCCCTAACGCAGATATGTTTTTCTGCATTCGTGTGGCTGACGGGGTCCAAGCAGAGAGAACGAGGACAGGACTTGTGTGCTCCTTCTTGGGTTTTGTGCTGGGGGGTGGGAGGAGGAATTGGTTTAGTTTATAGCTGGGTTAAAAGCTTGGAGGCTTTATTCTTGAAGTAGAGAGTGGCAGTTTGCATTTCTTAGTGCAGAAAGTATTGATCTGATGTGCAGAGATCTTTCTCATTCTAATTAATTCAAGAGGGTTCTGGAAGCTTCTCTGTGTGAAAGAAAGAAGCAGAAGGTTCCTAATATTTGGGTTATTCCTTCAGAGAAGCTGAGTACAGCTGGCTTAAATGGTCCTCTTTTTTTCTGTCAAGAGCATGCTGACTATAAAAATAGGCCAGAAGGAGCCTGGGTTTCACTTTCTCGTTCTATCTCTTTTCCTTCTGGTGTGGCATTCTGTATATAGTGTTAAGGTTCAGTCTTATTATAAGTTATTGGAATTTTAAAGTTAAGTCTGCTGCAACTGGATTTCTTACGGACAGGGCCAATCCTGAATGTAGTGGATTTGTGACCTTTATGTTCATTTGCCTTCAGTAGCAGTAAAGCTCTGCTGGATGAAATACAATTGCCTCTGGTCTATTTTTGGGGAATCCTGCAACGTGTTTAAGTTTTTACTCTGCTAACTATACACTGGAATCTGCTCTGGATCAATACTGAGTAGAACTCCATGACATCCCTCCTTCTGTATTCAGAATTTTTGTACTTGTGCTATTTTACATATCATGAGGTTTCCATACTCTATCTTAAAGGAAGGCATTAATCCCCTTGTTTAGCATGGAAGATTGCTTGTTCTTTGGATAAAGGACAACAAAAGAACATCGGACGCAAGGGAAACTTCCCCTTAGCTGAGCCAAACCACTGGCCCATGCCGCTCAGTACTGGCAACTCTGATTGGCAGCGTCTCCCCATCATTTCAGGCAGGAGACATTCCTATCCCTTCCTGGAGAAACCAGAGATTGAACTAGGAATATGTGAAGCTGGTGCTGTATTCCTGAGCTGCATCCTTTCCCATCAACTTGGGTATTTTGAGTTTTCCAGAGAACTGAAAAGGAGGTTGGGAATAGTCTCCCATTCGAAGTGACTTATTTACTTATTTCCCACCCTTCTCACCCCTGAGGTTCCCTAAGGGTGCGTTACAGCGATAGAATACGACATTAAAAGTTTTACATGTGTTTTGGAAGAGAAGAGGTACGTAGGTGAGATAGACAGGAGGTAGTTTTTGGGTTTGGAAAGAGTGTTTGTTGCATAGTGCTAAAAATGTGTACGTGGTATTTCCCCTACAAGAAGAAGAGAAGAGGAGTTTGGATTTGATATCCCGCTTTATCACTACCCTAAGGAGTCTCAAAGCGGCTAACAATCTCCTTTCCCTTCCTCCCCCACAACAAACACTTTGTGAGGTGAGTGGGGCTGAGAGACTTCAAAGACATGTGACTAGCCCAAGGTCACCCAGCAGCTGCATGTGGAGGAGAGGGGAATCGAACCCGGTTCACCAGATTACGAGTCTACCACTCTTAACCACTACACCACACTGGCTCTTGGTCACCTGGGTGCCACTAAGACAGATGGAGTCTCTTGAAGCTCCATCACCACAGCTGCCTCCGCCACCTCCCAAGTTACAGGACAGAATTAGCACCCTCCCCGCAACCCCCCACCCCAAAAATTATTCACAGGAAATCTGCCAGATATTTGGAAATCGCTGTAGAAGGCACTGTTGTGCTTCAAACATCTTTTCCCTTGCTCAGGCGAACCAAACGAAAGGGGGAAAATTGACAAAAACAATCATATGTCCAGAGACCCAGCCAAGATTATTTGTGCAACGTTTTAAGATGAAAATCTCGTCAAATGATTTCATGAAATGCAGCCACAGAAAAAAAAGGAAGATGTACTCCATTAGGCAACAAAGTGCGGAAACGGATTCTAGGTTCGCAGGGGTTTGGTTGGAGAATGAACATACAAGAGCTCTTTCCATAGGACTGACGTTTCAGCTCCAGGAACATTTCTGTAGGTGGTTTTTTAAAATATACATTCCAGCCCTTTGGTTGGAAACTACGGAATTTGATTCAAATGGTTGCCCCTTCTTCCTTTCCCCTCTTGAGCATTGCCCCTTGGAGACTAATTTCGCCCGAAATACATTTCCTCCCCCCTTAAGGTCCTTATTTGAGCAGAGCCACACAAGATGGATGGAGTGAGATCTGCTAAACCTGATAACAATCCCAGGCTAAAGGGGAGTGTAGAGATGATGTAGGATTTTGGATCCCAGCAGCCCCAACCACCACGGCCGGCGATGGGAGCTGGGAGCCCAGCACCCAAAAGGCCACAGGTTCTGTACCCTTTGTTTAGGACATAAAAGGCCTGTGGCGCCACGAGGCCCAAACCCCACCCGATGTCACAAGCCTCCCGCTCTTTGCATCTCAGGCTTTGGGAAACCCTGGAGATGTCGTTCCACTTCTTGGAAAACACTGAGAGGGAAAGAGCTCACAATATATGGGAAGCGGCCAACACAGCCCTCCTCCTGCCCCACTGCACTCCCACCCTAGCCCGAGAACCCATGAAAGAAAGCCAGGAAGCAGGTGGGTTTCTAGAAAAAGAAGAAAAAACTGGTTTATTGTACGAAAACATCTGAGATAGGAGGAAGCGATCAGCCCTGTGAGGTGGGCATGGTAAAGCCCTCTATGGAACGAATGGCAACTCAAATAGCAAGGAGAGGCGTATTATTAAACTCGGCGTTTTATAGCCAGGGCAGGGTTTTGAGACGTTGCTGAACTACAACTCCCATCATCCCTTGGGCATGCTTGCTGGGGCTGCTGGGAGCTGGGAAACAGAAACATGCTTCAAATCCATCTTCCACCAGCCGCACTCATGGATGGGAGCTGTCGATCGGCAACGTCGTTCGGCTCAAAGATCTTACGGCATTCTTATGCAGCCGATGCTAGTCCTCCTCAGAGTAGACCCGCTGGAAGTAATGGGCATGGCTAGCTTGGGTCCAGTAATGTTAACACACGGGTAGGCAAACTAAGGCCCGGGGGCCGGATCCAGCCCAATCGCCTTCTAAATCCGGCCCATGGACAGTCCGGGAATCAGCGTGTTTTTACATGAGCAGAATGTGTCCTTTTATTTAAAATGCATCTCTGGGTTATTTGTGGGGCACAGGAATTCATTCATTCCCCCCACCCCCAAAATATAGTTTGGCCCTCCATAAGGTCTGAGAGACAGTGGACCGGCCCCCTGCTGAAAAAGTTTGCTGACCCCTGCTCTCTGGATGAAACCGAGAGCGTTAAAGCTATCCAACACCAGTTGCAGAGAAAACACCCCGTTCAGTTCCTGGTTCATACAGGCCTTCCCGCAGAGCAGGCAGACCCATCCCCAGGACTCCTGCAGCAATCGCATCCTGATCTCCCCTTCTCCCTGCTAACGCCAACCCATCTCACGGGCGTAGAACATTTATTGCTGAGCGGGGGGTTCTGCCGACGCCTCCTTGGGCCGCTCCCAGATGTAGGTCTGGATGGAGTCGGCAGTCGACACGGCCTCGATGTGGCCCACGCCAGGGTCGGAGATGACAAACGGGACGTCCTTGTGGGACCTGAGGAAGAGGGCGAGACAGGAAACGATTTAGAAAGACAGGCAGGCGATGTGCCGAGGGGGAAATCTGGGCCAGGAACAGGGCCGGATTTAGGTTTGATGAGGCCCTAAGCTACTGAAGGTAATGCGGCCCTTTCTATGTCCAGTTGTCCTTTGTCAACAACAAATTGTCACTGTTTTTTCGTGTTGAATATATGCTATATGGTCATTTATGGACCTAATAGGTATCTAAGGGACACAGGTGGCGCTGTGGGTTAAACCACAGAGCCTAGGACTTGCTGATCAGAAGGTCGGCGGTTCGAATCCCCACGACGGGGTGAGCTCCCGGTTCTCGGTCCCTGCTCCTGCCAACCTAGCAGTTCGAAAGCACCTCAAAGTGCAAATAGATAAATAGGTACCACTCCGGCGGGAAGGTAAATGGCGTTTCCATGCGCTGCTCTGGTTCGCCAGAAGTGGCTTAGTCATGCTGGCCACATGACCTGGAAGCTGTATGCCGGCTCCCTCGGCCAGTAAAGCGAGATGAGCGCCGCAACCCCAGAGTCGGTCACGACTGGACCTAATCATCAGGGTCCCTTTACCCTTTACCTTTTAACAGGTATCTAAAGCCATTTGCACATAACAAAATGTGTATTTTAGCAAAGCAATTGTTGAACTGAAATACAATTAAGAAGCATATTAATAGTGAAATACAATTAAGAAGTATATTAATAGTGAAATACAATTTAGAAGTATATTAATAGTGAAATAATTATTAAGCTCTAACTGTATGTAGGTTTTATTCTATTTGTTTTTTATCTTATGTTTTGGAAATGTACTTCCAGTTTATTCCCCTTTACATTTTTGGACACGGCCCCCCCCCCCCCCGAGAGTGGGGCCCTAAGCTATAGCTTGTTTAGCTTATACGTAAATCTGGCACTGGCCAGGAATAGTTCTGGAGGGCACCCTGGGAGAAATCCCAGGAAATCTTCCTCGGCCCACGAGAAAAGGACAACCGAAACGAGCTCAACGGCCGGGCAGCGGAGTCAAGGCAGAGAAGAGAAAGACGTTGGAGAAAAGGTTCCTGCAACTTTTCGTCTTATTTTCTTCTGACAGCCGTTCAGCGGCACCACGGAGGCCACCTGGCTCCCACTCACCTGTTCAAGACAACAACGGCCGCCGAGCCATCTGGACGCAGGAAGGCTGAATATTCCAGGTCGGTCCACTTGCTCCTCTGAATCTCAATCCTCTGGGTTCCCTCCGGGAGGAACTTGCTGCAGTAGCATATCAAAGAAGCAGGAGGAAAGGAGAATATGGTTAGATCTAAGTAGCCCAAGGGACGCGGGTGGCGCTGTGGGTAAAAGCCTCAGCGCCTAGGGCTTGCCGATCGAAAGGTCGGCGGTTCAAATCCCCGCGGCGGGGTGCGCTCCCGCTGCTCGGTCCCAGCGCCTGCCAACCTAGCAGTTCGAAAGCACCCCCGGGTGCAAGTAGATAAATAGGGACCGCTTACTAGCGGGAAGGTAAACAGCGTTTCTGTGTGCGGCTCCGGCTCGCCAGAGCAGTGATGTCACGCTGGCCACGTGACCCGGAAGTGTCTCCGGACAGCGCTGGCCCCCGGCCTCTTAAGTGAGATGGGCGCCCAACCCTAGAGTCTGTCAAGACTGGCCCGTACGGGCAGGGGTACCTTTACCTTTACCTAAGTAGCCCAAGACCAGCCCTGCTGCTGCAGAGTGAGGGTGTAGTAGTCCCACCTCAACACAACCAAGGGGGTTATCGTGATAGGGTTTGGGGGGGGCTGGGCCTGAGAGTGTTTATCTGTTTGCTTGTTTATTAAATTTGTATCCCGTAACCTTCCTCTCAGAGGAGCCCAGGGCAGCAAATATAAAATATTTAAAAACATTATGGTTTAAAATAATGATGATTTGGGGGGGGGGGGGCTTCCAAAAACATACTTACCACATCTAAAACGTTTATTTATATTTATTTATTGAATTTATATACTGCCCTATACCCGGAGGTCTCAGGTTGGTTCACATCAAAGATCACAGTATATAAAATCAAAGTAAAAACAATTACCTGGTAACACCCCCCCCCCAAAAAAAGAGCCGCATTTTAAAAGGGTACAGGATGTCGATCAGGTCAGCGAAAGGCCTGGTTAAAATGGAACATTTTTGCCTGGCGCCTAAAGGTGTATAATGAAGGCGAACTTCCCCGGGGAGAGCATTCCACAAACAGGGAGCCACTGCAGAGAAGGCTACGTTCTCAGGTTGCCACCCTCTGGAGCAACCACATTCCCTCATGGTTTTTAATTTCACCCTTGCCTTGGCCCACATCTATCAGCCATCTGATTCCTGGGTGAATGGAGCATTAAAAAAAAAAAATCTCCCTGCAACCCGACAGCATGAGGGACAGGCGCATGTCACCAGGGAGGGTGTTCCACAAACAAGGAGCCACCACCGAGAAGGCCCTGTCATCAAATCCCAGCAGACCGTAGCCTGAGGCGGCGCCACCCACAGGGCCTCCCCATTTTAGGACTCAATGTGGTTGGCCCGGGGGCCACCTGCTTTGGGGACTTGTGGAGGGTCCCGCCGTCTCACCTGAAGTGTGCCATGTGATAAAACATGGGCTGTTTGTAAAACACATCGTTGGCCGCGTCTACAATGACAGGACTGTCAACATAATTTTTGCTCCAGTTGGGGCCGCCTTCCATGTCCAGGACAAGGTTCCAGTCCGTCCAGCCTGTGACGTAATTATTGAGATTCTGCAGGAAGGCGGAGAAGAACACTTGATTCGTTTATTAATCTTATTTATTTCACATTTCTTATGTACCGCTAGGTTGATCAGATTGTATGCGCCGGCTGCAATAGAAGTACTTTTCAAACTAAGGAAGGAAACCAATACATCATAATCATACATGCCTCTTAATAGGCTTAATTTACGCATTAATTCAATTTTTTGCCTTTCCTTTCCTCCCAAAGTTACTTGAGGGCAGCAAACAAGTAAGGATAAAACAATTGGAGATTCAAGAAATCTTTAAAACATCTTCAGAGCAATTCTAATGCAGAAGCAGACTTGGATTCGTATCTCTACTGAAAAGTCTCCTTGAAAGGTCTTTAGGAGGAACCACGAAGACAATAGAGATGGAGCCTAATATTTAACGGGAGGGAATTCCTAAGCAGTTGTAAAAAACCGATATTTTAGTGTTCTAAATGTCAGTTTGCATTTCTTAGAAAGTATTGATCTGATGTGTAGAGAGCTTTCCTATTCTACTTAATTCAAGAGGGTTCTGGAAGCTTCTCCGTGTGAAAGAAACAAGCAGAAGGTCCGGATATTTGGGTTATTCCTTCAGAGAAGCTGAGTACAGATGGCTTAAATTGGTTCTCTCATCTCTTTCTGTCAAGCTCATGCTGACTATAAAAATAGACCAGAAGGAGCCAGGCTTTGACTTTCTCTTTCTATCTCCTTTCCTTCCGGTGTGGTGTTCTGTTCATAGTATGCTATAGTGTCAAGGTTTAGACTTTTTATAAGTTATTGTAATTTTAAGCTAAGTCTGCTGCAACTAGATTTCTTATGAACAGCGCCAATCCTGAATGTATTGGATCTGTGACCATTATGCTCAATTGCCTTCAGTAGCAGTAAAGCTCTGCTGGATTAAATACAATTGCCTCTGATCTATGTTTTGGGAATCCGCTCTGGATCAATATTGAGTAGAATTCAAGGACACTAAACCTTGGAACTCCCTGCCAATTGACTGCCAATTGGCAGGCACCTTCACCATAGTCTTTCGGGCGCCGGCTGAAAACGTCTTTGTCTAGGCAAACCCGGACACATAGAAGTTTACAGGTGTTTGAGTTCTTTTTAGGTGGTTTTCATGATCTTCTGGATATTTTAAAATGCAGGCAGTGACCGATTTGTGCAGGGGTTACGTTCCGAGACATCGGCGCACATACATGAAATCACCTACAATCTGAACACCTGTCGAGAAAGCCTGAAAACACCCCATTCCACCCCTTTTTGTGATGTTTTTGGATCACGTCCGAGCGGCACAATGGGCAGTCACTGCGAACATACCAGACGTGCCTAAAACAGTTGCTGCCTGTACTCATTTTTCACTGGGTTTTTTAATCTAATGCTTTCATATTTCATTTGGTATTTTTCGTTAACTGAGGAGAGGTTTCCTTCAAGTTGATATATATATTGGTATATACCATATTTTTCGCTCTATAGGACGCACTTTCCCCCCTCCAAAAATGAAGGGGAAATGTGTGTGTGTCCTATGGAGCGAATGCAGGCTCCTTGGCTTCAGCGATAGCAACGAGAAGCCTCCGAAGCGCAGAGGGAGCGCTCCCCCTGCGCTCTGGAGGCTTCGCATTGCTTTCGCTGAAGCCTCCGGAGCACAGCGCGAACTCCCACTGCGCTCCGGGGGCTTCAGGCAGCTATCCGCAAGCCTTCGGAGCACAGCAGGAGTTCCCGCTGCGCTCCGATGGCTTGCAGATAGCCGCCTGAAGCCTGGAGAGCGAGAGGGGTTGGTGCACACCGATCCCTCTCGCTCTCCAGACTTCGCTTCGCTGGAGAGGCGCTGCACAGTTTTCCCTCTGCGCAGCGCCCCTTCAGCGAGGCGGAAGAAGAAATGGAAGGGGCTCCGTTTCTCCTACCACTTCGCTGAAGGGGCGCTGAGCAGAGAGGGGGAGATTTTTCTCCCCTGTTCTCCCCCTCCTATGGTCCGGTGCGTCCTATAGAGTGAAAAATACGGTATATATTTTGTTCAAACAAACAAACAAATGTCAGGCTCTGAAATTCTACTAAACTTTTCTTTAAAAAAAAAGTCATTGCAGCTCGCGCTCCTACCGCAAGAATACTGTGGCTGTATTTGCTGCCGCGGTCCCACTCCCCCAGCACCACACGGGGCTCCCAAAAATACGATCCTGTAGAGGCTTCAGTGGAGATGAGGTAATACTTGGGGAAAAGGTGGTGAGTGATAGAGAGAGTCAAGTCGATGGGGGCCAGGAAATCCAAATACCAGTGGATGCCTATCCCATTGATGTAACTGGCCGCCACGGGGTCCTTGAGAACCTAGATAATAAGGGATAATAAAAACAGAATTGTCAAGCTCACAGAGCTCTTAACAGCTTCATATTCTATTTTTGGCCTTTCTACCCCCCACCGGCATGCTTCTAGACCTCATGGAGGAGAGTGAAGATGAGAGCTACAAATCCCCAAAGCAAACTCAAGGCTAGCTGCTTTCAGTGGGCCTTATCTTAAGGATGTGCACATTTGAGACTCTGTAAGGTAGCAATGAGGGGTGGGAAGAGAAGTCTAATTCCTTGTCCTGGGTTATGAAGAAGGGAATTTGGCAATTGCTCCCCACAGATGTGGGTAACCTGTGTACCCCACTCCCCTTGAGGCAATCAGGCCAGAGCAATCAGTCCTTCCTCCAGCTGCTCTGATTGGGAGGAAATAATAATAAGGTAAAGGTAAAGGGACCCCGGACCATTAGGTCCAGTCGTGGCCGACTCTGGGGTTGCAGCGCTCATCTCGCTTTTTTGGCCGAGGGAGCCGGCGTACAGCTTCCGGGTCATGTGGCCAGCATGACTAAGCCGCTTCTGGCGAACCAGAACAGCGCACGGAAACGCTGTTTACCTTCCCGCCATCTAGTCATCTAGTCCAACCCCCGCAATGCAGGAATTACAGCTAAATGACAGATGGACATCCAACCTCTGCTTTAGAAGGTCCTTTTAAGCAGCAGTAAAAGGTAAAGGGACCCCTGACCATTAGGTCCAGTCGCAGACGACTCTAGGGTTTATTAGCCGAGGGAGCCAGCGTACAGCTTCCGGGTCATGTGGCCAGCATGACTAAGCCGCTTCTGGCGAACCAGAGCAGCACACAGAAACTCCATTTACCTTCCCGCCGGAGTGGTACCTATTTATCTACTTGCACTTTGACGTGCTTTCAAACTGCTAGGTTGGCAGGAGCAGGGACCGAGCAACGGGAGCTCACCTCGTCGCGGGGATTCGAACCGCCGACCTTCTGATTGGCAAGTCCTAGGCTCTGTGGTTTAACCCACAGCGCCACCCGCTGTTCCAATAGTAATAAAATAATAATAATAATAATAATAATAATAATAATAATAATAATAATAATTTGTTATTTATACCCCGCCCATCTGGCTGGGTTTCCAAACTGGATAGATATTTATCCTGGTCCTTCCTGGGTTATTTGTATCATATAACAACAACAACAACAATTTATTGCTTTGGACTCACGGGATACTTTGGGCAAAGCCATGATTGTCCAAACGGCCTCCTGGGGCTTTAAATGCTTGGTGCCAGCGTGGCCTCAGCTCCAGCGCCTTTAGCAAAAGAAATAGGAAAACAGAGCCCCTGGGGTTTGGATTCCACCAGTCCAGGGCGGCCCACTCACCACTTCGGCCCAGTAAGGGAGCATCATCCTCTGGTCATCCAGAATGATCAGCTCAATGCCTTTGTAGGAGCTGTTGGCCAAGGCAGGACCCAGATCTTGGGCGATGAAGTCGCGTTGGTGCTCAGGGGAGAAGCCCAGGCACTGGAAGGGGTAAAAGATGATGTCGCCAGCCGTTGGCTCGTTCCCGGCCGTCACAGCCCAGAAAGTCAAGTTATACTTGGCGTATTCGTCTAAGAACCTGCAGAGGGAAATGGCAGCAAAGGTTAGCAGGGCCAAGATGTCACTGAGGATATTTCCCCCTCAGATTACTTCCTGAGATTTTTCTTTTAAGAATCTAAACTTTTTTGTCCATCCAGAATCTTCCCGTTTTCAGCTTCATGGAATGTCTGCTGGTTTTATGAGAGGGATGCAATAATTTTGTCTATCCGCTTTCTGTCGGCTGAACATAACTTTTATAGACATCCACCATTTCATCTCATCCCGCCTTTTCTCTAAGAGAAAAGGTCCCAAATGCTGCAACCTTTCTTCCTAGTGAAGTCACTCTTTTTCCTTGATGATTTCTCAACCTTTCTCAGCTCTACGATATTCTTTTTCTCCCCTGAGGAAGAAGAAGAAGCCCCCTTGGAGCTGAATTGTCTCCTCGCATCTCCACCGTTTTCCTCTGTTGTAAACAAAAAATCTGCCCTTTTCCTTTATGGGGTATCCAGGAGCTCATATAGAGTCCTTACGTAGGTTCCCTATTGGTAGGAGAAAATAACAGAGGCCAACCAGAGAATATTGAGAAGCAAAGCAGCTAGTAAGCCTGATCTTTATTGATCTGTTGCAACAGGGTCCTCACCACACGCAGGAGGGAGGAGGAGCCCAGAACAATGGCGTGCAAGGCCTTATATAGACTTCTGAAATTGCCACCCTGTAGATCAAGACCAGCCTCAGAAACATCATACCTACATCACAGAAAAGGCGGTCTAAAACAGAAATTTGGATGTTGTTTTTCCTGTTTGCCAGGTTATCTGATTGCCTTTCCTGATAGTCTGTCGCCTATTAAAATGCTGATTACTCAATTCCTGAGACAATGGGAAGGCTCCCTGACCCCCCTCCCTCCTTGCAGGGAAAACATTTGGTCAGTTTGGGAATCAAAATGGTGTCAGGTCGGTCTTCCTGTGCTGATCTATGTCCGTGCTTGGTTGGTACACTTATGAACATTTAACATATATCTAAGACCTCAAAAGAGACGCGGGTGGCGCTGTGGGTTAAACCACAGAGCCTAGGACTTGCCGATCAGAAGGTCAGCGGTTCAAATCCCCATGACGGGGTGAGCTCCCATTGCTCGGTCCCCACTCCTGACAACCTAGCAGTTCGAAAGCACGCCAAAGTGCAAGTAGATAAATAGGTGCCGCTCTGGCAGGAAGATAAACGGCGTTTCCGTGCGCTGCTCTGGTTCGCCAGAAGTGGCTTAGTCATGCTGGCCACATGACCCGGAAGCTGTACGCCGGCTCCCTCGGCCAACAAAGCGAGATGAGCGCCACAACCCCAGAGTCGGTCACGACTGGACCTAATGGTCAGGGGTCCCTTTACCTTTTAAGACCTCAATATTCCTATCACATCTCCCAGGAGCCTTTGCTGCACTAGCTGTGTGCTTTGTTTGTGTGCCTAACAACTTTATTACTCTGCGGCCGTCGCAAACTGGTCAGCCGTCAAATAAAATGGAACCAAACGACGTTGGTGGTCGGTGTCGTTACCTGATGAAATAGTTGGCCCAGGCCTTGTGATATCTGT
Organism: Podarcis muralis; assembly: GCF_964188315.1. Taxonomy (NCBI): domain Eukaryota; kingdom Metazoa; phylum Chordata; class Lepidosauria; order Squamata; family Lacertidae; genus Podarcis; species Podarcis muralis. The sequence goes on along the minus strand of NC_135670.1, from coordinate 9,848,099 downwards.
CTCCCGGCTTCCCCTTGAGGGTCCCTCGGCCTGTCATGGCCCCGTTGGTCTTCATCCACACTGGGGAGGTCCAAGGGCTGGCGTAGAGGGCAAGTGGCTTCTTGGCCACCGCTTGCGCTTGCTGAAGGATTGGGATCTGGGGAGGGGATGTGGAACATCGTTGGTCATCCATAAAGATTTGGCCTGATTTCACCCAACACCTGTGTTGTGTCTCAGTGATTTCACTGCTCTCACACGGTGGCCAGAGAGAACATTTTGTTAGAATTCCTGCTCTGTGATTGCAGTCATGGGATTCTTGTCTATCACATGACGGTATATGTTTTGACTCCACAGAGTGAGAAGGGACAGGATGTTTGTGTTACTGTGTTCATAGCTGTCAACGTTTCCCTTTTTTAAAGGGAAATTCCCTTATTCCGAATAGGATTCCTCGCAAGAAAAGGGAAAAGTTGACAGCTATGACTGTGTTCCGTGAAATGGGACTATTGTCCTTTGTTCTGTTTCTCTTTGCTGTCTGATGCTAGAGAGAGAGGGAGCCATGTTGCAGTGCTCTGCGTGTGTTGATATGTAAATAAAGTAGATTAGCCAAAACGCTGAGTTGCTGAAGTCTGTCACACGAACTGTGCAGACTCTGCAGATCCCTAAGTGTGCCGGTGTCTGTTGGCATCGGTCGCTGTGATGTTCGGGCTGAAGAAAGCTTTTGAAGCTCCCGAACAAATGACCAGGAGGGAGAGAACATGCCAGTCAGGCATGTGTCTCTGCCAGGGTCCTACTCGAGTGTAGGACAAGCTCCTGGCACATTTCCCAGGTTCCTCTGGTGGCCCCCAGCTCTTGTTGGGCTGTCACCATTCCTAACCATTGGCCATGCTGGCTGATGGGGATGGTGAGAGCTGGAGGCCAAGAACTGCAGCTCCAATCGTCCCTAACTATTGGCCAGTACTGGATGTGGATGATGGGCTTTGGAGTCCAATAATATTCTGAAGGATAGCAGGTCCGCTCATCTCCAGATCAGTGGACCAAAATATCTGCGGTTCAGTCCTTAGGATCTGCTGTAAAGGCAACAGAGCTGGCCAAGCAGGGGAGGTCAGACTGTGTCTCTCCAGCTATCGCCGGACTACAACTCCTATCATCCACAGCCAGTATTGGCTCAATAGTCAGGGGTGAAGGGGGCTGCAGTTCAACAATACTGCTGGAAGAGTAGAGGATGCTGCTATTGTCAGAGCATTAGTCCCTTGGTCCGTCCAGCTATACAATAATAACTAAATAAAATAGCTTGGTAATGTCTACACTGACTGGCAGCAGCTCTCCAGAATTTTAGGGGACATTCTGGAGGTGCTGGGGATTGAACCTGAGACCAGATACTCTACCAGTGAGCTACGGACATTTCTCTTTTATCTTATAATATGGCATTCGGGGTTCAAAGTGGAGCCTGAGAGTCTTGGGCTAAGGTTTCTTAGTCAGTCAAGCTGGTCCCCCTAAGCCAGGGGTCTGCAACCTTTAAGACAAAAAGAGCCACTTGGACCTGTTTCCGAAGAAAAAAAAACTGGGAGCCGCAAAACTCGTCATTATAAAAATAACTTTTTTGTCACTTTTTATTATTTCTTTGTTTGACCCCTCAGAATTACTCCTCCTCATAGAAATAAACGTTAAATTAACAAGTTACCTTTTTGTGTGTGTGTGTTCTTCACTCCCCTTCAAAACAGTGACCAGCGTACACGCCCCCTTTCAATGCAGTGACCAGCGTACATGCCCCTTACAATGTAGCGGGCGGGTGGGTGGGAAGGTGACATCGGGACGGTGCGTGACTAACGCACGCACCGCCCCCATGCGACGTCACAGTCAGTACAGTGCCCGCCACAGTGGGGAGTGTTGGGGCACACAATGCGCCTCCTCCCCTCGCTAGTATCCGCCCCGGAGCCGCGGCAAAGGTGTAAAAGAGCCACATGCGGCTCCGGAGCCGTGGGTTGCCGACCCCTGCCCTAAGCACAAAGGAAACGGGTTTACATTGAAAAGCAAACCGAATCCACTTTCTCCCCTGGGAATGGGCCTAAATCTTTATCCTGGGGATCGGCGAACCCCTTCACCTTCATTTTGGTGTCTTCCTCCGTCAGGCTGAAGTTTTTCAGCTCAAAGTCGTCCTCCGAATCGTCGTACGTATAGAGTCTCACGGAGAAATCGCAGCTGGCCATGGGGACGCGGACCAAGGTGTATTCGATCCCTTGGAGAAAGTGGAGCCAAAGGCAGACACAGCAGGGTTACTCTCAGGAATAGGACTCACTGAGGAAAATTATTTAGGGGGGGGGGTTCTTCCACATTTCAAAGTGAGTTCACCTGATCCACAAATTAATGTGTAAATTGGACAAAGTCTGATTTGGAACCCACACGCCTAACAAATTCTGTTGGATCTTTGGAGGCGATGAGTGGCTATTATTACTCGTTCAATTTCTTTCCTGCCCTGCACCGTGGGGTCCTAAGGAAGGTCACAATGATGTAAAACCAGTGCTTTTTTTCCTTTAAAAAAATGTTTAGGGGTACTCTCATTTTGACTCAAGAAAATCACCATTTTATAGTTCAAATCGGGAAAATAAATGCAGTAAATGGACAAAAGCACAAAGATTCACAAAATGTTTGGGGGTATGTGTGCCCCTGTGTCCCCTCAGAAAAAAGCACTGTGTAAAACTATAATATTTTAAATCAGTTTAAAACAACAAAGAAAATAGTTTGGGTCCAAATATAGATAGGAGAGAGAGAGAACAGATTCCGACCTAGATAGACAGATTGAGAAAGGGTGAAACTCAAGTTTGAGCATTAGGGTAGTTAGTGAGTTAGAATGAATTAGGGAGCGAGTTAAACAGTGTTAGACAGCAATTGCACCACAAGCTGGCGGGGAAATGAGGCAAATCTTTCCTGGGAGTTATGCAACATCCTTGCCAAGGACATCATATGGGGCTGCCCTGTGGGGTCACGTGTGATTTTTATGTACAGTGGTACCTCGCAAGACGAATGCCTCGCAAGACGAAAAACTCGCAAGACGAAGGGGTTTTTGGTTTTTTTGAGTTGCTTCGCAAGACGAATTTCCCTATGGGCTTGCTTCGCAAGACGAAAACGTCTTGCAAGTTTGTTTCCTTTTTCTTAACACCGTTAATACAGTTGCGACTTGACTCCGAGGAGCAACTCATAGAACGCGGTGTGGTAGCCTTTTTTGAGGTTTTTGAAGACTTTGGCGATTTTTGAAGCTTTTCCAAAACTTTTCCGAAACCGTGCTTCGCAAGACGAAAAAATCGCAAGACGAAAAAACTCGCGGAACGAATTCATTTCGTCTTGCGAGGCACCACTGTATAAGGAAAGGAAAGGAAGAAAACCCTAGTGCAATGGACCCTTCCAGACACAAGATGGCAGTATCAAGAAGCTTGCAGGGAGCCCCATGGTTTGCAGCAGTTTTAAAAAATATATATATATATTGTGGGAGGATGAGGGGCAGGGGAAGAAGCCGGTGGGAAAAGACCAGTGAGGACTGAGCATAACTGCTTAGGTGTTATGTACTGAGTTGAATAGGATCCAAAGGGCAGCAGTCTGATTGGTCCTAGAACAATAGGGTCCAGAATGCAGCAGTCTGATTGGTCCTAGAACAATAGGGTCCAGAATGCAGCAGTCTGATTGGTCCTAGAACAATAGGGTCCAGAATGCAGCAGTCTGATTGGTCTACAAGAGCCACTCAATTCAGCTCCAGGTGAAAGTGAATCCGCAACCAGATTGGCCTACAGGAGAATCCCAGAATTAGCCAATCACGAGGGGCCCATTGTGTAAATAATGTATATAAAGCAGACATTCTGGGGGAACTTCCATTCCTCCTCACCACTATGAGCTGAATAAAGAGCATGAAATCCATTCTCGACTCCGAGTATATTTCATTAGGGTAGTAAAGGATGAATCTGTCCATTGCAGTTTCTCATTTCCCCATTCTCAGGCTCCATCTGCTACTGTACGTTTGAATCAGCATCCTGCCACTTTGAACACCACTTCCCCCAGAGGATTCTGGGAATTGTAGTTTTTGCTGAGAGTTCACAGGAGGAGGCCCCTGTTTTCATCGCAGAACTACCGTTCCCAGAGTTCCCTGTGAAGAAGGTTTGGACCAGGCATAGGCAAACTCGGCCCTCCAGATGTTTTGGTCCTTTTAGCTAGGGATGATGGGAGTTGTAGTCCCAAAACATCTGGAGGGCCGAGTTTGCCTATGCCTGGGTTTGGACTGTTACACCAACTCTGGGACTTGTCAGTTTCCTTCAGGATCGCCAACGTTTTTGCTCTTCTGCCTTCCACACCAGGATGGCATGCAGATATTAGATGGGGCAGAGCTTTCTCCCCCCCCCCCCACCCACTGGAATAGCAAAGGAGCAGAACCAGTGGAGTAAGTTGGCAACCCAGCTGCTGCTACCCACCTCTTGGCAACTTACCTTGTTCTGAGAAATAGGATTTGAGGAGATTTGTCTGAGCCTTTGGAGAAAGCGCCAGGATATTGATGGCCGCCGAATCTGTCAAGGCCCCACCAAAGCCCTTGATTTTTTGATATTTCTGGGATGTCTTGATCTTCAGAGTGAGGGTTTCTATAGTGAAGGAAGAAGGAAGGTGGCTTAGATTGCACAGCACTGCTTGCTTATTCCTATCGGATGCAACTACTTTAGAGTAGGGATGGACTAAATCTGTCCACTGCAGTTTTCCCTCTTTCTTATTTTTCCAGTCTTAAATTCTACATTTCCACATCAGTCAGTCAGTCATTTATTTATTTAGTTACTTTGATTAAATTTTCAAAATTTAACAAAAATAACAAACAAACAACAGCAAATGCAACAACAACCACAAAGAAAAATATGCACAAAAAGAATATCAAATCCACAAAAAGGGATTCTCTGAATCCCTTTGACTTCCTTCCCTACCCCGCCCTGGTTCCTTAAATTTTCTTTTCAGCCGCATATCATTTCTACTCCAAATTATTATTATTTACCTCAAATTTCCTGTGCTATTTCTAAAAAAAATTTTTTAAAGCCCCCACGAAAATACACCAGCATTTTAGTGTGCATTTCTCCTAATGTAGACTAGCAGTAGCCGCACAGCAAGTGACAGCAGAGCTCCTTGCAGATAAACACCTATATATTACACACCAGGTAGCCATATTTGAGCTGGCAGTCACGAATGTGAATTCCAGCTATGTGAATTCACTCAAATCTTAAGTCTTAAAGTTGTAAATTTCTTTTTTTGTTTATGTTGTAAACTGCTACAGGTTACGTGTATGATTTTAGATGGAAGTTTCCTTTTGTTCTCTGTCATCAATTGTAAAGGCTTTTGGCTATATATAATAAAAAATTGATTGAATGTACTACCAGTACTCCCAACAACTCTCGAAAGCTTGGCCTCATCAATAAGATTTGGGGGAACCTAGGCTCACATCTCTTCTCTGCTACAATGCTGTCACTGAGACCACACCCACACCAGACATTTAAAGCACTCTTTTATCACTTTAGACTTCAAGTAAATGCTCTGTAATAATTGCAACGATTTCTATACGTATAATAAAAATGTAAGAATGTCATCAGGCTGCAGTTCCCTTGGCCACAGACAGGTGCTGCTGCAAACTACAACATGATGAGAAAGCAGCCATTCTCAGAGTGCTTTAAAAATCTCTCTCTCTTCCAGAGGAACTTTGGGAATTTGGGCTTTGTGGGGGAAATAGGGGGTTTCCTAACTACTTTCAGCACCTTAACAAACTGTACTTTCCAGGAGTCTTTAGGTGCAGATGTGGCTTGAGGCACTTTGGACCAGTCATAGAATGACAGAGCTGGAAGAGTCCCTGATGATCATTTTGCCTAATCCAGGCTTCCTCAACCTCGGCCTTCCAGATGTTTTTGGCCTACAACTCCCATGATCCCTAGCTAGCAGGAACAGTGGTCAGGGATGATGGGAATTGTAGTCTCAAAACATCTGGAGGGACGAGGTTGAGAAAGCCTGGTCTAACCCTTTCTCATTGCAGGATCTGCAATGTGGGATTCAACCAGGGTACCCCCTGAGACATAATCATCCTGCCACTTCTTCAATTTTTAAAAATTTGTTATTATTTATACCCTGCCCATCTGGCTGAGTTTCCCCAGCCACTCTGGCCGGCTTCCAATCAAGTGTTAAAAACAATACAGCATTAAATATTAAAAACTTCCCTAAACAGGGCTGCCTTCAGATGTCTTTTAAAAATAGGATAGCTGCTTATTTCCTTCACATCTGATGGGAGGGCGTTCCACAGGGTGGGCGCCACTACCGAGAAGGCCCTCTGTCTGGTTCCATGTAACCTCACTTCTCGCAATGAGGGAACCGCCAGAAGGCCCTCGGCGCTGGATCTCAGTGTCCGGGCTAAACGATGGGGGTGGAGACGTTCCTTCAGGTATACAGGACCGAGGCCGTTTAGGGCTTTAAAGGTCAGCACCAACACTTTGAATTGTGCTTGGAAACGTACTGGGAGCCAATGTAGGTCTTTCAGGACCGGTGTTATGTGGTCTCGGCGGCCGCCCCCAGTCACCAGTCTAGCTGCTGCATCCTGGATTAATTGCAGTTTCCGGTTCGCCTTCAAAGGTAGCCCCGCGTAGAGCGCATTGCAGTAGTCCAAGCGGGAGATAACCAGAGCATGAACCACTCTGGCGAGACAGTCTGCAGGCAGGTATGGTCTCATCCTGCATACCAGATGGAGCTGGTAGACAGCTGCCCTGGATACAGAATTGACCTGCGCCTCCATGGACAGCTGTGATTCCAAAATGACTCCCAGGCTGGTCCTTCAGGGACACAGTTACCCCATTCAGGACCAGGGAATCCCCCACACCAGCCCGCCCCCTGGCCCCCAAGAACAGAACTTCTGTCTTGTCAGAATGACTCTGGAGAAGAAGATCCCACCCCCTCACCCCATGGCAGGCAGCTCCACTGTAATACAAGTAATGCCCTTAGGAAGTTATACTTCCTTCAGTGCATCAGCCCTTCGGGTATCTGAAGTCTCCCCTTAACCTTCCCTTCTCCAGCCACCATATCTCAGTCCTACCTACCTCACAGGGTCGTCGTGAGGTTAAAATGGAGTGTGCAAGCTTAATTTTATTGGAGAAAGGTTAGGATATATATAGAGAGAGGAAGACTCCTTGGAGGTAGATCTAAAAAAGTAGACAAACCCACCTTTTCCTGGAGCGTCATTGTGCAGGACTCCTTCACTGCGCTCCACACGCGACCCGGCTTTGTTGCTTTCATACTTGACGTAGGAACCCAGAGGAAGGAGGGAGACAGGCTCCAAGGTGTCACAGTAGTTAGCCCCACATTCACACACCAACGAGCCATGCCCAAAATTCCTGGCAGAACATGGACGGCCTCCTGGGGAAAGGAAGGAAAAATCTGGCTTTTTTGTTGTTCCATTTCTGGGAAGCGGAGAGGTAAGACAGAAAGGGGTTGAGGAGGCCTTATTTCAGCAGGAAGTTTTGCCGAATCAGTAGCCACACAAAGCCGTATGCTCTAGAACAATTGCAATTTATTTCTGTGCATATAATAAAAATGTAAGCATGTAATCACACTGCAGTTGGCTTGACCACAGACAGGTGGCGCTATGAACTGCAGCATGACAAGAGGCAGTGGGTGGGTGGTCCGAGCAAGTGTCAGAGGAACAACCATAATAGGAATGGCTTTTCCCTGACAGGAGGAAACATCCGGGCCACCTCATTGGTCTGTGATGCCGCAGTTGGGAGAGTGGAAGTGAAGTGATGACAAGCACAGAGAGCTGGTATAGTTAGAAAGCTAAAGAATGGCCAATGGTGGCTGAGTCTTGGATTATATTTCCAGAACCCAAAGTGCTTCTAAAAGGGTGTTCATTGTGGGATAATCAGTGCTCCTCATACCTGCAATTCTTTGCAGTGCCCACATCCTTCCTCCCTGATTATTCCCAATTTTTCCTTTCTGGGAAGTGGGGCGTGGGGAGTTGATCTTTTTTGTTAAGAAAACAACTCGGTAGCCAATGACCCATCTTGCTTCTGCAATATTCAGCCTCCATCGGACAGCCTCCCCTTTGCCATCCAGCACCACAATGACTGAGCAACACCTTTTGTCACCACAGGTAGACTGCCTCTGGGTGTGGATGCTCTACTTAGACCTCAAACGGGGCAGGGGGGAGGTGACTGGCACATCTTCTGGAGGCAAGTCTCTTGGTTGGTAAGGCCAGGCTTCTTTGTAATCGTAAACCTTCGGTCGAATGTCGCTCACCTGTCACAGCAACCGTCAGCTGGAGAAGCAGGGAGCAAACAACAGCCCCTTTCCACATGGTTTCACAGCCAGATGCAGTAAACGTTGCTGTTGGGAAAGATGGTCCTGAAACAAAAATAAAGGGGAGAGGGAAGGGGGGGTGTTCAGTCATGATTTCAAGGCTCATCATTGATAACCTCATGGCTAGCCAGCTCTCCCTCCAGCTGTGTTTTCAGCTGTGTTTTGTCCAACAAGACTTCCATGGGCATGTGCAAAGTGCAAAAAGAGTCAGGTGGCTTCATCCATTTCAGTGTCTGCCCATCTCATTTTTCCAGTCTTAAGTTCTGTTTTTAAGTTCCTTATCAGTTTGTGATTATTACTTAAAGGGGGGGGGGAGAGATCTCATGAGAATTAATTAGCATTTTAGCAGGCATTTTTCACAATTCTATGCAAAAAAATTATTTCCTAATCTACTGCTTCCAATCCAGGTCCCCTAATATCTTGCATTTGGGTACATGGTTTTTGCAATTATATGCATTTTGATGCACATTTTATCCTAATGTATGCATTTTGTTCAACGTCACTGGGCTGGAAAAGCTCATTGCGAAATGCAGGAGAGAATTTTGAAAGACCTTAAAGTTTCATCTACTGGTTTCAGAAAGAACGAATGAGGGAGGTTTGCCTTTAAATGCAAACTGACTCAAATTCCTTCTGCGTGACTGGCAGATCGAGATCTGGGAGACGGGGCAGAGCCAATCGAGGGGCTGGACCAGTCATCTGCACACTTCCCTTGTGAGGACAGACAGAAGGATCCGTCCATTTCTTTTTCTCATTTTATCCATCTCAATTTTGGTTCTCCTCATTCCTGCAGAAACTTTCCAATTTTCTATTCTTTAAAATCCTCATGAAAATTAAACAGCAGTTTAGTCCACCACACACACACACATTTCAGTGACTTCTAAGAAACACATTTTTAAGGAAGTTTTGATATTTCTGCAAGCAATTTCTCCTACTATAACGCATCTCTTTCTGTCATTTGAAACAACATACTCATTTTTAGGCACCGATCTCTGCATTTTTGAGAACGTTGGTCGGAGAGATGAATTGCAAAATTGAGCCAAATGTGGATTTGGAAGGACGGGTGTGGTTTGCTTCTCGTGTTGTTTCAGAAAGTGGTAAAGGTAAAGGGACCCCTGACCGTTAAGTCCAGTCGCAGATGACTCTGGGGTTGTGGCGCTTATCTCGCTTTACTGGCCGAGAGAGCCGACGTTTGTCCACAGACAGTTTTTCCGGGTCATGTGGCCAGCATGACTAAGTCGCTTCTGGCGAAACCAGAGCAGTGCACGGAAACGCCATTTACCTTCCTGCCAGAGCAGTACCTATTTATCTACTTGCACTGGTTGCTTTCAAACTGCTAGGTTGGCAGGAGCTGGGACCGAACAACGGGAGCTCACCCCATTGTGGGGATTCGAACCGCTGACCTTCTGATCGGCAAGCCCTAGGCTCTGTGGAATCGAATAAGACGAGGAATAACAGCAAAATGTTCCATACAGTGGTAACTCGGGTTAAGTACTTAATTCGTTCCAGAGGTCCGTACTTAACCTCAAACTGTTCTTAACCCGAAGCACCACTTTAGCTAATGGGGCCTCCCGCTGCTGCCGCGCCACCGGAGCACGATTTCTGTTCTCATCCTGAAACAAAGTTCTTAACCTGAAGCACTATTTCTGGGCCAGCGGAGTGTGTAACCTGAAGCGTATGTAACCCAAGGTACCACTGTACAATGTTTAGGGAGAACATGAAACACCCTTACTGCTGAATGAGTTTGCATGTATGTAGTGGAAGGAACGTAGTATTCCACTGCTTCCACTATAAAGGTAAAGGGACCCCTGACCATTAGGTCCAGTTGTGACCGACTGGTGTTGCGGCGCTCATCTCGCTTTACTGTGGGAGCCGGCATACAGAGCGGTACCTATTTATCTAATTGCACTTTGAGGTACTTTCGAACTGCTGGGTCGGCAGGAGCAGGGACCAGCAACTGATCGGGAAGCCCTAGGCTCAGGACCACCCGCTATCATTATATAACGCTACAAAAACGTTAGACTTGTTTTGATCTCTCTTTTGCACCAGTAATATTCCCCCCAGAGGGAGGTGCACCGTTCCTGGAGGTACTGCAATACCAGGTCGATGCATGGAGTGGACGGAGCAAGCCCCTATTCCATCTCCCAGCTCCAAAAATCCATTTAATATATAGTCCTCAAATAGAGGACATATCAGATATTAAACTGATAAGAACAGATACTACACTTGATCTTAGCCAAAAGGCCGAGAAGCGATACCGAGCTGTGCAAAAATTAAGCGGGTCTCCTTTCCCGATGCCTTTTGAGCTGTCGGGGACCACCTGGTACTGCAAAGCGCTCACCGCCCCCCACGGAATCAGCACCGTTTCCAGTTCCACAAAACACGCTCTGGCAACGTTTCTGCTTCTGTTGCCCAACGCACCAGCCTTTTGATGGGCAGTTTAATCTCAAAAATAGTGGATTCTGTTGATTTTATCCATTTCTCAGCCGTCTGTCAGGTCAGCTCGATGGCCATTGGTGCGATATTTGCATAAACCCACCCCTTTTTGGCCATCGCGTGCTGCGCAACTGTTAACTCACTGCTTGCCAGCAGAGGTCCCAAACGTTTCAATTTGACAGCTTGTTGTTCCTTTTAAGCTGAATACTCGTGCTCCCTTTAACATTCATGCACATTAGGAAGGAAAAATGCTTTTTTAAAAAAGAGAGAGAGAGAGAGAGAAAGAATCAGCATAGCATGAGAGCATTCAGCATTTGTTTTCCAGAGGTACTTTGGCTGTCCCCTGTTGGAAACAGGAATCTGGGTTAGAGGCATTTCTCTGCTTGGATCAGGCAAACCACCTTGACTGATGTGCAGCAATGTGCGGCTGCACACAGGGTCCATCTAAAACACATTAAAACACATGATTTCCCCCCAGAGAATCCTGGGAGCTGTAGTTTGTGAAGGGTGCTGGGAAATGGAGCTCTGTGAGATATAAACTGCCGCGGGAACCCCCCCGCCCCCATCATTCAGTTTGTTCAAACTTCACACACTACATACGCTACGCTTCTGTTATAAATTCATAGAAAATCAACCATACATCAGATCTGCACTCTTCCACTTTTATTTTACTCCATGAAGGACTACAAAATGGGGAAGTTACAGATAGGTAGCCGTGTTGGTCTGCCATAATCAAAACGAAAAAAAAACCAAAACCTTCCAGCAGCACCTTAAAGACCAACTAAGTTAGTTCTTGGTATGAGCTTTCGTGTGCATGCACACTTCCTCAGATACACATATCTGAAGAAGTCTGTATCTGAAGAAGTGTATCTGTATCTGAAGAAGTGTGCATGCACACGAAAGCTCATACCAAGAACTAACTTAGTTGGTCTTTAAGGTGCTACTGGAAGGATTTTTTTTGTGTTTTGAAAATGGGGAAGGTTTGATACAGGGCAGCCATAATCCCTTCAGCATACCAGCACATACACAGGAGGCCCTGCCCAGTTGCTATGCCAACCCTGATGGTCCTAGACAGAAGACCATCAAGATCACAAAGAACTTGCATATGGGAGTGGATTCAACATGGACTGGAACAAAGGACAATGATCAGATCTTCCCTCAGGGGGCAGGAAACTGCAAACTCCCCTCTGTCACCTGGAAATGACTCATGGGGAGGGGGAAAGGGGGAACCAGCCAGGTGACAAGACACTCAGGTTATCACCACAACTCCTCCCTCAGCCCCTCCTTTTTGTGATGTAGTCTTAGGGGTGTAGTTTGGGGGATTAGTAACTAATAAAAGTTGGGGTCTTCTTTTGTTCTGGACTTCCATTTTGCTTCCTCTTGTTGCGGGTGGGAGTCCTGTCGCGACAGTCTCCAATAAAGGCCAAGCCTACAGGCTCCTGTTTTGTTCCAAGTTATCCTGGTTGGTGTCTTTGTTTTTGTCCAAGGGAGCCCTCAGATTTTTTCCATTAACAAAACAGTCTTTGCAGGGAAGGGAAAACGATGTTATTCAAATATATGGTGCCCATGCTTTTTTGCCTTTTTTTTTTTGTAAAGAAGGGATTTAAATCAGATGCGGCAAGCGCCTGAGCCTCATCGCCAGTTCTTATCTGACGGACATCAGAGCACATAAAAGGAAGTGATGAGGATGAGGAAGAGCTTCTCTGGTTTGGTTTCTGTCTGCCAGGCGTCCATTAAAAGGCAGAGGAGCAGGACCAGTTGAAACAAGATGGCAACCGCTCCGACTGGAGGGCAAGTTGCTGCAGCATTAGACAAAAACAAACACGTCTGTGTCTGTTGGGATGGGCCAAGGAGGCCCTAAGGTGTGGCTGGCGTAGGAGGATGAGAGGGAGAGGGTGGCTGGGAGAATATTTTCCCCAGGCAGTCTGCAGGTGCGAACAGGGCTGGCCCAAGACAATTTGCCACCTGAGGTGGACCCCCAAAATAACAGCCTCCTTCCCCACCAGCAAAGAAGGGGTTAGGGAAGATCTGCAACAGGAGCAAGCAGGGAGGAAAGATCAACGTCAGGATCTGCTGCCCTGGTGGTACCTGCCTCCAGAGGCAGTCGCTGCCCCTTGCCTCGTGAGTGGGCCGGCCCTGCAGACCCTCCAAGTGTCCCTATTTGCCAGAGACAGTCCTGGATTTACAGACGCCGTCCCGGTTTCTGATTCTGATCCCAGAATGTCCCGCTTCTCCTTAGCACACCCCTATTTTCATCAGAGAAAGATTGGAGGGTATGGAGATATGCGAACCCCGAGCCAAGGAGATAAGTAACTATAGAACCTTTAGAAGACATCTGGAGGCATCCCTGTGTAGGGAAGTGTCTCACTTTTTAATGTTTAATTCTGTTTTTATATATGTTGGAAGCCACCCAGAGTGGCTGGGGCAACCCAGTCAGATGGGCAGGGTAATAACAACAACAACAACAATAATAATAATAATTTTATTATTATTCATACCCTGCCTATTATTATTATTATTATTATTATTATTATTATTATTATTATTGAATAGGATGTCCCTATTTTCATCAGAGAAATGTTGGAGGGTATGGGGTTCAAAGCGGATTGGAATAACTATGGGAAAGTGCAAGAAGAAGAAGAAGAAGAAGAAGAATTATTTTTTTATTTATACCTCGCCCATCTGGCTGGGTTTCCCCAGGCACTCTGGGCGACTCCCAACCAAATATTAAAACACAATACAGTATTAAACATTAAAAACCTCCCTAAACAGGACTATTAGTTCTGTGTTCTGCCGCTCTGAAGGCTGAATCTGTAGATGTAAGAACATGCAGGTGGACCAACCTGTCTCTTTTGATCTTCCAAGTTTCTCCCACCCCTCGGGCTTCAGCTCAGTTCTCCAAGAGTGACAGTAGCTAAATATAAGAACCTAGGAAGAGTCTGCAGGATCAGGCCAAGGGCCCGTCTAGTCCAGCATCCTGTTTTCACAGTGGCCAAGCCACTTCTGGGAAACCCACAAGCAAGATTCTAATTGTGCTCAATATGGTCAGCGTCACCTGGCATCACCAACTCTGTAAAGGTAAAGGGACCCCTGACCATTAGGTCCAGTCGTGACCGACTCTGGGGTTGCGGCGCTCATCTCGTTTTATTGGCCGAGGGAGCTGGCGTACAGCTTCCGGGTCATGTGGCCAGCATGACTAAGCTGCTTTTGGCGAACCAGGGCAGTGCATGGAAACGCCATTTAACTTCCCGCTGGAGCGGCACCTATTTATCTACTTGCACTTTGACGTGCTTTCGAACTGCTAGGTTGGCAGGAGCAGGGACCGAGAACCGGGAGCTCACCCCGTCGTGGGGATTCGAACCACCGACCTTCTGATTGGCAAGTCCTAGGCTCTGTGGTTTAACCCACAGCACCACCCGTGTCCCTGTTCAGAAGATACTGATGTTATAAATAGGAAATTGGGAACTGCTAAATATGTGACATGATGAAATCCAGATTGGAGGGTGTCGAGGAAGTCTTTTAGCCATGTAAATACACCAAAGAATAAGAAGGAAAAAATTCTTCTTTTATTTTGTGTGTTTTTACTGTTGTTAAGTTTTTATGTTGTGTCAAATGTAATGTTTTTCTTTTGTGTTTTTGTCTGTGTTTTATAAGAGAAAACTAATAAATCTTTTTTTTTGGGGGGGGGGGAATAAAAATCTGCCAGCGTTCACCTGCAGTGGATGACTGTGAGTTCCAGTGCTAGGAGAGTGGCAGAAAAGTTTTTAATCTGCATTGGCTCCATGAGATCATTTGTCCGGCGAGCTCTGCATCGTCCACCCTGAGTGGCAAGAGCTCTCCAGGGTCTTAGGAAAGGAGTCTTTCTCCAGCTTCCAACTTAGGGAACAGGCTGTACTACCAAAATGATTACGGTTTTAAATGACAATTTTAGGTTATATTTTAGTGATCAAGATTTAATGTCTATTTTTAACTGCTCTTATATCGGAAGTGTCTCTGTTAAACCCAATCGCAATCCAATGTATTCCTGTTGTGTTTTATGATTTTCCCGATATTGTAAGTGAGCCGGAACTGGTCTGTGACCGTAATAATTCATTCTCCAGCCCAGCGTAGAGATGCCTGGGATTGCATACAAAGCCGATGCTTTGCCAGTGAGCTATGGTCCTTCGTCTGCATCCCCCTCCTCTTTTGGGGGATCCTTCCAAGGTCAGATCCCTCATTGGTACTGCTTGGCACACACACACACACACACACACACACACACACACCCTTAAGGGTATGGGCTTGGTTGGAATGGATGCTTTGCCTGGCTGGAAGAGAGAGAGAGAGAGAGAGAGAGAGAGAGAACTCTAAGGGGCTGCTGTCAGCACAGCCCCCCCAAAATATGTGGAGATGGGCCTGAGTCACCCACAATCTTGAGGGCCCAGACCGGTCCCCGCAGGTCCTCCCCATAGCAGTGGAGGGCCCTGTAGGGCCTTGCAGCCTCCTTCTACAAATTGTTATTGAAGTTTTCCAAAGGAAGGCTTCCTCCCGCCAGGTGTGATGTCACACATGTGTGTCATACGTGTGACATCATGTGCATTCGACAAGCTCCGCCCCCCCGCATGCCGCACAGAACTCGGCACCTCTGGATAGAGGGAAGTGTGAGTGTGAAAAAGCTAGCCTACTGCACAAATATAAAAACCTCCCACTTTTGTCTCTGGCCCCTCCCGCCGCTGGCAAGTGGCCCTCGGAAGGTTGTGGAGAAGTGAGTGTAGCCCTCCAGCTGCAAAAAAGGAGGTACCGGTATTTCCCTGATCTGCTCTATAGCGGCTCAGCTTTCCAAAGTACAGAGAATCTCCTTGGAAGTCCTAGTAATTGCTTTGCGGTTTCCTTACAAAGCAATCAACTGCGAAATGGATTAAGAGAACAGGTCCCTGCCCCACTAAGCTTACAATCTCAGGATCAAAGTCAACACTGTGGTGATTGTGCAGATGCAATCAGCACATGCTTTTTTTTGCAGCACCAGGGAAACGGAGCAAGGCAGCTGTTGCTTTTTGTGACACCACCACTGGCCAAGGGTTCGAGAAAAGGCGCAGACAACATCAGATGATCAGAGGACAGGCAAAAAGACTTAGGCTAGGCTTGGGGCAAATTAGATGGTTGTATTTTGTGGCCTGCTGATTTGGGACAAAGACCCCCATGGTTTGTGGATGAGATTGTTTATGTACTGTGGTACCTCGGGTTACATACGCTTCAGGTTACATACGCTTCAGGTTACAGACTCCGCTAACCCAGAAATAGTACCTCAGGTTAAGAACTTTGCTTCAGGATGAGAACAGAAATCGTGCAGCAGCGGCGCGGTAGCAGCAGGAGGCCCCATTAGCCAAAGTGGTGCTTCAGGTTAAGAACAGTTTCAGGTTAAGAACGGACCTCCAGAATGAATTAAATTCTTAACCCGAGGTACCACTGTACTTATTAAATTTATAGCCTACTTCCCCCAGCCAAGGAATTCAAGGTGGCACATATAAATCTATCCCCCTCCCTATTTTATCCTCAGAACAACCCTGTGAGGTAGGTTAGCATACCCTCCAACATTTCTCTGTTGAAAATAGGGACATCCTATTCCATAATAATAATATTAATGGTATTATTTATACCCCGCCCATCTGACTGGGTTGCCCCAGCTACTCTGGGTGGCTTCCAACATATATAAAAACATAATGAAACATTTTTAAAAAAACTGCCCTGTACAGGGCTGCCTTCAGATGTCTTCTAAAAGTCAGATAGTTGTTTATTTCCTTGACATCTGATGGGAGGGTGTTCCACGGGGCGGGCGCCACTACCAAGAAGGCCCTCTGTCTGGTTCCCTGTAACTTCACTTCTTGCAGTGAGGGAACTGCCAGAAGGCCCTCAGAGATGGACCTCAGTGTCCAGGCTGGACGATGGGGGTGGAGACGCTCCTTCAGGTATATGGACCGAGGCCGTTTAGGGCTTTAAAGGTCAGCACCAACACTTTGAATTTGAAATGTAGGTCTTTCAAGACCAGTGCTATATGGGCAGGTAGGGTCTCAGCCTGCGTACCAGAGGGAGCTGTTAGACAGCTGCCCTGGACACAGAATTGACCTGCGCCTCTATAGACAGCTGTGAGTCCAAAATGACTCCCAGGCTGCACACCTGGTCCTTCAGGGGCACAGTTACCCCATTCTGGGCAAGGGAGTCCTCCACACCAGTCTGCCCCCTGTCCCCCCAAAACAGTCCTCCTGTCTTGTCAGGATTCAGCCTCAATCCATCCTCCAGCCGCCTCCAGGCACTCACACAGGACCTTCACTGCCTTCACTGGTTTTGACTTGAAAGAGAGGTAGAGCTGGGTATCATCTGCATACTGATGAACACCCAGCCCAAACCCCCTGACGATCTCTCCCAGTGGCTTCATATAGATGTTAAAAAGCATGGGGGAGAGGACGGAGCCCTGAGGCACCCCACAAGTGAGAGCCCAGGGGTCTGAACACTCATCCCCCAACACCACTCGCCCCAGTGAGAATCCCACAAGCAGGACCTGAGGGGAACAGCAAATCTCCCCTCCTGTATTTTCAAGAAAATTATTTTCAGAAGCATTACTGCCTCTGACCGTGGAGTTGGATATAGCCGGAGAGCTTAGCAGCCATCAGTGGCCTCTGTCTCTGCTAATCTGCCTCCGTTAATCCACTTTCAAAGCCATTCCAAGTTGGAAGCCATCGCTTTCTCCTGTGACAGGGAGTTCCGTAGGGTAATTGGAAAAAATTAAAAGAAGCAGTAAAAGACATGCACCTTCTGCTGTGTCGCCTCTTAAGAGTTCATCCATACTTCCTTACGTCCCATTTCTCTTCCCACCCCCCACCCCCTGTTTCCTGGGGAAAACCGCTCTTTAGTGCTCAGTTTGGGTCTTCTCCAGGCTGACGTTTGCTCCGAGCTAAGAGCGGGTTTTCCCTGGGAAAGGAGTGCGGCAAGGGGGAAATGGCTCGAATTCATGCCCTTACTATACGCAGTGTAAATACAGTGGTACCTCAGGTTACATACGCTTCAGGTTACACACTCCGCTAACCCAGAAATAGTGCTTCAGGTTAAGAACTTTGCTTCAGGATGAGAACAGAAATCGTGCTCCGGTGGCGCAGCAGCAGCAGCAGGAGGCCCCATTAGCTAAAGTGGTGCTTCAGGTTAAGAACAGTTTCAGGTTAAGTACGGACCCCCGGAATGAATTAAGTACTTAACCTGAGGTACCACTGTAAGAACTTCCTTTTATGTGCCTCCCTTGACAGCTGTGAGTCCAAAATGTGAGCTCTTACTTGCTTTTTCTATCAAGCTCAAAACCCCCAGATGCTCTCCTGTACTATTTCAGACATGTGGTTTATTTACTTATGTATCTGTTTGCCTTGTACATTTATGAATTTTATATATATATATATATTTGAGACCTTAGAATTCTAAAAAATAAGAATAAAAAAAACCAGATCCGGTGATTTTCTTAGCCAGGGGAAGAAATTCATTCGCAGCTTTCTCTCCCATGTGGGAAAGATGGAATCCAGGCCTGTCACAACCCCATCTCCTTCCACGCCCTGTCCCCCACTCTCTGCGACAACCCCTGCCCCAACTCACCTGTTTGTCCGCCACAGATGCGAGACAGAGGACCCCTGGCTCAGTCTTGATGCTTCCAGAACCCAGTTCCCTTGCGTGGCTCCCCAGGATCCTGAAACACCTGAGAGCAACTGCCTGGTGGATCTGGCAAGCATCAGTGGGAGGGATCCCGCCCGTCTGGCTCAACAGGAAAATCCACTCCTGACGAAACCTGGTTCCCTGTTCCCCCGTTTGGGATCTGCAATTCCTCTGGGAATTGGGGCCTGGGTGTCGCAAGCGCTTTCTCTGACGCGCCCAGAGTTGTGGAAGCAGGAGCTCTGCCTCGCCGCAGGGCCACACAGACCTGCCACACAGACCTGCTCATTCCAGAGAGAAAAAACCCCAAATTTTCAGGGCAGAAGCCTGCTTTTAAATTAAAAGCTGAGGCAAACTGCAAGGCTATAAACTTGGCCGTGGAACTGTAGGGTCTTCCTGACTCACCAGGGATAGACTGGTCTCCCTCCTTGGATTTCCAGTTCTCTCTAGTGGGAATTTTATAAAGGAAAGTGCATAGGTGGAATTGTGCCTGCTTGCACTGTCGGGAAGAATACAGTTTAGGAACTCTGAAAGGTAGCGGTTCTCGTGAGAGGTGACACAGCAGGAGTTTTTAAAATGATGTACAGCATAGAAAAAGTGGCTACAGAAAAGCGTTTCTCCCTCTCTCATAACACCAGAATTTGGGGACATGCGATGAAGATTCAGGACACATAAAAGGAAGTTCTTATTTACACTGCGTACAGTTAGACTTCGGAACTCCCTCCCACAGGAGGCCATGATGGCTGCTAACTCGGGTGACTTTGAAAGGGAATTAGAGAAACCAGTGAAGGCAGTGAACATCCTGTACAAGTGACTGGAGGCAGTTGGAGGATGGATAGCTGCTAATGGATTGAGGTTGAATCCCGACAAGACAGAAGTACTGTTCTTGGGGGACAGGGGGCAGGCTGGTGTGGGGGATTCCCTAGTCCTGAATGGGGTAACTGTGCCCCTGAAGGACCAAGTGCGTCGTCTGGGAGTCATTTTGGACTCACAGCTGTCCATGGAGGCGCAGGTCAATTCTGTGTCCGGGGCAGCTGTCTACCAGCTCCATCTGGTACGCAGGCTGAGACCCTCCCTGCCCGCGGACTGTCTCACCAGAGTGGTGCATGCTCTGGTTATCTCCCGCTTGGACTACTGCAATGTGCTCTATGTGGGGCTACTTTTGAAAGTGACCCAGAAACTACAAATAATCCAGAATCCGGCAGCTAGACTGGTGACTGGGAGCGGCTACCGAGACCATATAACACCAATCTTGAAAGACCTACACTGGCTCCTGGTACGTTTCCGAGCACAATTCAAAGTGTGGGTGTTGACCTTTCAAGCCCTAAACAGCCTTGGTCCAGTATACCTGAAGGAGCGTCTCCACCTCCACCGTCCAGCCTGGACACTGAGGTCCAGCGCCGAGGGCCTTCCAGCGGTTCCCTCACTGCAAGAAGCCAACTTACAGGGAACCAGGCAGAGGGCCTTCT
Source organism: Podarcis muralis (assembly GCF_964188315.1). Lineage (NCBI taxonomy): Eukaryota > Metazoa > Chordata > Lepidosauria > Squamata > Lacertidae > Podarcis > Podarcis muralis. The sequence continues at coordinate 9,828,207 of NC_135670.1, read as the reverse complement.
CGGTAGTGACACCTGCCCTGTGGAACGCCCTCCCACCAGATGTCAAAGAAAAAAATAATTACCAAACTTTTAGAAGACATCTGATGGCAGCCCTGTTTAGGGAAGCTTTTAATGTTTAATAGGTTTTCCGTTTTGGAGGCGCTTCACAAAATGAATTTCCCTATGGGCTTCCTTCGCAAGACGAAAGCCCATAGGGAAATCTCCCGTCCGGGGTCCTGGACCTCTTCTGAAGGTGGGCGGGGGGTGAAAGTCTTTGCTCCTGCCTGCCTGCCTTCCCGGGAGAGCGGAGAAACGCAGCGCGTTTCTCCGCTGTCCCCGACGGCTTTTGAAGGCAGGCGGGGGGGGGGGGAGCAAAGACTCTCTTCTGAAGGCTGGCGGGGGGCAAAAGTCTTTGTCCCCCCTGCCTGCCTTCCCAGGGGCTTTTAAATCGCCCCGGACAGCAGAGAAGTCCTCCGCTGTCCCAGGGCGATTTTAAAATGCCGCCCGCCAGCATTTTAAGATCGCCCCGGACAGCGGAGAAGCCCTCCGCTGTCCCGGGGTTTTTTAAAATGCTGGGGGTGGGAAGAAAAGCCCTTGTTCCCCCCCCCCCCCAGCCTTCAGAAGAGGTCGGGGGACAGACTGTCCCCGGACCTGGTCTGAAGTCGGTTTCCATAGGAATGCATTAATTGATTTTCAATGCATTCCTATGGGAAACCGTGCTTCGCAAGACGAAAAACTCGCAAGAAGAAAAAACTTGCGGAACCAATTAATTTCGTCTTGCGAGGCCCCACTGTATATTGGAAGCTGCCCAGAGTGGCTGGAGCAACACAGTCAGATGAGCAGGGTAGAAATGGTCCCTTAAAGAACGATATACATTTCTCATTTGTTTTTAAATATATGTAGATATTACTGCAAAGTGCTTTGATCTTTCTCATAGCGGTAAATAAACATGTTATCAATCAAGAAACAAAGCAGTCAATAAATTAAACAAATGAAGTAGAGAATTTTGCAGATGAGTCTTCATAAGGATATAGCTGTTATAGCTATCTACCGTATTTTTCGCTCCATAAGACGCACCTGACCATAAGGCGCACCTAGTTTTTAGAGGGGGAATGCAAGAAAAAAAAAATCCTTCTCTCTCCTCAGGGAAAAGCCCCCAAGAGCCGCACACACGTTCTGCGTGGCTCTTTAAAGGGAGCGCGGCTCTTGGGGGCTTTTGCGGGAGGTGGGGGAAGTGAGAGAGCCACGCTCTGTCACTTCCCCCACCTCCAGCAAGAGCCACGGATAGCCGCGCGAAGCCTCCGTGTGCCCTGCGGAGGCTTCGCATGGCTAAGCCAGAAGCCAGAACAGCGAGAGGGAATTGCTGGGCAGCGCTTCCTCTCGCTGTTCTGTCTTCTGGCTTAGCCACACAGCCTGCATTCGCTCCACAAGACGCACACACACTTCCCCTTACTTTTTAGGAGGGGAAAAGTGTGTCTTATAGAGCGAAAAATACGGTATATATCTCAACATTGCTACAAGATGTGGAGAACTTAATTTAGGAGTGTAAAAATGAGAGACCAGGTGAGTTTAAGTGACTTTTCCATCCCTAGTGTGCACTAGACAAGTGTAAAGTGTTCATTTGACATAATCTGGCGTCATCCTAGGGTGGGAACCCCTGAGGGTGAGGGTCATCTAGCTCAACCCTCTGCGGCACAGAAATCCTGTCCACAGCTGTCTTTGGGTGGGCTTGAACCACCAACCTTCTGGTTAACAGCCTGGTTCACTGACCCACCAACGCTCCTTGGTTCAAGATTTTTCTCCGGGACCATGAGATCTAGAAACTTGGCAATGAGCTTTTTTGCTAACACATCTGGAAGCCAGATTCGGTTGCACCTTCCAGCTGCGAAACTTTCAAAGTAACCCAAGAAAAGGAACGAAGGAAGAGTTGGCGCCATGGATTAAAAGGCTCTGGGCTTGTGAAAAGGCAATGAAGTACATGTAGCAATCGTCGTGGTACTCATCGGACAGGTTTTTTTGCCGCCACAAAGAGAGGGTGTGGGAAAGCAGACAAGGTGTGACAAGAGGCCTGGAGGTGAGGTTCACGACGGCTGCATCATAATTACACCTGTAATTATGCCTTACAACCTTGATGGCAGAAAGTGAGAAGGAATTAAAGAACCTTTCAATGAGGGTGAAAGAGGAGAGCGCAAAATATGGTCTGAAGCTCAACATCAAAAAAACGAAGATCATGGCCACTGGTTCCATCACCTCCTGGCAAATAGAAGGGGAAGAAATGGAGGCAGTGAGAGATTTTACTTTCTTGGGCTCCGTGATCACTGCAGATGGTGACAGCAGTCACGAAATTAAAAGACGCCTGCTTCTTGGGAGAAAAGCAATGACAAACCTAGACAGCATCTGAAAAAGCAGAGACATCACCTTGCCAACAAAGGTCCGTATAGTTAAAGCTATGGTTTTCCCAGTAGTGATGTATGGAAGTGAGAGATGGACCATAAAGAAGGCTGATCGCCAAAGAATTGATGCTTTTGAATTATGGTGCTGGAGGAGACTCTTGAGAGTCCCATGGACTGCAAGAAGATCAAACCTCTCCATTCTGAAGGAAATCAGCCCTGAGTGCTCACTGGAAGGACAGATCCTGAAGCTGAGACTCTCAATACTTTGGCCACCTCATGAGAAGAGAAGACTCCCTGGAAAAGACCCTGATGTTGGGAAAGATGGAGGGCACAAGGAGAAGGGGACGAGAGGACGAGATGGTTGGATAGTGTTCTCGAAGCTACCAGCATGAGTTTGACTAAACTGCGGGAGGCAGTGGAAGACAGGAGTGCCTGGCGTGCTCTGGTCCATGGGGTCACGAAGAGTCGGACACGACTAAACAATAACAACACCACAACTTGTATACAGTGAGATTACGCAATCACCCCCCACTCAGGTCTGTAGGGATGATCGCGGAGTGGGGAGTGGGGTCCGGAGGGAGCACACTCCCCACCCGCAGGCAGCCACAGTCTGCCTGCACGCGTGACCTTGGGGGGCGGGGCACACACCCCCTCACAGACAAGCCACAGCTGTCTGAACATTGTACCCTGTCTAACCTTTTGCGATCTCCGTAGTCTGCCGTGTCCTGTCTGTGACCTTGGTCTCTGAGACCTTTTGTCTCCTTCGTCATACACTGTGCAAGGGGAAAATGACGCAGTGGAAACAGGTGCCAAAATAACTTTGTACTACCCCACGATCTCGGGACCGGAAGATGTGTAAAGGTCACAGCCCAAAATGTATCTGCCTGGGTTTGCATATTGTGTCAATAAAAGGAGCCTCCACAGAGCTGGCCGGCAGCTTGCTTGCAGCTCACGTGTGTGCAGCTCACCTGCATTATCAACTCCTGCCTCATGTCCATCACTTCACAGCTCTCTTGGTCTTAATTCCCCTCATTTACTGACACACACACACACCAAACCCGGAAGTCAGTTGCCCTGTTGTTATCTTTTCATTCAGCAGCCTAACAGCCCACGGACAGAAGCTGTATGGCCGCCGTGCACGAACGGCGGCCTGTACGGAGTGTGCATGTGTGGCATCCCATATGGGTGCCGCGCGTGCACACTCCATATGGGATGCCGCACATGTGCAGTCCGTATGGACGTCACGTGTGCGTCACCGGCCGGTTCGCCCCACTCCTTGGCGTCCCGTCCCGGGTGCCGGAGAGGGTTTCTCTGCCACTGACTAGTTGGCACCAGGAATTAGTCGTGTCTGGGCAGAGTGAAGAGTTTTGGGTGCTTCCAGAATAGGAAGTTTGATATTGCAAGCCCGCGTTTGGATCTCTCTATTTTTCCCCCTGTGTGCACAGGTGATGCATCAGTTTCTGCACCACTTTTCTGCGTTGTGGTCAGTGCAGGGTTTATGTATACGCTAAACAAGCTATAGCTTAGGGCCCCACTCTCTTGGGGTCCCCAAAAAATTTAAAGGGGAAAAAGCCCTGGATGTCCATTTCCAAAATATAAGATAAAAAGCGAATAAAATAAAACCTACATACAGCAACAGTGTTTTGTGTTGTGAAGTCCCTGTGATGTAAGTCATGGGCCCCGCCTGCTAGCCTGCTCCCTAAAATATCACTGGTTTGCTCCTTTCTATATATAGGGTGCCGCGGGACGCGGGTGGCGCTGTGGGTAAAAGCCTCAGCGCCTAGGGCTTGCCGATCGAAAGGTCGGCGGTTCGAAACCCCGCGGCGGGGTGCGCTCCCGTTGCTCGGTCCCAGCACCTGCCAACCTAGCAGTTCGAAAGCACCTCCGGGTGCAAGTAGATAAATAGGGACCGCTTACTAGCGGGAAGGTAAACGGCGTTTCCGTGTGCGGCTCTGGCTCGCCAGAGCAGCGATGTCACGCTGGCCACGTGACCCGGAAGTGTCTCCGGACAGCACTGGCCCCCGGCCTCTTAAGTGAGATGGGCGCACAACCCCAGAGTCTGTCAAGACTCGCCTGTACGGGCAGGGGTACCTTTACCTTTACCTTATATATAGGGTGCCTGCATTCTGCATGGACTGGTTGCAGGGCAACATGTGCAAATGGCTTTAGATACCTCTTAGATCCATAAATTACCATACAGTGGTACCTCAGGTTAAGTACTTACTTCGTTCCGGAGGTCCATTCTTAACCTGAAACTGTTCTTAACCTGAAGCACCACTTTAGGTAATGGCCGTGCCACCAGAGCACGATTTCTGTTCTCATCTTGAAGCAAAGTTCTTAACCCGAGGTAATATTTCAGGCTTAGCGGAGTCTGTAACATGAAGCGTATGTAACCCGAGGTACCACTGTATAGCATATTCAACACAAAAAACCGTGACTATTTGTTGTTGACAAAGGACAACTGGACATTACCTTCAGTAGCTAAGGGCCTCATAAACCTAAATCCGGCCCTGGTTGTGGTAGATATTGGTTCCCACCACTTGCCGTCCACACCAGGGGGGCCAGGTTTGCACCACTCATTTAAAGCCCCACGATTACCAGCTGCTTGCCTGGTTAGAGGCAGTGCTGATAACGCCCAGGTTGCATGTTTGGCCCCTGTATGGGGCAGCTGCATATTCCTGCATTGCAGGGGACTAGAAAATGATCCACAGGGTCCCTTCCAACAGATTCCATGATTTCCACTTTAAGCAGTCATGGCTTCCCGCAAAGGATTCTGGAACCTGGGAAGGATGCGGATTGCTATTAGGAGACCTAACATTCCCAGAGTGCTTCAATAACCAATCCGTCTTCCCAGGAAACTCTGGGAGCATGGAAATCTGCATTGCTTGTTGCAATTAGGGTTATAATTAGGGTTGCAATGCACCCCTAATTATTATTCCTGGATAATTATAAGATGATCACGAAGGTGTAATAATAATACATAATAATTTATTATTTACACCCCGCCTATCTGCCTGGGTTTCCCCAGCCACTTTGGGCGGCTCCCAACAGAATATTAAAAATACAGTGGTGCCTCTAGATGTGAATGAGATCTATTCTGGAGCCCCGTTCGCATCCTGAAGTGAAGGCAACCCGCGTCTGCGCGTCTGCACATGCGCAGGTCACGATTCGTCACTTCTGCGCATGCACGTGACCTCATTTTGAGCGTCTGCGCATGCGCAAGCGGTGAAACCTGGAAGTAAACATTGCTTCCGGGTCGCCACGGAGCGCAACCTGAAAACGCTCACCCTAAAGCAACTTTAACCCGAGGTATGACTGTACATTAAAACATCAGTCATTAAAAACTTCCCTAAACAGGGCTGCCTTCAGATGTCTTTCGAAACGTCAGATAGTTATTTATCTCCTTGACATCTGACGGGAGGGCGTTCCACAGGGTGGGTGCCACTACCGAGAAGGCCCTCTGCCTGGTTCCCTACAACCTCACTTCTCGCAGGGAGGGAACCGCCAGAAGGCGACCGGCTGAACGACAGGGGTGGAGATGCTCCTTCAGGTATATTGGGCCGAGGCCATTTAGGGCTTTAAAGATCAGCACCAACACCTTGAATTGTGCTCGGGCCCTTGCATTTCTGAATCTGACACTGCACTACTGTCCCCAAACCGTCGGATAGTTCCCAGTTTGTGGGTTGGGGGGAGTTACGAGTTACCGGCATTTATGAGTTACCGGTCTCTGCAGCCACAGCAGGCACTGTGATTCTCCAGCAGTATCACATCACCCCTAGAGTTATGCTCCACAGACCCTCCAAGTGTCCTTATTTTCCAGGGACAGTCCTGGATTTACAGTAGCCGTCCCAGTTTCTGATTTGATCCCAGAATGTCCCGCCTCTCCTTAGGACGTCCCTATTTTCATCAGAGGGTATGGAGTTATGCGACCCCCAAGCCAAGGAGATAAGTAACCATACAACCTTTAGAAGACATCTGAAGGCAGCCTTGCATAGGGAAGGTTTTTAAAAAATGTGTAATGTTATGTTATGTTTTTTATATGTCAGTGTGTCTGGGGCAACCTAGTCAGATGGGTGGGGTGTACAGTACATAATAAAATTATTATTATTATTATTATTATTATTATTATTATTATTATTATTATTGAATAGGATGTCCCTATTTTCATCGGAGAAATGTTGGAGGGTATGGGGTTCAAAGAAGGATCAGAGTAACTATGGCAAAGTGCTATTATTATTATTATTATTATTATTATTATTATTATTATTATACCCCGCCCATCTGGCTGGATTTCCACAACCTCTCTGGGCAGCTACCAACTGAATATTAAAACACAATACAGCATTAAACATTAAAGACATTAGCAGAGGCCGAGGCTATTGATGGCCACTCAGCTCTCTGACTTTGATCCACCAACATGCTAGAGGCAGTAATGCTTCTGAATATGAGTTTCTTGAAAATGCAGAAGGGAAGCGTTGCTCTTGCCCTCAGGTTCTGCTTGTGGGATTCTTGTTGGGGAGAGTGAATACTGTACAAGGAGCTGGGCCAGATGGGTCATCGGTTTGATCCAGCAGCCAGGCTCTTCCTCTGTTCTGCAGAGACGCCTTCCACTGCCGACGAAGGCTAAATGGAACTTCCACATTCAGAGGCAATCTACCTTAGAATAACCATACGATGGGGGCAAAAAAATGAGGAAGGGGTGTTATAGAGTTATGCAACCCCCAAGCCTAGGAGATAAGTAACTATACAAACTTTAGAAGACATCTGAAGGCAGCCCTGTACAGGACAGTTTTTATGTTTAATGTTTTATTATGTGTTTATATATGTTGGAAGCTGCCCAGAGTAGCTTGGGCAACCCAGTCGGATGGGCGGGGTAATAATAATAAGAATAGTAACGACAAGAACAATATTACTATTATTATTATAGTGGTACCTCGGGTTAAGTACTTAATTCGTTCTGAAGGTCCGTACTTAACCTGAAACTGTTCTTAACCTGAAGCACCACTTTAGGTAATGGGGCCTCCCGCTGCCGCTGTGCTGCCAGAGCACAATTTCTGTTCTCATCCTGAAGCAAAGTTCTTAACCTGAGGTACTATTTCTGGGTTAGCAGAGTCTGTAACCTGAAGCGTATGTAACCTGAAGCGTATGTAACCTGAGGTACCACTGTATTATGGAATAGGAAATCCCTATTTTCATTGGAGAAATGTTGGTGGGTATGTGCGCCGTTGTCTTTCGAGTCAAACGGATGCCAAAAACAACAACTATTAACTTTCACTAGTTAACTCCCTCTGATTAGAATCCTCCCCGGTTTTAGGCCCTCTACCTGAAGCGGTTAAGAACCCAGGCATAGCATTTGCCCAATAATAAATGCTGGAAATGTAATGAAACTGAAGGTACTTTCTATCACCTTTGGTGGACATGCCCGAAGATCAAGGCCTTCTGGGAAATGATCTATAATGAAATGAAGAAGGTACTTAAATGTACTTTTCATAAGAAACCAGAGGCTTTTCTCCTGGGCATGGTCGGCCAATTGGTGTTAAAGAGAGATAGGACTTTTTTTTATGTATGCTACTACAGCAGCAAGGGTTCTTATAGCAAAGTATTGGAAGACACAAGAACTACCCACTCTGGAAGAATGGCAGACGAAGGTGATTGACTACATGGGACTGGCTGAGATGACTGGCAGAATCCGCGACCAAGGAAAAGAGACGGTGGAGGAAGACTGGAAGAAATTTAAAGTTTATCTTAAGAATTATTATAAAATTAATGAGTGCTAAAATGTCGAGGTTAGAGAAAAAAGAGGATTACAGCTGTAAATGATTAGGTAAGAGAGAAGGGAAAAAAGAGTAATTAGTTAAATTAAGTGAGGAGTTGCTGAAAGAAATCTGGAAATAGGGATGCAGAAAGGGGAGGTATGGGGAAGTCGGAGAAGCAAGGTTTATGAAAAGAAGGTTTTGAAATTATATCTGTGTGTTTATGTGTTTGTTTTTGTATTGTGTATTGTATTGTGTTAATATGTGTTGGAAAATCAATAAAAATATTATTTTTTAAAAAAGAACCCAGGAATAGCCTGCTGGATCAGGCCAAAGGCCCACCTAGTCCAGCATCCTGTTCTCCCAATGGCCAACCAGTTGCCTTAGTGGGAATCCTACAAGCGGGATTTGAGGACAAGAGCACACTCTCCCCTTATGGGGTTTTTATAGAACCATCGCGGGGTCTGACTATGGAGGCAGAGCGCAGCTGTCTCGGCTAGTAGCCTTATCTTCCCGCAACTTGCCCAATCCTCTTTTAAACTCAGAGCAAGAGATAAGCCCAAGCTTTGCAAGACACAAGATCACAGACAAGATAGATCTGGGCAGTCGCGATTCTGTGAGAGGGATTCTGAATAATTCCCCCCAGAATTCTTTGGGGGAAGCCATGACTTTCAAAGTGGTATCAGATCATATGCATGGTGGACGGGGCCGCAAAGATGCTTTCTTCACCAGAAACACAATGTCTATTGCATCTCTTGACTACGCACAATTATTTGCTTGCAGGCGTCCTCTACAGGTCAGTCAAGTGTATATAGTGCAATGGAAGCCAAGGCTGTGTACCAACCTCTTCTGCACACAAATGAAAATGGATCTAAAGCTGAAATACACGAGGAAAAGAAGGGGGGAATAAATAACTCCTCCCAGTTTCTCCTCTCAAGTCCCAAGGGCCTCCTCGCAGCTCCCTCACCGAAGATTTTTAACTGCCGGAGATGTCACAAACTTGGAGGTGCTTCTTGTTATTCCTGCCGGAACACCTCTCTTGATTTAAATTGTTCCCATTTATCTTATAAATCAGGTTATTCTTCATTAAGCAACATTTCCAGTGAGAGAGCATCCCAACCTCTTTTTAAATAGGGTGGGAATTCCCACAGTGGTTTAACCATTCCTCTTCCCAGGGAATTATGGGGGGAAGAAGAAGAAGCATATCTCAATAATTCTTGACCCCTTTAAGCTAGAGCTCCCAGCATTCTTTGAGGGAATGGTGAGGAGGAATGGAAGTTCCCCCAGAATGTCTGCTTTATATACATTATTTACACAATGGGCTCCACGTGATTGGCTAATTCCGGGATTCTCCTGTAGCCCAATCAGGTCGTGGATTCACTTCCACCTGGAGCTGGATTGGGTGGCTCCTGTGGACCAATCAGACTGCTGCATTTTGGATCCTACTCAACTCAGTACATAACCTGTATACCTGAAGGAGCGTCTTCACCCCCATCGTTCAGCCCGGACACTGAGATCCAGCGCCAAGGACCTTCTGGCGGTTCCCTCATTGCGAGAAGTAAGGTTACAGGGAACCAGGCAGAGGGCCTTCTCGGTAGTGGCACCTCCCCTGTGGAACGCCCTCCCAGCAGATGTCAAAGCAACAAACAACTATTTTACTTTTAAAAGACAACTGAAGGCAGCCCTCTTTAGGGAAGTTTTTAATGTCTGATGCTGTACTGTTTTTAATATTCAGTTGGAAGCCGCCCAGAGTGGCTGGGGAAACCCAGCCAGATGGGCGGTGTTATGTACTGAAGTTCTCACCCTGGACCAGCAGGGGGATACAGTAGATAGTTTTCACTCAGGTCCACGTCAGTTATTTTAGGCGGGAAACCCTGGGTTGTTGTTGCTACAATGTTGACAGCCGGCTGCCCATAAAAGCAGGTTGGCTGAGCTGTTTGCTGTTCAGTTCTGTTCCAGCTTACAAAATAAAGAGCTGCTTTGGAGAAATCGCTGTGTCGTCTGCCATGTCTACCCACTATTCAACAGGCGGGGTATAAATAATAAATTATTATTATTATTATTATTATTATTATTATTATTATTATTATAACAGGAAGCTATGGTATCTTTAGTATTTTACATGGATGGTGCCAGTGTAGCTCATGTTTGCTGGGGCTGATGGGAGTTGGAGCCCAAGAATATCCAGAATTTAGCCGCACCTTGATCCCCTCACAGAGCGACAATTCTCAGAGTGGTTTAACAATCAGCCCATCTCCCCAGGGAACTCTGGGAATTGTAGTTCTGTGAGGGGATCAGAGGGTCTTCTAACACCTCTCAGCGCCCTATAACAAACTACAGATCCCAGAACTCTTTTGGCAGTTTAAAGTGGTACCGTAATGCTTTCAGTGTATGCTGTTCATGTGCCCTCTGTAATTACCGTATATATTTCCCCACACAATTTTCTGTCATCAGCATGCTTGCTTTTATGCCACCTTACTTTATCATGTTATTTCAAACCTAATTTTCTTTTTTAAAAAAATTAAATATATAAACATTCAGCGGGATAGCTCACTCTCTTTGCCGAATCCAAACAGAAGATTGTCCGCCTGGAAACGATGAAAAGAAATAAGTATTCGCTGTAATTAATTAATCAATTGATTGATTAATTTTAATGGTTAATTATTAGCTTTATTAGACTCTACCATTCGGCTTCTAAGCAGGTGGCAAGACTGACCCTGAGCGTCCAATTTAAAGGAATTTCATCAGAAACAACAATGTTTATTTACCCCATGGGAGATCTGTCTCAGAGAAATTAGGGCAGATGTGAGGAATCTGTGGCCTGCCAGATGCTGCTGGACTACAACTCCCATAATCCCTGCCCTTTGGTTGTGCTGGCTGGGGGCTGATGGGTGGAGTCCAAGAACATGGCTGAACTACAACTCCCATCATCCCTGCCCATTAGCCATGCTGGCTAGGTCCGATGGGAGTTGGAGTCTGAAGTATCTGGAGAGGGTGAACTTCAAGTGGTCTCTGTGGCTTCCAGTGCCTTTTGCCAGCTGCAACTGTACTTGGAGGGGTTCGGAGATCCACATCCCACTAACCTAGACTGCTGCAATGTGCTGCACATGGGGCTGCCCATGGAAACGGCCTGGGAACTTCTGCTGGTGCAGAGTAAAGCTGCAAGGTTGCTAAAAGGAACTGGATGCTAGGAACATATTAAAAAGGTAAAGGTACCCCTGACCATTAGGTCCAGTCGCAGACGACTCTGGGGTTGCGATGCTCATCTTGCTTTACTGGCTGAGGGAGCTGGCGTACAGCTTCCAGGTCATGTGGCTAGCATGACTAAGCCACTTCTGGCAAACCAGAGCAGCGCACGGAAACGCCGTTTACCTTCCCGCCAGAGCGGTACCTATTTATCTACTTGCACTGGTGTGCTTTCGAACGGCTAGGTGGGCAGGAGCTGGGACCAAACAACAGGAGCTCACCCCGTCGCGGGGATTCAAACCGCCGACCTTCCGATCGGCACATACCTCCCCTGGCTGCTAATCTGTTTCCAGGGAACTGGTGGTTTTGACCTTGGAGCCCGCACTCACACCTTGGGACCTTGCTAGCATCCCTTCCGGCGCGTCCTGAGATCATATAGAGTCGAGTCCTTGCCAGGAGCACCCACAACGATGGGAGAGAAGGGAAGCAGGGCTCAATTCGACTGCTTTCTTGAAGGCTTGGCTCCATCAGGCACTTCCTGCCCCTGAACTAGGCCAGATGGTCATTTTAAGAGTAATTGGTTAAGAGGCCTGAGTTTGATCTTTTCCATCCTTTCTCCTTTTGTGTTATGTGATTCCACCCTACCCTGAGCCAAGGAGATAAGTAACAACAACCTTCAGAAAACATCCAAAGGCTTTCTATGGAGAAGTTTTTCATGTTTTAGTATGTTTTTCCTATATGTTGGAAGCCACCCAGAGCGGCTGGGCCAATGCAGTCAGATGGGTGGGGTATAAATAATAAAATTATTATTATTATTATGGAATAAAAGGATCGTCAGAGATGTTTGACAGTGGAACAGTCTCCCTTGGGAGGTGGCGGACTCTCCTACCTTGGAGGTTTTTAAGCAGAGGTTAGATGGCGCTCTGTCATAGGTGCTTTAGCTGAGATTCCTGCATGCCCGGGGGTCAGACTAGATGACTCTGGAGGGCCCTTCCAACTCTATGATTCTATTTTTATTGGAGAAATGTTGGAAGGCGGTTCTAGCAGGGGAGCGCAGCTATCGTATACCCTTGACCGAAGAACGGTACACTCCTTCTATCTGGGATGGTCGTCCTCTTCCACCGAGCGCGCAGCTTCGGGAGGGACGCACATGGAGCGGTAAGGGAGGAAGGGGACACCCGCCTAGCCAGCCAGATCAGCCGAATCAACCCTGGCGATCAATGGGGTGACAGATGTCGCAGCCAGATCGCCCTCACATCCCAGGTGGCTATCACCAATGGAGGCTAAAGAGATAAAAAAACTTAATATGGAGTCCAAATGGCCAAAATATTGTGAAATTTTAGAACAAGATGGTGAAAGAGTTAAACTACAGAGTTATGACAAATTAAAGTCTAAAGTACGAGATTGGTTGCATTACCTTCAGATAAACGAGGTATTTAAACAGGACAGGAAAATAGGTTTTCAGATGGAGAGGTCGAAATTAGAAACAGAATTGTTAGAACCCAATACTAAGAACTTGTCAAGAATGTATAATTTGCTGCTGAAATGGAATACACAAGATGAAACAGTAAAATCAGCTATGATCAAATGGGCACAAGACATAGGTCATGACATTATGTTTGATGATTGGGAACAGTTATGGAACACAGGTGTTAAGTTTACGGCTTGTAATGCTTTGAGAGAAAACATAATGAAAATGATCTATAGGTGGTACATGACCCCAGTCAAACTTGCAAAAATTTATCATCTGCCCAATAATAAATGTTGGAAATGTAATGAGACTGAAGGTACCTTCTATCACCTTTGGTGGACCTGCCCGAGGATTAAAGCCTACTGGGAAATGATCTATAATGAAATTAAAAAGGTCCTTAAATGGACATTTCTTAAAAAACCAGAGGCTTTTCTCCTGGGCATGGTGGGCCAATTGGTGCCAAGGAAGGACAGAACTTTTTTCATGTATGCTACTACAGCGGCAAGAATTCTTCTGGCAAAGTATTGGAAGACGCAGCAGCTACCCACTCTGGAAGAATGGCAAGCGAAGGTGATTGACTATATGGGAATGGCAGAGATGACCGGCAGAATTCGGGACCAGGGGAGTGAGACAGTGGAAGAAGATTGGAAGAAATTTAAAATATATCTTAAAAACTGTTGTAAAATTGAGGAGTGCTGAGATGTTATGGTGTTAAGAAACAGAGAATTGCAGCTGTAAATCATAAGTCTAAGGAAATTATAACGAAAATGAGTCAATTAATGAAATAGAGGGTTGCTGAGAAAGGGTAAATATAAGGATGCAGAAAAAGGGAGGTATGGGGAAGTCCGGGAAGTAAGGTGAAGGAAAATAAGTTTAAGAAATTATATATGTTTATTTGTTTGTATGTTTTGTTTTGTTTTATTGTTTGTTTTTATTACATGTTTGGAAAATTAATAAAAATTATTTTTTAAAAAAATAAACGCACAAGCTGGGGGAAAAAAAAAAGAGAAATGTTGGAAGGCATGTCAGGATTATGGGGGCAGACCTTCCAGTTTAGGGATTACATGGAACTGAGCACAAGAGAGAGAAAAGAAAGAAAGAAAGAAAGAAAGAAAGAAAGAAAGAAAGAAAGAAAGAAAGAAAGAAAGAAAGAAAGAAAGAAACTGGCTCAAGGTCACAGACTTCTTAACCAAAACGAATACCCAAATGTTCAGGACCACCCATCACGTCAGCGGCTGAATGTATGGCTCTGAAGAACCTTCAAAAAGCAGAACCAATTCCCCACCACAAGGACTTTGGTTTCCAGAAATTCATGTTTGAGGCAGGGAGGAGGGAACGAGAAGGGGGTCCGGGAACAGCACTGCCAAGATAAATGGGTCAACCGCAACGCCGAAGGCCGATGGACAAGAGACGTCCGGCCAGCATGGGGCAAAGAGGCTTCAGGCCCGTTTCCAAACCTCGTTGCGGATACAGAAGCAGGCGGCTGTGGAACTTGGCAGGCGAGGGAGAGCCGACGTCACCCTGTCTGGATCAACAAGCCAGGCAGGAGCTTCTGTCTGGCAAAGGCTGCCAGGAAATCGATCCCGGTGCCTAGGCCTCAAAGCCTCACCAAACAGAGCGGATCCAGCTGTGCGAAGGGGGTTGTGGGATTACGCACGGAACTGGGGTTTATGTAAGGCGAAACAAGGGAGGCTGTCTATATAAGATCAGGGTGTGGCATGGAGAAGGTGGAGGGTTTTTCCTTCCTCTCCTTTCTAACGCTATAGCTCAGGGAGAAACCCAGTAAAACTGAGGGGGTCTGTAGACTGAGGGGAGAAGGAAGTTCCTTGCTTTATTGTAGGGAACTCATTGCCACCACAAGTGTGAGTGATTTGAAGCAGGGCTATTCCAGTCATTTGGCTGAGGTAAAGGCAAAGGGACCCCTGACCATTAGGTCCAGTCGTGCCCGACTCTGGGGTTGCAGTGCTCATCTCGCTTTATTGGCCGAGGGAGCCGGCGTACAGCTTCCAGGTCATGTGGCCAGCATGACTAAGCCGCTTCTGGCGAACCAGAGCAGCGCACGGAAACACTGTTACCTTCCCACTGGAGCGGTACCTATTTATCTACTTGCACTTTGACGTGCTTTCGAGCTGCTAGGCTGGCAGGAGCAGGGACCGAGCAATGGGAGCTCACCCCGTCGCGGGGATTCGAACCGCCGACCTTCTGATCGGCAAGTCCTAGGCTCTGTGGTTTAACCCACAGCGCCACCTGTGTCCCATGCACTCATCGCTGTCATTAATGTGCAAGATAATACTGCATAATATTTGAAGTTTTTATCATCTTAGAAGGGGGCGCGGCTGTGGCTATCATGAAGGGGCTGTGCTGTTCTGAATTTGCCGCTATACTCCTGCCCATCAGCCCCCGCCAGCCTGGCCAACAGCCAGAAGCATATGGAGGGAGCCCAGCTTAGTGGGGAGGGGGAAAGGAAAAACTTGGTTGGAGACAGCAGTGCTTGGTTCCCAGCTGATGGGAACCACAGCAAGGTAGAATGCTCTTGTGCTCAGGTCCTGCTTGTGAGATTCCCAAAGGCACCTGGTTGGCCAACATGAGAACAGGATGCTGGAATCACAGAACTGGAAGGGGCATGAGAGTTAGCCTGTCCAAGACACAAGATTTACTCACCCTGGAAGAGTGGCAGATGAAGGTGATGGACTATATGGAATTGGCGGAAATGACTGGCAGAATCCGAGATCAGGGAGAAGAGTTGGTGGAAGAAGATTTGAAGAAATTTAAAGACTATTTGCAGAAATATTGTAAAATTAATGAATGTTAAAATGATGTTGGATTGAAAATAAGTGGTATTGGTAACAAGGCTAATAAGAATATGCAAATATGGATTGATAATGGATGAAAATAAATAGTTATAATAGGTTAAGATATAGAGTTAAGATAAATGAAAGAGGGTAAGGATTTGCTGAATTGATTATGTAAATGGGAATACAAAAAAGGGGAGGTGTGAGGAGGTCAAGGAAACAAGTAAATGAGCTTAAAGACACCGAAAAATGGATTTGTTTATTTTTTAAATCCTTTTTTAGTCATTATTTTTTTGTATTTGGTATTCCTCTTTTTTTTCCTATGGGACGCAGGTGGCGCTGTGGGTTAAAGCCTCAGTGCCTAGGACTTGCCGATCGAAAGGTCGGCGGTTCGAATCCCTGCGGCGGGGTGCGCTCCCGTTGTTCGGTCCCAGCGCCTGCCAACCTAGCAGTTCGAAAGCACCCCCGGGTGCAAGTAGATAAATAGGGACCGCTTACCAGCGGGAAGGTAAACGGCGTTCCGTGTGCTGCGCTGGCTCGCCAGATGCAGCTTGTCACGCTGGCCACGTGACCCGTTAGTGTCTTCGGACAGCGCTGGCTCCCGGCCTCTAGAGTGAGATGAGCGCACAACCCCAGAGTCTGTCAAGACTGGCCCCTACGGGCAGGGGTACCTTTACCTTTACCTTTTTTTCCCTATGTATTTTTTGGTAATTTTTGTATTTTTCTCTTTATTTTTTTCCTCTATTCTATGTTTTCTTTTTATTCTGTATTCCTTTTATTCTGTAAACTTGGTTTTTTTTTGTAAAATGCTAATAAATATCTTATAAAAAAGAGAGAGAGAGAGTTAGCCTGTCCAACCCACTGAAATGCAGGAATCTTCTTGGCTCGAATTCGCCACCCTGAGCTTAAGAGTCTCATACGATTAAGAGTTTGAATAAATGGACAAGTTAAAGGAATTGGATAGCACAGGGGGAAGCCAACCCAAGCATCCAAGTTAGAATGAATAATCTGTGCACATTGTTAAAGATTTGAAGAGAGAACATTTTTCGGGGTGGTGGGAGGTGGAAAAATTAGGATAAATGAGTAGGAACAAAAGTATATATTGTTATGCATAACTAATAGGAGGAGGATTTTGATGCATCTTATTGTTAAGATTTTCAACTGAATGATTTATTTTGTAAATTATTGACATCCCTGGATGAAAGTGTGATTATAAAGAATGGAAAAATTAAAAAATTAAAAGATCAAGAGTCTCTATTCTGCCTTGGTCAGACCACACACCTGGAATACTGTGTCCAATTCTGGGCATCACAATTTAGGAAGGATGTTGACAAGCTGGAAAGTGTGAGGGAAACCAAGATGGCTGAGGGTCTTACGAGGAGCAGTTGATGGAGTTGGGTATGTTCAGCCTGGGAAAGAGGAGGCAGAAAGGAGACAGGCTAGCCTTCTCTTCAAATATCTCAAGAGCTGCTGCCACATGGAAGATGGAGCAGGCTTGTTTTCTCCAGCTTCAAGTTATAGCAAAGGAGATTTTGACCAAGCATCAGAAAAAACTTCCGAACAGTAAGAGCAGTGGAACAGTGTCCCTCTTTCCCTGGAGCTTTTAAAGCAGAGGTTGGGTGGCCATCTGTCATGGATGCTTATTTGAGATTCCTGCATTGCAGGGGGTGGAAACATGGGGTCGCTTCCAAGTCTGTGGTTTTATGCTTTACAGACTTGGTGGGCCTTTGGCCTGATCCAGTTGAACTCTAATGGTTTTATGCTGGTGGAATCACCCAGTGAAAATCGATGATGCCCCCTGATTCAAGGCCCACCTAAGAAAGTTATTGTCCTGCACTACGGATGCAGAATCCGTCCGTCCCACTGAACGTGGCCAACAGCTAGGGATAATGTCAGCAGCAACATCTAGAGCAGTGGTTCGCAAATTTCTCCTCCTCTCACTTAAGAATCACAGGTGGTCTCAGCAGTTGGGCTTCTCTTTTGCCTCCTGTAGATGTGCTAAAAGGGACGCGGGTGGTGCTGTGGGTTAAACCACAGAGCCTAGGGCTTGCCAATCAGAAGGTTGGCGGTTCGAATCCCCGCGATGAGGTGAGCTCTCATTGCTCGGTCCCTGCTCCTGCCAACCTAGCAGTTCGAAAGCACGTCAAAGTGCAAGTACCGTAAATAAATAGGTACCGCTCCGGCGGGAAGGTAAACGGCGTTTCCGTGCGCTGCTCTGGTTTGCCAGAAGTGGTTTAGTCATGTTGGCCACATGACCTGGAAGGTGTACACCGGCTCCCTCGGCCAATAAAGCGAGATGAGCGCCGCAACCCCAGAGTCGGTCACGACTGGACCAAATGGTCAGGGGTCCCTTTACCTTTAGGTGTGCTAAACGTTGCATTTTAAAATTGTATTTTATTGCTTTTCTATTTCTTACACTGATATTCTATTGCATTACCATTCACATTCCACGGAATTCAAACTGCAATGCAATACAAAAATGCAATCTAAGAAAGAAAAGAAGCAACAATTCTTATTTTTATTGTTTTAAAAAACCCTCAATAAGGATATTTAATGCCACGGACTACCTCAGCAAAGCTTTAAAGGCCGCTGAGGGTCGATGGACCACAAAACTTCCTGGATCTCAAATTTCCTGGGGAGGGAAGGCCGGTCTGAACCCTTTCGACGGCCGTCTCCCCCCCAAACATCAGGTTTCGATCCGGCTTAGAGGTTGGCGACGCAAAGCGAAAGCAAGTCGTCTGACAGAGGTTGGTTCACAGAGGTTTATTGGGCCCGGCTGGGTGCCCACCCCCATGATTCTGGAATGAACAAGAGGGTAGAGTCTGAGGGGGCGACAGGGACGGTCTGGGTCCAGCGAGGTACAAAAACAACGGTCCGTTTGGAGAACGCAGAGCAGGTCCCCGGAGCTCACTCCTCTTCCTCCTCTTCTTCCTCCTCGAGGGCGATGGCGCGAGAGCCGCCGGGCCGGGGCTGCTGCTTCTGGACCGAGACGATACCGGTGAGGAGAGCGTAGCCGACCATTGCCACCAGGCCCACCAGCACCGACAGGACCTGGTTGCGGCGCTTGTACGGCTCCTCCTCAGCGTCGCTCCCGTCCCCGGCGGCTGCCTTGGGGACGCTGGGCGGCGGGTCGCCTGAGGGAGAGAACCGGCGCAGCCGTCAGGGGGAAGAATCGCAACGTGAGGTAGGCAAGACGGCGGAGGGGTGGCGGCTGAGGTGACTCATCGGTCAGAGCAGGGCTGGGGAAGCTGGCACTGCCCAGACGCGGCTAGACTCCAGCTCCCATCATTCCTGGCGGCTGGGAGGCAGAGAACGTTCTGGTACTACAACCGCCATCATCGCTGGCCAGGGCTGATGGGAGTTGGAGTCCAAAAGCGACTGGAGGTTCTCCCTAGCTATGGGAAGAAGGGGGTGAAATCCCATTTCCCATGGGCCTCCATTCCCAGCAAGTTACCAACATGCCATACTGGTTTTGGTGCCCGATTAAAACATTTTTGCTTAGGCAAGTTATCCAGACATGCAGAAATCATTTTATTTCTTTTTAAGCTACCGTTGGTTTTAAAATCACCGTTTGGAATATTTTCAATACGTACTTTTAGCTTGTCTTTTCTTGATAATAATAATAATAATAATAATAATAATAATAATAATTATTATTATTATTAATGTGACACCCATCTGATTGGGGTGCTGCAAACCACTTAGAGGGGGGTTGTTGTTGTTGCTTTTCAAAAAAAGAAATATTGGTATATAAATGTTGTTAAATAAAAATAAGCCCCCCTGCTGGCCGCCCTCAAGATCAGACCTGCTGAAGGTAATGCGCATGACTAATTTAAGGGCTATTCATTTCAATGGGTCTTCTTCTGAGTGGAAACTAAGAAACATGCCTAAATTGCTAAAATAATACATTACATAAGAAATCAGTCAATGGATTTGAAATGCCTGATTTGTCAGCATCACGGTTAGAGTGTCAGACTAGGATTAGGGAGAGATCAGGATTCAAATCCCCACCCTGTCCGTGAAAAGTCACTGGGTGCCTCCCAGCCTAACCTACCTCACCGGGTTGTTGTGGGGATTAAATAAGAAATGGGGCAGAGAACCACGTATGCCACCTTGAACTCACTGGAGAAGGTAAGATATAAATGCAATATATATCCCTCTCTGCAAGAAATGAAGTTGAAAGGGAACCAGGCAGAGGGCCTTCTCAGTAGTGGCACCCGCCCTGTAGAATGCCCTCCCATCAGATGTCAAGGAAATAAACAACTATTTGACTTTTAGAAGACACTTGAAGGCAGCCCTGTATAGGGAAGTTTTTAATGTTTGATGTTTTATTATGCTTTTATATTAAACCTTTATGGGGCAACCTAGCCAGATGGGCTGGGTACAAATAATAAAATTCTTAAAATTATTGTATTATTGGTTTTTATAAATAATGAATTTTCCAGTGCCATCTTGATCTTTTGCCAATTTTTTTCCGGCCGCTTGGGGTTTGCTGTGGTTCCTTCCTCCTCTCCTACCCTGGGTCCCTTTCTCGCTCCCCCCCCCCCCAGGCGACAGAACCAAGCACCCACCTTCATCCCAGGGGAAGTAGAGACTTAAGATGGACGTGCAATAATTGCAGAGGTTCGGAAGGGACTTGAGGTGCTGCTGGAACTTCCCGTTGGGCAGTTTGGCTTTCAGGAGCGGGGCCAAGTGGCTGAAGACAATGGCGTCCAGGGAGGCAGGCCTGAAAAGAGAGGGAGGGAGGGAGGAAAGAAGGAAAGAAAGAAAGAACAGAAGAGGTGAGGGAATCCCCAGGAGGGCAAGAGGCGAAGGCTAACCCTCACCTGTCAGCAGTGTGGTGGACTTGGGAATCCAGGGTTCAAATCCTGTGGCCGACACATGGGTCTGTCTGCAGGTTTACAAACCACTTCACAACCCAAACTTACCAAAATGATACACAATGAAAAGAATAAATGGAGATTAAATGAGGAGGGAAAGAGAACCATATACAGTATTTTTCGCTCCACAAGATGCACCTGACCATAAGATGCACCTAGTTTTTAGAGGAGGAAAACAAGAAAAAAAATATTCTGAACGTAACAGTGGATGTATGATTTTTGTGGTTCATGCCGTGGCCACAGACATGACATGTGATTTGACGGTGAGTTAGGGGTAGCCCAATGCAAAAATCCTGAGAATCCATGTGGATCCGTGCTTTGTAACCACGTTTCTGCGCCACTGCGGCCCCACGAAACAGTGGATGTGTGGGGTTTTTTGGGTGCAGGCTGTAGCCATGGACATGCTATGTGATCTAAACGGCCTCGGTCCTGTATACCTGAAGGAGCGTCTCCACCCCCAGCATTCAGCCCGGACACTGAGATCCAGCGCCGAGGGCCTTCTGGCGGTTCCCTCATTGCGAGAAGTGAGGCTACAGGAAACCAGACAGAGGGCCTTCTTGGTAGTGGCGCCCACCCTGTGGAACGCCCTCCCATCAGATGTCAAAGAGATAAATAATTACCTGACATTCAGAAGACATCTTAAGGCAGCCCTGTTCAGGGAAGTTTTTAATATGTAATGCTGTACTGTTTTTAACACTTGATTGGGAGCCGCCCAGAGTGGCTGGGGAAACTCAGCCAGATGGGCGGGGTATAAATAATAAATTATTATTATTATTATTATCATCATCATCATCATCATCATCATCTGCTGGTGAATTTGGGGTGACCCAATGCAAAAATCCTGAGGATCCATGGGCTTTTACCTCCCCCCTCCCAGGCAGCCTCTTTTATCTCTAGAGTCCCTTATCTCCCTCCTGATCCCTTGCTGATCAGTGGCTTTGTTTCAACACCCCCTTCCCTCTTGTTTGCCTTAGTGTCTTTTCCTTATCTGGAGCAGTTTTTTGCTCCTCCTTTTCTTCTAATTTCTCTCCTCATTGCTTTAATTTTCCTGTCTCCTCTCTGTCTTTACCTCCCCCCTCCCAGGCAGCCTCCTTTATTGCTAGTGTCCCTTATCTCGCTTGCGATTAGCGGCTTTGTTTCAACACTCACTTCCCTCTTTTTAGAAAAAAAGCATCATCCACTTTTTGCCCCTGGGCAATTCGGCTCCAGGGACCATGCATTCACTCCATAAGACGCACAGACATTTCCCCTTACTTTTTAGGAGGGGAAAAGTGCGTCTTGTGGAGCGAAAAATACGGTAAGTAATAAATTATTATTATTATTATTAGTTGTACCTTGGATCCCAAGCACCTTGTAAGTCAAACGTTTTGGCTCCCGAATGCCGCAAACCCAGAAGCGAGTGCTCCAGTTTGCGAACGTTCTTTGGAACCTGAATGTCCGGCGGGGCTTCCGTGGTTTCCGATTGGCTACAGGAGCTTCCTGCAGCCAAGCAGTAGCCGCGCTTTGGTTTCTGAACGTTTTGGAAGTCGAACGAACTTCTGGAACGAATTCCATTCAACTTCCAAGGTACGAATTATTATTATTATTATTATTATTATTATTATTATTATTATTATTATTACCGCATGTGCCACCTTCAGCTCCTTGGAGGAAAAGGTTGCCTATAAACGCAGTAAATAAATGGCAAGCGTCGCCAGCGTTTGGCTAAATTAATGTGAAAGACAGTGCCTCTGAGCATGGACAGAGTGTGCTCCCACTCACGGTAGAGTAAGGAGACATTAAAGAACTGCAGGGATTCCAGTTCCTAAGGGACTTTGCACGCTCTTATGGAAGCCTACATACTTCCGCTCACAAACGGCGAACTTACGAATCTCCGAAAAAGAACTTCTGCCTGCCAAGGCGTTGGGACAGCAGCGTCAGGCACTCGCGGGCTTCCCGGTACAGCTGTGGGGCACAGGGAGAGAAAAACGCTGTCAGGCTACGACCCTTGCCATTCTCAAGCCCTGCCCCTTGACCTCCCAGACACCTCACCCCCCCCCCAAGGACCAGGGCTGCGGAAAAGACCTTCTGTCCAGGCAAGCAAGACGCAAAGATATACGATGTATGATATCTTTATTGTCATTGTCCCATGTAGAACAATGAAATTGAAAAACTACATAAAACTACATAAAATCTACATAAAACTACCACAAAACTACATAAAACATTCAAAAACCCATAAAAACTCTAAAACCCCATTTTAAAATACACTATACTATAGAGGGATGCGGGTGGCGCTGTGGGTTAAAGCCTCAGCGCCTAGGGCTTGCCGATCGAAAGGTCGGCGGTTCAAATCCCCGCGGCGGGGTGCGCTCCTGTCGTTCGGTCCCAGCGCCTGCCAACCTAGCAGTTCGAAAGCACCCTCGGGTGCAAGTAGATAAATAGGGACCGCTTACTGGCGGGAAGGTAAACGGCGTTCCGTGTGCTGCACTGGCTCGCCAGATGCAGCTTTGTCACGCTGGCCACGTGACCCGGAAGTGTCTTCGGACAGCGCTGGCCCCCGGCCTCTTGAGTGAGATGGGCGCACAACCCTAGAGTCTGACAAGACTGGCCCGTATGGGCAGGGGTACCTTTACCTTTACCTATACTATATAGAGACCCCTTATGCTGTGTTTAGAACCAGAATTGCATTTGCGTAGAAACTGTTTCTCAGGCGGCTAGTCAGAGTTCAAGGGAGGGCGAATCAGGGCCAGCAGAGGGTGTGGCCCTGAGAAAAGGAGGCGGGGCCTCGGAAGAGTTCCGAGGGCCAGGGGGAGAGGGCAGGAGGGCCGCCTCGGAAGTTCTGCACCACCCTGCCGTCGCTGCCCATGCTTGTTGCGGCCTCATCCTGCTCCCACTGACCTCCTTCTCCAGCTCCTCTTCGTTGTCCAGGCAGTTTTCCCCGCAGACCATCTGCAGCCTCTCCAGCTGCCGCTTCTGCATGCGGCCCGGGAGGAAGAAGTTGAGCGGGAAAGGGATGGCCTCGCCGTACCACTTCCGGGTGTGCTCCACGTAGTTCTTGGCGTCCACCCAGAATGTGTGGATCTGTTGGAGAAAGAGAAGCCTGATGGGACAACAGCTCCCTTTGTTGTTTTCTGCATTTCCCGTATTTTTCGCTCCATTAGACGCACTTTTTTCCTCCTAAAAAGTTAGGGGAAATGTGAGTGCGTCTTATGGAGCGAATGGCGCTGCACAGAGAGGGAGAGCGCTAGCTCTCCCTCTCTGCGCAGCGCCTGTCCTGCGAAGCTGGAGGAGGAACAGAAGGGTCTCCTTCTGCTCCTTCTCCAGCTTTGCTGAAGGGGCACTGTGCCTTCTCCCTCTCTGCGCAGCGCCTCTCCCGTGAAGGAGAGGAGCTGCGCAGAGAGGGAGAACTGCGCAGCGCCCCTTCAGCGACACGCCTGTCCTGGAAGCTGGAGGAGGAACAGAAGGGACTCCTTCTGTTCCTTTTCCAGCTTCGCTGAAGGGGCGCTGTGCAGTTCTCTCTCTCAGAGAGGGAGAACTGTGCAGCGCCCCTTCAGCGACGCGCCTTCCTGGCTTCTGCCTTAGCCGTGCGCAGCCTCTTCGGGCAGGGGGAGCCTTCATCCCGCTGTCCTCAAGAGGCTTGGCGCGGTTATCCCAGAAGCCAGCACAGCCCCACGGTATCCCAGAAGCCAGATCCCTCTTGCTGTTCTGGCTTCTGGGATTCAGAATAATTTTTTCTTATTTTCCTCCTCCCAAAACTAGGTGCGCCTTATGGTCTAGTGCGTCTTTTGGAGCGAAAAATACGGTATATCCCTCCTTTCTCTCACCACCCCTGAGTTCTCTCCCCACAACAATCCTGTGAGGTAGGTTAGGCTGAGGGGCAGAGGCTGGCCCAAGGTCACCCAGTGAGCTTCGTGTCTGGATTTGAACCCTGGTCTCTCCCGGGTCCTAGACTAGCCCTCTAACCAGGGCCGTCTTCACCCGGGGGTGCAAGGGGTGCGAGGCATCCGGGTGCCGAATTCTGGGGGGTGCCAGGCTCAGGGAGAGCTCTCTGGAAAGTCTTGCTCACCAAAGCCGGGAGGAGGGGGAGCGACAGGAAAGCATTTGATTGACGTTGGAGTGAGACTGAGTTGAGAAATAAGACTAAGAGCACATACTGAAGGAGCGTCTCCATCCCCATCATTCAGCCTGAGATCCAGCGCCGAGGGCCTTCTGGCGGTTCCCTCCCTGCAAGAAGTGAGGTTACAGGGAACCAGACAGAGGGCCTTCTCAGTAGTGGCGCCCTCTCTGTGGAACGCCCTCCCTTCAGATGTGAAGGAAATAAGCAGCCATCTTATCTTTAAAAGACATCTGAAGGCAGCCCTGCTTAGAGAAGTTTTTAATATTTAACGCTGTACTGTTTTTAACACTTGATTGGGAGCCGCCCAGAGTGGCTGGGGAAAATCAGCCAGATGGGCGGGGTATAAATAATAAATTATTATAATTATTATAATTATTATAATTATTATTATATTATACTGATATAGGAATGTATTAGATAATATGTAAAGAAATATACAATAATAAGTGCACATTATTATGTAAAAAAGGAATATACAATGGGAAAGACAGGAAGTCTAGTGTGTTGGTATGTACCGTATTTTTTGCTCTATAAGACGCACCAGACCACAAGACGCACCTAGTTTTTGGAGGAGGAAAACAAGAAAAAAAATATTCTGACTCTCAGAAGCCAGAACAGCAAGAGGGATCGCTGCGCAGTGAAAGCAGCAATCCCTCTTGCTGTTCTGGCGTCTGTGATAGCTGCACATCCTGCATTCGCTCTATAAGACGCACACACATTTCCCCCTTACTTTTTAGGAGGAAAAAAGTGAGTCTTATAGAGCAAAAAATACGGTATATGATTTGGGAGGGGGTTGGTTTTTTTTTTCTTCTCTTTGTTCTTTCTTTCTTTTTTATTTGTTTCATTTTCTTTCTAGGTATATAAAATTTGTATATAATTTTTGTAAACATGTTGGAAATTATTGTTACAGTAAGTCCTGTAATGTAATATCACAATGTTTACCGATGTAATATAAGAATGTTAACAAATAAATAAAATGCAAATTCAAAAAAAAAAAGAAAGGAAGGAAAGAGGGAGAGACAGACAGAAGGAGAACGCGTTTATCTAGTGACGGAGCGTGCACAGGCTCCGGAACTTTCCCAAGAAGACGTCGTATATACGTGCTCGCAAGGGCCCTTCCAGTTCCTCTAGAAATTGCTAGCCACAATGCTCCCACAATGAAAGGCTGCCCAAGATGGCTCTCCCACGGATGCGCACAATGCCCGCCCGTCTCATTTTTCAGACACCTCCCTATGAAGGTAAGCGCATGCGTGGAGTCTTTACACCGACTCCCATTTTGTTCTTTGTCGTCTTTAGAAAAGCTGGCTTTAAACAAAACACACAAAAAAACCTCATTTTGGAGCCACACAGGCGTGAGCGCTGTTTATCAAATGATAATAGTGACATAAGCATAATAATAGTTAATTTGGGGGCTAAACTAAATTTGGGGGCACTGGGTGGAACTTTGCACTCCGGAGGCGCAGATGCTAAAGCAGGGGTAGGCAAACCAAGGCCCGGGGGCCGGATCCGGCCCAATCGCCTTCTAAATCCAGCCAGCGGACGGTCCAGGAATCAGCATGTTTTTACATGAGTAGAATGTGCCCTTTTATTGAAAATGCATCTCTGGGTTATTTGTGGGGCATAGGAATTCGTTCATTTCCCCCAAAAAATATAGTCCGGCCCACCACATGGTCTGAGGGATGGTGGACTGGCCCACGGCTGAAAAAGGTTGCTGACCCCTGTGCTAAAGACAGCCCTGCCTCTAACCACTATACAACACTGCTGTATCTAACCTTGCTACCTTGACCCAGGGGCTGAACACAACATCTAACCATGTGCCCGATGCCAAGTTTGGGTGCAACAGCAGCTTTGCTACTCTTTTAAGTTCTGGTCCTCATGGTTAAGAAGAAGAAGAAGAAGAGTTTGGATTTGATATCCCGCCTTTCACTCCCTTTAAGGAGTCTCAAAGCGGCTAACATTCTCCTTTCCCTTCCTCCCCCACAACAAACACTCTGTGAGGTGAGTGGGGCTGAGAGACTTCAGAGAAGTGTGACTGGCCCAAGGTCACCCAGCAGCTGTATGTGGAGGAGCAGAGACGCGAACCCGGTTCCCCAGATAACGAGACTACCGCTCTTAACCACTACACCATACTGGTGTTTAAAGAACAAAAGAAACTTTTCTTTTGGGAATTAAAGGGACAGAACCACCTAAATTGTATAGAAATTTACTTATGTATGCTGCTACAGCAGCAAGAATGCTACTTGCCCCAAAGTGGAAAAAAGCAGAAGTCACAGCAGAGGAAGAACGGATACAAAAACTTATGGAATATGCAGAAATGGCAAAACTTACCGGAAGAATAAGAAATCAAGATAACAAACTTTTTTCATATAAAAGAATGGAAATGGTTTATTGAATATTTACAGATAAATTGCAAACAGATAAAAACATTAGCGGGATTATTGTAATAACCTGCAGCTTCATAAGAGTATATATTTAAAGCGGATAATTAAATGAGCCATTTAAATGAATTTGGATATGCAGAAGATATTAAAAAATAAATTTAAGGAAGCGCAGAAAGAGGGGGAAGGAAGTCAAACTTCACTCTCCCAGCTTGTGGCTTCCAGCAACTTGTATTCAGAACTATTACTGCCTCCAGCCATTCAGGCAAAGCATAGCCGTTACGGCTAGCAGCCACTGACAGTCTTGTCCTCTGTGAATCTCTGCAATCCTCTTTTTGGCCATCACTGCTTCCTGTGGCAGTGAGTTCCATAGGTTAACTATGTGCTGCTGCGAGGAGAAGCAGGTTTTTCTTGTGTGTGTGGCTGCATAATCTATTGTTTTTATTCATTCAAACTCGGCTTCCCTTTCCTGCAGGAAAGGGAAAGTCAGACCCATCAGTCACAAACACAGTGGGGCAGCCTGTTTGGGCCCCGACCCTACAAGCCTGGAGTGTAGGATGGTTCGGGGGCCCCGATCGACGCAGCAACTTCTCCCACCTGCCCCAACTCACCAGCACAGGGAGGAGCTTCTCCTGCAACAGGGACACGAAGGCAAGCGTGTCGGCCCCTTGCCTAGCCGAAAGGTCGTAGTCTGCGTTGAATTTCTGCAGGGGGGCGGGAAAGAGAGGATCAGGGCAAGGACGGAGGTCCCCCACAGCTCCCTCAGGATCTGGCATGGGGAGAGGGTGCTGTTGGCACATTTGGGCCCATGTGGTGGGTTTTTATTATTATTTATTTTTAATTACCATCAAATTGTTATCAGGTTGTTGTTGTCGTTGTTATACCACCCTTTAGCAAAAGATCACAGGGCAGTGCTTGTTTGCTTAATTAAATTTGTATACAACCCTATATATAATAATAAATTTTATTTATACCCCGCCCTCCCCAGCCAAGACCGGGCTCAGGGCAGCTAACAATCGATATAAAAACAAATTGATTGAAATACAACTTAAAAACACGATTAAAACACAACATTCAAACATTGAAATTAAAATGCAGCCTCGTTTCAATGGAAACTCAAATCAAAAACTTTTTTGGGGATGAAAACATCAGGTCTTCACCAAGGCTGGTCCGGACTGGTCCTACATGGGCCAGAAAAAGCCAGGGAAGTCCCCAAGTAGGAGTTCCATCACAGGAGGAAAAAAGAAAGAGGGGGAGGGAATCAAATTGATTCCAAGCCAAAGGCCAGGCAGAACAACTCTGTCTTACAGGAAAGAAATCAGATCCTGCAGGGCCCTGGTCTCAAGAGGCAGAGCGTTCCACCAGGCCGGAGCCAGTGCTGAAAAGGCCCTGGCTCTGGTTGAGGCTAATCTAACTTCCTTAGGGCCCGGGACCGCTAGAGTGTTGCTATTTACGGACCTTAAGGTCCTCCGTGGGGCATACCAGGAGAGGCGGTCCCGTAGGTACGAGGGTCCTAGGCCGTGAAGGGCTTTAAAGGTCAAAACAAGCACCTTAAATCCATATATATCCACAGGTCTCAGTGCGGTTACAACAAAGTTTCACAAAATAAAAAGACACAATAAATAAAAATGAAAACAACCCAATAACCACACCCCCAACACATTTTAAAAGGGCCTTGGGTGTCCATCAGTGCTAGAGAGGTTGGGCAACTGTGATTTCAGAATCAGGGGGGACTCCCTAACTTTGCCCCCACCCGACCACGATTGCCCCAGAGGTGATCCCAAGGAGGCTGTAAGGAAGGTACCTGTTTCCTGAGGTGGGTGATGATCTGCTGAGTGTCTGAGATGATGCCTTCATCTTTTGTCTTCAGTGCCGGGAGGGTCCCTGCAAACAGATGACGTCAGAGGCAGGTGACTGGGTTGCTTCCCAGGCACAGTTAGGAGAGCTGGGTTTCAGCCCTGAAGCCTTTCACAAGTGACTCACTGAATCAGGGAGTGTCCAAAAAAGGAAAAGTTATGGGGAAATGATACCTTTGATCACAAGGCAGACACAGTGCCCATGGCCCCAGGGCTGGTTCTCCTTAATTTGTATATGTTGCAAATCAGAAATAAAAGAACTCATAACTCATCTGTTAACCACTGCAAGATCAACCATTGCCAGGACATGGAAATCATTGCAATTATTCAATATGGACCAATGCCATAATGCAATGCAACAGCATTATTGGAAAAACCAACACAAAAATTAAAAGGAGCAAGAGGCTAAAAGAAACGCAACAATTTTTATGCAATCTGGGGTGACTTCAATTGCACAAATAGTGAGGCATGTGGGAGAGCGGTATCCATCGTCTACCGCAAGGTTTGGTGTGCACAAAGCACATATTTTAATTATTATTTTTTGCTCCTTCCTCCCGCCTTCATATAAACTCCTGTAGATTATAATTGCTGTTGATACAAAACCTCTCTCTTTATAGTCAACAATCCAATATATGTTGTGATGCATCGTTTCTGTGTCTGTTGAAACTGTGATGCTTTTGGTATATACACTCTGACATAACTTGGTTAGTGCATTTGAAGACGTTTCTCTGAGTGTTTGCTGTTGCTTTATTTTTTGTTTTCATTTTGTGTAACCGTTGCGTGTCGTATGCTCTAATAAAAAGTAAAATGAACAATAAGGTTTGGCCAATGGCCCGTCTAGTCCAGAGTCCTGTTCTCACAGCAGCTGGCCAGGTTAGAATCATAGAATCATAGAGTTGGAATAGACCACAAGGGCCATCGAGTCCAACCCCCTGCCAAGCAGGAAACACCATCAGAGCACTCCTGACATATGGTTGTCAAGCCTCTGCTTAAAGACCTCCAAAGAAGGAGGCTCCACCACACTCCTTGGCAGCAAATTCCACTGTCGAACAGCTCTTACTGTCAGGAAGTTCTTCCTAATGTTTAGGTGGAATCTTCTTTCTTGTAGTTTGGATCCATTGCTCCGTGTCCGCTTCTCTGGAGCAGCAGAAAACAACCTTTCTCCCTCCTCTATATGACATCCTTTTATATATTTGAACATGTCTATCATATCACCCCTTAACCTCCTCTTCTCCAGGCTAAACATGCCCAGCTCCCTTAGCCGTTCCTCATAAGGCATCGTTTCCAGGCCTTTGACCATTTTGGTTGCCCTCCTCTGGACACGTTCCAGTTTGTCAGTGTCCTTCTTGAACTGTGGTGCCCAGAACTGGACACAGTACTCCAGGTGAGGTCTGACCAGAGCAGAATACAGTGGCACTATTACTTCTCTTGATCTAGATGCCATACTCCTATTGATGCAGCCCAGAATTGCATTGGCTTTTTTAGCTGCCGCGTCACACTGTTGGCTCATGTCAAGTTTGTGGTCAACCAAGACTCCTAGAAAACCCACAAGCAGAACCCGAGCACAAAAGCCCTCTCCCCTCCTGTGATTTCCAGATACTGGTATTCTGAAACACGGCTACCAGAGTATTGTTAGCCCAGAAATGGAAGCAAGAAGAAATTCCGCCAAAAGAATGGCAGACAAAATTAATGGACTATGCAGAATTAGATAAAATGACAGGAAGGATTCGAAACTTGAGGGATCAGAGATTCACAGACGATTGGAAGAAATATACGAACTCTTTGAAGAGCAACTGTAATCAACAAATTACGCTACTAGGACTACAAGTTTTGTTAGGAGAAATGTATGAAACATTGCAAAGTAGAGAAAGAACAGAGATACTAGTTATGAGATAAATGTAATAGTGAAGAAAGAAATGTATATTAAGCGGATAGACTGGAAAATTTTCAGATGTGATTGATGGAAGTAAACAAAATGGTATAATATATGATTTAATTACTGTTGAAAATGATATTACTGTTGGAAAACTAATAAAAAATATATTAAAAAAGGAAAGAAACATTACTACCAACCACTTGTGCAGAAAGACGAAGGCAGACGTCCCTCAATTTCCCTGCTTCCCACCAGAATCTTACCTGAGGGGCTTCGCCAAGGATTTGTGATTTTGTGAACCTTGAGGGGTGCACCTGTGAAACGGGCATAAGTCTGGAAAGGAGGGGAATAAACAAGCTGAGCTTTGTGTAGTGTATTTATTTTTTACATTCCCTTAACGAGCTCAGAGTGGCTTATAAAACCCCCTCTCCCCCCTACAACAATCTTGTGAGGTAGGCAAGGCTGTGAAGCAGTAAGTGACCAAGTACTGTACGCACACAGTGAGCTCCATGGTCTTCCCAACCCTAATTCACACAACACATTTAAAGTGTTATGATACCCCTTGACACTGTCATGGCTTCCCCCGCACCAAAGAATTCTGGGAGCTGTAGTTTGTTAAGGGATTGTTAAGGGATGAAGAGAATTGTTTGGAGGAGACACCTATTCTGGAACTACAATTCCCAGAGTGGTTTAACCATCAATCCCTCTCTCTGGGGAACTCTGGGAATTATAGCTCCATGAGGAGGAGTCTCTTAGCAATTCTGAGAACCCTTAACAAACTACAGCTCCCAGAATTCTTTGGGGGAACCCGTGACCAATCAGCCCAATGGCCCATCTAGCTCTCACTAAGGGCAACCGATTGCCCCAATGGGAAGCCCGCAAGTGGACCCGGGTGCAACAGCAGCTGTCTCTCCACTTGTGATTTCCAATAACTGTTATGTCTAATGCGTTAGGCCTAACTGGTTTGGCAGTAGCCCCTGATAAGTCTTAGCCTCCGTGAATCTGTCAAATCGGCAGATTAAAAAGAAACCTTTAAAAATATGATTGCAAGGGGGAGGCTGCAAACAAGCCTAAGAGCCACCCCAGGGGGAAAAATAAACCCAGTGACTAAATCACAGCTATAAACACAGCACTGGCTCATAATTAGCTAAAAGACCTTTTGCCATATGGTAGAAGGTCATGGAGGAAAGGGAGAAAGCTTAAGGGTTACATATTCCTTTAAAATGTTAACACCCCCCTGGAATTGCAGGTCTGCTTGTCAACCTTTTCTATTTTCTTAAACTGGCCTTGCTCCTTAGTTTTAAAAACGTGGGGAGGGGGGAAACCGTCATCCTGGGCGCTTTGCTTCTTACAATAACCTGCTTTGCTTAAGGGCTTCGAAAGCTCCAACGCTGCCAACTTTCTGCCTGCTAAAAAGCACCGGAGCAGCGCTGGGGACTGAAGTTGGCCCAGGGAAAGGGCGAAGAGCAGCCACGAGGTAAAGACGTGGCCACTCGTCTTTCCCCAAGTCCTCCCCACCGTGTCAGGGAAGAGGCAGAGGCTGCGTCCCAAAGAGCAAAGCTTTTGGGGAGAGCCCGCGGCGCCCGCGTTTGGAGAGGGGGTCCCCCGCTCGACGCCGCTCGCTCTCCAAGGCTCACCAAAACGGCCAGGCAGTCGGGATCCACCGACGGCAACCCCCAGCCGCCAGCCCAGCAGTACAGCTCCATGGGCGCCGCCATGATGCAGCCCTTCCGACCCGGAACAACACGCTCCGAGGGAAAGAGGGGGGTAGAGAAGAGAAGTCACTCCGATTCCGTCCAGTCTCGGTGCGCAAAAGCGTGCGCTCTGCGCTTAGGGCGCAGCGGAAAAACGGCCCCGATCGCAGCGCAGGAATTCAACCCGGTTCTGCGTTCGATGGCGAAGGGGGAGCTTTCCCCTCGACCTTCTCTTGAACCCGAGCCCTAGGGGCGGGTTTGACTCGGGAGTATCCGCACGAAGGCTTCAAACAGCGCGCTCTTCCTAGCCACGGTCTACCCAGGTGTAAGCCCCACTGAGTTTGGAGAGGCTTGCTTTTTCGGGGAAGGGGATCTGGGAGCGCAGAATTCTTCCACCAAAGTGGCGTGTTTGTAGCAACACGCAGCATTAAAAGCTCATGGCTTCCTCCAAAGGTGCCAGTTCTCACCGTGAAATTGTTACAGTAACAGCCACGCTTTTAACATTTGGGGGAAAGTTCTGGTACTGAGTACCCTTGCGTACCCACAAAAGCACTTATTATTATTATTATTATTAGTGTTTAGATCTGGCCTTTTATTCCCAACAGTCAAGGTGGCTTCCAACATTTGCAAACAACCTTATAAAATACAAAGCAAAAAAAAACAGTGGTACCTCGGGTTACATACGCTTCAGGTTACAGACTCTGCTAACCCAGAAATATTACCTCAGTTTAAGAACCTTGCTTCAGGATGAGAACAGAAATTGTGCTCCGGTGGTGCAGCAGCAGCAGGAGGCCCCATTAACTAAAGTGGTGCTTCAGGTTAAGAACAGTTTCAGGTTAAGAACAGACCTCCAGAACGAATTAAGTACTTAACCCGAGGTACCACTGTAAGCTTATTGACATCTGATCCCCTTTTAAAATGTGTCGCAGAAGGGGAGATTATTGGGTTGTCTTTGTTTTTGTTTTTATTACGTATCTTGTGTTTTTTATATTGTGATTTTATGTTGTGAACCGCCCTGAGATCTACAGGTATAGGGTGGTAAACAAATTCAGTTATAAAATAGATAAGAGAAAAGCTGTAATTACAACAAATCAGAACGCATTTGGAGCCAGCAATTAAAAGGCAGTGTGGTCTTGACAGTGGCCTTAATTTTCAAGGGCTGGTCTGTACAGGATGGTTTTATCCTACCTATGTTGTGAGTTAAACCACAGAGGCTAGGACTAGCCGATCAGAAGGTTGGCGGTTTGAATCCCCATGAAGGGGTGAGCTCCTGTTGCTCAGTCCCTGCTCCTGCTAACCTAGCCGTTCGAAAGCACATCAAAGTGCAAGTAGATAAATAGGTACTGCTCCAGCGGGAAGGTAAACGGCGTTTCCGTGCACTGCTCTGGTTTCGCCAGAAGTGGCTTAGTCATGCTGGCCACATGACCCGGAAGCTGTACGCCGGCTCCCTCAGCCAGTAAAGCGAGATGAGCGCCGCAACCCCAGAGTCGGCCACGACTGGACCTAATGGTCAGGGGTCCTTTTACCTTTACCTTTATAGAAGGGATAACAAGGAGGGAGCCAGTCTGGCCTCTCTCGGGAGGGAATTCCACAACACGGGAGCAGCCACAGAGAAGGCTCTGACGTGTCACCCCTAACCATTGACGGATAAGCACAGAAGGCTTTTGCCTTACTTCTGAGTAACGGTTACTCAGCCCCCACACAAATGGGGACCAGACGTCCAGTGCTGCTGTGTGCATGAGAAGATTTTCACTCTGGGTGACCATGGGCAACCTTCCTCCGAAGGAAACCCCCAACAACCAGGAACTCTTACAAGTTACTAAAAATGCTAAAAAACAGGGGTCTCTATGACATTTGGGGTGAGCAAAACCCGGGAGACATCAGCCATACATTCCAATCGGGACGCCATGATACAGTGTCCAGACTGGACAGCATTCTACTCACACAGGGTCTGATTCCCTCAGTAGAATCAACAAACATAGGTAACATTAAAATCACAGATCACGCCCCAGTAGAAGTCACTGTTAAAATAGGAGAAGGAACACAAACCACCCCATCCTGGTCCTTCAGTCCCATCCTAACTACAAACAAACAAATTAGAGAGAGTCTCACAAAAACCCTCCAAAACTACTTCAAAGAAAACGATGTAAACAATACAACAACCCCCCTCCTATGGGACGCAATGAAAGCGGTCACCAGAGGAGCTTGCATAAAAGAGAAAACATTCCTTAAAAAACAAACCTCCTCAAAAATTAGCAAAATAGAACAAGACATCACAGCCCTCTCATCACGCTACAAACAAACAGGATCTAAAAAACTCCTCAAACTTATAGAACAGAAAAGGAGAGAACTAGACTCCTTAGAAATCAACAAAACAATGATCAACATTCTATACTCTAAACAACGTTTCTATGAATATGGAGGGAAAAACTCCAGAATACTAGCAAATAGATGTAGGAAAAAAGCACTCAAAACAAGAATACACTGCATCACCAAAAAAGACGGCAACATAACATTCTCCCCCAAAGAAATAATTTCAGAATTTGCAGAATTTTACTCCAACCTATACACCTCCCATAACCCACCAGAGAGGGAAATCAAAAAATTTCTAGCAGGACTGACCATGCCTACCCTAACTGATGAGGAGCGGGAATTCATGGACAGCCCTATCACCCCAGAGGAAATAGATGCGGTCCTCAAAAACTTGAAACCACACAAAGCCCCAGGCCCAGACGGCTTCACAGCAGAATTCTATAAGAAATTCAAAGAACCCTTGATGCCCTACATGACCCGCCTATTCAACGACATCATAAAAGGAGGCCCCATCCCCAAAACCTGGACCCACTCCAAAATAGTCTCCATCCCAAAACCACTAAAAGACAGCCTCAAAGTAGAATCATACCGCCCAATCTCATTAATAAACCAAGACTACAAGATATTCACATCAATCTTGGCCAACCGCCTAAAAATCTTCCTACACAAGTTAATAGCCCCAGACCAGACTGGCTTTGTCCCTGGCCGCAATATAACAGACCCCATCAGGAAACTACTGAACCTGATCGAACACAGCAAGGCAACCAAACTCCCATTGACAATTATGTCCCTAGACATACTCAAAGCCTTTGATTGCTTGGAGTGGAAATACATATTAGCAGTACTAACTAACATGAAATTTGGCCCCAACTTCCTACAAATCCTCAAACAAATATACTCCCAAGCCTCAGCAAAATGCAGAACTAACAATATGGATTCTAACACTATAGCTATCCAAAGAGGCACGAAACAAGGATGCCCACTGTCTCCCTTCTTATTTATCCTGGCTCTGGAACCCCTAGCAATCCGCATCCGAGCAGCCACAGACATCAAGGGAGTGGAAATAAAAGGCAGGACCTATAAATTAGGGCTCTTTGCAGATGACCTAATGGTCACAACACCAGACCCCATAAGCACAGCAACCTCCCTAATCAGAGAACTCAACGCATTTGCAATGGTGTCGGGCCTACAGGTAAATTTCACAAAGTCAGAAGCTATGTGCTTCAACACCCCTCCTCACACCCAAAAAGAACTCACGAAGGTCACCAAAATAAAACTTTGCCACACCAAGTTCAGATACCTAGGGGTACAAATAACCAGAAACCTCAATAAATTATACCTCCACAACTACAAGCCCCTGTGGCGACAAATTAACAAAGACCTAAAGAGATGGAATAACATGAACCTCACTCTCTCAGACAAAATAGCCATGATCAAAATGATCACACTCCCAAAACTAACCTACCTATTCCAAACCCTCCCAATCTGGATCCCCTCAACCCAACTTCACAGTTGGCAGAGAAAACTACACTCTTTCATCTTCTCACATAAAAAACCAAGAATAAGCCCCAAATACCTGCACCTCCCCACCTCAGAAGGAGGATGGGGAATCCCCAACATAGAAGCATATTACAACGCCAACCAAATACGCCATATAATCCCATATATACTAGAAGATGAGACAAAACAATGGGTACACCTAGAGAAGGACACAATTGAAAACACCTGCACCACAACATACCCACTCCTCCCAAACAAACTAAAGAAAATTCCCACAACACTTAACAGGTACACACAGACCATGCTCAAAGCATGGAAAACACAAATAGGCAAACTATCCCCAACCCCATCCCCACTAATACCCCTGGCGTACCACCCATTATTCCACCATGCAGCACAAAACCTCAAGATAAAAACCTGGCGAACCAAAGGCTTGTATCGCCTAATAGACTTTTATAAAAATAACAAACCCTTGTCAACACAAGAAATACAAGACAAACTAGAAGACACCCAAATGCCCTGGTTAACACAACACCAACTACATGCCCTCTTAAACAACCCAACAGTAAAATCAGCAGCAACTAGGCCCCTGACAACCTTCGAAAACCTCCTCCTAACAACAAAGGGAAACGGTAAAGGGATGGTATCCGCAATATACAAAATACTACTCCAAAATCTCGCAAATCCCCTAGACGCAATCAAAAATCAATGGGAGAATGACATAGGCTATGAGATAAACCCCACTCAATGGACCAGAATGTGGTCTAAACCCCCCTTTAAATCCATATCAACGAAAAGAAAAGAACTCACACTGAAACTCACCTACAGGTGGTACCTAACACCAAGGAAACTAGCGCTAATACACCCAGGAACCTCACCAAAATGCTGGAGAGGGTGCACCTCCACAGGCACATACTTCCACATGTGGTGGGAGTGTCCCAAAATCCAACTATTCTGGACAACAGCCATACAAGAAATTTGTAAAATAACTAAGCAAGTAATAGACACCACCCCAGAATTGGCCCTACTAAACATCTTCCAAGACAACAATGCCCATTTACACCACAAAGAACTCATAACCCACCTGCTCTCAGCAGCCAGAAACACCATAACCAGACACTGGAGAGACCTGTCAGGAGTAAGCATGGACCAATGGTATCAAATAGTATGGGAAACAGCCCTACTAGAAAAATTAACTAATAAACTGAAACTGACACGGGGACAAACAGAAGAAGATGCCTTCACCCCGGTATGGCTCCCCTTTATCACACACACAGCCCAACAGGACAATGACAATAATCCACCAACAGCATACAAATCAATATGGCTAACCTGATCCAAAACACCCACCCACCTCACTCACACACGAAAACAAAGATCACCACAGCCAATCACAAGCAAACAATCACACCCTAGGCCAACCCCAACCTCTCTCACCACCAAAGGAACACAAGTGAACAACACAAGCACGCTGACACCAAACTCTACACACATTAAACATAATAGAAACACCGCCACCCAATCCCACCCTTATCCATCTTCCCTCTCTCCACCCCCCTTTCTCTTTTCTCTCCTTTTTTTATTTTTATTTTTATTTTCTTCTCCCCCTAATGCCTCAACAAATGAAACGGATTTGTAAAAATGTTACATGGGGAAAAATATATATGAGGCACTACACTTCTGTAAAACAAGAAAATCCTTAATAAAATAAAACACTCTGGGTGACCATTAAAGGAAAAGCTTCTCCTAGCATGCCTTTCCTTTACCATAATACAGCGGTGGGGAACTTAACTCCCCCCCCCCCGGGGGGGGCCAAATGGAGCTCTCCAGTCCTCTCTATGTGGCCCTTGAAACACACCCCAGACCACACCCTTTCTCTCCAGGCAACACCCCCTCCCCAGTCCTCTTTCGCAGAGAACTAAAATTTGCTTTCATTTTGCCTCTGGGCCAACCCCTAATCCTTTCAAAGAGCTACAAGTCGCCTGGGAACAGGGATGGGTCATTAAACCATTTTGGGAAGTGTAGCTCTGGGAGAGGAGCAGGGCGCCTCCTGCCGGCTCTCAGCACCCTTAACGAACTATAGTTCCCAGGATTTGTGGGGAAGCCATGAGTGTTTGAAGTGCTTTAAATGTACAGAGCAGAGAGGGCCTTGGTGTGTCAGAGTCAACATTCTTAGCTGCTACCTGCTTTTTTGTGTGTTGCCAAAAGAGGGAGCATCTCTCTTTGAACAACTCCCCCCCTTGCACAACACAACACACACATGCAGAGGCCGTTGGATAGCTCAGCTGGTTAGAGCATGATGCTGATAGTACCAAGGTTGTAGGTTTGATCCCCATATGGGACTCACATTTTCCTGCATTGCCCGGGGTTGGACTAGATCATGGGTAGGCAAACTAAGGCCCGGGGGCCAGATCCGGCCCAATCGCCTTATAAATCCGGCCCGCGGACGGTCCAGGAATCAGCGGGTTTTTATATTAGTAGAATGTGTGCTTTTAATATAATAATAATAATAATAATAATAATAATAATAATAATAATAATAATAATTTATTATTTGTACCCCGCCCATCTGGCTGGGTTTCCCCAGCCACTCTGGGCGGCTTCCAACAAAGATGAAAGATACACTAAAATTTCACATATTAAAAACTTCCCTGAACAGGTGTCTTCTGAATGTCAGGTAGATGTTTATCGCTTTGACATCTGATGGGAGGGCGTTCCACATGGCGGGCGCCACTACCGAGAAGGCCCTCTGCCTTGTTCCCTGTAACTTGGCCTCTCGCAGTGAGGGAACCGCCAGAAGGCCCTCGGAGCTGGACCTCAGTGTCCGGGCAGAACGATGGGGGTGGAGACACTCCTTCAGGTATACAGGACCGAGGCCGTTTAGGGCTTTAAAGGTCAGCACCAACACTTTGAATTGTGCTCGGAAACGTACTGGGAGCCAACGTATGTCTTTCAAGACCAGTGTTATGTGGTCTCGGCGGCTGCTCCCAGTCACCAGTCTAGCTGCCGCATTCTGGATTAGTTGTAGTTTCCGGGTCACCTTCAAAGGTAGCCCCACGTAGAGTGCAATGCAGTAGTCCAAGCGAGAGATAACCAGAGCATGCACCACTCTGGCGAGACAGTCCGCAGGCAGATAGGGTCTCAGCCTACGTACCAGATGGAGCTGGTAAACAGCTGCCCTGGATACAGAATTGACCTGTGCCTCCATGGACAGCTGTGAGTCCAAAATGACTCCCAGGCTGCGCACCTGGTCCTTCAGGGGCACAGTTACCCCATTCAGGACCAGGGAATCCTCCACACCTGCCCGCCTCCTGTCCCGCAAAAACAGTACTTCTGTCTTGTCAGGATTCAACCTCAATCTGTTAGCAGCTATCCATCCTCCAACCGCCTCCAGACACTCACACAGGACCTTCACCACCTTCACTGGTTCTGATTTAAAAGATGCGCCTCTGGGTTATTTGTGGGGCATAGGAATTCGTTCATTATTATTTTTCAAAATATAGTCCGGCTCTCCACAAGGTCTGAGGGACAGTGGACCGGCCCCCTGCTGAAAAAGTTTGCTGACCCCTAGACTAGATGATATTCAGGGTCCCTTCCAACTCTACAATTCTATGATTCTACATTATGGACAGGCCTTCTCTGACATTGGGTTGCATTTATCCTTTATTTTCATTCATTTATTGATTACATTTATAGCATATCTTTCCTCCAAGGACCTCAGGGCAGCACAGATGGTTCCTCTTCCTCCTCATTTCATCCTCACAACAACCCTGTGAGGTAGGCTAGGCTAATAATAATAATAATAATAATAATAATAATAATAATAATAATAATAATTTTTTATTTATACCCCGCCCTCCCCAGCCAAGGCCGGGCTCAGAGCGTCTTACAAGCAATAATAAAAACAAGATGAATGATTACAACTTAAAAACAAAAATAAAATACAACATTAAAACAATGGAACATTAAAATATTAAAATGTAG
The DNA here is from genome assembly GCF_964188315.1 of Podarcis muralis. Lineage (NCBI taxonomy): Eukaryota > Metazoa > Chordata > Lepidosauria > Squamata > Lacertidae > Podarcis > Podarcis muralis. The sequence continues at coordinate 9,788,056 of NC_135670.1, read as the reverse complement.
CCTCATTGCAGGAGGAGAAGGAAAAGAAAAAAGAAAGAGAGGGAGGGAGGGAATCAAATTGGCTCCAAGCCAAAGGCCAGGCGGAACAACTCTGTGTCTTACAGATCCTGCGGAAAGAAATCAGATCCTGCAGGGCCCTGGTCTCATGAGGCAGAGCGTTCCACCAGGCCGGAGCCAGAGTTGAAAAGGCCCTGGCTCTGGTTGAAGCCAATCTAACTTCCTTAGGGCCTGGGACCACTAGGGTGTTGTTATTTATGGATCTTGAGGCTCTCCGTGGGGCATACCAGGAGAGGCGGTCCCGTAGGTACGAGGCTAAGTGACTTCTCCAGGGTCACCCAGGGAACATCATGGGTAGGGTGGCCATATTCCCCAAAGTGAAAATCTGGACAAAGTTGTTGAGGTTTTTGGGGGGCTTTTTTTGGATTTTTAAAGCATTTATATATAAAAAAAAGCCCACCTTTCCATATGTCTGGGTTTCCCCGGACATTTTGCCAATTCAGCGAAAACCCACTCGGATGCCGTTTTGAGAGCCCAATTCCTGGAAATGTCCAGAAAACCCCAGATGTATGGCAGCCCTAATCATGCGTCTAGTAGGGAATTTGAACCCTGGACTCCCAGGTCTTAGTCCAACACTCTGACCACTCCACCACACTGTCTCTGACTGTCCAGCTACGGTCTACTCAAGATCGAACCCATTGCTGTTAATGGACCCAAGTTAGTCATGTTCCTTCGTTTCTCCCTCCAAGTAGGGCTAACATTGGACGCAACCCCTCCATTTTAACAATAACCATTCATTTTTGCCCCCTGTTCAGCCAAGCACAAGTCGAAAGACAGACGCTGACGTCAAGGAGGCTCTCTTGTGTTTGCAGAGGAGCGAAGGATCCAAACCAGAGGAAACAAGAAGAAATTGATTTGGTTGGGGGGAGAGGGAGAGACACGCATCCTGTCCCTTTTTGCCAAGGGAGGTGAGATCCAGCTCTGAGGCTGCAGCAGATGGGCCTCTGTTCCTGTTTGAGGCAGAGAACTCAATCTCGGGGGCACCCTTGGCTCAGAAAAGAGGCGGATTTGCCCAGGCAGCCAGCCAGCACATTCCTCTGTGGCTATTGCCTCATTATATTTCCCTTGCAAAAATTGTGCCTCCACAATGATCTCATTCGAAGGGGACACCAGAACACGATTCCATCACATTCTGGGCAGGAGTCTATGTGTGTGTGTGCACACACACGGGAGGAAGGGAGGGAGAAAGCCTCTTTTACAACTCTGTTGCTCAGATCTGCCGCTGCAGAGGGAGCCAGAGTGGGTGGACTACAGCTCCCCAGAAGCTCTCAGACCCTCTGAAAGGATATTGTAGAGTTGGGAAAGGTTCATAAAAGGGCAACCCAAGTGATCCAGGGGACAGAACAGCTCCGCAATGAAGAAAGGTGGCTGTGTTTGGGGCTTTTTTGCAGCTGGATAGATCAGTTGGTTCGAAAGCACGTCAAAGTGCAAGTAGATAAATAGGTACCACTCCGGCGGGAAGGTAAACGGCAATTCCGTGCACTGCTCTGGTTCGCCAGAGGCGGCTTAGTCATGCTGGCCACATGACCCGGAAGCTGTACGCCGGCTCCCTTGGCCAATAAAGCGAGATGAGCGCCGCAACCCCAGAGTTGGTTACGACTGGACCTAATGGTCAGGGGTCCCTTTACCTTTAGCTTTAGCTCAGTTGGTTAGAGTAGGGTTGCCGTCTTTCAAACAGTGAAAAGTTTGAAATATGGCAACCCAGGCAGAAAAGTTGTTCAGCTTTTTTCTTTTTTAGTTCTGCCCAACGTTGTTGAGCTTTCTTGGCAAAATCGCAAAAAAATTAATGCTGTTTTCCAGCAATTTTTGTGGAAGATCGGCAAAAAATGTTGGACATTTTTACCAATTTCCACCCGGACACTGCTGCTGACTGCAGTATTCCAAGCTGCAGAAATCCCAGACATATGGTAACCCTAGGTCAGAGCGTGGTGCTGATAACACCAAGGTTTCAGGTTCGAGCCCCATAAGAGACAGATGCATTGCAGTGGGGTGGATCCTCAAGCTCCCTTCCAGATCCATGATTCTTTGATTCAGGGACTGAATCCGCAACAACCACTGCTGGCAAACGTCTTGCTGGAAGAGAAAAGGCGAGTAAGAAGTTTATAGAAGGATAGAGAGAGTGGAGAAAAGTTTGTCTCCCTCTCTTGCAATGAAGCTGAATGTTGGAAGATTCAGGACAGATAAAGTCCTCCTTTGCACAGCGCAAACTCGTATCGTACCGTAAAACCTTTTATTGGCATCACATACAACATCCAAAACAAATCAATACAGAATTACCACTTCCCCAGTGGCACAAAACATTTGCTAAAAGAAAGGAGGCAGAGACCCCAGGATTCAAGGATACGAGTCAATGAGCAGACTCTGTCTCTTTTCCAAAGTTTGGTGAATTCCGTGTCGTCCGTTTGTTCTCGACAGAGAAAGGTGATCTTTCCCCTGTTGTTGGAGTCACCCGGTTTGACAAATTTATCGACATTTAATAACTGAACTCTCCCACTTGCACTCGCATAGGTCACCTAAGAAGAGGGGGATTGGTGATCGGACTGACAAAGAAACCATAGCAATTAAAACTGAAGTTAGGAGAATCTATAGGGTTCAGAGAGACGGGCAGCCTGATATCTACTTCTCCAGATCCCGACAACTTAGGGAAACTATCCAGCTCAGTCGGACAAGATATAATCAGTGTATACTCGAACTGTAGCTGTGAACCTTCCCTTTTTTTGCGGGAAATTCCCTTATTCCAGCGCCGTTTCCTGCTGCTATCCCGGATTGTTAGATGTCCCGTAGACTGTCCCCAGGACAGGTGAGGCTGCTGATCCCTTATTTTCGAGGCTGCTGATCCCTTATTTTCAAATCTGAAAGTTGACAGCTATGACTTGAACTACGGAACTCCCTGTCACAGGAGGCAGTGCTGGCCACCAACTTGGAAGGCTTTAAAAGAGGATTGGACGAATTTGTGGCTACTAGCCATGATGGCTACACTCTGCTTCCACAGTCGGAGGCAGCGATGCTTCTGAAAGACAGGGCTTTTCATGCGAATGTGCAAAGACCCTCTGTCTTCTCAGCCGCCTTGCTCATCCCGTCTCAACCTGCAGTCCTTGCCAGAAGCCGACTGATTTTTTTGTGGGAGGTGGCCTGAGGCTTGGATCCAAAACCCAGCCCGCGCCATACTCTCTCCAAAATGGGTTGCTATGGAAAGACAACAAGGCTTCTGGAGGCAGGGGAGGGGGGGGAACCCTCACTCTGTAATTTAGAGGGAATCCAGAAAGGAATATTCCTCCACTTCCCGTTTCATGAGGAAATATTTGGATCGGGGCCCTGTCTGGCCACAAAAGCCTGGCTCAAGTTTGTCTCTGCGGCCTGATGAGGCTCCCCTAGGCAAGAGGAGAAGCGGAGGGAAGGCCCACCTGGACGCAACTAGGCCCCGTTGTTATGGCGGCAGGGGAAACAAAGTGTAAACACAGCTTGGCCTGTCGCGGCCCCGGCTGAGGGATTGGCCTCCGCTCAGGGGACAACCGTCTTGGCCAACTTTCTGGGGAGGGGAGGCTTCTTGCAGGTCCTGCCCCAGCCACCAACAGCTGCGTCTCCCTATTTCACAAAGGGCTGAAACACATTTGTGTGTGTGTGTCAAGGGCAAAATCAAAGGGCACGATTAACTTTATTCATTTCCATGGGTCTGCTCTGAGTAGGCTGGCCATCGCACACGGAAAACACCGAAACCAGAGTTCACATTAAATTGAATTACCGTATTTTTTGCTCTATAAGACTCACTTTTTCCCTCCTAAAAAGTAAGGGGAAATGTGTGCGCGTCTTACGGAGCGAATGCAGGCTGCACAGCTATCCCAGAAGCCAGAACAGCAAGAAGGATTGCTGCTTTCACTGCGCAGCGATCCCTCTTGCTGTTCTGGCTTCTGAGATTCAGAATATTTTTTTTCTTGTTTTCCTCCTCCAAAAACTAGGTGCGTCTTGTGGTCTGGTGCGTCTTATAGAGTGAAAAATACGGTAATCAGCGGCAGAACCGAAAGTTTGAAAGGCAAAAGCTGCCCTGAGTAGCTGGGGCAACCCAGCTGGATGGGCAGAGTACAAATAAAGATATGATTATGATTTGGACAGAATGCAAACAGAGAGGAAGATAGCCTAAGTTCTTGGGGCAGGGAGTTCCACAGGTGGCTTGTGCTTTTTGCCGACCCACAAACCACTGGGAAGTCTTCCCATCCAAGGGAGCTCTGCTCAGTAATAGAGCATCTCAAGACCCCTGAGTTGGTGCTGGAGAACCCTCTGTTCCTATTTCAACCAACCCTTTATTTGGGACCATCCTTGTGCCCTCCATCTTTCCCAACATCAGGGTCTTTTCCAGGGAGTCTTCTCTTCTCATGAGGTGGCCAAAGTCTTGGAGCCTCAGCTTCAGGATCTGTCCTTCCAGTGAGCACTCAGGGCTGATTTCCTTCAGAATGGAGAGGTTTGATCTTCTGGCAGTCCATGGGACTCTCAAGAGTCTCCTCCAACACCATAATTCAAAAGCATCCATTCTTCGGTGATCAGCCTTCTTAAAGTCCCCTACATCTCCTGGTAGGGCTCGGAGAAACCCACCGCCTGAAAGCCTGGACAGCTGCTGCCAGTCAGTGTTGTGAACACTGAGCTAGATGGACCAAATGGACTGGCTTCCTGTGTTCCTATGTTCCTAAGATAACTGTGCCCCATACTGATGGCTGTGTATGTGTGCAGGAATAACATCTGGGCTTCCCGCTTCCATCGGGTCCTGCAAGGGATGCTCTCGTTTTCAGCCACAGAAAAATGCGCCTTGCGGGGAGACTTCTTCTCAGAATATGTATTCCCTGCCCACCCCCGCCGCCTCTGAAAAATGGGAAGGGGATTCCCTTCATCCCTAGGACATGCCACGTGCCCGCAATCCTGCTGCTCGCTGGATGGAGAGAGGGATCTGGGCCAAACCTCAACAGCAGTAAAATAAAAAAGCACCCCTCTCCAGCTCCTGGGAGCCGACCCAAGTCTTGGAAGAAAAACAATGAGGTCATCTTGGAAGCGCTGTGCAAGACAAGAGCCCAGACCTTCCAGGATCCATCGGAGGAGAGAGAGGGTGGTGGGGCAAAGGGGGAGCAGAGATGGGACAGTCCTTGTCTACACAAGCTAGGGAGGAGGAGGAAGATTTATTTCATTTAGGAACCGCTTCCCACGAGGCATCCCATTACAAAGAATATGCTGGGAGCGTCAGGCCGGAAACAATATGAACAGCTGGAATGGTGTGTGTGTGTGTATGTTTGTGAAGTAGACACTGAATTGGTGCCAAAGTGTCCTTTCTACATAAGACTCATCTGCCATAAAACCCAAGAGCATTGTCACTGGCAATTCGGGATATATTCTAGGCGAATCTGCCCATTTGGATTTCCCCCAGTTTCTCATTTTTCTGATCTATTCAGTTTTCCACATCGGTTTGCAGTTTATTTATTTATTTATAATGCATTTTAGCTGGATAGCTCAGTTGGTTACAGCGTATTGCTGACAACACCGAGGTTGCAGGTTCGATCCCAGACAGCTGCAAATTCCTTCATTGCAAGGACTTGGACTAGAATGATCCTCAGGGTCCCTTCCAGCTCTAGGTTTCTGAGATAACAGCACATTAGTGTGGATTTCTCCCAGCGGACGCATTCTTGTATGCAATTTCGCCTGATAGACACATTAAATTTTTTTGCAAAGCCATTTTCCCTAATATGATGCAACGCCTTATTGTGTGTTATTTTCACTCACATAGGGTTTCAACACACCCTTTACCAAAACATGCATTTTTGTAACCATGACTTGGCTGGGGAACCACGTTGCAGAAATTCAGAGAAGTGAGGATTTGGAAAGGTGGCTTTGTTTTGGTTTCTGTGTTCTTTCTGAAAGGGCTAATTAGGTAGGTTTGCTTTTAAAGGCAAACGGGATCCAATTTTTCTTCCATCTCCAGCTGCGCATCCTCAGTTCATGCCAGCCTTCACGGATCTTGCCATTGTACTCGTGAGCCAAGCACAACCATGTATCTCCCGCTTGGACTACTGCAATGCGCTCTACGTGGGGCTACCTTTGAAGGTGACTCAGAAACTACAACTAATCCAGAATGCGGCAGCTAGACTGGTGACTGGGAGCGGCTACCAAGACCATATAACACCGGTCTTGAAAGACCTACACTGGCTCCCAGTACGTTTCCAAGCACAATTCAAAGTGTTGGTGTTGACCTTTAAAGCCCTAAACGGCCTCGGCCCAGTATACCTGAAGGAGCGTCTCCACCTCCACTGTCCAGCCTGGACACTGAGGTCCAGCGCCGAGGGCCTTCTGGCGGTTCCCTCACTGCAAGAAGCCAAGCTACAGGGAACCAGGCAGAGGGCCTTCTCGGTAGTGGCACCTGCCCTGAGGAACGCCCTCCCATCAGATGTCAAAGAAAAAAATAATTACCAAACTTTTAGAAGACATCTGATGGCAGCCCTGTTTAGGGAAGCTTTTAATGTTTAATAGGTTATTGTATTTTAGTGTTTTGTTGGAAGCCGCCCAGAGTGGCTGGGGAAACCCAGCCAGATGGGCGGGGTACAAATAATAAATTATTATTATTATTATTATTATTATTATTATTATTATTATTATTATTATTATTCTCCTGCAAGTGATGCATCGCTGGGCTGTTTCCAAGGGAAGCTTGCCAGCTGGTAGTGATGTCCTCCCCAAGCTTTCAAGGGATCTCGCCCCATATTTCTTCCTGTTAATGGGAAGGAGAGCACATCCTGGGCACAGACAAGTTTCTCATTCGATCCCCGATATCCACTGGACATCCATTCAGAACAGATAAAAGAAAGGACTTATTTATTCAAGTGATAATTAAATGATGGAATTCACTGCCACAGTGAGGCACAGCTTTGAAAGAGAGCTAGAGCATGGGTAGGCAAACTAAGGCCCAGGGGCCGGATGCGGCCCAATCACCTTCTCAATCCGGCCCGCGGACGGTCTGGGAATCAGCATGTTTTTTACATGAGTAGAATGTGTCCTTTTATTTAAAATGCACCTCTGGGTTATTTGTGGGGCATAGGAATTCGTTCATTTCCCCCCCAAAATATAGTCCGGCCCCCCACAAGGTCCGAGGGACAGTGGACCGGCCCCCTGCTGAAAAAGTTTGCTCACCCCTGGGCTAGAGGAATTCATGGAGAATATAACCTCAATGGCTGTGTTCCAGCTCTTCTCTTGGTGGGGTACTAAGGTGCCTCTGAATATCGGTTGCTGGGAACCACAAGTACAGAGAGGATTATTGCACCCAGGTCTTCCCAGCTGTGGTGTTCCTATAGGCCCCAAGTTGGCCACTGGGAGAACAGGATGCTGGGCAAGTCGGGCCTTCGATCTGGTCCAGAAGGACTCTTTCTATGTTCCAGCATTCTTATAATAATAAAGGGACGCAGGTGGCACTGTGGGTTAAACCACAGAGCCTAGGACTTGCCGATCAGAAGGTCGGCAGTTTGAATCCCCATGACGGGGTGGGCTCCCGTTGCTCAGTCCCAGCTCCTGCCAACCTAGCAGTTCAAAAGCACATCAAAGTGCAAGTAGATAAATAGGTACCGCTCTGGCGGGAAGGTAAACAGCGTTTCCGTGCGCTGCTCTGGTTCACCAGAAGCGGCTTAGTCATGCTGTCCACATGACCCGGAAGCTGTACGCCGGCTCCTCCGGCCAATAAAGCGAGATGAGCACCGCAACCCCAGAGTTGGTCACGACTAGACCTAATGGTCCCTTTGCCTTTATTCTTAATAAATTCAAGAGTCAACACGCCATCTTCAGAGGCAGCCTACCTGTGAACATCACACCCTGTAGAAGCAACAGCTTGGGTGGGGGGCAGCCATCTACCCCTCTTCAGTGGGTGCATCTGACGGGCCACCTTTTGAAACCAGAACCCCAGGACTTTCCTGTTTGGTGCTGCTTCTGCAGTCTGCCAGTGTCCTTCTGATAAAGAATCGCCAGGGACTCGCTCACACTTTGCTCGTCTTGTGCCTCTAAAGCACAGGTCCGAGTGCTTTTCTGATTCCCCCGGGGACAAGCGGAAGTGTGGATGAGCCCAAGACATGTTCTGTTGTTTGGCTAGCAGCAGCTATTTGCCCTGGCCTGCCAGTGTGGTGTAGTGGTTAAGAGCGGTAGTCTCGTAATCTGGGGAACCGGGTTCACGTCTCTGCTCCTCCACTTGCAGCTGCTGGGTGACCTTGGGCCAGTCACACTTCTTTGAAGTCTCTCAGCCCCACACACCTCACAGAGTGTTTGTTGTGAGGGAGGAAGGGAAAGGAGAATATTAGCCGCTTTGAGACTCCTTAAAGGGAGTGAAAGGCGGGATATCAAATCCAAACTCTTCTTCTTCTTCTCTTCTGAGGACCCTGGCAGACAGGAGTCCTGAACTCCCTTCAGAAACTGGGTTTTGCACCTCGAGCCCTTCTAAGCCTGGGCTTGGGCCAGGCAAAATCTACAGTCAGGCAAAGTATCATAGACACCGAGAGACAACAGGACTGCTCAAGGTGGCCCAACTACAAAATTGGAGAAATCGAGAGAGAGATAGCCGCACCGGCAGCATACCTCTCCTTTCTCGTATCTAAAAATGCAAGAAGGGCCTTTACACTTGCCAGAAGCTCGGCTCTGCCCTCGCCGGTCCTGGAAGGAGCCTTTTAAAAAATCCCATATGTTCAGAGACTTTGCGCCTGTTCATTGGGAGAGATAGGAAGCCCAGAGCACTTGTTCTTTAGATATCCCTTTTATGTAGAGGCACAAAATAAGACCATTGATCCCCTACTGGTGAGGCTCACTGACCTCCCGGAAAAGCAAAAATTCGACCTTTCTCCTGTTAGGCAAAGATCTGAAGACAACCCGGATGGTCACCAGATTCTGTGTACAGATCTGTAGGCGCAGACCACCCTCCGATCCAAACCAATTCATTAAGAAAATCCCCAAACTCGGTTCCATGGGTGACTCTGGGTCAGCTTCCCTGCGGCACTTTATCTTAAAGTTTTAAGTGTCTATATGCTTATCGCATTTATAAATTTTAAATTTATTGTTGTACATTGTTTTAATTGTTTTCTTTCTATGCCTGTACCCCCAAGTCCGTTTTATAAGCCGGTCTCCGACCATAATAAATTATCTCTCTATCTATCTATCTATCTATCTATCTATCTATCTATCTGCCCTGAAGACCAAGAACTGAGCCTCCAGGATCAGGGGCAGTCTACCTCATTACCAGTTACCGGGCACAAGGACAGCAGAGGGGCATATTCTACTGCCCCTGTGGCAGGATTATGCTGTTTACTTGGCTTGGCCACCGGATGGAAAGCCCAACTGGAGGGAACCCTCTTTCGATCCGGTCCAGCAGAGTATCCTGCCGCTTTAAGAGCGATCCCGGGACGGAAAATTCCACCCCGTGCAGCTTTCTCCACTCATTGAAATCTTTTTGATGTGTGTTAGTGGGCGGGGGGGAGCGCGCGAGAGAGAAGCCACATCAGATGGAAACCCGCGACTGCAAGCGACTCCTTAAAGGGACAGGAGCCCGGACGCCGCGACTTGATCCGCGTTGAGGACAGGCGAGGTCCTGTAGTCGTGCTCCCTTTTCCTTTTTTTCGGGGAGGGCGAGCAGAGCATCCCTACCCCGCCCTGTTCCCCCCGATCCGTGCCCCCCACCCCGATCCGCGGGCGCAGAGGCAGGGAGGGCTCGGCTCGCGGAAGGGGAGCGAGGGACGCCGGAGGAGACAGCGCTTCTACGGCCGCGCCGTTGCAAGCGAGCCTCGGCTGCCCTTTGTCCCTGCGGCGGCGCCGCCCCTTCCTCGGAGCGCCCCCATCCGCCGCCCCCGCCGCCGGCCGCCCCGCCGGCCGCCCGTCCACGCCCCGCTCCTCCTCCTGCGCCTGGAAGCTGCGAGGATGGAGCGGCTCCTGCGAAGACCCCCGGCCGCCCTCCGCCGCCTCCCGCTCCTCCTTCTCCTCCTCCTGGGCGCAGCGGGCGCAGCCAGGCAGGGGCTGCAAGGTAAGCGGGCGGCGGGGACGGCGCGCTCGGTCCAAGCCCAGCCAAAGTCCCGGGTTCGATCCCCGAAGGGCTCGCTCGTCCGGAAGCGCTGCCCGAGCTCTGGTTTAGGGGCAGAAGGTGCCGGGTTCGATCACGGGGAGGGATTGCTGGAGAGATGCTGCCAGCCAGTGTCGACCAGGCGGACCCAGTGGTCGGATTGCTGCCGGTCAGTGTCGACCAGGCGGACCCGGTGGTCGGATTGCTGCCGGTCAGTGTTGGCAGCACGGAGCTAGATGGACGGAGTGAGTGTTGGTAACGCCAAGCTAGGGGGACCCAATGGTCCAATTGCTGCCCAGCGGTCTGATTGCTGCCGGTCAGTGTCGACAATCCAGAGCTAGACAGACTCAGTGGTCTTTTTTGCTGCTGATCAGTGTTGGCAGCATGGGGCTAGTCAGTGTTGGTAATGCCGAGCTAGGTGGACCCAATGGTCCAATTGCTGCCAGTCAGTGTCGACAGTCCTGAGTTTGATGGACCAAGTGGTCTGACTTGTATATGAGACAATCTGTTTAAATCGGCCGAATGCAAAAATGGTCCTTTTCTAAATGTAGAGTAGGATTCTAGTCCTCATGGTTGTTTTAAATCACAAGAGAGGGCACTGATCAATAGCCAGACCATTGGTCCAGCTGGCTCAATACTGTCGACCTTTTATCCGAAACCACAAGGTCTGGATTCTTGATTCACATTTCTGGGAAGAACCACCACCTAACAGCAGAGCATGTGGTTTGAATTCAGAATGTCCCAGGTTCCTTCTCATGTTGGGAGGCTGATTTAAACAGGAGCTTCGGACTGCTGCTCCACCTAGCAGGTATCTTTTCCTGCCTCACCTGGAAATGCCACCGGGGACTGAACCCTCCGCATGCAAAGAAGATGCTCTGCTTCTGAGCAATAGTCCTTCCCTTAAATCTAAAGTAAGATTCCAGTCCTCATGACTCTGGATTAAGGGCTGATTTCAGCAAGATGTTTCCTCGCAGTCAGACTCTTAGTCCAGCTATCTTGGACAGGGAGTCTCCAGGGTTTGGGAGGCGGGACGACGGCATTCTCGGCCCTGCTGGAGATGCCAGGGATTGAAAGCGAGACCTTTAGCCTGCAAAGCAAATGGTGAAACTCTGAGTAAGAGAAGGAAGGGAAGACGGCAAGGAGGACAACAATTTAACCCTCCCTGTCCCCAAGTCACTATGGCCATCTCTAATCCCATGACACACACGTTTGGATCTGCTTTTTAAATCATCCTTCTATTCCCCCCCCTCTCTCTTCTCCGAGAAGCTCAAGGTAGTTTACATCCTCTTCCTTCTCCCTTTTTCCTCACAACAACCCTTCGAGGTAGGCTGAGCCAAGAGACGCTGAGCTTCTGAACCCGACTCTCTCCACTTAGATATTCTAAACATTTAAGGTTCACTGGCTGTCAATGTAAAGAAATAGTTTGTTGTTGTTTAGTTGTGTCCAACTCTTCGTGACACCCTGGACCAGAGTACGCCAGGCACTCCTGTCTTCCACTGCCTCCCGCAGTTTGGTCAAACTCATGTTCATTGCTTGGAGAACACTGTCCAACCATCTTGTCCTCTCTCGTCCCCTTCTTCTTGTGCCCTCCATCTTTCCCAGCATCAGGGTCTTTTCCAGGGAGTCTTCTCTTCTCATGAGGTGGCCAAAGTATTGGAGCCTCAGCTTCAGGATCTGTCCTTCCAGTGAGCACTCAGGGCTGATCTCCTTCAGAATGGAGAGGTTTGATCTTCCTGCATGCAGTCCATGGGACTCTCAAGAGTCTCCTCCAGCACCATAATTCAAAAAAGAAATAGTTTAGTATCGATAAATAAAGCAATATATTGGTGCTGTTGTTCTTAGTTCTGCAAATCTAACAAGTGATCAAAATAGGAAGTGTGATGGTGGAGAAGTAGAGGGGGACTGAGATAATATCGTAAGTTTAAGAGTTCAACGCTTCAAATGTTGTTGGGGGGGGGTGCCACATTTTTGAATGCTGCCCTGCATTAACACCATCCTTTCCCTGCATGGAGAAAGCCAGCTCCAAAGGCAAAGCGTTGGTCTCCTAGGACACATCTCCCTGATGAGCTGTGTTTCTGCTTGCGGGGATTTGTTGTCATCTTAATGTGGAGGAGCATTCGGAAGTGGTGCTTCTCTCCTATGGCCTAAAGTGGTACAGACCATTCAATCAGGGTCTACAGATAACCAAAATAAAGCAATAGAATGGACTGTATCACTCCAGACACTTTGAGAAGCTTCTCCCTCCACATACAAAAAACAATTGAACTCTCTGTGAGGAGAAATGTAGCACTTCAGGGAGAGCAATGGGCAGGGAGCTTTTTACAGAGAGGAGCATTTGTGTGTGTTGCGGAGGGGTGGAATAAAACCTCCCCTTCACTTGGAGTCCAAGTGGCGCAGTCCATTCCGATGCTTTGTCCCGATGCATGTGTGAACAGAGGATGAATCAAGCCCCTGATTTGTATGCAGAAGGTCCCAGGTTCAATTCCCACCATATCCAGGTAGGACTGGGAAAAAGACCCCGGTCTGAACTCCAGGAAAGCTGCTGCCAGTCAGTGTAGGCAACACTAGCCTAGATGGACCAATAGTTGTTTCAGTGTAAGGCAGCTTCTTCCTATGGTCTTTTCCTCTTATGCTTAACTCTGTGACAAGGTTCTGTGCTGCTCAGACTGGCAGCCAATCCCCCCCCCACACAAAAAAACCAGGCAAGCTGTTAATCCATCCAGGGGCCAAATCGTCTCCAACGGCTGTAACATTCCTTTCCGTAGCAGCTGTCCAAATTAAGTGTTAACGGTATTCCTGGTTTTAGCTCTATATAGTTAATCTGTTTGTACTCAAAGTTCTGGGCAGGATCTGCCCCGACTTCTGTGCCAGGGAGTGGAATCCGAAGATGTTCCAGGTGGACTCTTTATCAGACACCGCACACACCTTTGGGAGGTCTGGTCCGGGGCGGGTGGCGAGGCTGTGAATATGGACCCTCTCCTCCTGCCCAGAAGGAGACCACAGAACCCCCCAGTAGATGCAAAGGCTTCTGTGTGCTTGAACGGAGACAGTGTGCTCAATCCATTCTTGTAAATAAATATCGGGCTGGAAGGCTGCAAGCCGGAGGCCCCCTTTCCCCAGGATTTGCCGTGCCTTCCATAAGCACACAAGGACAGCCTGCTGGACCAGGCCAAGGGCCAATCTACTCCATCTACTCTCGCAGTGGCCGACCAGGACCTGGGCACAAGAACACTCTGCCCACTTGCGACTCCCTGCAACGGGTACCGAGAGGCAGAATGCATCTGACAGTAGAGGTAGAATGTAGCCGTCATGGCTAGTAGCCATGGACAGCCTTTTCCTCCAAGAATTTGTCCTCTTAAAGCCATCCAAGGCACGCGGGTGGCGCTGTGTGTTAAACCACAGAGCCTAGGATTTGCCGATCAGAAGGTCGGCGGTTCGAATCCCCGCGACAAGGTGAGCTCCCGTTGCTCGGTCCCTGCTCCTGCCAACCTAGCAGTTCGAAAGCACGTCAAAGTGCAAGTAGATAAATAGGTACCGCTCTGGCGGGAAGGTAAATGGCGTTTCCGTGCACTGCTCTGGTTCGCCAGAAGCGGCTTAGTCCTGCTGGCCACATGACCCGGAAGCTGTACGCCGGCTCCCTCAGCCAATAAAGCGAGATGAGCGCCGCAACCCCAGAGTCAGTCACGGCTGGACCTAATGGTCAGGGGTCCCTTTACCTTTTTTAAAGCCATCCAGGCTGGTGGCCATCAATGCCTCTTGTGGGAGTGAGTTCCACAGTTTAACAAAGAAAGACTTTCTTTTATCTGTTCCAACATTCAGCTTCATTGCAGTGGTGTAGCATGGGTTGCTAGTGCCCGGGGCAGCGTGTGTGGGGGGGCGGGAGGGAAACGGAGGCATTCAACTGCCCTGAAGCTGCAGAGATAAGAAAAGAAGAGCCATTCCATTGTCTGGAGAGGTCAGTTCCTGGTTTGCACAGAGAAGCCGTTTTGAACAGAGCCCAGCGATGCAAGCGCGCAGCTATGTTGAAGCAGCACCGGGTGTCAAAATTTTGTGCCCCTAACAATTTTTCACCTGGGGAAGCCGTCCCTCTGGCCCCCACCCCACGTCCCGCCACTGATTGGATATTCATGAGCTCTAGCGTTATAAGAGAGGGAGAAAAACTTTTCCCTATCCAATTTCTCCATGCTGGGCATAATTTTTATAAACTTCTTTCATATCACCTTTTCTCTAAACTAAGAATTCCCAGACACTGCAACCTTTCAGTCCATCCCCTTGGTAATTTTAATTTCGCTTCCCTGAACCTTTCCCAGCTAAACAATATCCTTTCTGGAGTGAGGCAGCAGGCGGCATACTGAGTTGGAGAGAGGCAGGGCTCAGCAGCAGCAAAGTTGACCCGGTGCAAACTCACCAGCAGAACTAGACTTCCTGCCAGTATGTTCCCACTGCGCTGACCTCCCTGCTACACCAGTCTCCATCCTGGTATGCAGTGACTCAGTTACATGAAGGTTGGGTGAGTGGGCCAGTCCTGCCACATTGTCTGCTCCGGCTGCAAATGAAAGAGACATTCAGCTAGACACACTCAAGGCAACACACCCCGCCTTTAAATTATAATAATTCCAATCATAAAAACGAAACACACACACACATGAAATTGCATTGCAGTGGATAATGTTTTGACACAGGAACAAGCTGGATGGTTGCATTTTGTTCTGGAAATGCAGTAAATTATCCTGATGTGAAAGGAGGGCAGAGAAATCAAGGTAGATGAGAATAACAGACCCTCCAAGTGCCCCTATTTTCCAGGGACATCCCTGATTTAGAGAAGGCGTCTCTTTTTTTATTTGATCCTGGAATGTCCTCCTTTTCCTTAGGACATCCCCATTTTCATTGGAGAAATGTTGGAGGGTGTGGAGGCAATCCTGTACTGGGAAGGTTTGTTAAAAATGTTTAATGTTTTATTATGTTTTTATATATGTTGGAAGCTGCTTAGAGTGGCTGGGGCAACCCAGGAAGATGCATGGGGTATAAATAGTAAAATCATCATTGTGGAATGGGATGTCCCTATTTTCATAGGAGAAATGTTGGAGGGTGTGGAATAAAATCCTAAAGTCAAGAAGACCTTACTTTAGGTGGAGGGTTGGGAAAGGTTGAAACTCATCTAGCCCGCCACCTTGTGTGGAGATCAGGAGTTGCGCTTGGCTCTAAAAGCGCAGCATCTTTTCCTGAGCCAAACTTTCCCGCCGTCCTGCAGAACACTTGGAAATTGTCTGTGGCCTTCTTGGCTCGCATAGGCAGCTGCCTCTTACCATTGGTTGGTACTGACTGCACTGACTGGCAGCAGCTCTCCAGGGTTTTAGCAAGGGAGTCTCTTCCAGCCCTACCTAGAGATACCGGGACTCGAACCCAGGATTTTGTTCACACAGAGCAGAGATCCCACCACCGAGCTATGGCCCTTCCCTTAAATCAGGCATAGCCAAACTCGGCCCTCCAGATGTTTTGAGACTACAATTCCCATCACCCCTGACCACTGGTCCTGTTAGCTAGGGATGATGGGAGTTGCAGTCCCAAAACATCTGGGTTTGCCTATGCCTGCCTTAAATAGACCGGTAAGGTTCCAGTCCTCATGGTTCTCAGTTGGTTGGAATGTGGTGCTGATAACATCGAGGTTGCAGATTCAAGCCCTATATGGGACAGCTGCATATTTCTGCATTGCGGGGAGTTGAATGAGATGATCCCAACACTACAAAGCCACTTCCGCCCTGCCAAAGGAGGTGGTGTTGCAGGCTTCCTGCCCCCACCACGCACACGGTGGCTGGCTCTCAGCCTCCGCGCAATTGAGGGAATCCCTGGCCGCGTCAGCCCCTGGACAGTCAATTTGGCTGGCTCGGGGGGGCATGGCCTGCCCCATTTATCGCTGGTGCAGACGGGGATCTCCCTCTTTTGTCACCTCCAGCTGTTCATGCTTTCCCCACCCTCCCACCCTTTAAGGCTTTCGTCCTTGACCTTGCTATGGACCTTGGTTGGTCGCCGTTGAGGGGCCTGGTAGGAATTTTTTCCACTTGGCAAATTGGCACCAGCCACTTGGTTTTCGCCTGCCTCGTAGCAAATCGTCACAACTTTCTTGGTACAGTGGTACCTCGCAAGACGAATGCCTCGCAAGATGGAAAACTCGCAAGACGAAAGGGTTTTTTGTTTTTTGAGCTCCTTCGCAAGACGATTTTCCCTATGGGCTTGCTTCGCAAGATGGAAACGTCTTGCAAGTTTGTTTCCTTTTTCTTAACACCGTTAATACAGTTGCAACTTGACTTCGAGGAGCAACTCATAGCACACGGTGTGGTAGCCTTTTTTGAGGTTTTTGAAGACTTTGGTGATTTTTTGAAGCTTTTCCAAAACTTTTCCGACACCATGCTTCGCAAGACGAAAAAAATCACAAGACGACAAAACTCGCGGAACGAATTAATTTCGTCTTGTGAGGCACCACTGTATTAGCAGTTAGGTATTGGTATGATATTGTTATGTAGATGGAAGAGGGGAGGAAGCGCCATCACCTGCCCCACATATTGAAGGGTATTCCAATAAAGGATTCCGGGGGGCATGGCCCTATCTGAAGCCTATGGAGCTGAGGGCCTAAGGCACACCCCCGAGCAGTGACCCCGGGGGAATTCCTAGTTGATGTGAATCAGCAGGACTCCCCCTACTGGTGGTTAACCCTTCCCGATCTTCAAGCGGACAGACTGAAGCTGGATATAGTCGATTAGGACCAATGCCTAAGCATAGCTGTCAACTTACATATTTGAAAATAAGGGACCAGCAGCCTCGAAAATAAGGAATCGAGCAGCCAAAATAAGGAATCAGCAGCCAAAATAAGGGATTTTCCAAGCACAGGTATGTTCAACTTCTGAGCCCCTCCGAGCCAAAGGCAGAAAGCCCAGCCAGCAGCCAAACAAAGCCTCAAGCGGTGGTTCCCACAGCGCAGCAACCCGGCAAAGGGGATGCAGCAAGGAAAACCACCGTCACCTCTCTGCTGGGAAGCGCTGAGCAAAGGCGAGTCCCCAGGCAACGCAGCCGATTTGATTGGCACAAAGCATGCAAGCTCCACCCTCCAGTCGTTCTTAGACTCCTTATTGGGTGAGCAACGCAGCCAAGCAACACAGTTGGAGCCTCCCTCCTCCCTGGCCGGCAGGGAGGGAGGGAGAGGAGCTGCTTCCTTTGAAACCCGGAAAATTTAAGGGACATCATCAATAAGGGACAGCAGCGGGACACGGCGCTGGGATAAGGGAGTTTCCCGCCAAATAAGGGACAGTTGACAGCTATGTGCCTAAGCCAATACCACTCATCACCTGTAACCAACGAAGTTGTGGCCTTATTTAGCCCATTAACCTTAATAACTGTGTCATGTGTCTTTATTTTCACTGGGGGGGGGGCGGGAACTCACCACGCAATTCTATGATTCTATGAATCAGGCCGTTGGTCCATCTAGTTCAGTATTGTCTACACTGGCTGGCAGCAGCTCTCTCCAGGGTTTCAAGCCACCCTGTGTGAAGATGCCACTTAGAGATTGAACCTCAGACGTTCTGGACGCAAAGCAGTTGTTCCCCCCACCGAGCTATGCATCAGACAGGCAGAGAGAGAAAGTGCCACGACGCAAACTCTTTTTCTTCTGTGATGGACAGCCGGTTCTGCCAATGCCTGACCTTTGCTCTCCCGCTGCTCCTCCCCTAGTACTTGACCTCCTGTCGGTGACGGAGCCCAGGCATATGGCCAATGTGGCCGAGAAGATCCGCACGGAGCTGCTGACCGTCCGTGACCTCTACCTGCTCTCCACCTTCCGCCTGCCCCCCAAGCAAGGCGGGGTGTTATTTGGGCTTTACTACAAGAAGGACAACAGCCGCTGGCTTGAAGCCACAGTGGTGGGCAAGACCAACAAAGGTGAGTGAGAGTGAGGAGACCTAGGATCTGAACCCGCCACCCTGTCCAGGCGCCAGGGGGAAAGAAAAGGGCCCAGAATGTCTCAGGGCCCACCTGCACTGAGCATTTAAAGCAGCATTTGCCACAGCTCCCCTCCTGCAAAGACCCCTGGGAACTGTAGTTTGTTAAAGGCGCCGGGAGTCGTTCAGAGTCCCCCTGTTCCCCTCTGATTCCTGGAGTTGCCTGGGAAGAGAGATCGAGCACTAAGCCGCTCTGAGAATTGTAGGAAGGGGGTCTCCTAAAAACTCTTAGCACCTATAACAAACTACAATTCCCAGATTGGTTGGGGTTTTTTTAAAAAAAAATTGCAAGCCGATTCCTAACTGTTGCTCCAGCTGGGAAAAAAAAGGTCCTGAGCTTAAGTACAGTGGTACCTTGTTTTACGAACAGTCCTGTTAATGAACTACAGTGGTACCTCAGGTCAAGAACTTAATTCATTCCGGAGGTCTGTTCTTAATCTGAAACTGTTCTTAAACTGAAGCACCTCTTTAGCTAATGGGGCCTCCTGCCGCCATCATGCCACCAGAGCAAGATTTCTGTTCTCATCCTGAAACAAAGTTCTTAACCTGAGGTAATATTTCTGGGTTAGCGGAGTCTGTAACCTGAAGCGTCTGTAACCCGAGGTACCACTGTATTCAGTTTACGAACTCTGCAAAACCAGAAGTAGTGTTCTGGTTTGCAAACTTTACCTCAGTCTATGAACGGAAGCCGAAAAGTGGGGCACCGGCAGCAGGAGGCCTCATTAGGGAAACTGCGCCTCAGTTTCAGAATGGATTTGGTTTAAGAACGGACTTCAGGAACAGATTAAGTTCGTAAACCGAGGTACCACTGTAATAAGTTAACTTCTACCTGAAAGAAACGCATCTCCTGACCCAACTTTGTTTTACCAACCTTTTTTCTCCGTAAATAAAACTTTTGTTGTTCAATCAACCCCTGCCTGAGACTCTTGGAATGAAGCCCCCCCCACACACAAGACCCCCCCAAAGATAGCCTGTGGTAAATTGTAGAAATTCGTTTAATTGGTGTGCCGTGTGTCCGCTATACAGTGGTATCTCGGGTTAAGTACTTAATTCGTTCCAGAGGTCTGTTCTTAACCTGAAACTGTTCTTAACCTGAAGCACCACTTTAGCTAATGGGGCCTCCTGCTGCCGCTGTGCCACCGTGTGGTTTCTGTTCTCATCCTGAAGCAAAGTTCTTAACCCGAGGTACTATTTCTGGGTTAGCGGAGTCTGTAAACTGAAGCGTATGTAACCTGAAGCGTATGTAACCCGAGGTACCACTGTATTTAACTGGGGACAGTTATCGGGGTGAATCCATTTACATGTCTAAGGAGTTGGCCATCACAACTATAGCATTTGCAGTCGTACCTTGGAAGTTGAACGGAATCCGTTCCGGAAGTCCGTTTGACTTCCAAAATGTTCAGAACTGAAGCGTGGCTTCTGATTGGCTGCAGGAAACTCCTGCAGCCAATCGGAAGCCACTGAAGCCCCGTCGGACGTTCCGCTTCCAAAAATAGTTCACAAAATGGAACAGTCATTTCCGGGTTTGCGGCGTTTGGGATCCAAAACGTTCGAGAACTAAGCTGTTTCAAAACCAAGGTACGACTGTACACAGCTTTGAACATCATGCCCATCCCTTCTCTTTCTTTCTCTCCCCCCAGTCCACCTCCGATACCTGCGTGCCGACGGGAAGTTGCATTCGGTGAACCTGCAGAACACCAACCTGGTCGATGGGCGCAGCCACACCGCCCTCCTGCGGATGAGCGGCCTGCAAGGTGGCCGCCTCTCGGTGGAGCTTTACGTGGACTGCAAGCTAGTGGACTCCAGCGCCGGGCAGCCTGAGATGGCGCCCCTCGACCCGGAGCAGGTGGAGGCGGTGGAGGTTCGGACGGGACAGAAAGGCTACCTCCGCTCGCAGGTAAGGGAGGAGGAGAACAGCCCAGCTGCTGCCGACGTTCCGTCACCCTTTAGTGTGATCAAGGGAGTGATTGATTGATTGATTGATTGGTTCACAGAAAAGATCACAATATACAAAATCAAAGTTAAAAACAATAACCCAATAACACCCCCCCCCATTATTATTAATTTTTACATAAATGGTGTTCGTTGTTGAACTGCTATAATATGCTGTTTGGGTAAGGCGACTAAAGCTCCAATTAAGGCTTAGAATAAAACCAAACACTTTTTACTTTAGATGTCATCAATATTATGATAGTTTGCCTTTTATATAATACACTGATTTCTCTGATACTTTTCAATGTACAAATGGGATGGGAAGTGAAGGGCGGGGCTATGCAAATGAAAGGTAGGGGCAATACAGAAAGGGGCCATCTTGGTTTGCAAGATCTCTAGGGAGAGTGTGATGATCAGGGCTGACAACTTGGATTATAAAGAACCACTTGGAGAAATCTCTGTGTCGTGTGCTTTGTCAGCCCACTACTTAATGGGGGGGGGCAACTAAGCCCTGCCACACATACTCGCATGACATGATGCACCATTAGAATGGCAATGTCCATCAACTTTGGGGGCCCCCGGCCCCCTCAAATATTTTATTAGGAGTTGGCTCCTGTGGTGCTGTTTTAATTCTCACAATGCCCATAGGATCTTTAAGAGCTGACCTTTCTGTTTCCTCCATAAGATAATGGCTGAAGCTTTTTATTACGTTACGAAGCTGATTTATGTTAACGAAGAAAAATTCAGCCTTCCTCTCTTACAGCACTCCCTCATTTTATTATTAGATTATTATTTATAATTAAATTTGTATTCCACCCTATACCTGTAGATCTCAGGGCGTAAAATTACAATATAAAAACCACAAAGCACATAATAAAAACAAGAACAAAAACCAAGCCAATAATCCACCTCTCCCTTTCCACGACACATTTAAAAATGCATCTTATATTCGTCAGCCAAAGGCTTTGCTGAAGAGGAACATTTTCTCCTAATGGTATATAATGAAGGCTCCAGTTGAGCCTCCCTGGAGAGATCATTCCACAAACAGGGAGCCACCACAGAAAAGACCCGATCTTGTGTTGCAACCCTCCGTACCTCACATGGAGGAAACACACAAAGAAGGACCTCAGAGGAAGACCTCAGGGTCCAGGTTGGTTCATATGGAGAGAGGCGGTCCTTGAGGTATTGAGGTCCTGAGCCGTTTATCCGTACAGCAACCTTGTGAGGTAGGGTTGGGTGAGATAAGTTGACTGGCAAAAGGCAGGCTTCCTCAAACTCGGCCCTCCAGATGTTTTTGGCCTACAACTCCCATGATCCTTAGCTAGCAGGACCAGTGGTCAGGGATGCTGGGAATTGTAGTCTCAAAACATCTGGAGGGCAGAGGTTGAGGAAGCCTGGGGCAAATCAGTATCTGGCCCTCATAAGTCTTTCCCAAGCCATACCCCTGCACCCTCCTATAATGTTTTTGCCAGGCTGGAATGTGTCCTTGAATTCCTCATGATTTAAAATAGCCTGCCCGGAAGAAGAATTCGAGAGGGGTGTTTGCAATAACCAGCCTACCGTACAAAGGGAGGGGGGGCATTGCATTCATTGCTCCTCCCACTTTTGCTTCTGGCTCCACCCACCGCCTGCATGTGGCCCCTGGAAGGCGAATGTGGCCCTTGAACTTTACTAGTCTCACTTGCCCCCATTTAGGGGATTGCAACCTAGGTGTACTGACACTGCTCCTCACCCCCATTTCCATCTTAGGGTTTCTTGGAATCCCTGAAGCTGATTCTTGGAGGTTCAATGAGCCGCGTTGGAGCCTTAAGCGAATGCCCCTTCCAGGGGGATGAATCCATGCAGAACACAGGTAAGGATTTCTTCGGCTTTTCATTTGCACGGCCAGAGCGGGATATTCCGTTCACGTTCAGGATCTGGGCTCAGAGTCCTGTGGAGCATTCTCACTACGGCCGCATTCACACAACCCGTTTAAAGCCGTGTCAGACCGCTTTAACCCCAAAGGATTCTGGGAGCTGCCGTTTGTTCAGGGCGCTAAGAGTTGTAAGGAGACCTCTTATTCCCCACCCACCCCAAGCTACAATTCCCAGAGTGGTTTAACAGTCAATCCAATCTCACAGAGAACTCTGGGAATTGTAGTTCGGGGCTGGGAGGGATAGCAGGGGTTTCCTAAACAATTTCGGTATCTTTAACACATTACAGGTCCCATAATATTTTTGGGGAAGCCAGGGCTGCTTAAAGTGGGATGAGAGCATTTTAAATGGATGCTGTGAATGTGGCCTCTGAGTTACAGTGGAACCTCGGTTGTCTAACATTTCAGAAGTTGAACAATTCGGAACCCAAATGCCAACAACCCTGAAGTGAATGCTTCCGTTTTCGAACGTGCCTCGGAAGTCGAAGCATTTCTCCATTTTTTAAAAAGAAATTTACCAACTGGTAATTGCGCCTCGGTTATTGAACATTTCGGAAGTCGAACGGTCTTCTAAAACGGATTACGTTCGACAACGGAGGATCCACTGTATTCTGATAGCAGAGGCCCACATCCCCGTTTTGAGGCCACCAGCAACTGACAGTGCATTATTGAACTTCTTCAAGTCCTTTCATAGCATCTTATTTCTGTTTTCTTTTCCCTTTCAGTATCCAACGTGATCAATTCCCTCTTTGGTGAGTCTGATGACTTCTCCTTTGTTACCTCCCCCTCATCCATGTGTGTCTCAGAACAAATCTTGTCTTCTTAAGCACAAGCTTTTCCCTCAGTTACAGAGCTTGTTGGGTGGTGCGGGCAATGATGTTCTTGGTTCAAGCATCTTAAGTCTTAAGGCGTGAGTGGGCAAACTAAGGCCTGGGGGCCGGATCCGGCCCAATTGCCTTCTAAATCCGGCCCGTGGATGGTCCAGAAATCAGCGTGTTTTTACATGAGTAGAATGTGTCCTTTTATTTAAAATGCATCTCTGGGTTATTTATGGGGCATAGGAAATCGTTCTCCCCCCCACAAAAAATATAGTCCGGCCCCCCACAAGGTCTGAGGGACAGTGGACCGGCCCCCTGCTGAAAAAGCTTGCGGACCCCTGTGAGGTGTTACTAGCAGTACATAAAGCCCTTAACAGCTTGGGACTAGTTTACCTGCGGAGATTGCTTTACCCCAAATATTCCCATTTGATAGCTTTGATCAGTGGAACCGGTTCTGTTACACGTGCCACATAATACTCATTCTGCATTTGTAAGAGGTTAATCTTTTAGCTGGGCAGCACCTGAACTGTTGACGTCAGGCAGACACCTTTGCGATACACTTTTCAGTGCCTGCTAAAAACATCTTTGTTTCGGCAACCCTATCCAGACCTGTAGAAGACTGGCCTGTGTTTTGACCTGGCTTTTTAGATTATCAACGATCTTAATTATTTTCCAAATGTTTTAAACGGTTGCTTTCTTGCTGATGATTTCAGCATTTCTTTCAGCATTTGTAAAACACCTTCTGAGGTGGTTTTTCTTGTACATAAATGGATTTTCCATAAAAATAAATAAGTCGAGGCAATTGACTTTCCCCCATTGTTGTGACAGGGGAGCAAACCAGGGCCCTTGTGAAACAACTCACCCTTTTCAACCAGATCCTGATGGAACTTCAGGAGGACATGAGAGACCAGGTGAGAGGGGGACAATAAGTCCAGGTAAGGTCAACCTGGGGGGGGGGGATACAACTTTGCAAAAAAAATAAAATAAATCTCAACCACTTTTGTGTCTGTCTGTATTTTCACCTTTTGAAATATGGCAACCCTACACTGAAAACTTTTTATATTCGGTCAGAGTCAAAGAATACATCTTTTCAAAATAGCTACTGTTATGTACTGAAGTTCTCACCCTGGGCCAGCAGGGGGATGCTGTAGATAGTTTTCACTCAGGTCCGCATATGCAAATAAGGAATTGAAAGTGACGTTCAGTGATTGGATAGTTACAGAAAGTTGTTACTGTTGCGTTGTAGTTGAGCTCTATATAAGCAGGTTGGGTGAACCCTTCAGTTCTGTTCTGTTCTGGCCTGTGAATAAACAAGAGCTGTCTGAAGAATCGCTGTGTCGTCTGATATGTTCACCCACAACTTCACAGCTACCCGATTTCTTATTTTTAACTTTAAATATTTTTTCCCCTTTATTGTTTGGTTTGCTGCACAGTTGTTGCAAACTACTCTGCTGCCCCATTTCCTTGTCCATTGCTCCAGCGCCCCATCTGCGGCACACTCCATTGCACACACAGTGATGTGTCTCTGTTCTTCCCAGGTGAAGGAGATGTCTTTGATCCGAAACACCATCATGGAATGTCAGGTGTGCGGTGAGTGCCGAGGGAGGGGACTGGGTGGGAAAGACTGAATGGCGTGAAATTGGGTCCTTTCCTGGACTGTGAGGCAAGCACCATTCATGATTATATCTTGGGCTGTAAGTTATGTGAAATTCCGAGCACTAAATACTTAAAGAGACCCCTTGAGTCTATTGCCACATTTAGCAACATCGATAAAATCTATTACCTGCTGTCTGGCATGGACAAACTGGTTATATTTAACACAGTGAAGTTTGTGCTAAAAGCCTCTCAGCTCAGGAAAGCCCTAAAGTCCTGTCTTGCACACAGAGTTGTCCGCCATTTGTGTATATCTGTGAAGTTTTCTAATGTTTTAAACATATGTGCTATAATCAGTGCTCTTTTCCCTAACAAAAATGTTTAGAGGTACTCTCATTTTGACTCAAGAAAATCACCATTTTATAGTTCAAATCGGGGAAAATGAATACAGTAAATGGACAAATGGGACGCGGGTGGCGCTGTGGGTAAAAGCCTCAGCGCCTAGGGCTTGCCGATCGAAAGGTCAGTGGTTCGAATCCCCGCGGCGGGGTGCGCTCCCACTGCTCGGTCCCAGCGCCTGCCAACCTAGCAGTTCGAAAGCACCCCCGGGTGCAAGTAGATAAATAGGGACCGCTTACTGGCGGGAAGGTAAACGGCGTTTCCGTGTGCTGCGCTGGCTCGCCAGATGCAGCTTGTCACGCTGGCCACGTGACCTGGAAGTGTCTCCGGACAGCGCTGGCCCCCGGCCTCTTAAGTGAGATGGGCGCACAACCCTAGAGTCTGGCAAGACTGGCCCGTACGGGCAGGGGTACCTTTACCTTTTTAAATGGACAAAAGTACAAAGATTCACAAAATGGTTAGAGGCATGTGTCCCCCTGCGTCATCCTAGCACAGCCTTCTGGGGTGGGTGGGTCACTTGCCTTATTATTATTATTATTATTATTATTATTATTATTATTATTACCACCATGCCCATCTGACTGGGTTACCCCAGCCACTGTGGGCAGCTTTCAACATATATAAAAATATAATGAAACATCAAACATAAAAAAAATTCCCTATACAGGGCTGCCTTCAGATATTTTCTAAAGGTTGTTTATTTCCTTGGCTCGGGGGTTGAATAACACCATACCCTCCAACAATTCTCTGATGAAAATAGGGACGTCCTAGGGAAAAGTAGGACATTCTGGGATCAAATCAGAAACTGGGACGGCTTCTGTAAATCCGGGACTGTCCCTGGAAAATAGGGGCACTTGGTGGGTCTGCAATAGGACTGGACTATGGGCCCAGAGCAAATTCCCAACCCTTAGTGCAGGCTCTGGTTGTCAGCATCCTTCCCCTTACTATTCCTTTGCTCCAGTATTCAGTGACTTGACCCCTCCCTACCATCATTTCCCCTCCTTCCCTCGGCAGGGTTTCACGAACACCGCTCCCGCTGCAACCCAAATCCTTGCTTCAGCGGCGTCGACTGCATGGAGACCTACGAGTACCCGGGCTACCGTTGCGGACCTTGTCCGCCAGGCTTTGAAGGCAACGGCACCCACTGCACCGACATCAACGAGGTAAGCACGGTAGTTTTAGCGTCATTCAGCTAGGAATTTGGCCGTCCTGAGGCTGAGGTTTAGCTGCCAGCCAGATTCATCATCCTCTGTGCTGCAGTCGACACGGTCGTATTCAGATCTCGGTGACCTCGCAGTTTCCAGCTCGATGCCAAATCAGATTTGTCATTCTTTGGCAAAGAGTTTTATTCCACCACAAACTCTTAGGCTGATTTACAGATGATCTTGGTTAATGGTCGCCTGCCTTTTCTAAGGTCAAGTGTTTCCTTTGTTCGGTTTCTTTCCTTGGGCAAGAACTCTGAACGATTTTTGCCTGCTGTTAACTCTTCTCTTTTTGTGTGTGTTGAATAATTCCCCCCCCCCCCCAATTTTTTTAAATGGTTTTCCAAATTTATAATAAACACAAAAAGAAAACATACAACAAACAAACAAACAAACAAACAAACAAACATATATCTTAACTGTTAGAATCCCACTTTAAATAACATTGTTAGGTGACTTCCTCAGATCCCTCCTAACTGTGTTTCCATAATACTCATTTTAGCGGTTTTCCAATATCCACTTTCAAATAAAATTAACTTGTTCCATTAACATCTTTCTTTCTTTTCACAATGCTCTCAATCCATAATGTTAAACAATCAATCTATTTCACTCCTAGGCCAATTTGGTACTTACAAGTAGTTCTACTTAATTTATGTTTGAGTATCTAGCCAAATAGTCCTTAAATTTCTTCCATTCTTCTTGATGCGCCTCTTCCTTCCGATCGCAGATTCTTCCGATCAGGTCAGCCAGCTCCAAAAAAATCCATCACCTTCATCTACCTTAATTTTTATTTGATTTCAAGAAAACAAAACAGAGGAACTTCTAGTAAACACACCTAACAGAATCTTGCTACCGACACAGCAATGCAAATCTTTATTACGGTCATAGACCAGCATTAACGCTACCAACACAGAGTCACAGCAAATGATGACATTATCTTGGAATAATTGCCAGTTTTGTGTGATTATTATGCATCAGTATAACCCGTCAAAAGCAAGTTGTGGGTGTTGGAAGGGCCTGAGAATTTCGCAAAACCTAATAACCAAAGTGATTATTTAAAAAAAATGAGGTAAGTGGGTAGCATGGTGTTGAGGGTTGGTGCCAATTTGAAGAGGAAGGACTCACAATCAAGGTCTCCTGTCGTCCACAGTGTGCCCATGCCAACCCCTGCTTCCCTGGATCCAAATGTCTCAACACGGCACCCGGTTTCCGCTGTGAACCCTGCCCGCCCGGCTACAAGGGGAACCTCATATCTGGAGTAGGGGCAGACTACGCCAAAGCCAGCAAACAGGTGAGGGATTTTTTTGGGGGTGTGTGTGTGTGTTTTTTATATAAAACCAAGATTGCCCAAGGGGTTATATTCCTTTGCCCCAGGCACATGGTGGAACTGGCACCATTACTGGTGCTGCAAAATCCTCGTTCCCCATTTGTAAGAAACTAATCTTTTCCAGTAGCAGCAACTACACTTGGGAACTCCCTGCCTATTGACACCAAAGAGGGGTGTTTGCCACACTCTTTTCTTCTAAAAAAGTTTTGGCTTAGGGACTTGCCGATCAGAAGGTCGGCGGTTCGAATCCCTGCAATGGGGTGAGCTCCCGTTGCTCGGTCCCTGCTCCTGCCAACCTAGCAGTTTGAAAGCACGTCAAAGTGCAAGTAGATAAATAGGTACCACCAGTGGCGTAGCGTGGGTTGTCAGCACCCGGGGCAAGGCAAGTAATTTGCGCCCCCTAACCCATGGATTTGCGCCCCCTAACCCTAACCCCCAGATGTTGCGCCAGGTGCGGCCGACCCCCCCTGCACCCCCCACGCTACGCCACAGCTCCCATCCTCTCATAGCTGGAGGTGCCGGCGACTCAACCTGGGGGCCTTTTGCAAGGAAAGCAGCACTCTCCCATGCAGCCACGAACTGTAGTAGACCGGCTCTTTTGAGAAGCAAGGCGGCCTCAGCTGAGGGACGTGGCTGGTCTCTGCAGGGGAAGGAAAGGAAGAGACCGCGGGGTCTTTTTCTTCCAGGCATCCGTCCAAGAAGGAGCGCCTGCCTCTGGTTTAAACCTCGCTCACCAAAAGAGTTGCAGATCCAGCCGGGGCCGCGCGCGCTTTCCTGAGCGGGAAAGCAAATGCGGGGGAAAGTCTCCTGAGAGGCGCCCTCCCTGCTCTCAGAATGGCAGGATGATGAGAGGCGCCCTCGAAGGAACAAGAGACCCGGGAAATCCACCTCCCACTGAACTGAGCTGGGGTGGGTGGGGGGGACTTAATTGGAAAGAGGATCGCAGCTTCCTCGAAGGGAGCCTTGGACCTTGAAGCTTGCTGCTGGCAGGGTGGCTTTTTGCGGTCACCCCAATTTGGGGCGCAAATACCCGGCAGCTTCGCCCCGCAACCCCCGCGAAGATGCGGCTTGGGGGGCGCGCGCGCGTCTCCGCCTGACTCTCTCTCTCGCCCCCTCCCTGGAGCGTTGCAGTGAGAAAGGGAGAGTCTCCTGCTCGGCTGCCGCTCTTTCTCTCCACGTGTCCGCCGCCAGAGGCAGCAGCGTCGCCGGCGGGCGGCCGTGCCTGTGCGAGCAAGTCTGGCGGCGGAATGGTGGCGAGGTGCTGCGGCTGCCGCCGGGCCCTGGCGGTGGTGCCTCCCGGCGCGCTCTGCCTGGGCACAGCGCTCAGCGGGCTCTTCAGCTTCGGCTTCTTGGCCGCGGCCCTGGTGCTACAGCCTGCGCCCGAGGCTCTTCGGAGACTCCGGAGGCGGCGAGCGCGCCCCCCCAGATGTTGCGCCCGGTGCGGCCGGCCCCCCCTGCACCCCCCACGCTACGCCACTGGGTACCACTCTGGCAGGAAGGTAAACGGCGTTTCCATGCGCCGCTCTGGTTCGCCAGAAGCGGCTTAGTCATGCTGGCCACATGACCCAGAAGCTGTATGCCGGCTCCCTTGGCCAGTAAAGCGAGATGAGCGCCACAACCCCCAGAGTCAGCCACGACTGGACCTAATGGTCAGGGGTCCCTTTACCTTTACCTTTTATCCAGACACGTATAATGTTGTCACGTTTTTATCTTATTGTTCATTTTAATTACCTTTCAAGTGTGTTTTTAGCTGTGTTTCAACAATCATTTAGTGTTTTATTCTTTTTGTAAACCACTCTGAGGTGTTTTCTTACATGTGCTGTTAGCTATTACGACAGTCGATTTATTGATCACCTTCTAAGGCACCGTCTCAGGGACACGGGTGGTGCTGTGGGTTAAACCACAGAGCCTAGGACTTGCTGATCAGAAGGTCAGCGGTTCGAATCCCCGTGACGGGGTGAGCTCCTGTTGCTCGGTCCCTGCTCCTGCCCACCTAGCAGTTCGAAAGCACGTCAAAGTGCAAGTAGATAAATAGGTACCGCTCTGGCAGGAAGGTAAACAGTGTTTCCGTGTGCTGCTCTGGTTCGCCAGAAGCGGCTTAGTCATGCTGGCCACATGACCCGGAAGCTGTACGCCGGCTCCCTCGGCCAGTAAAGCGAGATGAGCGCCGCAACCCCAGAGTCGGTCACGACTGGACCTAATGGTCAGGGGTCCCTTTACCTTTACCTTAAGGCACCGTCTAAAGACGATTTCCACATAAGGCAATTTAAAACAGTTAAAAAGGCAAAAACAACAGACGGGTTTAAAATTGGACTAAAACCGTTGCAAGTGGATGCTTGTGGGCGATTGAGCGATATATAAATTTTGTGCAATAAATCAATAACGAATAGATGAATAAGCAAAGGTTCCAATAAATAACAACTCGAGAGGGGCCTTTATTTCTTTATGTATTGCATTTATATATCAAAACGAACTCTCTCGTCCCTCCAGACTTGCACAGACATTGACGAATGCAATGATGGGAACAATGGCGGATGTGACCCCAACGCCATCTGTACCAATACAGTGGTGAGTCTGTCTAGGGTGAAGAAGTGGGGTCCACCATGTGAAAACAGGCCCCAGGGACTGAAGAGGCTACGGTTACTTGCCCAGGCTGTCCTTACTCTACCGGGACTGGTTCAGGTTCTTGTATTGATTTGCAAGGCCCTGAACAATTTGGATCCAGGATACTTCAAGGATCACCTGATCCTTTATTTCCCTGCCCAACCAGGGAGCTGTTTGGGGGAGCCACTGCTAGGGGTCCACCATGCTAGGGGTCTCCCATGCCTCATATAAACGTCCACACGCTCCAACACTTTGAGGCCAAAATCCTGGACACCGTCTTCCCGGTTGCCACTTTCTCGTTTTTTT
Source organism: Podarcis muralis (assembly GCF_964188315.1). NCBI lineage: Eukaryota > Metazoa > Chordata > Lepidosauria > Squamata > Lacertidae > Podarcis > Podarcis muralis. The sequence continues at coordinate 9,757,864 of NC_135670.1, read as the reverse complement.
AATCACAAGAGCACGGCAGCCATTTTGGTTCTTGCATTCTCATACAATTTCACACTGTGGCTTCCCCTCCTAAAAAAAGCACTTTTGGAGTGCGGCGCCCCAGAATGCATGTTTTTGGGTGCCGCACGAAGGTTGCGGCCACGAAAAAAGCATATTTTTTTTTGCTGGGGGCGAGAATCATGCCACAAAATCACATGAGATCAAGGCAACCAAAATGGCAACCGTTCTCTCACAGTAAAAAAATGGGATGTTCCAGTTTTTCTGTGACACTTGGGGGCATGCACATCTTGTATCCATCAGAACCTGTGCATTCAGGAGTGTGGGTCCAATTTTGCGCAGTTCCCTTCCAGCTGAAGTCAAACAGTCCCCTTCCCTGTTGAACTTCCAGCTGAGCAGGGCTTGTGAGGGGTGAGGCCGAGGGAGAGCCCTGAGAGCATCGGAGCCAACTCCTAGGGGCCGAGGTCCCTTCGCCCCCAAAGTTGATGGGCATTGTTATTTAAATAGTGTGTGCGTGCCACATTCATTATGCAAAAGGAGGGTTGCTGGAGGGGGGAGAGGCCACATTTGGCCCCTGGGCTCAGAGTTCCTCACCCCTGCTGTAAGGTAAACTATTGATGATCCCTCATATTGGAGGCTGAGAAAGAGCGGCTTGCCTAAGGCTGCTTAAGTGGGTTTGTGGGACTGGCTCTGAAGATTCCTTTGTTCCTATTTGAACTACAGTGGTACCTCGGGTTAAGAACTTAATTCGTTCTGGAGGTCCGTTCTTAACCTGAAACTGTACTTAACCTGAAGCACCACTTTAGCTAATGGGGCCTCCCGCTGCTGCTGCGCCGCTGGAGCACGATTTCTGTTCTCATCCTGAAGCAAAGTTCTTAACCCGAGGTACTATTTCTGGGTTAGTGGAGTCTGTAACCTGAAGCGTATGTAACCTGAGGTACCACTGTAGTCCTTTAAAACCACGAGGACTGGAATCTTGGTTTCTTTTTGGGTGCAGGACTGTGGCTCAGTGGGAGAGCACCCTCCTTGCATGCAGAAAAGGTCCCAGGTTCAATCCCCAACATATCCAGGTAGGGCTGGGGATATCTGCCCCCTCTTGCTTGGAATCCTGGACAGCTGCTGCCAGTCAGTGTTGACACTACTGAGTTAGATGGACCAACAGTGTTCCACGTTTCTGCAAAAAAACCAACACACACAAAAACCACATTTCCTTTTCGTTTTGTTTCCCTTGGTAGGGATCCTACAAATGTGGGCCTTGCAAGTCGGGTTTTGTGGGGAACCAGAACGGGAGCTGCACCCCGCAGAAGACCTGCCAGAGCCCCAGCCACAACCCCTGCGACATCAATGGATACTGCCTCTTCGAACGCAACGGGGACGTTTCCTGCGCGGTGAGGCAAAATTGGGGCGAATGCATTTAGGGGTGCCATATTGTTGAGCTTTTTTTGCCAAATTTGAAAATGATGTTTTTGAGCTATCTCCAAAACCACATTTCTTGTGATTTCCCCTGGACACTGCTTCCTAATGCAGTATTCTGGGTGTATGGCAACTCTACGTACATTTAAAGTGCTATGATGCTAGTTTAAACAGGCATGGCTTCCCCCAAAGAATTCTGGGAAATGTACTTTGTTACGTGAGCTGTGAGTTGTTTGTTGTTGTTTAGTCGTTTAGTCGTGTCCGACTCTTCGTCACCCCCTGGACCAGAGCACGCCAGGCACTTCTGTCTTCCACTGCCTCCCGCAGTTTGGTCAAACTCATGCTGGTAGCTTCGAGAACACTGTCCCACCATCTCGTCCTCTGTCGTCCCCTTCTCCTTGTGCCCTCCATCTTTCCCAGCATCAGGGTCTTTTCCAGGGAGTCTTCTCTTCTCATGAGGTGGCCAAAGTCTTGGAGCCTCATCTTCAGGATCTGTCCTTCCAGTGAGCACTCAGGGCTGATTTCCTTCAGAATGGAGAGGTTTGATCTTCTTGCAGTCCATGGGACTTTCAAGAGTTGTTAGGAAGTCCCTATTCCCCTCACAGAACTACAAATACCAGCATTCCCTGAGAAGAAGGATTGTGTGTTAAACCACTCTGGGAATTGTAGCCCAGTGAAGGGAATAGGAATACAACTCTCAGCAACCTTAACAAACTTCACCTCCCAGAATTCTCTGCGGGATGCCATGGTAGTTCAAAGGGTCATCCTTGTGCTTCAAATGTATGGTGTGGACTTGCAAGTTGCCCCTGCTTTCCATTGGCTCTGGCGCCACCTACTGTTGGCCTTCCATCTTGCCACCATTGCAAAGCGGCCGAGAGACTTCTCTCGCACAACACAAATCAGTCTGCCTCCTTTCCCCCAGCTCTGCAGTGTCTTTTTTTGTGTCGGAACTGATCCTGTGTTCATACAGATTTCATTCCATGGGCATCTACAGGGTTCCCCCCCGGGGGGGTCAGGGGACGAGGTGTGCGACAAAGTAAAAAACAGAAAAGGGGGAGCAGGCGAATTGTTTCTACCCCACCTCCAAATTAGAAGAATCCGTACATTTTATTTATCTACTTATTTACTGCAGTTATAGCCCACCTTTTCTCCAAGGGGGTCAAGGGGGCGGGTATACTTCTGTTTCTTATTTTAGCGTCACAACAACCCTGTGAGGCAGGTTAGGCTGGGAGTGAGGAATAATAATAATAATAATAATAATAATAATAATAATAATAATAATAATAATTTATTTATACCCCGCCCATCTGGCTGGGCTTCCCCAGCCACTCTGGGCGGCTTCCAACAAAATATTAGAATACAGTAATGCATCAAACATTAAAAGCTTCCCTGAACAGGGCTGCCTTCAGATGTCTTCTAAAAGTCTGGTAGTTGTTGTTCTCTTTGACATCTGGTGGGAGGGCGTTCCACAGGGCAGGTGCCACTACCAAGAAGGCCCTCTGCCTGGTTCCTTGTAACTTGGCTTCTCACAGTAAGGGAACCGCCAGAAGGCCCTCGGAGCTGGACCTCAGTGTCCGGGCTGGATGATGGGGGTGGAGACGCTCCTTCAGGTATACTGGGCCAAGGCCCTTTAGGGCTTTCAAGGTCAGCACCAACACTTTGAATTGTGCTCGGAAACGTACTGGGAGCCAATGTAGGTCTTTCAGGACCGGTGTTATGTGGTCTCGGCGGCCGCCCCCAGTCACCAGTCTAGCTGCCGCATTCTGGATTAGTTGTAGCTTCCGGGTCACCCAATGAGGTCACCCAATGAGCTTCATGACCTGGTAGGGATTTCTCAGGTCCCAGTCCTGCACTCTAACCACTGCACCACACTGCCTTTTTGCCTTGTACCTCAGGTTCTACGATTTCTAGAAGCTAGCTCTTCTTTTCAATGAAGGCTGAAATCGACAGATTATTATTATTCATATGAGGCGGGGGGCAAATGTCCCCATGCCCCCAACTTGCAGGCAGTCGGGGACATGGGGGCTGATACCTGTAGTACCAGTTGTTGCAAAAATATTGTTTCCTCTTTGGCTTCCCAGTGCAGCGTGGGTTGGGCCGGGAACGGCAATGTGTGCGGACGCGACACCGACATCGATGGCTACCCAGACGAGCCTTTGCCCTGCATTGATAACAACAAGCACTGCTCCAAGGTAAGATGTGGCGGCAGGAGGAACCAAAGGGCCTATCGATGGCTACTAGCCACGTTGGCTATACTCTGCCTCCACAGTCTGAGAGAGTAATGCTTCTGAATACCAGTTCCTGGAAACCACAGGAGGGGTGAGTGCTGTTATATGTGTCTTAAAGGTAAAGGGACCCCTGACCATTAGGTCCAGTCATGGCCGACTCTGGGGTTGCGGCACTCATCTCGCTTTATTGGCCAAGGGAGCCGGCGTACAGCTTCCGGGTCATGTGGCCAGCATGACTAAGCCGCTTCTGGCGAACCAGAGCAGCGCACGGAAACACCGTTTACCTTCCTGCTGGAGCAGTACCTCTTTATCTACTTGCACTTTGACGTGCTTTCGAACTGCTAGGTTGGCAGGAGCAGGGACCGAGCAACGGGAGCTCACCCCGTCACAGGGATTCGAACTGCCGACCTTCTGATCGGCAAGTCCTAGGCTCTGTGGTTTAACCCACAGCACCACCATATATATGTGTGTCTTATATATATATTTAATCAAAGTATTACTCTCCTGACATATCTTCCTATATACATAAAAATGTAAGCCTGTCGTCATGCAGCTGCTGTTGGAGAATTAAAACCCCATTTAAATCATCCCTTTGTTCAGAAACACGAGGACTGAAATCATAGAATTATGTTTTAAGGGAAAAGCTATAGCTCAGGGGGTAGAGTTTGTGCTATGTGTGCAGGATGTGGCAGGTTTGGTCCCCGGCATCTCCACCGAGGACTGGGGAAAACGTATGTCGGAAACCCTGAACAGTCGCAGCCGGTTAGGGATTTCTTCTGACTTGCCCCACCCTCCACCTTGCCCCGTTTCACGCAGGACAACTGCCGGCTCACGCCGAACTCGGGTCAAGAGGATGCTGACAACGATGGCATCGGGGACCAGTGTGACGACGACGCAGATGGCGATGGGATCAAGAACGTGGAGGTAGGCCCAAGCGCAACTTCCTACTCAGGCTGGATGTATCAGACAAGAGCGAGGGTAGGGGACCTTTTCTGGCCAAGGGCCACATTACACTCGTGGGCAACCTCCCAGGGGCCGCTTACCAAGCTGGGTGCAGCCAGAGACACACTCCATCTTTCCATCTAGGCAAGCACAAGGTATTATCCCAGTCCAAGTACTTGTTCCAACTAGGTAGAACCACAGGGGATGGGCAGCTTTTAATGTTTAATAGACTATTGTATTTTAATATTTTGTTGGAAGCCTCCCAGAGGGGCTGGGGAAACCCAGCTAGATGGGCAGGGTATAAATTATTATTATTATTATTACCGTATTTTTTGCCCTATAGGACGCACTTTTTCCCCTCCAAAAATGAAGGGGAAATGTGTGTGCGTCCTATGGGGCGAATGCAAGCTTTCGTTGAAGCCTGGAGAGCGAGAGGGGTCGGTGCGCACCGACCCCTCATGCTCTCCAGGCTTTGCACACCTCTCCCCAAGCAGCGGGAGCTCAGCGCGTCCAGGCTTCGCGGACCTCTCTGCAAGCAGCGGGAGCGCTCCTGCTGCTTGAGGAGAGTTGCCTGCATGCTGAAGCCTGCGTGCGCTTAGCTCAGCGCGTCCAGGCTTCACACACCTCTCAGCAAGCAGCGGGAGCGCTCCCACTGCTTTTAGAGAGCTGCCTGTTTGGGGGCTGGGGTCGGGGGAAGCTTGAGCTTCCCCCACACCATCCCCGCGCCTGGGGGGAAAATAATTCTCCCCCCCCTTTATTTCCCCCCCAAAAAAACCTAGGTGCGCCTTATGGGACGGTGCGTCCTATAGGGCGAAAAATACGGTATTTATTGTGCAGAGGAAGGCTGGTGAAGGGTGTGGCCAGGGAAAAGGGAGTGTGGCTGGATCAGAGTACCATGCGTCAGACAGAGAGGGCAATTGGGCCCTTGGCCTGAGGCGTCCCATCCCTAGAAGCATTAAGGATATAGGCTCTTAGACCTTCTTATCCCATATACAACACTCCCCTATTTCTAGCCCCTTTGCAAAGGATCAGACCAGACACTGCAAAGTATGTTTAGAACGCTTTACTTACAGATTCAAGGTCTCAGTCATGCTTTGTTCCATGCAGCAGCAAGGATAACGCAGGCAAAATGCTCTTGGGTAGAAAATGCAGAATATAGTTCCAAACACATGCTGCAAACTTGGGAGCGAGCTCACACATGTCTGTCTTGGTGGACTGCATGATGAGAGGGGGGGGGGTAGAAAGTCTCCGTCTCCAGAGGAGAGGGGGTGTGACCTAGCTGAGTCTATCTAGCAATGCAACTCTGTGGTTGTTTACCCCCTTCATGCACTAACTAACAGCAACGCATAGTTATGTTTGACTGCAACCTTCCACAAAAGGAACATCAGGAAACGGGGCAGAAGAACCAGCATTGCAATCAGGAAAGCTCAGGCGATGTTCCCCATGTCTGAATTCACCTTTCTCTCTCTCTTGTGCCCTGGTCATAGGACAACTGCCGTCTCTTCCCCAATAAAGACCAGCAGAATTCAGACACGGATTCCTTTGGGGATGCTTGTGATAACTGCCCCAACGTACCCAACAATGACCAGAAGGACACAGACGGCAACGGGGAGGGGGACGCATGCGACAATGACATCGACGGTGACGGTGAGTGGAAGGGTAAAATTGTGGTAGAGTTCGTATGGCTGGCTTCGTCATACAGGTGGAGCCAGCACCCAGCAAAGCTAAGGACAGACGGATGGGTCTTCTTTCCATTCCATGCCCATTTTTTCATACATATAGTCATAGTTCTGTCCTGTCCTGTTTTCTGGGGTTTAAGAAATATGGAAGCCCTCCCCAAAAGGGGAAATAACACTTATTTATTTCCTTCAGGTCTTTGTACACCACCCTTTAGCCAAAAAAGGATCTCCTAGAGTGGTTTCCAAAGATCAATATTAAGATTGCAATCTAAGAAAACGCACAGCACGTGAGGAAAAGGGAATGGGAGGGAGGAGGAAAGGCCAAGCCCAGGCACAGGTTTCTCAGGTTATGGTTTTTATAACACATTTAATATGTCTGATAGGAGAAAACAAATTTAACAACCGGTACAGAAGCATGACGACACATGCTCTAAGGATGTTTGGTTTTTTAAATAATAATTTTAAAAAGCTATTGGGAAGCAATTCAACTTAATTAATTGTATCCTGGAGAGCTGCTGCCTGTCAGTGTAGACAATGCTAAGCTAGATGGACTCGGTTTAAGGCACTTTCCTGTGCTCCTATGAAACAGCCCCTTTCCCCCTCTCCCTTTCCGTAGGAATTCCCAATGGGCTTGACAATTGCCCCAAAGTGCCCAACCCGCTGCAGACGGATCGCGACGAAGACGGCGTGGGAGACGCCTGTGACAGTTGTCCTGAGATCAGTAACCCTACTCAGGTATGAGCCTTGTAACATCCTACAGTTCCCGGGATCCTTAGGCAGTGGTGTCCAAACTATTTTCAAAGAGGGCCGTGAGGGCCAACCAAACGGCCAACCAAAGTTGTTAACCTTTTTTTAGGATTGAAGTTGTTGAGGGTTTTTTTTTTAGGATTTTAACCCAGGAAATAAACTGCCACAGGGGCTGGATTAAACCGACCGGCAGACCGGATTGGGAACCCTAAACGGACTTTGGACATGCCTGCAGTTTAAGGGAAGCCATGGCGATTCAAATGACATCATCATGCTTTAAATGTGCGGTGAAGATGAGAGGGGCGTTTGCGTGTGACTCCAGGGATGCTCGTTTGCTTACTCACCTGAGGACATGCTCTCTTTCAGACAGATGCGGACAGCGACCTGGTGGGTGACGTCTGCGACACGAACGTGGACAGGTGAGGAAAAAGCAAAACGAAAACCCAAACCTAAAACCATCATCTCAGAATCTATAGGGATGATGCATAAATGCATCATCTCAGAATCTATAGGGATATTGTCTGTTTGTCCTTCTATGTATTCAGATACCTGTTAAGATATCATTACCAAATTTGGCAAGATGGCCCCTGATATCAAGGAGCAGGTTGGGGTCTATGTTTGGACCCCATTTTGAATCAATTTGGTATTTTGAATTCACTGCTATTTTCCCAGTGCTGTTTTTCTAGAAAAAGAGATACTTCGGCCCAGTATACCTGAAGGAACATCTCCACCCCGGTTGTTCAACCCAGACACTGAGGTCCACCTCCAAGGGCCTTCTGGCGGTTCCCTCCCTGCGAGAAGTGAGGTTGCAGGGAACCAGGCACAGGGCCTTATTGGTAGTGGCACCTGCCCTCAGATGTCAAGGAAATAAATAACTCTACAACTGAAGGCAGCACCGAAGATTTTAATGTTCTATGTTTTATCATGTTTCTCTATATACTGGAAGGCCGCTCAGAGTGGCTGGCGCAACCCAGTCAGATGGGCAGGTTACAAATAATAAAATTGTTGTTGTTGTTCAGTGATGGCGACGGTCACCAGGACACGAAAGACAACTGTGCAGAGATCCCCAACAGCTCCCAGCTCGATTCAGACAATGATGGGCTTGGAGATGAGTGTGACAATGATGACGACAACGACGGGATCCCCGATTATGTGCCCCCGGGCCCTGACAACTGCCGTCTCGTCCCTAATCCCAACCAGAAGGATTCTGATGGTGAGCGTGGGATAATTTAAAGTGGAAACCGCCCAGAATTCTTTATGTCAATGGCACCAGCCACAAAATGGCTGCTGCAGCATTGGGGGGGGGGGGAGGTATGGCACGACACAAAATGGATGCCCTGCTATGTGGCGTAGCACAAAATGGCTGCCGCACCTCAGAGAGCAAAAAAAAGAGACAGGACCACAAATTTTTGAGGGGATGTTGCCTCCATTCAGTGCGTGAAAAGGCACCTACATCCACCGCCGCTGGTCTCGCTCGCAGAAAGAAGCTCTTTACACCTCTCCTTTGTACAGAACAGAGACAACATCTGTTTACTGAGACCTTTTTGAGGCACCATAGGAGGAGGAGGAGTGTTTCACACTGGCGGTCCCCAGACTGCCTCCTTCTCAAAGAGTAGTGCCTTGAAGGGAGCACACAGAATTGCAGATGAAATTGGACTTATTGGACCTGTGGATGTGGCTAGACTCCAGCTCCCATCAACCCTGGCCAGCAGGGCCAATGGTCAGGGATGATGGGAGTTGTAGTGACATCTAGAGAGACACAGGTTCACCACCCATCTCAGATCCGACCTCACAGGGTTGTTGTGAGGATTGAAACAGAATATTGGGGAGGGGGAGAACCTTATACGCTACCCCAAACTAAGATTATTGCTCACTTCCCCACTCAGATCATGAACACCACAACCAAGGCAGGCCAGAGGTTGCAGGTCTTCAGCTCCTTCAGCCATCGGGGTTAATGGGAACTGTAGTCCAGCAACATCTGGGGCGATCCAGGCTCCCCACTCCTGTCCTAGACCAGTCATGCCCCAACCAATCAGGAATCCCATATCCAATGCACTTAAAGGTAAAGGGACCCCTGACCATTAGGCCCAGTCGCAGACGACTCTGGGGTTGCGGCGCTCATCTCGCTTTATTGGCTGAGGAAGGCGGCATACAGTTTCTGGGTCATGTGGCCAGCATGACTAAGCCGCTTCTGGCGAACCAGAGCAGTGCACGGAAATGCCGTTTACCTTCCTGCCAGAGTGGTACCTACTTATCTACTTGCACTTTGAGGTGCTTTTGAACTGCTAGGTTGGCAGAAGCAGGGACCGAGCAACGGGAGCTCACCCCGTCGCAGGGATTCGAACCACCGACCTTCTGATCGGCAAGCCCTAGGCTCTGTGGTTTAACCCACAGTGCCACCCGCGTCCCTTATCCAATGCACTTACAGAGGTATAAAGCAGGGATGGGGAACCCCTGGCCCTCCAGGTGTTGTTGGACACCAATTCCCATCAGCCCCAGCCAGCAGGACCAGTGTTCAGGGATGATGGGGGATGTAGTCCATCTGGAGGACCACACTTCCCCCACGCCTGATAGGTATGAATATGGCGAAACATCTTCCAACGTGCTTTAGTGGCTGGGCCTTCACCGTCCTTTGCTCTTCGCGCAGGCAATGGCGTAGGGGATGTGTGCGAGGAGGACTTTGACAACGACACAGTGGCTGACCCGCTAGATGTCTGCCCGGAGAGCTCCGAGGTGACGCTGACCGACTTCCGTGCCTACCAGACGGTCATCCTGGATCCCGAGGGCGACGCCCAGATCGATCCCAATTGGGTGGTTCTCAATCAGGTACGGCAAAGGAGCCGGGAAGACGCCACAGGCTTCGGAGGCAGAAAAAACCCAATTGGTTCCATGGGCAAAAGGGGGAAGGGTCAATAAATCTTGGTGCATATTGGTGAGCCAATGGGTAGAGAAGACCTTAGTCTTTGCACAGTGCAGGATAAGCCCCCGTTGAAAAACTTCAAAGGCCTTTGGGGTTCATTGGGGACGAGTAGATAAGTGCCACAGGGACACAGGAAGATGCCCTCTACCGAATCTGGTCTTTAAAGGGCTCTAAGCACTGAGCTATGGCCCTTCTCTCGGTGCTTGGTTGCTAGATGCAAAACCCCAGGGGTCAGTCTTTGCTTATACTCGACCGTTTTCTTCTCTCTCTTTTCTTCCCAACCTCCAGGGCATGGAGATTGTACAGACGATGAACAGCGACCCAGGCTTGGCTGTCGGTAAGAGGAATATACTGTATTTTTCGCTCCATAAGGCGCACCGGACCATAAGGCACACCTAGAGGGGGAAATCAAGAAAAAAATAATTATTTCCCCCTGGGAGAAGCACTGGCTGTCTTGGCTTCCTCTTTAGCCGCGTGCAACCTCTCCAGCTGGGAGAGGCTGCGCGCGGCTATGGCAATTCCCCCCACCTCCCGCAAAAGCCCACAGTACCCTTTAAGGAGCGCGCAGCTCCTGCGGGCTTTACTACGAGGAGGGAGACTGGTCTCGTCAGTCCCTTCTCCCTCCTGGGGAAAAACCCACAAGAGCCATGCGGAGCTTGTGTGCAGCTCTTGGGGGCTTTTCCTGCCTGCCTCCCCCCTGCATTTGCTCCATAAGACGCACACACATTTCCCCTTACTCTTTAGGAGGGAGTTACACATAGGTAGCCGTGTTGGTCTGCCATAGTCAAAACAAAAAAAATTCCTTCCAGTAGCACCTTAAAGACCAACTAAGTTAGTGACCATGGAGAGACCTGGTCTGAACAAAGACATTGGATTCTTATCTCATTATACATAACAAAGCCATTTTTCACCTTCTCACCCCTTGCTTTTTCCTGTAAGACCTATTGCAGTCGTTAAGAGTCGTCAACAGGCTCATCACAGCTATCTGCCAATCACCCATTCCCACCACCCTTCTGAGTAATACCCCTCCCCACCTTCTCACTATATAGAAGGATCTGGCAACTTCTGTTTCAGTGTATCTGAAGAAGTGTGCATGCACACGAAAGCTCATACCAAGAACTAACTTAGTTGGTCATTAAGGTGCTACTGGAAGGAATTTTTTTCTTTAGGAGGGAAAAAGTGTGTCTTATGGAGCGAAAAATACGGTAAACATACTCGGCCGCCAGTGATTCTTTGCTGCACTCAAACTGCACAGTTAAAGCACTACAAAACTGTTTGAAACTGTTGTGGCTCCCACCCAATAATTCTGGGGCCTGTGATTTGTTAAGGGTGCCAAGGGAGAGGAGACCCCGCTATTCCCCTCGCAGAGCTACAATTCCCAGAGTGGTTTAACAACCAATCCCTCTGCCCAGAGAACTCTGGGAATTGTAGCTCTTTGAGGGAAATGGGGAGTCTCCTAACAGTTCTCAGCACTCTTCACAAACGATAGTTCCCAGAATCCTTTGGGGGAAGCCATGACTGTTCGAAGCGATATCATGGCGCTTGAAGCCTATGGTCTGAGTGTGGCATAGCAACTGTTCTTGAGGGTTTCAAGCAAGCAGAGAAAAATATTTCCCATCGCCTGTGCCCACCAGTCCCTTCCTCTATTTTGGCAAGACAACCACTAACTCTTTCCTCCTCTCTCTAACCATGGGGCAGGGTACACAGCCTTCAACGGGGTGGACTTTGAAGGCACCTTCCACGTCAACACCATCACTGATGACGACTACGCTGGCTTCATCTTCGCCTACCAGGACAGCGCCAGTTTCTACGTGGTCATGTGGAAGCAGACGGAGCAGACCTACTGGCAGGCTACGCCCTTCCGCGCCACGGCTGAGCCGAGCTTGCAGCTCAAAGTGAGTGCCATACTCTCCAAGTGTTCCTATTTTCCAGGGACAGTCCCAGAATTACGAAAGCCACCACGGCTTCTCATTTGATCCTGAAATGCCCAGGATTATGCTACCTTCTGAGATTATAAGTGATCTTAATCATTACTTTATACAGTGGTACCTCAGGTTACATGCGCTTCAGGTTACATACGCTTCAGGTTACAGATTCCGCTAACCCAGAAATAGTACCTCGGGTTAAGAACTTTACTTAGGATGAGAACAGAAATCGTGCTCCAGCGGAACAGCGGCAGCGGGAGGCCCCACTAGCTAAAGTGGTGCTTCAGGTTAAGAACTTTGCTTCAGGATGAGAACAGAAATCGTGCTCCGGCAGCACAGCGGCAGCGGGAGGCCCCATTACCTAAAGTGGTGCTTCAGGTTAAGAACAGTTTCAGGTTAAGAACAGACCTCCAGAACGAATTAAGTTCTTAACCCGAGGTACCGCTGTATAATTATACAATAATGATAACTAAGGAGACATAATAATAATCAAGGTGGATGTTGCCTATTAACATTAAGCATTTATTTATATGCTAGTTTGTTTCTTTATATAACATCAGCTCATTTTTATTTATTCCTATTCCTTCATTGTCAATACATTGCTGTTCATTAAATTAAGTAACCTTTAATATTTGCTATTAGCTAATAAATTCTGATCACGCACTTCCGTCAAGAGCTGACCTCCTCAAGTTTAGGGTTTGAAGCGAAGGCTGATAGATTTTTTAAAAAATTATTAATGTTTTATTGATTATTCATTCACCCTTCTTTCCAAAGCTCAGCTGTTCAAGCTGAGATTTCGAAATGAACGCCGATCCATCTAAATTTAGTCAATGAACAACTCACATGTTTCATGAAGAAACCAGCCCTTCTGGCAGGGAGCCTGGGATGCTATACATGCCTCCGCTTGCAATAAAATTATGCTCACGACGACCCTGTGAGGGAGGTCATGTGGCGATGCATAGCCCACTGAGCAAGTGACTTGTAGAGGGGCAGGAAGAGGGCAGGGCTGCCCTGGGCAGGAAGAAAGGTGAATGTCAAGGAATCAACTCTGAGTGGGACACATAGAATTACAGAGTTGGAAGGGAGCTCATAGATCACCTCGTCCACCCTCCAGCATTCAGCGAGGCCTCATCTGTATTATACAGTCTATGGCAGTATATCACTTTAATATAATAGTTTAATATACTTTAATATTTGTTAAGGGTGGTGAGAATTGTTAGGAGAGACCCCTCCCCCTCCCACAAAGAACCCTTTAATTTGGTTTTTCAGATTGAAATTTTACAATCACATGTGCAACATACAACATAAAAACAAGATTTCAAGGAATCTCCTGGACTTCCCTCCTCCCCTTTGTGGCTCCTATTGTTAATCATTCCCGGCTGCATTTTTTATGATAATCCAAATCTTTTACCTCTCCATTGTGTCCAAAATGATATATCGATGGTATCTAACACCAAGTAAACAGGCAAAAATGTATAAATCTAAATCAAACAAATGCTGGAAATGTAAAGAGAAAGAAGGTTATTTTTATCATATGTGGTGGTCTTGTAGTAAGGTTAAAACTTACTGGGAAATGATATATAATGAATTGAAAAGGATGTTCAAAATAACTTTTATGAAAAACACCAAACCAGAAGATTTTTTTTGGGAATTATAGGGACAGAACTACCTAAATTGTATAACATTCACCATTAAACTACCGGTGATATTCCAATCCTACTAACGGTTTTAACTGTTTAAGATAAGTTATAAATTTCCCCCATTCCTTATTAAAATTTTGATCTTCCTGATTTCTGATTTTCCAGTCATTTTAGCCATTTCTGCATAATCCATCAATTTCATCTGGGGACTGCAGTGTTGAGACTTGCTGGAAGACCTCCATTTCCCTTCCAGAGCTACGGAGTGGTTTAACAACCGATCCTTCTTCCCGGGGAGCTCTTGGGAATTGTAACTTTGTAAGGGCAACAGGGAGGTCTCCCAGCCACTCTCAGCAGCCTTAATGAACTACAGCTCCCAGAATTCTCTGCAGGGAGGGCTGGCACGGCTGTTTAAAGTGGTATCATAGCGCTTCAAAGGTATGGTGCGAACGAGGCTTGCCGAAGCAGAAACTAGCTTGGCTTCTGCAAGGCCTGATCCTGTCTCTCCTGGCTGAAACGATGAGTGCTGTTTCTCCTACTCCCCACAACCCCTCTCCTCGCTGGCAGGCGGTGAAGTCTAGCACCGGTCCTGGAGAATACCTGCGGAACGCCTTGTGGCACACGGGCCACACCCCCGACCACGTCCGCCTGCTCTGGAAGGACCCCCGCAATGTGGGCTGGAAGGACAAGACCTCTTACCGCTTGCGGCTCCTCCATCGGCCCCAAGTGGGCTACATCAGGTGAGGTGTGGGGCTGCGGCGGTTGCTTCAGCGGTGAGGGGGCAGGTTGACGAGGGCAGTTTCATGACGGGAACAGCCAAGCACCCTTCTGAAATTATGCTACCTTCTGAGAATATAAGTCACCTTAATCATTATCTTATATAATTAGGCAATAATGAAAACGAAGGAGGCATAATAATAGTCAAGGTGGACGTTGCCTCCTAACCTCAAGCATTTATTTATTTATTTATTTATTTATTTATTTATTTATTTATTTATTTATTTGCTATTCCTTCTTGACTTATCATTGTCAATGCATTACTGTTAATTAAATTAAGTAACGGAAGTGTGTGATCAGAATTTATTAGCTAGCTAGTAATAGTAATAAATATTAAAAGGGACATGGGTGGCGCTGTGGGTTAAACCACAGAGCCTAGGACTTGCCGATCAGAAGGTTGGCGGTTCGAATCCCGCAACGGGGTGAGCTCCCGTTGCTCGGTCCCTGCTCCTGCCGACCTAGCAGTTCGAAAGCACGTCAAAGTGCAAGTAGATAAATAGCTACCGCTCTGGCGGGAAGGTAAACGGCGTTTCCATGCACTGCTCTGGTTTCGCCAGAAGCGGCTTAGTCATGCTGGGCACATGACCCGGAAGCTGTACGCCGGCTCCCTCCGCCAGTAAAGCGAGATGAGCGCTGCAACCCCAGAGTCGGGCACGACTGGACCTAATGGTCAGGGGTCCCTTTACCTATGTTCAGCATAAACTCATTCCAAATGTCATTATATTTGTCCAAACAAAGTCTGCATCTATAAGCAATCCATTCATATATTGCAAGTGTTGTTTAATATGTTAAAAGTACATCTCAGCCTTCCTTGAGCTTGTGCGGTTTGGCTCACTCGCTCGACCTCTCTAGAGTGGCAAAGGATAATTTGTAGATTGAAGGAGGAGGGACTATGAGTCTGTTGGATTGAGTGTGAGCGGGAGACAGAAAAAAGGCCGGGGGGGGGGGTTTGAATACTTCTCTTTCCCCCTTTCCCCGCCACCACCAGCCTCCCCTCTCCCAGCTGGCGTAGAGGCTGAGCCATTCCTTGTTTAACAATGTGGCCGGTCCTCTCTGTCTGTGTGTGTGTGTAAAGGGGGGGTGGCTCATTCCACTGGGAACGAGTTCACCCCCACCCTCTCCACTCCCTTCCCCAAGAACCATTCACTGGATGGGCCCCAAGGCCCATTGTCTGGTTCACCATGGCAACCCGAGTCTGGGTGGAATGCTTTTGGCCCTCAGTAGACCTTTTTAAAATGCAAAAAAAAAAGGGAGAAAAGAAGTCTGGACAATGGGGAAAGGTGGCGGGGGGCAATCCTGCGGAGAATAGGGCAGAGCGGGAGTAGGAATGAAGCCTGGGAACTTTCTCTCCCCCCTCCTTTGCGGAAAGAGCAGGAGAAGAGTGGGGGGGGGGACATCTCCCCATCTCTCCACTGCAACTCCACCACCCAGCCTGTGCCCCCCACACACACACCTTGAACCGGACTAGATCCCTAGATCTCCGTAGACCCTCAAAACATGCCAACTTTTGACAAGAGGCAAAGAGGCCTTACGATGGCTTGCGCGGTTATGGTGGCTTGGAAGGAACATGTCCCCTAATGTCCTTCGGACGTTCTGGGCACTTCAGAGTAGCGCTGTCTTTACTCAGAGTAAAGGGTCCAGCTTTGGTTATGTTTCTGAATGCCGGCCATTGGGATCCACAGAAGACGAAGGCGCTCTTGTGCTCAGGTGCTGCTGAGTTCAGTCTGCCGATTTTGCTGTTTCCAAAACAACGCGTGAAACGAAACCAAGCCACCCCGTGAAATTCCCCTGAATTTTGCAATGCTGTCCCCCAGCCAAATACCAGGAACGAGAACGAATATACAGTGGTACCTCGGTTTTTGAAAACTGAAAACGGAAGCCTCAATACGGAAAACTCAGAAAGGAAGCCACGTTTCCTGTCTGACTTCCAAGGTGCGTTTGAAAACCGAGGAGCTTACTTCCAGGTTTTCGGCGTTTGAGTTCCAAAACGTTGGACTACGGAGGCGTTTGAAAAACGAGGTATCACTGTACTGTGGTAAATAGGGACCTGCCTTGTTTCTGTGACAGCAAGTTGTTTTAAACTGTTTCTAATATTGTGTTTTAACATGCCCTGGGACCTTAGAATTAAGGGCGGGTCACCCTGAAATGGGGACAACCTGAAGTGGCGGCCTCACCATTCTCTATACGGGACATATTGCTTCTGTTATAAGCAGTTTTTACCCCTCTCTCCATTTGGAAAGGGCCCCAGAGCAGCCTGTGTGAGATTGATAAAAGTAAGGAATTCCCTGACCCTTAGGCTTGCAATGTGAAAGGTGCAACACAAAAGGAGAAGGGGCTGAGGAGGGAAGAGGAAAACTCCAGGTGCCAGTCCTTACGATAGCCGAGCCCAAAGGTGGAGTGGGTCTTCCATCCAGTCTTTCTCAATATTTAGCAGCTGGGAGGGATGGGCTGTTGCAAGATAAGAGCTGAGGAAGGCTCAGGGTTGTCTGAGACAGGGCCGACTATCCCAGTCCACTCATGGGCTTTGCGACCTTCCCTGCTTCAAAACCATCCTTGCAGGTCGGCTGCCATTCATCTACCTTCTTTTTTTCTCCTGATCATCGTGACACCCCCCCCCCAACAAGGACTTTCCACGCACCTGACCCCCTCCTGTCTCCCCCCCACAGGGTGCTGCTATACGAGGGACCCCAGCTGGTGGCCGACTCGGGCGTCATCATCGACACGACGATGCGAGGGGGCCGCTTGGGGGTGTTTTGCTTCTCCCAGGAGAACATCATCTGGTCCAACCTGCAGTATCGCTGCAACGGTCAGCTGTGGGACAATTTGGGCTGGTTCAAAGCAGGGCTTCGCTCACCTGAGCTAGGCCTCATTCTTCTAGACCCGGGGGGGGGGGGGGTGGGATTTCCATGGAGGTCTTTCCCACCAGATCAAATAGTTGAGCCTGTTCTGGGGGAAATGACAGGATGTTTATATCACCGAGGTTGAAATTCTATATACTAGGTGGAGACAAAGGCAGAATTTGATTCAGTTTGCATTTAAAGCCGTGCTTCGCTGAATTTTGCAATGCAGTTATCCAACTGGTGCTTACCAAGAAATGCACGTTAGGTAAAAGTATACATCAAAAATGAATATGTTGGTCCAAATAACATAGAACAGGGGTTTGTATTAGGAGAAATGGCTTGCATGATTGTGTACATTGATCAAAATGTGTTCCTCATGAGAAATTCACACTAAAATGCAGAAGACTTCCATGGGGATTAAACCCCCCCCCCCACAAAAAATCTGAATTTAACAATGAGAAGATGAAGAGCAACAGAATCAACAGATCCTTCCATCATCAGGGATTGGGGCCCTCCAGATGTTGATGAACTCCCAACGCCCATCAGCCCCATGATGATGGAAGTTGTAGTTCAGGAATATCTGGAGAACCACAGGGTTCTTCACCCCTTTCCTAGACCCGTGTCCCAACCTATCAGGGATCACACATTCAATACATTTACAGATGTCTAAAGCAGGGATGAGGAGCACGTGCCCCTCTAGATGAACTCCCGTCTCCCATCTCCCCTCACTGTTGGGCATGCTGGCTGGAGGCTGATGGGAGCTGGAGTGCAACAACATCTGGGAAGCCACCGATGTTCTCCAGAGCTCTGCTTTCCATAGGTCCAATACAAAACCTTGACTATGCTGTTTCCACTCTACCTAATGCGCTCTCTCTCCCCCCCTTCTTTCTGTAGATACCATCCCTGTGGACTTTGAGCCGTTCCGCCGGATCTTACTGGAAGGGGCTTGAACTAAGGTCATCCAAAGGGCTCAGCGCCCGTCCTAGAAGTGGGCATCATTTCAGACCCCCATACACAACACACACACACACACACACACACACACACAGACACACAATGGACTGGAAAACTAGCAGACCTCACCCCATAAGCTTCTGGAAACCCCCAGGAGTTTGCTGGCCGCAGTCTCTTCCGTGGGGACCTCAAGATTCCTTGGCTACAGGGACCAGCAAAGGGTTCTGGGCCAGCAAGGGCCCAGCCAATCAGAGAGGGTGGCGACAAAGCAAACTCCCACTATGTCCCGTCTTTTGCTGTCTTCATTTTGGGAAACGGTTTGTCCATAAAAGTTCTGGCTGTTTTTCTAACTTCTTGCTCCTCTTGTTGTTTGGTGAGGGCACTGGTGGGTGGGTGGGGTCCCAAATAGTAGAAGACTTAGTTTTCTCAGTGTTTCACCTTCAAAGGAATCGTCTTTCAGCGAGGGAATGAGGGAGCCAGATATTTAAACAGCTGCTTTATACCACTATGACATCCTTTTCTTTTCTGCACCCATAAAGAATTCTGGGTTGAGAAGTCTTTGTTAAAAGAAGCCTCACTTCCCCATTCGACCTCAGAGAGGACTAGAATCCCCAGAGTTTACTGGGAACCATAGAGAGTTGGAAGAGACCCCAAGGGTCATCTAGTCCAACCCCCTAAAACGCAGTGATCTTTTGCCCAACGTGGGGCTTGAACCCACTGAGATTAGAGCTTATGCTCTAACCGACTGAGCTATGCTTCGTGGATCAATAGCTGACCTTTATGTGGATCTTAATTTCACATATATGCCCATAGGTTGCTGACCTTGGGATTGTAGTGGATGGAATCGATCACTCCACTGTGAGGCAGCTACGAAAAGACAAAATTCAATGCTGGGGATTATTAGGAAAGGAATGAAACTACCGATATTGCGATGCTGTTATACAAATCTATGGTGCAGCTGCATTTGGATTATTGTGTAGGGTTCTGGTCAGGTCTCCTCCGAAAGGATATTGTAGAACGAGAAAAAGATTCAGAAAAGGGCAACCAAAATGCTCAAGGGACTTATGAGGAAAGATGGCAGCGTTTTTAGTTTAGAGAAAAGTAAGAGGGTGACATGACTGAAATTTATAAAATTAGGCACAAATGGAAAAGGGGATGGAGAACAGCTTTTCTCCCCCTGCTGCAGCCTTAGAGCTTGTGGGCATCCGGTGGAGATGACCGTTGAAAGATTTAGGACAGAGGAAACGAAGTTCTTCACAGAGCAGATGGATAAATGTGGATTAGACACATTCATGGAGGATCAAGCTATCAGCCACCAGACTCAATGGCTATGCTCTGCCTCCACTTTCAGAAACAGCATTTCTTTGGATAACAGTTCCTGGGAATCTGGGGAGGGCAGAATACTGTGGTGCTCAGGTCCGGTTTGTCCACAGTGAGAACCAGAAGCTGGACCAGAGGGGCCATTGACTCTTCTTACATTCTTATGAATTCTGCATCAGAGGCACTTTTGAGCACTAAGAAAAGCATTCCATATAAAAGTCGAAATTATTAGGAACAGAGGATGCTGTTTTGTATCACGTCAGCTCCATTTGGCCCAGTATTGTCCACACTGACGGACAGCAGCTGCCCGCCATTTCAGGCAGGGGAGTCTTGCCCCCGCTCTACCTGGAGACACTCCATCACTGAGCCATGTCCCTTCCCCAGGTATAATTAATACTATCACCACCCAGAGCCGTGAGGCACCTGAGGCAGACCCCAAAACAGCTCCCACTTCCCTGCCAGAGAAGGTGAGGGAAGATCTGCTTCAGCAACAAGGGAGAAGAAAGATCGACATTGGGATCTGCTGCCTCGGTGGAATCTGCCGCCTGAGGCGGTCGTCTTGCCAAACAAGTTTCCTTCTTGTCGCTAGAGAAGGAAGCCATGAGAAAGTTTGCACTTCTGGGATCCGACAGAAGCTCTCCGATTGAAAATGTGTGTCTCCGTCCTGCAGCTGTTGTTCTGGTGGCTCCCAAATCCCACAGTCACCTCTGTCTTGTCTCCAGGTCTCTGGCCTTTGGAAGGAGAGCCTGACTCGGTATCCCGAAAGGTCCTGGGTTAGGTGTGTCCCCATGGGGCACCCGTAGGTGAACCCAGGACAGCAGGAGGCCGGGACAAGTGCAATATTAGCAGGAGAACAAACAACACTGCACTGTGCCCCATTCCTCCCGCCAACCTGGAAAGAGGGACGCTTGCAGGCCTCTGGCGGAGCGAGTCACGGCTGCGTCACGGCCTAGGCTTCTCCCATGGGAGAGAGAGAGAGAGGACCAGGCTGCCGGTCCTGCGAAAAGAGTGGACAAATTTTTATCATGGGGGTCTCGGGCGATACCCACCTGCACCCTCTCGGATAAAGCCTCTCCAAGCCCCGTCCAGGTCCCCCCCACAAGCTGGCGTCGCAACTGGTGCTCTGGAGCTGGGCATTTGGTTAAATAATCACCCGCCCTGGCCAAGACACTCGGACGTTGCTGTGGCGACCAGTGTCCCGGCAACGGCCAAGTGAATGCTGCGCTCTTGCCGGCAGCGAGGAGCCTTGTTCGGTTGGGGGGCGCCCCGCTCCACCCACGCCGCAGAGAGGAGCCTGCAAGGCTCCCACGCACAGAACGGAGAGAGCCAGGAAACGGGACTCCTGGGAAGGCATTCTACCTGCTTCCGCAAACTAAAAAGAGAAAATGAATTCTCCAAAATAATAAAAAAACACCATTGATCACCTCTGGATCCCAGACTTGAGAAAGTTTTCAAATTTTGGAGGGTCACCACCTGTTGTGAGGGTGAAGAGAGGACCCCACTCCCTTGGCCTTGAGAGGAAAAATGGAAATAAGGGATCTTGCCCATCTTGCTGACGCTGAAAGACTCACCTGCTGCCTCTGTGGGCTAAGGGCAGAGGAGCGGCGAGGTCGTAAAGATGTGGCAACCCTGAGAAGCCCCCTGTTGGCGAGGATGGGCATTGTGCCCGCAGAAGGAGGGTTTTTGCTCCTTCAGGTCGATCTACTTGCCTTTGAAATGTGTGGCCGGAGAGCTTGTTTTGGGCAACCTCCCCAGCCTGGAAGGTGCCCGGTGCAGGACGAGAAGGGTCCTGACGCAGCTCAGTCCTTCCAGCCTGTTTGGCTGGGGCCCTGACCACGGCGTCGACTCTCTCGCAAAAAAGTTCGGGAGAGGGCTCTCCACCCCCCCCCCACTCCGCCTCCAACCTCGGCTCTTTAGCTACACAATGGAGCGGGCAGGGATGGGAGCGCCCAGCAACAATGGGCATGCATAGACTCCAGCGGCCCATTCAAGCAGCAAAAAGTGTCCTCTTAAAAGGGCAATGCGCAGAGCGGACCAGGGGGATGGGGACACAGCAGAGAGAGAGAGAGAGAGAGAGGAGGCCAGGAAATGGGTGGAAGCCCAACATCAGAATGCAAACACGGTCACTGCCAAGTTAAGAGTGCCTCTGGACATGTGCAAAGTTCTCTTTGCCTTTTGGAGCAGCTTCAGGCAACCCCTAAGTCGGGATGGGGGAACTTTCTCTTTTTTCTTTTTAGACCAAGGGAACTTTGGAACTCCCTGCCTAATGAAACCAGGCAGGCCCCTTCTCTGTACAGTGGTTCCTCGGGTTACATATGCTTCAGGTTACATACGCTTCAGGTTACAGACTCCACTAACCCAGAAATAGTGCTTCAGGTTAAGAACTTTGCTTCAGGACAAGAACAGAAATCAGGCTCCGGCAGCACGGCAGCAGCAGGAGGCCCCATTAGCTAAAGTGGTGCTTCAGGTTAAGAACAGTTTCAGGTTAAGAACGGACCTCCGGAACAAATTAAGTACTTAACCTGAGGTACCACTGTACTGTGCTTGACAGCTGCTAAAAACGCTTTTGTTTTGACAAGGCTACCCAAACGATGCGTGTTTTGATCTGTCTTTTGTCTGTGGGGTTTTAAAAAAAAACTTTTCAAAAGTTTTAAATTATGGCCGTTCTTTTTCCTTAGTGATAATTTTATTGTTTCATCTTTCTTCATCAACTGCTCTGAGGTTTTTGGCTTTGTTTTTACAGTCAAGCGGTGTATAGATTTTATGAAATAAATAACAGGGATATACGTTCCCTCCTAGGTGACCTTCCACACAAGCGGTGGGTGGGATCAAAGGCAGCAATAGATCTGTCTCTCGCCTTTTGCAATAGCAGGCTATATTCCAGGCACACACGAGTCCGAGGCTGCTCCACCCACTGCCCTGCTCTCCACGCAAGCTAGCAAGAGGGACAACCACAGCTCAGGGACCCACCTCAGCTCAGGGGGCGGAGCTGGGCCAGCGAGAGGCGTGGCCTCGCAGAGGGGGCGTGGCCTGGTGAGAGTCTCGAGGGCCAAACAGAGAGGCTTTGAGGGCCGCATTCAGCCACCAGACCCGAGGTTTCCCAGCCCTTCTCCCAGTATCAAGGGTACATTTTGCCTTTCACTCTCAGTTACACCCCCTTTTACAGTCAAATGCTTAGTTGTCAAACAAATTGGCTCCCAAATGCTGAAAACCCAGAAGTAAGTGTTCCAGTTTTCAAATGTTTTTCGGAAGCCGAACAGACTTACGGAACAGATTAACACCCAGAACCAAGGTATGACTGTATTTGTATTTATCACTGGTTAAATTTATAGGCCACCTTTTCCACACTCTATTATTCTATTCATTCCCAGTCTTTCCTCCGATTAGCTCAATACAGGGCCACACTTCTCCCCCCCCCCTTCCTATTTTATTGTTTATACCGTATTTTATGGGGGGGTTTTTTGTAGCATCAATTAAGTGTTTTAAATTTGTTGCTAGCCGCCCTGAGCCCGGTTTCCTGAACTGGGAAGGGTGGGGTATAAATAAAAAATTATTATTATTATTATTATTATTATTATTATTATTATTATTATTTTACCCTCACAACCACCCTGTGAGGTTGTGGAGGCTGCCGAAAAGCATTCTGTTCTATTCATTTCCCGCCTTCCCTCCAAGGCAGCAAACTCGTTTTTTTCTCTCTTCCCCATCTTCCATTCCATCCACACAACAGCCCTGCGAGGTTGTTCACCCAGTAATTGGCTACTGTGGTCATAGAATGAGCTTCACGGGCAGGCATGGATTTGAACTCTGGTATATCCCAGAGCCTAGCCTGAAAACCCTAGTGGGGGATTGGATTCTGAAAAGTTCATGAGGCAGATGAAATTTTCACGCAGGGGGAAATTCCACAGCTCTTATCACAAATTGGCTTGCAAAAACCCCCACAAAACCTCGGGTTACATACACTTCAGGTTACATACGCTTCAGGTTACAGACTCCGCTAACCCAGAAATAGTGCTTCAGGTTAAGAACTTTGCTTCAGGATGAGAACAGAAATCGTGCTCTGGTGGCGCAGCAGCAGCAGCAGGAGGCCCCATTAGCTAAAGTGGTGCTTCAGGTTAAGAACAGTTTCAGGTTAAGTACGGACCTCGGGAACGAATTAAGTACTTAACCCGAGGTACCACTGTACCAGACTTTTAGAAGACATCTGAAGGCATCCCTGTTTAGGGAAGCTTCTAATGTTTAATAGACTATTGTATTTTAATATTCTGTTGGAAGCCACCCAGAGTGGCTGGGGAAACCCAGCCAGATGGGCGGGGTATACATAATAAATTATTATTATTATTATTATTATTATTATTATTATTATTATTATTGCAAAAAGCCTATCACTGCATATTTGCAGGATATTGACTGTTGAAAGGCTTTCCGCCTCCATCTTCTTTGATAGTTACGGACTACTTTTCAACATAACCAGCTCTGCCATTAGAGAGACTGAGGTGGCCGCCTCAGGCGGCAGAAGCCCCTGGGCGGCAGCAGAAGCAGCAGCAGGACGGCGTCGGAGTGAAATGGGTGCCGGTGTAGCAGGGGAGGTAGAGGACTCTGTTGGTTGTGGACTCTCCTTCCTTGGAGGTTTTTAAACAGAGGTTGGGTGGCCGTCCGTCATGGATGCTTCAGTTGAGATTCCTGCATTGCAGGGGGTTGGACTAAATGACTGTCAGGGTACCTTCTGACTGCAATTCAGTGATTCTACGAAGCAGTGGCAGTGGCAACAGGCAGAGCGGCAGCACGTCTGCTTTTCAAGATGATTCCCTTCAGTGTCTGTCAGGAGTGCGTGCGGGAGCCGGGCCCTGTGACCAATAGGACTTTGCAGGACTGGGGCCTTCCTAAGTTTGTTCTGGAGTGGCAAGGCGCGGCCGCACAGGTGAGGCTGATTGGTAACTCACTGCACCTGGTGGCAAGAGCCGGGAAGGAATATAAGGTCAGCATGTCCCTTCGGCTCTTTGCCACAGCAACACGCTTCCTGCCTCGCTGTGTTTGGTTCCTTGACTCCTTGATCCCTTGACTCCTTGATCCTCGGACCCTTGACTTCATGACTCCTTGCTTCCTGACCCTTGGCTTCTGGACTCCTGCTTCTGGACTCCCATTCCTGCTCCCACCCCACCATCTTGCCCCCGGTCCCGAAGTCCCCAGCCAGGACTTCGACTGCCCGTGTGTTATGTACTGAAGTTCTCACCCTGGGCCAGCAGGGGGATACTGTAGATAGTTTTCACTCAGGTCCGCATATGCAAATAAGGAATTGAAAGTGACGTTCAGTGATTGGATAGTTACAGAAAGTTGTTACTGTTGCGTTGTAGTGGAGCTCTATAGAAGCATGTTGGCTGAACCCGTCAGTTCTGTTCTGTTCTGGCCTATGAATAAACAAGAGCTGTCTGAAGAATTGCTGTGTCGTCTGATATGTTCACCCACAATTTAACACCGTGAACCAGACTGTGACAGTGTCTCTGTTTGAGACTGTTTGAGTCACCATTTGCAGAGTCTCCTCCACTGTAAGTGGGCGGCTCTGTTGCTGCGTGAGGGAGTGGCTGAGTCAAGCCCTGAATGACCTGATTGAAAGGAAGACCAAAGCATCCCATCATCCAGAGACACAACGAGCAACATCCCCTGAAGGCAGGCAATTCTGCTTTCTGTCTTTCCTGAATAATGCAGTGTGGGGCGCTCTGCCCTCCCCTGCAGTGTAGGTTGGTTGGAAAGGAGCCAGAGCCAGAACAGTGAATCACACAGAGGCGCAACATACCCCGCAAGTGTCCCCCAAACCCAGGGACATCTCATGAGAGAACAGCGGCCATTTTGAACACCATGATCTTGTGCAATTTCGCACCGCAATTTCCCTCAGCCTCTGAGAAAAATTGCTTTTTGGGGGGGCTGTGATCTTGCATGGCACCCCAAAGGACATGTTTTGGGACACCGTGCCCGGAGAAGCACTTTTTCAGGGTGGAATTACGGAGTGAAATAGCACAAGATCACTGCGTCCAAAATGGCCGCCGTTCTCTCACGAGGAAAAAAAAATAGGAAGATGGCGTCCCAGAATACTGTGTTCCAGATTTTGTCGTCAAGGTCAGGGTGGATTTGATTTAAATCAAATCGATTTAAATCACTAGTCAGCAAGACTTGATTTAAATCATTTTTTAATAGGAAAACTCATTTTTGCTGGCATAATCTTAATATTTACAACCAGATGATGATGTCATTTTTGGAATAATAAATTTTCATAGTTTTTAAGGTTATATCAAAAAATACTGATTTGGTTCTACTATTAGAAATACATAGGCAGTTAATTATGAATTGTGAGGTTTAAAAAGTTAACTGTTCATATTTGGACAACTTTTCTGCTGTACTTTATTGGAAGGAGAAAAATAACCATTTCCTTAATAACAATTTAAACAATTTAACTAAAACAATAACATTACTGTATAGCATAGGTATCCATGTTTGTTAACTGATGTTGTTAAACAATTTTAAAAACATCTGTGTTTTGGCAAAGATGAAAAACTTAAAACAAAACCTTATTTCCTGATGAATAACCTTTGGACTATAAAGTAACTTAAAAAGAAAACTATCTTTAGAAAGATTTTTCCTCCAAAAAAAGCATTTTATTTTAAAAATCCAATTTAAAATTTAAAAATTCTGATTTAAATTTTTAAAAAAATCTGATCTAATTTTTTTTTTAATCCATTTTTATTTATTTTTCTCTCCCAAAACACACACACCCAAAGATGGAAAGGGGCTAAATGCAATCCTCTCTGTCTGGCGCTGAGAATTCTCCCCTAGGTTGGCAAGAAAAATTGATGGACTATGCAGAACTGGCAAAACTGACATATAAGCTACGGGACAAGGATAACTGTGACTTTAAGGATGAATGGGAACCCTTTACAAAGTATTTGAAGATGCAGCAAAGTGAACTGGACTCCTTGGCTGGCTTTGAATAAACATTCACAAACTTTTTATTGATAATAATCAGCTAAATAGTTTGAGGATCTATACAACTGTGTAACATGCAGAAAACAGCATTTTTAGAGAAATCAGAGACTGGAAGTGAGGGAAGTCGGGGTGGGGGTGGGTGGGTTCTGTGGGGGGAGGGAGGAAAAATGGGGGGGGGAATAAAGATGATATGTTTCTGGATAATATGTTTTGTTTTAATTTTGAATAAAAAAGTTATTAAAAAAAAGAGACAATTCTCCCCTAAGCCGCACCCATCCCTGGCCCTGGTTTCACACCCTCTTTGAAGGTTTTTGCCCGGCTGGAATGTGCCCTTGAACCCCAATCATTCCTCTTTCTTGTCTGGATGGAGAGCAGAGAGGGGTGTAGGAAGGTGTGCATGTGCAGGAACTAGCCTGCTGTTCGGATGTAAACATTCACACGCATTGCTCTGGTCACTGCTGCCTCTGGCCCCTGGGAGGTTGTGCAGAAGGAAATGTGGCCCTCAAGCTGAAATATGCACTTTCAGGATGCTCAGGTGCCGTTTAGAAATTTCGTGCCCAGCCATTGCCCGGCTAAGTTGCTGGCAAGGAATAGCCAGCAGGTGGCGCTACAGCCCCGGCCATGTGGAAATTGCTACCGGGCTTGTGGGCTTATTCCAGGAAGGACTGTGTACAGTATATTTGGAAGTGTGTGTAGATGGACTAGGCCAGGCTTCCTCAACCTCAGCCCTCCAGATGTTGAGAGACTACAATTCCCATCATCCCTGACCACTGGTCCTGCTAGCTAGGGATCATGGGAGTTGTAGGCCAAAAATGGAACGCGGGTGGCACTGTGGGTTAAACCAGAGCCTAGGACTTGCCGATCAGAAGGTTGGCGGTTCGAATCCCCACAACGGGGTGAGCTCCTGTTGCTCAGTCCCTGCTCCTGCCAACCTAGCAGTTCGAAAGCACGTCAAAGTGCAAGTAGATAAATAGGTACCACTCTGGCGGGAAGGTAAACGGTGTTTCCGTGCGCTGCTCTGGTTCGCCAGAAGCGGTTTAGTCATGCTGGCCACATGACCCAGAAGCTGAACGCCGGCTCACTTGGCCAATAAAGCGAGATGAGCGCCGCAACCCCAGAGTCGGCCACGACTGGACCTAATGGTCAGGGCTCCCTTTACCTTCACCTAGGCCAAAAACAGCTGGAGGGCCGAGGTAGAGGAAACCTGTACTAGGCGCTGGGGGGTCTGGGGCCTTGGACTTGGACTTGGGGAGGGTGTACAGCAGTGCTGGGTTTCTAAAGTGGCAGGTTCGGGGGCTCAAACCAGTCTGGAACTGGACTGGCAGGAGTTCTTAGTGCAAAACACTCTGTGCATGCTCAGGATCACTCTCTTTCCCCCCTTTCCCTTCTGCAAAGGCTGAGCTCTCTCTGCAGTAACTGGTATTCAGAGGACACCCCAAAACTGGTATTTGGGAAAAGGCTCAGTGGTTGCAGCATGCAGAAGGTCCCAAGTTCAATTCCCGGCATCTCCAGGCTCCGTATCTGAAACCTTGGAGAGCTGCTGCCAGTCAGTGTCGACAATACTGAGCTAGCTGGAGCACAGCTCTGACTCTGTACAAGGCAGTTTCCTGTGTTCCTATATAAGTCCACCTCTTGTGTAAAATCCTAAAATTGTAGCGTTGGCAGGGATCCCAAAGGGTTAGCTAGTCCAACCCGCTGCAATGCAGGAACAGAACCATGAGGTCTAGCACCATGAGGACTGGAATCAAAGCATCTCTTTCTACATACTCCTCCAAATTTGTAATGCAGCTCTCCAATCAAAAAAGGTCTGCAAAAAAATGGGTACATCAGCCTGGCAAACTTGAAACTATGCATGGCAGTCAAGTAACTCCCAATATGTTTTCTATATATGGAGACAACTTTAATTCTCACCTTCCCACCCACCCCTCCACCACTGATGATTTGGACTTTGTATGCGATTATACTAATTTGCATGGTTTTTCACTTCCGCTTTTCATATTTTATTTTTTGTTTCTTGTTATAATTCTCCTCTCTGTTCTGTGCAAACTGAAATTAAAAAATGGTGCATATTAGGGGAAAGCGTGCATTTCAAAATGCATGTATTAGTGGAAATAACATGCCACACATAGGGAAAGCTGCTTGTGAAAACTGTGTACATTAGGCAGAATAGTGCATAGAAATGCATATAATTTTGGAGAAACTGGGGCTAAAAGAGAAGTTTAAAGAAAATGAAACGGACCGATCGGCCCATCCCAGTGGTGTGGATCTCTCGAGTTTTGCAAAACAGAAAGGTTGTTTTGGGGAAAAGGCAGTTCAGGCCTGTAGCCAGAAAACTTTGTGGATGCCAAAGAACAAAGGGAGCATCAAGGAATGGAACGGAGGAGCCAAAATATTATAACTGGAGCCTTCACTTAAAAGAAACAGGGAATGCAATGCAAGAATTCTCTTGCACCACTTTTGACCCTTTGGAGATTTCCCCTGGAAAGCTCCTCCAGCAGTGAAGAACCTCAGGCCCGGAGGGCTGAATGCGGCCCTTCCAAGCCTCTCTATCTGGGGGGTTTGTGTGTGTTTGTGTTGAAATCAGCCTCCTCTACAAAATTCACATGGTTTGCTCCGCCCCTTTTTTCTTTGGCCCTGCCCACCATGGCCATGTGATCACAGGGCGTCTGCCCAGAAGGGAACACATCCAGTGGGGGGGGGGGTGTGCCATAGCCTCGAGCGAAAGTCGCAAGAGCAGAGCCAATAGCAAAGGTCCCCCCAAAAGCTGGTTAAATTGGTTATGTGTGCCACCGAAGCAGCCAGAATTCTGTGCGCACATAAATGGAAAGAAGTTCCAATAATGAAAGAGGAGCGGATCTTGAAATCATTGGACTATGTGGAGATGGAGAAACTGACGTCGAAAATAAGAAACCAAAAAGGAGAAACGCGTGCGGAAGAACGGAGACCCTTTTCTTGATTAGTTGAGAAAATATTATAGTCAAATGAAATCACAGGACCATAGCTGTCAACTTTCAGATTTGAAAATAATAGGGTATCAGCAGCCTCACCTGTCCTGGGGACAGTCTACGGGATATCTAACAATCCGGGATAGCAGTGGGAAACGGCGCTGGAATAAGGGAATTTCCCGCAAAAAAAGGGAAGGTTGACAGCTATGCACAGGACTTGAAATATAGGCAAAGGAATGAGAATGATAAAGGAATGCAATGTGCTCAGTAGTGGCGCCCGCCCATCAGATGTCAAGGAAATAAACAACTACCTGACTTTTAGAAGACATCTGAAGGCAGCCCTGTTTAGGGAAGTTTTTAATGTCTGAAGTTTTGTTCTGTTTTTAGTCCTCTGTTGGGAGCTGCCCAGAGTGGCTGGGGAAACCAAGCCAGATGGGTGGGGTATAAATAATAAAAATATGATTATTATTATGCTTTAGATAAATATTACATATATGGCAGCAGATGAAAGATTTGAATACAAACATCATGGAAGGAAGGATGGGAAATCAAAATCTTAAGGAAATATTGCATTGAAATTGAATTCGTTGAATTGTTTGAAAACTAATAAAAAATTATGGGGGGGGGCAGGGAACCAAAGGTGTCCTTGCAAGCTACTTTGCTCCCTCCCTTCAGTTCAGGCGCTTGGGTTGTTAAATTTCAATGACCCGTCTTGCCCAACCATAACAGCCGAACGATGTTTCCCCCTCAAATTTGGCTGCGCTGTGACGTCAAAAGACTCTGGAGCTCACACTTTTATCGCTTTATTCATCTCATATTTGCAATGGGTGTGGAAAGGGCCTCTGGGTGATACAGAGACTGGTCTTGAAATGTTTTAACAAGGTTCTTTTATTTATTCTGACTCCTGTTCCCTCCGCCGTCCCCAGACAGGTATGATTAAGTGTTCCGTGCACTTTCTGGACTCCTTGCCCTTTGTACGAGCCCATGATCCAGGCACGAGGCTCAGACCCGAGCCAGGATTCGCATGCGCCCGTTCCCAGCGGGGGCTGGACACAGCCCTGGTGGCTGGTCTCCCTCAATAGCCTTGCTGTTAATTTGCTGCATTTCCATCCCACTAAAAAGGAGCGCAAGGTGTCTTGAACCTTCCATCATTGGACGTCTGCCATTTCCTGTGTTTACGAGAGGGGGAGAAAGACTTTCCCCTATTCTTCTCCAGCGTAGAAGATAGACAGATAATTTTTTACGGTCGGAGACCAGCTTATAAAACACACTTGGGGGTACAATCCCAGAAGGAAAACAAACATTTAAAACAATGTACAACATTTAAAATTTATAAATGCGATAAGCCTATAGACACTTAAAACTTTAAGATAAGCTGCTGCAGAGAGATGACCCAGAGTCACCCATGGAACCGAGTTTGGGGATTTTCTTAATGAATTGGTTTGGATCGGAGGGTGGTCTGCGCCTACAGATCTGTACACAGAATCTGGTGACCATCCGGGTCGTCTTATGATCTTTGCCTAACAGGAAAAGGTCAAATTTTTGCTTTTCCGGGAGGTCAGCGAGTCTCACCAGTAGGGGATCAATGGTCTCACTACGTGCCTCTTCATAAAAGGGACATCTAAAGAACAAGTGCTCTGGGCTTCCTATCTCCCCCAATGAACAGGCGCAAAGTCTCTGAGCATATGGGACTTTTTAAAAGGCTCCTTCCAGGACCGCGAGGGCAGAGCCGAGCTTCTGGCAAGTGTAAAAGCCCTTCTTGCATTTTTGGATACGAGAAAGAAGAGATATGCTGCCAGTGCGGCTATATATCTTTTGATTTCTCCAATTTTATAGTCAGGGCACCTAGAGCAGTCCTGTTGTCTCTCGGTGTCTATGATTCTTTGTCTGACCGTGGCTTTTGCCTGGCCCAACCCCAGACTTAGAAGGGCTCGAGGGGCAAAACCCAGTTTCTGAAGGATGTTCAGGACTGCTGTCTGCCAGCCTGACTGGAACTGGTTGCAGAGGATCAATGGGGCTATTCATCGGGGGAGCAAATTCAATGTCACCTAACATTGATGTTAGGTGGATATAAGCCTCCACTCTCATCATCCCCGTTTCTAGTCTAACCCATGCGTTTGAAACACATCTGGGGACTTGTAGGAGAGCTCTAAGGAGTTTGGATTGAACTCTCTCAAGGGAGGAGAAAGCAGAGGAATGTTGGCCCAGAAAGGATCCATAAAGGAGCTGCACCGTAGAATTGTCGAGTTAGAAAGGACCCAAGGGGGCATCTAGTCCACTGATGCCTTTCTGCGAATACTAAGTACAATATGGGTATGTCTTTAAGTTAACATATTATATTAAAAATCTGACAGTACCAAACTATCGAAGGCTTTTCACCAAAGCCAGACTAAACGTCTTTCCTTCTGCAGTGTTGGATGGCAAGTTGAGAGGAGTTCCCTACCAGGACAGACTTTGCTCGTGTGCTCAAGACATCGATTCCATAAAACATATTTTGTTGCATTGTGCAAAATATGAGCAAGCCAGGGCTGAACTGATACTACCCTTGCTGGTACCTTTCCCCGGAAAATCAGAGGCTCACTATGTCAGGTTCCTATTGGAAGACCAGACAAATGCTAGAACATTAGCAGTGGCAAAGTTTTTATCGGTGGTTTCAAGAACAAATAATCCCTATATTCTGAACAAAATGCTTGTTTAACCTGGAGTTAGGTTGTATGAATTGTGTATTGTTTTGTAATGATTTGTTGGGTCTCTGGACCGTAATAAAGATTGATGATGATGAAGATAGCTCAGTCGGCGAGAGCGTGGTGCTGATAACGTCGAGGTTGCAGGTTCGATCCCTGCACGTGAGATAGCTGCATGTTCCTACATCGCAGGGGGTTGGACTAGATGACCCCCTGTCCCTTCCAACTCTACCATTCTACCATTCTCCTCCAGGGATCCTCTTTTCCTGTCCTCCAAGTTAGCGGCTTTCACTACATCTCATGGGAGGGGACATCATAGTTTAACTATGTGCTGGCCGGGTGAAGCAGCAGCAAAAAATGTGGCAGCAATCCAGCTGCTACCCGAACGTAACTCTGACACACCGTGACACTCTCACAAGGAAAGGCACTGTGTGAAAAAGATTTATTACTGAAATGAGATCATCCACCTAGCTGCCTAAAAATAGCATCCATAGGATTTAAGTTCCCTTTATTGGTTTTTTACATTTGTTTATTTTCAACGCCCTTGATCTTACTTCCTCTTCCTAGAAGGGATGAAATTTAACTTGGCTTGCCACGGTGCTGGAAGGAGTTGAAAGGTGACGGGTTTCTCTACCTCTCCATTATAGAATCATAGAATTGTAGTAGGGACCCTGAAGGACTCATACTTAATCTGTTAATGTTTTGCAGCCCTGGGAGGGCGGTGGCAGATTTAGTCACGACAAAGGAGAAGAAAGTGTACGTCAAGGAGGCACCGCAAGATCCTTCTTTCTCTTGGTAGCTGCTGTTCATTTTTCCCATGCATCATGTGTTTGCAGAGGGGTGTGGCCGAAAATAAGGCCATTTTCCCCACCGCTGCACCGCTCCTCTGCCTCTGTTTCCTGGCATGCTGGCAGCTCCCTTCCCAAACTAGAGGTCAAACAATTTATTTATTTTTTGGGGGGGAGAGCTGTCTCAGCCTTCTGCCTGGCTCACGAGCTTTCCAGAAGCAGGCACCTGTCCCCAGACAGAGACAGGGTGCTTGGGCAAACAAAACTTTGGTCCGACTGAGCGAGAGTGAGGCGTTTTCCATGGCATGCCAGTCTATCAGTATCTGTTAGTCATCATAATAGTTGAAGACAGAGCCTCTCTACCCAGAAGCATTCTGCCTCCAGAAAACAGTTTGGACTGGGGGGGGGGGGGAGTCAGTGAAGAACAGCTGTGGGTGATCCACGAAGCATCTGTCAGTGTGAATATGGATGCTGGACTGGACAGAACTTGGTCTGACTGAGCAAATAAAGTCTTCCATGCCTCAGCACTGCTGTTATTTTACTGGCCATTTTGCCATAATATAAACATTGGGCCTGGAGAGAACATAAAACCATAAACAGACCATAAAAATGAAATAAACATGAAATAAAAGCAGCAGCATCTGTGCTCGAAATAAGGGGAAACTGCCTGGCAATACTTCCTCCTTCTGTAAAGGTCCTTCTCAGCTCCTGTGCTATTGCAGAAAACAGAATGACTTTGGGGTGTGCGCTGCGCATGCTCAGCAGTTAAGAGCACCCACTGGGTTGGTGGAAAGGGTATAGGAAAGGGTAGGCAACTTGGAGTCTTGGGGGCACATGTGGCCCTCGGCCTAATTTCAAAAGTGATCGGTTCAGGCTTCTGGAGAAAAAGCATCTTTTTCTCTCCTGACAGCCTGCTGGGCAGAAAGGAAGGAAGAGGAGCGGTGATGGAAGAAGAAAAGAGGGTGTTCGAAAGAGAAAGGGGGAAATGGGACACTAGGGGAGAGGGGAACTTGTTGGAGGCTGAGACCCCTCTGGCTTCTTCACCAGCCGGACTCAGCTCTGCCTCTTGGCCTCCCTCCTCTCCTGCCTCTGCTTCCGCCTCTGATTCTGAACTGCTCTCTGCCACAGACTCTCCCTGCTCGCTAAACCCTGTGGCCTCTTCAGCTTCCGACGCATCCTGCTCCCAGTCTTCTTCTCATTGTCCCACCACCAGTCTCCAGGTTCTGAGCATAGCTGTCAACTTTCCCCCTTTTTAAAGGGAAATTCCCTTATTCGGAATAGGATTCCTCGTAAGAAAAGGGAAAAGGTGACAGCTATGGCTCTGAGCCGCCTTCCCCGGGCTGGTTCCTTCCACCTCTTCTCTGCATTAAGCCCGTCCAGTGCCGGATTTACCTATAAGCTAAACAAGCTATAGCTTAGGGCCCCACTCTCTTGGGCCCCCCCCCCCAAAGTTTAAAGGGGGGGAAATGGATGTACATTTCCAAAATATAAGATAAAGAACAAATAAAATAAAACCTACACACAGCAACAGGGTTTTGTGTTGTATAGGCTCCTGTGTTGTAAGAAATGGGCCCTGCCTGCTAGCCTGCTCCCTAAAATATCACTGGTTTGCTCATTTCTATATAGGGTGCCTTAAAAAACGGTAAAGGACCCCTGAAAGTTAAGTCCAGTCGCGGACGACTCTGGGGTTGCGGCGCTCATCTCGCTTTACTGGCCGAGAGAGCCGACGTTTGTCTGCAGACAGTTTTTCCGGGTCATGTGACCAGCATGACCAAGCCGCTTCTGGCGAAACCAGAGCAGCACACGGAAATGCCGTTTACCTTCCTGCTGGAGCAATACCTATTTATCTACTTGCACTTTGACGTGCTTTCAAACTGCTAGGTGGGCAGCAATAGGGTGCCTACATTCTGCTATTTATAATTATTAGTAGTTTGCATTATTTCATGTTACAGCAAGTTTCTAGAGACTAGGTTATGAGTCTTTGTAAATTGTGTTTCTAAAGGAACTTTTGTTATTGCCAAATGCCAATGTGTTTGCATTACTAAGTTTGTTATGAATAAAAATCATTTCAAGTTAGAGCTTAATAATTGTATTTCACTATTTATATACTTCTTCTTAATTGTGTTTCAATTCAAAAATTACTTTGATAAAATAGATATTTTGTTATGTGCAAATGGCTTTAGATACCTATTAGGTCCATAAATAACCATATAGCATATAGTATAAAAGGTAAAGGTAAAGGGACCCCTGGCCATTAGGTCCAGTCATGGGGTTGCAGCACTCATCTCGCTTTATTGGCCGAGGGAGCCGGCGTACAGCTTCCGGGTCATGTGGCCAGCATGACTAAGCCGCTTCTGGCGAACCAGAGCAGCGCACGGAAATGCCGTTTACCTTCCTGCCGGAGCGGTACCTATTTATCTACTTGCACTTTGACGTGCTTTCGAACAGCTAAGTTGGCAGGAGCTGGGACTGAGCAACGGGAGCTGACCCCATCGCGGGGAATTGAACCGCCGACCTTCTGATCGGCAAGTCCTAGGCTCTGTGGTTTAACCCACAGCGCCACCCGCGTCCCTAGCATATAATATATTCAACACACAAAAACAGGACAGCTGGACATATAAAGGGTCCAATTACCTTCAGTAGCTTAGGGCCTCATCTAACCTAAATCCAGCCCTGAGCCTGTCCACGGCATTGCAGCTGTTTGAGAGAGCCTGTTCTTTGCCCCACTGAATGAAGATGTTATGCATGCAGGGAAGAACAATGAAGGGCAGGTAGGGGACAAAGAGACTGACAGCATCATGCCATGGCCCATCAATAGTGAAAGGCCACAGGGATGCAGGGCCCTGGAAGCAACGGAGGGATGTTTTCTCGGTAAATAACATCATTTTACAAAGGCACCCAACCGCTCGGCCTCAAAGATTCCTGATTGCACAGTCTCTGAACAGGTTGTGCAAATTCTGAATCTATTTCTGGAATTCAGAGGCAGTCGCTGTGGGAGAGGTTGCCGCCTCTGCTTCTTCTTGGTTTTGCGATTCGTGGGGCATAGGGAGGAGCAGGGAAGCAGGTGATTCCAGCAATTGGCATTCAGCGGCAGTCTCCCTGGACTCCAATAAGGCTCAAGAAGGTGCCATTAATCACCTAAAACAGTGGGAAATTGTTTCTGCAGGTGCCCGTCCACTGGCCTGGCCTTTACCAAAGCAAGACTGAATTTCAGTGAGAAAAGGAGGCAGGGAATTTGGGGTGTCAAGGGGTGGGGATGGAAAAAGGCTGCAGCTCCATGTCCCGACAGTGGAGGCAGAGAGTGTTTCTGAGCACATGAAGAGTGGCTGCCCTTCACCCCAGAGAAATCCCTTCACCCGTCATCAAGGAAGGACTAAGTCCAAGGCTAAAAAAAGGCACACAAGAAACTCAAGGATCACGCCAACTTTTGGTTTTGCTTGAAAGGAACACAAAGGAAATTCAGTTATGCTAACCAAACCTTTCTTTCACCCTTTTCTCTGCGTGTGCAAAGTTCATTTAGACAGCAGGAGGTTACTCAGCAGGCCCACAAAATCTCCTGCTTTTATATATATAAATGAAATTCCTGATGCAATTACTTGATCAGATTACATACCAGTCCATTACTGGTAAACCAGGCTTTGTTTCTTCATTGTTCAATTTCAGCTTGGAGAACCTCCCTAACTAGCTGAGAAAACTCTTTGAAAGAGGTCCTGCCGCGAAGGTCGGCAACTTTCCTCCAGCCCCTCTGCCAAGGCCCACATTCCCCGGATCTGTCTGGGGCCACATGCCAACTGTGGATAGAGTATCGGACGCGGGAGAGAGATCCGGGTTCAAATCTCCGCTTGGCAATGAAGTTCACTGGGTGTGACCTGGGGCAGGTCACTGTCTCTCAGACTACCTAACCTACCTCAGGGGGTGGTCGTGAGGATAAAATGGGGATGAAGAGAAGCATGTGAGCCATCTTTAAGTTCCTTGGAGAAAAAGGTGGGATAGAAATGCAATAAAATAAACAAGACACAGGGGAGCAAAGTCTTCTGATTTAGTCCCGGAATGTCCCTATTTGCCCTGCCGGTGCTGCTGCCACCAAATTTGGGGAGGAGGGTGAGCCAGCATTTGTCCCGAGCAGCGGTGATGATGGAGCATCTCATTGCCTCTCCATGGCCGCTGCTGCCGGCCTCCTCTCTTGGCCCCTGGAGAACAGGTGAGGAGGAGAGGTTGATGCTGCTGCTGAAGCCCAGGCCCACGTGAAGCACTGGCTCTGAGGGGCAGGCAGAGGGCAGGGCTACCCTGAGCAGGAAAAAAGGAGGCGCAGAGCGGAATGCAAGGAGCCAGTGTGGTGTAGTGGTTAAGAGTGGTAGACTCGTAATCTGGTGAACTGGGTTCGCGTCTCCGCTCCTCCACATGCAGCTGCTGGGTGACCTTGGGCCAGTCACACTTCTCTGAAGTCTCTCAGCCCCACTCACCTCACAGAGTGTTTGTTGTGGGGGAGACCCCTTAGGGTAGTGATAAAGCGGGATATCAAATCCAAACTCTTCTTCTTGATTTTAAAAAAATATGCTTTGGGCATCCGCGTCTAATCTTGCCCCTTTCTAAAACAGATTTACAGTGGTACCTCGCGTTACAGACGCTTCAGGTTACAGACACTTCAGGTTACAGACTCCGCTAACCCAGAAATAGTACCTTGGGTTAAGAACTTTGCTTCAGGACGAGAACAGAAATCGCGCGACAGCAGCAGGAGGCCCCATTAGTTAAAGTGGTACCTCAGTTGAGGAACAGTTTCAGGTTAAGAACGGAACTCCAGAATGAATTAAGTTCTTAACCTGAGGTACCACTGTATTAGTGTGTGCTTTTCTCTGTATAAATCTACTGAAGTAGAAAAATAACTAATACTGGGACTAAGCGGGTCTTTCTCTAGGACGGCGGAGGGCGTCTGTGCTATGCCCCATTGGCGCAGTGGCGGTGGCACTTGCCCATCTGCTGATAAGAAATGTTCTGCAGGGAGCAGGGGGGACGACCAAAAATTGGGGGTTGAGGAGGGTCAGTCGGTGGGGAGTGAGAAACGTCACTATTTTCATCTGAGGAATGTTGGAGGGGATGCTGTTCTCTCACCACAGGGTTCTGTCTTGGGCCCGGTCTTATTCAACATCTTTATCAACGACTTGGATGATGGACTCAAGGGCATCCTGATCAAATTTGCAGATGACACCAAACTGGGAGGGGTGGCTAACACCCCAGAGGACAGGATCACACTTCAAAACGACCTTGACAGATTAGAGAACTGGGCCAAAACAAACAAGATGAACTTTAACAGGGAGAAATGTAAAGTATTGCACTTGGGCAAAAAAAAAACGAGAGGCACAAATACAAGATGGGTGACACCTGGCTTGAGAGCAGCACATGTGAAAAGGATCTAGGAGTCTTGGTTGACCACAAACTTGACATGAGCCAACAGTGTGACGTGGCAGCTAAAAAAGCCAATGCAATTCTGGGCTGCATCAATAGGAGTATAGCATCTAGATCAAGGGAAGTAATAGTGCCACTGTATTCTGCTCTGGTCAGACCTCACCTGGAGTACTATGTCCACTTCTGGGCACCACAGTTCAAGAAGGACACTGACAAACTGGAACGTGTCCAGAGGAGGGCAACCAAAATGGTCAAAGGCCTGGAAACGATGCCTTATGAGGAACGGCTAAGGGAGCTGGGCATGTTTAGCCTGGAGAAGAGGAGGTTAAGGGGTGATATGATAGCCATGTTCAAATATATAAAAGGATGTCATATAGAGGAGGGAGAAAAGTTGTTTTCTGCTGCTCCAGAGAAGCGGACACAGAGCAATGGATCCAAACTACAAGAAAGAAGATTCCACCTAAACATTAGGAAGAACTTCCTGACAGTAAGAGCTGTTCGACAGTGGAATTTGCTGCCAAGGAGTGTGGTGGAGTCTCCTTCTTTGGAGGTCTTTAAGCAGAGGCTTGACAGCCATATGTCAGGAGTGCTCTGATGGTGTTTCCTGCTTGGCAGGGGGTTGGACTCGATGGCCCTTGTGGTCTATTCCAACTCTATGATTCTATTCTATGATTCTACGAGAGGCTGGCTTTTCCTTAGAGGTGTGGGAAGTATGGTTCTTACCAGCGGCGGAGCTAGCCACTAGGGCACCCAGAGTAGCACACATGCCATGCACCCGGGGGCAGGGCGAGCCACCCCTGGGGTGGGCCGATCTGCCGGGGGGTGGTGATCCCAGCACAGCGACGTGATCTGCCGGGGGGATTTTGTCACCCCCTCAGGGATGACACCCAGGGCAGACCGCCCCCACCACACACCCATTCCTTTTCCCCCAGGTTCTGACATGTCATCATTGGCCAACGTACAGTTGGTGCGAGAAAGGGGTGAGGCGGCTCAGGTTTGGGAGGCAAATGTGGCCCTCCAGGCCTTTCCACCTGGCCCTCAGGATTCTCCCCAGGCCACACCCTTTAGCAGCCCTGCTTTTCATCCTCCGTGAGTATTTCTGCCTTTCTGGAATGCGCCTCTGAACCCCGATCACGCCACTTCGCTTGCCAGGATGCGGGGCAGAGAGTGCTATGTGGCCTACTGTAGAAAGAGAAAAGTTTGCATTTGATGCAGCTCTCAGGAGGGCTGTCCAGTATGGGATATGGGATGCAGCTTTGCCAAAAGGTTCCCCACCCCGATGCAAAGGAAGAGGCTTTCTGACTGGGTGCTGGACCAATTCAGTTACCTGTGAAGGGACGTTGCTTTGAAATTCTGAACAGAGCGGAGGGTGGATGGTTACTGGTAGCCCAGAAAATTCTATCAAGGTGTGGCAACAGCTATACAAAGCAACACAGATATTTTATCTAGGTGATAGGGAAGTAGAGAAAGTGTCCAAAATGCTTCTGTGGGGCGTGCCGGCCGCAAAGCCATGAAAGACATTTTACACCTCCTGTTCCCAGCAATGCTATAAGGAGCTACTGCGCCACGTGAACAATAACCTCCCCCCTCCCACAAATGTACCCAAGCTGTAGAGCTTGGATGAGCAAATAAGGGCCGTCCAGCCACGAGGCGGCCTGAGAGCTTTGCCTCAGGTGGCAAACCTGGGCACGATTTAGAGGGGCACCTTTTGGGCAAGGTCGCCCGAGGACAGATAGAGGTTGTGAGTGCCAGGCCACCCTCAGCCTAACATGGTCAATGCTGCCCTCGTCCAGCAACAGTGAAACATTTCCATAAGGACATAAGGAAAGTTTGCAGGATCAGACCCATCTAGTCCAATATCCTGTTCTCAACCAATGCCTGTGGGAAACCCGCAAGCAGAATTCGAAGACAAAAGCCCTCTGCCCTCCTGTGGTTTCCAGGAACTGGTACTGAGATGCATTACTGCCTCCGGCTATCAATAACTTTTTCTTCCATGAATTTGTCCAGTCCTCTTTAAGCCCCCCTAGCTGGTGGTTATCACTGCAGTGGCGTAGCAAGCCCAGGTGGTACCCGGGGCACAATTTTTTTTTGTTATCCCGCTCCCACACCGACAGCTCGGGGTAGGCTTGGGAATCACAGGCGGGCGCCGAATGTCCGCCCCACCTTCCTACGCCTCTGCGCCGCACCCCCGCAATTCCCAAATACCCCGAGCCGTCGGGGGAAGGGGGGAGCTATGCCGCTTTGCCGGGGTGCTCCCTCCTTGGCTCGCTGTAAAGCGGCAAAGCGGGAGCCTCCCATCCCGGCTCGCCATAAGTGGCTCTTGTCGGCGGCGGAGGGATCCCACCGCCATCCATACGGCTCACGGGGAGCGCCAGTACAGCATATGTGTGACGTCGCTACGCACAGCGCATATGTACAACACCGCACATGCGTTGTATGTAGCGGTTTGCCACCGGCGGCACCCAAATGCCGTACGGACGGTGGTGGGATCCTCTGCTCGTGGCTGCAGCCGTGAACGGAGGATCCTCCACATGTGGCTGCGGTGGCATGATGGCTGCTCGCGCCACCGCGCCCAGGTGGCAGGGCAAGCACGCCACAGGGTGCCTTCTTGTCACCCTCCCAAACATGGAACCCGGGGCACACCGCCCCCCCTGCCCCCACCTTGCAACGCCACTGTATCACTGCCTCCTGTGGGAGTGAGTTCCATAGTTTAACTCTCTGCTGCGTGAAGGAGGACTCCAGGAATCTCAGATAAAGATGTGAGTTTGTACATTTAAACAAAGGGGACTGCTACCTCTCCAGGTTGTGATGTGGGAAGCTGTTGGCCCTGCAGTGTCTTGGTTTTCATGCACAAATATTTGCATCAGGTCAAGTAAACCTGCCCTTATCGATTTCCCATTTTTGTCCTAGTCCTAGTTTCCCATCACATTCATTAATTTTTTTTTTAAGTCCTCATGAAGTCGTATCAATTTTGTACCAGTGAGATCCTTTTATACTTGCTGTACTTTTAATTCCTGTAGGGTGGGGATTAACGGCAGAAGAACGAAAAAGGATTTTGCATGCCTTTATGGCAGCCAAGAGACTTGTACTTGGAGCCTGGAAGAAATAACATCAACACCTATGAATTTGCAATTAAAAAAATCCTCATGAAAATTCATAAGTACCTTGAGTTCCATTGTGCCCGATAAACACTCCCCCCCCTTTTTTTTAGCAAAGTCATTTCTGCATAATATATGGCATTTTGTAGGTTATATTCATTAAGACTTTTTTTAAAAAATCAACTAATACATGCATGTTTTCTCCTAACATATTCATCTTCATATGCATTACTCGGCTGGAGAACTGCGCTGCAAAATTTCAGAGGAGTGCGGATTTCGAAGAGGGGCTGCATTGTGGTTCGCATCTTGTGTCAAGAAGTACGACTTAAGCAGGTTTGCTTTTAAATGCAAACTGAATTAAATTTCTTCCCCGTCCCTAGCAAAGAGACAGGAACTTGCAGGAAATAAGCAATGGTACGAAGGCATACAGGTGTTATGACACTCTTCCAAGAAAACTCCTCCCCACTCCATAAAATTACATTAGTCCATAATTATGTTTATAGCTCAGATTTTCATGGTTGGGCAGTGGTGGGGCATGGGGCATGGGGCAGACATGCCCTTCTTAAATCTCAGCCAGTCTGTAAGCTCCTTAGGCAGCCACACTGTTTTCTTTCGGTGCCTCCCACTTTTATTTCTTGTTGGAATTGTCTGCATTTGTGACTTCAATATTTCACCTTTAAGAAACTCCCCTCCATCTTGGGCTCCCTTCTCTTTGGAGTATTTCTGACCATGAGATCTCAACCTGTACAGTGGTACCTCTGGTTACGTACTTAATTCGTTCTGGAGGTCCGTTCTTAACCTGAAACTGTTCTTAACCTGAAGCACCACTTTAGCTAATGGGGCCTCCTGCTGCTGCTGCGCAGCCGCTGTGCAATTTCTGTTCTCATCCTGAAGCAAAGTTCTTAACCCAAGATACTATTTCTGGGTTAGTGGAGTCTGTAACCTGAAGCGTATGTAACCCGAGGTACCACTGTAGTTCCTTAAGCTTTTTCGAAACTGGCCTTTTTAAAGCCCAGAGTGCATGTCTGACCGCACTCAGTGTTCCCTTGCCTCTGTAACATGAAACCCAAGAGGACATGAGAGTCCCCTGTTGCAAAGCACAGAAAACAGGGTGTTTCCCTGGTAAGATCTGAGATTTGAAGCACATAGGAGGCTCCTGTTGCAATTTAGGTTCCAGCCAGGGCCGTCTTTAGCAGATGCGGCACCGGGGTGCAAATATCTGCCCAGCGCCCACAAATTACCATGGATGGGGGGGGGTGAAGCTGCGCACTGCCAGCCATGGGGGAGGCAACTCTCCCCCATGCTGCTGCAGGACAGCAATCCCCACAGAGACTTGGGAGGGAAGCTGTGTGCTGGCCAGCCATATGGTTGGCGGGGCGCAACTTCCATCCTAAAGAAGAAGAAGAAGAGGAGTTTGGATTTGATATCCCGCTTTATCACTACCCAAAGGAGTCTCAAAGCAGCTAACATTCTCCTTTCCCTTCCTCCCCCACAACAAACACTCTGTGAGGTGAACAAGAGACTTCAGAGAAGTGTGACTAGCCCAAGGTCACCCAGCAGCTGCATGTGGAGGAGCGGAGACGCGAACCCGGTTCACCAGATTACGAGTCCACCGCTCTTAACCACTACACCACACTGGCTCTCTGCAGGGATCGCTCTCCTCCCATGGAGGCTTGGGAAGGAAGCTGCATGCCTGCCAGTCATATGGTTGATGGGACGCAGCTGGTGGGCGTGCAGGGAAAGGGGAGGCCGCTGGCAAAGCCGCGCAGCTCCCCCACTCGCTGGGTGCCCCTGAGAGGCCGGCACCCTGGCGCAATGCACCACTAATCCCCATGGGAAAGACGGCTCTGGTTCCAGCAAAGAATACAAAGGGCATCCCTAAACTGGGACATTTGGAGTGTGTGTGGGGGGGCCCTGTTGCAATTTGGGATTAGAGCAACGCCCTGGCTGCAATGAGGGTGAAGGCTATCACATTGCAACACTCAGCAGCTCCTGGAGACATGCAATGGGGAAAGAGTCTCGGCAAGACTTGGACATTGGAACAAAACCACACTGAACTAAAGCAACCTACAAACAGCAAGCTGTACCCTGCTTATCAACGCACAGAGATGCCCTTGCAGTCTCCAGTTCTGACTTCTGAGATCCCGTCACCTTAACCCCCACTGTCAGGGTCAGACACACATGCAGCCCTTGGTTGTTTGGGCTGGGAGTGATAAAGAGTGTGGAATTGACACATCTTACCTGCAGGGCTGCAGCGCAGTTCCCAAGACCAACGGAGGTTAATGAAGATCTTTCCAAAACGGAGACCAGGATCATTTCCCCTGCTGGCCAAACAGAAAGGGCAGAAAATGAGAAAATCCTTCTGAGACCAGCATCCCATTTCATTTCTTTTCAATTTAATCATTTGACAATTATAAGAACAATCAAGAAAGCTGTTCCAGAGGAAGTTACGCCTGCTCATGGTATTCTGCAAGAAACTAAATCCCACTGGATTTTGTTTTCACAGGAGGCAATAATTTTCTTGGCAATATTGTGTAAGAGCCCACCAGTTTCCTCATAAAAAGTAAAGGGACCCCTGACCATTAGGTCCAGTCGTGACTGACTCTGGGGTTGCAGCGTTCATCTTGCTTTATTGGCCGAGGGAGCCGGCATACAGTTTCCGGGTCATGTGGCCAGCATGACTAAGCCGCTTCTGGCGAACCAGAGCAGCACACAGAAATGCCGTTTACCTTCCCGCCGGAGCAGTACCTATTTATCTACTTGCACTTTGACGTGCTTTCGAACTGCTAGGTTGGCAGGAGCAGGGACCGAGCAACGGGAGCTCACCCCGTCACGGGGATTCGAACCGCCGGCCTTCTGATCGACAAGTCCTAGGCTCTGTGGTTTAACTCACAGCGCCACCCGCGTCCCTTAGTTTCCTCATAATTTGTTTCTATTATTATTATTATTTATTAAATTTGTATACCATGCTTCATCCATAGATCTCAAGGCAGTTTCTATAGTCACTTGCTATTCTCACTCTTAGATGTTACTTTTGCCATTATAGCCAAATCCAATACTTTATGAAGCCATTTATTCCAATAAGGGAGTGATGCAACTTTCCAGTTTTGAGCCCGTAACATTCTTGCAGGTGTTTACAGATAAGATGTAACTTCCTTATATTCTGTTTATGATAGGTGACATGTACTTCAGTAATGCTTTATTTATTTTTATTATGTATTTTGTATTACTGTATACTTTGTATACTGTAACTTTGAGTTGTGAACCACCCTGAGACCTGCAGGTATCGGGTGGTATAATCATAATCATAATCGATCGAAGGGAACTTCCTACTTTGATATTTTTGCTCTGACTGTCATAAGCATCTTCCAGTATTTTAGTGAAGAACTACAGGTCCATCACATAGGATAATTGCAGCAATTGTTAGCAGGCATAGGCAAACTCCAGCCCTCCAGATGTTTCGGACTACAATTCCCATCATCCCTGACCACTGGCCCTGTTAGCTAGGCATGATGGGAATTGTAGTCCCAAACATCTGGAGGGCCGGAGTTTGCCTATGCCTGGTTAAAGGCATTGTGCCTCTGAATACCAGTTGCTGGAAACCGCAGCTGGGG
This sequence comes from Podarcis muralis, assembly GCF_964188315.1. Classification (NCBI taxonomy): domain Eukaryota; kingdom Metazoa; phylum Chordata; class Lepidosauria; order Squamata; family Lacertidae; genus Podarcis; species Podarcis muralis. The sequence goes on along the minus strand of NC_135670.1, from coordinate 9,712,975 downwards.
AGAGTTGCTGCCGGACTCAGGCCCTGCTTTTGGGATTCCCGTTGGTTGGCCATGGTGAGAACAGGATGTGGACGAGATGGGCCACTAGCCTTATCCAACAGGCCCCTCTTCCATTTTTATGTTCCATTGTGCTTTTTGCATCTCTGGCATACTTTCAAATATGATTTATCTGTCGCTCCAAATGTTACAGGGGCGTAATCTCATTTCAAACTGCAGCTGGGACTATGCCTTCAAAAAGCCAACAGCCAGGGGAACAAAATATGGTACTAGACGTATGCTTGATGTTTTATTATGCTTTTATATTTGTTGGCAGCCACCCTGAATGGCTGGGACAATCCAGTCACATGGGTGGGGTACAAATAATAAAATTCTTCTTCTTCTTCTTAGCTGCATTTTAAATAGAAGCACACATTCTACTCATGTAAAAACATGCCGATTCCCGGACCGTCGATGGGACAGATTTAGAAGGCGATTGGGCTGGATCCAGCCCCCGGGCCTTAGTTTGCCTACCCATGGCTTACCCATGATTGCCTTAAAGGGAGATTACAGAAGTTCACAAGGGATGGGCAAATCTGTCTGTTTCAGGTTTTCTAAGTTTCTCATTTTTCCCAATCTCATATTCGGTTCTCCACGTTGCAGCAGAAGTTTGTGGGATTTTGCTTGTTAAAGCAAAATGAAGATCCGTCAGCTTTTCACTGCTAACTTCTCCTAATATGGACATGGATCACTAGATTGGCCTTTGGCCTGATCTAGGAAGCCTCTTCTGATGTTCTTATGGGGAAAGACATGCCCTCCAACATTTCACCGATGAAAATAGGGACGCCCTAGTCAATAATAATAATGATAATACCCCACCCATCTGACTGGGTTGCCCCAACCACTCTGGGCAACTTCAAACAAATACTAAAACATAATAAAACATTAAACATTTAAAATAACTTCCCTATACAGATGTCTTATAAAGGTTTCATAGTTTCTTATCTCCTTGGCTCAGGGGTTTCATAACCTCATACACTCCAGCATTTCTCCAAAGAAAACAGAGATGTCCTAAGGAAAAGCTGGACATTCCAGAATCAGATTGGAAACTAGGACGGCTTCTGTAAATCCGGGTCTGTCCCTGGAAAACAGGGACACTTGGAGGGTCTGTAACGGTGAGGGATGGCTGCTGCTTCCACGCCCGGCCTGTGGAACCTGATTGGCCACTGTGAGGACAGGATGATGGACTAGCCGGGCCTTTGGGCGTGATCCAGCAGGTCCTTACGTTAATCCCTTCTACAATGAAATGAGATACCGCAGACGGTAAACATTTTTGTTGGCCCATCTCTCTTTAAGATTCAGGCCTTTTCATTTCGCTGACCTTTCAGGGTGCGTCAAATGTTCTGTCTGCCCCCGTGGTTGTTTTGTAACTGAGGGCTTAGCCACACTCACCTTTCCTCTTTCAAGGAACAGTCCGCCATTGAAAGCTCTGCGTCCGAGTGGCCTTTTTTTTTTTTTTTTTGCTCTGGAGATTTCCCCTCGAAAACCCTCTCTTTAAAGCCCAAAGCTTTGTTGGAGGGGTTGTGGGAACCTTGGGACATATTTCCATGCTTGGCGGGAATGCAAAATTCGGACCCCTTTTTCCCCAGGGATAGTCCTGGATTTACAGAGGCTGTCCTGGAGGGTCTGGGTCAAGATGTTTGGGAAGGGGAAACAGGCAAGCAAATGTGAATAATAATAATAATAAGAAACAACTGTTTAATGTGACGACAGCCTGTTGCGGATCCAATTCAATGCCATTGGTTCAGTTCCCATCAAGAGGCAGTAGACAACCAGTGTGTTTTCGGATGGGTTTGATTCCTTGTCTGCTAAGCCTGCTCTGCAGGCCTGAGGCACCTCTTTGCTTTAATCCAAGGTACCCTGGCAACAGCATCCCTTCCCTGGTTACGCCCTCCGCGGCAACAGTGATATCACCAGCTCCACCTACTCTGGCATCCTCCTCCTCTCCCTCTTAGCAAACAGGGGTGGTGACCTGATGGGGGGAGAGAGAAAGAGGGAGAAAGAGAAAGAGAGAGAAGGGAGTGTTCCTCCTTGGCTTGTCAGGCCTAATGAAAAGGGTGGCATGCCAAAAAAAACCTTTCAAGATGGATGAATCTATCAGTTTCAGTTTCTCTCAGGCCACGTTTATTCCATACATTTAAAGCGCTACGATATGCTTTAAATGGCCCCCAAAGAAGCCTGGGAGCTGTACAGTGGTACCTCGGGTTACATATGCTTCAGGTTACATACGCTTCAGGTTACAGACTCCGCTAACCAATAAATAATGCTTCAGGTTAAGAACTTTGCTTCAGGATGAGAATAGAAGCACCATTAGCTAAAGTGGTGCTTCAGGTTAAGAACAGTTTCAGGTTAGGTACGGACCTCCGGAACGAATTAAGTACTTAACCCGAGGTACCACTGTAGTTTGCTAAAGGTGCTGACAGTTGTTAGGAGACCCCTCCTTCCCCTCACAGGGCTGCAATTCTTAGGAGTTTCCTGTGAAGAAAGATTGACTGTTAAAACCAGTGCTATTTTTTGAGAAAAAATACAATGGATCCACCCCCCCTCATGTTCTCTTATAATGGCAATGGTGCCCACCTGAGAGGTGCCAGAACTGAGTTCTGGTGAGTTCTGGCTAAGAAAAGCCCTGGTTAAAACCACTTTGTAGCTCTGGGTGTGGAACAGGGGCTTCTGAACAACTCTAAGCACTCTTAACAGGAATCAGGGGTGCCAATTTGAATAAAATATAGAGGTGGTGGGTAAGGCCAGGTAAGCCCTGGCCTGCATAATCGGTCACAGAACACGGCCCATGTCACCATTTGAATGGCAACGTCTATCAATTTTGTAAGGTAAAGGTACCCCTGCCCGTACGGGTCAGTCTTGCCAGACTCTAGGGTTGTGCGCCCATCTCACTTAAGAGGCCGGGGGCCAGCGCTGTCCGCAGACACTTCCGGGTCACGTGGCCAGCGTGACAAAGCTGCATCTGGCGAGCCAGAGCCGCACACGGAAACGCCGTTTACCTTCCCGCTAGTAAGCGGTCCCTATTTATCTACTTGCACCCGGGGATGCTTTCGAACTGCTAGGTTGGCAGGCGCTGGGACCGAACAACGGGAGCGCACCCCGCCGCGGGGATTCGAACCGCTGACCATGCGATCGGCAAGTCCTAGGCACTGAGGTTTTACCCACAGCGCCACCCGCGTCCCATCAGCGCCACCTGCGTCCCATCAATTTTGAGGGGCCCCTCAAATATTTTATTGGGGCGGCGGTGAAGGGACTTCGGCACCTAGGAATTGGCCCCTATGACTGCCGTGAATTGTTCCAAAGAATCCTGCCATTTCTTGCAGGTGCTGAGAGTTCTTAGGAGACCCCACCTCCACCCCCATTCACCTCACAGAGTTACAGTTCTCGGTTTCCCGTGAAGAGGGGTTGGTTGTTAACCTGCTCTCTGCCTGGCTGGACTAGGCCCTTGAACTTTGACTGTCTACTTCAGCTTGCCTGGTTGGAGTCCAGCTGGCCGTGCCCTTTCCCAAGATACTCCATTGAGTTTCCCTTCCCTCTTGGTTTTCCATTCCCGGACACCTGCCCCCTCCAACAGCCAGCCAGCACTGAGTAGGATCAACTCTCCTGGTTGAGCTCTTTTGAGGCTTCCCGCCCCACACACCCATAGGATCCCCCCTCCCCGCTCCAAAGTTGCTTTTGTAATCCCCACCCAGTCTTGTACCTGGGTCTGGCTTGCCACATCCACAGCAGACATTAAAAGAGCCAGTGTGGTGTAGTGGTTAAGAGCGGTAGTCTCGTAATCTGGGGAACCGGGTTCGCTTCCCCGCTCCTCCACCTGCAGCTGCTGGGTGACCTTGGGCCAGTCACACTTCTCTCTGAGGTCGCTCAGCCCCACTCACCTCACAGAGTGTTTGTTGTGGGGCAGGAAGGGAAAGGAGAATGTGAGCCACTTTGAGACTCCTTTGGGTAGTGATAAAGCAGGATATCAAATCCAAACTCTTCTTCTTCTAAAAGGTGATATATCTTTTTTAAACAGTCATGGCTTCCCCCAAGAACCATGGGAACTGTAGTTAGGTGCTGAGGGTGGCTGGGAGACACACCTATTCTCCTCACAGAAATCCCAGGTTTTCCTATGCACTTTCGTGTGTACAGTGGTACCTCGGGTTAAGAACTTAATTCGTTCCAGAGGTCTGTTCTTAACCTGAAATTGTTCTTAACCTGAAGCACCACTTTAGCTAATAGGGCCTCCCGCTGCTGCTGCGCCACTGGAGCACAATTTCTGCTCTCATCCTGAAGCAAAGTTCTTAACCTGAGGTACTATTTCTGGGTTAGCGGAGTCTGTAACCTGAAGTGTCTGTAACCTGAAGCATCTGTAACCCGAGGTACCACTGTATTTTCACAAATATATACATTCCTACGCACACTTTACCCTAGCATGTACATTCTTTGCACACATTACTTGGCTGGGGAACTGCGCTTCAAGAGAAGTGTGAATTCCGAGGGAAGACTGTATTTTGGTTCACCTGTTGTTTTGGGAAGTATGAATTGAGAACTCTCCTTTAAATAAGAACAGAGTTGGAATTCTCCCCCATCCCTGTTAGGAATACAGGAAACTTCTTTCTACCCTGGTAGACCACTGGTCCATCCAGCTAGGCGTTTTCTACACTGGCAGCAGCCTCTCCGGGATTTCAGGCAAATGCTCTGTTGCTGAGCTCTGGTCTTCCCCCTTAAAATAAAGCAATATTCTAGTCCTCAAGGTATGGAGAAAAGGGTTGATTTAAATAGGAAGCTGACTTATAGCAGGGCCATGGGGGCATCTATAGGCATTCAGGCATTCCCAGCCCTCCCTGGTCCCACTGACCTATGTCCCTTTCTATTCTAGAATAATGACATGGAATTGGGATCTAACACTTTCCAGGATCGCTTTGGTATTCAGATTAAGCTCCCAGCGTGCTGCAGCTCTTGACGTCTTCCATATTTTAGCTCCCCTATGACTCCCCCACAAGGCATCCCCAAACTGAAAGCAAACCTTCCCTTCCCCAGTGTGAAAACAGGTGAGGCAGGAAAGGAGCAGCCTTTTCTCTCTTCAAGGAAACAGCTCCCCAGGGGCCCGTGTTTCCTTCTGAGTGCTCAGCCCAGCCAGTCCTGTGGGAGGTGGCCTCCCTCCCCGCCCCTTACCTGTGCTCAGGTGCTTCGGCTATAAATTCTTACCTGGAGGCGCTCGCTGGCAATCCCTGATCGCCCTGCTGCTCGGTTGACCTGCCTTGGGAGTTTACAAAAGCCCGTGACGAAGTGTGCCTCGGACACCTGTCCACCCCACATCCCTGGATCCTCGCCATGGAACGGAATATCCTGCAGACGGTCGCCCTGGCCTTGATGCTCCTGGCATTGTGCCCAGGTGAGCAGATGGCAAAGTGGGTGGCTTGGAGCTTTGGGGGGGGGGGAGGCGAATGGGGAGGGAGATCAACCCCACAGATATTGTTGGGCAGGGGCAAAACCCCGTAGCAAATCTTGTGCTGGAAGTTTGTCAGGCGAGGCGATTACAAAGGGGTGTTGGGCACCTTTTGCAGGTGTGTCGAAAGGGAGAATGGCAGACGGGTGTGGCTGGAGAAGGTAGAAGGAAGGAGAGTCGTTATTCTAGGGAACGGTGTGCTCTTTCTATGTGGAGATGGACTGGATGTTGTGGGGGGCCTCGAGGATAAGACCTGAGGCTCCTTCAGGCTGTTGGGGGGTGTTTTGGTGGATGTATCCTGCTACATGTCATTGCCACAATAATAATTCATTAGCTGTGGATTTATACTGGGCTGTCCGGACGTCATTCTGCTTAGTTGTTTTGCAATGCTTGCCCCAGTGCTGGCAGCAGTGCTGGGTTACTTAGGGCACCAGGAAATCAGGGGCACCTCAGAAAAGGAGGAATTTTGGGGGGAAAGAATTTGACATTTGAAGAAGTCACCACAGGAAAAATCAAGACTTGGTTAGACTTCTTTACATTTCCTTCCCTCTCTTTTCTGTATTTCTGCTCTCTTTGATTACTTATTCCCCACAAAACCAGGGGGGTGTCCTACTACCAGCGATCGAAACCCTGCGAGGAAATCAGATCGTAAATCTGTGTTTTGTTTTGCGTTATTCTGCAGATGTTATTTTATGGTTTAGCAGTTTGTATTTTGAACCACATATGGTGAGGGGGCACCGTAATCATTTCAGTGCTTGGGGCCTCTAAGTGTCTTCATCCCTTCCTGGTTAACATGGGATTGCTGTCCAGAGGGGCTCTAGGCAGAATCATGAAATCCTAGAGTTGGAAGGGACCCTGAGGGTCATCTAGTCCAACCCCCTGCGACGCAGGAATCTCTTGCCCAAAGTGAGGCCGAAATCCATGACCCTGAGATTAAGAGCCTCATAAAAGAGAGCGAGAGAGAGAGAGAGATTAAGAGCTTCGTGCTCTACCGACTGAGCTGTTCCACCAATAAAATAAATGCAGACATTCGTGGTATAAAAAGTTTCAGGATTTCAGCCGGTGAAGTTACAGGATGTGCACTAATGGGGAAATGAAGCAGTCTGTCTGCACAGAAACTCTTCCAGGCGCAGCCGGGATCGGGAGTGGAATCCCCTATAACAGCCCTCTACCAACATAATCATGAAAGTACAATTTTTTTAAAAAAATGAGATCTGGAGAGGGTCCAGTCTTGTAAGGAGATCACTTTAATCTCCAGCTCATTTGTTATCGTTCCTGAGCACAGGAATGTAGATGAAAGGAAAACAAATCAGGGGCATGGGAGAGTGGGCAGAGGCCTTTTGAAGTATTGGCCTCTTTTCCAGGAAAACTGATCCTACAATAAATCTATTGGCCTTCAGGTGCCAACGCTTTAAAGTATCTCTTTGTTGCTTAGGTTAGGCAGGTTTTTTACTTTTATATATGTTTTATATATGTTACTTTTATATATATATATATGGAGGCATAATTAGGGTTCCTTCAGGAATTTGATCTTAGGAAGCAGGTCTATCTAGCTTGGTGTTGCCTACACGGGCTGGCAGCAGCTCTCCAGGTTTGTAGGCAGGAGAGATTTCCAGCCCTACCTGAAGATTAAATATGGGGTGTTCTGCAGGCAAAGCATGTGCTCTGCTGCTGCCCTGGAGCCCTTCTTTTAAATATAATAGTATGATTCTAGTCCTCATGGTTTTGAACAAACGGCTGCTTTTAAACAGGAACATATGAAGTTGCCTTGTACCACCTAGCTCAGCAATGCCTACACTGACTGGCAGCAGTTTTCCAGAGTTTCAGGCAGGAGAGATTCCCAGCCAATGCCGGGAACTTGGGTCCTTCTGCTTGCAAAGTAAATACTCTGCTCCTGAGCTATGGGTGCCTGCCAGCTCTAATGCACATCCCCAAGGCACGTGAGGAGCGGAACATAGCGATCCATCAAGTTTCGCACTTCCTTGAATGTGGGCATGCAGGTTTCGGCTAAAAAAAGAGTCAGTTAAAAATGCTATTTGGAAAGAAAATGTATTTAGAAATGTGGAAGTTGAGATGGTTGTAGCCACTGCTAAATCCTAATCAGAGTAAGCCTATTAAAGTTAATAAACAGGAATGACTTAGGTTGGTTAATTTAAACATGTCTAGTGTGAGAAAATTAGGGTTGCCATATGTCCTCTTTTTCCAGGACACGTCCCCTTTTTCATGGGTAGAGTTGTCATAGCGATCCATAGTTAAAAGTTGAAGTCGGCAAATGTGTCTTCCTTTTTGCTCTTCAAAATATGGCAACGCTAGGCGGAATCTACTTGGATGCAACCCAACGTATGTTTAAAAGAAAAATGCATTTCAAACATATCTAAATGTGGGTTTCCATCCATTTTAAAACACACACACACACACACACACACACACACACACACTAGATTAATGCAAAAGCAGGAGTGCAGGGATGTCTATGGGGACACCAGAGAAAGGGGGAGGAAGGGCTGTAAATCAGACCGATCCCAAGCCCAAACAGATTTTCCTGCTGCAACAAGGAGGAAGGCTTTTCGATAAAGAGAAAGGTCCTCCCTTTAGAAGAGGGGGGGAAACAACTTCTGACTCCACCCAAACTGCAAGTGTGATGGGATTGTCAATAACCAACCTTGTTAAGACAAACAAGCTTTCCTCTATTGCTTCTCCTACGGTACAGTACTCCTGGACATGGAAGCGCTACCAGCTGGTTGTCTATTAGGGCTGTAATACTTCAACTAAGGAAAAAGCAAAGGCTGCTTTTTGTGGGGCTGTGGGGAGATTTTCCCTTCCCACTGCTTTCTTCAGAGCCTCCCTAGAGCCCCCTACAGATGTCCTTTTTTGTGCATTCATGATGATCACCAGGGCCGTTATGTGTGCAGGGGGGCAGTCGGGGCGGTCCGCCCCAGTGTCATCACTGAGGGGGGTGAGATTCGACGTGCCGCCCGCCCGCGACTCCCAAGCCTACCCTGAGACGTCGAGGGAGGGGGGAGCTGCGCCACCTTGCCGAAGGCCTTCCCTCCTTCCCCCTTCGTTTTGACAGCTCAGGGGAGGCTTGGGAGTCGCGGGCGGGCGGCACGTCGAATGTCACCCCCCTCAGTGATGACACCTGGGGTGGACCGCCCCTGCATGCATATGTCATCTCCCTCCATGATGACACCCGGGCTGCTTCGTGGGCGGGGGGAGCCTCCCCTAAGCTGTCAAAAAGAAGAGGGAAGGGAGAAAGGCTATTATTGGCAAAGCAACGCAGCAGCCCCCCCCCCCCCCCGTCCAGGAAGCAGCCTGCCATGGGTGGGTTGCTCCACCCCCCTCCATGGGCGTCTTGCCCCCTGGGACGTTGGCCGTGGTGCCCCCCGGGATGCTCGCCCTGTTGCCATGTGCACAGCATGTGTGATGCTCCGGGTGCAGGAGCAGCTAGCTCTGCCTCTTTATGCGTGACCCTGTTTTCAGTCCTGTTTTTTATGCCTGCAAAAGTTTCAGGGCAGACATTGTCCTTCATTTCCAATCAGTGCATGCCCCTTAAACGTCCTGCTGAAAGCCTGTCACCGCGATCATTTTCCTCTCGGAGTGATGCTGGATGAAGATTTTTTGAAACCCAAAAAATTCTGCATTCTTTGTGTGGGGGAGGAAGGGGGGAATGACAAAGGTCCAGGAGGTTGATTCAGACCGTGGGTTCATCTAGCTCAGCCCTGTCAGCACAAATTGGCAGTCTCTCTCCAGGGGTTTAGACTGGGGGGTCTTGCATACCTTCCAACATTTCTATGGTGAAAATAGGGACACCCTGTTGAACAACACTCCTGCCAACCTAGCAGTTCAAAAGCACGTCAAAGTGCAAGTAGATAAATAGGTACCGCTCCGGCGGGAAGGTAAACGGCGTTTGCCAGAAGCGGCTTAGTCATGCTGGCCACATGACCCGGAAGCTGTACGCCGGCTCCCTCGGCCAATAAAGCGAGATGAGCGCCACAACCCCAGAGTCGTCCACAACTGGACCTAATGGTCAGGGGTCCCTTTACCTTTAATTCAACAACAATGTGGGACCTTCTGCATGCTAAGGCTAAGGAGGTGCTCTGTCACTGAGCTAGAGCCCATTTCAAGCCCCAATCGACAGGTTCTGGCCATTTCCTGCCCTGACGCTGAAAACATGCATGCCAGAATCCCTCCCAATCGAGCCAATTCTGGGGTTTCCTGGCCCCCAAATCACACTTCTGGCAGATGTTCCACATGTCAAGAGGGATCAGGAGAGGCTGGCGATGGTTTTCAGCAGACAGCACCAACTGCGGCCATCTGAGGTTTGATCCACCCTGGTTCCAGAGGTGTTGCTGCAGTGTGCTGTGCTGTGAGGGAAGAACTCTGGAAAGGAAATTGCACAATCCTTGGGTCATTCTCGCCATCAAGGGTATGCCCAGGCCTCTGCCAGAGAGACCAAGCTGACTGCTCTGGACCGGTCTAAGGGTGTAGGTTCCAGAGGAGGCCAGCAAACAGAAACTGCTTACGGTTCACACTGGAATAGGTACAGTTTCGGTTTCCTATCCAGTTCTCATTTTCCCAATCTTTTATTTGATTTGTTGTATCTCTAGGCCACTTTTCAATCCAGTGAATCTCAAAGAGGTTCACAAGCAATAAATAGCAACAACATAATAAGACATAACAGAACACCACGAATACAGCATGAATCATATAAAATAATGAACAAATCATCAATCAAACCAGCACTGTTTTTCTAGAAAAAGAGGTGCCAGAACTCACCCTGAACACCTACCTGGTTCTCTTACTTAGAACAGCAATGGCGCCCACCTGAGAGGTGCCGGAACTGAGTTCCAGCAAGTTCCAGCTGGGGGAAAAAGGCTTGAATAAAACAATTTGAATTTATAAAACACTATTAACAAAACAGCAACTAAAAAATAAGGTAAACATCAAAATTAAATTTAGTTCTCTACATTCTTACAACAGTCTACTTAAAAAAAAAAGGTCCTGATGAAAATTCATTAGCATTTTAGTGCAAATTTCTCCCAACTTAAACTCTGCCTAAAGTACACATTTTTGCAAAGCAATTTGCTTATCATACATTTTTCGGTTTATTTGCACTAACAGATGCATTTTTATGCAGACCTGATCCTAGTACATGCACTTTTATGCCTATTACTTGCATGGAGATCTGCAAAACTTGAAGAACTACGAATTTCAAAAGACTCTGGGTTTCGGTTTGCCAATTACTGTGGAAAGTGCAAATTACAAAACTTCACTTTTGAATGCAAACTGAATTTGCATTGCTTGGCCATCCCTTTATGGGAGACACGGGGGGGGGGGGGGGGAGAGAGATGCTTTTGGGTTATGTTCATCGAGAGTTGATAGCTGATAGCTATAATTATCCCCCCACTACAGAAATCTTAGTCTGTTCATCATACGCAGAACCTGAAGGCGTGAATCAGGAAGATGGTAAGTTTTACAACCTTTCCACCCCCCTGGGGGAGGGGGCACAGGGGAGGGGGAATGCTGCCCCCCCAGCCTCTCAATATGGTGAAGGGGTGGGGCCTGCTCATCTGTAAAGAGTAAGGCAGGTATCTCTCCCCTTCCACGGAGCTATGAAGGAGTCGGGGAGCTGCAGGTTAAGTACTTAATTTGTTCCAGAGGTCCCTTCTTAACCTGAAACTGTTCTTAACCTGAAGCACCACTTTAGCTAATGGGGCCTCCCGCTGCCGCCGCGCTGCTGGAGCATGTTTTCTGTTCTCATCCTGAAGCAAAGTTCTTAAGCCGAGGTACTATTTCTAGGTTAGCAGAGTCTGTAACCTGAAGTGTATGTAACCTGAAGCGTATGTGACCCGAGGTACCACTGTACTGTATGTTGGAAGCTGCCTAGAGTGGCTGGGGCGACCCCATAAGATGTGTGGGGTATAAATAGTAAAATTATCATTATGAAATGGGGCGTCCCTATTTTCATCGGGAAAATGTTAGAGGGTATGGAATCAGAGTTGGAAGGGACCCTGAGGATCATCTAATCCAGGGTTTGTCAACCTGGTCCCTACCGCGCACTAGTGAGCATTTCAGGATTCTAGGTGGGCAGTAGGGGGTTCTACGGCACAAGCTGAATCCTCCTTCCATCAAGCACTGGTGGTCGGTAAGGAAATTTTACCAACAGAAAAGATGCATTAGTGGGTGGTAGGTATAAAAAGGTTGACTACCCCTGATCTAATCCAACTCCCTGCAATGCAAAAATACGCAGCTGTCCCTTCCAGGAATCGAACCTGCAACCTTGCCGTTATCACCACCACGCTCTAACCAACTGACCTATGCAGCTGATGCTGCTGGACTACAACTCCCATCATCCCCAGCTGCCAACAGGGGGGTTATGGGAACTGGAGCCTGACACCTGGAGGGTATCACCTTGACTGCCTTTGTGTTTTTACCACCAGTAAGAAACCTGTAGAGCCTCCAGTTTCCCAACTCCCATCATCCCTGACCACTGGCCATGCTGCTTGGGTCTGATGGGAGATGTATGGCGTCCCAACAGGTTCCCCACCACAGAAATAGTGTATCCTGGAAGAGAGTCATGGATGGCTCACCCAGGGAGTACTCCGCGCTGCAGCATTTCGTTGCAGTGTCCATTTTAGGAAGGTATTCATTAAATTAGTAATTTTTTTTTAGGGACAGAACTAAATAAATGAACAGAGAACAGTCCAAACCTGGACTGTTTATTGTGTCTTCTAAAAAGAAAGCTACCCCTGCCATTCCAAGGCCATCTTCCTCCACTGCCAGAGGCAATGTGCTTCTGAATACCAGTTAGCTGGGAATTGCAACTGCGGAGAGTTGCTGTTGCACTCTGGTTCTACTTGTGGGGTTCCCAACTGGTTGGCCACCGTGAGAACAGGACACCAGACAAGAGGGTCTCTTTCCGCCTGATCCAGCAGGGCTCTTCTTAAGTTCTTAAGGCCTGGCCAGGCATGTTAAAAGCAGAAGGCTTTTTGGAGCAAAACCCATGGGTTGAATTCTCTTTGGATAAATGACGCCACTTCCAGACTCACAGCGGATGGGGAAGCCTCCAGGATGATGCTGGCCACACACGCCTGTTTTTGTGCATGCCATCTGCCAGTCTCCTACAAAAGCAAGCACAGGGCAGAGATCAATAAAGAGATGTCACTCTTCCTTGCCTACATCGTATCTCCCTGCCCTTGAACTCCCTTACAGTTTGGACTGGATGTGGCTGCACATGCTCACTTGTTGCCTAGTATTTCAAGTTTCCCTGTGCCTATCAAAGAGGCAGCTGTTCTGGTGACTATACACAGCTGGTATTTTCCTCAGGATTTTTGGAAGCAGTCCAACATTAGAAAGATAGACTGATTACCCAAAACCGTTCTTTTGAATGTGCCATCCTTATATCACTCCATCTAGCCAAGTGGAACCTGTGGCACTCCAGAATGTCTACAACCTCCCACCATCTCTGACCATTGCCCATGCTGGCTGCAGGGCCTGATGGGAGTTGGAGTATAGCAGTGTCCAGGCTCCCCATCCCTGTTTTACACCTAAGTGCATTTCATGTGTGATCCCTGATAGGTTGGGACATGTGTCTAGGAAATGGGTAGGAACAACAGGAAGGCCTCTTCTTCACCAGCCACAAATCATTCAGGTGTTTCCCCAAAGTGGGTCATTAATGGGATTCTTTGCTATCTTCCCAGCAATCTCGGCCAGCACGGAAACCACCGTCTCTGAATCCTTACCAACACCTTCCCTACTGCCAACCATGTCTGACACCTCTTCAACAAAAGATTCCTCCACAGGACCAACCCCCGTTGAGGGAACCACGAACTCTCAAGGGACAAACCCCACCACAGAAGGATCCACGGAAACCTCCACATCCTCAGGAGAACCCCAAAGTTCCACAGCAACTTCCACAACTGGAACCCCACTAATAACATCCCCTACAGAATCCTCCGCAACAGCAACCACCTTTGAGGGAACCACGAAATCCCATGTGACAGAAATCTTCAGCGCCTCTACAGAGGGATCCACGGAAAACTCCACATCCTCAGGAGAACCCCAAAGTTCCACAGCAACTTCCACAACTGGAACCCCACCAATAACATCCCCTACAGAATCCTCCGCAACAGCAACCACCTTTGAGGGAACCACGAAATCCCATGTGACAGAAATCTTCAGCGCCTCTACAGAGGGATCCACGGAAAACTCCACATCCTCAGGAGAACCCCAAAGTTCCACAGCAACTTCCAAAACTGGAACCCCACCAATAACATCCCCTACAGAATCCTCTGCAACAGCAACCACCTTTGAGGGAACCACAAAATCCCATGTGACAGAAATCTTCAGTGCCTCTACAGAGGGATCCACGGAAACCTCCGCATCCTCAGGAGAACCCCAAAGTTCCACAGCAACTTCCCCACCTGGGACCACCCCAACAGCAGCCCCGACTGAGCCCCCTTTGACGAATTTCAATATCACCTTCCACATTGCAATGGATTTTACTAAGGACTTGAATGATTCGTCCTCCGAAGCATACCGCAACCTGACTTGGACAATCGGGAAGATGGTAAGCTCTGTGGCCTTTCCACCCCCCTGGGGGAGGGGGCACAGGGGAGGGGGAATGCTGCCCCCCAGCCTCTCAGTCCGGGGGTGGGGTGGGGCCTGCTCATCTGTAAAGAGTAAGGCAGGTATCTCTCCCCTTCCCCGGAGCTATGAAGGAGTCGGGGAGCTGCATCCAGGGTCCCTCTAGACCTTGGCTTAATGGTGATTGTAAAACCCTTTCCGTGCGCGATCTCCTCTAGCTATGGCTGCCCCACACTTTTCCCTCTGTGACTCTGTATCACAGGGGAGGGCAGAACCAGTCAAGGATTCGGCCCTAGAAACTGAGTTTATCTCCTAATACAAAATGCGTACCTCCCCTTTCTTCCACAGTATGATGACATTTACAACTGCTCTACGTGCCATGCTAAATATGGGACATATCTTGGATTCACTGTGAACAAATTCAGGTATGGAAGGGGGATTAAATGAGGGCTGGTCAAAAGTATCATGTTGGGTTTTCTGGTTCTCACAAAAATAAGAGCAGCTTAACTGCACCCACCTGCTCCCAACCCTAGGTTGACTGCAAGGGTCTCATTCGGAACAGCTTGTCCTCTTTCCGTAGTGCTGCAAAATACAGCTCTTGCTGCTGAAAGCTTAAGAAATAGCTTCACCATGCTCTTCAATATCCTTTAGTGTTGCCCAATTACCTGTAAAGTACTTCACAGCCACACGGAAACATGAAAGCAAGCTGCCAGGGCTAGGTTGGTAGCTCTGTTCATTGAATGCAAGAGCAGTAAAGGGGTCCCAATGCCAACCAAGTGTAAACTGTTTAATTACTATATTTAATTTTACTGTTTACTATTAGATTTGAATGAATTATTTAATATTGCTTTATTTGATGTAAGTTGTTTATTTTAAAGTTATTTTGAGTTTTTTGTATTGGATCAGATTGTTATTATTAATGTTTGATGTTTTATTATTATTTTTATATGTGTTGGAAGCCACCCAGAGTGGCTGGGGCAACCCAACCAGATGGGCCATATTTAAAAAATACATTTATTTATTTATTTACTTACTTACTACATGCATGCTGAGGCACAGAGCTGAAGAGAAGTAGCATCACAATCCTCAAACTGGGGTGTGCACTTCTGCACAGGAATCCACCCGCACTCTGTTCAAATCCACATCTTCCATTTAAAGTGTTACCGTGTCACTTTAAACTGTCATGGCTTCCTCCAAAGAATCCTGGGAACTATAGTTTGTTACAGGTCCTGAGAGCTGTTTGGAAGTCCCTTTTCTCCTCCCAGAGCTACAATTCCCAGATTTCCTTGGAGAGAGGGATTGGTTGTTAAACCACTCTGGACATTTTAGCTCTGGGAAGGAAACAGGAGCCGCCTAACAATTCTTGGCACCCTTAAGAACCTGCAACTCCCAGGATTCTTTGGGGGAAATGTACGTCTCTTCAGTGTGGTATAAGTTTGCTGTAAATAGATGATGTGGAGAGATAGATAGATAGTTAGATAGATAAGTTGTGTACCTTCCTCCTAGGATTACAGGGTGGTTTACAATATAAAACCACAAAAATACATAACATACTAACAAACAAAAGCAATAGAAAAAATTAAAAGGCGAGATAGATGATTTAATTAACCAAAGGCCCAAGATAAGAGGAATATTGTTACCTGGCGCTTAAATATATGTAATGAAGGTGCCAGGTGAACCTCCTTAGGGAAAACATCCCACAAGCCTACTGAACCTCTCACAGAGGAAGGACCTCAGATGATGATCGAAGGGTCCAGGTTGGTTCCTATGGGAAGAGGCAATCCTTGAGCTACTGTGGTCTTGAGCCATTCTCTATATAAGAGACAAAGACCTGTTGTGTCTTTATTTTCTTACATTAATCATGCTTCTTAATATACAAACATGCCTTGGAATAATTTCAGCTCAAAATTCATTGGATGTGGCATCTGTGTATACCCACTCGTACACAGTTTGGTCTGAAACATACAGTTTCTCCACTCACATTTGGACGGTCATATTTCAAATCCAACATTTCCACTTTCAATATGAATTCTGTGCACCACCACTGGTACAAAACATAGTGATGCAAGGGAACTGAAAAGTCACCTAGTGCAACCCCATGCCAATGTGCAGTAAATCCACGGCCACAGCATTGTTGATAGCTGGCACTCTCCACAATAACCCCAACAAAGAGGGGTGAAACAGTTTCTGAATCAGCAAGTTCCACTATTGAAAGACTTTCAGGGTTGTTTCTTTCGGGCCAGGCACTGAAGGCATGTTTCCAAAAACCATTGTACAACATTGAAGTGCCTTGGCGTGCTCAACACAGCCAAGCACGACATTCCAGGGCCAGAATGCAGAATGCTCAGTGGCAGAGCATCTGCTTGGCATGCAGAAGGTCCCAGGTTCAACCCCCACCTTCTCCAGGTAAGGCTGGGAAAGACCACCGGTCTAAAACCCTGGAGAGCTGCTTCCAGTCAGTGCAGATGATACTGAACTGGGTGGACCAATGGTGCAGCTCACCATATAGCAACTTCTTGTTTTCCTCTGTTTCTGCTAAGCATGCATGTTCTTCCACTGCTGGGGGTGGAATAAAAGGCCCTTGAGGTCCCTTCCACCTCTACAGTTCTGGTTTCATGCCAATTGATGCTCAGGCAGAAAACAATCCTCTCTGGCCGCGTTCCCTGCCAAAGCCAGAGATTTAAACCAAGGACCTTCTGATGGTTCCTCTTCATCCTGGAGAAGAGTGACTAGTGGGGTGTCACAGGGTTCTGTCTTGGGCCCGGTCTTATTCAACATCTTTATCAACGACTTGGATGATGGACTCAAGGGCATCCTGATCAAATTTGCAGATGACACCAAACTGGGAGGGGTGGCTAACACCCCAGAGGACAGGATCACACTTCAAAACGACCTTGACAGATTAGAGAACTGGACCAAAACAAACAAGATGAACAGGGAGAAATGTAAAGTATTGCACTTGGGCAAAAAAAAAAATGAGAGGCACAAATACAAGATGGGTGACACCAGGCTTGAGAGCAGTACATGTGAAAAGGATCTAGGAGTCTTGGTTGACCACAAACTTGACATGAGCCAACAGTGTGACGCGGCAGCTAAAAAAGCCAATGCAATTCTGGGCTGCATCAGTAGGAGTATAGCATCTAGATCAAGGGAAGTAATAGTGCCACTGTGTTCTGCTCTGGTCAGACCTCACCTGGAGTACTATGTCCAGTTCTGGGCACCACAGTTCAAGAAGGACACTGACAAACTGGAACGTGTCCAGAGGAGGGCAACCAAAATGGTCAAAGGTTTGGAAACGATGTCTTATGAGGAACGGCTAAGGGAGCTGGGCACGTTTAGCCTGGAGAAGAGGAGGTTAAGGGGTGATATGATAGCCATGTGGTGCCTCGCAAGACGAAATTAATTCGTTCCGCGAGTTTTTTCGTCTAGCGAATTTTTCTTCTTGCGAAGCAAGCCCATAGGGAAATTCGTCTTGCGAAGCAACTTGAAAACGGAAAACTCTTTCGTCTAGCGAGTTTTCCGTCTTGCGAGGCGTTCGTCTTGCGGGGCACCACTGTAAAAGGATGTCATATAGAGGAGGGAGAAAGGTTGTTTTCTGCTGCTCCAGAGAAGCGGACACGGAGCAATGGATCCAAACTACAAGAAAGAAGATTCCACCTAAACATTAGGAAGAACTTCCTGACAGTAAGAGCTGTTTGACAGTGGAATTTGCTGCCAAGGAGTGTGGTGGAGTCTCCTTCTTTGGAGGTCTTTAAGCAGAGGCTTGACAACCATATGTCAGGAGTGCTCTGATGGTGTTTCCTGCTTGGCAGGGGGTTGGACTCGATGGCCCTTGTGGTCTCTTCCAACTCTATGATTCTATGATTCTATTATTCTATGATTCTATGCGTTCAAAGCAATTGCTCTACTGCTGAGTGATGGGGATGTGTGGCTGTCAAGCTGCAGTTCCAGATCCGCCAATGCTTCTCTTTTCCCTTTCTAACGTACAGAAATGGCTCAGTGGTGGCAGATACAACGGTACGCTTCGAGAAAAGTGCAGATGTTTCCACCGAATTGATCAAAACTGCTCTGAGCAACTCAACAGAAGACCAACGGCTGGGTCTCAACCTGACTCAGATTGAAGGTGAAGGGATGAAGGATGAATAGCGGGGGGCTGGCTACTACAGCAAAGCATCCCTCAGGCTGTGTCTGCGACACAAGACTCAGAGCCCCTCGTGCAGCTCCAGGCACAGAATTCCCTTCCTGGAAGTCTAGGCAGGTTTCCAGCCCTCAGTGCTGAAACTGGGATGATTTCTGTAGATTAATATGCACACCGCAAATTGCATTATGCAAAACAGCATGACACTCAGGCAGGAAACACACCAAATATTTAAGGCCCTTTGGTTGGACACCAAAGTAGCACTCAACCTCTCCATCTATTGGCACAAGGATTTCTCCCTTCACAGGGGGACGCTCTCCTCTCACCACACCCCTCATGAAAGTGCTCTGGGGGTTTCCCCCAGACTTCTGGAGCAGATCTGGAGAGGACACAGGCTTCACTTGGGCCGGGAGGGAGGAGAGGAGGAAATGTCCCATTGAGCAAGCAGCAAGCCTTGCGAGGACAGGACGCAATAGCTGCATGCCGCCTGCTTGAGCTTGCCTCCAAGTATCCTGGGCACAGTGTTTGAGTGCTCACAGAGCCATGATTCCCAGCATCCTTAGCAAAACGCTTCCCAGGATCCTTGCAGATATCCCATGCATTTAAATGTATGGTGGGTACACAGGAAGAGGCATGAAGTGAGGTTGCAGAATCCAACTTCTTTCCCCACAGATGATCCACCCAGTGAGCTATGGGTCTTCCCCACAGATTTCCCATTCCTCCCCAAAGGGAGAGGAGTAAATGGACATGGAGGGGACTCCCACCGGAAACACCCTTTCCTACCTACACATTCCTTCCATTGCGGGGTAATGGTGGGCTGGAACACCTGACTGTGGAGGCAGCTTCCGGAGGCTCCTCCTGCTCCAGCTGGGGGGCCCCTCTCACCCCATTGACCAGCTTCCTGCTCAGGTGGTGCCCATAGAAAGAGCAGAAAGAGATGTTCAAACTTCAACATAGGTGACTATGGGGATGGAGATCAATGGAACTGAAAAGGGCTGGGAGTGGGACAAATGGAAAGAAGGGGGCTTCCCGTAATCCTGAAAGTAAGACTCCAACCCAAGCTTGAGCACCTCTAGGCACAATCCCTGAGCAGGACAGCAGGCCTGCCTCTTCTTCCTCCCCCACAAATCTTTTCCTTCCGGGAGGGGTGCTAATGAGATCTTTTCCTTTCACCTCAGTGACCAAGCAGGAGACGACAACGACGCCTTCTCCCACCACGACTAGCACCAGCTCAAAGACACCCGCACCTAAGCCCCCCAAAGAGAAAACGTTCACCATCACTTACCACATCACAATGAATTATACTAAGGACTTGTCGGATTCGTCCTCCGAAGCATACCGCAGCCTGAATGAGACAATCGGGAAGATGGTAAGTTCTGTGGCCTTTCCACCACCCTGGGGGAGGGGGCGCAGGGGAGGGAAATGCTGCCCCTCAGCCTCTCAGTCCAGTGGTGGGGTGGGGCCTGTTCATCTGTAAAGAATGGGGCAGATATCTCTGTGCTACTGCAGAGCTATGGGGCTTCCACGTATTTGACGCAGCTTCCTGGGGATTGTCAGCCCCTATATGCAGTCTTCAATTCCCCCTTGTCCCTGCTGCCCCACACTTTCTCCTCTGTGCCTCTGTTTTCCTGTGGGGTGGGGCGAAGAGAAAGTGAGAAGGGCTGACTTCATCCCAGCCATGTCTCAAGCCTCAGAAAATGAGTTAATAGCATAATACAACATTCGTACTACCCTTTTCTTCCCGCAGTATGAGGAAGTTTTCAACTGCACAGGATGCCCTGCTGAAGGAAAATATATAGGATACAAGGTGAATTCTTTCAGGTACGGAAGGGGGATTATATGAGGGCACCCACCTGAGCTAGGTGGGTCGTGGGTCAAGATGAGTATAGAGCAGCTTCCTGTGTCTCTCTGTGTTTCTGCTAAGCATGTACATGTCTCCACTGCAGGGGGGTGGAATAGATGGCCCTTGAGGTCCCCTCCACCTCTACAATTCTGGTTTCATGCCAATTGATGCTCAGGCAGAAAACAATCGTCTCTGGCTGGGTTCCCTGGCAAAGCCAGAGATTTAAACCAAGGACCTTCTGCATGCAAAGCAGCTGCTCTTCTGCTGAGTGATGGGAGTGTGGGCCTGTCAGGCTGCAGTTCCAGATCCGCCAACGCTTCTCTTTTCCCTTTCTAACGTACAGAAATGGCTCAGTGCTGGCAGATACAATGGTACGCTTCCAGGAAAGTGCAGATGTTTCCGCCGATAAGCTCCGCACTGCTCTGAGCGATGCACCTGAAGACAAACGGCATGGTCTCAACCTGACACAGATTGAAGGTGAAGGGTTGAAGGATGAACAGTGGGGGGCTGGGTACTGCAGCAAAGCATCCCTCTGGCTTTGGCTGCGACACAAGACTCAGAGCCCCTCGTGCAGCTCCAGGCTCAGAATTCCCTTCCTGGAAGTCTAGGCAGGTTTCCTGCCCTCAGTGCTGAAACTGGGATGATTTCTGTAGATTAATATGCACACCGCAGATTGCATTATGCAAAACGACAGCATGACGCTCAGGCATCAAACACACCAAATATTTAAGGCCCTTTGGTTGGACACCAAAGTAGCACTCAACCTCTCCATCTGTTGGCACAAGGATTTCTCCCTGCACAGCGGGACGCTCTCCTCTCACCTCACCCCTCCTTAAACTGCTCTGGAGCAGATCTGGAGAGGACACAGGGTTCACTTGGGCCGGGAGGGAGGAGAGGGGAAAATGTCCCATTGAGCAAGCAGCAAGCCTTGCGAGGACAGGACGCAACAGCTGCATGCCGCCCGTTTCAGCTTGCCCCCAAGTATCCTGGGAACAGTGTTTAAGCGCTCACAGAGCTATGATTACCTGCATCCTTAGCAAACCGTTTCCCAGGATTCTTGCAGATATCCCATGCATTTAAACGAATGGTGGGTACAGAGCTTGAGGGATGTAGTGAGGCTCCTCCTGCTCCAGCTGGGGGGCCCCTCTCGCCCCATTGATCTGCTTCCTGCTCAGGTGGTGCCCATAGAACGAGCAGAAAGAGATGCTCAAACTTCAACAACCCCCGCAGGTGACTATGTATGGGGATGGAGATCAATGGAACTGAGAAGGGCTGGGAGTGGGACAAATGCAAAGAAGGGGGCTTCCCGTAATCCTGAAAGTAAGACTCCAACCCAAGCTTGAGCACCTCTAGGCACAATCCCTGAGCAGGACAGCAGGCCTGCCTCTTCTTCCTCCCCCACAAATCTTTTCCTTCCGGGAGGGGTCCTAATGAGATCTTTTCCTTTCACCTCAGTGACCAAGCAGGAGACGACAACGACGCCTTCTCCCACCACGACTAGCACCAGCTCAAAGACACCCGCACCTAAGCCCCCCAAAGAGAAAACGTTCACCATCACTTACCACATCACAATGAATTATACTAAGGACTTGTTGGATTCGTCCTCCCAAGCTTACCAGAACCTGACTGGGAATATCGAGAAGATGGTAAGTTCTGTGGCCTTTCTACCCCCTGGTGGAGGGGGCGCAGGGGAGGGAAATGCTGCCCCCCAGCCTCTCAGTCCGGGGGTGGGGTGGGGCCTGTTCATCTGTAAAGAATGGGGCAGATATCTCTGTGCCACTGCCGAGCTATGAGGCTTCCAGGTTTGTGACGCAGCTTCCTGGGGATTGTCAGCCCCTATACGCAGTCTTCTATTCCCCCTCGTCTCTGCTGCCCCACACGTTCTCCTCTGTCCCTCTCTTTTCCTGTGGGGTGGGGCGAAGAGAAAGTGAGAAGGGCTGACTTCATCCCAGCCATTTCACAAGCCTCAGAAAATGAGTTAATAGCATAATACAACATTTGTACTACCCTTTTCTTTCCGCAGTATGTGGATGTTTTCAACTGCACAGGATGCCCTGCTGAAGGGAAATATATAGGATACAAGGTGAATTCTTTCAGGTACGGAAGGGGGATTATATGAGGGCACCCACCTGAGCTAGGTGAGTCGTGGGTCCAGCTGAGTATAGGGCAGCTTCCTGTGTCTGTGTTTCTGCTGAGCATGTACATGTCTCCACTGCAGGGGGGTGGAACAGATGGCCCTTGAGGTCCCCTCCAACTCTACAATTCAGGTTTCATGCCAATTGATGCTCAGACAGAAAACAATCCTCTCTGGCCACGTTCCCTGGCAAAGCCAGAGATTTAAACCAAGGACCTTCTGCATGCAAAGCAGCTGCTCTTCTGCTGAGTGATGGGAATATGTGGCTTTCAAGCTGCAGTTCCAGATCTGCCAACGCTTCTCTTTTCCCTTTCTAATGTACAGAAATGGCTCAGTGCTGGCAGATACAACGGTACGCTTCCAGGAAAGTGCAGATGTTTCCGCCGATAAGCTCCACACTGCTCTGAGCGATGCACCTGAAAACAAACGGCATGGTCTCACCCTGACTCAGATTGAAGGTGAAGGGCTGAAGGATGAACAGTGGGGGGCTGGGTACTACAGCAAAGCATCCCTCGGGCTGTGTCTGCGACACAAGACTCAGAGCCCCTCGTGCAGTTCGAGACACAGAATTCCCTTCCTGGAAGTCTAGGCAGGTTTCTAGCACTCAGTGTTGCTTCTACAGATTAGTATGCTCATTGCACATTGCATTATGCAAAACAATGGCATGGTGTTCATAGCAGGGAATGCACCATACATTTCAAAGTTGTTGGGTGGACTCCAGCATAGCGCTAGATCTCTTCCTCCATCAGCATGAGGATTTCTCCTTGTGCAGGGGGACACTCTCCTCTCCCCACACCCCTCCCGAAACTGTTCTGGGGTTCCCATGGCCTTCTGGAACAGATCTGGATGGAGCACAGGGTTCACTTTGGAAGGTGGAAGGAGAGCGAGGACTGTCTCATTCACAGGCAGAAATCCTTGTTAATGGTTAAACACCAAACATTTAAGCAAACCTCCCCCACCTCGCCCCTGGATCCTGGGAACTGTACTTTACCACAGGGAGCTACAATTCCCAGCACCTTTAGAAAAGTACAATTCCCATAATCCTTCAGGGTATTCCATTCAGACAGGGGTCTCTCCCAGCCTTACCTGAAGATGCCAGGGACTGAACTTGGAACCATCTGCATGCAAAGCAGATGAGCCATGGATCTTCCCCACAAATTTTCCATTCCTCGCAAAATGGTCATGGAGGGGACTCCCAAAATGGTCATGGAGGGGACTGCAGGTTTAAGGTTGGCTTAGCTGCTTCACTGGGCTTCTCCAGAGGCTGATCCTAGCTAGGAGGACAGAGATTAACAAACTGCTCTTGAATGAAATGGAAAATGGCTCATGGTGAAATGCAGTGAAGGGGGCTTTCGGTTACAAAGGCGTATGGAATCCTGAAAATTGAATCAAATCTTGCCCACCTCTAGTACCAATCCCCGAAGAGGACCACCGGCATGTCTCTTTTTCATCAGCCACACATCCCTCAGGTGTTTCCCTAAAGTGGGTTATTCATGGGATTCTTTGCTATCTTCCAGTGACCTCAGACGCCACGGAACCCCCCAACCCCCCGCCCTCAACAGCAACTTCCCCCCCGGCAACCACCTCAACGACAACCTCGACTACAACCACTCCCAATCACACAGAGACTGTCCCAGGCTGGGGCATTGCTCTCCTCGTCTTAGTTTGCATCCTTCTTCTCCTGGCGCTCATCGCCTTCCTGATCCTGGTAAGCCTCTCAGCCTTCTTTCTCAAAATCAAGCTGGTGGAGGTGAAGACCCACTGGGCCCAAAACAACAGCTCCGCCACCAGCTACATCAACCCGCCAGGCGGCTGGAGACTCAGGGAGCTGGCTCTATATAGACTCAGAGCCAGAGATGCAAGACTAGTGAGTGTGGTTGGGGCAGAGCCAATGGACCACCTGGCAGACATGGGGAACATAAGAAAGAACCTGCAGGATCAGGCCTCGTGTCTATCTAGCTTAGCATCCTATTACTCAGTAGTGAATCAGACGTGCCTGGCGATTTCTAGTCCTCATTCCCATAACCAGAATAAATGAGGCAAATTAGTGTGCATGTTGCAGATTCCACTGCACAGAAGAACAGTGTGATTGCCAGGCTGCGTATGCACCATAGTGCATTGGGTAAAAGGAAACATAGAGCTAAATCTCTTGTCCCGTCAACCCTCCTGTCTTCCTTGCCACCCCAGTATATGCCCTTTGGAGGTATACTGCCACGGAACATGGAAGTGCCATTGAGCTGTTGTGGCTAAAGAGCCTTAAGAAGAGCCTTGCTGGATCAGGCCACAAAGACCCATTTATTCTAGCCCCTGTTTTCCACTACAGGAGCCAAGCGCCTGCCTCCAAAAAACTAACAAACAGGGCAACAATAGCAGCAGTTGTTACTCTTTCCCAACTGGCATTCAGAGGTAGAGTGCCTCTGGAGCTGGAGGCTTCCTCTAGCTACCTTAGCTAATACCCTTTGATTGCTAATAGCTCTTTGGACCCACCTACTAGCGGCATGTCGACCTTGGAAGGTTGCCCAGAAGGGAATGCAGCCCGCTGATGAAAATAGGCTCCCCATTTCTGTCATACGTTGTTACTCAGAAGTAGAACTTGGAGTCCTAGAACTGTAGAGTTGGAAGGGACCCAATGGGTCATCTAGTCCAACCCCCTGCTCTCACAGCTCTCTCTCACCTTCCCAATCCATCTCTCCCAGCAACATGACCTTTCCTTACTCTTACTCTTCTTCACTCCCTCCCAGATCATCTACTGGTGTCGACGGAATCACCGGGGGAAGCTTGATTTGCTCAGCAACCAAGACTCCTACCACGTCATGAGTGAGTACCCGACGTACCACACACACGGGCGATACGTTGCCCCCGGAAGCAAGCCTAACCCATACAGCGAGGTGAGCAAGAGTCACTCACCCAACCCAAATCCTGGGGTGCTCTTTAGTGACCCAGGACATAGTACATAGGAATGTGAGAAACTGCCATGCCCCTGAATAAGCCCATTGGTCCATCTAGCCTAATATTGTCTTCACTGACTGGCAGCGGCTTTCCATGATTTCAGACAGGGGGTCTGGAGATGCAAAGCAAATGCTCTCCCCTGAGCTATGGCTTTTCCCCCTTAAGAGAAAGATTCTAGTCCTCAAGTTTCTGAATGAAGGGCTGATTAAAACAGGATGCTGCTTTATACAGACTCAGATCGTTGGTCCATCTAGCTAAGTGTTGTTTGCACTGACTGGCAGCCCTACTTAGAGATGCAGGGAATTGAACCAGGGACCTTCTACATGCAAAACAGATGCTCTACCTCTGAGCTACACCCCTTCCCTCAAAAAGAAAGGCCTCATGATTCTAAACACAGGGCTGAGACCATAGCTCAGTCAGCAGAACATGAGACCCTTAACCTGAAGTTCATGGGTTCAAGCCCCATGTTGGTTGAAAGATTTCTGCATTGCAGGGGGGTTGGACTAGATGACCCTCGTGGTCCCTTCCAATTCTATGATTCTATGATTCTATGAAATAGGAATGGAGGAAGCTGCCTTATACAGAGTCAGGCCTTTGGTCAATCGAGCTCAGTTCCTGTTTCCATTCCTAGTGCCTCCCCCACCTATACCCTTCTAATCTAATTCCTCTCCCCCCCCCCCCAAAAAAAAAGAAGGAAGCCCCATAGAAACAGTTAATGGTTTCATGCAGGCAGGCTTGAATTTGCCACATGGCACCTACTTGTCACCCGTGTTATTTATGTGGGGCTCTGGGGAGGTGCGCTTGGTAGCTTTCAGGAACAATTTAAAAGCATTCCTGTTCACCCAGGCATTTGATGGCTGAAATACATTGTTCCTGGCAACCCTGAGTTCACTGTCTGAGGGACTGTTTTTAAATGCTGTTAGAAAGTTTTAACTGTTTTTAGAATTATTATTAATAATAATGTGCTGCACATCTGACTGGGCTACCCCAGCAACTCTGGGCAGCGTCCGACACATTAAAAGACATCAAACATTAAAAGCTTGCCTGTACAGGGTTGCCTTCAGATGTCTTTAGAATGGTCTGTGTATTATTATTATTATTATTATTATTATTATTATTCTCCTCCTCACCCTGGGCACCTTCAGGAGAGCACCTTCAGGAGGAAGGGCGAGATATAAATTGAAATAATAATAATTTAAAAAATCACCGACATTGACATTAGAGGGACTCCAGGAGTTCAGGCCCCTGCCCCTAAGGAGCTTAAAATCTGAAAAATTGGACAGAAGAAGGTAAACGAACGCAGACTTCCAGTCAGGCCCTAAGAATTGGAGGGGTTGGGGCATAATGGGAACTATCCCAAGCCCCACCATGTTTGCAGGCGAGATGGGGCCGCAAGTCAGTTGTTTGCCTCTGATTACTCCTGCCTGTCCTACCCATTTCCCTACACTGTATTACTCCCCCTGTGTCAGCCTTTACTTTGCAGTCCCCTTGCGGGCAGAGACCCTGCTCGCTGAGCGACGTCAAGGGGTTTCCCCTGCAGCCAACATCTCTGCCAGCCATGATGGAGGACACCCTGAAGCCCCTGCCTCTCATCCCTCATGACACAACGGTTTCACCGCTGCCCTCGAACCCCAGAGCGAGTCTCCCTGCCCTCCACCTCTGCCCCTGAGTTAATCTTTAATGGGGCAGCTGGTGCGAAAGGCCGCAGCTGTGGTCACCGTGGCAACAGCTGCTTCGGCCAAGGCTTCGGCCTAGCGCACCTGAGGCAGCCTTCGGCCTGTTGCCATGGAAACCTTTTTCCTTCCTCCAAGGCCAAGGCCTGGGGATCTTCCACAGATAACACCCACCCACCCTGCTTCCTGACAGGCCGCTGACCCTTGAGAACGGTCAGCGTGACCGTCATGGCTGGGTAGGCCATGTTGCCAAGGCGACCTGCACCAACCGACCCCAGCAGGGCCTCTCGTGCCCTAGGTGGCTCTCAGGAAGGGGTGGGTGCCATTGCGCATGTGGCAGGGAGAGGCCTGCTAAAGTCACCTCGGTCATGCGCCGTGCCCCGCTCGCTCCCCACAGAGCCGGGTGCATCTGTCCTGTTCCCTAAGCGGCTCTGCTGAGCAAACATGGAGACGTTGAGCAAATATTTAGCTCGGCACCCTGGGACTGTTTGCAAATCTAGGAGGAAGGGAGAGAGAAGGGGGGCAGGGTCAAGCCAGGAACTTCAGGTCCCTGGAATGGCTTCACCCTCCTCCCTCCCGCCCTGTGCCCTTGCTGCAAATGAATACAGCGGGCATCGCTGGTTAGACCAGAGCGGGGGACGTGGTGGTGGTCCCAGGCTAGGACTGAGCCCCTTTGCCCTTGGCGTGGTTGCCTGGGGGTACGTGGCCAGCACTTCAGCTGGCCTGGCCGCTCCCCAGCCTCGTGACTGGGCAATGTTTACACACGACATTGAGCTGCTTGTGATGTTTCTGGCCGCCGTCCAAGGCTCTTTCCTCAGCAGCTGGCTGCTGCTCCCAGCATTTTTAACCCCTCTGCGGTAGCGACACTCAGTGGGGTCGATCTGGGCCCCCTGGACGTTGGGGCAATTGCACGCGCACAGCCCTTTAGTTCAGCTTGCTGCACCTTGCTGTTTCCTTCTCAAAAGGGGATAAGCAAGGCGCTAGCCCTCAGTGTTTCACAGAGAAAGGTGGAAATGCACCTGAGCCCTTTGTTTCTCTCCGTTTCCTCAGCAGAAGAACAGGGGGAAGTGAAGGACGTGGAAGGCTGTATCCAGTGTCTGTGCTACTCAGAGCAAACCCATTGCAGAGGATAGCGGTGGCAAACATAGCTCCCTAACGGATCAACTCTAAGGAAAACTTAGGCCACAACCTTAAGCACTATCGTAGCACTTTAAACAGGCATGGCTTCCCCCTCAAAAAATAATTATAGGAGCTGTAGTTTGTTTGGGGAGGTAAGAGTTGTTAGGACACCCTCCATTTGTCTCCCGAAGCGACAATTTCAAGAGTTTCCTGGAATTAACTGTTAAACCACTCTATCAATGGCTATATTCTACCTCCCCTGTTGGAGGCAGAGCTGCTGATGTGCTCAGGTCCTGATTTTATAATAATAATAATAAATTTTATTTATACCCCGCCCTCCCCGGCCAAGACCGCGCTCAAGGCGGCTAACACCAAATATCAAAACAATTGATTAGAATACAGCTTAAAAAACAAAATTAAAATACAACATTAAAACATTAAAATGCAGCCTCATTTCAGTGGAACTCAATCAAAAACTTTTTGGGGGATAAAAGTCTTCACCAAGGCTAACTATAAAGACTGGTCCTATATGGATGCCAGAAAAAAGCCAGGGAAGTCCCCAAATAGGAGTTCCAACACAGAAAGAGAAAGGAAAAAAGAAAGAGGGGGAGGGAATCAAACTGATTCCAAGCCAAAGGCCAGGCGGAACAACTCTGTCTTACAGGCCCTGCGGAAAGAAATCAGATCCTGCAGGGCCCTGGTCTCATGAGGCAGAGCGTTCCACCAGGCCGGAGCCAGTGCTGAAAAGGCCCTGGCTCTGGTTGAGGCTAATCTGACTTCCTTGGGGCCCAGGACCTCTAGGGTGTTGCTATTTATGGACCTTAAGGTCCTCTGTGGGGCATATCAGGCTTCCTATGGTGGCATCTGGTTGGCCACTGTGAGGACAGGACCACTGGTCGGATCTTGGAGGCCCCTTCTGATGCTCTTATGGGTTACAGTGAGGAAAGGGTCTTGGGTCCACGCCCTGCCAGTGGGCTTCCTTTTCTGATGGACTGCTATGGGGAAAAGGATGCTAGGCTAAATCGGCCTTTGGCCTGATCCAGCAGAGCGTTCTTATGTTCCAACAATGGCCAATCAGACCATCCTGTGAAGCTCATGACCCACTGCCGGGACAGAGCCACCCATGTGGGGAACATTTGCCCCCCAGATGCTGCTGAACTACAACTCCCATCAGTCCCAGCAAGCATGACCCACGGCCAGCAATGATGAGAGTTGCCGTTCATCAATTTCTTGAGGACAAAAGGTTCCCCACACTTACACAAGATGGAGGCACCGGCAGCCTTTGGGAGACCCTTGAGGTTTGCAGAAGTGCAAAGAAAATACTTTGAAGGGGGGAACCTAAAGAGCGGGGATCCCAAAAACAACCGGGTAAAGACAGAGCATGTTCAGTGAGCCTTAGTGCCTTTTGCTTGGGGTGGGTGGAATGGTAAAAGGTAAAGGGACCCCTGACCATTAGGTCCAGTCGTGACCGGCTCTGGGGTTGTGGCGCTCATCTGACTTTACTGGCCGAGGGAGCCAGCGTACAGCTTCCGGGTCATGTGGCCAGCATGACTAAGCCGCTTCTGGGGAATCAAAGCAGCGCATGGAAACGCAGTTTACCTTCCCGCCAGAGCGGTACCTATTTATCTACTTGCACTTTGACGTGCTTTCAAACTGCTAGGTTGGCAGGAGCAGGGAGCGAGCAACAGGAGCTCACCCAATCGCAGGGATTCGAATTGCCGACCTTCTGATCGGCAAGTCCTAGGCTCTGTGGTTTAACCCACAGCGCCACCCGCGCCCCTTCTGGGTGGAATGGAGAATGCTGCAAAAGGGCAGGGCTGGCGGGCGGGCTGCAGCCTCAGCACTCTGTGTTGCAACTGGGTCTACCTGGTTTGAATGTACAACCCGTTTTCGTGTTCCCTTGGTTCAAGGTCGCTCACAAAGATGTTTTCAAAAGCAAGGCTAAGGGATGTTAACAATGTTCCAGGAAGCCTTCACACATGCCAGCCCTTACCAAAGCAAAACTGTCCACAGGTGGTGTCATCCAAAATCTGCCTCCCCACCCTGCAATAGTACCCTATTTCTGCCACTTGCCTCACCTGTACACCTTGCGGCTGATCTGCCCTTATTTGCTCATATCCTCCAAGTTCCAACCTTTTTAGCATGCAAAGAGGCACATTTGTTTGCTTTTTACTGTTACGTGACAAAATAACTCCTCGTGCCTTTGCTGGGAACAGGAGGCATAATACGTCTTTTATGGGGCCTGATGACTGGCACGCCTCACAAAAGAATTTTGGTAATTTTCGCTTCTGAACTTCCCTTTTGCCAAGGTAAAGGTCTCAGTGGCCTTCTGTGTAAATAGAATTTGCACAGGTCATTCCAATATTCAGAATTTTAAAACCAATGTTTGTCCATGCGTAAGTTATTCAGTCCAGTGTCAAATCAGGAAGGATGAAGTTTTACATGGCCAGGAGACTTTGTTACCGCCAAACTAAAAACCCACGAGTCTGTGAATGGGTCAAGATTTGGACCCACGTCTCCCAGTTTAAACCCTTTCAGATAAGCAGGTTGCTGTTGAATGTTCACAGGATCAGAGCGCGTAAAACTGTTGGCAAGCCTGTGCCGATCACTCTACTTTTTCTCTATGCTGTATCCAGTTTTACTCAAAACTAAATCAACTGAAATGCCCGTTAGCCATTAATGGCCATTCATGTCAGTGGATCTGCTCTTAAGTAGGGATGAATGGTCCTGCCCATTTTGAGTCTCTCGGTTTCTCATTCTTCCAAGCTTAGTTTCAGTTATCTACGTAGCTTCCTACTGTAGTTTGTGATTTTTTGGGGGGAGGGGGAGTAGGGAGGCAGAATCTTCATAAAAACTCATCAGCATATTAGTACAAATTTCTCCTTTAAAAACCCATATTTGTGTATGCAGTTTTGACTTAACATACATATTTTTGCAAATAATTTACTCTAATATAATGCATTTTGTATGTGTTATATCCCCACAATATAGGCATTTTTAGTAAACGTTATCTGGAGAATTGCATCTCGGAATTCAAAGTACAGATTTCAAAGAATGGCTGTGTTTCCATTCTTGTTTTGGAAAGTCCAGATTCAGTAGGTTCTGCGTCAAATGCAAACTGAATCTATTTTCTCTCCCGTCCTTCAATCTGAGTTTGAATAATATTGAATACAACACACTGGACAGGTAGAAATTCCATTGGTGGAACTTTTTCCGGCACAGCAATGCATGAAGCATTGCATCTCCTGTTTCATTGCTCTCTTACTAATGGCAGAGGAGCAAGACCGGTAGATAGAAGTTGGCAGCCCTGGAGCCAAATATGTGAATGTGGTTAGTCGATCAGCAGAGGATGTTTAGTGCCAAAGCACAACTTCCTACATGTCTTAGGTGATTGTACTTACCGTTTCCTTTCTCTGTGTGTTTTCCCCGCAGAATCTACCCAGGAATGGTAATGCTCCCTTCTCCTACACCAACCCCACAATGGCCAATGATGAACTGTAGGCGGAGCACACCCTACAGTTGGACTTGGCAAGGGGGGGTTAGCCAGAACCTGGCTGAGCCAGGTAAATTCAGGGATATTGTTGGGCTCCGGTGTGAATATGGGAAGGATGAGTTCTGCAAACAAGCTTGGAAATAGCCACTCGCCTACTCACCGGCGGTGAGTTTCAAATTGCCTGAAGGCGAACAAGCAGCACAATTTCAACAACTGAAAGAATCTATTCTATAGACGTGCCAAAAAAATTCACCCCTTGCAAATGTGTGGTGAGCGAGCAACCCTCTCCAAAGCAGTGAGGACAACTAGAGAATGCTTTGCAAAGCTAGCTGTGTCCCTCAAGCTTGGAATGTTATGTCCAGCGGAACTCCCTGTCACAAGGATCTCACCAGGGCTCAAAAGATCAATGGGAGATTCTCTTGCACTGGACAAATTAACTAAGAAGATGAAGACAAAAGGAAACCACCTAAGCTGCTGAACTGTAAATTCTGCGTTTCCAGACTATTTCCCCCATCACCACTATGAAAAAGTTGAACTTTTTTGCTTTTACTTTTACTAATTAATTTTATTTTTATTAATATTAATATTCTATTAGTGATTTTTGTAAAAAAATTCAAACTGCGTTATAAGAGATCAACATGTACATAAATATGCAGTTCCTGCTTTCCAAACACTCACTCTGCAAGAATTCACTTATCCAAACATGAGGAATTACTACCCAAACATTGCAAATACCCAAACATTGCAAATTCAGATATTAAAACAGGGAACATTTTTTACTTCCTTGTTTGCCTTTTGCTGGTTGGCTGAGGGACAGAACTGAACCGTAGCGATCTGTATTTTAGTAAGGTTTCAGAGGGTTTTCCTTAGGGGTGGGTTTAATCTGTATTTATTTCTTATGGCTTTTAGAGGCCAAACTTCCATGGTTGGGAACGCATTAGAAATTCCCCCATAGGAATCAATGGAAATCATCGACTCCTTATATGAACTCTTGCCTCCCAAACGATTTCCAGGGGACGCATTGTGTTCAGATAGTGGGACCTGAATGTACTGCCTTTGGGGGGAGATTTGTCTGATTAGGATGCAAAATCTCAACCCCTGTGAAACCTGGGAGAGGGCAGAGTGCAATAATCAAAATAGCCGTACTCCAATCTTCTCTTCCCCACAATCCTGCTCCACACATGGAACAATCCTTGCTCCAGACAACCTTGGCATCTCTGAATACTAGCTGCCAGGAACCACAGGTGAGGAGAATTGCTGTTGTGCTCATATCCTCCTTGTGAGCTTCTTGTTGGGGCATCTGTGAGAATAGGATACAGGATTAGGTGGGCCCTGATGCAGCCGGGCTTTGCTCATGTTCTGCAGCTACAGCATGTTCCCCCCAAGTGAGAATGCAGAGGGGCAAGGTGCTTCTTGACCTTATTTCCTCCACCTCAACAAGAAAGAGTTCCAGAGGAGTCAAACCCAGACGCATGAAGGAACAAGATTAACCCGAAATATTTATTTAAGGTGGAGAGGAAAAGAGTATGCCCTTTCTTGCCAACCCTTGTATGCCCTTTCTTGCTTCAATGCTGGGGATACCTCTCCCCTCCCCTCCAAAAATCCTATGCTTCCATAGGGATACTGTCATTCCAAATCTGCATTGTACAGGAGATAGTCCACAGTCCTCCTCATACAGCTTTCTAACCAGTCAGCATTGTAATGGTAAATGCTTTGGAGGGGAGGTTTTTGAAAGCCAAATTTGGCAACTGCCTTATCTGCAAATCCTGGTGCTCGTGAGTGGTGTCTCGATGGACAGTTGTACAACAGCAAACCTCAGAATTCTTGGGTGAAGGGTTTTGGAGTTGTGGGGGGAGGCAAAGAGTGAGTGGGGAGGAAGAGGAAGAGGCTTCTGTGACAAATTCTATATTTATAACATTTAACAATAAACGGATCTACGTTGGTATGGAGGGTGTGTTGCCTTCTTTGCTTTTGGGGTAGGGACCAGGAACTTCAGAGAGAATTGTGTCTCTTTTCATCACCTGGCTAAGGCTGCAAAGTTTGTTACTGGCTTGGCTGACACACACAAAGCGATGGAAGACCCACATTTTCACTGGGCCCGTGTCACTGACTTTTTGGCTGCAGAGGAATGGGAGGAACCCACTGGAAAACCACCAGAGGAGGAAGGCTCAGAGCCCTGGGATTGGTGGTGGGGCGACGATGCAAGTGGTCAGAGGGAGAAGACTAGCAAGAGGAGGTTTCGGAAGAGGAAGAGGTCACAGGGTTTAGTGAGCTGGGGGAGTCGGTGGCAGAGAGGAGTCCAGAATCGGAGGCAGGAGAGTGGGATGAGGGAGGCCAAGAGGCGGAGATACGTCAGGCTGGTGAAGAGTCACAGGTGTCTCTCCCACCCGCTGCAACAAGCTCCCTTCCCCACTTGTCTCCCAGAACCAGAAGAGGCATGAAAAAGGCGGAGCAGAGGTTGGCTGCACACAGGCGCAGTCTCTGATTGCTTGGGGAAAGCCCTGGGGAGTAGGAGACTTAACTGACGGCTGTGGAGAGGCAGGGATTTCAGTCCCGGCAACTGATTTTCACAGAGTAAGGCTACTGCATTACTCAGCTCAATGGACCAGTGGTCTGACTCTGCATGACAGCTTCTGACACTGATTTGTGGAATAGTGAGGGGGGGAAATGCCTCTTGCAACGTGGTGTGAGGCGGTTTTTCTTCCCTCAGTCAACCGTTCCAAGGCAGTCTCCTCGAGAATCTGCTGGGCAAACAATAAGCGGAGGAATAATGAGGAAACGAAACTTAATATTTCAACTGACTGCGAAAGTGATGGATGACACTTTAGAAAGAAAAGAATAAGATAGAAGGTTTGTGTGCACAGAGAGAGATGGGAAGGGAACTGGCAGTGAGCCCCTCATTTACCCACACACCACAATTTCCACTTTTTTTCCAGTCACGACTTGGGGAGCCAACTTCCTTTGATCCACACAATTCAGCCCTTGAGCCAATTTTAGGCTGTGTACACACAATAAATTAAAGCCCAGTTCTCCCCGCCTTGAAAAAAGAAATCACAAAGAAAATTTTTCATAATTTGAGATTGCGACAACTTGTTTTCACAGAGTAAGGCTACTGCGAATGAGCTCCTTTGCTTATTAGGCCTGACATTCAACCACATCTGTAGCAATCATGCTTTTGCTAATAAAGAGATAACTCCAACTTTGAACAATGTGATTACTGACCAGCACAGTCCTGTAAGTGGAGTAGGAACGGGGTGGGGTGGCAGAAACAGAAACATTCTCAGTGGCCAGAGATCACCAAGTATCTGTGAGGCAGAAGGGAATGGAAAGCTGAAGGGGAATGGAATGGAGAATTGCCCTCAGACCAGCTCCTGTCTCCTCAGCCTGACCTACCACACAGGGTTGTTGGGATGATGGCGGGTTGAAGACCACGTTGGCCATTTTGAGCTCCTTAGTGGAAAAGTCTGATGTGCTTGTAAATTAAAAAAACAACAACTTGCTGACGCAGTTGGAAGCCTGCGGACCACATTTCTGTCCCATACAACCACCCCTTGCCATTTCAAAAGGAATTACATGGCAAATTGCGGGTCATAATACGATAAAGTAATAAGATCATACTGAGATGATAAAAATCGGTGAATGATCAAAAGGCTTCCATCAGCTGGTGTGTAACACCGGGACAAGGCAACTGTCCTACCTGGGCCAGGAAAAGTTTTCTTGGCAGGCTCCCAAATCACCACAAATGAGCCACGAATGACGCAGCCATGTTGCACAGGGCTGCAAATACTCTATCCACTGGCCAACTTTGCAAAATGTTTTCACACCCTTTTGCACAAAATCTGTACCCAGGAGCATGTGAAATAAATTCTGAAATCAGTATTTTTTTTTACAGATTCAGCACCTTTGCCTGATGTTCTACTTAGCTTGCACAATTTATTCCCAGAGGGGCAATGAGCAGCGATGAGCAGAGAAATGGAGGGTGGGGTGGGGTCCCCCTTCCTCCAGCAGGAAACCTGTTTCAAATCTCTGACTTCTAAGATTTTGACTGGCGTCACCCACACGCATTCCGAACCTATATTCCTCTCCATAAGGACTAGAAACCTACTTGGGAAAAGTTAAAAGAAAGCCGGCCTTTTCAGAAAGCTGGTTATTGTGGGGTTTTCCCCCACCAGTGCCCCAGACCTCCAAGCTGGATAAAGCGCAGTAGAATTAAAGCCTGTTTTGCCATGCAAATGTCACAGGCATTTAAAAATACTAATATGATAATAATAACAGTGGCCATAAAGTGTTTTAGAAACTACCCTGTCCCCTCTTTCTCTAAACTAAAAAGTCTCAAATGCTACAACCTTTCCTCATTGGTACCTATCTCTCCTGAGAAAAGGAACCTAGGACTTGCTTTCAATCCCCATCATCTCGAGGTAGAACGGTGAGGACTAGAATCTTGCTTTATTTTTAGGGGAAGGACCATAACTCAGTGTGTGTGTGTGAGAGAGAGAGAAATCACATGATTCATACATCGAAGGTCCCAGCTTCAACTCCTGGCAACTAGGGTTGGGAGAAACCTTTGCCTGGAGAGCTGCTGCCAGTCAGTGTAGGCATTACTCAGCTCAATGGACCAGTGGTCTGACTCTGCATGACAGCTTCTGACGCTGATTTGTGGAATAGTGAGGGGGGGGGAATGCCTCCAGTTTGCCTCTTGCAATGTGGTGTGAGGCGTTTTTTTCTTCCCTTAGTCAACCGTTCCAAGGCAGTCTCCTCGAGAAGCTGCTGGGCAAACAATAAACGGAGGAAAAATGAGGAAACGAAACTTAATATTTCAACTGACTGCGAAAGTGATGGATGACACTTTAGAAAGAAAAGAATAAGATAGAAGGTTTGTGTGCACAGAGAGAGATGGGAAGGGAACTGGCAGTGAGCCTCTCATTTACACACACACACACACACACACACACACACACACACACTTTTTTTCCAGTCATGAATTGGGGAGCCAAGTTCCTTTGATCCACACAATTCAGCCCTTGAGCCAATTTTGGGCTGTGTACACACCATACATTGAAAGCCCAGTTCTCCCCGCCTCGAAAAAAAGAAATCACAAAGAACATTTTTCATAAATTGAGATTGCGACAAGGACTAGAACCTGCAGACCCCTTTTTTATGAGTTGGCATTCCTTTATACAGCGGAACCGTCATTTCCAAGAAAAGCCTGGCAGATCTGGAACGACACTTGACAATTGAATAACACTCATGTTCTTTATTTGGGCCTCGTTCTTTTAACCCATGCGCAACTCCTACTCACCCTACAGGCCTATTTTATAGTTCTCCTTTCCTCTTTCCATTTTTGTCTGTTGTCACAACTGTTCCCCCTGTTTTATATACGTAGTAAAACGAAATTAAAAATCCTCACCCCCCAAAAAAGAACGAGAGTAAAAAAAAAGCGCTTCTGATACTCATTTTTCACCCTGTCAAATTTCTCCCCACAAAATCCTGCCAGTGCCTGGTGGAATCAGGGGCAAAGAGGAGCAAGCAGGAACCATCAAAACTGGAATCCCAGTCAAATCCAGCCTGTGCGTAACTGGGTGAAACGGGCAAGGAGTCCATTAAACACAGAAAATGTGGGCTGGGAGGGCAATTAATTGAGTGCCAAGGGCTGGGTCTGTGGTGCAAAAATCACTGCCAGGAATTGGGGTAGGACAGGGTAAACAAGAATGAGAGCCCTTCTGGGAAATCCCCAAACGGATGTTCCAACGTGACTGTCCCTGTTGTAGATTTTACATCGTCCTGCTTCCTTGAGTACCAGAGATGGGTGGTGCTGCCTGGTTAGGCTTCCTTTGGTTAAGAAAACACTGGAGGAACTTTTGAGGACTTTGCATTATTTGCTTTAGAATCATGGAATTGTAGAGTTGGAAGGGATCATAAGGATCATTTAAAGGTAAAGGTAAAGGTACCCCTGCCCCTACGGGCCAGTCTTGCCAGACTCTAGGGTTGTGCGCCCATCTCACTCAAGAGGCCAGGGGCCAGCGCTGTCCGGAGACACTTCCGGGTCACGTGGCCAGCGTGACAAGCTGCATCTGGCGAGCCAGAGCCGCACACGGAAACGCCGTTTACCTTCCCGCTAGTAAGCGGTCCCTATTTATCTACTTGTACTCGGAGGTGCTTTCGAACTGCTAGGTTGGCAGGCGCTGGGACCGAACGACGGGAGTGCACCCCGACCTTTCGATCAACAAGCCCTAGGCGCTGAGGCTTTTACCCACAGCGCCACCCACGTCCCTAACTTTGTAGCACTTCATAACTACATTCCTCCTTACAAAACTTATTGTAGTCCTACTAGCGTAATTTGTTGGTTACAATTGCTTTTCAAATAGTTCATATACTTCTTCCAATCTTCTGTAAATCTCTGGTCCCGCAGGTTTCGAATCCTTCCTGTCATTTTGTCCAATTCTGCATAGTCCATTATTTTTGTCTGCCATTCTTCTTTCATCGGAATTTCTTCTTGTTTCTATTTCTGGGCTAATCATACTCTTGCTGCAGTTGTTGCATATAAAAACTATTTAACATCTTGCCTATTAATGTCCTGACCTATAATACCAAGAAAAAATGCTTCCGGTTTTTTTAAAAAAATGTATATTTCAACATCTTTTTCATCTCATTATATATCATTTCCCAGAAGTTCTTTACTTTTTTACATTCCCACCACATATGATAAAATGTTCCTTCTTTTTTTTTACATTTCCAACATTTATTATTTGTCTTATACATTTTAGCGAATTTCACTGGTGTAATATACCATCTATACATCATTTTCATCATATTCTCTTTCAAAGCATTACAGGCTGTAAATTTTATCCTTTCATTCCACAACCTTTCCCATTCTTCAAGCTGTATATTACTGTATTTTTCGCTCCATAAGACACACTTTTTTCTTCCTAAAAATCAAGGGGAAATGTCTGTGTGTCTTATGGAGTGAATGCATGGTCCCTGGAGCCGAATTGCCCAGGGGCAGAAAGCAGATCATGCTTTTTTTTTGAAAGAGGGAAGTGGGTGTTGAAACAAAGCCACTGATTGCAAGCAATCAGAAGTGAGATAAGGGAAGCTAGCAATAAAGGAGGCTGCCTGGGAGGGGGGAGGTAAAGACAGCAAACTGGCAAGGAGAGGAGACAGGAAGACTAAAGCAACGAGGAGAGAAATTAGAAGAAAAGGAGGAGCAAAAAACTGCTCCAGCTAAGGAAAAGACACTAAGGCAAACAAGAGGGAAGGGAGTGTTGAAAGGAAGCAGCTGATCAGTAAGGAATCGGGAGAGAGATAAGGGATGCTAGCGATAAAGGAGGCTGCCTGAGAGCGGGGAGGTAAACGCCCATGGATCCTCAGGGTTTTTACATTGGATCACCCCAAATACACCCCAGGTTCACCATCAGATCACACAGCATATCCATGGCTACAGCCTGCACCAAAAAAATCACGCACCCACTGTTTCCTGGGGCCGCAGTGGTGGAAAAACGTAGTTACAAAGCATGGATCCACATGGATCCTCAGGATTTTTGCACTGGGCTACCCCAAACTCACCATCAAATCACATGTCCGTGGCCACAGCATGAACCACAAAAATCATAAATCCACTGTTTTGTTCAGAATATTTTTTTTCTTGTTTTCCTCCTCTAAAAACTAGGTGCGTCTTATGGTTAGGTGAGAAAAATACGGTATATATTAAACCTTCTTCCAATGACTCCAGATCCCACCAGTCCCAGCCAGCATGGCCAATGGTCAGCGATGATGGGAGCTGCAACAACCACAGAAAGCCAGAGCTAAGCTCCATCAAGCCGTGCACCCTGTTTCCAACAGAGGACAGCCGGATGCTTCTAGGCTACTCGCAAACAAGGCATGAAGGCCACAGGCCTCCCTCTGTCGTTTGTCCATTATGCCACCTTCAACTTTACTTGCAAGGTAGACTGTCTCTGTTGCTGGAGGTTCTTGGGTGAACAACCTGCTAAGACATCCTGCAATTCCTAATTGGGCGATATTTTTATTTCTTCCTTAAAGCAGCCCTCAGGGATAAGAAAACATAGTAGCCGGTATTGTATGGACAAGGAAACGGGAACGAAAAATGCTCAGGGTGGGAGGAAGCGAGATCCGGGGCTGGCTTGCTTTCGTTCCGCGGTTTCCCAAGGCAACAATGAAAGCAAACATTCCCCTTTTTTTTATTATGTAAGCAATGGGGGCGGGGGCAGCGGTTTGGCAATAGGAAAGTGTATTTGTGTAAAGTAAATAATAATGAACAATAGGGTTGCCAATTTGCTTATTTGGCATGAGCGCTGATGCATTAAATCGACCGGTGGTTGATTAGGGTCAAGGGGGAAAGCAAACAACTGACTTCTTGAATTCTTTGATGGGAAGGACTGCAGCTGAGCAGCGGAACATCTACTTGGCATGCAGACGGTCCCGGGTTCAAATCCTGACATATTGTGGCTAGGTATAAGGCAGCTTCCTGTTTCAGCCAGCCCTTTAATCCAGAGTCATGAGGACTAGAACCTGACTTTATTTCTCACTTTGCAGCTCAGTGGCAGAGAACCAGTTTTGCATGTAGCGAGTTCCAGGCTCAACCGCTGACATCCCCAGTTTTAAAAGGATAGGGCAGACTTCTTTCTGCCCATCACTCTGCAGAGGTGCTGCCAGT
Source organism: Podarcis muralis (assembly GCF_964188315.1). Classification (NCBI taxonomy): domain Eukaryota; kingdom Metazoa; phylum Chordata; class Lepidosauria; order Squamata; family Lacertidae; genus Podarcis; species Podarcis muralis. The sequence goes on along the minus strand of NC_135670.1, from coordinate 9,672,902 downwards.
CAGAGTAAGCTATACTGGGTTTGATGGGCAATTGGTTAAACCTGGTACAAAGCAGCTGCCTAAGTTCTTCCCTCACCAACCTGGCCTTGATCTTGCTGTTAACGGAGTGACTGGAATAAAGCAGATGGGAGTCGAGAGAGAGAGAAACTGGATCACACTTTACTGAAGTAAAGTGAACAAAACAGTATATAAATATGCAGAAGGAGAGATCTTCTTTCTTAGGGTTCAGGCCTAGTCCAGGGCAGGGTTAGTAGCCAATCAGAACTCAAGCACTGCATTTAGGAAACACCTCCTCCTTCACCACCCCTCTTGGCTCACTGTCTTTCAACGGAATTAACCCTTTAGTTGCTAACCGCAGGATCCCTGCTGTTATATTCCCAACATCTGCAACCTTAGCGACAAGCCAATTAACAGGAAGGATTCAAAACCTGCGGGACCAGAGATTCTTAGAAGACTGGAGTAAAGATACGAACTATTTGAAAAGTAATTGTAATGAACAGATTACACTAGCAGGACTGCGAGAAGTTTTGTAAGGAGAACTATCTGAAATATGGCAAGAAAGACTATGAGGAGAATTATTAGTTAATGATAATTAAGAGTAATAGAGAAATTAAGAAATACAGAATAAGTGATAAAGTAGGGAAAACCATCAGAGGTGTTGACGGAAGTCTAAAACATTGTATAAAATAAGAAGTTACGTTATATGATTGTTGGCAATAATGTTAAAAAAAACAATAAATGTGTGTGTGTGTGTGTGTGTGTGTGTGTGTGTGTGTGTGTGTGTAAACAACCTTAGCAACAAGCCTTGCTGCACCCACTCAAGAATCAAACCAGCCACGAGTGCCTGCCTCTCTCGACACTCAAAAAAACATACAAACAGTTGAGGCACTCAACGCCAGGAAGATGAAGTGCACTCAAGTCATTCTTTTCAGCGATACCCTCTTGAAATCCTGTTCTTTTTTTTAATGTTTGCAAAATCAGGCTTCCCTGGTTTGTTTAATCCAGGCTGGGGAAGCTTTTTCGGTCCTTCTAATTCACTGTTGCTTACACTGACTGGCAGAGGCTCTCCTGGCTTTCGGGCAGGGAATATTCCCAGCTCTACCTGGAAATGCCATCGGGGATCCAAAATGGGACCTTCTGTATGCCAAGCAAGTGTCCTGCCACCGGGCTTCAGCCATCTCCCCAGAAATAAAGAGCCCAGCCCTCATGCCTGTTATGTACTGAAGTTGTTGATTGACTCCCCTCTCTGCCTGGTTCCGGTGGTAGAACGCATGGCGGGCAGCAATCTTGGACGGCTTGGGCGCGTAGTGGTTGCGGAGCTTCTCTTGAATCGTGTCCCACGGTGTTGCCTGGACTGCTACAGGCACAACCAATGCTCGGGCCGTCTCAAACACCTCAGGCCCACAGAGGCTGAGGAATAGGCCCCGCTTACGCTCCTGTGATACTTCTGTCAGCTTGTTGGCTTGGAGGTAGCAGTTGAACCGAGTGAGGTAGCAGTCCCATGATTCAGAGGCTGGCGCAAACGGCGGTAGAGGCATAAATGAAGCCATGGTTCCGATGCCGACGTGGAAGGCGATGGATGGAACACAGTGCTCTAGCCAGAACGGTCAGCTCTGAATTGGTTCTGTTCAGTGATTTCGCTCAGTGTTTCAGCTCAGTGATTCAGCTCCGCTCAGAGGGTGGCTGCATCTGGCTGTGCTCTGTTGTCCATCCATCCCACCTTCGTCGCCAGTGTTAAGTTGTGGGTGAACATATCAGACGACACAGCGATTCTTCAGACAGCTCTTGTTTGTTCACAGGCCAGAACAGAACTGAACTGAAGGGTTCAGCCAGCCTGCTTATATAGAGCTCCACTACAATGCAACAGTAACAACTTTCTGTAACTATCCAATCACTGAACGTCACTTTCAATCCCTTTTTGCATATGTGGACCAGAACTATCTACAGTATCCCCCTGCTGGCCCAGGGTGAGAACTTCAGTACATAACAATGCCCTTGGTCAAATGACTGGTTTTAAATAGGGCAATAAGGAATGTATGTCTAAAGTATAATACAAAAAATTATTAAGGAATTATAGACATTTATAGAATGTATATAGGGACGTGGGTGGCACTGTGGGTTAAACCACAGAGTCTAGGACTTGCTGATCAGAAGGTCGGCGGTTCGAATCCCAGCGACGGGGTGAGCTCCCATTGCTCGGTCCCTGCTCCTGCCAACCTAGCAGTTCGAAAGCACCTCAAAGTGCAAGTAGATAAATAGGTACCACTCCGGCAGGAAGGTAAATGGCATTTCCGTTCACTGTTCTGGTTCGCCAGAAGCAGCTTAGTCCTGCTGGCCACATGACCCAGAAGCTGTCTGTGGACAAATGCCGGCTCCCTCGGCCAATAAAGCAAGATGAGCGCCGCAACCCCAGAGTCGGTCACGACTGGACCTAATGGTCAGGGGTCCCTTTACCTTTACCTTACAGAATGTATATATAGTAATCACGCTTAAGTAAGAGCAATGTAGAGAAGCCAGAAGAGGGGTGGAGGGAAGTTAATTCGGATAAGATATAGATTGACAGGAGAATAATATTGTTAAGCTGTATTGTGTTTGAGATATTTGGAAAAAAAGTAATAAAAATTATTTGGGGGGGGGACAAACAGAAGGTCCCAAGTTCAATCGCTCGCATCTCCCGGTAGGGCTGGGGATTGATTGACCCCTTCATGAAACCCTGCAGAGCAGCAGCTGCCAGTTGGTGCAGACAATACTGAGCTAAGATAGACCCCAGAGGTCTGGCTGTGTAAGGCAGCTCCCTATTATATTAAAGCATTACACCTTGTGATCTAACCAAATGTTAACAAGAAACGTTATGAGTTTTATTTGAGTCCTGTGAGTGTCTTTAATTATGTACAGTTTTCTCTAAGTATACCATAAATTTGGACCATTCTTTTTTGGAATTTCTCATCATCCTGCTGTCGGATTCTTCCAGTTAGCCTTGCTATTTCTGCATACTCCAATACTTTCTGCTGCCATTCTTCAATTGTCGGAATATCCTGTTGTTTCCATCTCTGTGAGATGGTTGTGGCATACAGGAAAAATTTCTGATCTTGAACCTTGAGACCTTCTGCATGCAAAGCAGATGCTCTACCCTTGAACTACAGACTTTCCCCGCTACTACATCGGAGCATAAGGGATGCAGGTGGCGCTGTGGGTTAAACCACAGAGCCTAGGACTTGCTGATCAGAAGGTCGGCAGTTCGAATCCCCTTGACGGGGTGAGCTCCCGTTGCTCGGTCCCTGCTCCTGCCAACCTAGCAGTTCAAAAGCACGTCAAAGTGCAAGTAGATAAATAGGTACTGCTCCGGCGGGAAGGTAAACAGCGTTTCCGTGCGCTGCTCTGCTTCGCCAGAGTCCTGCTGGCCACATGACCCGGAAGCTGTACGCCGGCTCCCTCGGCCAGTAAAGCGAGATGAGCACTGCAACCCAAGTCGGCCACGACTGGACCTAATGGTCAGGGGTCCCTTTACCTTTACATCGGAACATGCTTGTTCATCAAAGGCAGAGGAACTTTTTCGGCACGAGAGCCATGTTGCAGCACGGACCACCTTCCTGGGGACATGTGTGGGCGGGGCCAGAGGCAAACAGAGGCGGAGCTTACCTTTCCGACAGGAAGATGCATTCCAGTAGGGCTGCCATACACCCAGAATACGACAGTCTGAAACAGTGGAAATCGCTGCAGTGTCCAGGAAAATCTTTTTGGGTGAATTTCCTTAAGAATAGCTCTAAAACTTCATTATTATTATTTTGAGATTTTTTTATTTTTTTAAAAAAAGCTAAGCAACTTTGGTTAAAACTTAAAAAAAAAGCTCTAAAACTTTTCACTTACTGTTATTGTTTTGCGTGTTATAATGATATGTATTACTGTGTTTTCTTCTTGCTCAGTGACCCTTGATGGTTGGTGGCTACCAGCAGGAGACAATCAATCAATCAATCAATCAATATTACTACTGCTACTACTACTACTACTGCTACTACTACTACTACTGCTGCTGCTACTACTACTGCTACTGCTACTACTAGACAGTAGGCTTTGTTCAGATCATGGATGAGGCAGACTCTAGCAAATGAAAGGGCATGCCATAATAATGGAGCCTAGCCCTTAAGATGTTACCAGACTTCCTTCTTTCGTTGTTGCATTTGCAAACAGAAAACACTGCAGAAATGCCATGACCTCTCTGCAACCCTCACTCTGCAGGTACGAGCCTGCAAAAGGCTGCCCTGTGGAAACGCCCTCAAGTCACAACAAAACTAGCAATTAATTATTGGCTGGAACAGCATAAACTTAAATATCTCTGTTCCTAGTGCTGCAGTGCCCTCTGCTGGCTATGGCCAGAACCAAACACCTGTTGAAAGAACTGAGCGGCCCAGGGACAGTTCTGAGGGCCGCATAGAGAGGCACAGAGGGCCTGAGGCTCTTGCTCCCTCCTAACTTACATGCCCTTTTATTCTCAGACATGTGCAGGAGAAGGACCCACTAGATCACGTCTGCATATGCCAGAAGGATCTGCCCATCTCTACCTAAAGGTAAAGGTAAAGGGACCCCTGACCATGAGGTCCAGTCGTGACCGACTCTGGGGTTGTGGCACTCATCTCGCTTTGCTGGCCGAGGGAGCCGGCGTACAGCTTCCGGGTCATGTGGCCAGCATGACTAAGCTGCTTCTGGCGAACCAGAGCAGCACACGGAAACGCCGTTTACCTTCCCGCTGGAGCGGTACCTATTTATCTACTTGCACTTTGACGTGCTTTCGAACTGCTAGGTGGCAGGAGCAGGGACCGAGCAACGGGAGCTCACCCCGTTGTGGGGATTCGAACTGCCGATGTTCTGATCGGCAAGTCCTAGGATCTGTGGTTTAACCCACAGCGCCACCCGCATCCCCACATCATCTCTACCTAGGCGGTCCTTAATGGTGGCTGAAAGTGACTCACCTTCCTTTGCTTTGGGGGGTGGGTAGCAGCTATCAGGGAGTGGGGGTGTCCTGCAGGGATGTCCGTTCTCCTCACACACTGACAAGCAAAAGAAAACCAGGCATTGCAACTTAGAATCATAGTGAATAATAGTGGAAACCGTAGTGTCATGTTCTGGGTGCGAAATGAGGCTTCCTTAGGGAACAGTGAGGAGATCTCAGGAGTGTTAAGGATCCATTTTAGGGATCTTCATGGAGAAGCATCATCCAGAAAACAAATGCAGTCAGTCAGAAGAGAGCCGGGTGCGATTCACCGTTCCATTTATTTATTTTTTTAATATCACAACAATCCTGAAGTGAACAGGCAGATCTACACTATAAAATCTTAAACCTGCACGAAAACAGTTTTGATTGCCTTAGTTCACCCCTGCCCACCCCCCTCTGTCCCACCCACCTCCCTTTCTCCCCCATGGAGGGGGACTCTCAATTCCTCCCCCCCCCAACAGGGGTGACTTATTCATCCCGTTGCCCTTTCACACCCTTTGCCAAAATTCCACGGTTTGCAAAACCCAAGACAGATTGGAAAAAACAGACTTTGACATCATGTAGACAAGATAAGAGATGGGACTCGATCCAAAAATGAGGAGGGCGAGGCACCTGTGAGGCCTTGCAAGACTTGCAAAGTTGGGGAAGGGGCTCTTTGGAAGGGGGGAGCTTTAAAAAACATTCAGTTCAAAATTGGAGTCAGACCAGGAGAGACGCGACAGGTGCCAATCACCCCGTCGCTGGTGGTGGGGTGTCGATGGAAAGATGTAGGGGGAAAGAGCACAGATGGATTACAGAGTTTAAAAAAGGGAGATTGTGTGTGGTTAAAAACATCCCTAATTCGTCCATGCATCAAACGAAACATCCTTACCTCCTCCACAGATGAAAATTCCTGCCCCACAGGGAGCTAGGTTCCTTCAGAGTCTTTGGGGCAAGCATCCCAACTGGGAGAGCGCCCCCCACCCCAAGGCACAAGGACACGGAGGGACCAGAAAAGATGTTGGGGCGTAGCGGGGTAGGAAAAACAAAGGACCTGATGAAACAGAAAGACATTCCCGCCCCCCACAAGCACACACAGTGCAGCCTATGGGGGCAGCACCCCGCTCTGTCCCGTCCCTGTCCCCCACAAAATTATCTCCACAGCAAACGTTCTACGAGGGGAGGTCTACGACAGGATCACGGTCTTTCGAAAGGCAGAGTCTCTTCTATCCGCTGGAAGGTCCATCAGCCCGCCAGGCGGGGCAAATCTCAGTATGGCCCGCGAGCGGAAGGGCGGCCATTTTGTTGTAGGCCCCGGGCATCCTCCGTCGCTTGCAACAGGCGCCCGGAGGCCTGTTTAGCGGGAGGGATGACTGTTCTCGTGCACCAGAGGCCGCCTCCCGCTCGGTTCCCGCCACCCTCGCGCCAAGAGATGCCAAGAGACGCTCAGTCCATCTTGGAGAAGCCGCCGATGGTGACCTTCCGCTCCTGTCGGTTGGCCACCAGCTCCTGGAGGTGCAGGGCGCCGCCGCCGATGAAGCAGAAGGCGGGGCAGACGGGTCCCGAGCAGTCGATGCCGCACTCCCAGAGGCTGCGGAAGGAGACGGCGTCAAAGAACGTCACCTTCCCCCGCTCATAGTCCAGGCAGATGCCCACACGGGGAGGCAGCGGCACAGTGCAGTTGCCGGGGTCCCGCGAGGTCAGCGCCACGCCGTGCGAGAGGAGGATCTTGCCCATGCCGATGGTCAGGAAGGCGAAAGGCGGTGCTGTGTCCAGGGTGGTATCCTCGGCGCCACTGTCATGGCCGCTGTCGGGGTCGTACCTGAGCCACGGGAAACGAGGAGGCAGGCCAGGGGGAAAGGAGGAGTTAGGCCTCAGAGCAACAAGTCTGACAGCACATGAGCCTAGGAAGCTGGCTCGCACCGCAGTCAAGGCCCCAGCCCCCTGGGAACCTTACCATGGGAGCTGGAGTCCAAGAACTACAGTTCCCACCAGCTCCGAGCCAGCCATAGCCGAGGTGTTTTCAGACTCCAGCTCCCATCAGCCCCCAGCCAGCCTGGGCCGAAATATAAGCCTTCGCAAGAAGCGACTGACGGTTAATCATCATCATCATTTATTTCTTATACGCTGCCCATCTGGCTGGGTTGCCAGTCAGATCAGACAGCTCCCAACAAAATATAAAGGGACAAAGCAAAAGTTTTAAAACTTCCTGAAAACAGGATTGCCTTCAGACAATTCTAAAAGTTGTACAGTTATTTATCTCCTTGAAGGAGTGTCTTCACCCTCATCGTTCAGTCCAGACAGTGAGATCTAGCTCTGAGGGCCTTCTGGCGGTTCCCTCCCTGTGAGAAGTGAAGTTACAGGGAACCAGGCAGAGGGCCTTCTCGCAGTGGCACCCACCCTGTGGAACGCCCTCCCACCAGATGTCAAGGAGATACAACTTTTAGAAGACATCTCAAGGCAGCCCTGTATATGGAAGGTTTTAATGTCTGAAGTTTTGCTGTGTTTTTATTATGCTGGAAGCCACCCAGAGTGGCTAGGGCAACCCAGTCAGATGGATGGGGGTACATCATCATCATCATCATCATCATTATTATTATTATTATTATTATTATTATTATTCCAACTGGAAGGGGCCTTAAGGATCATCTAGTCCAACCCCGTGCAATGCAGGACTACGCAGCTCTCCCATATGGGGATCGAACCTGCAACCTTGGCGTTATCAGCATCACGCTCTAACCAGCTGAGCTATTGCAATATAGCAGTATTTCTATTTATACCCTGATCAATAAGCTGCTCAATATTACAGTCAATATCCTAATCAATATCCCTTCTGCTATACACTTTGGTGGAGGTTTTTCTGTATACAGTGGTACCTCGGGTTACATACGCTTCAGGTTACATACGCTTCAGGTTACAGACTCCGCTAACCCATAAATAGTACCTCGGGTTAAGAACTTTGCTTCAGGATGAGAACAGAAATCGTGCTCCGGCGGCGTGGCGGCAGCGGGAGGCCCCATTAGCTAAAGTGGTGCTTCAGGTTAAGAACAGTTTCAGGTTAAGAACGGACCTCCAGAACAAATTAAGTACTTAAAACCCGAGGTACCACTGTATGTATAAACTTTATGAAATTAAAAAGACAATTTCCTTGAGAAAACCTGCCCCTCTTCCCCCCTCCAGAACAGCCGCTGCTCACCTGGGGCTCACCACATCCTGGGGTACCTGGAACCACTCTTGCAGCTTGCTCTCTAGCCCGACGCCCACCTTGACCAGGTAGGAGCTGGGGTCCACGCAGCAGGCCCAATAGCTGCGCCCCTGGGTGACGGCCACGTCCCCGATCACCAGGTCGATCGACAGGTGGCAGCTGGTCATCAGCCGCTCTGCGGCAAAGAGCATGGGCAGCCCCGGCACACTCCGGACGGCCCGCTGGTCCTTGCTGATCGCCAGGCGCTCCCGATTGAACCCCCACCGGTTGTCCAGGAAGAAGTTCAGCACTTGGGAGAAGGCGAAGGTGGGAGGCGGGCAGAAGGAAAAGGAGGAGAAAGAATCTTAACTAGGAAGAACCTGTTCCCCCCCCCCCCCCCAATAAAAGCTGCTGGGGTGTAGAAACTTTAGACACACTGACACTTTAAACAGCCATGATTCTCCCCCAAATAACTCTGGGAACTGTAGTTTGTCAAAGGTGCAAAAAGTCATTAAAGGTAAAGGTAAAGGTACCCCTGCCCGTACGGGCCAGTCTTGCCAGACTCTAGGGTTGTGCGCCCATCTCACTCAAGAGGCCGGGGGCCAGCGCTGTCCGGAGACACTTCCGGGTCACGTGGCCAGCGTGACAAAGCTGCATCTGGCGAGCCAGCGCAGCACACGGAAACGCCGTTTACCTTCCCGCCAGAGCGGTCCCTATTTATCTACTTGCACCCGGGGGTGCTTTCGAACTGCTAGGTTGGCAGGCGCTGGGACCGAGCAACGGGAGCGCACCCCGCCGCGGGGATTCGAACCGCCGACCTTTCGATCGGCAAGCCCTAGGCGCTGAGGCTTTTACCCACAGCGCCACCCGCGTCCCGATCGCCACCCGTGTCATTAGGAGGTCCCTATTCCCCATCACAGAGCTACAATTCCCAGAGTTCCTTAGGAAGAGGCACTGATTGTTAAACCACTCTGGGAATTTGTAGTCCTGGGAAGGGAATAAGGGTTCTCCTGACAACTCCTAGCACATTAAAATATTAAGAGTTCCCGGGATACTTTTTGGCTTTCTTTTTTTTTTTTTTTATTTCTTTTTATTAAGTTTCATATACATAGCCAAAAAGAAAAAATAAAGAAAAAACCAACATCTAATTAGTCGTTGCATAAACAGAATTCCAGGAATAAAAAAATAATAATAAAATAAACCATTTTCATTTCAATTATTGATCCTCTCCTTTGTTTCTTTATATCTTTCATGATCTAAGTCTCTCTTCATCCCCCTACCGACCTCCATCCCTCCTGCTTTCAGGCTTCTTGATATCTATGGTTTGCTTCTCCTGCAGCTTATACTTGTAACTAGCTTATACATCGTGAGATTTACATCAAACCCGCTATAGTCTTTAGGTTTCTATAGTTCCCTTCTATGTAGGTCATAAATTTGTTCCAGTCGTTCATAAACTTTGCATTCTTTTGGTTCCTAATTTTTTGTGTCAATTTTGCTAGATTAACGAATTCAAATAATTTTGTTTGCCACTCTCCAATTGATGGGGTGTTTTGACTCTTCCAATTTTGAGCAATTAACAATCTGGCAGCGGTCGTAGCATATTGAAATAAAACTTTATCCTCTTTCTTGATCTCATCTCCTACAATTCCTAGTAGGAATGCTTCCGGACGTTTAGGAAATGTATATTTAAATATATTTTTTTACTCATTATAGATAAGTTCCCAGTATTTCTTCATTTCTTCACATGTCCACCACATGTGAAAGAAATTGCCCTCCTTTATCTTACATTTCCAACAGTTCTTATTTCCTGTTTTGTACATTTTCCCCAGCTTTGCTGGGGTGATGTACCACCTATACATCACTTTTTGGCTTTCTAAAGTGGTCTGATGTTGCTTTAAACCTACAGTGCAGATGGGGCTCATTCATTCATTCATTTTAAAAAAATATTTGTATACCGCTACATCATTTAAAAATAGCCAAGCGGTTTACAGCAATAAAACCGTAAAACTGTGAACCACCCCGATGAAGGGCTGTATACAAATTCAATAAACAAGAACAATAAAACAAGAACCGTACAGGACAGTGGTATCTTGTTTCTTGAGCAGCTTAGTTGTTGAACAACTTGGAACCTGAATGCTGTAAACCCGGAAGAAAGTGTCCCGGTTTGCAAACTTGTTTTGGAAGCTGAACATGCTCCGATTTGAGTGCCACACTTTCTTTCTGAGTGCCACATGCTGAGGACTGTCTGCTTATGCTATTTATTTTGCGTTTTTGTGGCTTTTTTGTTTTGTTTTAGTGACTATGTGGAACCCAGTTCAGCTACTGATTGATTGATTTGACTGCGGAAATGGATAAAAGCTGCAAAGCCACTTTAGACAGTGCAGGTAAGGGGAAAAAATACATGTTCATTTTTATCATCTACAATACTGTTTCATTGATTTTACAGTACAGTGCATTGTTTATTGCTTTCATATTATGGATCAATGGTCTCGTTAGATAGTAAAATTCATGTTAAATTGCTGTTTTCGGGGTTGTTTTTAAAAGTCTGGAATGGATTAATCGGTTTTGCATTACTTCCTATGGGAAAGCGCACCTTGATTTTGGAACGCTTTGGTTTTGGAACGGACTTCCAGAACAGATTAAGTTTCAGAACCAAGGTAACAATATAAAACAATTAAAAGAGGTTTAGAACATTTTTCAAAAGTTTGAAACAGGCATGAATTAACCATTGGGGAAGGACGCATTCTTCGTTGCCTGCCTGGTGGGATAGGAAAGTTTTCGGCAGGCTTTTCAAAGAAGAAGAAGAAGAAGAGTTTGGATTTGATATCCCACTTTATCACTACCCAAAGGAGTCTCAAAGCGGCTAACATTCTCCTTTCCCTTCCTCCTCCAAAACAAACACTCTGTGAGGTGAGAGACTTCAAAGAAGTGTGACTGGCCCAAGGTCACCCAGCAGCTGCATGTGGAGGAGCGGAGACGCGAACCCGGTTCACCAGATTACGAGTCCACCGCTCTTAACAACTATGCTCTTAACCACTACACCATGCTGGCACAGAAGGTGTCTGCTGAATCTCTAGGGGCAGATAGTTCCACAGGACCGGGCCGGCGGCTCTAAAGGCTCAGTTTCTCGTCGTTGCCAACTCGGGAAAGGGCCAACGACACACCTGCAGATAATCTCGGTGATCGAGCTGATCCCCAAAGGTCCCCTGGACCCAAAGAACCTTGAAGTGGCTCAGTATTTCCAGGTAAACGTGCCCTGGTTGTCAGAAAGACAGACCGCCTATATTTTTAGGAGGGTCTTACCGGGCGCTGGCGGCGTGTGCAGGTAGATGTCCTCGCTGTAGTCTCCGAACCCGGCCTTGTTGTACCCCTTGACCCGCAGGACGTAGACGCAGTCGGTGTCCAGGTACTCCACCATGGCGCTGGTGCCACGCACCTCCTCGCGGCGCTGCCACAGCTTGAGGGCCTTCCCTTTGGGCTCGGCGCGCCGGAACTCCACCGTGTAGTGCCAGGCTGACGGCGAGTGCTGCGGCAGGCGCCAGCAAAGGAAGATCTGGTCGTAGGCGTAGGTGCGCTGCGTGTCGATCACGGGGGCCTCCGGCGCTGCAGTGGGGGGGAGAGAGAAAGAAGGAGGGAGAGGGGGCAAAGACAGGCGATGTCAGGCGCCGCCGCGGACAACAGGCGACGGGCGCTCTGCACGGACCGACAGACAACCGGCTACAGGCTAAGGGGGTTCCAGAAGGCGAAAAAATGGGGTGGGGGGGAGAGCTGTCGGGAAGACGGGGCAAGCTGCTGAGAGACTTCCGGGGAGCAGAAAGAGGCTGAGTGCGAGAGTCGGGGAGCAGGGTGGGAAGGGAAAGGGGGAAGAAAGAGAGGAGGAGAGGAAGAGCGGTGGCGTTGAGGCAGGAGGAAACAGACCATGGCTGGATAGACACGGAAGAGAAGGAGAGAGCTGAGGCGATGTGGTGGTGGCCTTGAGAGGGCCAGGACATCGATGGAGAGGGCTGGGGAGCCAGATATGAGTTTCCCCCACTCCTGCCGTAGGACCCAAAAACGAATAAAAGGGGAGAAAACAGCACTGAATGATTGCCGCAAGTCCCTTTGAGTTGCTTTCAGTAAAAAATGAAACGAATAATAAGTTTCATTCGGCTTGGGCAGTGAGGTCCAGCGCCGAGGGCCTTTTGGCGGCTCTCTCACTGTGATAAGTGAGGTTACAGGGAACCAGGCACAGGGCCTTCTCAGTAGTGGCACCCGCCCTGTGGAATACCCTCCCATCAGATGTCAAGGAGATAAACAACTGTCTGACTTTTAGAAGACATCCGAAGGCAGCCCTGTATAGGGAAGTTTTAAATGTTTGAAGTCTTACTGTATTTTAATTCGCCTGAAGCCGCCCAGCGTGGCCGAGGCAACCCTGTCAGATGGACGGCATATAAATTAAAATTATTATTTCTTGGTTGCATGGGGAAAGAGAAACGAACCCTTTTGGAAACAAAATATGCAACTTACACTGCAGTCCACTGCAGGAATTGTTCCCACTGCATTCAGTGGGGCCTAGAAAGGCAACGCGAGTTAATTAACCTCAGATATTTTGATCAGTTTGTTGGTTAAATTGGAAGAAGACTGTAATATTTTGCAGAGGAGGGAGGTGATTTTCAAAAACAAGATTCAGGCGGTCGTATCCAGTGACCAGTGTTAGGATGGACCATTGAAAAATGGATGGATATGACATTTGTTTCAATGCGTGTAAAAAAATCAGTTAGATGTAACCCGGGACCTCTAAAATGAAAAGGGTGAAGGAAGAAAGCCAGAGAATTAAAAGGGTATTATCCATGTTTTTGTTTGGGCACCAGGGAGTAAAGTTGCTTGAGAGTCCTGGCCCCTTCAACCCAGACCACTAATGGTCAAAAAATCAAAAGGTGTCTTCTTCTGAGAGCCCCACTTCACTCTGGGTGGCCCCAACCCAGAGTGATGCAGGATTACTTCAGCCCTGTCCAGGCAAACCCTGGATCAACCCCATTCGGTTCAGAATCTGGGATTTGTCTAACGCTGGTACACAGCCCTACACAACCTCAATTCTCCCCAGCTGGTGTTCAGAGGCCTAATGCCGCCCTTCGATGATTTTGCGGTTGATGTCCTCCAGAACACAACAGATCTCCGCAAGCTACAGGAAGTCTCTCTCCGATATGGAACCATCTCCCTCGGGAGGCGGTGGACCCTCCTTCCTTGGAGGTTTTTAAGCAGAAGTTGGATGGCCCTCTGTCATGGATGCTTTAGCTGAGATTCCTGCATTGCAGGGGTTTGGACTAGATGAAACATGGGGTCCCTTCCAACTCTACCCTTCTATGATTCAATGATATTTACACAGCTGAGGCAGCTCACCAACTCGCTCCTGGTATTTTGTCACCTCAGGCGACTGCCTGGATTGCTTCCCAGGAATAAGGGTGGCCCCCAGTTCAGACAGGACAGAAATGTTTAAACGAAAACTAGGGGTAGGCAACCCTCTAGGATTTTGATTCCCTGCAGCCCCATTGCCTCTGGGGCTGGTGGGACTTAGAATCCAGCAACCTTTGAAGGGGCTGAATTGTGGCCTAAACCCCTGAATTATACAATGGAGAGTTTTGGCAGAAGCCAAGATGCAGCGGTACCTCGGGTTACAGACGCTTCAGGTTACAGACTCAGCTAACCCAGAAATATTAACTCAGGTTAAGAACTTTGCTTCAGGATGAGGACAGAAATTGCGCGGCGGCAGAGGGAGGCCCCATTAGCTAAAGTGGTACCTCAGGTTAAGAACAGTTTCAGGTTAAGAACGGACCTCCGGAACGAATTAAGTACTTAACCCGAGGTACCACTGTTTTGGGAGAAAAGCTTTTGAGTTTTGAAAGAGCAGGGAAGAACTAAATTTAGTTGGGGGGCAAGGAAGGGGCAGTGAATTGAAGCACATAGGACCCCTAGAACTCTCTACGTCAAACCAGCACCCCTCTGTGTCATGCCTTGCGGAAGAAACTGAAACTATTTCATTGTCCCAACCGTGAACGCTTACAGTGGTACCTCAGGTTACATACTCTTCAGGTTACATATACTTCAGGTTACAGATTCCACTAACCCAGAAATAGTGCTTCAGGTTAAGAACTTTGCTTCAGGATGAGAACAGAAATCATGCTCCAGCGGCACGGCGGCAGCAGGAGGCCCCATTAGCTAAAGTGGTGCTTCAAGTTAAGAACAGTTTCAGGTTAGGAACGGACCTCCGGAACAAATTAAGTACTTAACCTGAGGTACCACTGTATTTGGACACCGTTGACAGCAAAACCTAAATCGAGAATCAGCGGTGAGCGGGAAGGAACCCTGCGACCGAGCAGTCTTTTTTTTTTTTTTTACTCTGCACGCGCTCAGAGGTGCTTGGCCCGGCCAGAGCATCTTGAGGACCCGAACCAAACCTAAGCCACACAGGGGGACGGGAGGATGCAGGCGAAGGATGCAGGATGGAGGCGCGAGGGCTGGCGATGGGGGCAGAGGGAGGAGAAAGAGAGAAGTGAGAGAGAGTGTCAGGCGGCTCAGGGAGGGCTGAGGTGGAGGGGGGGGTCGGCTGGGTGGGAGATGACTTGCCTCATTTTTTTACTTCGATGATGACTCAGCAGCAGCCAAAGCCTATAAACAAAGAGAGGTAAAGCAGGTCTGAGATGGGTCAACAGCCAGGCACGGGGCGGAAGTGGGCCGCTGGGGGGCGGGCGCTGCGCCTGGAAATTCGGGTGGGCTATGGATCATGGGATGCAGGGGTCGCAGGTCGGGGGGGGTGAGATGGAGCTGACCGGGGCCAAGAATCCCAGGGGCGGTCCAGAGGCGATGTGAGAGACAGGGAGGCGGGGGAATCGAACACCCACCCAGCCCACCTTGGGTCTGGAGGGGGATGCGTGAAGGGGGAATGGGGTGAAGTGGAATGGAAGAGGGGGGGAAACAGCCCCCATACTTACCCTCCGCGCCCAAGGGCCGTGATCTGTCAGATCGGCACCACACAAGCCACCTTCCCTCGGAGGATCACAGCGCAGGCCAAGCCCCACTGTTAGGGGGCAGCCTGAGGGCTCCTGGGAGGGGGTCACCCCTCACAGGCCCCAGGCAAGGGGGCGTTCGCTTGTCCTGCTACGATCAAAAACAAATCTGCGCCCGCTGCTTTTCACGCAAGAGTGGCGGTTCCTTCGGCAAACCGGACCGGGTGAGGATTTCCTCCGGCGGAAAGGGCACCGGCACGGAACGCGAGGGCAAGGGAAGGGTGCCACGACCCTGCTGCCCCATCCCTTCGAGGCCCGCTTCCTACCATGCCAAAGCCCCCTCAGCCGCTGCACGTCCCGTACGTACCTTTGATGAAGGTGAGGTCCGTGAGCAGCTTCAGCTCTCGGCTGACGTCCACCTGGAAGTGGCTGAAGGACGAACTGGCTGCCGGGCGGAAGACCTGGAGGGAGTCGGTCGCCCGGACGATCCTGCCGGTGGGGTGGGGGGTTTGGTGGAAGGAAAGAGGGGGTCAGGCAAAGAGGGACAGTTTCCCAAGGCAGATCCAAGGCCTGCTGTCCTGGCCAGCCTCGCGTCCTCTGGGTGCTGGGAGACGGAGCCCAACAGCACCCAGAGGGCAAAGGTCAGGTGAGGCTGAACTGCGGTAGAGATACACACTTCTCTTCAATATGTCTGTACTATTTTCATCGATTGTGCTCAGGGGTGATTCAGACGTGGGGAATATTGCATTAGTTTTCCTAACTACAGTGGTACCTCGGGTTACATGCGCTTCAGGTTACAGATTCCGCTAATCCAGAAATATTACCTCGGGTTAAGAACTTTGCTTCAGGATGAGAACAGAAATGGTGCGGCGGCAGCAGGAGGCCCCATTAGCTAAAGTGGTGCTTCAGGTTAAGAACGGTTTCAGGTTAAGAACAGACCTCCAAAACGAATTAAGTTCTTGACCCGAGGTACCACTGTACAATGTTTTTTTAATGTTCATTTTGCGCCCCAGTACCTGTTGCATAACAGAAGCACAGCTTTTTGACCAATGTACTGGCATGTTGGCTTGAATTTTTATTTACACCACTGGGCGGCCACATGACGAAACAACAAAAGGCATTGGGCCACGTTGCTATCCCTCAACACACAACAACACTCTCGTTCCGCACATGCCTGCTTCTGTTATTATTAAAGGCATTAAAAACTGCATTCCAGGCTGATTTTCCTACTCATATTGAAATACTGCCCCTCAATGAGGCCAAACTTTCATCAGTAAAACACCACACGCCCACATTCCACACTGCTTCACACATTAAACGCTCGCTTCCATCTAAGACTCAGAAAATGTTGTGACAGGAAATGCGGCCGCCATCAGGGGTAGCAACGGAACTGACAATTCACCGTGCTAGAGAAGAAACTAAAAATTTATTTTTTTTAGTTTCTTCTCCCGTTCGATTCACAAAATGTTTAGGGGTACGCGTACCCCTGCGTCCCCCCAGAAAAAAGCACCGGCATAATGAAGGAATACCGCCCCGCCGTAAAAAACCTCTCGAAAGCTGACACTTGTTGCTCGATTTTTCTACCAGAGCTAACTGCCAAACTTTCCAACGCCACATGGCGGCGGGTGCTCCTTCCAGAAACTTCCAGTGCTAGGTTTCTTACCTAGCTGCCGACAATAACTGACCAGTAAGACGTTAGGAGACACACATTTGTGTTACTTGCCAAGAAAAAGTTGAGGGAAGCAAGCTCCCGAGGATTTAGCTCTCTCCCACCACGGCACGAATGTCCCCGGGTGCCATTTTAAATTTGTTGCGTCCACACACACACACAAACACACCTGTTATGCAGCTGCTTGGCAGCCTGGACAAAGCAGGGTTGGTCCGTCTCCTTGAGCACCTCCTGGGTGTAGCCCACCATGCCGGAGTTCTCCATCATGGCACGGTGTTCGTGCAGCTGCGCCCGCAGGTTGGAGACGCGGTCCTGCCGGCACTCCTCAATGGCGTTGAGCAGCGACGACTGCTTCTCCTCCAAGAGGGCGCTCAGGCCGCGCATCAGCCGGGCCACTTCCTCCTTGGCCTGGGCACCATTCGCCTGCAGGGAGGCAAAACACGTGGGGACTGCGTTCAGGGAAGCAGGAGGGGATATACAGTGGTACCTCGGGTTACAAACACCTCGGGTTACAAACACTTCAGGTTACAGACTCCGCTAATCCAGAAATAGTACCTCGGGTTAAGAACTTTACCTCAGGATGAGAACAGAAATCATGCTCTGGTGGTGCAGTGGCAGCGGGAGGCCCCATTAGCTAAAGTGGTACCTCAGGTTAAGAACGGTTTCAGGTTAAGAACGGACCTCCGGGACGAATTAAGTTTGTGACCAGAGTACCACTATGTTGTTTATTAACATCCTTCCTAACTTACACTAGCAAGTTCCTTAACTTAGCAGAGTTTCGCATTCCCCTTTTAAACACATGGCAGGTAGCTGGTTGCATGCTTGTGTAAGCCTCTTACTATTAGGCTCCTGGCAAGTTCCCTTATATCCCTCTTAAAAGAATAAACACACCCCAATCTTGAGTAAAGCCGATAAAAGAAGTTTACTCACATTCAGTTCACAGTTGGATCTCTGAAGGCAGACTTAGTTACAAAGTATATACATGTGGATCTATCCCATATGGGGATAATCCCAGTGTCCTCTGTTAGCTGAGAACCAACAGAGCATATCTAACTAAAAAGCTGCTCCAACGACAGAGGAAGTCAAAGAGAGAGAGTGCCTTGTCCTTTTGTTACCTGGACAGGTGAGGTCACGCCCACCTCTAGTCACATGCAAAGGAAGTATGTCCCAGCCAGGAGGAAACAGGAAGTTTTCGACTGGCTGGGCCAAACATTCCTCCGCATGTCCACTCTAGGAAAACAAGGAATGTTGTACTTGACTGCCACTTATGTATCACATCCCACAAAACAGAGGACAAAAAGTGGCGGCGGCGGCAGCTCTCTGGATTGCAGAGGGGCACCTGTAGCTCTGCTTCTCGTTCAGCTTCTAGAAGGGACACCAAGTACAGGGGTCCCCAAACTAAGGGCTGCAGGCCGGATAAGGCCCGAGGGACTCATTTATCCAGCCTGAGGCGACCCCCGTCGCCCGCTCTTACCGGCACTGCGTGGTTGCCCACTTCCAGGTTGGAGGAGCACCAGAAATAGCTTGTGTGCATGCGCAAGCGTTATTTCCGGTCCACATCCGGGTTGGAGGAGGCCCGTGCACATGCACACAAGCTATATCCAGTGTTCCTCCGATCCGGAAGTGTGTCAGAAATAGCATGTGCATACGCATATGGGTACGCACTCCCCCGCCCTCCGGTCCACTGCGCGATCGGCACCGGAGACACCAGCCCAAGGCGCGGTAAGTTTGCTGACTCCTGACCAAGGATCATGCAGGAATCCCAGCTGAAGAATCCCTGACAGATGGTCATCCAGCCTCTCTTTAAAACCCTCCAGCGGAT